>NC_092415.1:29811430-32211430 GCF_040894005.1 Engystomops pustulosus | reverse complement strand
CGACGATCGGAACGCTACTTAGTGGATTGTTTCCTAGCGTATCTGTATGTTCCGATAAAGCTAGAGATTTAACAATGCTCTAACAGAGAGGGTTGGGAGCTTCTTACTTTAGGAAGTGGTGCTAGAGGGTTTTATTCATCTGACTTACAGACGACCCCTAGTTACAGACGGACCTCTCTGCCCACTGTGACCTCTGGTGAATCTCTCTGGATGTTACTTTAGTCCCAGACTGCAATGATCAGCTGTAAGGTGTCTGTAATGAAGCTTTATTGATAATCCTTATCCCCATGACAGCAAAAACTATTGAAAATCCATTTGTCACTGGGACAAAAAAATTTTTGTATGGATCTACAATTATAAAATATGCCAGTTCCGACTTACATAGAAATTCAACTTGAGAACAATTCTGAAGAACCTATCACGTACTTAACCTGGGGACCGACTGTATATATTTTTCTGTGCTGCTAAAGTCTTTCCTTGTGAATGTCCTGTCCAGATATGTACAAACTAGATAAGAGGAACACAGGCTAACAAAAGCGTATTATTTATTCAAAATGTATACATGAATAAAATTAAAGAATATATATATTTTTTAACCCTTTTTCTAAAATATCAGCTTTCTTATAGTTGTAATTGTAAGTTTTATGACATAATGATGTTTAGACCGTCCCTGATTGGTGGAGGCAGCCCCCTCCTACAGTCCTTCTAGTGTTATAAGAGGGATAATCTCCCACAATCGACCTTTGCCTTATGAATATAATGAATCACATTGCCAAAAACACTTCTTGATGTTTTAATTCATAATCTGGGAAATCCACAAAATGTAATTATCTCTCTGTAATTACCCGAAGTGCGTTCACTTGTTCACAGAAAATACAATTTACATAATAAGTTCCAGCGTTCCTGCCAAGATTATTTACCTTCCCACAATTTATCTAGCGGTAGAAGAAACCCTTATAAGAGCAGCTGAGTAGTAAACATAACAGGATGATCTGCAAGGAATCTTTTATGTATTTTATGTAACTTATCTCATGTCTTAAAGAAAATCTACCAACAAAATCCATCATGATAAACCAGGCACCATGACTGTGGTAATCTTCTTATATATGTTATCCATGGCCTCCTTCTTTCCAAAATCAACTTTTAAAATTAGGCTAATGAGCCTGATGGGCCCTGGGAGGCGTGACCAGAGCCCCTCAGTGTTGCAGATTCACAGACTGTTTCACTAAGCAGGATGGTGGGAGACCTGCTCTGCTCATTTTAACAACCTGTGAAGCTACATCACAGAGGGGCTCTGGAAACACCTACCAGAGCCCTTCAGGCTCATTGACATAATTATACAAGTTGATTTTAGAAGGGAGGAGGCCATGGATAACAGATATAGGTAGATTATGATAGTCACGGTGTCTGACATCACAGGCATGGTTCTTGGCTCTACTGAACTTCTGCTACCCAAGCTCTTTCCCATTTTAGTTTTACACTATGAATTAATTTTCTCTATATTGATGTGATTATTTCAGGGAAATAATGTACAGGAGGTGCCTGACTTCCAGACGACCCTTAATTACAGAGAAACCCCTCTGCCCCTGTGACCTCTGGTGAAGTCTCTGGATGTTACTTTAGTCCCAGACTGCAATGATCATCTATAAAGTGTCTGTAATGAAGTTTTATTGACAATTCTTGTTCTTATAAGAGCACAAAATGTTGAAAATCCATTTGTCACAGGGACAAATTTTTTTTTTTCTGGAATTACAATGATAAAATCTACTAGTTCCTACTTATATACAAATTCAACTTAAAGGAAATCAACCACTCCAAAAACACAAACAAAACCTAGAAATACTCACCTCCGCTCCGGTGCGGTCTGTCGGTAGTTTTAACAAGGTATCCCAGCTCACCTCCAAGTTCACACCGGGGTCGGCACGGCACCCGCCTTGTTTGCAAAGGCACGATACAAATTAGAAAAAATTTGATGGTCCAGCCAACATCGATGAGCTTTCAGACTTTTATTGCGTCATTTACATTTATCCACAGTGTTAATCCTGTTCCTACGCGTTTCGAACGGACTAGCCATTCTTAATCATGGAACTCTAGGATCACCTAGAAAAGAAAGTCATAATTAGCAGCCCAGGGTGTGGGGACAAGATGTCCAGCTCTCCGGACTGCTAATTATGCACGCCCCCGCACCTTCCTTTTCCTTGCTGCTCGTCCTTTAACCTAGGGGGTTAAACGTCTTTGATAGGTTCAGGGACGTCCGGGGTAGTGTAAAAAACATCACTAAATAGCTCATCTACATATTGTTATAAAGACGTTTTTACTGTAATCTAGGCGTCCCAGAAGCTATGAAAGATGTTGCCATTCCCTAGATTAAAGGACGAGCGGTTAAGTTTGGACATCTACCGCCATATGATTATGTAAGCACCCCTCCTTCCCGCTCTGTACTTTGCTGCTTGGTCCCACCTGTCAACATGACATTGCGTTGTCTGCACTAGTGACGTGAGGGACCATCAGTAAACCAGTTGGAAGATGTCCTTTAAGCTTAAACCTAAAGAACCTATCTTGTATGTAACCCGGGGACCGTCTGTATAATGAATCAAAATAAAATATATGCACACACGATCCTATGAAGCTCACAGGGATGTAAAATTCACAAGCAAACTTCAGGAAACTCCGAGAGAAGATTACCTCCACAAGATAACCTTCTGGTCACCTTAAGTGATGCAGTCAGGTGTTTTGGACAGAAAATAATTCCTCTGCATCTTGAGGCATAATGGAAAATAAAAACTGCTGACATACTTTATTAACCACTAGATGAGAGCGCACAGACTGGGAGATAACATCTAAATTGTGCCGTTTCTGCAGGACGCAGCACTTGTAAATTTAAAGATTCATGGAAGACACCAAAGGCTTCATTCTTCTCTCGGCTGAACCGTTGGAGAGGGTCAAGAGATGCAAATCAGAATACAGTCCCTGTCATAGTCAGTAAGTTATTAACAATGAAGTGTGTGGCTGGGTGTGTATTTTGCGTTCTTCTTGTATATGTTAGGCCAGTTGCACAGAAACCATGTGGAAAACTGTACAAGTTTGAGCAGAATTTGGTCCTAGTTCTAAATGACCATCTGTTTTTTTTTGCAGTCACATCGCCATCCTAGTTGTACAGTAGACATGAAAAATATAGTGCAAAGCTCACCCACATCTGCATATCCCAAGTGTAAGGTACAATACGACCGGAGCTCAAAGTGTCTCTTCTAGTTCTTTCTTGTTTCCCATACACATAGAAATTCTTGTAACTCGTGAAGTAATCCGACCAAACAAACTTCAGTGGGAATAAGGTGTCATTCAGACACAATATCGCTACCGTGAAAGTAATTGACCCATGAAGTCAATGGGTGCAAGGAAAATGAAATGATTGCACTAGGATGAGATGAAAAAAATCGGACACAGATAGGTTAATACTTGGACTACAAAAATTGGATGGTTAGGATAGCACTATTGCTGAACTCTGATCAAACGCTGGACAAAATCCTACGATTTTAAACTCAGGAACTGACCTAAGATATGGGAGTGATCCGACACCTGGTACCCCCTCCGATCTGTTGCCTGGTACAGCCGAGGCCCCCTGATGATTCCAGCTTTCAGTTCATTTTCAATTATGCCAAAATCATGGCCTGTTTGCAGCAAAGTCCCATTTAGGTGGATGTGTTTGGGCAGCAAAAAGAAATATACAGCAGACACCTGCAGCTACTTCATGGGCAGTCTCATATTTGCTCCAATCTGTGCCCCTATGATGTATCAGGGAATGCAATGATTAGTTTCCCAGGCTGTATTTCCGGCTATCAATTAAAACGTTAGCCTGCATGGCAAAAATTCAAACCTTACATTGTCATAATATGGTGATGCAAAGACATTTATTCTATGTGCAAAGCCTTTAAAAGGTATTGAGACATAACAACACTATATAAATTTGGTATCTCCATGATCCTACTGACTTGGGGAAAAAAAAGAGGCCTCACAGTGGAAATCAAAAAAGCAAAGTCCTAAAGAAAATGTTGCAACTTTTTTTTGTTAATTCCATCACATTTGGAGGTATTTGTGAATAAAATATTAAGTAACAATTGAAAGAAAACTTACCATGAGGAATCTACCATCAGAAGTGATAGTATCTGATAGTAGATTCTTCCTGCCTTTGCCCTAATCGATAATTTAATAATTCTGTTAAAAATTTTATTTTAGTAATAAGTAGAGATGAGCGAACACTAAAATGCTCGGGTACTCGTTATTCGAGACGAACTTTTCCCGATGCTCGAGTGCTCGTCTCGAATAACGAACCCCATTGAAGTCAATGGGAGACTCGAGCATTTTTCAAGGGGACCAAGGCTCTGCACAGGGAAGCTTGGCCAAACACCTGGGAACCTCAGAAAAGGATGGAAACACCACGGAAATGGACAGGAAACAGCAGGGGCAGCATGCATGGATGCCTCTGAGGCTGCCTAATCGCACCATTATGCCAAAATTATGGGCAACAGCATGGCCATGACAGAGTGACAGAATGAAGCTAGATAGCATCTAAAACATCCAATAATTGACCCTGACACTATAGGGGACGGCATGCAGAGGCAGCGGCAGCAGGCTAGAGAGTGGCATGGCGACATACCCTAAATGGACTCAGGCTTCAAACCAATGGGTGGCAGAGAGGAACCAAAGGAGGTGAGCAAGAAGCGCTCAAATAATATCGGTACATGATAAAAGTTTGCCAGTATATTTTGTGGATTACACAGCAGGGTGGCGACAAAGTTAACATGGAAGCCATGAAAACAACCCAAAATTCTGCCTGACACAGCTCGTTTGATAAGGGGACCATGTATGCTTACAGTTCATGCCAGTCGCTGCACTGGCTGCCAGTCTCCTTTCGAATACAGTTTAAAATAATAATAACCCTCATCCATAAAGCTCTGTATAATGCTGCACCCCCCTACCTCTCCTCTCTTATCTCAGTCTATCGCCCAACCCGTGCTCTTAGATCCGCCAGTGATCTTAGATTAACCTCTACCCTAGTGCGGACCTCCCACTCGCGTCTCCAAGACTTCTCTAGAGCTGCACCAATTCTATGGAATGCTCTGCCCCGGACTATCAGACTAATACCTAACCTCCAAAGTTTCAAACGTGCTCTTAAAACCCATTTCTTTAGGCAAGCCTATAACACTCATTAACTGCATGAAGTTTTAACTCTTCTACTAACCCGTCCTGTGTCGTCCTCCCATCTGTTATCCAGCAACCAACAGGCACCAGACTTCTCTGCAGTCCCATTCACCCTGGACCTGGTATATAAGATGACGGCTGAGTGGTTCAAGCGACAGCAATTCCATTTATTATATTTTTTTCTATTCCCTAAGAAGAATGGCTTGACCATTAAATATTCTTTTACCTCGTGTTACCCCATCATCTTCATAAACCGTAAGCTCTGGCGAGCAGGGACCTCACTCCTGTTGTTCCATACAAATGTTGTGCTCTGTTACATTACATTTGTATTTGTTTCCTATGATTTGTAAAGCGCTACAGAATATGATGACGCTATATAAATAAAGATTATTATTATTATTATTATGGAGGCAGTGAACTAGTAGTAGATTAAAGGTGCTGCAACTATGTTAGTTGGATCTTGGGATGGAGCTGGCGCTCTGCAGCCAGGCGAGCTTTCGCCAATCCAAGCCCCTGTCTCTAGGCTACTCCCCAAACAGCACTTCTAAGAACCTTTTGTATAAGATCAAGTGTAGTAGCGTTCTTATAAGTTTAGGATATGGCGGGTGAGGGGAATGTAAACAGATGCGCAAGAAGCGCTGAAATAATATCCCTAAATGGTAAAAGTTTGCAAGTATATTTTGTGGATTACACAGCAGGGTGGCGACAAAGTTAACAACTTTGATGTGGAATGCCCTGTAATAGCTCTTGGGCGGTGTGCCTTTTATCGCCTAGGCTCAGCAGTTTCAGCACCGCCTGCTGTCGCTTAGCGACGGCACTGCTGCTGTGCCTAGAGCTACCGACTGATGGCGCCATGCCCACGGATGGTAATTCGGAGGAGGAGGAGGTGGAGGAGGGGTGGGAGGAGGTATAGTAGGCCTTTGAGACCTGGACCGAGGTAGGCCCCGCAATTCTCTGCGTCGGCAGTATATGACCAGCCCCAGGGTCAGACTCGGTCCCAGCCTGCACCAAGTTAAGTGTAGTAGCGTTCTTATAAGTTTGGGATATGGCGGGTGAGGGGAATGTAAACAGATGCGCAAGAAGCGCATGATGCGCATGGAGCTGGCGCTCCGCTGCCAGGCGAGCTTTCGCCAATCCAAGCCCCTGTCTCTAGGCTACTCCCCAAACAGCACTTCTAAGAACCTTTTGTATAAGATCAAGTGTAGTAGCGTTCTTATAAGTTTAGGATATGCCGGGTGAGGGGAATGTAAACAGATGCGCAAGAAGCGCTGAAATAATATCCCTAAATGGTAAAAGTTTGCCAGTATATTTTGTGGATAACACAGCAGGGTGGCGACAAAGTTAACAACTTTGATGTGGAATCCATGAAAACAACCCAAATTTCTGCCTGACACACCTCGTTTGATAAAGGGACGATGTATGGAGGCAGCTATATGGACGACTTTTGGAGGTAGCAATGGAGACAACGTGTGGAGGCTGCTATGGAGACAATTTAATTTGGATAGTGCCTGTATGTGGCAGTCCCAAACATTTTTCAAACCAGAGGAGCAGGTAGGTGGCCCTCCAGTAAAATGGAATAGATTGAGTGCCTGTATGTGGCAGTCCCAAAAATGTTTCAAACCAGAGGAGCAGGTAGGTGGCCCTGCAGTAAAATGGAATAGATTGAGTGCCTGTATGTGGCAGTCCCAAAAATTTTTCAAACCAGAGGAGCAGGTAGGTGGCCCTCCAGTAAAATGGAATAGATTGAGTGCCTGTATGTGGCAGTCCCAAACATTTTTCAAACCAGAGGAGAAGGTAGGTGGCCCTCCAGTAAAATGGAATAGATTGAGTGCCTGTATGTGGCAGTCCCAAAAATGTTTCAAACCAGAGGAGCAGGTAGGTGGCCCTGCAGTAAAATGGAATAGATTGAGTGCCTGTATGTGGCAGTCCCAAACATTTTTCAAACCAGAGGAGCAGGTAGGTGGCCCTCCAGTAAAATGGAATAGATTGAGTGCCTGTATGTGGCAGTCCCAAAAATGTTTCAAACCAGAGGAGCAGGTAGGTGGCCCTGCAGTAAAATGGAATAGATTGAGTGCCTGTATGTGGCAGTCCCAAACATTTTTCAAACCAGAGGAGCAGGTAGGTGGCCCTCCAGTAAAATGGAATAGATTGAGTGCCTGTATGTGGCAGTCCCAAACATTTTTCAAACCAGAGGAGCAGGTAGGTGGCCCTCCAGTAAAATGGAATAGATTGAGTGCCTGTATGTGGCAGTCCCAAAAATTTTTTAAAACAGAGGACCGGGTAGGTGGCCCTCCAGAAAAATGGAATAGATTGAGTGCCTGTATGTGGCACTCACAAAAATTGTTTCAAACAGAGGACCGGGTAGGTGGCCCTCCAGAAAAATTAAATGCATGAAGTACTATAGCAAGAGCCAGTGGGCCCTGTCAAAAAATAGCCATTTTCCTCTGCTTTACTGTACAAAGAGGAGGAGAAGGAGGAAAATGAGGAGGAGGAGGAGGAGTGGATCAATTATTCAGGTTGAGCTTCCTTCACCTGGTGGAGATTGGAAATTCTGAGAAATCCAGCCTTTATTCATTTTAATAAGCGTCAGCCTGTCAGCGCTGTCAGTCGACAGGCGTGTACGCTTATCGGTGATGATGCCACCAGCTGCACTGAAAACCCGCTCGGACAAGACGCTAGCGGCAGGGCAGGCAAGAACCTCCAAGGCGTACAGCGCCAGTTCGTGCCACATGTCCAGCTTTGAAACCCAGTAGTTGTAGGGAGCTGTGTGATCATTTAGGACGATGGTATGGTCAGCTACGTACTCCCTCACCATCTTTCTGTAAAGATCAGCCCTACTCTGCCGAGACTGGGGACAGGTGACAGTGTCTTGCTGGGGTGACATAAAGCTGGCAAAAGCCTTGTAAAGCGTACCCTTGCCAGTGCTGGACAAGCTGCCTGCTCGCCTACTCTCCCTCGCTACTTGTCCCGCAGAACTACGCACTCTGCCGCTAGCGCTGTCAGAAGGGAAATACTGTTTCAGCTTGTGCACCAGGGCCTGCTGGTATTCATGCATTCTCACACTCCTTTCCTCTGCAGGGATGAGAGTGGGAAGATTTTGCTTGTACCATGGGTCCAGGAGAGTGAACACCCAGTAATCGGTGCTGGAATAAATTCTTTGAACGCGAGGGTCACGGGATAGGCAGCCTAGCATGAAATCTGCCATATGCGCCAGAGTACCAACGCGTAAGAATTCACTCCCCTCACTGGCCTGACTGTCCATTTCCTCCTCCTCCAACTCCTCCAACTCCTCTTCTTCTGCCCATACACGCTGAACAGTGAAGGACTCAACAATGGTCCCCTCTTGTGTCTCGCCAACATTCTCCTCCTCTTCCTCCTCATCCTCCTCCACCTCCACCTCCTCCGATATGCGCTGAGAAACAGACCTGAGGGTGCTTTGGCTATCAACAAGGGAATATTCTTCCCCTGTCTCTTGTGACGAGCGCAAAGCTTCCGACTTCATGCTGACCAGAGAGTTTTTCAACAGGCCAAGCAGCGGGATGGTGAGGCTGATGATGGCGGCATCGCCACTGACCATCTGTGTTGACTCCTCAAAGTTACTCAGCACCTGACAGATATCAGACATCCACGTCCACTCCTCATTGTAGACTTGAGGAAGCTGACTGACCTGACTACCAGTTCTGGTGGAAGTTGACATCTGGCAGTCTACAATCGCTCTGCGCTGCTGGTAAACTCTGGATAACATGGTCAGTGTTGAATTCCACCTCGTGGGCACGTCGCACAACAGTCGGTGAGCGGGCAGTTGGAGGCGGCGCTGCGCTGCCCTGAGAGTGGCAGCATCTGGGCTGGACTTCCTGAAATGCGCACAGATGCGGCGCACCTTCGTGAGCAAATCAGACAGATTGGGGTATGTCTTGAGGAAACGCTGAACTATCAGATTTAACACATGGGCCAGGCATGGCACATGTGTCAGTCTGCCGAGTTGCAGAGCCGCCACCAGGTTACGGCCGTTGTCACACACAACCATTCCCGGCTTGAGGTTCAGCGGTGCCAGCCACAGATCAGTCTGCGCCGTGATGCCCTGTAATAGCTCTTGGGCGGTGTGCCTTTTGTCGCCTAGGCTCAGCAGTTTGAGCACCGCCTGCTGTCGCTTAGCGACGGCACTGCTGCTGTGCCTAGAGCTACCGACTGATGGCGCCGTGCCCACGGATGGTAGTTCGGAGGAGGAGGTGGAGGAGGGGTGGGAGGAGGAGGAGGCATAGTAGGCCTGAAACACCTGGACCGAGGTAGGCCCCGCAATCCTCGGCGTCGGCAGTATATGAGCAGCCCCAGGGTCAGACTCGGTCCCAGCCTCCACCAAGTTAACCCAATGTGCCGTCAGCGATATATAGTGGCCCTGCCCGGCAGCACTCGTCCACGTGTCCGTGGTCAGGTGGACCTTGTCAGAAACGGCGTTGGTCAGGGCACGGATGATGTTGTCTGACAAGTGCTGGTGCAGGGCTGGGACGGCACATCGGGAAAAGTAGTGGCGGCTGGGGACCGAATACCGAGGGGCGGCCGCCGCCATGAGGTTGCGAAAGGCCTCGGTCTCTACTAGCCTATAGGGCAGCATCTCCAGGCTAAGCAATCTGGAGATGTGCACATTAAGGGCTTGGGCATGCGGGTGGGTTGCACTATATTTGCGTTTCCGCTCCAGCGTCTGGGGTATGGAGAGCTGAACGCTGGTGGATGCTGTGGAGGATCGTGGAGGCGACGATGGGGTTTTTGTGGCAGGGTCCTGGGCAGGGGGCTGACTAGCAGCTGACACAGGGGAAGGAGCAGTGGTGTGCACGGCCGGAGGTGAACGGGCTTGTTGCCACTGAGTGGGGTGTTTAGCATTCATATGCCTGCGCATACTGGTGGTAGTTAAGCTAGTAGTGGTGGAACCCCTGCTGAGCCTGGTTTGGCAAATGTTGCACACCACAGTCCGTCGGTCATCCGGTGTTTCCTTAAAGAACCTCCAGACTTCTGAAGATCTAGCCCTCGCCGCAAGAGCCCTCGCCACGGGAGCTTCACTAGTTGACACATTTGGCGCTGATGCACCAGCTCTGGCCCTGCCTCTCCGTCTGGCCCCACCACTGCCTCTTCCAACCTGTTCTGGTCGAGGACTCTCCTCCGTCTCAGAAGCACTGTGTTCACCCGGCCTCTCAACCCAGCTTGGGTCTGTCACCTCATCATCCTCCGAGCCCTCAGTCTGCTCCCCCCTCGGACTTCCTGCCCTGACAACAACTTCCCCACTGTCTGACAACCGTGTCTCCTCATCGTCGGACACCTCTTTACACACTTCCACTACGTCAAGAAGGTCATCATCACCCACAGACTGTGACTGGTGGAAAACCTGGGCATCGGAAAATTGCTCAGCAGCAACCGGACAAGTGGTTTGTGACTGTGGGAAGGGTCCAGAAAACAGTTCCTCAGAGTATGCCGGTTCAAATGCCAAATTTTCCTGGGAGGGGGCAGACTGGGGGGGAGGAGGCTGAGGTGCAGGAGCTGGAGGAGTGGCGATTTCGGTGACATGGGTGGACTGCGTGGAAGACTGACTGGTGGTGGACAAATTGCTCGAAGCATTGTCAGCAATCCACGACATCACCTGTTCGCACTGTTCTGGCCTCAACAGTGCTCTACCACGAGTCCCAGTAACTTCAGACATGAACCTAGGGAGTGTAGCTCTGCGGCGTTCCCCTGCTCCCTCATCAGCAGGTGGTGTCTCACCCCGCCCAGGACCACGGCCTCTGACCCCTGCAGTAGTTGGACGCCCACGTCCCCGCCCTCGTCCTCTACCCCTAGCCCTCGGGTTAAACATTTTTAAAATGAGAGTTATAACTTTTTTTTTTTTTAACTTTTTTGGGGGTTTTTTTGTGTTTTTTGTTTTTTTTTGTGTTTTTTGTTTTTTTTTTGTGTTTTTTGTTTTTTTTTGAGTTTTTAAAACCAAACAATGCTATCCTATTGCTATGGCTATTTTCTAGCCAAGTATCAAAGCACACTACTATGCCAGATGAGATGACACTGAGTTAGTGCCTAATTGAAATCCAACCCCTACTAAATTTTCCCACTTCGGTCTTTGCTATGGATATGTGCGTCACTAAGCGCAGAACACAGCAGTCGCAAGTCTCACTACAAATTGCTCAGAATTGGCTAGTACATGCACTGCAGAAAGTACAGCCACCAGCAGATCAACCAGAAATCAAATATATAGAACGCTACTGTAGGCGTAAGTAAGCTCTTTGTATTCTCCTATGGCTATTTTCTAGCCAAGTATCAAAGCACACTACTATGCCAGATGAGATGACACTGAGTTAGTGCCTAATTGAAATCCAACCCCTAATAAATTTTCCCACTTTGGTGTTTGAGGTGGATATGTGTGCCACTAAGAGCTAAACACAACGGTAGCAAGTCCCCCTGCTAATTCCTCACAAAATGGTACTAGATGCAAATTAAAATAAAAAAAGTAGAACGTTATTGTAGCCCTAAGAAGGGCTGTTGGGTTCTTTGAGAATCACTCCTGCCTAACAGTAAGCTAATAGAACACCCTAACGCTTTCCCTGACCAGCAGCAGCTCTCTCCCTAGCAGCATCCAGACACAGAATGATCCGAGCAGCGCGGGCAGCGGCTAGTCTATCCCAGGGTCACCTGATCTGGCCAGCCAACCACTGCTATCGACGTGTAAGGGTACCACGTCATGCTGGGTGGAGTGCAGAGTCTCCTGGCTTGTGATTGGCTCTGTTTCTGGCCGCCAAAAAGCAAAACGGCGGGAGCTGCCATTTTCTCGAGCGGGCGAAGTATTCGTCCGAGCAACGAGCAGTTTCGAGTACCCTAATGCTCGACCGAGCATCAAGCTCGGACGAGCATGTTCGCTCATCTCTAGTAATAAGTTATCTGCAGAGGCTACTGTGGCGTGGAGAAGCTTTAGCTCCAAGTTCCCGGCCAGACTAGTACACGTCCCAGTAGCCTTGATTTACATATTACTAAAATCCTGACACGTTAGGTTCCAGGATTATTGCTGATAGATTCCTCATGGTAAGTTTCCTTTACATATTCTTTTTGACATATTGAGCTAAACGTTAGTGTCAAAACATACAGAAGAAACCAGTTTTTGTGATGCAACATCATGAAATCATGGGTCAGAACCTCTACAAGTATTTTCTATCTAGATTTGGACTTCTCTGTAGGGTTACAGCAGGGGTGCTACTCATTGAGAAAAGAATCCTAATTAAGTAGTTGCGGTGACAGAGTGTAAACAGGTGTTTATGTGTATTCATCCATAAACTCGTGTGCAGAGTGCTGGAAACAAAAAACATCTGTCAACTAAACCATCCAGAGTGTAGAAAATATCATAATTTAAAGACTATATACTACACCATCTGCTTTGTCAGGGGGTCACTTGCTATAGGGTCATTTCCATCCATTTACCTGGATAGCATGCCGTCTATTTCCATAATGAGGAAACCCGAACACACAACCCATGGTCACGCCTGAGCGCCCCCGACCAGGTCTTCTGCTTTGCAGCTGCCAAATTCTATGTAAATGTAAATAACAGCCAGACAAAGCCCAAGGACACCAGTTTTATATGGCAGATGCTGAGAGGAACATGTAAAAGCAGGCGTATATGTGTATTACAAGCCAAACGTGAGTTATAGACAAATCGGTAGCTCATACTACAATCTACAAGAGTAAGAGACATGTATAATGATGCAGGATATTGGAAACAAAAAATGCAATAAAAAGTTATTAAGAGTTTATGGACATTACAGAGAGGGTCGTCTGTTACGGACACCACTTAGAAGGTAACATAAAGCTCTGGCTGCTCTTTGTTCATGGCTCACATGGATGGCTATTAACGGGGTTTTCCCACAAAACAAATTAGGCCCTATCCACGGTCTGGGTGATCACGAGAACAGGGGGGTTAGATGGGTTCCGAGGTACCTGAGTCGGACCCCTCCTTGCTCCCAGAGATGAGCGGAGCAGACGGCCACGTATGTCGGTTATGCTCCATTCATCTCTATGGAACTGACCGAGATTGTCCCGAGCGCCGCACATCACTATGACACCGATCAGCAAGTTAGGCCCCTTTAATATAAAACATTGGGGCAGATTTACTTACCCGGTCCGACGAGGATTCGTGCGCCCGAGTTCCTGCATCCGGTGCTTCTGTGCCGAGGTCCACCAGAGTTCACCTGGTGCATGTGAGTGCTTGATCTTGCGACACAATTCCTTTTTTAAATTCCGCGCTTTGTCCAAATCCGTCGGGTTGTTTGACGTCCACCCCCCCCCCCATTTCTATTGCATGCAACCCGGAGCAATTCGGCGCAAAACAGAAATAATCACGAAACCCGACGAAAGTGTGGTGTTCGGACCCTTAGTAAATGAGCACCAATATTTGAAAAATGGATTACGCCAAACTTATTTGTGTCCAAAAATACCTGCTTCCAGCCGATGTCCTTTTGCGTTTCCAAATTTTGCTCCCCTTTTTTAAAAACACTTTTTAAATTTTCCATTGTACAGAGTTGTATGAGGGCTGGTTTTCTGCGTAACAAATTGTACTTTCTAGCGACTGTATTTAAAATCTCATGCCATGTGAAGTTGGAAAAAGAATCAAAATGCAGTGAAATTGATGAGAAAAACCGCATTTGCGCCATTTATATATTCATATCCAGATCATATTTATAAAGGCTGAATTGTTTGTCATTTATCTTATTTTTATTTTTCCTCTCATAGTGCTCCCTTTTTTGTACTGTGGGGAATTGCTCAGGTAGATGCCTGGTAGTAGTAGTGCAGGAAGCAGGGACATACGCAGGGTTAAAGTCCAAATGAAGTGTTTTATTCACACTTCAGAAAACAACAGAAATTCAGTCTTGGTTTTGGAACATATAAAGCAACACAAAAATAAACCCTGCCCGGCTAGGCACTGCCTAATACAATAACAGTACCTAACTATACGGGTACCAGGCTGCCTGGCACACGCTCTTGGCCAGCAGTAGTAAAGGAGGCACTCAGTTACCATTGCTGTGTGAACTCAATCTTGCATTGCACTCTGACCCATTGACGCACACACGCGCGTTATTTGTAACGCGCGTTTAAATATCAACATGCACTACTTTTACAAGTCACGCGCGTGAAAAACGCACCATACAAGTCTATGGAGATGCATCAAAAACGCATTGCACTCTGAGACACTTGCAAGTGCAATGCGTTTCATAAATTGCCATAGAAAAGATAGAGCTCAGCCCTGAGTCCATTTCATGCGCATTTTCTGCGCGTGAAAAACGCATTGAAATTGCATTGAAAATGCGCGTGAAAAACTGAGACACTGAACAAACTCTGACTGAAAACTGATTGCACTCTGATGCAAAATGTGCATTTTTCACTGACCAAACCCTGATCGCTCCCTGATCAAACTGACGTGATCTGCAATGCAAGTGTGGAAGGGGCCTTAGGCCGGCGCCACACGTGGCGCTTTGTCTGCGCTTGCAACAAAAAACAAAGTCGCGCCCACCGGGGCGGGCCTCGGCTCAATCGCTCGAGCCGAGGCCCACTCCGGTGGGCGCGACTTTGTCTGCGTTTGCAAGCGCAGACAAAGCGCCACGTGTGGCGCCGGCCTCAGCCTTCAGCTCTCCAGGTAGTGCCTCTCCTACTGCTTCTGGCCCAGGACCGAAGCCCGGGTGGAGTAGGAGTCCCACTACCAGCCTACCCCTACTCCATAATAAGCAGGCCCAGTACGGACATTACAAATGTGTCTGTGTTAGTTAGGCCAACATGGACCAAACAGACTATTCCTGCTTACCACATGTCTGCATTAACCCTTGGGTTACTGCAGACAAATCCAGGGCTTTTACCACATGCATTTCATCTGCCTGTAAGACAGATAGCGGTTTTCCCACACAACACCTCTCACTTTCTCACAATACATATAACTATTTGCACAAAATGTGCGACTTTTTCACTAGCACACCAAAGATCGCAGAAATCTTTTTTTTCAGTGCTGCACCAAATATGCTTTTTTGAATCCTGACATTTATTTTTGCAATCCCAGTAAAAAATCACAACTTCTTGCAAAAAAGAAACCCCTTCTTATCCCCAGTAGACATAAGCAATAAATGGTATAGGTAGCTCAAGACAGAAATGCCAAATGTATCCCCCTCTAGGATAAATCAAAGAACTCCAAAACCAGGGAAATAAAAACCAAAAAAAGATGGGTACAAATGTGCTGACTAACGATAAATGTACAGCTACATCGGGGAGATAACATTAACACCTGGTTCCCCAGCGTCATTAAAAAAAACTGACTGTACAGGCGGTCCCCTACTTAAGAACACCCGACTTACAGACAACCCCTAGTTACAGACAGACCTCTGGATGTTGGTAATTTACTGTGCTTTAGTTCCAGGTTACAATAATCAGCTGTAACAGTTATCACAGGTGTCAGCTATTAAGATTTATTGATAATCCTGGTTCTTATGACAGCCCAACATTTTTAAAATCCAATTGTCACAGAGGCCAAAAAATATTTGATTGTGGTTACAATTAAAAAATATACAGTTCTGACTTACTTACAAATTCAACTTAAGAACAAACTATCTTTTCAAGGCAGCGTGCGCCATATATCCCTATGGAGAGGGGCGGGGGTGAGCAGAGCTCACCTCCTCCTCTTACGCGCTGGCGTGTGCCCGCTGTGCTACGGTATGGCGGGCAACTGCAGTGTGAATATAGCCTAACTGTGCTGGGGCTGCAGTAACGCAAGCAGACGGGAAATCCTTGCAACATATTTTGGAATAATGCAAGGATTCCCCTTCTGTACAAGGTGTTGCTGTTTTGTGGGTTTGGGCCGATTTATGTTCCCGTTTCCCGGTTTCCCATTTTCCTAAGCCCTATAGATACTGGTAGGGACACGTTCATCTGCAGCAGTCCAGTCTACACACTATAATCCCAAACTCAATTTTCCATGTTTCCTCCATGCACCAGACTCCTGAGGATTAATAGGTAGTCCTGGTATAATACACATTTTCTACTCTTTTTGTTTGTAAATCTTAGTCTTCGCTATTAGCAATTTGAGAGAAATCACACAAGGGAATACGAGCAATTACAGAAGCCATTTCTTCTGTCTAAATAAACTGGGTATTCATTTTAAATTAATGGGGATATTGCTGTTTTTTCTTCGTTTTTTTAATATCCTGAAGGTAATTATCACCTCAACCAAAGTCATGATATGGTCTCCACAAGTCTTATAGAAAACTCTTCCAATCATAACTGATTTGCATTACACAGCAAATAACCCAACTCTCATAAGAATTTATGTGGAATAAAAATGTGCCTTGTTTTTAGATTTTGTTGCTAAATTCACCGCTTTAACGCCACCCTCTTATCGAGACCAGATTTGTTGTGATATATTGAGGGTTCCTACACATATTATGAATTTTCTTTAAAGAGAGGAGTACAATAGGTAGGTAAACGTATGTTCCCGACCTCTTTCACCTAGTGGAGCATGTGAAAAAGTACAAATGGCGGAGAACTATGTTAAAAAGTATCTTTTATTGGGATCAAATTAATTTGATCCCAATAAAAGATAACTATGTTAAAGAGTCTCCGCCATTTGTACTTTTTCTTTAAAGAGAACCTGTCATGCAAAATAACCCCCCTAAACTAAACTAAATATATTTTCATAAACTGCATTAGAGAGCATTGCCTCTATCCCTTCATTGTCCCTCTACATGCCTGTAAACCTAAGCAATGAGGTCCTAAAGCTGTATGCAAATGACCTGTGAAATGTCCAATGAGTCATTAGCATATTCAAGCTGTCCGGCTTATTCATGAGTGGGAGGCACAGCCACACCCCCAGTACATGACTGACAGCTGCTCCATTAATGGCTGCTCCATGTGCATGTGTACAAAGATACAACAGCTCCAGGATGCAGCATGATATAGCATAACATGTCAGGTTCTTGTGTGGCTGATGTCTGTGTCTCTGTGTATTAGGAGGAGAGCATGTAAGCAGATACACTAACTATGCTTTACTATACATTACACACAGACATGAGCAGGGGGAGGAGAGGGGAGGGGGAACAGGGGTGACATCACTGCCTCTGACCATGTGACCAGCCTCATTTACATAATAAAGAAAAGATGATTTTATAATGATTAATGTATGAAATAACTAGATAAAGGCTGGGATGGATCCTTGTGAGCTGCTCCAACAGGTAGTAGTGACAGAAATAGTGACAGAGACCTGATGACAGGTGTCCTTTAAGGAGACTCCAATGAGCAGTAAATTTAAGGAAATCTACCATCAGAATTCAGCATAATAAACCAGGGGCACTTACTCATAGATCCAGGCACCGTGATTGTGGTAATCTAAGAACGGAGTTCTATAAATATATATAACACCAGAACCAAGCACAGTATATAAATACAACCTCAGAACCAAGCTCTGCACATAAATGTAGCACCAGTGATCATCATGAATAATAATCCTTCTAGCGTGTCCAACGTGGCCAGGTTAATCATTTTTGGTTGTGCTCCTCAGATAACTTTTACAGTATATTAAATTTGTAAACAAAGATATTACCTTTGCACATTACCTGAGGAAGTAGAGCAAGTTTTCGTAGCTACATCTGAAGATAAGGAACTCCTTGAGCCACACAAGTCCTTACACATATGGATGTTATTCTTCATTATGCCCATAGATATTAAAGAGGAATTTAATACTTACCTCTTCCACTTCTCTTTAACAGTTTACCCTGAGATTAATTTGGGTTTAAGGGGGAAAATTTGGTGCCCGAGTTCCTTTGGAGTGCCAGAGAATGCATCTTATTTCAAGATGATAGATTCAGAAACGACCAATCAGTGGCTGGTAGATGTCATCTAGAAGAACCTGCATAACCTTAAAGGGGTATTCTCGTCTGGGCACTCACATTCAGTTTCATTAATCTGCCATATATAAACATTTCTTCAATTAGATATTATTAAAAAAAAAAAATGTACCCGTGTGAAGATAATGTCATAAATGTAGTCATATGGTCCCTTAGAAACAAGACTGTGTTCTTGGATACGGCCACCTCTGCTGGAGAGATTGCACAAAGAAACAAAAGGTTCTTGTATATGAAATGTCCAGAAGTTAATGAACGCTGTGGTCAGACAGGACTCAATAGCGCTTGTCTGGCCACCACTGCCAGAGTGTGGGGTGGTCGTATCCAAGGAAGATATCTTGTTTCTAAGGGACAACATGGCTATGTTTATGAGAAATTATCTGCACACAGGAACATCTCATTGAAAAAATATTTATATATGGCAGATTAATGAAACGGAATGTGAATGCCCAGACAAGAATACCCCTTTAAAGGGGTTGGCCACTTTACCTCATGTTTTGTAATGTCCGTGTGTAAGTGTGTGGGGTAGGATATTAGGAAATTTACCAATATATATCTATTATAAGTTCTGCTCCGCTTTCTTGAGGCAAGAGACAGAAGGCTTCACTTTACATCGAAAGAAAGCGGAGCAGAACTTTTAATAGATGTATATTGGTAATTATTTTTATATCCTGTGCCCCCCCCCCCCCCCCCCACACACACACACATAAGGTGAAGTGATTTTTTGGTGATTTTTAAATCTGCAAATAAATGATGAAAATCAAGAATTGAATAGAATCCGGTAAGTAGCGGTTTTGATCCAATATCCATGCATATTCCCTGCCTCTAGTAGGCACAGATAACCCTTCAAGTCCAAAGCTTTCATTCTACAATACCTTCATCTATTCCTTACTTTCTGGCCCTGACATACAACAAAATGACGCGTTATCCAACTTTAGAAATAAAGCTATAAATCGCTTCTTTAATCAAGTTATCATTCTAGATCTTACATCAAAAGCTTGTTTAGACCTCAATGCCTGAACCACGCTGGAATCTGTAATAACTATCTGCTGGGTCTTAAATCTTCCTTTGTAACCCAAGACTTTGTTCTTAAGACTCTCTCCCTCTATAATACGCTGATAATCCCTACTGTCATTCTTTTATTCTACAAAGATGTACATGACTTTTTTTACAGTCACCATGACAACCCATCTCTATTGTATCAGCATTTACTGGTTACCTGTAGCTACAGCTCCGCCGTTCCATCACCTGTGTATATTACAGATCGGGATCTTTATCTCATCCTCTAAAATACAGAAAATGTCTACAGACTAGACAATGGATTATAGAATTGGCTGCTAGAATCTTCTATTCACAATACAGAACTTTGAGATATTTCTGTGTGATACAATATATAAAGACATCTCTATACACAGAAGACTTCAGTGCGGAATTCCTTATAGAATTGTCCTGGTAGTTATGTATGGATGGTAGAACTGTAGAAGGAAGCCCACTTTCCTATTTTTCTTGGTGATATCTATAAGAGAGACTTAGAGACTTTCTATCTTAATGGAAAGGATACATAGTGCCTTGTCTCATCTTGCACAGTGTAACAGCCTTTGAAGCTGCAGCACAGAGGAGCTCTCTTAACGCCCTTCAGGGTTTCAGACTCATTGGCATAACTTTAAAGGGAACCCTTCGCCACATTTTCAGAAATACAGCTAGTGACAGGTTCCCATAGAGCACTATTAACTGACACAACCTTCATTTAGCTAAATTTTTTTTCCTTACATCCCCATAAATCAACTTTATGTTATATTACATGGCATCAGATGGCGCATGCCCTGCTTAACCGGCCCCTCCCATCTACCCCTCCCCATGTCCCATGCCTCTTCTCAACATGACAGGACATCATTCAAGGTCCTGTTACATTTGTAACATCTACTCCATTTATGTATCTGATCACATGAAATCACAGCCGCCTCCATGGAGGATGGGGAGGAGTAGAAGTCCATGGAGGCTGCTGTGACTTCATGTGATCAGATACATAAACGGAGTAGATGTTGCAAATGTAACAGGACCCTAGATGACATTACCCTGGTCACATGACATGAAGTGCCCAATGATGTAACACAGCGCTCTCTCAATGTTCCATGCAGCAGAATATTATAGCATTTAGACCTGTCAATCAGGAACAAGGAGGCGGGGCAATGCAACTAAAATGTAATATGCAGGACTCGCATGAGGTGAGTTGCATACAAGTTTAAAAACTGATTTTTGTAACATTGCAGCTATGGAAAGGAACCATTTAGGGATAAGGGCAATGCTTTTAATCAAAGATTAATGAAGTCTTTATTTGTGGTGGGTTAATTTGTATGACAGGTTCTCTTTAAAAGGAAGGAGGCCATAGATAACAAATATAAGAAGATTAACACAGTCAATGCCGGAATCTATGCACAAGTCCCCCTGGTTTATCCAGGCTTGATTTTGATGGAAGATTTCCTTTAAGAAGCTGTGGTCTAGGTTGTGCATAGGTTTGTGGTTTCTTGATGGCCTACAGTATAGGGTAGTGGTGGAAGGGGGGGGGGATGTTATTGCACAGTGTAACAGCCCGTGAAGCTGCAGCATGGAGGGGCTTCGGTAATACTCCTATAGCACTGCTAACTCATTAGCATAGTTTTAAAGTTTACTTTTAGAAGGTAAGAGGCCATGGATAAGAAGATTGCCACAGTCACAGCGCCTGGATCTATGAGTAAGTGTCCCTGGTTTATCACGATGGATTTTGATGGTAGATTTCCTGTAAACAACATCTACCACCAAGATGAAATACTGTATGCAAATGAGCCCAAGGGGCTCCAAGCTCCATGAACACCGATGGAGCCCCTCAGGCTCATTTGCATACAGTCCTTCATCTTGGTGGTAGGTGCCCTTTAAGAACTCTTGGAAGTTTACTGACCTATGTTCTTTGCCCATGAGTGAGTTCAATCTGAGAAATTTACTCTGTACACTTGTGGGATTTACCACATCAAACTCAGCAGGTCCAATTCGTTCAGCAATTCTAGGTTCAGTCCGGGAAATCTCACATGCAGAAGAAGTGAGATTTTTGGATTAATGGCTTGCGAGAAACAAGCTTTTATACCGTCACATTAGAGTAGTAAACGATGAATGTCGGGAGAATTATAGCAGCGCTGGAGCAGCATGGGATTTACCATAGTGTCTGTCATAAATTATTTTATCCTATTCCCCCTATGAACAGATTTTGTTTAAGAATTTTGGACAACCCCTTTAAATATGTTACATCTACAGTTCCTGTGTACAGAACCAAGCCCAGTCCATCAGTAATCAGTTATAGTATTTAATTATATACATTTAAGGCATTAAGGTGACGTAATACAAAACGGACGTGATATAAATGATTACACTTTATAAAGGATTCTCCATTTTATCGCCATTGCTAAATGAAACAAGTTTCTGCTTATAAACTATACTTGGTCTTTCACCGTACATAATGATTTCTCATTTCTTAGGTTAAATGTTCCATTTTCCAGGAAGACGCAAAAAGGTCTCCCCGGAGAATTATTCAGAAAAAATTTAGTCCGACAAATTTGACTAATTGTAGTTGCAGGTTATGAATGACACTTCTCCCATTATCTTTGCATTCTTCTCAGTAGGAGGGGAGTACAAATTAGGAGCCTTTTGTTTTTCGGATTAATTTTTCCATGAGATCCCACTGCTCACTAGTAACCTGTACAAGAAATAGGAAATACATGAGCCATTAGATGCAAAGCCTCCGACACATTGCAGCCACTAAACCACCACATAGAAGACACATTCAAAAGTAAAGGCCTAGTTTACTTATTGGGGCTTATTTACCAAGGGTCCGCGGCCGCACTTTCGTCGGACTTTTTGACGTTTGGGTTTTCGCGCAGCTGTGACAGGTATTTACCAGGGGATTTTGTCACACGTTGGACTTTGGCACAGCTGCACTGACTTTCATGCAAAAGAAATTACGGGGGCGTGCCGTCGGATGATCCGACTGATTTAGGCTGAGCGTGGGATTTAAAAATCAAATTGTGTCCCAAGACAATGCATTTACATGCACCAGGAAGAAGAAGGTTAATACCGGTGGACCTCAGCAGGGAAGTGACACATGCAGGATATCAGGTGCACGATCTTAGTAAATCCTGGCATAGTGCATCATCGCCGGACAATGCACTTTCGGGGAACTCCCCCGGACGGCTAAGTAAATGTGCCCCATTGGGTCCTCACTAAAGTAAGAAACTAAGATTGTTCCCCTTCATATTTGTCTAAAATGGCGTCTGTGGTCTTTTTATTCTAGGCATTGGGAGATACCGCCCAATGAATGACACAATGCTGCCCTTAAAGGATATCTACTATCAAAATCAAGCATGGATAAACAAGGGGCACTTATAGCCCAACTTACATGGGTTGTTATCTACGGCCTCCGTCCTTCTAAAAATATATACTAATGAGACAGGATGGCTCTACCACAGCTGCACCATGCTCTGGCTTCACAGGCTGTTACACTCACCTTCCCCCCTGCTCCCTCAAAACTCCTCCTCCCTCTGCCTCCTCTCTCCTCCTAATCTAACACAATGGGAGGAAGAAGTGCTCCTACACAGTGTAACAGCCTGTAAAGCTACAGGACAGAGGGGCTCTGGTAATGTACCCAGAGAACTTCTGGCTCAGAAGCATAATTTTAAAAATTGATTTTTAGAAGGAAGGAGGACATCATATAAGATATATAATCAGGTGTCCCTGGTTTATCATGCTTGATCAGTCACTGTGCTATATGATTCCCATAAGAGACCGTTACTGACTGCTCGCAGGTATTTGTACGGCTGCCTAGGGCTCCATCTGTTTCTTCAAGGTTTTGATTCAAGCTTACAAAGCATATCTGCAGCTTACCAGAACTACAATTATAACCAAAATGTATACTTTACTTTTTGTAGGCTGTTAAATTCTCCAGCCATTGACACGTATTCACCACCATCCATTCGGATTATCTAAAAAGAGAACATTTTAACTATTAAAATTACTTTCCCAACCTAGGGAGAAACTTTTATTCTAGTTCACCACCGTGACCTGAGACTATACGAAGCACAGGGGCTCCCAACTACCATCTCATGGCTTCAGAGGTGGCCAAGTGGCAGCTGTGCACACTTACCGCTCCAGACACCCAGCTTGCGTAGTCACTGCAAAGATACATAGCAAGATTTGCAATTTCCCCTGGTGTGCCCAGACGACCACATGGGATCCGCTTGATCATGTCCCCTTCAAAGGCTCCTGTAGGATCCAGGCGGCTAAATGCACCCTTAGAGACGGGAAGATGAGTTTAGAAACATTAATTTAATCAAACTGAAGCAGTTCCTCCAGGCATCCCCCATATCACCTATGTGTAAGTATACTACAGTCCTTTACTTCCTCCCTGCTGATGTAGTCAGAGGTAGAATGAGATGGCTCTGTAAAGCTCCTGTATACAGTCAGTTTGTTTGTTCTTAAGTTGAATTTGTATGCAAGTTGGAACTGTATATTTTATCACTGTAATCCCAGCCAAATTTTTTTTGGTCTCTGTGACAATTAGGTTTTAAATATATACTCAAGTATAAGCCTAGTTTTTCAGCACAAAATTTGTTCTCAAAACCCCTAACTCGGCTTATACTCGAGTCAAGAAGAAAAAAAATAGTCAAAACTCACCTTTCCGACATCACCCGTAGGTCCTATGCTTGTTTAGATGCTCCGGTGCCGCTGCGGGTCCTTCGGATCCTCTTTGGTGCCGACAGCTCACAAACAATGACATCGGCAAGCAGCTGACGTAATTTTGTGTGCCGGCCAAGCGTGAAGACCCGTACAGGAGCGGTAGAATCCGAAGAGGACCGAAGGACCCGAGGAAGCACCGGAGCATCGGAGACAGACTGGGCAGGCTGTATACTACAGGGGACTGGCAGGCTATTCACTACAGGGGGCTTGCTGGCTATATACTACAAGGGGCTGGCAGGCTATTCACTACAGGGGGCTTGCTGGCTATATACTACAAGGGGCTGGCAGGCTATTCACTACAGGGGGCTTGCTGGCTATATACTACAAGGGGCTGGCAGGCTATTCACTACAGGGGGCTTGCTGGCTATATACTGGGAGGCTGTGACCAGTGCATTTCCCACCCTCAGCTTATACTCGAGTCAATGGGTTTTCTCAGTTTTTATGTTTTAATTAGGGGTCTCGTCTTATACTCAAGTATATACGGGTATGTTGGATTAACAATAAAACTTCATTGCAGACACCTGTGATAACTGTTATAGATGTTTATTGTAGCCAAAGACAAAAGTACAGGAAATTACCAAAATCCAGAGGTCCGTTTGTAAGTCGGGTGTTCTTAAGTAGGGGACCACCTCTATAGGGCCTTGTGAAGAATATTATTTAAAGAAAGAAAATGAAATGAATAGCTACAAAACCCTATCAAAAAAGGACAACATACCTTTGTTTTTATGGGTCCAGGCTGAATGACATTAAACCTCATCCCATATCTTCCCCATTCAGCTGCAAGTGATCTAGGGTGTAAATGATACACACAAAGGATGATTATCTTAACATAGTAGCAGTTTTTAGATACATTCACGACAAAAAAACGTGACCTGGGAAAAGGGATTGAAGCTTTAGATATAAAAACAAAAAAATGAAAAAAAAAATAAAATAAAAAAATCTGTGCAGCAAAATTTATGCAAATGCATCAAAATTTCGGTGCCGCTTTCTAACATAAACTAAGCCAAGTAATAGAAGATTACAGGCCGTATGGATTACAGCATTCTGTGTTCTGTACAACTTAATACATTTCATGGAAAACCATCATGTATATCATGCGTTGTATGAGAAATCTATATTAGAAAGCACTTACGTGCACATCGCCTCCACTCCAGCCTTGGCGGAGGCGCTGGGAACAACAAACCCAGATCCGCTCTCTGCATAGATTGTGGTAATAGCCAGAAATGCTGCACCTGGAATCAAATACCAAAAATACAACATATATAAAGGTGTACTTAAAGGGAACCCATCAGCAGAAACGTACCTAATACACCACTACATACACTCACCGGCCACTTTATTAGGTACACCTGTCCAACTGCTCGTTAACACTTAATTTCTAATCAGCCAATCACATGGCGGCAACTCAGTGCATTTAGGCATGTAGACATGGTCAAGACAATCTCCTGCAGTTCAAACCGAGCATCAGTATGGGGAAGAAAGGTGATTTGAGTGCCTTTGAACGTGGCATGGTTCTTGGTGCCAGAAGGGCTGGTCTGAGTATTTCAGAAACTGCTGATCTACTGGGATTTTCACGCACAACCATCTCTAGGGTTTACAGAGAATGGTCCGAAAAAGAAAAAACATCCAGTGAGCGGCAGTTCTGTGGGCGGAAATGCCTTGTTGATGCCAGAGGTCAGAGGAGAATGGGCAGACTGGTTCGAGCTGATAGAAAGGCAACAGTGACTCAAATCGCCACCCGTTACAACCAAGGTAGGCAGAAGAGCATCTCTGAACGCACAGTACGTCCAACTTTGAGGCAGATGGGCTATAGCAGCAGAAGACCCCACCGGGTGCCACTCCTTTCAGCTAAGAACAGGAAACTGAGGCTACAATTTGCACAAGCTCATCGAAATTGGACAGTAGAAGATTGGAAAAACGTTGCCTGGTCTGATGAGTCTCGATTTCTGCCGCGACATTCGGATGGTAGGGTCAGAATTTGGCGTCAACAACATGAAAGCATGGATCCATCCTGCCTTGTATCAACGGTTCAGGCTGGTGGTGGTGGTGTCATGGTGTGGGGAATATTTTCTTGGCACTCTTTGAGCCCCTTGGTACCAATTGAGCATCGTTGTAACGCCACAGCCTACCTGAGTATTGTTGCTGACCATGTCCATCCCTTTATGACCACAATGTACACAACATCTGATGGCTACTTTCAGCAGGATAATGCGCCATGTCATAAAGCTGGAATCATCTCAGACTGGTTTCTTGAACATGACAATGAGGTCACTGGACCCAAATGGCCTCCACAGTCACCAGATCTCAATCCAATAGAGCATCTTTGGGATGTGGTGGAACGGGAGATTCGCATCATGGATATGCAGCCGACAAATCAGCGGCAACTGTGTGATGCCATCATGTCAATATGGACCAAAATCTCTGAGGAGCTTCCAGCACCTTGTTGAATCTATGCCACGAAGAATTGAGGCAGTTCTGAAGGCAAAAGGGGGTCCAACCCGTTACTAGCATGGTGTACCTAATAAAGTGGCCGGTGAGTGTATATGTTGTCAAGCAGATTAATACTTTCCAAAACGGGTTTCTTTCAAGGTCCAGTGTGGTGGCATCATCCGGAAAACCAACTTTGAAGTGAGATTGGTTGCATAAAGTCAAGAAGGTGAAGAGTTACATATGGAAGTCAAGTTCTTTTCACCTAAGAATATCATCTTCAGTGTAATTGAAAGGAAATCCCTAGCCAGTTCTGAGCCAGGGAGAGCTTGACTTCAGTGCTAAGCCTAACTGACTTTATACAACCAAATTATGGCTAAGTTGATTTTCTGGACTGAGCTTGGACATGCAAGAAACATGATCTAAAAGGTGTTAACTTGTCTTGACAACAAACTGTTAGTGGTGTATTGGGTCAATATCTGTGGACAGGAGAACTTCTGAACTTTACCAATGTGTCCTTTTTAGTAAAGTTGTGCAGTCTTATGATTCAGCATTGTGCCGTTCCTGGTTATTACCAGTTGGTGGTGTGCCCAGGGGGGTGTAAAAATGGTGGTGGCAGGAGGTGTGACCGTGGCCGGGCCCAGAGATGGAGGAGGCCTGCAGCCTGCCAGATGGGAGACTGCGTGTACATCAGAGGAAGAGAATCAACTGTATGCGTATAAGTGGATTACAAGAACACACAGGTGGACATGTATGTCAGGAGGCGCCATCATGGCATCATACAGTGTGCACATGGAGAGCGCATGGACCGGTACCTCCAGAAGCGAGGGAGAAGAGGAAGCCGAAGCGAGGGAGGCACCTTCTGAGTTTATTTACTTATTTTTTATATGGAGAGGAGCCCTGAGTGAGCTCATGAGTTGTTGCACAGTATCTTAAGGGGGAGGTGGCTGCTGCTGGACAGTATATATGGCATATGAAAAAGGTGTTGTGTATATTTGACTGTGTAGCATATATCTATATCCTCAAATATAATATGCGGCATAGGGGATTGCAGTGAGAGTTTAGCTATACAGACAGTCCCCGGGTTACGTACAAGATAGGGTCCGGAGGTTTGTTCTTAAGTTGAATTTGTATGTTTGTCGAAACTGTATATTTTATAATTGTAGATCCAGACAAAAAACTATTTTGGCCCCAGTGACAATTGGAGTTTAAACATTTTTTTGCTGTAATGGGACCAAGGATTATCAATAAAGCTGCATTACAGACACCTTACAGCTGATTATTGCAGACTGGGACTACAGTAACATCCAGAAAGCTTCACCAGAGGTCAGAGGGGTCTGTCTGTAACTATGGGTTGTCTGTAAGTTGGGTGTCCTTAAGTAGGGGACCGCCTGTATTGGGCCCCAATCCACTGCTCACTTCGGGGCCAGCTGGTGTCTTGTTACACCACTGGGTGTGTCCCTACAGAGTCTGACATTGTCGAATCACACAACTAAGACTTAGACTAGACTTCATCCTGGTGGTAGATGCCTTTTATGAAAATAAGCACGAGGGGCTCCAGTCTCTATAGGAATTAATGCAGCCTGGAGCCCCTCTGTATGCAAATGAGCCTGAGGGGCTCCAGGCTGCATTAATTCCTATAGAGCCTGGAGCCCCTCATGCTCATTTGCATACCGACTTTCATCCTGGTGGTAAATGTCCTTTTAAATATAAAATGTTCAAAAACTGTAATTTCTTTGAGGGAGATTTATTACTAAGCCAGACATGTACGGAGAGAGATGACAGATCCTCTTTACAAGAAAAAACAGTGAGTCACACGAGCCAAACGGATTCAATAAAGACTCATTCTGGAGAGTGGGCACTTTCATCGCTCGGGTCAGAGTGGCCTAAACCTTTGTTGATTCAATTTCTTTAGTCTCATCGTCTATTCATATTCGGCAAGTGGTAAGTTTAAGAAAAATGTTTATATAAAAAACACAAATGGCCAACCCCATGGGGAGACGTCAAGTTATCACAACACAAAACCAGATTTATTACAGTGATCCCACTTATTGATTATATTTAGCCAATCCATATATAATAGGGGTAACCATGCTGGCGGGCACAAAAGAGGGCGATGCCAGGATGACTTATAAGCCCCAATACTGCTGTAGATGGGTAAACAAGATGGGGACATTTGTATTCTGCATCCAACTGATGGTTAAATTATTAATGGTTTAATAAAAGGAAAAAAGTTATCAAAACAATTCTAATTAAACTATTCCTGCCTAAAGGATATCCATACAAAATTTAATACCGCTGTGGAAACAGGAAATCTGACTCAGCTAATCAAATTTTATAGTGGGGAATGATGCTTCAATCGGAGTACAATAAATTGAGTCATGAACTATGTACACATTTACAAGGCATGCCCGGGGATATCACCGCCACTAAAATGAGTTTCAGATTGTATACTCCAATATTTTACACAGCTGATAAATCAAAATGTGAACAGAGAATAAAAACAAAAAGAAAAAAAAAAAAAAAACAAAAGAAAAAGTTTCATACAAATGTTAATATGGTCTCGCTATGAAAGTATGTATGAGCAAATGAGCCCCATATAGTACATAGACACATATAGTACATAGACAAAAGGTCCGAATCACGCACTTTCGTCGGGTTTCCCGGCAATTTCCGATTTGCACCGAATTGCCCCAGGATTCTGGCGCACGCGATCGGATTTTGCTGCATCGGCGCTGGCTTTCACGCGACAGAAATCGGGGGCGTGGCCATCAGACAACCCGACGGATTCTGAAAAACTTGGATTTTAAAAAAGAATTTGTGTTACAAGATCAACACTTACATGCACCGGGAAAAAGCAGATGAACTCCAGCAGACCTCAGCGCAGCAGCTACACCTGGTAGATATCGGGCGCACGGACCTTAATGAATCTCGGCAGACCTGAATCCTCATCGGAGAATGCGCCGCTGGATCGTGACTGGACCGGGTAAGTAAATGTGCCCCTATGTGTCTATGTAGTACAGGCGGTCCCCTACTTAAGGACACCCGACTTACAGACAAGTTTAGTTTGGGCACTTGGCCTCTAAAAGGTTCACCATCCCTGCCCTAAGGTAACGAGCATTGCTCTGGTGACAGTCTACTCCCCCTAAATCTGGTGGTAGATGTTGTTTAAAAAGTCACAGATCAAAAGATGCCCCCTAGTGACCACCATCCACAAGTGCAAGGGAATAAAACAGTAAGTGCTTGTTTCCCCATCAGGGCCACCATGTGGCGCCTTTAGAATCAATTATATATCCCTAATAAATCCTGATGGGATGCATCCTCCAGGTGGTGACACTGTTTAGTGCAATTTGACATTTCGGTTAACTCGTATTCAAAATGATAAAAAAAAAAAAAATTTAAATTAAATATATAATTTATTGTGAAAAAAAATCTCACCAAAGCTTTATCGTTGTGTCTGAACACTTTGGAGGAAGCACAGCAAACCTTACAGTGATGGATGTGGTATACAGAACCAGGCCCCATCCCCTTGTCTCCCTCATTCATAACAGGAGATGTCCTGAGCAGATTACGACGAGATCTTCACACCCTAATCCGATTGCCCTTTTACAGGATTTGTTGAGTTCTGTGCCGCTCCTGAATACTACATCTGTCACCCAGGACTGTAATCGCTGGATTGTCCATGGCCGTCTGGCATCTCCTCCATATATCTCAGTTTAGCCACATTTGATTTGATCAAAACTGTAACACAGATCTGTACAGATAAGAGCGCTCTCACCCGAGACTATTTTATGGACAATTCATTTATCTCCAGGACAATGTTTTTATGCTGCAGAGAAAGTCTTATCAGATGAACATGTTTCTTGGTGTAAGAGTTAAGAGTATTCCCTTAGTTATTTTATGGTCATCAAAAAATAAGTGATAAAAGTCCATGGTTTCTGATCTTGTACAAAACCAAGAATTAGCTTTCCATATCTACAAATATCAGTAATGACCTATAAGACCGAGTGCCCCTAGGAACCTATATATGTTTTATTGTAAAAGTGTGCAACTTAATATACAAGCCCTATACAATTCCTATCATATTTCAACTTGTCCTGGGCCCTAAATGCACCTCAGCCCCCAAGATTCATTTACTTCTAGCTTCCTGGATAATCGATTGCTTATGGCTCCACCAGTGGGGTGGAAGGGATGATCCTTAGAAGATCTGCGTGTTGCTCACCCAATGATCACCTTTTAATATACTATCCAAGCAGGGCCGCCTCCAGATTTCAGTAGGCCCCTGGACAAAGGAGCCTCAGTGGGCCCCTTTGCAGTGAACAAACATGGTGGCATTAAAATTTCAGAAACTAAAAAGTGTCTCATGTTCCCTAAAATATTCCCTAGTTTATCATATCAAACAACCCCTCATGGTTATTTTATTTACAGCCCCCTATCATCCCCATGGACTCCTTATGTATAGGCTTGTGTGGGCCAGCCGCAGCCCAGGGCCCCGGCACTTGCCCAGATATGCCTGGTGCGGAGGCCGGCCCTGTATCCAATACAGGCGGTCCCCTACTTGAGAACACCTGACTTACAGACAAGCCCCTAGTTACAAACGGACCTCTGGATGTAGCCCTATGGCTACAATGATCAGCTGTAACAGTTATCACAGGTGTCTGCAATTATGATCTATTGTTAATCCTGGTTCTTATGACAACCCAACATTTTTAAAATCTATTTGTCACAGAGACCAAAAAAATTTTTGACTTGGGTTACAATTATAAAATATACAGTTCCAACTTACATACAAATTCAACTTAAAAACAAACCTACAGACCCTATCTTGTGTGTAACCCGGGGACTGCCTGTAGTTTTAGTCAAACAAATAGTACCTCCTAATGGCAGTATTTAATTTTCCATGGCTTGTACTGGGAAGCAGGGGAAAAAAAATTCTAAATGCATTGAGCTTGTCGGAAAAAACTTTTCTGTGACATTTTTGGTAGGCTCTGTTTTCACAGCTTTCACATTGTGCTCCAAATTACACCTCCGCTTTGTTCTTTTATATAGGCTTTAAAAATACACACAAATAACTTTTTTTGTACTTTGGCATACGGAGCGGTGTAACTTTTTGCAGGATGTGATGACATTGATACCATTTGTGGGATTGTGCAAACTTTTGATCTCTTTACTTACTTTACAAGTTGCATTTCAAACACTTGGGGGCGCCATTTTCTGTTCACAGTCAGAAATATCCATTTTGAGCCCTCTCTATACTCCCATTGCCGAATGGCAACTTATTATTATGACTATAGCATCAGTTTGCGGCAAGCAACTGACACTAAAAGCCTGTTCGTAGGTGCTATAAAGCCGAAGATAGGATCCTCTGAAGTGATACTCACCCTGCAGACTCTATAACTGATTCATCTCAGGAAAAACATGACTCTTCTCTGCTCATTTGCAAATGACTCGATTTTTACATAGATAAATGACATACCATACCATACCTGAGGGAGGCAATTTAATGTGAGAATACCTGGTGATAGGTTCCATTTAAAGCTCAAATGGGTTGTCCTGACGTTAAAAAAAAACTGGGATAGTTTCTTCCAAAACAAGTCCTTTCCTGACCATGGGTAGTGCGTGGTAAATTTTAAATTGCAAAAACATCCAACAACATACAAAACAGTAGTAAGATCATGTTCACACTGCTTTGTGGAAACACGTTGACTTTATACATCAGTAGGTTGGAAGAAGTATACGTGGAACATACAGACAGATGCAATGTAGAGTCGCTACATTTTCTCTTTGTAGTTCTACATTTTATCCTGTTCGATTCCATTGGGCATTTTTTTTATCTCTATGTTCTTTATATCTTTCACGTCAATTAATTTCTGATGAGCAAGAAATAAAGTCCTAAACACGTTGATGAGTTCTATAGAGCGCTGGCGACATGACATCAGCAATGTAAATCTAAGAGCATACGATAAAATGTTTGGGGTGGAAAAGCTGAGATCTTTCACAGCAAGTAAAAGGTCAAGTCAAAAATCAAGGTCGATATGCGGCTTACCTTTTCCGGCTTTAATTAGCTCCTTCCCAACCTCAAGCGTTACGTAAGCCGTGCCATTAAGAACGATATCTGTGATGGTTCTCCACGCATTGGCAGAGAGTCTTTCGGAAGGAGAAATAAAGTTCCCGGCCGCGTTGTTTATTACGACCTAACGGGAGAGAACAGAAAAGTAAAACCTCGGATAAATTTGAGTAGAAAAAAAAAAAACAAGTTGTCAAAAGAAAAAAATATTTATTGCTTTACATGTAGCTTCGGTTTATAGCAGAAACTAAATGTTGGTAATAAGACACAACACTGGAAGGTTCAAGACGTGAACTGTATGGTATCTAACTGGGGTTTGTGTGACAAATCAGGACTCCATGGTTAGACAAAACCTCTACCATACAGTAGGTCGGCATGTTCTCCTTTGTTCTTCTATCTTTCCATCTACAAAAACAGCATCTTTGTGCCCAGAGGTCGCATTAACGCCTCACCAAGCGTCATAGACGCATGATGAGGCGCCATTACTCCCCAGAATAATTGCCATGCGTAAAAGCATGCTTGGGAATTATTCCCTGTAAAGTGCTCGATAAGCAGTGTATCGCGCTGCAATCGTAGAGGAGAGTTTTACTGTGATCACAGCGCGCGGGCACGGCTCAGCAGAAGACCAATAGCAAAGCTCCTTTACGCTGCCAGTATTAAGCAGCATGTAAGGGGCTTTTTTATTGGTTGTAAAGTGCCGCCAGTAGATTGGTCGGGTCTGTGTATCTCCCTGCAGCATAGTGTCGCGGATGGATTAGTCAGGCTCTGCATGGGAGAGCCGGCGGGTGCTGGGCGAGATCCCCATAACTTCCTTCCAGTAAGTGTAAACTTCGGGGATATGAGGGAGAGGGTGACGGGGGGAATCCTCACAGGGTCCAAAGATTACTGTGCGGTGTCTGGTCCGGACATTACTGACAACCTGAGTCCGACATCCCTGTCACTGGGCACTGCCACAGGAGGCAACACTGTGTACAGGCCCGAGTGCTTGTGTGTATATTACTAGTACACTGGAGTCTGCACGTGTTTCATCAGTTTGTGCAGCTGACAGACCTTAGCTACACACGCTCCTCTGCTCCACAGTACTGCAGAACCAGGTAAAAAAAAGCTATTTGCCAGCTCCCATCCTGCTACTATCACCTGGCCCACGCTGCTGTATGGCCCTAGCTACCTCCGTTCCTCCCCTCCCCCGGACAAGCTGCCGCCATCATGTCCCTCCAGCCACGGGAGGTGATTTACTGGAGGTCGGGGTAAAGGCCAGGTGTGCAGAGCTGCGTCCGTAGTCCTGCTTCTACCCCTCCCTCACACACTGAGCTCAGCATCAGCGATCATCATGGCAGAGGAGCAACAAGTTGTGCAGAAGCTCCCTCAGCTGCCCTCCTTGTCACCAGGGGCACTGCCAGCTCTGATGACAGGACTGCAGGGCACAGAGGCCAATGCATTGTAATAGATGGTCAATAACTGCATCTGGTAATCTGCAGAGCCCTGTGTCCTGTCATTTATCTAGCATGTTATTTATCTCTGCCATCCTCCTTACATGTGACTGACATGTACAATGTGGAGAACACATGTCAAAATATCTTATGTATGGATTTTGTACACATGTCCCTTCATATATGTGTAAGCATATTGGATACATGTCTGTGCGTTTGTGTAAATATACTGAGGCACATTTATGAAGGGCAATGCGCCAGTTTTCTGTCGGACTTTGCACGTTCTATTAGGTGCAAACTGCTTGCGCAGGTATTTAAGAAGTGTCTGCGCCACATTAGTGATGCACACTACTGTGTTGTGGTGTGGTTGCACTACTCTTCACATGACACAAATTTCTGCACTGAACAAAGTGCCAGATTTATCATCAAGTGCACCAGAAAAAAAAGTGCAGGGGGCACCAGATTCCTGAAGAGCGGGCGTCAGAAATCCTGTACCCTGTGGGTGAAGACACAGGTGCCGTTTTTGGGCCGTTTTTAGTTTTAGCGTTTTTTTTGCGATCTGAAAACACTCTACTTAAAACGGCATAAAAACGCCACGTGTGCCTTCTGCACATTACACAGGCAACTCCACATGATACAGACTGCACTGTTCTTCGTAAATGTGCCGAATGGACTCCAGCAACACATGCTCCCCTACTCCACAAGGATTTCGGCAAAAAAAAAAAGGTAGAAAAAGTGAGAGCCATTAGCTGACAAGGATAGTCTTCTTGCCTATGTTTACTATTGCATCACTATCAGTTATATGGTCACAGGGTAAAGGTAATACAATTTAGGCTGCTTACACACATTCCAGTTGACTTGTGTTTATAAACTCAAGTCCAGCTTTGTGCGATCACATACATGTTTCAGCTGAAACACATATGTGATCTGTAAGGGTGCGGTCACACATACTGCTGGCACTGCATTTACAAACGCAGCACTAGCGTACGGGGACGGACCTTGGGACAATAACCTATGCATTTCTATGGTGTGTACTCCTTGTCGGCTAAAAATACTCCTCCAAAATGCCAAGAGGAGTATTTTTACTCTGCCTTGAAAAAGTTAATGCGACCTCTGTTTGTGCCAAATCCCGAAAAGAACTGGTTATTGATGTGGGGTTGTGGAGACCTCCAGACTTCATGCTCTACCTTCTCGTATGGGATGAAGTTAATGACCAAAAATTTTTTTCACACAGAGCACCATCTATCCGGCGGCATACTCCAGGCCCTGGCTGTGGTAGAATTGTGCTACCACCAGTGACCGTTCAGGCTAGAATGGTTGCAACCTATAACACAGACACAATGCCCTGGGCACCAGTATACCCAACCACTGGGTAGACCAGGGTCTGCATTAGGGGGCATCAATTTGTCTAAAACTGGCCCCAATTGCAACACTATGGTTTTCCTGACCAAGAGCCTTGGCAAAAAATCTGATAACGTGGCCAGACTTCGTCTAAATCAAAAGGCAGGTAAATCAAAGGAAACATTGGGATCGGCACCTCAAGGATCAAAGACAATAGACAAAGGACCTCAGATCAAAATGCCTACAAGTATGAAATATCAAATTGTATGTCAGAAGGTAGAAGGGGTTAAAGTTAAAGGAACGTGTTGCCTCAAATAAACAAACGGGTCAATTAGCTCAGATGGATAATGTTATTACATTTTACTAATCCAATCCTAAATGGAACCGAATCTCCAAATAGACCATTAGCCGAGTGGAAAGTGGAACAAGAAGTCAACCAAAAAGGTTCCTATTAACTGACACCTTTCTTTTAGCAGAAAAATTGTTTGCCTTATATCCACATAAATCCACTTTATGTTATATACCCTGGCATCAGAGACTTGTCCTGCTCGGCTGGCCCCTCCCATCCTCTCCTCCCAATGTCCCATGTCTCTTCTCAGCATGTCATGTGACCAGAATTACATCACACGTCCTTTAGCTTCCTAACATTTGCAAACTGTACACCATGTAAGTATGTGATCCCATAAAGCCACATCAGACTCCAGGGACTTCTACTCTTCCCCCATCCTACATGGAGTCTGCTGTGTTTTCATTTGATCAGATACATACATTAGGTAGATTTAGAAGATATAAACAAGATTTCATCCTTATGATTGAGTATCTAAAGATGTAACAGAGCTCTCCATACAGCAGAATATCAGCCTGTCAACCAGGAACAAGGAGGCAGGTGTCAGGAACCAGGGATAGTGGACCCACTGGACCACTGCGGATGATGACGTAAGCCGACACCTGGGAGCGGAGTCTAAGTGGTACCAAGTTCACATCAGGGCCGGATGCAAAGCGGGTTGGACTTGCTGCGGAGTGCTACCACCAGGTCGCTCCACAGGCGCGACTTTGTCAGCAGTGGCAGCCAAGGTGTAGTACAGAGTCGTAAGGCAAAACTGTGGTCGAGGACAGAATGGAGGTCGAGACAGGCAGCACAGGATCAGAGTCGGGGACGTAGCGGAAGGTAAGAACAGGCAGCACAGCAGCGAAGTCAGGAACGGAATCGAGGTCACAACGGGAAATCAGGATAAACGCACAGGGCAAAGAACACAGCTTTCTCTCAGACGTAGAAGCTCAAAGATCTAACAAGGGACACAGGAAGGGGCTGGGAATTTGAGGGTAGGTGGCCGGCCAGCGCCAATTATCAGAGCACGGGGACCGTGGAGACTGCCACTGGAGCTAAATTTTAATATGCAAAAAAAAAAAAAAAATTTTTAAAAACACATTCTCCAAGTAAGAACTTTGAAGCGTAATGTTGACAGTGGTCAGTCTTATGCACATTCAGGAAGCGGCTATCCCATTTAACCACCCCCCTCAATCAGGTTGTGCCCCCACCGGCACCCCACTTAGAGCCAAAGGATAGGGCAATTGAAATCCAACTGCACAATGCTTAAATCCCCTGACATCAGTCCTGTCTACAACCTTGTCTGGAGTGTTTGAATGCCAAGTAGTAAAACATTGCATTTCCCGAGCAGGACACAACGTTGTATGGGAAAACCTTCACTTTCTTACAGAAGGAACCTCTCGCCATAGAGCCGTTGCTCCAAAGGACAAAGTGATGGACTTTCTCCATGAACATTATAAAGTAGTGTTCCCAGCTCACAAATTTACACGTTCACAAACTGAAGTTACAATCTAATATGCTATAATGAAATGTGCCTAGAATGAGATTAACATCCCAAGGGTTGGAAGGGCTTTTTAATTCTAATGATGTTCGGAGAAGCCTGGGGGATCTCCGTTAGATTGGCTGCCCGATATAGTCCACCGTGTCTTGTGACCCATTTACAAAACTTAATGAAATTTTAGAAAGCCTTACCCTGCAAAAACAATTAGAAGTGCTCATATATGTGCCTCTGGATTCCATGTATTGTCACACATCATGGTATGGACGCTTCCAGAAGAAGATTTTAACACTTGAGTTACAGATGTATAGCCCAGACCTTAGCAGCATAGATTGTCATGATAAAGATATAGTTTTGCCCTTACACAAATCCCTGGTCAGACCATACATGGAATATTGTGTACAGTTTTGGGCACCAGTGTATAAAAAGGACGTAGTAGAACTGGAACAGGTGCAGAGGAGAGCAACCAGGATTATTAGGGGAATGGGGGGATTAGAATACAATGAAATACAATGAAAACAAAAAACACACAACTGAGGGGAGACCTAATTACAATGTACAAATACCTGAATGGGAAGATCTTTTTATAACTAGGCCTGTGACCAGGACAGGGGAGCATCCTCTACACCTAGAGGAGAGGTGGGTCTACCATCACCATAGACAGGTGGCATCCTCTACACCTAGAGGAGAGGAGGTTCTACCATCACCATAAACATGGGGCATCCTCTACACCTAGAGGAGAGGCGGTTCTACCATCACCATAGACAGGGGACATCCTCTACACCTAGAGGAGAGGTGGTTCTACCATCACCATAAACATGGGGCATCCTCTACACCTAGAGGAGAGGAGATTCTACCATCACCATAGACAGGGGACATCCTCTACACCTAGAGGAGAGGTGGTTCTACCATCACCATAAACATGGGGCATCCTCTACACCTAGAGGAGAGGAGATTCTACCATCACCATAGACAGGAGGCATCCTCTACACCTAGAGGGGAGGTGATTCTACCATCACCATAGACAGGGGGCATCCTCTACACCTAGAGGAGAGGAGGTTCTATCATCACCATAGACAGGGGGCATCCTCTACACCTAGAGGAGAGGAGATTCTACCATCACCATAGACAGGGGACGTCCTCTACACCTAGAGGGGAGGTGATTCTACCATCACCATAGACAGGGGGCATCCTCTACACCTAGAGGAGAGGAGGTTCTATCATCACCATAGACAGGGGGCATCCTCTACACCTAGAGGAGAGGAGGTTATACCATCAGCAGAGACAGGGACATCCTCTACACCTAGAGGAGAGGAGGTTCTACCATCACCATAGACAGGGGGCATCCTCTACACCTAGAGGAGAGGAGGTTATACCATCACCATAGACAGGGGGCATCCTCTACACCTAGAGGAGAGGAGGTTATACCATCACTATAGACAGGGGCATCCTCTACACCTAGAGGAGAGGAGGTTATACCATCAGCAGAGACAGGGACATCCTCTACACCTAGAGGAGAGGAGATTCTACCATCACCATAGACAGGGGCATCCTCTACACCTAGAGGAGAGGAGGTTCTACCATCACCATAGACAGGGGGCATCCTCTACACCTAGAGGAGAGGAGGTTTTACCATCACCATAGACAGGGGGCATCCTCTACACCTAGAGGAGAGGAGGTTATACCATCAGCAGAGACAGGGACATCCTCTACACCTAGAGGAGAGGAGGTTCTACCATCACCATAGACAGGGGGCATCCTCTACACCTAGAGGAGAGGAGGTTCTACCATCACCATAGACAGGGGGCATCCTCTACACCTAGAGGAGAGGAGGTTATACCATCACCATAGACAGGGGGCATCCTCTACACCTAGAGGAGAGGAGGTTATACCATCACTATAGACAGGGGCATCCTCTACACCTAGAGGAGAGGAGATTCTACCATCACCATAGACAGGGGCATCCTCTACACCTAGAGGAGAGGAGGTTCTACCATCACCATAGACAGGGGCATCCTCTACACCTAGAGGAGAGGTGGTTCTACCATCACCATAAACATGGGGCATCCTCTACACCTAGAGGAGAGGAGATTCTACCATCACCATAGACAGGAGGCATCCTCTACACCTAGAGGGGAGGTGATTCTACCATCACCATAGACAGGGGGCATCCTCTACACCTAGAGGAGAGGAGGTTCTATCATCACCATAGACAGGGGGCATCCTCTACACCTAGAGGAGAGGAGATTCTACCATCACCATAGACAGGGGACGTCCTCTACACCTAGAGGGGAGGTGATTCTACCATCACCATAGACAGGGGGCATCCTCTACACCTAGAGGAGAGGAGGTTCTATCATCACCATAGACAGGGGGCATCCTCTACACCTAGAGGAGAGGAGGTTATACCATCAGCAGAGACAGGGACATCCTCTACACCTAGAGGAGAGGAGGTTCTACCATCACCATAGACAGGGGGCATCCTCTACACCTAGAGGAGAGGAGGTTATACCATCACCATAGACAGGGGGCATCCTCTACACCTAGAGGAGAGGAGGTTATACCATCACTATAGACAGGGGCATCCTCTACACCTAGAGGAGAGGAGGTTATACCATCAGCAGAGACAGGGACATCCTCTACACCTAGAGGAGAGGAGATTCTACCATCACCATAGACAGGGGCATCCTCTACACCTAGAGGAGAGGAGGTTCTACCATCACCATAGACAGGGGCATCCTCTACACCTAGAGGAGAGGCGATTCTGCCATCACCATAGACAGGGGGCATCCTCTACACCTAGAGGAGAGGAGGTTTTACCATCACCATAGACAGGGGGCATCCTCTACACCTAGAGGAGAGGAGGTTATACCATCACTATAGACAGGGGCATCCTCTACACCTAGAGGAGAGGAGGTTATACCATCAGCAGAGACAGGGACATCCTCTACACCTAGAGGAGAGGAGGTTCTACCATCACCATAGACAGGGGGCATCCTCTACACCTAGAGGAGAGGAGGTTCTACCATCACCATAGACAGGGGGCATCCTCTACACCTAGAGGAGAGGAGGTTATACCATCACCATAGACAGGGGGCATCCTCTACACCTAGAGGAGAGGAGGTTATACCATCACTATAGACAGGGGCATCCTCTACACCTAGAGGAGAGGAGATTCTACCATCACCATAGACAGGGGCATCCTCTACACCTAGAGGAGAGGAGGTTCTACCATCACCATAGACAGGGGCATCCTCTACACCTAGAGGAGAGGAGGTTCTACCATCACCATAGACAGGGGCATCCTCTACACCTAGAGGAGAGGAGGTTTTACCATCACCATAGACAGGGGGCATCCTCTACACCTAGAGGAGAGGAGGTTATACCATCAGCAGAGACAGGGACATCCTCTACACCTAGAGGAGAGGAGGTTCTACCATCACCATAGACAGGGGGCATCCTCTACACCTAGAGGAGAGGAGGTTCTACCATCACCATAGACAGGGGGCATCCTCTACACCTAGAGGAGAGGAGGTTATACCATCAGCAGAGACAGGGACATCCTCTACACCTAGAGGAGAGGAGGTTCTACCATCACCATAGACAGGGGGCATCCTCTACACCTAGAGGAGAGGAGGTTCTACCATCACCATAGACAGGGGGCATCCTCTACACCTAGAGGAGAGGAGGTTATACCATCACTATAGACAGGGGCATCCTCTACACCTAGAGGAGAGGAGGTTATACCATCAGCAGAGACAGGGACATCCTCTACACCTAGAGGAGAGGAGATTCTACCATCACCATAGACAGGGGCATCCTCTACACCTAGAGGAGAGGAGGTTCTACCATCACCATAGACAGGGGCATCCTCTACACCTAGAGGAGAGGTGATTCTGCCATCACCATAGACAGGGGGCATCCTCTACACCTAGAGGAGAGGAGGTTTTACCATCACCATAGACAGGGGGCATCCTCTACACCTAGAGGAGAGGAGGTTATACCATCAGCAGAGACAGGGACATCCTCTACACCTAGAGGAGAGGAGGTTCTACCATCACCATAGACAGGGGGCATCCTCTACACCTAGAGGAGAGGAGGTTCTACCATCACCATAGACAGGGGGCATCCTCTACACCTAGAGGAGAGGAGGTTATACCATCACCATAGACAGGGGGCATCCTCTACACCTAGAGGAGAGGAGGTTATACCATCACTATAGACAGGGGCATCCTCTACACCTAGAGGAGAGGAGATTCTACCATCACCATAGACAGGGGCATCCTCTACACCTAGAGGAGAGGAGGTTCTACCATCACCATAGACAGGGGCATCCTCTACACCTAGAGGAGAGGTGGTTCTACCATCACCATAAACATGGGGCATCCTCTACACCTAGAGGAGAGGAGATTCTACCATCACCATAGACAGGAGGCATCCTCTACACCTAGAGGGGAGGTGATTCTACCATCACCATAGACAGGGGGCATCCTCTACACCTAGAGGAGAGGAGGTTCTATCATCACCATAGACAGGGGGCATCCTCTACACCTAGAGGAGAGGAGATTCTACCATCACCATAGACAGGGGACGTCCTCTACACCTAGAGGGGAGGTGATTCTACCATCACCATAGACAGGGGGCATCCTCTACACCTAGAGGAGAGGAGGTTCTATCATCACCATAGACAGGGGGCATCCTCTACACCTAGAGGAGAGGAGGTTATACCATCAGCAGAGACAGGGACATCCTCTACACCTAGAGGAGAGGAGGTTCTACCATCACCATAGACAGGGGGCATCCTCTACACCTAGAGGAGAGGAGGTTATACCATCACCATAGACAGGGGGCATCCTCTACACCTAGAGGAGAGGAGGTTATACCATCACTATAGACAGGGGCATCCTCTACACCTAGAGGAGAGGAGGTTATACCATCAGCAGAGACAGGGACATCCTCTACACCTAGAGGAGAGGAGATTCTACCATCACCATAGACAGGGGCATCCTCTACACCTAGAGGAGAGGAGGTTCTACCATCACCATAGACAGGGGCATCCTCTACACCTAGAGGAGAGGCGATTCTGCCATCACCATAGACAGGGGGCATCCTCTACACCTAGAGGAGAGGAGGTTATACCATCACTATAGACAGGGGGCATCCTCTACACCTAGAGGAGAGGAGGTTATACCATCACTATAGACAGGGGCATCCTCTACACCTAGAGGAGAGGAGGTTCTACCATCACCATAGACAGGGGCATCCTCTACACCTAGAGGAGAGGCGATTCTGCCATCACCATAGACAGGGGGCATCCTCTACACCTAGAGGAGAGGAGGTTATACCATCACTATAGACAGGGGGCATCCTCTACACCTAGAGGAGAGGAGGTTATACCATCCCCATAGAAAGGGGCATCCTCTACACCAGGAGGAGAGGCGATTCTACCATCACCATAGACAGGGGGCATCCTCTACACCTAGAGGAGAGGAGGTTCTACCATCACCATATGAGAAGAGATAAGGGTCCAGTTACTGTGTTGTAGTTAAAAAGTATATTTTTTACTTCGAGAAAGTCTTTCTCAACAAACAAAACAAAGTTCGGTCAGTAGACCTTCTTCAGACACAGTTTGCATACAATGATACTGTTCAAGAAAGCTTGTAGCTGTATGTAGAGCCTACAACAGTGGAAACGCAGCCTCAGCTGATTAGGAATATATATAATTAGGCAAACACCATTTTAAACTTTTAAAAACTTTCAGTCCATTATTTGATGAAAAGTAAATAATATACCGGATAACATCTGTACATCTTGAGCCTGTACATCCATTCCTAGAATACTTTGCTTACATAGGGGGAAAAGGCAGGTGCTGCACAATGATCATGCAAATCTCAAATTTGCAAAGAAAATATATAAATAGTAGTATGTAATTCTTCACCATTTCTCAGCTCTATGTTTTCAGGGTATTCTGTTGTAAAAGAAAGCTTTACAACGACTGTGAAGAGAAGCCCTAATGTTATACCCCTGGGAGTAAGACCCCCAAGAGAAGACCACATGGTTGTTATATTTACATTGTGGTATAGAATAGGGTGGATAACATACACTCCAATTCATGCACATAGATAGAAGGCACTGTGACAGCAGGATGAGAAAGTTCATTTGTGCTTTGTCACTATAGGCCGCTACAAGGTTTACTTTTCTAATTTTTTTTAAATTGAGTTATAGCAATATATACATAGCATCTCATAGTAGGACATCTGCAACTCATTTTTAAGGAAACCATCATGATAAACCAGGGACATTACTCATAGATCCAGGCACTGTGACTGTGGTAATCTTCTTATATTTGTTATCCGTGGCCTCCTTCCTTCTGAAATCAACTTTTAAAATTATGCTAATAACTCAGAAGGACTCTGTGGGAATACTTCCAACTCCCACTGTGTGAGGTTACATCAGGCGAGGGGAAGGCAGTAGGAGGGCGAGTGTAACAGCTTGTGAAGCCAGAGCTTGGAGAGGCTTTGGTAACACCCCTAAAGTCTTTGTGGCTCATTAGCATAAATGTTAAAGTTGATTTTAGAAGGAAGAAGCCCACAAATAACAAATATAAGAAGATTACCACAGTCCTGGTGCCTGGATCTATGAGTGAGTGTCCCTGTTTGATTATGCTTTATTTTGATGGTAGATTTCCTGTAATTTACTTTTGATACTTTACTTTTTACTTCCATACCCTGGGCCACGCATGATCACCTTTTGGTACCTGCAATAAATACTGAATGGAGCAGGAAGTGGATGACTCTGCTCATGGCATAGTGGCTGTACAACGTTACTGCAAGCTCCAGCCTCATATACCCCCCTCTCCCACTTCTTAACATCTAAAGGAGCTTTATTAAGAAGGATCATTTTATACCTGCTCTAGTTGGGCTCCAATATCGGATATGGTTAAAGCACATTAACACGAATACAATATTTCAGTGCAATTAACTAAAACATAATTATCTAAAACATAGACCATATTTAATGCAAATTACACTGTACATGAAACGTGTCTGTGCTTGAAAGAAAAGCCTGGTCCTAGGGTCACATCCTGAGTAGGGGAGAGCAGTCACATGCAATAGATGGGAGACATTTAGCTGGGATTCTTCCTAAATAGCCCCCGTCACACTTCAAACAGAGCAGAGAAAGCATCTTAATGAGAAAGTTGCCCATTTGCTTTCATCAGTTATCCAGGAAAGTCACTAATGGGCCAATGTAAATGCTGCGGGAGCTGTCATACAGGGATGTATTAGGAGAAGAGGCCATGTCAGGAGGACACAAGCTGAAGAGAGACCCGCGAGTGAGAAGATAGATCCGCCATCAATTCAGCCCCAGCGGGGGATAAAGTGCCTGCGTGAGCTCAGAAATACTCCATGTGGAGACCCCACAGATGGAAGTCTTCATGGTCTTTCCAAAAACATTAGAAAATGCTAAGAAAATCCTGTAACAAAAAGGGAAAATCCTACTGCAGCAACGGATCATTTTTTTCCTTAAAATATTGATTTAAAAGAAATCAAAAGTAACATTGCCACCTCATGTAGATTAGTAGACACAATATGAATGCTGCATATGCTGGAAGGGTAAAAAGGGATAGCATATGAAGTGTATGGACGCATACATCTGAGCATCTATAGTTAGTATGGATGAAGATAGATGGGGCCTAGCATCGCAGAAGGTCAGGGTATAAAATGGAACCATTGAAGGGTAACCTCAAGCGGGGGCACTGACCATATAACCCACTGGGGGAAATCTCAGTGGGCCGACTAGTCTGGGTCCGGTCCAAAAATAATAAACCATGTACTCACCTTTCCAACGCTCCCCCGCTGCTCCTACTGGCTGGCTCTATGCTGGGATGGGGGAGGACTGGCCGGCTCTATGCTGGGATGGGGGAGGACTGGCCGGCTCTATGCTGGGATGGGGGAGGACTGGCCGGCTCTATGCTGGGATGGGGGAGGACTGGCCGGCTCTATGCTGGGATGGGGGAGGACTGGCCGGCTCTATGCTGGGATGGGGGAGGACTGGCCGGCTCTATGCTGGGATGGGGGAGGACTGGCCGGCTCTATGCTGGGATGGGGGAGGACTGGCCGGCTCTATGCTGGGATGGGGGAGGACTGGCCGGCTCTATGCTGGGATGGGGGAGGACTGGCCGGCTCTATACTGTATAAGGGGACAGTTCCAGAGAACATGACAAAATTTGACAATTGGCTCTGGACAGAGTAATGCATAACAGAGAGTTGGGTCAGTGTTGAGATGTAGGATCTTCTGGCAGTTAAAAAAAAAAAAAAAAAAAAAAAAAAAAAAAAGTCTTTACTCGGGCTTCAGGTCCAAAGAAAAGGCTTGCATTTATTTACACAAAAAAATAAATAAGTAAACAGAACATAGCAAGAACAAAAATGCAGATAATTCAGGGGTCAGGTTGCAGCTCCCCTGTGGTCAGATCAGACACTCTGACCTAGAGACCATCCATGTACACACAGGTGTCATTAAATACCCAACTATTTACCTTGAGTCTTAAAGGGATAACCCCCTGGGTTACACCTTTAACAGCAAACATCACAAGATACATTTCTTACATAAATAATATATAAAACATCACAATACAGTATCATACACAATATAAAAATAAAGGGGAGTTTACAATGTACACAAGTAACCAAAGTAGTAACCTGGCAGTAATCAGGAACAGGCTATATAACCCCAGCTCACCCTCTGCTCAGGTTTTGCACACACAGGTAAGATCAGGTAAGGGTGATGGCACACGTGGCATTTTGAACGCGTGTTTGGACCGTTTTTAAGCAGTCCGTTTAAAAACGCATGCGTTTTTTTGAAAACGCATACGTTTTTGACAGGTTTGACCAATTATCTTAATTGAAACTGGTCAAAAACATTTTTTGACGGACTGCTTAAAAATGGGCCAAAAACGCGCTCAAAACGCCATGTGTGCCATCACCCTAATGCTGAGTGGTGACTGCTGAACTAGTTTGTCTGTTGAAACAATAGTCGTCAGAGACAAAGGTTTGCTGGCCAGCAGGAGGAGAGAAAGAAGAAAAAGTACAGACACACAGACAAACGGTTCACTCTTCACCCAGTCAGTCAGCTGTTTATGGACTGTGCAATCATAGTGTGTGGAACTTATAGTAATCCAGTGTCAGAATTTCTTCTGCAGCATATTATGGGGGGCTTGAGCAATCTTTTTTGGTACATACCGACCCCCGGGGGCCCGAGACCTTCAGAAGGCAGACATGGAAGGCTCCTGGGAAGTAATTGAGCTGCTAGGGCGTGACTCAGCTGCATATACTGGAAGTTCATACTGGGCACCTCATATTCCTCTGCAGGACCTCAAAAGAGCATCGCTTACCATGAACCAACATGTCACTAAACATGTTAACCCCAAGGGACCACCAGTGGTTTGTCCCCACAGGTGCCTCTAGTTTAGGGAAACAGGTATTGTACCATAACAAAGTAGAAAATGTATGCATGCACAGTTACATTGGTCTTGGCAAAAAGTGAGGGACAATGAACAACTCCCATAATTGAGAGGCAGAGGTCCGGACTCGGCTCCATCTTGCCCAGCCCAGCCTGAAATTACTACCAGGCTGTGAGCAAGCCTTCCAGACTGCTGAACCTGCTACTGACGTTTGCCCATTTCCTGCTGTGGAAGTTCCAATAAAGAACTGCGAGTTGATTTGCACAACGTGCCTGCGTGTGATCCCTGGATGAGGCTGCTTCACCATCACGGGCTCCCCACCCTTCATCACCCAGGGATTCTCATATACATCTCAGGGGTTGCCCCAGGGAGAAACCACTGCATCAGCCTCTCCCTCCACTTTTCTTGCAAACACCACCTGCTGGATACCTGCCAGGCTGTAGGCCCATCCTCTGGTCCCAATATCAAGCACCGTGACCATAGTGTGCCCAAGGCCGCAAAAGCCACTCTGGTATTCTGGGCCACGGCTGTCTGCAGCCAACTGAAGAAAGGCCTGGCCACGGTGGGAGATGTTGACTTCCCTTCATCAGCAAGGGCATTGAAGATGAAACATGACAACGAAGGAGTGGACTCGTAAGAAGCATTTCAAGGTCCTGGAGTAGCCTGGCCAGTCTCCAGATCTTAACCCCATACAAAACCTTTGGAGGGAGATGAAATTTTGTGTTGCCCAGCGACAGCCCCAAAACATCACTGCTCTAGAAGAGATCTACATGGAAGAATGGGTCAACATACCAGCAACAGTGTGTGCCAACCTTGTGAAGACACAAAAACATGTGATTTTAAGGATTTGTTTTCTCATTTTGTCTCTTAGTTGAGGTCTACCTATGAATTTTCAAGGTGCTCCAAACATACGACATTTTTTTGGTGAATCCTGCATAAGTTATTTAGATTGACTAAAGTTGAAGGGAACACCCTTCCCACCCAAATTCCAGATACACACATGGCAGTACATATGTACGTCTGAAGAGGTTATAAAAATGCACTCACACTTGGATGTCCGGCCACTTGAATGCCTTCTGCAACAGCTTTCTTTACAGACTCTGGGTCACGGACATCACACTGCACAGCGTGAACCTACAAGACATCAGAAGATTGTACAATAATGTCAGGTGATCTCCTTGCCTGTACAGTTTAACTTAAGTTATGTACATTATATTGTGATGCAATGCACTCCGTACTGTAATATAAGCATCTGACGTGAATATACACAGGCTTGAAGCCAACCTCCACTTGTGATGTAATTTCACACCTTTTAATCTGTACAGACAATATATTATTTACGGTTCTGATCTCCGTAGAGAGTGTGTTCAACATCTACATCAGGAAAGCTCCTATATCTGCACATATATGCTGTCCAGAGACTTCAACAGTCAGGAGCAGAGAGTACCTTAAAGGGGTTTGCAGATGAAAGAAAGTTCTCAAATGTTAATCCTCTAGTGATGTTCACACAATAAAGATCATTTTAACCTTTTACTTCACAATTTTATTCAGTTTATTTGCAGTTTTTGTTCTGACACTTCATGATCCCTCTGTGCTATGAGATGCTGTTTGCTGACAGTGTGCTTAAATTATCAGGGGACAGGTTTATCTACACTTTTATCTAGCTTTTGAACAGTCTACTAGTATCTGACACATAGAAAAAGAGAGAGGAGACAGATATGAGACACAATGGCACACTAAGTCTGCTGCCTCACCTATAAAACACACAGTCAGCCCTGCTATGCCTCCCTCCCCTCAGATCCAGATTTTATCTGGTCTGTAGTGCTGCTGCTGGACAGGAGGTTCCCGTCTGTAGTGCTCTCAGCCTTCTGCCCGTACAAGAGAAGCCAGAGGAATCTCCCCGACCATAGTCAGGTGTTTATGGTCGCATCCAGAGACAGCCAGAATGTAAAACACCAGGGCTGATATAGACAGGTTGGAATTATATCTGTGAAATGCTGTATTTTTGTTAATAAAAATGAGTTAGAGAATGTGTTATTTTGTTATCCCGAGTATATTTAAGAATCTTGCATTCGTGGAAATACCCCTTCAAACAAACTTTAGACAAAAATAAAAGTGACCAACGTTAACCGCCATTAATCATGTTCTAATAGAAGATATAACTTGTTAGGATGATACTATTCTCGTGGTTTGTATCTCTTAAGTATAGAAATCACATAAACCTATATGAATGCAGGATATATATATATATATATATATATATATATATATATTAGTCAATAGATATAATATTACACACAATTCTCTATGTGCATGTGTACAGAAAATCTACAATGTGAAAAGCATCCTGCTAAAAATTACCTTATTTCCAGTTTCTGAAGTTATTTGAGCTGCAGTTTCTTTTAAAACATCCAATTTCCTGAAAAAATAAATATTAAAAAACAAATTGTCATATTTTGTAACTGGGCAAGTCTGTCTGTCTGTCTAGGGTTTATCACAGCCCAAAAATCACTAAAATACCCCCAAAAGACCACACAAATTCCCACAATCCCTATAAAACTACAGCAGTCTCTCTGCTTACCAGAAACATAGGGCCACAGGGCTGTGACATTACAACGCAACTTTAACTTTCCTGACAGAATCCTCTGTGTATTCCCAGGGGTTGGGCTTTGGTTTGGATCCATTTCAAAAAACAACATGTGACTTGTCTGTGCTGCAGGCTCCTAAGCTCTCAGCCCCCACCTTTGTGCTCCTGTACAGCTCCTCCCTCCCGCTCCTTCACAGAGCTCACAGCCTGTACAGGAGCACAAAGGTGGGGGATGAGAGCTGAGGAGTCTACAACACAGACAAGTCACATGTAGTTTTTTTAAATGCATTCAAGCCAAAGCCAACCCCTAGGACTAAAAAAAGGATTCCGTCAGGTAAGTTATAACACACAATTATATTGTAATGCAAATGCTTAGAGAAGGCGGAACAACATATTTGCACTGCAGATGTAATGGGCTTCTGTAACCTGTCTTTAGTAAAAATGATATAGGTTCCCTTTAACAGGTGTATAAATAATAAAAAAAAAAAATTGACAAAACTACTTTGATTACTTCATAGATTACGGTGCTTAAACAGACCCCAAATACAAGCCACAGTAACTTTAGAAGGCTATGCTCAGTTGCTAGTTTTCAGCATATACGTTGAACATGTCCATAGCCTTATACTGGCAGATGGGGGCATCTTTTTGCCTCCGTCTGCTCAGGATATGCCACATCCAACAGGAAACACTGGATGGGAAAACACAGTAATCTGCACTATATCATCCTGCTTGCTTCTGGACAACGCAGGATACACTCAGTGGAAGCCATTAGAGGCTACGAGGAATGGATACCATTGTATTGCATCCTTCCCCCGGACTCTGCTGACCGTACACTATGGGTGGTCCCTTGGTAATGTTACTGTACAAAAATAAACATCAGCAGGAGCAAATGACTGGCTGCTGCCGATGTTTCCTCCTCCTCCCACTTTCAGGGGGAGGAGCAAACTGGAGGATCTATCCCAATGTACCGGTGGGATATGCAGTTGCCCTCTTTAGTAAGTATACGTCAGGTATCTTCCCGACTTACAACGGAGGACAGAAAAGCTTTACCTGATGGAGACAGTTTTATTACATGGGCAGATCACTTTTACCTCCAGTTCTTCCACAACACAGTGGGATACAGCGTTCAGAAACTGGCTATATAATGTGTGTCAAAATACATTTCCCCAGTACTGTGGTCTGTCCTGGACAATAAATAAATGTAAGTTACCTGCTGGCTATAACACATTCAGCCCCCAATTTGGACAGGGCTGTGGTCATCCCCTTCCCTAGGCCGGTGCCGCCTCCTGTGATAAAGGCCACCTTTCCTTTGAATGTATCAGGCGGTAACATAACATTCTGGAACACCGGGAAGAATTTGGCTTCAGGGTCGTCCTTGTTGTCACTTGATAAAGTTGGCGTTCCATGGCTAAATACCTGACGGCACAAAATCATCCAGTGATTAGTACAGAGCAAACACAGGAATCCCCGGGGGACACAAAATAATAGGAGACTTATCACTTCTTTACCATAAAGCGATAACATTGTCCTAGAATTAATAAAGAGGCAGCCCAGAGCGAGCGCCACCTCATTGTCATTCCAGGAGAGTCAAAGGGTTTTTTTTTAATTTCTCTCTCAAATCACTATTGTATTGTTAATAGACTCCTCCGCACTCCTCCTCCTCCTCAGCTTTTACACTCCAATGCTGAAGTTTCGGACTTTAAATTCAAAATGTCATTTTATTTTAATTGAAAATGCAAAGTAGGCAATACATCAAACAGGTTTATTCAAATAGGAGCATAAGGAGTATCTGTAGCCAAAACCCAGGGGGCCATCCAAAAATCGGAAAACATTGGAACGTAGAAAGCAACTTGCACAAAGTGAACTGTATCAGTTCAAAAAAATTAAAAAAAAGTTTTTCAGTTCATGTTAAATACATTGAAAAAAAAAACTTGATGCATTAAAAGTTGTCACTAAACTTTATACACTCACCGGCCACTTTATTAGGTACACCATGCTAGTAACGGGTTGGACCCCCTTTTGCCTTCAGAACTGCCTCAATTCTTCGTGGCATAGATTCAACAAGGTGCTGGAAGCATTCCTCAGAGATTTTGGTCCATATTGACATGATGGCATCACACAGTTGCCGCAGATTTGTCGGCTGCACATCCATGATGCGAATCTCCCGTTCCACCACATCCCAAAGATGCTCTATTGGATTGAGATCTGGTGACTGTGGAGGCCATTTGTGTACAGTGACCTCATTGTCATGTTCAAGAAACCAGTCTGAGATGATTCCAGCTTTATGACATGGCGCATTATCCTGCTGAAAGTAGCCATCAGATGTTGGGTACATTGTGGTCATAAAGGGATGGACATGGTCAGCTACAATACTCAGGTAGGCTGTGGCATTGCTCAATTGGTACCAAGGGGCCCAAAGAGTGGCAAGAAAATATTCCCCACACCATGACACCACCACCACCAGCCTGAACAGTTGATACAAGGCAGGATGGATCCATGCTTTCATGTTGTTGACGCCAAATTCTGACCCTACCATCCGAATGTCGCAGCAGAAATCGAAACTCATCAGACCAGGCAACGTTTTTCCAATCTTCTACTGTCCAATTTTCGATGAGCTTGTGCAAATTGTAGCCTTCTGCTGCTGTAGCTCATCTGCCTCAAAGTTCGACGTACTGTGCGTTCAGAGATGCTCTTCTGCCTACCTTGGTTGTAACGGGTGGCAATTTGAGTCACTGTTGCCTTTCTATCAGCTCGAACCAGTCTGCCCATTCTCCTCTGACCTGTGGCATCAACAAGGCATTTCCGCCCACAGAACTGCCGCTCACTGGATGTTTTTTCTTTTTCGGACCATTCTCTGTAAACCCTAGAGATGGTTGTGCGTGAAAATCCCAGTAGATCAGCAGTTTCTGAAATACTCAGACCAGCCCTTCTGGCACCAACAACCATGCCACGTTCAAAGGCCTCAAATCACCTTTCTTCCCCATAGTGAGGCTCGGTTTGAACTGCAGGATATTGTCTTGACCATGTCTATATGCCTAAATGCACTGAGTTGCCGCCATGTGATTGGCTGATTAGAAATTAAGTGTTAACGAGCAGTTGGACAGGTGTACCTAATAAAGTGGCTGGTGAGTGTATATCTATATAATAAGTGAGCATCCACCAATCAGCAAAGTTTCCCCAATCCTGTGGATACAGGATAATCCGTAGTAACTGGACAACCGCTTTAAAGGAAATGCATTCCTGATGGTAGCTTAACTTTTTTTTTTCCAGGTGATCCTGGCATGTTAAGATTAAAGGAATTCTACCATTTGCTTTTATGCATTAAGAACCAAACATACCATGAGAATGCTGTAGCTACACTGATGCAGAAACATATCTTGTATAATCCCTGAACCGAGTAGTTTTGCTGAAAAAAAACAATTATAAAAATTATGATCATGAGGCTCTTTCGCTCCTGCGGCTGCCCGGACACTCTCTTACCCCAATGATGCACTGCTTCAGCCTTGTCCTGACAAGCATAGGCCGAGAATATGTCATCACTGTGTTGTCACTGACAGGCAGAAGTAATCAACTGCTGCATACACAGGACTTGTGTATGTGTTTTAAGAGGCTGCTAACTAGTGTTAATTGCTGCAGAGATACACCATGAGTATACACTGATTAAGGGGATTTACTCTCCCAAAAATGACTTCGTAGTAGTAGCCCCAACAAGCAATTTTTAACATTTTTTTTGGAGTGAATTCTAGAAAAAAAATTCTTTTATTAGGTGAATATTAATAAAGGTTAAGTTTTAGGCCTGACAGATAAGGCTTTTTCTGTCTTAGGACAGTTTGTAAATAAAGACACAGCCACCTAACATACAATACAATAATACTTTATTGATCCCCTGGGGCGAAAGATTTTTTTTAAAATAGTGATCCAGCAGTTGTTACACACAGAGACCAGCTTACCATTACAGTTACATACTTGCACAATGAGAGGAGCATTTACGCACGTTGCTAGTTACAGGACAACAAACTGCTACAGGACAGTACAGGTTAACAAGACCAATAAACCACTGTTCACACTAGAAAACAAATGGTAGATTACAAGCGCCAGGATCAAGATTAAGAGGATTGCATGCGAGTATGCGTTGGTGATTCCTGTTTTTAAGTTGTAGATTTCCTTTAAGTTATCCCCTAAGGCAGTGGTGGCGAACCTATGGCACTGGTGCCAGAGGCGGCACTCGGAGCCCTCTCTGTGGGCACCCAGGCCATCACCCAAGCATAAGGTTCACCAGACAGGACTCAAAGAATCTTCCTACAATGATGGGCGAATTTGCCCTCCTCCCTTGAAATGCATCGGTGTCTTTATGAGGCAGAACGATTTAAAGTTGTTAAAGAACAAGGAGAAATAAATTACTGCTTAAATTGCTGTGCTGGCACTTTACAATAAATAAGTGGCTTTTGGTTGAAGTTTGGGCACTCAGGCTCTAAAAGGTTCGCCATCACTGCCCTAAGGGATAACAAAGTTAGAAGTAAGTGTTAGGCTAAATTCACACTGCCGTGAGCCCGCCGCACCGTAGCACAGCGGGCACGCGGCAGCGCGGGGAGAGGAGGAGGAGGAGGTGAGCGCAGCTCACCCCCGCCCCTCTCCATAGGAATTAATGGCGCACAGCGCCGTAATACGGGGAGAGATAGGACATGTCCTATCTTTCCCCGGGCTACGGAGCGGTACGGTGTCGCACGTGTGCTTCACCGTACCGCTCCCGTACAGGGCCGTGAGCCCATAGAAGTGTATGGGGGACGTACATCGGCCGTATATACGTCGGCCGTATGTACGTCCCCCATACTGTAGTGTGAATGTAGCCTTAGACTGCTGGAGCCATGGAACGATCATGAACACAGGACCCCCAGCGAGTACAGAGATCCCATTCTCACTAACGGGTGGAGCTGCAAGACAAGCATACATCCTACCACACAGTCTATAGGAGTGGTCAGGGATATCTGTAATTTAAAAAAAAAACTGAATAGTTTTGGCTCATACCGTCGCTCCACCTAATAGTGAGAACGCAATAACTGTTCTCCAGCTCACGGGAGCCGCAGCAGTGGGAATCCTAGTGACCACCTTGTTATGCCCTATCCTGGGGGTAACAAAAACTTGGGACAAATCCTCAGCAGTGACATGCACTGCCTCTAAGGAACATATGTCCTTGCACTAGGACGTGAATGAAAGTCCAATGATAGGTCATAGGGCATCATTATTGTCCGCGTCTTGCGGCCAGTAATTGATCAGACAGGTCTTATATGTAATTCTGTGGTATCGCTTACAAGCGCGCTGTTCTTGGTTCTGGGGAATTAAAAGCCATTACATGTCCTACCCCCCCCAAAAAAAGCAAAAAGTTCTCACACATGGAAGTGCAGATGTCATACTGGAGGAAGAGAATTAATACATTCCATGGAAAAGGTCACCTGTGTTGTTCGGGATCTTCATCTCCAGTGACATCTGGCTTTAATTATTTTAAAAAAATTTATATGGTATATATATTAATGAAATATAAAAATAGCATTTATTCATTTATTTTCATCAATGTCAGGAGACAGTTTAGACTGGGGGTGAATTGGACAGCTTTATGGACACGGAGGTCATAATATACGTCAAAATCAAAACTGCAATCTGTTCAGATTCAGGGAGGATTGTTTGCTGGGTCTCTAAAAATTCATTATGACCATTAGTAATCTAGTATCCAAAGCCTCAGGGATTGAGACCAGTACAATTGGTACCATACTAACCCCCAAACGCCACACAATTTGAGCGTCATGGGTAATGCAGAATAATTTGAATTTGTCATACATAGAAATATGAAATTTAATATATGAAGAGTGGTCTACTAGAAGAAAAACAGACTGTAGATTTGGCTACAGAACCTGCCCTTGGGGGTAAAAATTAAAGGAACTCTACCACCAGGATGAAGGATTGTATACTAAGCACAATGACAGGATCTGCTCTTCTTTTAGCTTCTTAAAACCTTATTTTTACAATAAAAAAAAGTTTGGAAAATTATTCAAACAAACGTGGGGCTCCAGGCACCATAGATGTCATTGGAGCCTGGAACCCCTCAGGCTCATTTCGATAATTTTAAAAAACCTTTGTATCATAAAAATAAGGTCCTAAGAATCTACAAGAAGAGCTGATCCTGGCAGGGGCACACACCAGTAGGTGGTAGATGTCCTTTAAGGTTACACAGAAGAAGGGTCTGAGCTGCTAAGTCTAAAAAGCCAGGTCTGTAGTTTGTATTCACGTAGGAGGTATGAATTTATTAAGGTTAGGTTCACATTTCATTTCGAGTTTATACTCAACGTATCCATAAACTTATACTGTACTGGAATAAGTAGGCATCATTTTTGCCTCCATCTACCCAGGTTACATTGTATACTGTGGAAAAAGCTGGAGACCCCCAGAGCAGCCAATAGCCCTGGAGACCCCCAGAGCAGCCAATAGCCCTGGAGACCCCCAGAGCAGCCAATAGCCCTGGAGACCCCCAGAGCAGCCAATAGCCCTGGAGACCCCCAGAGCAGCCAATAGCCCTGGAGACCCCCAGAGCAGCCAATAGCCCTGGAGACCCCCAGAGCAGCCAATAGCCCTGGAGACCCCCAGAGCAGCCAATAGCCCTGGAGACCCCCAGAGCAGCCAATAGCCCTGGAGACCCCCAGAGCAGCCAATAGCCCTGGAGACCCCCAGAGCAGCCAATAGCCCTGGAGACCCCCAGAGCAGCCAATAGCCCTGGAGACCCCCAGAGCAGCCAATAGCCCTGGAGACCCCCAGAGCAGCCAATAGCCCTGGAGACCCCCAGAGCAGCCAATAGCCCTGGAGACCCCAAAGCAGCCAATAGCCCTGGAGACCCCAGAGCAGCCAATAACATGTCCTGCACTGGTTGCATGGGCCGGCATCAGGAAGTGGAGCAGAGCTGTGCCAGGACCAGGAGAGGACATGAGAGCAATACAGTAAGTACTAACCACTTCAGGGTTTGCTTCCTGCTCCTGGGGCTGTTTTTCTCAGCGTCCTCCTGGCAAATACAACTAGTGTCAGCCTACCTGCCACATTATAAGACCATGTACAATATTTCATTGCGAATGTTGCTCCCAAATGTGAAAAAAAAAAAAAAAAGTATAAATATGTAGCTGCCTCCAAGTAGTACAAGACATGGCAGATATAAATCTGAGTATAACCTGTGTCCTCACAACATAATACACTAATCCCCCCCTATATGTATACAAGCAAGGCATGCCAACAGTGGACAGAAGACACCCCTGCAAGGTGAATTTGTGAACGGCGCGAGGCGATGAAGCGTTTAATTAAAATCTTACTCTTACCTTAAGGACATGTTTGTTAGTAATTTGATGTCCTTGAAATGATAACGGCATACATAGCGAAATAATGCTGAGCCAGCCAGACAGCGCCAGCAATCGTCGCTCATCCCCGCACACCCGTTATATAGATAACCCAACAATGTCAGAAGTCAGCGAGAAACTCATTTATAAGCCAAGAAACGGGAAGAAGAAGGAATAAAAATCGCTGAATATTTCAGAAATTTAGTAATAAATAAACCAAAAGATAAAACACTAATACAGCTATAAGTCACTGTAAATACACTGCAAGACCCATAAACATTACACTGATATATTTTGGAATTACATTTACTGTACAGCAATCACCTATTGTGCCGAAATTCTGCTTCTATGTGTAAAAGGATGTGTTTGGCAACTTTGCTGCTTTGATGGATACAAAAAATATTGGGGGGGGGGGGGGGGAGAGATTTATTAAAGGGAATCTACCACCAGGATGACGGATTGTAAACTAAGCACACTTACATGCAGGTGTGCGCCCCCTCTGGCAGGATCCACTCTTCTTTAAGGCTCTTATACCCTTATTTTTACAAAAAAAGGGCTCTAAAATCTATGCCAATTCATTTGCATAATTTTTTATAAGCCCTTTTTTGCAAATACAAGGACATAAGAAGTGAAAAGAAGAGCAGATCCAGCCAGAGGGGGTGCACTCCTGCATGTAGGTGTGCTTAGTTTACAATCCCTCGTCCTGGTGGTAGATTTCCTTTAAAGCGCATCTACCACCAGGATGAAGGAACCCGAGGGCTCAAGGCTCCATAGCTGTTAATGGAGCCTGGAGCCCATGAAGCTCATTTGCATACAGTCATTTATCCTGGTGGTAGATGCCCTTTATGACTGGCATTATATGCAAATTGCCTGTGGCATCTGGGATTTACTAAATAGCTACAGCATCTTAGTAGATGTGAACGCAATCTCTGCCATGTCGGACCTGTTTAGACCAGAACACAGGTGGAGAAGGCATAATAAGTATCCCCCATTGTGTACAATATTATACAACTACTGCTAATAAAATGGATATAATCCATGGTATCCCCTGAGGAAGCCCGTATAGCGGGCGATACGCGTGGGGCATTCCTACCTCCTCTCCCCCAGGACCCAGATTATTGGCAATATTATTCTACAACATTTTCTTGATTTATGCACTTTGTCTATCCATTTGTTCACTTGCACTTTAGTTACCAATTGTCTTGATGGCACATTTTGCACTTTAGCTACCATGCAGCACTCTGTGTAACTTGACATACTTTGTACATAAGAATTTTTATAATCATGAAATATTCTTTTGTTGTAAAATCATGAATTTTGGTGATACCTGTTTATATACCTGGGGGGTCCTGAGTCTTTTACCCATTTTTAGGGTATTTTAAGTGTTTTTATCATGTATTGTGAACTTGAATAAAATTTACATTATTTGCAAATTACATCTGTCTTCCTTTTGTAAAATAAAATGGATACAAGTAACTTTGTAATCACAACACCAACAGTAGGTTCGAAAACAATACAAGGTCCGCACAGAGGAGGCTGCTGCGAGCCGGTCAGAGGAGCAAAGCTAGACTGGACTAAATCAGGCAGACTTATCAATAGACAGGACTAAATAGACTGCACCAAATGTGCATGGAGGGACATGTCATTGCGCTGGGTGGGATGTTCCCACGGTTGATAAACAGGCCGGGTGTCATCGTTTACGACCCACATGAATTCAAAGACTTGCAGATTTCTGCTCAGGGCGCATGCACCGCAGTGTGAACGTGCCTATTGGAAGGCCAGGAGCTAGATGCAGTTTGTGCAAGGGGCCTGTGAATGTATCAGAGTAAACACATTGGTGGCGCTAATAGTTACATTTACAAAAAAAAAAACTTTTCCCTTCCACCTTAAGGAAAAGTGAAAAGATTCCCGGGAAAAAAAAATGTACTACTTTTTTTATGCAACTTTAACCCCTTAAGGACGGAGGGTTTTCCGGCTCATTTCTCGCTCTCCAACTTCAAAAATCCATAACTTTTTCATTTTTCCGTGTACAGACCTGTGTGAGGGCTTATTTTGTGCGTAACAAATTTTACTTTCCCGTAATGTTATTTATTTTAACATGCCGTGTACTGCGAAGCTGAAAAAAAATTCCAAATGTGGAAAAATTGAAAAAAAACCGCACGTGCGTCACGTTCTTGTGGGCTCAGTTTTTACGACTTTCACTCTTCGCTCCAAATAACATGCCTACTTTATTCTTTGGTTCGGTGCGATCGCGGTGATACCAAATTTATATAGGTTTTATTGTGTTTTAATACATTTTCAAAAATTAAACGAATGTGTACAAAAAAGAAAAAAAATTTTTTGCCATCTTCTGACGCTAATAACTTTTTCATACTTTGGCGCACGGAAATGTGTGAGGGGTCATTTTTTGCGAAATGAGGCGACGTTTTCATTGCTACCATTTTGAGGTCTGTGCGACATTTTGATCATTTTTTATTTCATTTTTTATGTTATGTAAAAAGGTGTAAAAGTCGCATTTCGGACATTTGGGCGCCATTTCCCGCCTCGGAGGTCACCGCCGGCCGTAACCGTTTTTATATTTTGATAGATCGGGCATTTTGGGACGCGGCGATACCTAATATGTCTGTGATTTTTACTGTTTGTTATGTTTTATATCCGTTCTAGGGAAAGGGGGGTGATTTGAACTTTTAATATTTTATTAATTTTTTTTATTTTTTAAACTTTTTTTTTTCTTTTTTTTTAGACCATCTAGGGTACAATAACCCTAGATGATCAGATCGCTCCTACCATATACTGCAATACTACAGTATTGCAATATATGGCGTTTTTGCAGGTCTTACATTACAATGAGCCACTGGCTCATTGTAACGAACCTGCATAAACCATGTAGCCTCGTGTCAAGAGAAGACCCGAGGCTACCATGGTAACCGATCGCCGCCCCCCGATGACGTTCGGGGGCGTGGCGATCGAAAAAAAGATGGCGGCGCCCGCGCGCCGCCGTCTTTTAAACGCCGCCCGCGACTTTGCGGGCGGCGTTTAGAGGGTTAATAGCCGCGATCGGTGCAAGCACCGACCGCGGTTATTAGCGGTGGGGGTTTTGTGCAAAATGCAAAAACCCCCACCTCTGTATGAAGAGGACTCAGCCCGTGAGCCCTCTTCATACTTCCCTTATACCTCTGCGCCGTAGAGCTACGGCGCAGAGCGTTAAGGGGTTAAGAGTTGATAAATCTGGAACAGGAAGTAGAAGTAGGAAGTGAAGAGTGGCCAAAAAAATACAAAAAAGCCACACGTGTGGCGCAAATGGGAAAATTGCCACAAGAACTGCTACTGCAACAACAATATATCTCCCTCAATGACCTTGAGCTCCCACAGACTGTCATGGCCGATCCATAAACCCGGAAACATGCAGTGTAAAGTTTCAAGGAGCGACCAGTATCCAGAATGGGGACACCAAGAATCATAGTGATATAGGATGTAAGGAGTCCCTTATCAGGGACTGCGTTTGGTCCTTGAAATAGGACACTGCATGGTCCGTGACTAATGGACAAGCCACGGAAAAGTTAAACTCTCCTTACTCCAACTTCCAAGAGGTACAGAAGGCAGAATTTAGTCAAAATTGGGACAGCACAGAAATTAGAGAGAACCAATCACTGGCTACCAGACACAGGTGTATTATATATACAGTCCCTATTAGGGCGAAGTTTCCTGTGGTATCGTCATAGAGGATGAACGGAGGAAAGTTGTGTCTATTTTAGAAGTTTCTGAAGTAGCTTTACAATAGTACAAATACAATGCTGCCATCTAGTGGACATACTTGGAAGGTAACGAAAACATTATTAAACCTATAGAGATGAAAATTTAGCAGACTATAAGTAGTAGATGACGAAGAAGGGATGACACAGGGGAGTGAAGGAGTAAACCGTGAGGGTTATTTAACCCCTTAGTGAATGCAAACACAGGGTTTTTTTATGGTGGTCAACAGGGGGCCTTGTTTTTACCATGGCCTAACAGCAGTGTTGCTTTCGTTCTGAGTAAAGCAGTCCAGGTCCGAAAGGGATCCCTTCTGTACTGTTTAACACATTGGGGCACATTTACTTACCTGTCCCAGTCGTGATCCCCGACAATGATGCACTCTGCCGCGATTCACTAAGATCCTGAGATCCTGGTCCGCCGGAGTTCACCTTCTTCCTCCCGGTGTATGTAAGTGCTTGGCTTGCAACACAAATTTGAATGTTAAATTCCACGCTTAGTCCGAATCCGTCAGATTGTCCCTCCAATTATTTAAAGTAAACAAAAATTAAAGGAAAAACAAAAGCAAAGTACAGTGACATAAAACCCAAAAGAAAATCTATAATAAAAATCCATCCTGATAATCAAGGGACACTTACTCATAGATCCAGGCACCGGGACTGTGGTAATCTTCTAATATTTGTTATTCTTGTCCGCCTCCTTTCCAAAATCAGCTTTAAAAATCATGCTAATAAGGGCTCTTGAGGAGGCATTACGAGAGCCGCTCCATGCTGCAGATTCACAGGCTGTTACACTGTGGAGGAGCACTCTATGCTGAAACTTCCTCTGCTGCAGTGAGATTATATTAGGCAGAGTGAAGGGGAAGCGCTGGGGGAGCAGGGTGATAGTGTAACAGCGTGTAAAGCTACAGCATGGAGGGGCTATGGCAACGCCCCAGGAGCCAGTCCAGGAATACCAAATGTTAATGCGTTTTTTCAATTAGTTTTTTGAGATTTAGCATAATAAAAAATAAATCATATTTTGAAAAATAGCTAACTTGTTTCCCTTTTGTTTTTCCCCAGACGAAGCTTTGTGTGAAAACGTATTTTTTTGTGGAACAAGTTGTTGTCTTTATTGCCTTCAGTTTTTTGTACATGAGTGTCTGATTGCTTTTTATTAAAGAAAATCTACCATCACAATCCATCATGATAAACCAGGGACAGTTACACATAGATCCCGGCACCGTGACTGTAGTAATTGTCTTATATTTATTATCCATGGCCTCCTTCCTTCTAAAATCAACTTTTACAATTATGCTAATGAGTCTGAAGGGCTCCTGGGGGCCAGACTGACCCAAGTGTGGAGGATGGCCCACAGAATCATAGTGATATATTGTACAAGGAGTCCCTGCTTCCCTGGTGTAATCATAACAGATAAGCGCTGGCTAGCAGGGACTTCTTGCAACATCTTTCACTATGGGGAAGGAAGGGAGGGCATCATCAGTGGGGAAGGCTCAGTAGGTGTGGGAGCAAAGGTAAAGGGGGTATTATATGCAAGCAGCCAACAGAAAGTAGGAAATATGAGTTAGGGGCAACAGAAAGGGGCAGGAGTATGATAAGTGTGAGCTAAAATGAAGGGGAGCCATTATATATTGGTGGAATCCACAGCGGGCATTATACAGTATGCAGGTGGGGCTCACAGCGGGCATTATACAGTATGCAGGTGGGGCTCACAGGGGGCATTATACAGTATGCAGGTGGGGCTCACAGGGGGCATTATACAGTATGCAGGTGGGGCTCACAGGGGGCATTATACAGTATGCAGGTGGGGCTCACAGCGGGCATTATACAGTATGCAGGTGGGGCTCACAGCGGGCATTATACAGTATGCAGGTGGGGCTCACAGGGGGCATTATACAGTATGCAGGTGGGGCTCACAGCGGGCATTATACAGTATGCAGGTGGGGCTCACAGCGGGCATTATACAGTATGCAGGTGGGGCTCACAGCGGGCATTATACAGTATGCAGGTGGGGCTCACAGGGGACATTATACAGTATGCAGGTGGGGCTCACAGGGGACATTATACAGTATGCAGGTGGGGCTCACAGGGGGCATTATACAGTATGCAGGTGGGGCTCACAGGGGACATTATACAGTATGCAGGTGGGGCTCACAGGGGGCATTATACAGTATGCAGGTGGGGCTCACAGGGGACATTATACAGTATGCAGGTGGGGCTCACAGGGGGCATTATACAGTATGCGGGTGGGGCTCACAGCGGGCATTATACAGTATGCAGGTGGGGCTCACAGGGGACATTATACAGTATGCAGGTGGGGCTCACAGGGGACATTATACAGTATGCAGGTGGGGCTCACAGGGGGCATTATACAGTATGCAGGTGGGGCTCACAGGGGACATTATACAGTATGCAGGTGGGGCTCACAGGGGGCATTATACAGTATGCAGGTGGGGCTCACAGGGGACATTATACAGTATGCAGGTGGGGCTCACAGGGGACATTATACAGTATGCAGGTGGGGCTCACAGGGGACATTATACAGTATGCAGGTGGGGCTCACAGCGGGCATTATACAGTATGCAGGTGGGGCTCACAGGGGGCATTATACAGTATGCAGGTGGGGCTCACAGCGGGCATTATACAGTATGCAGGTGGGGCTCACAGGGGGCATTATACAGTATGCAGGTGGGGCTCACAGGGGACATTATACAGTATGCGGGTGGGGCTCACAGCGGGCATTATACAGTATGCAGGTGGGGCTCACAGGGGACATTATACAGTATGCGGGTGGGGCTCACAGCGGGCATTATACAGTATGCAGGTGGGGCTCACAGCGGGCATTATACAGTATGCAGGTGGGGCTCACAGCGGGCATTATACAGTATGCAGGTGGGGCTCACAGCGGGCATTATACAGTATGCAGGTGGGGCTCACAGCGGGCATTATACAGTATGCAGGTGGGGCTCACAGCGGGCATTATACAGTATGCAGGTGGGGCTCACAGCGGGCATTATACAGTATGCAGGTGGGGCTCACAGCGGGCATTATACAGTATGCGGGTGGGGCTCACAGCGGGCATTATACAGTATGCGGGTGGGGCTCACAGCGGGCATTATACAGTATGCGGGTGGGGCTCACAGGGGGCATTATACAGTATGCGGGTGGGGCTCACAGCGGGCATTATACAGTATGCGGGTGGGGCTCACAGCGGGCATTATACAGTATGCGGGTGGGGCTCACAGCGGGCATTATACAGTATGCGGGTGGGGTTCACAGCGGGCATTATACAGTATGCGGGTGGGGCTCACAGCGGGCATTATACAGTATGCGGGTGGGGTTCACAGCGGGCATTATACAGTATGCGGGTGGGGCTCACAGCGGGCATTATACAGTATGCAGGTGGGGCTCACAGCGGGCATTATACAGTATGCAGGTGGGGCTCACAGCGGGCATTATACAGTATGCAGGTGGGGCTCACAGGGGGCATTATACAGTATGCAGGTGGGGCTCACAGCGGGCATTATACAGTATGCGGGTGGGGCTCACAGCGGGCATTATACAGTATGCGGGTGGGGCTCACAGCGGGCATTATACAGTATGCGGGTGGGGCTCACAGGGGGCATTATACAGTATGCGGGTGGGGCTCACAGGGGGCATTATACAGTATGCGGGTGGGGCTCACAGGGGGCATTATACAGTATGCGGGTGGGGCTCACAGGGGGCATTATACAGTATGCGGGTGGGGCTCACAGGGGGCATTATACAGTATGCGGGTGGGGCTCACAGCGGGCATTATACAGTATGCGGGTGGGGCTCACAGGGGGCATTATACAGTATGCGGGTGGGGCTCACAGCGGGCATTATACAGTATGCGGGTGGGGCTCACAAGGGGCATTATACAGTATGCGGGTGGGGCTCACAGGGGGCATTATACAGTATGCGGGTGGGGCTCACAGGGGGCATTATACAGTATGCGGGTGGGGCTCACAGGGGGCATTATACAGTATGCAGGTGGGGCTCACAGGGGGCATTATACAGTATGCAGGTGGGGCTCACAGCGGGCATTATACAGTATGCAGGTGGGGCTCACAGCGGGCATTATACAGTATGCAGGTGGGGCTCACAGCGGGCATTATACAGTATGCGGGTGGGGCTCACAGCGGGCATTATACAGTATGCGGGTGGGGCTCACAGCGGGCATTATACAGTATGCGGGTGGGGCTCACAGCGGGCATTATACAGTATGCGGGTGGGGCTCACAGCGGGCATTATACAGTATGCGGGTGGGGCTCACAGCGGGCATTATACAGTATGCGGGTGGGGCTCACAGCGGGCATTATACAGTATGCGGGTGGGGCTCACAGCGGGCATTATACAGTATGCAGGTGGGGCTCACAGCGGGCATTATACAGTATGCAGGTGGGGCTCACAGCGGGCATTATACAGTATGCAGGTGGGGCTCACAGCGGGCATTATACAGTATGCAGGTGGGGCTCACAGCGGGCATTATACAGTATGCAGGTGGGGCTCACAGCGGGCATTATACAGTATGCAGGTGGGGCTCACAGCGGGCATTATACAGTATGCAGGTGGGGCTCACAGCGGGCATTATACAGTATGCAGGTGGGGCTCACAGCGGGCATTATACAGTATGCGGGTGGGGCTCACAGGGGGCATTATACAGTATGCGGGTGGGGCTCACAGCGGGCATTATACAGTATGCGGGTGGGGCTCACAGCGGGCATTATACAGTATGCGGGTGGGGCTCACAGGGGGCATTATACAGTATGCGGGTGGGGCTCACAGGGGGCATTATACAGTATGCGGGTGGGGCTCACAGGGGGCATTATACAGTATGCGGGTGGGGCTCACAGGGGGCATTATACAGTATGCGGGTGGGGCTCACAGGGGGCATTATACAGTATGCGGGTGGGGCTCACAGGGGGCATTATACAGTATGCGGGTGGGGCTCACAGGGGGCATTATACAGTATGCGGTTGGGGCTCACAGGGGGCATTATACAGTATGCAGGTGGGGCTCACAGGGGGCATTATACAGTATGCAGGTGGGGCTCACAGGGGGCATTATACAGTATGCAGGTGGGGCTCACAGCGGGCATTATACAGTATGCAGGTGGGGCTCACAGCGGGCATTATACAGTATGCAGGTGGGGCTCACAGCGGGCATTATACAGTATGCAGGTGGGGCTCACAGCGGGCATTATACAGTATGCAGGTGGGGCTCACAGCGGGCATTATACAGTATGCAGGTGGGGCTCACAGCGGGCATTATACAGTATGCAGGTGGGGCTCACAGCGGGCATTATACAGTATGCAGGTGGGGCTCACAGCGGGCATTATACAGTATGCAGGTGGGGCTCACAGCGGGCATTATACAGTATGCAGGTGGGGCTCACAGCGGGCATTATACAGTATGCAGGTGGGGCTCACAGCGGGCATTATACAGTATGCAGGTGGGGCTCACAGCGGGCATTATACAGTATGCAGGTGGGGCTCACAGCGGGCATTATACAGTATGCAGGTGGGGCTCACAGCGGGCATTATACAGTATGCAGGTGGGGCTCACAGCGGGCATTATACAGTATGCAGGTGGGGCTCACAGCGGGCATTATACAGTATGCAGGTGGGGCTCACAGCGGGCATTATACAGTATGCAGGTGGGGCTCACAGCGGGCATTATACAGTATGCCCTCCGGCTTTCAATTGTATCAGTGTCCTTAGGAGGCTGTTATGTTAGGAGAACAGTTCAACAAATAAATAAATCACTGCTTATATAAGCACTTTGTGATAAATGTGTGGGTTTTGGTGGTAGTCTGGGCACTCAGTCTCAAAAAGGTTCGCCATCACTGTTATAGGGAGTCTCCACGAGAGGGGTATTAGTACATTTATTCAAGGTCACATCCATTCAGCCATTATAAAATTACCACAAAACCTCAGGAACTGTACGTTTACAAAAATAGGATTGCAGATTTTATTGTGGCATTACACATGTAACTGTGACCTTGGAAACACCAGTGGGACACTGGAAGGTCCGGGCTTTCTATGCAATCATCCAGTGCAGCCGCATTGTGTGCCAGTCTTGTTACTCCCCCCTCTGCCCCCTATCAGACTGGTGAATCTCACAGACACAGAAGGGCGTCTACAAACGAGAGTTTGGTCTAGAAAAAGGCACAGCCATTCAGTTTCCTTCTCCATTTGAGCAACAAAGCTTTGTGCAATTTCAGCTTTTAATCTCCATCGTCAGTTCCCAAGATTCAAAGTATGCAAAACTTTTTGCGGATTTACCAACTTTATGGAATGAGAGCTCGCTAATTGACTCAAGTCTATTGTGGAGTGTCTCGCGCCAAACATATGACAAGGCCTGAATCATGTGCTCGCTGCACAGGGATAAGGGAACATCAAGACCGTCATGGAAAAAAAAAATGCCGGCCTTGATAAACACCAGGTACTGAATAAGTATATGGGACTAAAATCATGTACAACCCCCCCCCCCCCCCCTGCCACAGCACCTCCCCCCTGCGCGCTAAACCTGCCCCAGCGCCCCCCCCCCCCGCAAGCTCAACCTTCCCCAGCGCGCCCCCCCTGCAAGCTCAACCTGCCCCAGCGCCCCCCCCCTGCAAGCTCAACCTGCCCCAGCGCGCCCCCCCCTGCAAGCTCAACCTGCCCCAGCGCCCCCCCCTGCAAGCTCAACCTGCCCCAGCGCCCCCCCCTGCAAGCTCAACCTGCCCCAGCGCCCCCTCCTGCAAGCTCAACCTGCCCCAGCGCCCCCCCCCTGCAAGCTCAACCTGCCCCAGCGCCCCCCCCTGCAAGCTCAACCTGCCCCAGCGCCCCCTCCTGCAAGCTCAACCTGCCCCAGCGCCCCCCCCTGCAAGCTCAACCTGCCCCTGCCCCCCCCCTGCAAGCTCAACCTGCCCCAGCGCCCCCCCCTGTAAGCTCAACCTGCCCCAGCGCCCCCCCTGCAAGCTCAACCTGCCCCAGCGCCCCCCCCTGCAAGCTCAACCTGCCCCAGCGCCCCCCCCCTGCAAGCTCAACCTGCCCCAGCGCCCCCCCCTGTAAGCTCAACCTGCCCCAGCGCCCCCCCTGCAAGCTCAACCTGCCCCAGCGCCCCCCCCTGCAAGCTCAACCTGCCCCAGCGCCCCCCCCTGCAAGCTCAACCTGCCCCAGCGCCCCCCCCTGCAAGCTCAACCTGCCCCAGCGCCCCCCCCTGCAAGCTCAACCTGCCCCAGCGCCCCCCCCTGCAAGCTCAACCTGCCCCAGCGCCCCCCCCTGCAAGCTCAACCTGCCCCAGCGCCCCCCCCTGCAAGCTCAACCTGCCCCAGCGCCCCCCCCTGCAAGCTCAACCTGCCCCAGCGCCCCCCCCTGCAAGCTCAACCTGCCCCAGCGCCCCCCCCCTCAAGCTCAACCTGCCCCAGCGCCCCCCCCTCAAGCTCAACCTGCCCCAGCGCCCCCCCCCCGCAAGCTCAACCTGCCCCAGCGCCCCCCCCCTGCAAGCTCAACCTGCCCCAGCGCCCCCCCCCTGCAAGCTCAACCTGCCCCAGCGCCCCCCCCTGCAAGCTCAACCTGCCCCAGCGCCCCCCCCCCTGCAAGCTCAACCTGCCCCAGCGCCCCCCCTGCAAGCTCAACCTGCCCCAGCGCGCCCCCCCCTCAAGCTCAACCTGCCCCAGCGCCCCCCCTGCAAGCTCAACCTGCCCCAGCGCCCCCCCTGCAAGCTCAACCTGCCCCAGCGCCCCCCCCCCTCAAGCTCAACCTGCCCCAGCGCCCCCCCCCCTCAAGCTCAACCTGCCCCAGCGCCCCCCCCCTCAAGCTCAACCTGCCCCAGCGCCCCCCCCTCAAGCTCAACCTGCCCCAGCGCCCCCCCCCCTCAAGCTCAACCTGCCCCAGCGCCTCCCCCATGCACGCTCAACCTGCCGCAGCGCCAGATCCTATACACCTCAGCTGCTGCAGAACAACATTCTTACAGCCAGAATGTCATTACCAAAGGTCAGCACTCTTTCTCTCCTACAGGTGCACTACTACACTTAGGTAAGTTGCTCCAAGCTGAGGACACCATGTCCCTGTTCACAATATAAGGTCTCTTAGCAATCGGGCAATAATACCCACATCAAATCTGGCCGCTACACCGCTTAATAGCATGCGCCTCCCATTGGCTATGGATCGGTCACGTGTGCAGAGAACTTTGCAATCTGGGCTGCAGTGTTTGGCGCCCTTTTTGCAGAGCTGCTCGGCGCTGGCTGCCGGATATGTCACGAATGTTATAGAGCGAGGACGGGGGAAGACTAGGACTTACCCGGATCCCGCTCGGTGCTCCTCTGGCAGCCAGCACTGCCCGCCGGCCCACAGCAAACATCATGGCCGCCATTTTTATATTTAATATCAAACGTCAGACGGAGCGTCAAACTCCTGCAACTTTATTCACAGGAACAATTTTCTGACACAGTAGAATCACAAGTCCCCGAATAACCTTCACTATTATCGGTTATACTGATAACTGCATAAGATATTTACAGCCACATACAGAAGTATGCAACCTGCTGCTGTGGGACTACAAAGCCCAGCATGCATGCATCCCATGTAATGCGGATAGTTATTATGTGCGTATCGGAAGCATGTTGCATGCACTTTTAAGCCGCGTTCACACATAACCGCTGAATTGCGTTCATCCGTTCCTGAGGATGTGTTCATTTTGTCTTTGTGTTTAGGGGTGATGCCACACATGGCGTTTTGGTATGTTTTTAGTCAGTTTTTCCCAATTATCTTAATAGATGAACAGGTTGGAAGCAGCCAAACGCATGGTAAACTGCCAAAAACGGACTGAAAATGGATGTTCAAAAACGCCATGTGTGACATCACCCTTACTCTGACTTTGCTAGTGTGAACAGTGGTTTATTGGTCGTGTTAAACCGTATTGTCCTGTAACTGTTTGTTTGCAACTAAGGAACTATCAACATGTAAGAACGCGCCCCTTGTAGTGTATGTATGTAACTGTACTGTTAAAGGGGTTATCCGGGTTTAAAATTTTTTTTATGTCCGGGCTGGGGAGGGCTATTTAAACATAATAAACATGTACTTACCTCCTCCGGTGCTGCCGATGTCCCGCACCGCGGCCCGTCTTCTCCGTGCGCCGGTTTCAGTACAAGGGTGCACAGGGAGCTTCCGGCCGGCCGGATGCTCCCATGCGCACCATCTCCCAGCGCTTACAACGCTGAGAGATAGGGACGGATGGGAGGAGCCGTCCACAACGCGGACCGGAAGCTCCCTGTGCGCGGCTTCCGTGCCCCTGTTTGTTTACAGGGGCACGGATCAAAGGGACCGCGGCGCGGGACATCGGCGGCGCCGGAGGTGGTAAGTCCATGTTTATTATATTTAACTATCCCTCCCCAGCCCGGCCATTAAAAAAAATTTAAAACCGGATAACCCCTTTAAGCCTGTCTCTGTGTGTAACAACTGCCACAACACGATGTACAAAATATTTCCCCCAGAGGTGTTTACATGGGTTTCCTCCGGGTTCTCTGGTTTCCTCCCACACTCCAAAACATACTGGTAGGTTGTTAAGATTGTGAGCCAATGGGGACAGGGACTGATTTGACATACCGTACTTGGTGCAGTTCTGCGTAATCTGTGTGCGCTATATAAATAAAGAATTATTATTAATACAGTACAATCATATGTTTGGTGGTTGTGTTTATTGATTTGCACCACACTCAGTGTTCTGCAGCTACACCCCAGTTCAGCAGGGGTTAATCTCCCGCGATGGACAGTCAGCAGTGTATCGGGAAATCACTTGAAAACTCCCTGGAGCCTTGCATCCGTTCTAGTTCTAGTTCCCTATAACCTAGCTTACTTGCTTATATCTAATATCTCCTGACCCCTTGTCCCATGGTTTTCCTGTCGATTTGGTACATTGTTTGATCTCTCTGTTGTGATGCGGCTCGTTGAATATGCTTCCTGTTTGTGTTGTTTGCCTTATTATGTGTTTGCACTTTGGCACAGGGAGGGACCACCTTCTAGTTGTCCCACAGTGATTAGGATGCATGAGGCAAGCAGGTAGGAGATTTTAGGTGTCTGGAGTTTAGGGTTCACCGTCTTGTTTGTCCTCACCAAATCCAGTTCCCTCATTAAACTGCTTTTAACATTACTCGTTCGACTCACTTTCAAAAGTACATAAAAGTTACTTGGTTCCCAGTCATGTATCAATTGCATTAATTACTAGACTGCACTCATCATCATTATTTGCTCTCTGCTCTGCTAGCCCACTCCTTCTCCCACTCTTGCAGCCTTGAGCCAACACCGTGCTCCAAGCAAATCTCTGTCAGCTCACATCTGCAGGAGGGAGGAGGAAGGAAGTAGTGCCAGATCGAATGCCAACGAGTCAGCATGGAGAAGCCGCTCCCCTTAGTGAGCCTATAGCTTACTTAACCCCGCCCCAAATTGGCTCACTATGCCCCTTTAACCCCTTAAGGTTTGCAGGTTAAGGCTCGCAACTTTGTTTTGAAATTTGACCAGTGTCTCTTCCTGTGGTAATAACTTTTGAACACTGTTACTTATCAAAGCGATTCTGAGATAGTTTTTTCCCCACATCTTGTACTTCATTTTAGTGGTAAATTTTGGCTGATAAGTTTTGCGTTTATTTACAAAAAAAAGAAAAAAATTATGAATTTTTAGAAAAATCACCGCGTTTTCAGGCAGATAGATTTACCACCTAAATAACTTGCAGAATAACATTTCCCATTTGTCTACTTTACATTTTCATAATTTTTGGGTAATGTTTGGATAATTTATTTTGACGTCACGCGGCCTACAAATCGAATAGTGATTTTCCGTATTTTCGGAATTGACTATTTTGGGGATAAATACTGTTTGAAATCAAATTTTACATATTTAGCAACAAAACCCCCTATATAACCAACCCATTTTCAAATCTGCACCCCTCAAACTATCAGAAACAGCATTTACAAAGATTGTTAACCCCTTGAGATCTTCATAGTAATTGAATCAAAATGGCGGTGAAATTTAGAATGGTCAAATTTTGTCGGTTATACGTTCATTTAGCCCTAAAATTTACACATTTCCAAAAGATAAAAAGAGAAAACTCACCATAAAATTTGTTCTACAATTTCTCCTGAGTGCAGCGACCCCCCACACGTGGCCGTTACTTGTGTTATGGGGGCACAGCGAGGCACAGAAGGGAAGGAGCACCCTGCAGCTGCCAGGATTTTAGTTTTCTGGTTGCCCCCTTTTGAAGGCTATAAAATTTTCGCTTTTCCGTTATTTGGGCCATGTGACGGCATTTTTTTTGCGGGACGAGATGCTTTTTCCAGTGTTACCATTTTGGGGTTGGTATCACCTATCGTTGAAAATTTTGGAACTTTTTTTGAGGTCATGAGTAGAAAAACATCAATTCTGTACTGGATTTTTTACTTTTTTTTTTTTCGTGTTCACCGTATAGCCTAATAATCCTGTTATCTTTATTCTATGGGTCGATACGATTACGGGGATACCAGACATGAATATTTTTTCTTATGTTTTACTAAATTTGCCAAATAAAACCCTAATGTGGGGAAAAATCGATCATTTTTTGCATCGCTGTCTTCCAAGTGGCATAACATTGTTACGTTTTTGGCTACAGAGCTGGTTGATGGCTTGTTTTTTGTGGGACATGTTGTTCTTTGCAACAATATCATTCTGGAGTACATATGTTTTGTTGATCACTTTTTATTGCATTTTTAGTGGGATATAATAGGTAAAAATCATAATTTTTGGCGGGTTTTTGACGTTTTTTTTTACGGCGTTCATCATATGGGTTCAATAGTTATTTAGATTTATTCTATGGATTGTTACGGACGCGGTGATACTATATATGTGGGGTTTGTGTTATGATTTAGACTTTTTTGAGCGTTATATGTCTCTTTATATTTGGGGCTTATGGGCATTTTTAGTGATTTATAAAGTAATTTTTTATTGAAAAACATTATTTTGTACATTTTTTACATGATCCACCATGGGATATGAACAAGCAATCATCTGATTGCTTGTTCTTGATAATGCTCTGCAATACTAATGTAATGCAGGGTATTAGCAGTGCCAGCCTATGCAGATGCATAGGCTGACACTTTGCCTTTAAGATGACGTCACAGACGCCATCTTAAAGGTAAACCCTCCAGGCTTCTCTGGGGTCCCGATCGGACCCCAGAGGAGCCAAAACAGCGATCGCCCCCCCCCCCCCCCCCCCCCCCCCGAAAACGGTGCGGGGGGGGGGGGGGGGCGATCGTGGGGTAAAGACCCCCAGAAGGCATGTTAAATGCCGCGGTCGCGTTGACCGCGGCATTTAACGGGTTAAACACCCGCGATTGGAGCCCACTCCGACCGCGGGTGTTAGCCGGGGATGTCAGCGGTAGATTACCGCTGAAATCCCGCGGCTAACGATGCCGGTTCGGCTGCTATACAGCGCTGAATCGGCATCGTCTCTGCGCCATAGCTGTACTGCGCTGAGCGCTAATCGCGGGACTCAGCGCAGTACAGCTACGGCGCAGAGCGCTAAGGGGTTAAAGATAATCTACCATTTGATTTGATGCATTATGAAGCAAACATACCTTGAGAATGCTGTAGCTACACTATGACATTCAGGACTTTGGGAAAGCTGGATTGCATGTTTGCACAAGTTACACAGAGCTTGTATTACACACTGGGTTTAGTCCAGACAGGACTAATCAACCTGAGCTGGATCACTCATACACAGCAGCTGGGAGATGGTGCAGCAATTGATTATTCTGTCTTCAGGCACAACCCAGGGATTACATCATCCTGTGAGCAGTGCATAACTAATGTGATAGGAGAAGCTCTTGGGCAGCCACAGAAGTGAGATTACATTACAGCCTTGCAGCGCTGGGGACCATGGTTCATGTCTCAGGGTCAACATCTGCAAAGACTTTTTTATGTTCTCTCCCGTGTTTGCATGGGTTTCCACCGTGTCCTCCGGTTTCCTCCCACATTCCAAAAACATGCTGGTAGGTTAATTTGACCAATTTGGCAAACTCTGTGCAGCGCTGCATAATCTGTGTGCGCTATAAAAATAAAGGAATTATTATTATTACAGCTTAATTATCATAATGTTAGAATTGATTTGGCAGCAAAACCACTCAGGGATTAAACAAGACATGTTTCTGCATTAGTGTAGCTACAGTATGTTTGGTTCATCAAATCAAATGATAGGTTTCCTTTAACCTGATAAAAGTGGAGTGGAGTGGGGGACCTACTGGCCTAATGCTACCTATTATACATTTAATAAGGAGCCAGAAGACCCGGCTCTTTTTAGTGATTGGAGCCTAATGATCCAGCTCATTAAGAAGAGCCGGACTTCGCATCACTAGAAGGAAGATCTTGCAGAGAGAAAATGATGCTCCTGTTCCAGTTCATCATTGTTCTCCTGACCACCTGGACATAATGTTGAACCTATTGGCTTATACACATCGCACTAAGTGGTAATAACGGTCTCATCCACAATCAGGAGGCATCACCCATAGCACCACAAGACTTGACATGTTGCTGATCTGGATGTTATGTCCCTCCCAAATGTCACAGATTGGAGCAAGGTGCCTGTAAATCTTGTTGTTTACAGTCCTGATAAGCACCGGCTAATTCTTCAATTTGGATAATATTACCGCCTGTCCTTCTTGGTGTTGCAATTTAAATATCAAAAAGCTTATAGAATGTGAAGAACATAAAACAAGACATTTTAGATCTAATTTCTACATTATTTAATGCTAGAAAATGACAACTGATTTTACACATTATTCTGATGGGACCATTATTATATCTGACCACAAGGTGGCGATACCTCCCCTTGTCTTGTGGCTCCTTTCTTCTTGTCACCACATATAGATGAACATTAATATCACACAAAGAAAGTTTCACGTAACCGAGTTCATATTTATAAGGCACAAAACTGTGGTGTAGTACAAATCTTCCTGTGACTACATGCTGAAGTCTTGGCAATGTGACATGAGATGAGATCTGACTTAAACATCTACAGAATCTCCAGAAAATTTCCCAGGAACAGTACAAAAAGTCCAGATCCAAGCGTTTCCGTGACAAATTATTCTTCTACATCAGCCGTTTCTGAAAAATAGAATTTAAAACTTCAAGTGATATGCAGTATACAATCCTGAAATTTTTTAAAAAAAATTTGTATCCCAGCATCTATAACACGTGACATGATATGTTCTATAAAGCTCCGCTATTTATACCTCACTGGGGATGCCATAAAAAGAAACATTTTGTAACTGGTTAAATACAGCATAAAATGGTGCCATTAAAAAATACCACTTATCCCATAAAAAACAAGGCCTCAAACAGCTAAATCGTTAGAAATAAATGAATAGTCACTGTACCCTGAAAGCGGTAACTAAGAGGACTATAATGCTGCACTGTGATCCTCCCTCTATGAACACAAATAGGGGCAGATTTACTTACCCGGCCCATTCGCGATCCAGCGGTGCGTTCTGTGTGGAGGATTCGGGTTTTCCGGCGATTCACTAGATGTCACTGCTGTGCTGAAGTTCCTCGTAATGCACTGAAGTTCACCAAGCCGGACCAGGTGCAGGTAAGCACGTGTCAAGCGACGCTTTTTTTTAAAAAAATGCGGCGGTTTTTCCGAATCTGTCGGGTTTTCATGCAGCCACGCCCCCCCATTTCCGTTGCATGCATGCGTGCACCAAAACCCTGGGGCAATACAGGGAAAATCAACGCAATACGGAAAAATTTGCGTAACCTGCTGGAAAAACGTGATTCGGGCCCTTAGTATATGACCTCCATAATGTAATGATACACCAGGAGACATGTATCTTTATTTCTGTTGAATTTTCTCATTTTTGCCACTTTTGCTGTCATTTTTCAAGCCCACCTTTGACTGCTCCTTGTGCAGTGCCTTATGTATCTTTATTTTCCGGATGTTCCTCGCACCTTTTTTTTTTTGCATCTTTTTAGGTGCAACTCTGCACCTGGTCCAGGGCAGGTGTAAAGGAAGGATTTTTTTTTCTTGAACCTTATTTAAACATGTCAATTGGAATAATTTCACATGCTTCAAATGTTTAAAATTTAACACATTAACCTGCTTTTTTTGTAATTCATAAGTTTTTTCATTTACATTCCTTTTTTATTTATTGGTGCTGTATATAAGCACTCTGGCTTATATACAGAGTCAATTAAAAAAAATAAACTTGCATACTCACCTTCCTGTGCCACTGATGTTCTGCGCGGCTCCTTCTCTGTAACAAGCGGCAGAGACGCGGAGAAGACAGAAAAAGAGCCGCGCTGAGCATTGGGAACACCTGAAGGTGAGTATGTAAGTTTATTTTTTTTTAAGTGCTTGCAAAACGGGGCTGGCTGTATACTACAGGGGAATAGCGCTATACTAAAGGGGGCTGGCTGGCTATATACTAAATTGGGCTGGGCAGTATATAACCCCTCATATGGCTTGTGTCCTCTCCTGTATATAACCCCCTCTCATGGCTTGTGTCCTCTCCTGTATATAACCCCCTCACGTGGCTTGTGTACTCTCGTGTATATAACCCCCTCACGTGGCTTGCGTCCACTCCTGTATATAACCCCCTCACATGGCTTGTATCCTCTCCTGTATATAACCCCCTCATATGGCTTGTGTCCTCTCCTGTATATAACCCCTCACATGGCTTGTATCCTCTCCTGTATATAACCCCCTCACGTGGCTTGTATCCTCTCCTGTATATAACCCCTCACATGGCTTGTATCCTCTCCTGTATATAACCCCCTCACGTGGCTTGTGTCCACTCCTCCTGTATATAACCCCCTCACATGGCTTGTATCCTCTCCTGTATATAACCCCCTCACATGGCTTGTATCCTCTCCTGTATATAACCCCTCACATGGCTTGTATCCTCTCCTGTATATAACCCCCTCACATGGCTTGTATCCTCTCCTGTATATAACCCCCTCACATGGCTTGTATCCTCTCCTGTATATAACCCCTCACATGGCTTGTGTCCACTCCTGTATATAACCCCCTCACATGGCTTGTATCCTCTCCTGTATATAACCCCCTCACATGGCTTGTATCCTCTCCTATATATAACCCCTCACATGGCTTGTATCCTCTCCTGTATATAACCCCTCACATGGCTTGTATCCTCTTCTGTAAATAACCCCCTCACATGGCTTGTATCCTCTCCTATATATAACCCCTCACATGGCTTGTATCCTCTCCTGTATATAACCTCTCACATGGCTTGTATCCTCTCCTGTATATAACCCCTCACATTGCTTGTATCCTCTCCTGCATATAACCCCTCACATGGCTTGTGTCCTCTCCTGTATATAACCCCCTCACATGGCTTGTGTCCTCTCCTGTATATAAATCTCTCTCATGGCTTGTGTCCTCTCCTGTATATAACCCCCTCACGTGGCTTGTGTACTCTCGTGTATATAACCCCCTCACGTGGCTTGTGTCCACTCCTGTATATAACCCCCTCACATGGCTTGTATCCTCTCCTGTATATAACCCCCTCACATGGCTTGTGTCCTCTCCTGTATATAACCCCTCACATGGCTTGTATCCTCTCCTGTATATAACCCCCTCACGTGGCTTGTATCCTCTCCTGTATATAACCCCTCACATGGCTTGTATCCTCTCCTGTATATAACCCCCTCACGTGGCTTGTGTCCACTCCTCCTGTATATAACCCCCTCACATGGCTTGTATCCTCTCCTGTATATAACCCCCTCACATGGCTTGTATCCTCTCCTGTATATAACCCCTCACATGGCTTGTATCCTCTCCTGTATATAACCCCCTCACATGGCTTGTATCCTCTCCTGTATATAACCCCCTCACATGGCTTGTATCCTCTCCTGTATATAACCCCTCACATGGCTTGTGTCCACTCCTGTATATAACCCCCTCACATGGCTTGTATCCTCTCCTGTATATAACCCCCTCACATGGCTTGTATCCTCTCCTGCATATAACCCCCTCACATGCTTGTGTTCTCTCCTGTATATAACCCTCTCACATGGCTTGTATCCACTCCTGTATATAACCCCCCACATGGCTTGTATCCTCTCCTGTATATAACCCCCTCACATGGCTTGTGTCCTCTCCTGTATATAACTCCTCTCAAATGGCTTGTATCCTCTCCTGCATATAACCCCCCACATGGCTTGTATCCACTCCTACATATAACCCCCCACATGGCTTGTGTCCTCTCCTGTATATAACCCCCTCACATGGCTTGTATCCTCTCCTGTATATAACCCCCTCACATGGCTTGTGTTATCTCCTGTATATAACCCCCTCACATGGCTTGTATCCTCTCCTATATATAACCCCTCACATGGCTTGTATCCTCTCCTGTATATAACCCCTCACATGGCTTGTATCCTCTTCTGTAAATAACCCCCTCACATGGCTTGTATCCTCTCCTATATATAACCCCTCACATGGCTTGTATCCTCTCCTGTATATAACCTCTCACATGGCTTGTATCCTCTCCTGTATATAACCCCTCACATTGCTTGTATCCTCTCCTGCATATAACCCCTCACATGGCTTGTGTCCTCTCCTGCATATAACCCCTCACATGGCTTGTATCCTCTCCTGTATATAACCCCTCACATGGCTTGTATCCTCTCCTGTATATAACCCCCTCACATGGCTTGTATCCTCTCCTGTATATAACCCCCTCACGTGGCTTGTGTTCTCTCCTGTATATAACCCCTCACATGGCTTGTATCCTCTCATATATATAACCCCTCACATGGCTTGTATCCTCTCCTGTCTATAACCCCTCACATGGCTTGTATCCTCTTCTGTATATAACCCCCTCACATGGCTTGTATCCTCTCCTGTATATAACCCCCTCACATGGCTTGTATCCACTCCTACATATAACCCCCCACATGGCTTGTGTCCTCTCCTGTATATAACCCCCTCACATGGCTTGTATCCTCTCCTGTATATAACCCCCTCACATGGCTTGTGTTATCTCCTGTATATAACCCCCTCACATGGCTTGTATCCTCTCCTATATATAACCCCTCACATGGCTTGTATCCTCTCCTGTATATAACCCCTCACATGGCTTGTATCCTCTTCTGTAAATAACCCCCTCACATGGCTTGTATCCTCTCCTATATATAACCCCTCACATGGCTTGTATCCTCTCCTGTATATAACCTCTCACATGGCTTGTATCCTCTCCTGTATATAACCCCTCACATTGCTTGTATCCTCTCCTGCATATAACCCCTCACATGGCTTGTGTCCTCTCCTGCATATAACCCCTCACATGGCTTGTATCCTCTCCTGTATATAACCCCTCACATGGCTTGTATCCTCTCCTGTATATAACCCCCTCACATGGCTTGTATCCTCTCCTGTATATAACCCCCTCACGTGGCTTGTGTTCTCTCCTGTATATAACCCCTCACATGGCTTGTATCCTCTCATATATATAACCCCTCACATGGCTTGTATCCTCTCCTGTCTATAACCCCTCACATGGCTTGTATCCTCTTCTGTATATAACCCCCTCACATGGCTTGTATCCTCTCCTGTATATAACCCCCTCACATGGCTTGTATCCACTCCTACATATAACCCCCCACATGGCTTGTGTCCTCTCCTGTATATAACCCCCTCACATGGCTTGTATCCTCTCCTGTATATAACCCCCTCACATGGCTTGTGTTATCTCCTGTATATAACCCCCTCACATGGCTTGTATCCTCTCCTATATATAACCCCTCACATGGCTTGTATCCTCTCCTGTATATAACCCCTCACATGGCTTGTATCCTCTTCTGTAAATAACCCCCTCACATGGCTTGTATCCTCTCCTATATATAACCCCTCACATGGCTTGTATCCTCTCCTGTATATAACCTCTCACATGGCTTGTATCCTCTCCTGTATATAACCCCTCACATTGCTTGTATCCTCTCCTGCATATAACCCCTCACATGGCTTGTGTCCTCTCCTGCATATAACCCCTCACATGGCTTGTATCCTCTCCTGTATATAACCCCTCACATGGCTTGTATCCTCTCCTGTATATAACCCCCTCACATGGCTTGTATCCTCTCCTGTATATAACCCCCTCACGTGGCTTGTGTTCTCTCCTGTATATAACCCCTCACATGGCTTGTATCCTCTCATATATATAACCCCTCACATGGCTTGTATCCTCTCCTGTCTATAACCCCTCACATGGCTTGTATCCTCTTCTGTATATAACCCCCTCACATGGCTTGTATCCTCTCCTGTATATAACCCCCTCACATGGCTTGTATCCTCTTTTATATATAACCCCCCACATGGCTTGTATCCTCTCCTGTATATAACCCCCTCACATGGCTTGTATCCTCTCCTGTATATAACCCCCTCACATGGCTTGTATCCTCTCCTGCATATAACCCCCTCCCATGGCTTGTGTCCTCTCCAGTATATAACCCCTCACATGGCTTGTGTCCTCTCCTGTATATAACCCCCTCACGTGGCTTGTGTCGTCTCCTGTATATAACCCCCTCACATGGCCTGTATCCTCTCCTGCATATAACCCCCTCCCATGGCTTGTGTCCTCTCCAGTATATAACCCTCTCACATGGCTTGTATCACCTCCTGTATATAACCCCCCACATGGCTTGTATCCTCTCCTGCATATAACCCCCTCACATGGCTTGTGTCCTCTCCTGCATATAACCCCCCACATGGATTGTGTCCTCTCCTGCATATAACCCCCCACATGGCTTGTATCCACTCCTGCATATAACCCCTCACATGGCTTGTGTTCACTCCTGTATATAACCCCCTCACATGGCTTGTATCCTCTCCTATATATAACCCCTCACATGGCTTGTATCCTCTCCTATATATAACCCCTCACATGGCTTGTATCCTCTTCTGTATATAACCCCCTCACATGGCTTGTATCCTCTCCTATATATAACCCCTCACATGGCTTGTATCCTCTCCTGTATATAACCCCCTCACATGGCTTGTATCCTCTCCTGTATATAACCCCCTCACATGGCTTGTGTTCTCTCCTGTATATAACCCCCTCACATGGCTTGTATCCTCTTCTGTATATAACCCCCTCACATGGCTTGTGTCCTCTCCTGTATATAACCCCCTCACGTGGCTTGTGTCGTCTCCTGTATATAACCCCCTCACATGGCTTGTATCCTCTCCTGTATATAACCCCCTCACATGGCTTGTATCCTCTCCTATATATAACCCCTCACATGGCTTGTATCCTCTCCTGTATATAACCCCCTCACATGGCTTGTATCCTCTCCTGTATATAACCCCCTCACATGGCTTGTATCCTCTCCTGTATATAACCCCCTCACATGGCTTGTGTTCTCTCCTGTATATAACCCCCTCACATGGCTTGTATCATCTCCTATATATAACCCCTCACATGGCTTGTATCCTCTCCTATATATAACCCCTCACATGGCTTGTATCCTCTTCTGTATATAACCCCCTCACATGGCTTGTATCCTCTCCTATATATAACCCCTCACATGGCTTGTATCCTCTCCTGTATATAACCCCCTCACATGGCTTGTATCCTCTCCTGTATATAACCCCTCACATGGCTTGTGTTGTCTCCTGTATATAACCCCTCACATGGCTTGTATCCTCTCCTGTATATAACCCCCTCACATGGCTTGTATCCTCTTTTATATATAACCCCCCACATGGCTTGTATCCTCTCCTGCATATAGCCCCCTCACATGGCTTGTATCCTCTCCTGTATATAACCCCCTCACATGGCTTGTATCCTCTCCTGCATATAACCCCCTCCCATGGCTTGTGTCCTCTCCAGTATATTACCCCTCACATGGCTTGTCTCCTCTCCTGTATATAACCCCCTCACGTAGCTTGTGTCGTCTCCTGTATATAACCCCCTCACATGGCTTGTATCCTCTCCTGCATATAACCCCCTCCCATGGCTTGTGTCCTCTCCAGTATATAACCCTCTCACATGGCTTGTATCCACTCCTGTATATAACCCCCCACATAGCTTGTATCCTCTCCTGCATATAACCCCCTCACATGGCTTGTGTCCTCTCCTGCATATAACCCCCCACATGGCTTGTATCCACTCCTGCATATAACCCCTCACATGGCTTGTGTTCTCTCCTGCATATAACCCCCCACATGGCTTGTATCCACTCCTGCATATAACTCCTCACATGGCTTGTGTCCTCTCCTGTATATAACTCCTCACATGGCTTGTATCCTCTCCTGTATATAACTCCTCACATGGCTTGTATCCTCTCCTGTATATAACCCCCTTGCATGGCTTGTGTCCTCTCCTGTATATAACCCCCGCACATGGCTTTTATCCTCTCCTGTATATAACCCCCTCACATGGCTTGTGTTCTCTCCTGTATATAACCCCTCACATGCCTTGTATCCTCTTCTGTATATAACCCCCTCACATGGCTTGTATCCTCATCTATATATAACCCCCATATGGCTTGTATCCTCTCCTGCATATAACCCCCTCACATGGCTTGTATCCTCTCCTGTATATAACCCCCTCACATAGCTTGTATCCTCTCCTGCATATAACCCCCTCCCATGGCTTGTGTCCTCTCCAGTATATAACCCTCTCAAATGGCTTGTATCCACTCCTGTATATAACCCCCCACATGGCTTGTATCCTCTCCTGTATATAACCCCTCACATGGCTTGTGTTCCCTCCTGTATATAACCCCCTCACATGGCTTGTATCCTCTCCTATATATAACCCCTCACATGGCTTGTATCCTATCCTGTATATAACCCCTCACATGGCTTGTATCCTCTTCTGTATATAACCCCCTCACATGGCTTGTATCCTCTCCTATATATAACCCCTCACATGGCTTGTATCCTCTCCTGTATGTAACCCCTCACATGGCTTGTATCCTCTCCTGTATATAACCCCCTCACATGGCTTGTATCCTCTCCTGTATATAACCCCCTCACATGGCTTGTATCCTCTCCTGTATATAACCCCCTCACATGGCTTGTATCCTCTCCTGTATATAACCCCCTCACATGGCTTGTGTTCTCTCCTGTATATAACCCCTCACATGGCTTGTATCCTCTTCTGTATATAACCCCCTCACATGGCTTGTGTCGTCTCCTGTATATAACCCCCTCACGTGGCTTGTGTCGTCTCCTGTATATAACCCCTCACATGGCTTGTATCCTCTCCTGTATATAACCCCCTCACATGGCTTGTATCCTCTCCTATATATAACCCCTCACATGGCTTGTATCCTCTCCTGTATATAACCCCCTCACATGGCTTGTATCCTCTCCTGTATATAACCCCCTCACATGGCTTGTATCCTCTCCTGTATATAACCCCCTCACATGGCTTGTGTTCTCTCCTGTATATAACCCCCTCACATGGCTTGTATCATCTCCTATATATAACCCCTCACATGGCTTGTATCCTCTCCTATATATAACCCCTCACATGGCTTGTATCCTCTTCTTTATATAACACCCTCACATGGCTTGTATCCTCTCCTGTATATAACCCCTCACATGGCTTGTGTCCTCTACTGTATATAACCCCCTCACATGGCTTGTATCCTCTCCTGTATATAACCCCTCACATGGCTTGTGTCCTCTCCTGTATATAACCCCTCACATGGCTTGTGTCCTCTCCTGTATATAACCCCCTCACATGGCTTGTATCCACTCCTGTATATAACCCCCCACATGGCTTGTGTCCTCTCCTGTATATAACCCCCTCACATGGCTTGTATCCACTCCTGTATATAACCCCCCACATGGCTTGTATCCTCTCCTGTATATAACTCCCTCACATGGCTTGTGTGCTCTCCTGTATATAACCCCTTACATGGCTTGTGTCCTCTCCTGTATATAACGCCCTCACATGGCTTGTGTCCTCTCCTGTATATAACCCCCCACATGGCTAGTATCCTCATCTGCATATAAACCCCTAATATGGCTTGTATCCTCTTCTGTATATAACCCCCTCACTTGGCTTGTGTTCATGTGGATTTGAGACATTTTCAACAAAAAATATCAAAAAGAAGCCAAAATTTACACCTGTCAGGATATGAAAAACTATGTATCACACGAAAAAAGACATGATCCAATATAAGGCGCAAAAAAGAGCTGCCAAATGTCTTAATTATACACCATAGGAAAAAAAACTATGATACATGTCCCCCAAAGACACATTGGGGCTCATTTACTAAGGGTCGCGGATCGCACTTTCATCGGTTTGTTCGCTGTTTTTTGGGATTTGCGCAGCTTTGACAGGTATTTAACAGGGGTTTGCACTGGGATTGTGTTGCCCGCGATCGGATTGTGGTGTAGCTGCGCTGGCTTTCATGCAACAGAAATCGGGGGACGAGTCGTCAGACGATCCAACTGATTCTGACTGAGCGCGGGATTTAAGATGCAAATTGTATCGCAAGACAATGCACTTACATGCACCAGGAAGAAGCTCCGTCGGACCTGAGCGGGGAAGTGACACATGCAGGATATCGGACGCACCATCTTAGTGAATCGCGGCACAGTGCATGATCGTCGGACAGTGCACTTTCTGTGAACTCCTCGGACCGGGTAAGTAAATGTGCCCCATTATTTTCAATTGACACATCAACAGGAAGGTGTTTTTCATGGATCCGTGAGGAGTATTTAGAAAACTCAGAGCAAATTCTATTCCTACCAGTGTTTGCGGCTCAGGCTTCCTATAGAGAACAGCATGAGGTGCAGAGAGAGACAGAGAAAGTTCTTTAGAATCAGAGACTGGGATGGAGGGACTGATAGAGAACAGGGGAGATCTTGTACCTCATTATTCTGTGCAGGAGACATCTGCATTCACATCCATATCTGCTACATTCACTGTCACATGAGCTCCTCCCCTGTGAAAACGTAGCTTGTCTACACTTTGTTTCTCTGACGGATTCAAGGATCAGCACATGGAGAGGAAGCAGCCATTGCTGCATATAGGTAATAAAGATAATAGGCAAAGTTGTTTTACATCCCAAGAGCTATTTATTTGTGGAAAACAAAAAACCTTTACAGTTACTCTTTAACCCATTAAACTAGCAGGCCACTGAGGTAGGGTATGAAATGTCCTTTCTAGAATTCCCCTTTTATCTACGAAAAAAATTTCCTCCAAACTCATGTGAAAGTGAGGTAAGAAGAGTCATGTTTGCTTGCGATGAGTTCAGTTTAGAGGCTGCAGGGGGAGAGTTAAAGGGGTTCTCTTATTAAAGAAAGTTCTCAAACCCCTTAAAGGTACACTGACATACTGGTGTGTGTCCATCTGGCAGGATCTGCTCTTCTTTTAGCTTCTTAAGCCCTTGTTTTTAAATAGATGTTTCGAGCCCTTCAGGCTCAATTGCATAATTTTTCAGAACCTTTTCTCATAAAAACAAGGGCTTAAGATGCTAGAAGAGCAGATCCTGCTAGAGGGGGCACACACCAGTATGTCAGTGTGCTTGGTATTCAATCCTTCATCCTGATGGTAGATGTCCTTTAACCCCTCACTTAACAATTTTCCTCAGTTTTATTGCTGTTTTAGCTCCTATAACTCAGTGATGGCCAGTGTAAGATTTAGCAGTGAGGGTGGCACTAGCTGTGCAGACACTTCATGATCCCTCTGTGCTATGAGATGCTGTGTGCTGACAAGGTGCTTAGATTATCAGGGTTTATCTACACTTTTGTTTAGCTTCTGAACATTAACTAAAATCTAACACATAAATAGAGATGAGATAGATCAGAGATAAGAGATCATAAGATCCATGAGATGCCTATAATACACAATGACACACCTCAGTTCTGCTACATCTGAGCAATTACAAACACTGCCAGCTGTGTTATAACTCCTTCTCCTGCTATAAAGATCTAATCTGTAGCTTGTATATTTAGCCTCCTCACACTGCTGCTTGCCGGCAGGAAGTGTCTCTGTGTGAGCTTGTCTTGGAATGCAGGGGGGAGACTGCAGACAGCAGACACGCAACCGTTTTGTGGCACGGCTGCACTATTATTCACGCCCATTGTGGGCTCACGGCACCGTAACTGGGTGCCATAGACATTAATGGGGGCGGAGATCGAAAATGGCCAGATCACTGTCCCAATTACAGTCGTGTGAATGAGGCCATAGTTGCAGATAAAGATCCAGATCCCGCCTACTTCTATAACCGTCTGTATGTCCGCTTCGGTGTCTCCGCTTCTGTGTCTCAGGTACATGATATTACCAGCATGGGCTGAGGATGCATTCCCTTGCGTGACTACTGAAGCACTTACATGTAGTGGGGCCTGACCTCTAGGTAATGTAAGCTGCTTGACTTACTTCCCCATTGTGACAAGACTAATTTACAAAGGAAACAACAAAGTCATAAAAAGTAACACAATACATAGATACAGGTAAGCAACTATTGAATAAACCTGCTGTAATTGTCCAACAAACAAACCAGTGCGTCTGTAGACAGCGGACATATGTGTAAGGTTGAGTATCTCCTTACATAACTGAGGACCGGGGCAAAGTAACAGTAGAACAGTAGTGACAGAACTTCTCATTACTGGGACTCTAATGTTTGTCTCACCAGTGTAACAAAGAAGAAAACATTCACTCCCCTATCAACGTACCCATCTCTGGTTCGGCTTCATCCACCGGGTGTCCGCTTTCATCCTCTATTGTCTCCGGTCCCTCGCTCACAGACTCTTCATGCATCTTGGCTTCCACAGCTTCTTCTATCTCACCTGGACACAAACACCATGGAGAAATGAGACCTCTCCTTACTACTGCAGGTTACGCACAGTGTCATTACATGATCTTCTAGAGTAAACCTGCTATCTGGCGGCTATGATATGGCTTTACCACCCAGAACTCGTGCAAGTCAACTGATGCATGCTCAGATCTTCAAAGAAATTTTTGCCGTCCAGAATTCATTAAAACTGACCTTATAAACCACTGCCTGTATGTTATCAAGCTTCTAAATTATGTTTCTTTCATTGCCCAGTGTGGTGGCGTCATCCAGAAAATCAACTTTGCAGTGGGAAGTTAATTGGTTGCATACAGTCACAGGGGCAGAGAGCTCAGAGCTGAAGTCAAGCTCTCCCGACCTCAGAACGCCCCTTCTGCTGTGATTGACATCATGCACCAGACTTCAGAAGAGGCAGTTACTTATGCCTCTGAACACAGGGGTGTCTAACACAGCAGGGGAGGCATTCTGAGGTGGGGAGAGCTTGACTTCAGCTCTGAGCTCTCTGTATCAGTGACTTCAAGTGATGTGTAAATGATATGTATAATCAGAGTTTATGTTCTGGATGATGCCATCATGATGGCAATAAACATGATCTGAAAGTTCCATTGGCATTCATGAACCCAAGCATATAGGATCGATCCAATATAAAGTGCCCAAGAATCTCTTATCTTTATCCCCATACTACATCCCTACTGATAATTAGATGGCCACCAACCTTCCACCACTGAGCTGTCCTGAACAGTGATCAGGTCTGTGGACTCTTCAACAGGTTCCTCCTCTCCTGGTGGATCGCTGGAACAGCAATCTTCTGTCGGAGGCTCTGTGGGTTCTTCTTGATCTAACTCTACTGCCTCCACAGCTTCGGTTTGCTCATCTTCTGGTGGAATCCCATTTGTTGATGCCTCATTCTCTGTGAACGGAAACAGTTTGGTCTGATCTGGAATTGTTTCGATGTCATCTATGATTTGTTCGCTGGCTTCTGATGACGCTGGAAGGAAATATATGCCTTAAAGGGCTTGTATCAACTATTTAAACGAAATAGAAATCAAGCATGATACACCAGGGGCACTTAGTCAAATATCCAGGCACTGTGACTGCAGTAATCACCATGGCCTCCTTTCTACTGAAATCATCTTTTATAATTATGCTTATGAGCCTGAAGGTCTCTGGGGGTCTGTACTAGAGCCCATCTGTGCTGTAGCTTCACAGGCTGTTACACTGTGGATGATCACTTTCCTCCACCCTGGTGGCTATAATATCACACTGTGGGATGGGGGGGAAAGTGTAACTGAACAGTGTAACAGCCTGTGAAACTACTGCACCTGGGGAACTCTGGTCAATCCCCAGGACCCTTTCAGTTATCTCCTATCCATAGCTTATATTAAACTGATTTGTGTGGGTTAGACTTCTGGGACCCCAAGGATCCCGAGAAGCCCAGCAACCCACAGAACCGGGATTATTCTTATTTACTGAAGGAGCACCAGGTTGAGCATGCTTACTACCACTCCAATTGTATGTTGTCACTTTGACTATGAGAATACTGGAGATAGCTGTGCTGAGCAATCTGCCCACTCCTTTACAATTGAATAGAGCGATAAGACGCATGCCCAACCTGCCGCTCCACCCATTACTGAGAACAGGACCACCACAAATCCTAGAAAGGTGAAGTACGGTAGCTCCTTGTGGGGTACCGGCAGTTATGTTATAAACCCTTCAATATACATTTCTGTGGTTTATTAAATTACTTAACATTCACTATTATACAAGCAATTACCCTCGTATAATTAAGGGAATAGTAACATATAACAAGAATATTGGGGTGTCAATGGCATCAATGGATATATTCATTTCCAAATAAAGGGAAGCAGTCTATATATATATCTGCTCATGTTACTAACTTGCTGCCTAAAGATTTTTAACATGAATGGTTTCCTAAAAATGTTTCATTACTGGTAATTATGTGCTCTTCATCCCACAATCACATACAATCTAAATTTAATATCTTAATGTGAATATAAAATATAATACAAAAAGTATTTTTGTCTGGTTTAAAGGCACAGGAACCATTTGGCATCTAGTATTTTCAATCCTGTTTCTGTGAGATATTTCACTTTGCTTTTTTAACATACGCAGTGTCAAAATGAACTAAAGCCGGTGGAAAATGTCAGTGTGACTTAAAAGCGCAAATAAAAGCACCACTTGTACTGCCGGTGAACAATAGGTGATAAGTATTCATAGTAATTTAATGGGAGATGTATTCCTGGTGCCACAGGTCATAATACAGAAGAAACTAACTACAAATGACTCTCTGTGCACAACGTCTGGAAATAAAGCAGACACTAGTATTATACATTGGGGAAGATTTATCAAGTGTCTGAAAGTCAGAATATTTCTAGTTGCTGTGAGAGCTGTGATTGGTTGCCATGGGCAACTGGAAATATTCTGACTTTCAGACACTTGATAAATCTGCCCCATTGTGTACTCTACATTACTTCCTAGATCTCTGCTTGCTGCCAGAGAATGAGGGTGATGCCACACATGGTATTTTGAACCCGGTTTTGGTCCGTTTTAAGCAGTCCGTTAAAAACCGAATATTTTTAAAAACGCATCCGTTTTTTTCTAAAAACCTGTTGTGAATTTTGTTGTTAAGCTCCTTGTTAGAAAACAGCAATTTGTGCAAAAAGGGGATGGGTTTAACCCGTTACTAGAAGCAAATGTCCCCAGTGCAAAGTCTGCGCCAGGCCTCTGACTATAATCTATGGTTTATAGTACTAGTCTTCTCATATGGGAAAGTGACATCTTATGGGCCCCTAAAGCCTCTTGGGCCGAATTGCGACCACAACCTCTGCACCTCCTCAAGTTACGCCCCTGGGTTTGACCACCGGGCCCCCCACCAGTCATAAGAACACAATGGGGCACATTTACTTACCCGTCCCGTTGACGCCACCGATCGGGAATGTCCGACGAGGATTCGGAGCTGCAGCGATTCACTAAGATCGTGCGTCCAATTTCCTGCATGTGTCGCTTCCCCGCTCAGGTCCCCCGGAGTTCACCTGCTTCTTCCCGATGCATCTGAGTGCTGATCTTGCGACACAATTTGGTTTTTAAATTTTGCGGTTTATCAGATTCAGTCGGGTTGTCCGACATTCACGCCCCCCATTTGTGTCGCATACAAGCCAGCGCCGATGCGCCACAATCCGATAGCGTGCACCAAAAACCTGGGGCGATTCAGGGCAAATGGGAAAAAATCGCGAAACCCGACGGACCCTTTGTAAATGTGCCCCAATTTCTTTATTGTCCTGTTTGAACAGAGAAATGGTCATGCAGGGGTTCTTCAGCTTCATTCATTTTGATGGGACTGCTGAAAGGTGAGCACAAGATCCAGAGGGTGAAATGGGGTGGCTGTGCACTTGTCCTACTGATCTAAATTGTATTGGTGGGCAAAACCGCTCAAAACTGATTTTTTTATGTAGACTACACCACCTCTATGGAGACAAGCATATGGTAACTTACAGCTGCTGGTCTCCGGGCTCCCTAACTATAATGTATACATTATAATTACTAGTTTGCTCATTTGGAGAAGGGAAACCTTTTGGGCCCTCAAGGTGTGACTGCGCCCTCTGTACCCCCTAACGTTATGGCTCTGGCATTGGAGATTACCCCTAACATAACATAACATGGTTTACAACTACAGCTTGTTGTTCTGGTGAATTTAGAGGAACATGTTAAACATTTACAGGGATGTGGGAGAAGATGCTTGTAGAACAAGATTCCTCTGTGCACATGAGTGATGTCATACCGGCCCTGGACAACTCATTAAACATTTACAACACTTATGTCAAGTCAGATTAAGCAAATCCCCACTTAAGACATAAAAGAAAACCTGTCACTTGAACCTATTAACTTAACACGGTGTCTTATGTGCAGGAGGAGCTGAACAGATTGTACATATTGTCCTAGCTGTAGGCAGCAGATAAAGAAAGCCTCCTGCTCTATAACTTGCTGCCCAAACATAGCTCCTCCTGCTCTATAACATGGTGCCTGAGCATAGGATAATGGGGCAGATTTACTTACCTGGTCCCGCGGCGTTCACCGGCACAGTGCATTGTCCGACTATAATGCACTGTGCCACAATTAACTAAGATTGTGCGCCCGATATCCTGCATGTGTCACTTCCCTGCTCAAGTCCAACGGAGTTCACCTTCTTCTTCCTGGTGCATGTAAGTGCATTGTCTTGCGATACAATTTGATTAAATCCCGTGCTCAGTCCGAATCAGTCGGATCATCTGAAGGCCGTGACCCCTGATTTGTGTTGCATGGAAGCCAGCGCAGCTGCGCCACAATCTGATCGCGTGCGACACAATGCCACCGCAGACCCCTGATAAATACCTGTCCAAGCCGCGCAAATCCCCAAAATCTCGGAAAGTCCGATGAAGGTGCATAAGCGGACCCTTAGTAAATACGCCCCAATAAGTACAATCTACTCAGCTCCTCCTTCTCTATAACTTGACACCTGCAGATGGGACACCTGTAGAAGAGCCAGCTCTTAGAGCCGGTTCGTTCGTGAATAACACATCGCTGCTATGTTCAATCTGCTCAGCTTTTCCTGCTCCATAACATGCTGGTAATTCTGGGAATTTAAGACTCTTTGGGTGATCCAGTAAGGGGGAGAAAGCAAAGGAGAAGGGATGAGTAGTTTCTATGGTTGGAACTTGAACCCTATGGATCCCCAATATTTCCACTTATGTGGATAACTTACAATAATGGGGGTGACACCATTGATAGATTTCTCTCCGTTAGACAATTCCTAATTGACAAAAAAGTTGTCTGTTATAAGCTAATTACAAAATGGCTTCCTGCTAAGAGGATAAAACCTGAGTAAGGCCGTGGTCACATGTTCCACTTATGAACGCAACGCTAGCGCACAGGGTGGGGGTCTCGGCTCAATCGCATATGTGTATCCTGGGGAAAGCATTCGATTGGTAACCAGACCACGTTGTCTTGTTTAAATACAAGACCCCGGGGTCTGGTTAACAATCAAATGCGTTCTCCCTATGTGATCGGGCCGAGGCCCGCCCCTGCGCCCTAGGTTTGCGTTCATAATAATGATAGGTCGTTCACGATGGCTCACTAAACCCCCTTTATCGCGATGAAATCGGGTTAAAAGTGGTGTGATGTGGGGTCACTGACTGGCCTGTGGCTCCCTATTATATATTTAATAGGGAGCCGTTCAGGAGCCAGAAGAGCCGGCTCTTCTTCGTGAGTGGAGCCTAACGAGCCAACTCTCTAAGAAGAGCCGTAATTCCCATCACTAGTTCATAAGCAAAACGTGTGACTGAGGCCTGAGTATTGAAGTTCTCTGCAGCTCCCCCACAGGTGAAATGAAGCATTACACAGTGCCCATCATACAGTACAAATCCTCCAGAGTGACAGATGCTCCTTGTCTTTGCACACCACTGTACCCATGATGCGGATCATGATTAGGAGCCGCCCTCCCCACCATATTAACTAAAAATTCCATAATAAATGGGTTTTCTACACTTTGTAACCAATTTTGTAAGGCAATTACATCCAGAAGATCAATGACACATAGGGAATGCTGAGGACTAAGAGTCCTTGTCACTGCCTGTACTTTGACTTGTGCCGTGGCGTGCGATGCTGCTACTAATATCTCCTCGGCACCATGTCTAAATAAAGGCATCTCTAAATAACATATTGTTTGTATTGGCAACTGAGGATCATTGCATCAGCATGACAAAAAATAAGTATTCTGTCTGCCATATAAGAGCTGTGTATTTACATGGAAGCCAATTAGCCTAATAGCGAATACCTGGGGGACCCTTCCTCTACCGGTACAGAGCGTGTATAATTAGTATACCGTGATCAATATACATAATGTAAGGTACAGAGTAGTCACAATAATGATCACCTAAAGAGGTGTCATCATTACTCATGTATCTGGGGTAAATTGTTTTCTAGAACTTTCACTGTATCATTCTTCTGTTATTCCTCCTGGAAATATACAAATACATTGAAAATTATTGTTACCATTCCCCTTAGCAATTAGTCTCTTACTTTGTTCAAGGAGGCCTGATAGAATCTTAGTGTGAACAGAGCCGAGGAGATTGTACATAGTGTCCTATCTGCAGGCAGCATGTTATAGAGCAGGAGTAGCTGAGTAGATTATACACAGGGCCGGCGCTAGGGGTAGGCAAAGGTGGCAATTGCCCAGGGCCCCTGGGAGAAAGGGGAGAATCTCTTCTTTCAAATGAATCTTGAATTTTGTTTCTAGGTGCTATGGATCCAGAGATATTCAGGTTTAAAGTGAGAATATCAGGTGCCATTTTTATATATATAAAAATCACTCCCAACGGCAGTTTAACAGTTAATATCTCCGTTTTCCTACATTTTAGAAACACAAATTTAGATTCATATAAAAGAGGAGACTCTCTTCTTTCATAGGAAAAAAGAAGTGAGGTTCTATGTGTCACAGAGCCAGAGATATAGCACCCTGAAGTGTCCCCCCTCCAGATCCTTAGCCATCAGGCTGCAGGGAGCATTTGCTGCACACAGGAGCTGCTGCACCTCACAGATAATGGAAAAATTCACTTTATATGTTACTACATTTTGAGAAGGGATAATATCAACTAATATTCATGTTTTTAACCCTTCTCTATGCAGAACTATCTAAGAACACACTTTGGGCCACATGTATCAATGGTTTTTTTCTGTTGTTTTTGCGCCTTTTCATTCAGGCGCACCGTTTTTGTGCCATTTTTGCAACTAAACGCCAAGCTAGCTGCGCAGCAAAAATAACCAGCTTTCCCTCATTTATCCTAGCAATCCAGATGTTTTGCTGCGCCTAATGATATTCATCACTTACGACTTTTAATTTAGGCGCAAAAACGGGCGCAAAAACACTCCAACCCGAAGGTGGCGTTAAGTGAGAAGAAAGCACTGAGACCCTTTGCAGAACAGCTCATTTCTAGCAGCAAAGCTCAGCCAGACACTGCAGACACTAGAACAGATCATACAGACATGAGATACTCTGCAGACACTAGAACAGATAATACAGACATTAGATAATCTGCAGACACTAGTACAGATAATACAGACATTAGATACTCTGCAGACACTAGAACATATAATACAGACATGAGATACTCTGCAGACAGGAGCTGCAGACTCTATTTACAGTTCATCACCTTCTATTTACAAAACAAGAGAGAAGAGAACATTACAGAATGTTGCACATAGTACTGACAAGTGTCCCCCATGTAATTCTGCACAGTATCACCAGTGTATCTGAGGGGGATACTGTGTAGAATTACAGGGGTGCAGCAGGAGACCAGCACTGGGGGATCCCCTCCAGAAGAAGCCCCTGCTGAGGAGGTCACTGGGTGCAGGGTGTCACACACCTGGGTGCTGCTGTGAGGGTTATCTTCATGCTGGGCTGTGGGAGAAGCAGAGAGGAGCTTGTAGCAGGATCACATGTAAGTGCCTGAATCTAACACTGCGCCAAAATTGCGCCTAAACTGTGTTAAAGTTAATTGATTAATAAGAGGCAGGAAATTAACTTATCACAGATGGTTGTAGCTTGTGATAATTCTGGAAAACAGTGCGCCAGAATTTAGGCGCAACTACTACACTTAGGCGCACAAAGTGATAAATGTGGCCCTTTCTCTCTGATTCCCTTTATTTTGTGATACTGTTTTAGGAAAGTAGATTTTCTTTATATAAGTATTCTGGATTTGTACATATTTTAGAGGAAATTTTGAATGTTAATTGCCAAATGAAACGCCTGGTTGTCTGCTTTCAAAATTCTATAGGTTTTATGGCGCCTTTACTTTTTATTCTGTTTTATTGATATATTTTGCAGGTTGTGACTGTCTAAAAATGTCTAGCTGAAAAGCAGATATCTAGTTATTACAGTTTTAGTGATATTATGTGAACATATCAATATGGGACATTTGTGAACTGTACAAATGTCCACGTATTACATTTAGGAGATGTGAAGGTAAACATTTTCTGTTTGGATCAAATTTTTTGCCATCAAAGTCAAATTTTAAGTATTTTTAATAAAATGTTTCAATTTGAATCAAAATTGCATGAAGGCGCCAATTTCTATAAAATCCTTGATGCAATTTTGAAAATGGGGCAAGTGTCTGCTTTCAGAAAATATCGGTCCCTCTCCCCAATGGGCCTCACAGTCTAATCAACCTACCAGTAATTTTTTGGAGTGTAGGAGGACCCGGAGGAATCCCACGCAGACACACGCATACAAAATCTTTGCAGATGTTGATCAGCACTGCAAGGCTGTAGTGCTAATCACGGAGACACCATGCTGCCCATAAATCTCCCTATCATTTATCTATCTCCTATAAAATTCTCCCATATTACAGTATGTTTTACCATACTAAAGGGAGCCTCTTGCTGACTGTGACTGGTCATAAAATAGTTTTATTTTGGGGCCCCACTTTTAGTTTTGCCCAGGGCCCCACTTTGTCTAGAACCGGCCCTGATTATACATAGTGTCCTATTTGCAGGTAGAATGTTATAGAGTAGGAGGAGCTGAGTAGATTGTAGATAGTGTCCTATCTGCAGGCAGCATGTTATAGAACAGGAGAAGCTGCGTAGATTGTACAAAGTGTCCTATCTGTAGGCAGCATGTTATAGAGCAGGAGGAGCTGAGAAGATTGTACTATTGATGGGAATTGCAGCTCTTCTTAGTGAGCTGGCTCATTAGGCTCCGCTCACTAAGAAGAACCGGCTTCTCTGGCTCCTGAACGGTTCCCTATTAAATATATAATAGGGAGACGCAGGCCAGTCAGTCACCCCACACGACACCACTTTTAACCCGCCAGTTTTGTGTCACAGCTGCTCTGTGTCCTAAAAGGGCAAGTTACTGCTTAGTCGGGTGCCCGCATCTGCTTGAGGTAGGTGCAGGCCCCCTCCAACACTTAAGGAGACATTGTTGCCAGCGTTGGCCAGAAAAGGAAGGTAAGTACCGATTTCATAATTTTTTAATGATCAATGATGCGGGGGTCCTATTATGAATTTTATATGATGCGGGGCTGTTATGAATTTATTATGAATGTATGGGGCTCTTGTGAAATTTATATGACTCTTATGAATTTTAGCATGTTATTTAGCAGCATGGTGTGGGACATAGAAGTTATCCAGGGGATACTATACTACAATAACTGTGATATATTTTTAGTGGCACAGTGTGGAGATATGTGGCAAGGAGCTGACTTGCTAGCAAATCCTTCAGAGACAGCCGGAAGAAGTCATTGTGAGGTTGTACAGCTGATGGAGTATTGTCACCTGTAAGGAGCCCACCAGGATATGGACTAGGATGGACCAGGGCAACACAGAGGGAGATGAATGATTTAATCAGTGATGCCTATCTCTACTCTACCTTTTGTGAAGTACATTGCCGCTACATATTTATACACAGCATATTATGTGCCGGTATATATTTATGTGTCCAGTACATTAAATTCTGGTATATTTGTACATATCTATGTGTATGTATATGTAACGTGTATATTTAGAATATGTGTATTCTCAAGTTTACTGTGTTAGATCTGGAAATCGATAAGGGTTTCGCTAAATGGGGCCCGGACACAAAGTTTGCAGCGGGGCCCATTACAGTCTTGTTACGCCACTGTGCACCCTGCACTGCCTGGGTGCAAACCCTCTAATAAATGTTGGCGGTTGTGTTCTCTCGTGGACCGGCATAAGTTTATTTTAATGCAATTATTCATTCAATCATATATTTTTTTAAAATATTATCTAAACCTGAAGAGAGCTTGTCATCCTATAACAATGTAATACCATAAACCCAGCAATGCAGAAACCAGCAGAGCATCTTCCTAGTTATTCCGGACCAGTAGTTGCTCTGCTTGAGGCAAATAGTTGTAGTTATCACTTGCATAATGTTAGTGCTGTTCATGTGGTAAGAAAAAGTGAGGCAGATTTCAGATGACAGCTACTCCTTCAGCTGCCAAGGAAAAAACTGCAGCCCCCAGCTCCCCCCTCCCACCCCACTGGGGCAGTTCCTAAACCCCTTAACGACTTGGCTCTTTTACTTTTTTGCGTTTCCGTTCTTATATCTAAAATCTATACATTCTTTATGTTTCCATGTACAGAGCTGTATGAGGGTGTTAGGATCAGTGGATCCTCTGGACCACCGCGGGAGATGTAACTAGCCAACACCCGGAACCGGAGCCTAGCGGCACCTGGTTTTCACCAGAGCCCGCCGCAAAGCGGGTTGGACTTGCTGCGGCAGGAAACCACTAGGTCGTTCCCAGGTGTGACTAGCCCACGGTGGCAGCCGAGGTCGAGGTACCTTAACGGATGACAAACTCGTAGTCGGGTCCAGGCACAGGGTCAGGGCAGGCGGCAGAGATGCAACGTCAGGTTCAAGTCCGGGGTCAGCAACAGGAGGTCCAGGCAGGAGGGTACGGGAACACAGGCACACAGCAACAGGGAGGAACACAGGTAACACGGCAACACAGGACTCAGGAACGGGAACACACAGGAATACACTGGAACGCAGGAATACAGGGATACGCAGGAACACAGCAATACTCGCTAGAAAGCTTTCTCTAAGGCTAAGAGGCACAAAGATCCGGCAGGGAATGATGGGAAACAAAGGGTTATATACAAAACAGGAAATGACCAATACTAATCACCTGTGCGCTGGCCCTTTAAATCTTGAGGCAGTGCCGCGCGCGCGCCCTAGGGAGCGGGGCCGCGCGCGAGACCCAGTCCGGACGGGAGCGGGAGCCAGGAGAGGTGAGTGCACCGGAGCAGCAGTGGGGCAGCGGAGGGAGGCACGGGTGCACCCGCGATCCGCGATATGGATCGCGGGGGTGCCCGCAACGGAGGCACGGGTGCACCCGCGATCCGTGGTATGGATCGCGGGGGTGCCCGTGACAGTACCCCCCCCCTTCGGCCTCCCCCTCTTCTTCTTGGTCCCAAGAAACCTCTGGAGGAGAGTCCGATCAAAAATATTCTCTTCAGGCTCCCAGGATCTCTCCTCAGGCCCGAACCCCTTCCAATCTACAAGGAAGAACCGCTTACCCCTTACGAACTTCATGTCCAGAACCTCCTTGACTTCATATACATCTGGAGAATCAGCCTCAGGAGCCGGAGGAGGGGATTGCTGGAAGAAGCGGTTCAAGACGACTGGCTTCAGGAGGGATACATGAAAGGAGTTCGGGATGCGCATAGATGGAGGAAGGCGGAGCTTGTATGCCACTTGATTAATGCGCTTGATTACCTCAAAGGGGCCAAGGAACCGGGGCCCAAGTTTATAGCTGGGTATCTTAAGCCGGACGTATCTGGAGGATAGCCATACCTTGTCACCAGGAGAGAAGACAGGAGGAGCTCGACGTCTTTTATCAGCCTGGGTCTTGGTACGGTCAGAAGCTCGTAGAAGGGACTGGCGGGTCTGGTCCCAAACAGCCTTGAGATCCTGCACCAGATCCTCCACCGCAGGGACAACAGAGGGAGTAGACAGCGGGAGAGGTGGGCGAGGAATACGTCCATAGACCACGAAGAACGGAGCCGAACCAGTAGATCCCGAGTCCAGAGAATTGTAAGAGAACTCAGCCCAAGGTAGAAGGTCAGTCCAATTGTCTTGACGGGCTGAGACGAAGTGGCGCAAGTAGCAGCCCAAAGTCTGGTTCACCCTCTCTACTTGACCATTCGACTGAGGGTGGTAAGCAGAAGAAAAGTCAAGGATGACCTGCAGTTGGTTACATAAAGAACGCCAGAATTTAGAGACAAACTGGACTCCTCGATCGGACACAATGTGAAGCGGAAGGCCATGCAGACGGAAGATATGTTTGAAGAACAAACTGGCAAGCTGTGGAGAAGACGGAAGACCTGGAAGGGGAACAAAATGGGACATTTTGGAAAACCGGTCCGTCACCACCCAGATGACAGTATTGCCCGAGGAGACAGGCAAATCAGTAACAAAGTCCATTGCCACGTGAGACCACGGGCGACTGGGTATCGGCAACGGGAGTAACAGTCCAGCCGGTTTGAGACGAGAGGCTTTATTGCGGGCACAGGAGGAGCAGGATCCCACAAACTCCCGAACATCTTTGACCAGGTCTGGCCACCAGTAATAGCGGGAGATGAGAGCCAAGGAGCGCTGCACCCCAGGGTGCCCAGCCAGACGAGAAGAATGTCCCCAAGACAGAATCCTCTTCCTGAGAGCAGGTCTAACATACGTCTTGCCAGGAGGCAGCTGCCGAAGGTCCACCGGAGCTGCAACAACAAGCTGGTCAGGAGAAATTATGTGCCGAGGAACTGGTTCATCTCCAACAACATCTGACGAACGGGACAGAGCATCAGCCTTGACATTCTTGTCTGCCGGACGAAAATGAATCAGCAAGTCAAAGCGGGAGAAGAACAAAGACCACCGGGCTTGCCTGGGATTCAGGCGCTGGGCTGTCTGGAGGTACAGAAGATTCTTGTGGTCAGTGTACACACAAACAGGATGGAGAGCTCCCTCCAGAAGATATCGCCATTCTTCAAGAGCAAGTTTGATGGCTAATAGTTCTCTGTCTCCAATGGAATAATTTCTCTCAGCTGGAGAAAAAGTCTTGGAAAAGAAACCGCAAGTCAAGGTTCGGCCCTTGGGCCCTTTCTGAGTGAGCACCGCTCCAGCTCCTATGGAGGATGCGTCCACCTCCAGAAGAAAGGGTTTGTCCGTATCTGGCCTAGAGAGTACGGGAGCCGAGGAGAAAGCAGACTTTAACTTGGAGAAGGCCATTTCAGCAGCTGGAGACCAGGCACGTGGATTGGCACCCTTCTTGGTGAGCGCCACGATGGGGGACACCAGAGTGGAGAAATGGGGAATAAACTGACGGTAATAGTTCGCAAACCCCAGGAACCTCTGTATGGCTCGGAGACCCTCTGGACGTGGCCACTGAAGAACTGCAGACAGCTTCGCGGGGTCCATCTGAAGGCCTCTGTTGGAAATTATGTAACCAAGGAAGGGAAGGCAGTGCTGGTGAAACAGGCATTTTTCTAACTTGGCATAGAGGTGATTGGCACGAAGTCGACCTAGAACTTGTCGTACGTGTGCCTGGTGGGACTCAAGGTCTGGAGAGTACACCAAGATGTCATCGAGGTAGACCACGACACAAGTATAAAGAAGGTCCCGAAAAATGTCGTTCACAAACTCCTGAAAAACAGCAGGGGCATTACACAGTCCAAAGGGCATCACTAGGTACTCAAAGTGCCCGTCACGGGTGTTAAACGCCGTCTTCCACTCATCACCTTTGCGGATCCGGATGAGATTGTAAGCACCACGGAGGTCCAGCTTGGAGAACACCTTGGAACCACGTAGGCGATCAAAGAGTTCTGTAATCAACGGCAGAGGGTAACGGTTTTTTACCGTGATCTTATTCAGCCCACGATAGTCTATACAGGGACGTAGGGAGCCGTCCTTCTTGGTAACGAAGAAAAACCCTGCGCCAGCTGGAGAGGAGGACTTGCGTATAAAACCCCTCTGCAGATTCTCCTTGATGTAGTCGGACATGGCCAGAGACTCAGGTACAGAAAGAGGGTAGACACGACCTCTGGGAGGAGTGGCGCCAGGAAGAAGATCCACAGGGCAATCATAGGGACGATGTGGTGGTAGAATCTCCGCCTGCTTCTTGGAGAAAACGTCCGAAAAGTCCCGATAACAAGCTGGCAGACCCTCCAGAGACTTGGGAGCCAGAGTCGAAGTCCTCACAGGTAGCGGACGGATAATCTGCATACAACGTGAAGCACAGTTCGGACCCCAACGGAGGATATGCCCGGAGGACCAGTCCAGTACAGGGGCATGAAGCTGCAACCAGGGGAGACCCAGCAGGAGAGCAGATGTGCTTTGGGGCAGCACAAAAAACGAAAGTCTCTCTTGATGTAGGACACCAACTTGCAGAAGCAGGGGCTCCGTGCGAAACCAGATGGGTACGGAGAGAATCTGACCATTGACCGAGGCAATAGACAATGGCTTCTCGAGACGAACCACCGGGAAGTGATGCCGAGAGACCAAGGCTGCATCCACGAAGTTCGCTGTAGAGCCCGAGTCCAGGAAGGCAGTAACCTGGATCTGGGTACCGGTGCCAACGCTGAGGAGCACGGGAAGAGTCAGACGTGGAGAAGCTGTATTTACACCTAGGGACGCTTCTCCCAAGAAGCCTAGGTGCTGGCGTTTCCCGGACGTTGAGGACGGACAGGACAGGAACCGATGAAATGCTCAGGGCTGGCACAGTACAGACATAGGTTCTCCTGTCGGCGTCTTGAACGCTCTCGTAGAGTGAGCCGGGTTCGGTCAACCTGCATGGGTTCCTCAGCAGAAGATTCAGGCGGACCCTGGAGCGGCCTTTGGAAGACTGGCGCCAGGCGAGGAATGCGTCTAACACGGCCTTGAGGATACTCGGAGCGTAGTTCCTCAGCTCGCTCCTTAAACCGAACATCAATTCGAGTGGCCAAGGTGATGAGGTCACTCAGAGTAGATGGAAGATCCCGAGCTGCCAGTGCGTCCTTGACCTGCGCAGAGAGCCCTTTCTTAAATGTAGCGGTGAGGGCTGCATCGTTCCACGCAAGTTCAGAAGCCAGGGTGCGGAATTGAACTGCGTACTCTCCCACCGATGAGTTGCCCTGACGCAAGTTCAACAATGCAGACTCCGCAGAGGAGGCTCGTGCTGGTTCCTCGAAGACAGACCGGAACTCAGACAGAAACGCAGTGAGGTTAGACACAACCGGGTCATCTCTGTCCCAAAGCGGAGTAGCCCAGGCCAGGGCTTTCCCGGAAAGAAGGCTGAGGACAAATGCCACCTTGGACCGCTCTGTGGCAAATTGCGACGGCATCAGTTCTATGTGCAAGGAGCACTGGGTTATGAAGCCCCTGCACATCTTTGGATCTCCATCATACTTGCCGGGCAAAGAGAGGCGTAGCCTGGGTTCAGCAGCAGGAAGATAAGCCGGGGCAGCAGGGGTCGCAGCGACCGCTTCAGGAGACTGTTGCTGATGTTGGGTAGCAAGTAGTTGTTGGAGCATGGCGGTGACTTGCTCTAGCTGATTCCGCTGTGCTGCAATCTGCCGGGACTGGTGGATCACGATGGTGGCGAGATCAGGCTGACTGGGAGAAGGAGCCTCGGCGGGATCCATGGCCGGATCTTACTGTTAGGATCAGTGGATCCTCTGGACCACCGCGGGAGATGTAACTAGCCAACACCCGGAACCGGAGCCTAGCGGCACCTGGTTTTCACCAGAGCCCGCCGCAAAGCGGGTTGGACTTGCTGCGGCAGGAAACCACTAGGTCGTTCCCAGGTGTGACTAGCCCACGGTGGCAGCCGAGGTCGAGGTACCTTAACGGATGACAAACTCGTAGTCGGGTCCAGGCACAGGGTCAGGGCAGGCGGCAGAGATGCAACGTCAGGTTCAAGTCCGGGGTCAGCAACAGGAGGTCCAGGCAGGAGGGTACGGGAACACAGGCACACAGCAACAGGGAGGAACACAGGTAACACGGCAACACAGGACTCAGGAACGGGAACACACAGGAATACACTGGAACGCAGGAATACAGGGATACGCAGGAACACAGCAATACTCGCTAGAAAGCTTTCTCTAAGGCTAAGAGGCACAAAGATCCGGCAGGGAATGATGGGAAACAAAGGGTTATATACAAAACAGGAAATGACCAATACTAATCACCTGTGCGCTGGCCCTTTAAATCTTGAGGCAGTGCCGCGCGCGCGCCCTAGGGAGCGGGGCCGCGCGCGAGACCCAGTCCGGACGGGAGCGGGAGCCAGGAGAGGTGAGTGCACCGGAGCAGCAGTGGGGCAGCGGAGGGAGGCACGGGTGCACCCGCGATCCGCGATATGGATCGCGGGGGTGCCCGCAACGGAGGCACGGGTGCACCCGCGATCCGTGGTATGGATCGCGGGGGTGCCCGTGACAGAGGGCTTGTGTTCTGTGTAACAAATTATATCTTCCGGTGATTGTATCTTATATTCCGTGCCATGAAATGGGAAGCGAGAAAAAGATTCCAATGTGGTGAAACTGGAAAACTCCTTGGGTTGATATGATCAAGGGGATACCAAATTTATATAGATTTAAATAGATTTTTAATAGATTTTTAAAAATGAAAACCTAGTATAAAAAAAATCTTATTTATCTTCTGGCGCTGACAACTTTTTCATAGTACAGCTTAGGCTGAATTCACATACACGTGTGCCTGCAGTACCGTAACACGACGGGCACACGGCAGCACCAGGAAGAGGAGGAGGGGATGAGCGCCGCTCACCTGCCCCTCTCCATTAGAGAAACATAGGACACAGCGCCATATTCTGGGGAAAGACAAGACATGTCCTATCTTTCTCCCGGCTACGGAATGGTACAGTACCACACGTGTGGTGCACCGGACCGCTCCGTACGGGGCCGTGCGTCCATTGCCGGCCAATGGGGGACATATATCCAACATATATACGTCGGCCGTATATATATACGTACCCCAATGGCCGTGTGAATGAGGCCTTAGAGATATGTGTATAGTCTCATATTTTCCAGGATGAGATGATGTTTTCATTTGCTACTATTTTGGGGATTGTATGACCTTTCGATAATTCTTTATAAATTTTTTTATGAAATGCGGGAATAATCGTCTTTATATTTTGATAGTTTGGGCATTTTGGGATACAGTGATGCCATGTTTATGATTTTTTTTATATCAGTTTTGTGGAAAGGGGGGTGATTTGAACGTTAGATATTTAAAAGTTTTTTTCCTATTTTTTTTTTTTTTATTTTACAAATTTTTAGACTTACACTTCACCTCTACTTTAACCCTTGGGTGCCTGATCACTTCTACCATATACTGCAGTATTGCAGTATATGGAAGCTTCACTTGTGATCTCTAAGCATCTGCTTCCCCCAATGACCTCACGGGGGTGGTGAAAGAATCCAATATGGCGCCCTCTGCCCCCTCCAGTAGCAATATATGCAGTTATTTTTTTAAGTGGGTTCTCCGTGCACACCCATGCTCTACCTTTGGTCTGTATATACCTGTATATGTGTTTCTTTTCCTCTGTTATTCCTCTGGGTAATGTGCAATACTTGTTTGTAAGCAAATACTTTGACTAGTTCTGAGGACTAGACCTTATATACAGACGTCCCCTTGTTACAAACAGACCTCTGGATGTTGGTAATTTACTGTACTTTAGCCTTAGGCTGCAATAATCAAATGTAACAGTTATCAAAAGTGTCTTTAATTAAAGGTGTTGTCCAAGTTCTAGAAAAAAAACTAAAGGTGGCCAGGAGAGGGCTGCTTAAAAAAAATAAAGTCCTACTTACCTTCCGGTGCCCTCCGGTATCCAGACTCAGCTTCCGGCCGGACCCGACAACCTTCCGGCACCCATACACAATGCTGTCTATAGGGACAGTTAGGCATGCCTGGCCACGGCCGGCCGGAAACTGAGTCCTGCGCTGCTCTGGCGGCCATGTTTGTTTACATGGCGCCCGGACCGGAGCGACAGCAGAGCTGGATACCGGAGGGCACCGGAAGGTAAGTAGGACTTAATTTTTTTAAGCAGCCCTCTCCCGGCCACCTTTAGATTTTTTCCAGATCTCTCGGACAACCCCTCTAAGCTTTATTGTTAATCCTGGTTCTTATGACAACCCAACATTTTTAAAATCCAATTGTCACAGAAACCAATTAAAATTTTTCTGGAGCTACAATTATAAAATATACAGTTCCGACTTACATACAAATTCAACATAAGAACAAACCTACAGAACCTATCTTGTACGTAACCTGGAGACTGCCCGTATTAAGATACCGTATTTTGACCTTTTCGTGTATGTTGTCTTTTTAAATGGATTTATTTTAATTGATCTAATAAAGTGTCATTTTTACATTTTTCTTTTTGTTTCCCCTTTTTTTGTGGTGTTATTTGATTTTGGAAACAATCCATTTGATTTGGTTGGAGTACATTGTGTCTGTGCCCCCTATTACTACGGCTTGTACAGGCAAACGGCTTGTACAGGTACTTATAAAGTGTACAAGACACATTTGTATCACAGCTGCACTATAACCGACGTGACACAAATGAAGCTATTAGAAAATACAACTCTCATCACAAAAAGCAGGCCTCATGTGTCTATGACAGATAAATATTATAAAAGTTATAGATTCTGTAATATGACTATGGAAAAGCAAAAAAATGCTCTGTCCTGAAGCCCAAAATCAAACATGGATAAACTAGGGACACTTACTCATATATCCAGGCACCGTGACTGTGGTATCTTCTTATATTTGTTATCCATGACCTCCTTCCTTCTAAAATCAACTTTTAAAATTATACTAATGAATCTCAAGGTGGTTGGGGGGGTTTCTTGTGTTACCAGAGCCCCTCTGTGCAGCAGCTCAACAGGCGTTTACTTTGTCTCCCCCTCTTCTCCCTAACTACTTTCTCCTCCCTCTGCCTGATGTACGTTTCAGGACACAGTGGGAAGGGGAACTTGCTGCAGCCTATAAATCTGCAGCATGGACGGCCTCTGGTAATGCCCCCAGGAGCCCTTCAAGCTCATTAGCATAATTTCCAAAGTTCATTCTAGAAGGAAGGAGGTAATAGATAACAAATATCAAAAGATTACCACAGTCACGGTGCCTGGATCTATGAGTAAGTGTCTTTGGTTTATCATGATAGATTTAGATGGTAGATTTCCTTTAAGGTGTTAAAGCGTAACTTGGAAAAGTATTCAAAGTTTTGAGTCTAGTCTAAAGTTTCTCAGACTGGACACATGAAAACTCCTCACTAAGATAAATCAGGATAGCATAGTGGGTAAAAAAAACTGATTTGTAAATAAAAGCCTCAATACAAACACAAATAAAAAAGATGATACTGTATCTTTACTAAAATATGAGGATTCTGAACTGAAGAATCCCCGTTTTTTTCAACATACCATAAGTTATAGAACAATGAGATTGTAGACTGCACAAGACTTTCAGAAAACTCACACTGTCCGTGCTGAATATTAACTTTCTGGTTAATAGCTGAACTATTAAGCATCATGTGGTTCTAATAAATTCAGCTAAAAGTGCACAGAAAGTAACATCATACTAGACATAAAGTGAATCTTTACTTTCTGTTCTATTGTATATCTGTCGCAAAGCTGCATATTTGTCAGTACACTACTAGCCACACAGCCTCTGAGCAGTTTTAGGCAGGTACGGGGCACCTGGTACCATCAGCAGTACTGTACTTGTTCACTACTAAAGGGTTACTTTGTTATCTTATTAGTAAAACAGAAGGGCCGAGTTCATAGCTGTAAGACACTACATGTGGAGATATTGTAAGCTGGGACCAGGGGTGCAGACCCCAAAGCTAAGGCTTTGTTAGATACATGGTCTCTAAGTTGTTAGAGAACCCTTCACTTCTGTCTTTAGTTAATAATTGTAACAATTTTGTTGCTTGTTTTCTTATCACTCTATTTGATGCTGTCCCTCTGTTATTCTTCTGAAATATTTATGAATAACTTGACAATCAAGTGTTGCTAGCTGTGGTTCTGGTTCTTTATGCTCTGCCATAGCCCAATTGGTGCAGCCAGGGATAACCCGTGCGGCGACACCCCTTTAGAGATAGAATGGTAACACCCAATTGAAAGAAAGAACAACACAACACAGAGTTCAAAGAAAATTTGATCCTGAATGTTTTTTAATCAATATGAATACGTATTAACTAAAGCACACGTGTCACAGGTGTAACTAAAACAGACTAGGGGTGACAAGTTTTCATTAAAGGGATTGTCCATGATGTTATAGTTATGATCTATCCTCATATTTTGGGCCTGGAATTACACAGTGTATAGATCTGCAAGCTGATAGCCTTGAGTTGTGCTTTGTAACTACATATTTAGCTCTTTAAAGTGAATTGAAGACACACCTGCAGTGACAGCGGTTGGCCACTACACAAGGAGATAATTGTACATTATGTTGTCCTGGTGCTACAGGGACTTGTTGTCAGCCCCCACGGATCAGATTTTAATTGCCTATCCTAAATATACATCCTCAAGATATCATCATGAACTTCCACAGTTATATCCGTTGACGAGCCATAAAGCAGTATTATACATCTACTATGGGGGTCTTCAATATTATACATCTGCTCTAGGAGTATTCACTTTTCTACTTCTGCTCTGGGGAACTCCAGTATTATAGGTTTGTGTGGGGTCTCCAGTAGTATAGGTCTGCTCTGGGGTCTCCAGTAGTATAGGTCTGCTCTGGGGTCTCCAGTATTATAGGTCTGCTCTGGGTATCTCCAGTATTATAAGTCAGCTCTGGGTATCTCCAGTATAAGAGGCTGCTCTGGGGTCTCCAGTATTATAGGTCTGCTCTGGGGTCTCCAGTATTATAGGTCTGCTCTGGGGTCTCCAGTATTATAGGTCTGCTCTGGGTATCTCCAGTATAAGAGGCTGCTCTGGGGGTCTCCAGTATTATAGGTCTGCTTTGGGGTTTCCAGTATTATAGGTCTGCTCTGGGGTCTCCAGTATTATAAGTCTGCTCTGGGTATCTCCAGTATTATAAGTCTGCTCTGGGTATCTCCAGTATTATAAGTCTGCTCTGGGTATCTCCAGTATAAGAGGCTGCTCTGGGGTCTCCAGTATTATAGGTCTGCTCTGGGGTCTCCAGTATTATAGGTCTGCTCTGGGTATCTCCAGTATAAGAGGCTGCTCTGGGGGTCTCCAGTATTATAGGTCTGCTTTGGGGTTTCCAGTATTATAGGTCTGCTCTGGGGTCTCCAGTATTATAAGTCTGCTCTGGGTATCTCCAGTATAAGAGGCTGCTCTGGGGGTCTCCAGTATTATAGGTCTGCTCTGGAGGTTTTCAGTATTAGTGTCTGCTCTGGAGTCTCTAGTCCTATACATCAAAACCTGGAGCCTCTAGTATTATACATCTGCTATGTGGGTCTCCACTATAATACATCTACTCTGGAGGTCTCCATTATTATAGGTCTGCTCTGGGGTCTCCAGTATCATACATCTTCTCTGAGAGTATTAAAGGTCTATTCTAGGGGGTCTCCAGTATAAGTGTCTGCTCTAGGGATCTCTAGTATTACTGTCTTCTCTAGGAGTCTCCAGTATTTATATCTATATAAATAAAGAATTATTATTATCTATATGACTGCTGCGGGGGTCTCCAGTATTAGTGTCTGTTCTGGGGGTCTTAAGCATAAAGGTCCGGTCCGGAGGTTGTGCACCCCTGCCATAAAGTTCTCATAGAATTCTTGATTACAACAATAAATCCCACATCGTCACATATCATCTGTAATCTAGGAAAGTCCTCCCTGTAGGAGCTATACTAAGGAGATAGTTCAAATAAACTTCTTTATCCACCAATCATAGTATCCAATCAATATGTAACAAGCAGAGCTGTAGAATACACTATCTGTAGCTTCTCCAGTCAATGACTATACAAGTTACAACATGATAGGGCTCAGCCAAAACAAGTGATCAATAATACATGGCCATCCGGCCAAAGTGACTGGACTGTATCCCAGAACTCTGCATCCTGTTCCCCCTTCCCCTGATTACAACATAACACAAGGTACTGGATCCTATATCTATAGTATGTGCGGACATCCCACCAAATATTATAATATAGTAGTATATTATACAATCTCATGTATGGGGGCAGTGGGGGTTTATATGACCTGTATGAAGCTTTAGTCATTAGAGATCACTGACATTACAGGGACAGCAATGTTTTCACTACCAGTGTGTGTGTATACATATATACTCGAGTATAAGCCTAGTTTTTCAGCACAAAGAAATGTGCTGAAAACCCAAACTTGGCTTATACTCAAGTAAAAAAAATATAGGTTTTACCAGGTTTTTGTGGAAAAATTAGGGGCCTCGGCTTATACTTGGGTCAACTTATACTCGAGTATATACGGTGTATATATATATATATGATAATATGTGATAATGAACTGTCAGGGTGGTACTTGGATCACAGCACCACTACCCCACCTGGACTGTAATAATGATCTGCGGTCTGGACCAAGTAATGGAAGCTGAGCCCGTCTTCTATAATAGATGTGGCCGGGAAGATGATGAATTTACAGCTCACAACCTGCAGCTCTCTAGTGCTGCAAAAACACCAGACCAATGCCCTGCCATGATGGGGGTTGTAGTTTCAAAGCAAATAAAAAACTACAATTTCAAGATCTCTGCTGTACAGCATCTAAAAGTCTTACAGGATAGAATTCAAGGCCAGATCATAGGAGATGCTCTTTTACTGTATACAGGTCGGTCCCCTACATAAGAACACCTGACTTACAGACAACCCCTACTCACGAACGGACCTCTGGATGTTAGTACTTTACTGTACTTTACTTTATCCCTAGGCTACAATAATCAGCTGTAACACTTATCACAGGTGTCTGTAATGAAGATTTATGGTTAATCCTGGTTCTTATGACAATACAACATTTTTAAAATCCAACTGAGACCAGAAAAAATTTTGGCTGGGGTTACACTTATAAAATATACAGTTCTGACTTACATACAAATTCAACTTAAGAACAAACCTACAGAACCTATCTTGTACGTAACCCAGGGACTGCCTGTATTTGGATTATTTGTAAAAAAATATTTTATAAATTTGAAGCTATGATTCCATATTTACATTATTTTATTATATATGTATTATATATTTATATGTCATTAGATTATTTATAATAGAATAAAGAATAAGAACAAACACATAAAAAAATAATAAAAAAAAGCTAATAAAAATCTGCCATATATTATACTATTATTTTATAGTAGTAAGAATAAATAAGAATAATGAAATAATTTTCTGAATATTACAATGTAGAATATAGAGCAATACATCATAGTTATATGATAATATTTTACATGAATAGCGACTATTAAAACTTTATAGAAAAAAACACACTTCTGTTCCCCATTCGGTTGGAATGACACTTTTGTGGTAACTTCTGTCGCAGGTTTTGGATTTGATACGAGACTAAGTATCGAAATAACTTTCCAAACTTTATATAGTTTTTGTGTTACTTTTTTTTGGGGGGGAGGGGGGGGGCTGAAAAATATTTGTTTTGGAAAGCACTAGGTGCCATTTCAGACTGGGGACGTGTTCACAACATATGAAAATATTTAATTCAAATCTGTTTTTGGAGAGAAATTTAAACCAGAAATCTAACACTGAGCCTTGTAGTTCATACGCTTTAGCAGCAGGCTTTGTCATAGTGATTCGTGCTACATGTACACAGCTATATACAGTCCATGATACCCCCAAAAAATTAGTGTATACAGGCAGTCCCCGGGTTACGTACAAGATGGGTTCTGTAGGTTTGTTCTTAAGTTGAATTTGTATGTAAGTCGGAACTGTATACTTTATAATTGTAACCCCAGCCAAATTTTTTTTTGGTCTCTGTGACAATTGGATTTTAAAAATGTTGGGTTGTCATAAGAACCAGGAGTAACAATAAATCTTCATTACAGACACCTGTGATAACTGTTATAGCTCTATATTGTAGCCTATGGCTAAAGTACAGGAAATTAGCAACATCTAGAGGTCCGTGTGTAACTAGGGGTCGTCTGTAAGTCGGGTGTTCTTAAGTAGGCGACCGCCTGTACACTATTTTTTTTTCAAGATTAGACACAAGGGTCTTTTTTAATGGACCAACTCATTTAATGATAGGGAACCAGCCCATCACACTCCGGCTTCAGATGGGTCTGAACTACAACCAAGAAAAGCATTGCCGAAACCGAGAAAAAAAAAACTAATTCAGATATGGAAAATATCCAGTGATATGCACTTGTTTTGCAGTTTTTAAGGCATTTTTCCAGTAAAAAAAAAGGAGAAAAGTGCAAAAACTGTAGCGAACATATACAAAAAAAACCCAAAAAAATTATTTCTAAGATAACTTTTTGGCCAGGTGTGAAGGATGTCCTGCTGATAGGACCAGATACAAGCTGTCAGCTATGGATGGTTACACAGTACAGAACATTGCTAGGTGTGAACACAGCCTTATTACATGTGGACATGGATCAGCCCCCTGTCACTTACCACTCTTCTTGGGCCCATTAGTCTCCAGTGACTTTGCAGGTGGTCTGTTACCCCCCTGAGGGTGAGTGAGGGTGCTGCTTGAACAGCCCATGGCTCCTCCAGCGCCTGAAGGGTTAAGGAGAGAAGTTGTGCAGAGACCGGAGCTGCAGAGGTGACATCCAGCAGAGGAGGAGGAGGAGGAGGACACAGCAGCCCCCGGGCGGTCGCCACTCTCCTCAGGACGATGTTTACTCGCACACAGCGGTTGCCATAAGAACAGCAGCAGCGCACAGTGCACACACAGCGGCCGGTCCTGCAGCTGCCGCACACGCTGCACGGGGCACTGCGCATGCGCTCTGTGACATCCTCCCTCTCCGCACCGTGTTATGTATCATGTGGTGGAGCTACTTCTTATTGCTTCTTCTCATAAGTGAGAAGATGTGTTCCTGGGAAGTCAAAATTTAGTACCGAATTTTGTCATGGCCTTTATAAAGTCCACTATTAAAATAAAAAAACGTTATATTTACCTCAGTGAATTTAATTGTTAGGGGCACTGAGAGGTTTGTGGGGGGTTAAAACATAACATTTATTAGATATGTATTAAATTGTGTGACACTGAAAGCTGTGATAACAATGACATTTTCTCTCCGCTATGATGAAGGCACCAGGGGGCGTAAATAAAGCGGTAGCCCAGAGTTTGAGAGGGCCCCAGCATCAAACCCAGGGGCGTTACTTGAGGGGGTGCAGAGGTTGTGGTCGCACCAGGGGCCAAGAGGTTTAGGGGGACCTTATGGTGTCACTTTCCCATATGAGAAGACTATTACTATAAACCAAATATTATAGGCGGGGGCCTGGCAAAGACTTTGCACTGGGGCCCATCAGCTTCTAGTTACACCACTGATCAAACCTAAGGATGTTCACCGTCATACGCACATTGTACAGCATTATATGTATCTAACAGTACACAGCATGAATTGGCAGCAGGGGTGTAACTACAGGGGTAGCAGCCATAGCAGCTGCTATGGGGCCCACAGTGTCAGGGGGCCCAGCATCTGGGGTATTGGATTTGTGCTTTTCTTTAAATGTGTATGCATATGTGATGTGTATGTACTGTATGTCTGTGTATATGATGCATGGGTGTATATGGTACTGCATGTATATATGTATATAAGGTGTGTATATACTGCATATATATTTTTAAGGGGTTTGTGGGGCCCCTTTCAGAAGTTTGCTATGGGGCCCTCCCTCTCCTAGTTACACCACTGATTGGCAGCTCAGATAAGAAATGTCTGGGAGAGGGAAGGGACAGCAGAAAGACAGGACTAGGAAACTGCCATCTCTAATTCCTGCCGTGTACTTCCCCCATGTGGTCAGCAGCTACTGGGACAGATCTGTGTAAGTGTATAATGTATATATCAGTGTATAAATGTGTGCGCATAAGTGTATAAATGTGTGAGTATAAAAAAATGTATATTTTCTGAGGGGACAGAGGGGCCCCATACAGAAGTCTGTCCGGGGACCCGGCCTCTCCTAGCTACGCCGCTGGAAGGCAGGGCTCACAATATGGATCTATGTAGCTTCCCAGTGTATATGAGGATTGTATATTGTTGGAGAACAATCAGCTATATGCAACATCCCCCACCGGGGCCTAGCCTTTTCTCGCGGCCTGGAGACAGCCTGGGCCCGCAGTACCTGAGTGGCTGGCGGTTGCGGCCTGAGCACGCTTGTGTCACGGTGCTTGGTATGGGGAACCGGAGGGCTGTCCTACAGCCTGGCAGGTCTCCAGCAGGGTGGTGTTGGCAAGAAATGATGAGGGAGCGGCTGCTATAGCGGATCTCCCTGGGGCAACCCTTTGGTGTCTAGAGTGTAAGTCTCTGTGTGGTGGACAGGGTGCCGGTGATGATGGTAGTTGTAGTAGCAGGGACCAGACGGAGGCAGAGGTTGAACAAAACAACTTACAGTTCTTTATTGGAACCGCAGGAACTTAAGCAACATGCCGTGAACCAAATGGTGGAGTGCTGGAGAGGTACTTGGAGGGAGCCACAGGAGTAGAGCACCAGCCTGGATACAGATGGCAGGCTGGGCGGTAGCTGGGTCCTAGTAGGATGCTTCAGCTTCTCAGGGGCTTCAGGTATCACCCTTAAAGGTAGGATGATACCCCTTTTCCTCACTACACTAACTCCTAGTTCCACTCTTCAGAGGCAGGGGCTAGGCTCTTCCTGCTCTGATCTGGTGTGCTAAGGGTACAGACTCCTAAGAGCCTGTACTGGAGAGACTCCAGTCTCCCCCTGAGCTACAGCTCAGCTAGCTACTAACTCCTCACATTCCTAAGACCTAAGTCTCTAGAACATTCTGGGCCAGGGGTTTTATCATCTCCCCTTGGTCAGGTGGTGGCTGCTCCTCCAATTACCTCTCAGCTTACAGAGACAGGATGCAATACATGTGATTGGTTACTAGACTCTTACATCACACAGAACAATTAACTTCTGCCTTGCCAGGCAGGATTAACCACTGCAATGTCCCCTGTGTTAAGTGATGACATGCTGTGGGGCTTATTCGCAAGCACTCCTTCGCCATTGCATCGGCGAGGGTGTTGCATACCCCGGGGGCAATTGAAAGGGCCGCCCTCGGCTCGACTACAGATGGTTGGGGCGCATAGGTGGATACGGGCACTTCGGGGAAGTGCAGGCTATGTGAAGGTGTAGGGACAAACCGCCCATGGTCCTGGAAACAGGCACCTGGGTTGGTGTCGGACTAAGACACATATATGTAGATGCGAAGTAAGACAGTTGGTCGCTAACGCCATTAAACCGAACTGTACAGTAGGAAAGGTGTGGTGTCATGTCCTGTAATCCACTCCTTGCACCAAGGCCTGTATATTTGTTATGTAAACACTTCTTCCCTGGCGACAATTATATAATGTGTATATCTGCATTGCATTAGCATATGCGACACGAGTACCTCCTGACGTCCTTACCCATAGTATGAGTGGCATCCAGGTCCACGAAGGACCCGCAGTTTACGGACTACCCCCATGTGCAAACAGTCAGTGTTTCACACAAAAAGACGGTCCGACACAGCCACACTACAACCTGGAAAGCCTAAGACAGGGTTAATGCAAACTACTGGCATATAGACAGGGTGCAAGCATATTGTAAGCTCACATTGGCTTAGGAGCTCAATGGGTACACATCTTAAACGTTGCAAACGTTACATAGGAAGTTAGGCTACTCAGGGTAGCAGGATCAAATGTCTCTTTTCCTGCAAAGGAAAGGCATAAAAAAGGTGCAAGCATAATGTCCGTACCTAAGAGGGAAGGCATTAAGTGCAAAATAGTAATAAATTACATGGCAACTTTTCCTCAAAATTGGCAACAGTCTCTCAGAAGGTCTCCAATAGGAAAGTCCATCTTCTGGGCACAGCCCTTGATGTGGGGAAAAGTGCAATAAAGTTGCAAAGGGTCTCCTCTATGTGTAGAGGGACAGAGTCCTTTGTAGGAATCTCTGCTGTGGCAGAGGAAGGGGTGCTATCATAGCACATAATAGTGGAAAATCTCTTGACTGAGATAAATAAGGGTAAGAGTCTCAGGAAAGTCTCTGGCTCTATAGGGTAGGAAAAAGCAAATATACAATATGTACACAGTACCTGAAGAAGGCTTTCAGCCCATCAGGGGTTACTCGGCATCGCTGGGTTCAGCAAAGACAAGATCCAGCTCCAGCAAGGGATCCTGTACATCCTCAGCGGGAATGGGTTCCGGCTGGGGATACCTGGTGGCAGTAGCGGGTACTGCAGGTGCAGCAACATCCTCCTGACTTTCAGGGGGAGGAGCGCTGTCGCCCGGGATGTCGGCTGTTCCAGCCGGGGGCTCAACTGAGCCAGGGACCACAGAGGGGTCCAGCAGTAAATAAATAGGGGCCTGCGGCAGCACCGTGGCTCCCTCTAGCTCCGGTTCTTCTGGGGCCGGGTCATCACCCCATTGGTAACCGGCAAGGGGAGATGTGGGCCTCGACGGAACCTCCGGACAAGGTTCGCTAGCCGGGATGTCTTCTCCCACAGAAGAGCCGCGGGACCTGGCAATACTCCCGGCCGGGGAGACGGTGGGGGTGGCGCCCTGGATCATGCCCGGCCCATGGATGGCAATGGGACCCGTACTCACGATTACCGTGGATGGGGCATTCACGTGGGTCACCGCCCGGGGACTCGCAGCCGAGGAAGAAGAAGTGTTCGGAGATTCCGGCCACTCGTCGTCCTCATACCAGTCGTCGTACGGGAGGTAGCGGTCCTCATCGGAGTCGGGGATCCGGATCACACCAGCCGCCCAGGGTCCTCGGGGCCCCTCTTGCAGGGAGAATTCAATGCACTCGCCTGGCTTCAGGTTGTGCTGGCTCTCCGGCAGATCAGGCCTCTTGACAGACCGGCGGGGAATAAATACTTCCCGTCCGGTGTAGTCCTGGGTGGCGAAGCCATAGCCACGCTGCTTATCGAAGAACCGGACCATGCCGGTGGTGCGGTTCTTTTCCACCCAGGCTCCAGCTGTAGACCGGCCGGCCATGTAGCGTTGGGCCTCCTTCTCGCGGCGCCGCTGCTCCGAGACAGCGTCCCGGAGTCGCGGGCGGCCTCACCTCGGCCTCGAGGCTGCGGAGGTGCCGGTGCTGGGGCTCGTGGCTCCGGTGCAGGCTCGGCTCTCCGTGTTGGTCGGGTAGGTGCCGGAACAGGAGCAGGAGCAGCCGGAGGATCAGGGACCGTCTCAGCAGGGCTAGCAGGCCGAACAGCAGGGTCAGCAGGCCTCGTAGCAGGTGGCACAGCAGCAGTAGGCCCAGGCGCTGGCTCAACAGGAGTCGGGGCCTCCCCACGTGGCGCCTCCACGTGGGCCCGCGGTACCGACATGGTAACCGGGAGAGGCACGAGGAACCGCCCGGGATGTAGTTGGTACTCCGTCACCGTCTGGACATACCTCCTGGTGACGAAGGCTCGGGTCAGTCCTTGATGCAGCCGGTGCCCAGCAAAGGGCCTCCGGACCGGCTGCGCAGAGACCACAACCATGGTCTCTAGCACTTCGTAAAACTCTGGACGCTCCACAGGAGGGAATGGCGGAGGACCCCACATGGTGTTGACCTCACAGTCCAAGATCCGCATGAGTTCTGGCGTTCTGTTGAGGCGGGGCAGGAAGTCCGCGTCGCGCCAGGGGGAGGAGTCCAAGTCCTTCCCGCCAAGAGCTGTGGCGGGCTCTAATTTTTCCTGCGCCACAGGAGGCGGGGTTCGCGCCCTTCGCGCGTGGGTGGAGCTTGGTGTGTCGTCTGGGTTTCCCGCCAGTGAAGATTTTGGCGGGCTGGAATTACTTGCTGCGCCACAGTTTCTGAGGTAAAATCTTTAGGCGCGGCAGCGCCGAATGTAGCAGAGCTGGTACAGTTCTTGCAGGGATTAACCTCTTAAGTGCTGGAGCGGCGCTCGACAGCACGTGGCAGCAGTATAACACAGTTCAGTCCAGAAACACACAAGTACTTGGGCCTAAACCCGGATGGCAGCAGGGTTAGGCAGCACAGTCTTTTTAATAAAGGAAAGTCTTTAATGCCGTAATAAGGCACAGAAGTATCAATCCTGTTCGTGACGCCACTTGCAACATCCCCCACCGGGGCCTAGCCTTTTCTCGCGGCCTGGAGACAGCCTGGGCCCGCAGTACCTGAGTGGCTGGCGGTTGCGGCCTGAGCACGCTTGTGTCACGGTGCTTGGTATGGGGAACCGGAGGGCTGTCCTACAGCCTGGCAGGTCTCCAGCAGGGTGGTGTTGGCAAGAAATGATGAGGGAGCGGCTGCTATAGCGGATCTCCCTGGGGCAACCCTTTGGTGTCTAGAGTGTAAGTCTCTGTGTGGTGGACAGGGTGCCGGTGATGATGGTAGTTGTAGTAGCAGGGACCAGACGGAGGCAGAGGTTGAACAAAACAACTTACAGTTCTTTATTGGAACCGCAGGAACTTCAGCAACATGCCGTGAACCAAATGGTGGAGTGCTGGAGAGGTACTTGGAGGGAGCCACAGGAGTAGAGCACCAGCCTGGATACAGATGGCAGGCTGGGCGGTAGCTGGGTCCTAGTAGGATGCTTCAGCTTGTTCTCAGGGGCTTCAGGTATCACCCTTAAAGGTAGGATGATACCCCTTTTCCTCACTACACTAACTCCTAGTTCCACTCTTCAGAGGCAGGGGCTAGGCTCTTCCTGCTCTGGTCTGGTGTGCTAAGGGTACAGACTCCTAAGAGCCTGTACTGGAGAGACTCCAGTCTCCCCCTGAGCTACAGCTCAGCTAGCTACTAACTCCTCACATTCCTAAGACCTAAGTCTCTAGAACATTCTGGGCCAGGGGTTTTATCATCTCCCCTTGGTCAGGTGGTGGCTGCTCCTCCAATTACCTCTCAGCTTACAGAGACAGGATGCAATACATGTGATTGGTTACTAGACTCTTACATCACACAGAACAATTAACTTCTGCCTTGCCAGGCAGGATTAACCACTGCAATGTCCCCTGTGTTAAGTGATGACATGCTGTGGGGCTTATTCGCAAGCACTCCTTCGCCATTGCATCGGCGAGGGTGTTGCATATACAACACTTAATTTTATAGTGAGCCGTGTCTTCGTCATGGTGGAGAGACAATTTCTATCACAGCGATGAGTTTCACACGTTTTAATACCTAACAGTGAATTCACAAATGGTTGGTGAGGTGTACATCCTCCTAATCTAGTTACAGTGATACTTATCTTGGTCCGGTGCTCCGTGCATTGTCTGTTTAAAATGCACTGTGCCGGGATTCACTGAGAACATGCGCCCGCTATCCTGCATGTGTCGCTTCCCCCCTCAGGTCCGACAGAGTTCACCATCTTTTTTGTGGTGCGCTTTTATCATGGGGCGTGCGGCACAATTTGAAAGCTAAATATGGCGCTCGGTCTGAATCAGTCGGACTGTCCGATTACACGCACCCTAATTTGTGTCGCATGGAGGCCAGCGCAGCTGCACCACAAAAGGGTCACGTGCGCCACAATCGCAGCGCAGACACTTCTTAAATACATGTGCAAGCTGTTTTAGCCATGAATAACGTGCACAGTCTGACAAAAGTGCAGCGCACGACCCTTTGTAAATGTGCCCCATTGAGTTCTACGGGTCTGTTCACATGTTTATTTCCCACAGATGTGCAGAGCGCAAGTGTTTTTTTTTCACATGTAGACCACACAAATGACAAACCTATGCAGTCTGTTTTTTCTCAAATGTTTCTCAACTGGGCTGGTCAGGAAAACCCAGCCATTTTTTTTTTGCAGACTTGGAAAAAAAAAAGTGATGACACATGGACGTTGTGGATGCAGCTACTATACTGGGCCACATTTACTTAAAACAGTGCAAACATGGTGGCCCACTGTTACAGAGGGTTAACAAATTCTCCATATACTGTAATACTGTATTATTGTAGTATATGTTAGGAACGACCAGGTTCCCAAGGGTTAAAGTACCCAAAAAATATAAAAAAATAATTAAAAAAAAGTGATGACACATGGACGTTGTGGATGCAGATACAATACTGGGCCACATTTACTTAAAACAGTGCAAACATGGTGGCCCACTGTTACAGAGGGTTAACAAATTCTCCATATACTGTAATACTGTATTATTGCAGTATATGTTAGGAACGACCAGGTTCCCAAGGGTTAAAGTACCCAAAAAATATAAAAAAATAATTTAAAAAAAGTGAATTGAAAACACAAGAACAAAACTTGTCGTTAAGGGGTTGATATTGCTGGTATATAGTGAATAGGAGAGGAGTAAAATCTAAATTCATAATAAAGGGGGCCTCACACCCAAAACCCCCATTTGTTAATCCCGGAGAAGTCATCATGTTTTTGGATGGATGGAAAGGAAAAGGGAAAATCAACAAGTCAAACACAACAAAAACGCCTGTGAGCCACTACATAAGGTTACATTCAGACGGCTATATATGGGGGACGTATATACGGCCGATATACATCCCCCATAGACGGCAATGGGCGCATGGCGCCCTACGGGAACAGCACGGTGCCACACGAGTGGACATAGGACATGTCCTATCTTTTCACGGCATACGGTGCTGTGCACCATATACCCCTATGGAGAGGGCTCACATTCTCCGTGTGCTACGGTACGTCGAGCAACGGCCGTCTAAATCCAGCTTTAAACTGTACTGCCTGGCATCTACCAACCATGACTGGTAATATTCAGTAATTGTAGGTTCATATTCAGTTTAGTGGTTAGTATTACAGCCCTGCAGCGCTGGGGTCCTGGGTTCAAGTCCCAGATCAACATCTGTAAAGAGTTTGTATGTTCTCTCTGTGTTTGCATGGGTTTCCTCCAGGTCCTCCGGTTTCCTCCCACACTCCAAAACATACTGGTAGGTTTATTAGATTGTGAGCCCAATTGGGGACAGGGACTGATCTGGTAAGTTCTGTGCAGTGCCTCATAATCTGTGTGCGCTATATAATGAAAGAAATCATTATTATTATTATAAGTTCCTGATTTGTATAAACAAACCCTGTATTTTTGGAGTTTTCCCTACCTCTATACAATAGCTGCTACCTACATTGCCTTACCTTCACTACTAGCTCGTCTTCTGACCCCGTGACTTGATGTACACTGTGACAATCCCTACCACACAGTATAATAAATAACATTATGAGCAAATATGGACTTTTCTTTTTTACCACTGCCCAGACCGCCATTCCCACTACTAATCCTCCATCGCTTTCACCCCTAATGCAGTTCTTTCTGGTTCAGACTTTGCTTTAAAATGTGTGGTGTTAGGTCCCGTTCCTATACAGATCCAGTCTAGAGACATGAAGAAAATAACTGGGAAATCGTGCCTCAAATATAGCGGAATTGCATATGTCTATATGGCCATAGGGACCAGGCACTTCTATGGTAAAGAAGAGGGCACATAATTCCCATTATATATATTTGGCCGGTATTGTACTGCAGTGTTGTTTTATAGTTATGTTTGTGCTTGTAGACATTATCCGGGGGGATTTCACCATCTAAACATGTGAATGCTGTCTCAGCAAATCTCAACTTTTATGAAAGTTCCAGATTCCTAATATGTTGGCGATGAGCAATGAGATAGATTTGTCTCCCCAACAAAAACAGGATAAGATGGTGCATGACCCAGCATAAAAGACCTGAGCCAGTCCATTATATAATGTCATCAAGTTGATTATCGAGCTCCAGAACCTGTCACATTAAATATCCTCTGTATATGTACAATGTGAAAGGGGACGCCCCGTCACATTCCAGAGTATCAGGAGACTAATTCCAAAAGACAGAAACACAGCACTCCTCCCAATTTACATGTTTTATAACACATTCTTGCTGTCTATGTAAAACAATCCATCCCACAGATATTTAAGGGGCCCGAACAGTGAAGATTAAGAATATATATAAAGATACAGGGCCCGGATCAACGGGATACTTGTCCCACTGTCAGGGCTGATCTCCTCACTCTCACCTCTATTTGTGTGATAAAGGTGAGTAGTGGAGAATGGAGCCGTCATCTCCGTCCATCACTACAGATAGCAGGAGACATTACATGGCGTGTCTTATTTCCAGTAGCTGACTACAGTGCTGGGAGCCGTTATAATGACGTTGATGAGGAGCTGGGGGTAGACATCCACTGTTAAGGGGGCTGCGGAGGACATCAATTGCTGGGGGTGGGGCTGGGTGGGACATCAACTGCTGGAATACCTGGGGGGACAGCCATTGCTTGGAGTAGGGCTGGGGGGACATCAATTACTGGGAGGGGACTGGGGGGACATTAATTGCTTGGGAGCTGTGGGGACATTACATACTGTGGGGGTAGTGGGGACATTACTTACTGATGAGACTTATTTAATGTGGGAGAATTATACAGTGAGTGGGAGCATATTATTAGGTGGCTCCTTTCACTGCACATTATTATAAAGGGGCCACAATCATGGGGAATTAAGTGTATGGGCATAATTAAGTGTAGGATCACATTCAGGGCCGTCACCAGCATTGGGCATACCTGGGCAAATTGGGCTTTATATAAAATAACCATGACAGGAAACTGTTTTAGTTTCTGAATTTTTAATGGCGCCACGTGAGCCCACTGAGGCTCTGTTGCCCAGGGGCCTACTGAAACCTAGAGCCGACCCTGGCCACATTTCAGGGACATTAGCAGAGGCCACAGTTATTAAGTACATTATTGCATGTTAGGCAATGTTTAGAGAACATTATTAGGTGGGTGGCACAATGAGGGTGCGGTAATGCAAAGTATGGGGACACATGAGCTGTATTGTGGAGGGGCAGTAATTTTAGGGTCCACAATGTACTGCATGTAAATCAGCAGGAGTATTTTATACTTTATATGGATTATTCTTAGAGGGTGATTTGGGAGTGGGGGTAAAATCAGGACAGTATGATGTGTATTGTCACAATTGCAGGTATTATAAATTGTGGATATTCCGCTTAGTCATATTACAGTGTTTGGAGGGAAGGTGTTAGGAGACCAAGATATAGGAACAATGAAGATGTCTGTGTAGTAAACTCCACAGGGAGGACATGTGGATGAAGAGGAGACGTAGTGATGCCGGGCCAAATGGAGAAGATACAGAACAATTACAGTCCGGGGACAGGTCACCTGCAGGCACTCGATGGAATAAGGTACTGATTTCTCATGAATTTTCAGTTGTTTTTGGCAGGGTCCCATTTGAGGGGGTTTATGTACAAGAATGGTCACTACTAAAAATTTAGTACATATGCATTTTGGATCTTTTACAACCCTAGCATTGTTCCTGGGCGTAACTATCAGGGGAAGCAGCATAACAGCCACTATGGGATCAAATAAGAAAGGGGCAGGGGGTCATATCACCTTAGACATAGGGAGCAGTTAGTGATGAAGGTGTCTTGCTAAATTGTACTTATTGCATTATTATTATTGTATTATTTAACCCTTTGCTACAGAATTCAGTTTTTTTTGGACTAACACCTAAACTATGACATGTGTTCACATTGTGCCTGTTGTGTGGCTGTTAGCACTGTACATTACTGAATAGATTATCTCTGTATAGTGCCATTTTTGTGTTTGATATCATGGTATCAAGGGTTACGGCTAGAACAGAGGCCCATTGTAAAACTGTGAAAAATAGAATGTTTACCTATCATATTCTGTAACACAGTTTGAAAGTCCACCGAAAATAGCTCTAGCCGTGGATTCAAAGGTTATCAGAGCTACACTGGATCATTGTGTATACTTTGGTAAATCCAGGTTCACACGATGAGACTGCAGAAAGACCAGTGATACTTTGTCAATATTAGACTTGTATCTAAAAGGATATAATGTGAGTCCCGAGTCAGGACACAGCATCATACAGAATGTATAGCACATGGAGCAGAAGTGAGGACGGGTGAGTATATCTGTCTGGTCTGAGGTCTGCTTTATTTTTCTTTTTCTGGTCTTATTTAATATTATTAAAAGGGGTGTTTCCATTTCAGTAAATTATTGTTATTGTTTTTAGATTAAAAATTTATACAATTTTCCAATATACTTTCTGTTTCAATTGCTTTAGGTTTTCTAGATCTCTGCTTGCTGTCATTCTATAGAAAGCTGCTATAATTACTTCAAGTGGACAGAAATCTGACCATAGTCACACCGGTGCACGGCTCATTATATCACAGAGTGTAATCAGAACGGTGTGATATAACGAACCGTGCACCTGTGTGACCATGGTCAGATTTTTGTCTACTAGTAGTAAACAAAGAAGCCTTCTCTAGAATGACAGCAAGCGGAGATCTTAAATACTGTAAGGAATTGATACAGAGAGCATATTGGAAAATTGTTCAACTTTTTATTATAAAAAGAATTACATTAACTTGCTACAATACCCCTTTAATCTGTGATCTAGGGTCCTAATTTTTATTGGCGGGTCGAAAGTCCATAATATTACTTATCATCTCCTCTAGGGTCTTCATTATTATTAACAGTCTGGTGGGATCTTTTATGTTAATTTTAATTCTTTGGTATTGGATTTATAGTCTGGGGGGGGGGGGGGGGCTGTATTATTTCCCACATAACATTTTTGGGGTGGTATTTTAAGCTATAATGTGGTATGTGTTGGGTATTTATGGAATGGTATCAGACCTATAGTGTGGTACTTGGTGCTTCTATGGCTGGGTATAATAATAATAATAATAATTATTCTTTATTTTATATAGCGCCTACAGATTACGCAGCGCTGCACAAAGCATCACAAATTGGTTCCTGTCCCCATAGGGCTCACAATCTAAACAACCTGCCAGTATGTTTTGAAGTTTGGGAGGAAACCGTATCTTTGATTAACATGGTAGCTACCATGACAAGACAATGGTGGACACTTACTATGGGGTTTTCCGCCTTTTTTGCGGCGCTCCCAATACCTTTTCTCCTTGCAACCCATTTATTAGAGGTCGGCACCAGAAAAAAAAAGTGATTTTTCACCACCTCTGAAATGGGCATGGTTTTCATGATGTGGAAACTCTCACCAAATTAATATCTACCCTTTTTTTTTTTGGGAGCTAAAAAGTAGCGAAGACTAGAACAAAAAAAAAAGGTCTAGCAGGGTAGTTACAAATTACCAACAGTTAATCAGAAGCCAAAACAGCGGAGGTGTGCCCCATTTTCTATGCACAAGGTATCAATCCCTGCACTTACTAGTATTATTACAATAACAATACATATTGGAGCACATTTACTTACCGCAGGAGTTCACCTTCTTCTTCCTGGTGCATGTAAGTGCTTGATCTTGTGACACAATTTGAAAGTTAAATCCCGCACTCAATCCGAATCAGTCGGATCAACCGACGGCCCGCCCCCGATTTCTGTCGCATGAAAGCCAGCGCAGCTGCGCCACAATCCCCGGTTAAGTCCCAATTAAATCCCGAAAACAGCGGAAACCCAGACGAAAGTAAGCCCCAGTTGATTTAGATCTTATGGAGCTGTTGAAGAAATTTCTAAGCATTAGGAAATGCACTATTTTAAAGGTAATGTATAAACATGCTTATTGCATGCCCTTACTAACTATCTCTCTTAAAAATCTATCATGATTCCAGGGAATCTAGGGGCATTTACTCATAGATCCAGGCACCGTGACTGTGGTATCTTCTTATATTTGGCATCCATGGCCTCCTTCCTTCTAAAATCAACTTTAAATATTATGCTAATGAGCCTGAAAGGCTACAGGGGCGGTTCCCAGGGCCCATTGGTGCCACAGCTTCACAGGCTGCTCCACTGTCTATCTCCCTTCTGCTCCCCCAGCACTTCCTTCTAACTGATATAACCTCACTGCAGCACAGGAAGTTTCATGACACAATGGTAAGGGGAAAATTGCTCCTATACAGTGTAACAGATTATCAATCTGCAGCAAAGAGGGCCTCTGGTAACAACCCCAGAAGCCCTTCAAGCTCAATAGCATAATTTTAAAGGTTAATTTTAGAAGGAAATAGGTAATGGATAACAAATATATGAAGATCACCACAGTCATGGTGCCTGGATCTATGAGTAAGTCTCTGGTTTATCCTGATTTCCTTTAAAACGTACCCCCCACTGTTTCCCTCCATGTTTCCCCCTCAGGCCCACGCAACCTGTGCGACCCCTTCCTTCACATAGACTGTAAGCTCTTGCGAGCAGGACCCTTATTCCTATTGTATCGTCTGACTGTTATTACTCTGTAATGTCTTATTTTATCTGTATACATCCCCCATGATCTGTGAACCACATGATATGATGACACTATATAAATATCAAAACCAATTATTAAAATGTTCTAGATCCATTTTTATTTATGTAGATTATTTTCTACAAAGCATTATAGAGTTTCTCCTTTTGTATTGTCGGATTCGAGTGAAAATTGCAGTATTTAAGGACTTCTTAGAAATACATAGACATTGCTGGCAAAAGGTTATAACGAGAAATGAAGGTTATAAAGAATGAAGACAGTAAAGCACAAAAACAGTTTTATGACATTTACTGAAGATAAAGAAACAAAAATCAATGAAACTTAATGTAACGGTAAACATACACTGATATCGTAGTGTTTGTCCTAAGGCAATAAAAAAAAATACACTTTGCTATAAACATGGTATAAAAACGGATGGTTTGTGCAATATATACAATAATACGTCCCATAGGCACAGAAATATAGAACAGGTTGGTCCCTTACAAAAATATTTCATCTAAATATAAAATTAATACTGGTAGCAATGGTTCCCGCCAATGTACAACGCTCCCAAACACAATTAGATCAAGAATCTTTCATCTACAAGGGTTTTCGATGCCAAGTTCTTCTGCCCTATAGCACCACGAATACGCCGGAAAAACTGAAAAAAAAAAAAAAAAAAGAACATTTTTATCTTTAAAAAAAGAAGCAAAATAAAATTGTAGAGTTTAACATTTTCAGGTGTAAGTGGACTTACCTCTTGTTGTAGGTAGGTGATGATAGCAGCCAGAACAAAGTTTTGTGACATGATATCAACAATGCAGAAGAAGAGGGTGTCGAAGATGAGGAGTGTCGATTCATGACCATAGAAGAGGACGTCACTGAAAGAATGGCTTTCATCTGTAACAAATAGGGACGGGACATTACACATCATCTAAAGTTCATTATTAGACTAATTAGACTAAATTCACATTTCGTTTTTAGTATACGTTCAGCGTATATGCTATGTAAGCTCCACGGGTATACGCTATATAGACATATACTGGCAGGTGGGGGGCATCCGTTTTGTCTCTGTCTACACAGTTTATGCCGTATACTACAGGAAACACAGGAAAGAAAGATGCAGCAAAGTGCGTCTTTCCATCCTGTTCAAGGGGTGTATACGCTCAGCAGAGGCCATTGAAGGCAATGGGGGATGGATGCAACATATTGCATCCCTTCTCTGGCATCTGCTGAGCGTATGCTCAGATAGGTCCCACAGAGATGTCACTATCCAATTACTGACTGCTACCAATATTCACTCCTCCTCCTGCTTTTAGGGAAGGGTAGGAGCGGGTAGACATGTCCCACTATATCAACATACAGTATGATATTAAAATTGGGCCTCTGTTGTAGGGGTAGAGTTGTAGGGAGAAAAGAAAAAAACGTGAATGACGCCCCTAGTGCAGTATGGTTATGGGGAGCAATGTATAGCATGTAGAACTGCTCACTTGGGGACACCTTGTATCAGGCACATCAATATTGTGAAGACCATCAAGAGCAAGTGGTAGCCGGACTGCTGCGTCATCCAGGAACTGCTACGAATAGGTTGCAGATAAATGTGCAGTAAAGATGTATTATGATGTAGGGCAAATTTTCAGCAACTAAGGGACGATCTTATAGGCATAAACTGGGACAATGTTCTCAAAGACAAAATGGGAATTTTTCTCATATAGTCTAAAAAAAGTCCTGTGAGAAACACATACCATATGGGAAAAAGCATAAGAGGTAGCGATGAGGCATTACAGGATTATTGGGAAAAATAAATCCTGTAAAAAGCAGATAAAGGCTGCAAAAATAGAGACTGAGAGAAATATTGCCAGGGAGAGCAAAAATCATCCCAAATTATTAGGTTGGACTTGCGTCTTTTTCCGGCCTTATATACTATGATATTAAAAAACTGGAGGAAGAGCAGGCGCACACTGTGTACTCCTTGTGGATAAAAATCGGTCCCTGATCATGTGATGTCACACAGGTGCATAGCTCGTTATATCCCTGGTCATGTGATGCCACACAGTTGCACGGCTAATTATATCCCTGGTCATGTGATGTCACACAGGTGCAAAGCTCATTATATCATAGAGAGTAATCAGAGCTGTGATACAACCTGCAGATAACCTGTGTGACAACACAGGAACCTATTATCCACAGAAAGTAAGTCAGTTTTAAGGTGGTTTTAGGTTCAGTTTTGTTAATTCTCCCATCAAAATCAAACATGGATAAACCAGGGGGCTCTTACTCTTAGATCCAGGGAACCGTGTCCGAGGTAAATCTTCTTAAATTAGTTACCCATGGCCTTCTTCCTTCTACAATCAATTGTTATAATTATGCTAACCAGCCTGAAGGGCTGCAGATAAACAGGCTGCTACTCTGTCTTCCCCTCTACTTCTTTTTGGCAATCCCTCCTTTCTCTGCCTGATGTAATTTCCCCGCAGCACAGGAAGTTTCAGCACATAGTGGGAGGGGGAAGTGCTCCTGCAGCACAGAGGGGCTCTGGTAATTGCCTGAGTAGCCCTTCAGACTCAATAGCATAATTTTAAAAGTTCATTTTTGGAGATGAGAGGACCTGTAGTTTGAGTTTGGGCTTAACATTTGGCAGTGCAACCCGGACAAATTGCCGAATTGGTGGGTGAACAGTCAATGCGGCAAAAGGGCGCCAATGGCTACTAACCATGGTCACGATTGGCCAGGGGAGTCCTAGACCAACATAGGCCGGTGGTGCCGGGATGCGCTGTGCTGCAGGTCAGGGCCTAGGCACGTTTTTTTAATCATTTTGGGGTCAAGCAACCCGTTTAATCCAGCTGATACTGAGAAACATAGCAACATGATTCCACTTCTCTTATACCTCAGGGGGGAGGCAACTGCTATGGGGTAAGTTTAGTTTACCTATCCATCTCTTGCCCCAGCCCCTCCATGACTAATAGTCAGTACCATTGTAGAAGATGCTCCTTTCCATTGGCTCCATGAATTCCATGCTGAGTATTCGCTCCAGAAGAAGCTTGTCCTTCACAAAGTAATCCATGTCTTTAAAAGCCTGTAATAAACACATAAGACAGGAAAAGATGAGACTGTATCCTAACAAGTAACATATTTAATAACAAGTGACCTGTTGGTTTAATAGCGTAGACTTCTGATTTCAGCAAATTTTCAAAAATGTATTTTTTATATTCATATACTTGTTCAATTTCATAGACTTTATATATTTAATGTGAGACGCGTTGGTCAAATTTGTGCTGTATTTTTATGTGAAATCTGTCAACATGTTATTTCATGTGTGAATGACAGATATGGATATCATATTATTCTGCAAAGCTGATCCAGGGGTAGAAGTTGATAATTCTAATAATATTGGCAAAAAATCCTATGCGAATTGAAATATGAGCAAATATGAGCAAATGTCTGGATCGGTGACCCATCTACATCCCATTTAATGTTTCTTACATCAAGACAGACATGTCTACAGCTTAAATACTATAACACTTAATTTTTATTACCTTTTTGGTAATCTTTGATACCACATGATACATACACGATCAACTTGACAAGGTCCATACATAACCAACGAGACATGATACATACATGATCAATGAGACAAGATACATACACAATCAAAGAGACATCATACATATGTGATCAACGAGAAATACACAATCAGTTAGACATGATACATACACGATCAACAAGACGTAATAAATACATAATCAACGAGACATGATACACACACGATCAACAAGAAATACACAATCCATTCGATATGATACAGGCACGATTAACAAACATGATACATACACAAACAACTAGACATGATACACACACGACCAATGAGACATGACACACACACGACCAATGAGACATGACACACACACGACCAATGAGACATGACACACACACGACCAATGAGACATGACACACACACGACCAATGAGACATGATACACACACGACCAATGAGACATGATACACACACGACCAATGAGACATGATACACACACGACCAATGAGACATGATACATACACGACCAATGAGACATGATGCATACACGACCAATGAGACATGATGCATACACGACCAATGAGACATGATGCATACACGACCAATGAGACATGATACACACACGACCAATGAGACATGATACACACACGACCAATGAGACATGATACACACAATGAGACATGATACATACACGACCAATGAGACATGATACATACACGACCAATGAGACATGATACATACACGACCAATGAGACATGATACATACACGACCAATGAGACATGATACATACACGACCAATGAGACATGATGCATACACGACCAATGAGACATGATACACACACGACCAATGAGACATGATACACACACGACCAATGAGACATGATGCATACACGACCAATGAGACATGATACACACACGACCAATGAGACATGATACACACACGACCAATGAGACATGATACACACACGACCAATGAGACATGATACATACACGACCAATGAGACATGATACATACACGACCAATGAGACATGATACATACACGACCAATGAGACATGATACATACACGACCAATGAGACATGATACACACACGACCAATGAGACATGATGCATACACGACCAATGAGACATGATACATACACGACCAATGAGACATGATACATACACGACCAATGAGACATGATACACACACGACCAATGAGACATGATACACACACGACCAATGAGACATGATACATACACGACCAATGAGACATCATGCATACACGACCAATTAGACATCATACATACATGATCAATGAAGGAACTCAGGAACTTATTCATGGTGTGATAGGCTTTTGTGTTCTGTTCAGAAATACTTGTTGAACTATGTAAAAACCGCGAGGGTCCACGATTCTGAAAGTAAAAAAAGTTAATGTATATATATTTTTTTGGCTGTCAATAAAAATGTTCCAATTCTCTAAATGTTTTGTCATACTGACCTTCATAAAATTATCATGGATCCGATCATACTGTGCCCTGGTCCGGCTGGAGATAGAGATCTGAAATGTCTGAATGTCGGTGTTTGGCTGTAGACCTCTTTGGCTGCACATGTTCTCCTGAAAACGAAGTAAAAATTGCAGTTTCTCTTCATGGTTACAATATTTTTTACTGGAAACTATTTTTACCAGCCTTTCCTATGCATAATCCATCTGGTCCTTCACATGCAGTAAAATAAGGAGTGTAGGAATCCATGTGCCCAGAGGTCGCACTAACATTTTTCCCAAAGGGTAAAAATACTCCTCTTACTATTTTTGAGGAGTATTTTTAGTCGAGGAGGAGTATGAAAATTCCCGGTAATACATATAACTAAATAATATGTAATAGCCGTATATAATGTTAATAGACGCTATTTATAAAAAAAAAGAAATCATCTGTCTGCTCACCGTGCACAGCACACACACAGCGCATATACTCGCACGCACAGCGCACACTCACTCCCTCCCACAGTGCACACACACTCACACAGCAGCCTCAGTGCACACACACTCACACAGCAGCCTCACCACACACTCACCGCACACACAGCGCATATACTCGCACGGACAGCGCATACTCACTCCCTCCCTCAGCGCGCGCACACACACTCCCTCGCTCAGCGCACACACACTCCCTCGCTCAGCGCACACACACACTCCCTCGCTCAGCGCACACACACACTCCCTCGCTCAGCGCACACACACACTCCCTCGCTCAGCGCACACACACACTCCCTCGCTCAGCGCACACACACACTCCCTCGCTCAGCGCACACACACACTCCCTCGCTCAGCGCACACACACACTCCCTCGCTCAGCGCACACACACACTCCCTCGCTCAGCGCACACACACACTCCCTCGCTCAGCGCACACACACACTCCCTCGCTCAGCGCACACACACACTCCCTCGCTCAGCGCACACACACTCCCTCGCACAGCGCACACACACTCCCTCGCACAGCGCACACACACTCCCTCGCACAGCGCACACTCACTCCCTCGCACAGCGCACACTCACTCACTCACTCAGCGCACACACACTCACTCACACAGCAGCCTCACCACACACTCACTCCCTCGCACAGCGCACACTCACTCCCTCGCACAGCGCACACTCACTCACTCACTCAGCGCACACACACTCACTCACACAGCAGCCTCACCACACACTCACTCACTCGCACTGCACACATTTGCACGGCGCACTGCACACATTTGCACGGCGCACTGCACAATTTGCACGGCGCACGGCACACACACAGCGCACGGCACACACACAGCGCACGGCACACACACAGCGCACGGCACACACACAGCGCACGGCACACACACAGCGCACGGCACACACACAGCGCACGGCACACACTCACCACACACACTCACAGTGCACAGCACACACTCACTCCCACTCACAGCGCACACTCACAGCTCACAGCGCACACTCACAGCGCACACTCACGGCGCGCGCACACTCACGGCGCGCGCACACTCACGGCGCGCGCACACTCACGGCGCGCGCACACTCACGGCGCGCGCACACTCACGGCGCGCGCACACTCACGGCGCGCGCACACTCACGGCGCGCGCACACTCACGGCGCACACTCACGGCGCACACTCACGGCGCACACTCACGGCGCACACTCACGGCGCACACTCACGGCGCACAGCACACACTCACAGCGCACAGCACACACTCACAGCGCACAGCACACACTCACAGCGCACAGCACACACTCACAGCGCACAGCACACACTCACAGCGCACAGCACACACTCACAGCGCACAGCACACACTCACAGCACATGGCAGACACACGCAGCACACACTCCCCCAGCACATACACAGAGTGCAGTGTACCCCCGGCCGCGGCTCACACTCACCCGGCATTTCTCTCAGGACCACATAACCGCTCGCCGCTGCTGCGGGCATTGAGGGCTGGAGCAGCAGCATCGCGGCCCACATGTCTCCCCCGGGGGCGGCGCTCACAAATCCCACACATCTCCGCATCCTGCTGAGCGGCCCGGCGCGCGCTGCGATCGCGCTACTGACATTCCCCTCCTTTGCAGCGTGCGCTGGGCCGCTCAGCCTGCGCGCTACACTGAATAATTGCCAAGCGTATCTTTACGCATGGCAATTATTTTGGGGGGTAATGGCGCCTTATCACGCGTCTATGACGCGTGGTGAGGCGTTAATGCGACCTCTGCATGTGCCTGTCACCAGAATAAGGGTAGTCATATCATTGGCCTAGATTTTTACATGCTGAAATTTTTGTTACATGATATAGCAGCAATGAGAGAACCAAACACTGGAGTGACACTGAAAACTTACTGAAGTCTTCAGCAGCTTTAGGCTACATGCACACTGCCGTTGCCCGCCGCACCATAGCGCGCGCGGGAAGAGGAGGTACGTGTGCTGCACCGTACCGCTCCCGTACAGGGCTGTGAGCCCATAGAAGTGTATGGGGTACGTTTATCGGCTGTAAATACGTCGGCCATATATACGTCCCCCATACATGTGTGTGAATGCAGCCTTTAGTGTGTCACCAGCTCTTACTCTGCTGCTGCTCTCACCTCTCCACTCTATACATTTTTTAAAAAGATTTTATAAGAATATTCCCATCTTATAAAGGGATGGCATTTTGCTGGACTATGGAACCACTGATGTGCCCACCACCTATGCCGAGGCCTTTTGATTGTTTACACTGTGGCATATTTTCCAGAATTACCGCTTCTCGTTTTAAATTTAGGTTCATCTCCTCCATGTTTGTATCCGAGTGTCCATGGACTGAGCGTCCGTGAATGTAGTATCCATAGCATCTGTGTGACAGCATGAACACAGAGATCTGCAAAGTTAAAAATGAGTTTTCTGGTTACAAAATACTGTCCTCCACTTTTTTTAAAACTTTTTTTTTAAATTTACTTTAATAAAATAAATGCATTGACTACTTTGAGCAAATAATTGATACTGTGCTTGCACCGAAAAGTTACCTTCTGTATCAAGTGTTTTCTAGATCTCTGCTTGCTGTCTTTCTATAGGAAGCTTCCTTCTGTACCTCCAGTGGAAAGAAATCTGTCTCTGGGCATGTGACATCACAGCTCGTTATATCACACAACTCTGATTACTCTCTCTGTTATAACGAGCCGTGCACCTGTGTAACATCACGTCACCAGGGATATAGCAAGCCATGCATCTGTGTGACATCATATGACCAGGGAACCGTGTTTATCCACAGGCAGCAAACAATGAAGCTTCCTATGGAATGACAGCAAGCAGAGATCTACGAAACAGTAAAGAATTCATAGAAAGTATATTGGAGTATTCTATAACTTTTAATTTTACAAAAAATTTACAAGCTCTAAAAGGAGGAAAAAATTTAAAGGTATGTATACATATAGATACATGTCTAATGGAACAGATTTCTTAAAAAGTGGCCAACCCCTTTAACTCTTCTTAATGGACAAGCAAAAAGGCGGAATGAAAAACCTAAAGGGAATCTGTCATCACAATTGATCTACCAAAACTAACTGCTGTGTTATGTAGGGCTATGCCCACACCTGTCAGGCATACCTTTGTTTTTATACAGCAGCTGCTCCTCCCATGCCAAAACTTTACTTTAGAAATATGGAAAAAAGGCTGAAGTGCTTTGGCAGAGCCCTTCAGGGTCCTGTTCCACACCTCGCTGGACAGTGCCGGTTTAGCAAGGGGTGATTTTATTGCACCCCCAAAGCTCCCAATCCTCATTTGCATATTTCTAAAGTTAACTTTTTTGCTGTGGAAGAGGTAGCTGGAAAATAAAAACAAAGACATAGATGACATGTGTGAGCATAGCCCTACATAACCAGCAGTTGGTCGGGTAGGTAAATCGTGGTGACCGATTCCCTTTAATAGTATTGTTCTATGAAAATCAGTGTTGGGGAGACAGGACTTCAGATATTAAAGGAACATTCCAGTTACAGCTGATTCAATGAATTATACCTTGTGCAGGGCCTGAAGGGAGGAGCATATTTCTAGTATGGTTCTAGGAATACAATGACAATGAGTCCGGCTCCTCTCTTCAGGCCCTGCACCATGTACTATACAATGACTTAGCTTTGACTGGAGTGTTCCTTTAAATAGGACATAACTAATAACCTACAATAACTTACGTTACTCATGGAGCACAAATCAACAAACTGCCGGATTTTATCTTCCACAAATCTCTCATAGATTCCAGAGAAGAAGAGAATCTGAAAACACAAAATTGTTTTACAACTTTTCAACGACTCATTTTGGGAAGGTCAAAAATTCTATTCACTACAAGATCTTACCTGTAAACACCCAATAACCAGCCATAACGCTGTAGCCACGCCGTAACGCAAAATGCGGCTCCATGGGGCTGTGTAATCCTGCACGTCTCTAGTGAGGCTGGAGGAAGAGTCCCGCAATGCTAGATTTTCAAAGCCGACAATCTAAAAGAAACAATACATTTTTAGAAAAAGTTTACCAAATACAGGCAGTCCCCGGGTTACATACAAGATAGGGTGTGTAGGTTTGTTCTTAAGTTGAATTTGTATGTAAGTCGGAACTGTATATTTTATCATTGTAATCCCACCCAGAACTTTTTTGGTCTCTGTGACAATCGGATTTTAAAAATGTTGGGTTGTCATAAGAACCAGGATTAACAATAAAGCTTCATTACAGACACCTGTGATATCAATTACAGCTGATTATTGTAGCCTAGGACTAAAGTACAATAAATTACCAATATCCAGAGGTCCGTTTGTAACTAGGGGTCGTATGTAAGTTGAGTGTTCTTAAGTAGCCTGTAGATGGTAATAAAAAACCTTACCTACATGTGACGTAATAGTACAACACACGTTGGTATAGATTTTTGAAGGTGAGGAGTGAAAAATGGAAATGCAAAATCAAAAAAGTGCCTTGGCGTTAAGGGGTTAAGGCCACAGCAGGCAGTAAGGATGCTCACAAATCACATGATTGCGAGCAACAGGTCGGGCACATACACTGTCAATCCAGTCACTGACCCTCAGCAATTTATCCCTCATTTTGTGGTGGGGGGCATACACTTTTACACTCCCGATAATCAGCTGTTCCTAAAGCTGGACGCATTGCTCCATGCTCTGTGTAGTGGTCAGGCTGGGGAACTGCAGCTCAGCCCTTATTGTAATATGGTCCTAATTACAATATTTAATGGATTTCGACCCAGATCCCTTGTATAGGTTACATATAATGGTAACACGACAAATATAGAAACAAATACCTGAAGAAAGAAGAGAACGACAAGAACTTGAAAGAGGGGATTGATCTTGCGCACTGTCTGGATTTCATTCCACTCATTTGCTATGAAGTACGTCCTCCAGATACTCACTGGAAATGTGCTACTTTTTCCACCGCCTGTCAAGATAACAATGCCCATTGTCTTACGCATGTCTAATATTGGCATAACGATTCTTCCATACGCAACACAGTAACATTCCGTATAGGATACGGTGCTTACCTTCAGATTTCGGCAGCTTGTTCTTCGGCCTCTCCCAGTCGATGAAGAATATATGGATGGACAGCTGAGAGAAAAGGGTGTGCAGGAAATGTACTGCCTGCAATGTAATACAATACACAATACAACTAGAGGAAAATATATGCAGATTTATCAACACAATGCACAGTTTTCAGGGGATTCTGCTTCTTGCAAATTAAATCTGCACTAAACACAGTCTTGATACTTAAATAAAATGCCCCATTCTCAGGGGTGGCCCTACAGTCGGACAACAAAACGGTGCGCCCCTCATACCAATCCAATAGTTATATATCATGTTAATATTTTAGTATACGAGTTTTCCATGTAGTATCTCACACCTTTGCAGACATCAAGTGTGAAGGGACAGTATTCTAAGTTGTCAGGCAGCATGTGACTGCACCCCTGATGCTGCCCCCAGCTTCTTGCAGTTGGTGCTGCCTGAGGCGAGAGGTTCAAGTTGCCTCATGGCTAGTTCCCATTCTTCTTGTACTGGCTGAAATATTTCATAAGAAGCTAAATTTTGTGATCAGAAGACTTGGGTTGTAGCAGCTGGTTGGGTGTGCACAACTCATCCATCCCTACAGAACTGACACGCTTGTCCATCCTGTTAACATTACTTTTGGTAAACTCAAATGTAACTCAAATGTAACAGCAATGTAATTAGACAATTGTTCTATCCTCCATTGTTCTATTCTGCTTCAATGTAAACACTGTGTATGGTTTATTGTTCTTATGGCACCCAACTTGTCATCAAAGCCAATGTAAATGCTCGGCCTGCATTTGTCCACCTTGATCTAGTCTCCCTTGACCAAGGGTCAAAAATTTAAAAGTGCCCCAGTTGTGTCCCTGGTCAATGCCTGGTTATCTAGTAGATTCACCTACCACTGTTCATTATAGCTCACCATTAAAATTGTCAACTATCATTTATTGTACCTGCAAGTCTACAGATCGTATGAGATGATAGTGCTGCATATACACTTGCTGCATTAAACATTATTATATACTTTTTTTTAATGCCTCTTTGTCCTTTTTTATATGTATCTGGTGAGCATATACACAAGGACAGGAGTTTAAGTTAACTCCTTATAGACCCGGAGAATATTTCACTGATAATTTTGTTCTGTAAAGAGAATAGACTATACTGTGACTGTCTACTGCAAGTACAGTAAAAGGAAACCTACCACCACTGATCTTCCTATAAAGGTATAGGGTTCTAAGTAGCTATATAAAAGACCTACCTTTAGAATGAAAGCAGAAGTTACATAAGTGATGAAGTCTTTTTCATCATTGTGTAGAGGTAACAGAACAGACACGTGCTGCTGGCCCTGTAGATGCAGACAAACAATGTGATTTGCAAAAGGTATATATCGGTTAGTAAATATGATATACTGTGTCTTAAAGGGGTTGTCCTACCACAGCAGCTTAAAGATATGTAATAATAGTTTGATTGCCAGGAGTGTGAATTCTAGAGCTCCCTATGGTCAGAATGATTGGGATCCCATGTTTGTTTGAATGGAATGATGGTCAGGCATGTGGACAGGGGGACACTGTTATATCAGATGGTTGTGGTTCCAGGAGTCTAGTCTATAGTCTAAGGGCAGATTGAAGTGAACTTGGCATTATTGGCTAGTGACTAAGAGGTCCAAAAATGCCCCATATGATACAGAGCCGAATTAGAGTCGCATTAGCTGCATTCAATGAGGTCTATCTGTGTTCGTATTTTTAGTATGTACAACACAAAAACACTGTTTCCCAACACCAAAAATAAAAAACTTACTTTGAACAGCAGCAGCCAGTAAAATCCAGTCCCCACAGTCACAGCGAAAAACACATTGGCCAAGACTCCAGCGTATAGAATAAGAAACTGAGCAACAGTCTAAAAAGGAAAATGTAGACGATGTATAACATAAAGGTTGCTATGGACAGTGGCTTCCCCCGAAAGACCAAAGTCAACCTGTAACTATAATCTGACTATGCAAAAATAGAGCCATCCAGATGTTAGTAAACCCTCCCTAAACGCACGTTCATTGTAACACCCTGTTGACAATTTTAAAATTTTTTTGAAAAATAACAGAGTATCAGAAGAGGTGATATTATGTTGATTGCAAGAAAATGTATTATTCTGAAAAGTACAACAATGCTAAAAAGATATGAGCTTGAACGCCTTAAAGGGATATTCACTTCTGGGCAATGACCTTTAATTTAATTCATCTGCCATATATATTTATTTCTTCAACTGGATGTTATTAAAAAAAATGTACCTGTGTGAAGTTAATTTCCCATAAATATAGCCATATAGACCCTGTCCTATACTTGGATACAACTGCCGCTGCTGGAGGGATTAGGCAAAGAAACAAATTGCTTTTGCATACAACATGGGAGTTGCTGCATGACCCACAGCGTCCTGTGGTAATGTCAGGTACCTCAAAAGAGCATACAAATCCACTGCTGATAGACTGCGGTGGTGGTCGTATCCAAGGACAAATATCTTCTAAGGGACAACATAACTACATTTATGAGAAATTATTATAATTTTTTTTTTCAGTAACATCCAATTGAAGAAGAGTAGAGTAAACAGTATATATGGCAGATGAATTAAATGCTCAGATCGGAATACAATTTTAACATCTGCTAAAATATACTGTAAAGACAAATTTCCAAAAGTTTTTTTTTGTGAAACCAAACTTTCAATTTTGTAACAAAATTACCTGTAAGTCAATTACTTGAGAACCAATTCTCCTTTTCCAGGCTGCGGTTTTTAGGAGAGACCACAACACGGCCAAACCACCCAACACTCCCAAAGCCACCTGTCAAATTGAGAACAATTATAATATGTTTCCACTGGAAGAAATGTGTTCAAGCTTAATTATGAACGATCACTTACATCAGTCTGGATGAGCGAATCGGACAGATTCATTTCGTACTGTACTGAGAAGGAAACCTGGAAGAACATTATATACTCTATAAATATCATGTTAGTACAATAAAACCTTAACCTAGGACCCTCAATGCTTACGAAACTACAACCTCAAGATTATGTTGGGAGTAGTAGTTTCACCGCAGCAGGAGAGCCCGAGGTTGGATATATCACAGAATGCCTAGAATAAAGATTCCCTCAGAATTTCCATAACTTCCATGTTACTTACCAATAGAAAGCAGGGGATGAGGGTAAAAGGCATCTGCCATGTTACTTTATGCTTACAATTATGTTATGAACCATTGTACCTGTACAATTTGGTTTTCTAGGTTTTGTACTTGGATATCAGTGTATTCAACTATCATCAGCGGAGGGTAGATTGTTCCTTTGTGTGTTCCAGGTACAAGGCTGATACTAAGAAAAAGAATAAATATCAATTCCACATCACACTTTCAACCTCATTCACACTGGTGTCTGCCTTCCCTTCCCTGATGATGAAATGGTGTATTTCTGACTAGAAGATAAAATCAAGTTCAGACAATTGGAAAAATAATATTTCATACCATTTAAACCTTGCCTTGGCATTTACTGCGGAATATAATAGCACTATATAAAAGATTATTATTATAATGAAATTATTGACACTGACCATTAATAGTCTGACACTTCCTGTTCTGTAGAGATCAATTCTCAGCATTCATCTGACTATAGTCAAATGCAGGATACAATGAGCGGTAGTAATGCCAATATATAACGTAGAATCCACGGTGGGCCGCCCCTCCCATAATTATAATAGAATAAAAAAATTGTAATTCTACGATTAGAATGTAAACACAGATATGAAAAAAAAGGCTTTGTTAAAGGCGTTGTCCCATTGTTACATTGCCTAGGATAGGCAATGTAGGATAGGATAGTGCCCAACTTTCTGATCGGCGGGGTCTCCCGGTTTAGCCCCGTTGCTCCAAAAGATGACTGGAGCAGCTGGTTGCACATGCCCGGGCTGCCACATTCATGTCTATGGACCTGATGTCCAGCGCATGCAAGACAAGCTGCTCTGGTCATCTCGGGGTGCGACGGGGGTACGTCAGACCCCCATTCTCGTGATCCGTGGGGGTTCCAACACTCAGACCCCCAAAGATCAGCTAGTTAGGCACTATCCTGTGGATAGAACCTAACTTGCTACGATAGGACAACGCCTTTAAGGGGTCACATTTATTGCTGTACAGCCAATCCGTGCCTTACTGGCTACTTTATGTAGTCACAGACCTACTGGGTCATGTGCCACCCAGCCCGTAACAAAGAGCAGGACCACCACTGGAGATGATAGACACTATATAAACTTGGGAAAACACTACCTGATTGCGATTCTGCTGGCAATTCGGATAACACGAGGCAGGCTGGTAAGGGTGTTTTCTCGCCCACTTAGAGAGTCAACCAGGAATATACGACGTGTCAGAATCCAATTGTTGATGCCGATTCCTTCGAGAACAAAATTATAAACACAGTGGGCAGGAATGGCCTTGCATTAATGTATTTATCTATTTATGGATATTGTTGCATTGTAGCAGAGGATTTCTGCATAAATCAACAGTGTTAGTAAAAATCATTCCTGAATCCACCTTGCTAAAGCAAGACAGATTGGACAGATAAATACTGCTATAAAGAAGTCTAAGGAGAGGGGAGGAATGAATGGATCAGGATCTGAATTCACATCACAATGTCCTATAAGAACTTTATGGTGCTTCCAAGTGAGTGTAAGGGAGACATCATAGCAGCTAGTCTCCAGCCACCGGTTCTGAGAGCCTACAGAGAGCAAAACTGCTAAAAACTCCTTATACACCCACTTTATACTAATGATTTAGGAATTTTTTATTAAATGCTTAGATATACTTTAACTATAGAACTTACCTGCATTGATAAATTGTTCATTGTGCTGCATGTTTAGGTTTAGGACAGGCACAGGCCAGATGTTCTGCTGCCCATCGCTTCCTCCATAGCTCAGGTACACATCAAAGAAGACAGGTTCAGGATGATCATGCAGAAGCTTGGAGATGGACATTTCACACTACATAAAGTAAAGCAAAGTTTACAGTAAGTTAAAGGGATTGTACAAAGTTTGATTGTTATCCTCTATCCACAAGATAGATAGGGGATGACAATCTGATTGTTGGAGCCAGCAGTCAGACCTCCACCAATTAGTAAGAATGGGACCCCTGTTGCAATCAAAGTGGTTCCAGTAGTCGGACCCTCACTGATCATGTTTTATTAACTTTCTGGCTACTGTCACATGTTGCAGATACACCTTCTCCAACACAGTGGGGCACATTTACTTAGCCGGTCCTGTCGCGATCCCCGAGGTGCGTTGTCCAACGAAGATGAAGTCCGGTGCGATTCACTAAGATTGTGCGCCCGATATCCTGCATGTGTCGCTTCCCCGCTGAGGTTCGCTGGAGTTCACCGTCTTCCTGGTGTATGTATGTGCATGTTTTGCAACACAATTTGAATATTAAATCCCGCCCTTAGTCCGAATCAGTCGGGTTATCCGACGGCCACGATCCCCGATTTGTGTTGCATGAAAGTCAGCGCGACTCCACCAAAATCCGACCGCGTGCACAAAAAACCCATTAAATGCGGCGCAAATCGGAATTAGTTGGGAAACCCGATGGAAATGCGGTGTACGGACCCTTAGTAAATGTGCCCCAGTGTTTCTGAGTTTACAGGGCGAAATATAACAGATCGGTGAAAAGGTCATGTGTCAGCAATCTACTGATCAAGATTCACTGATTCCTTCTTCTAAAGCATTTTAATACTAATGTATCTGTATATAGAGTAACTAAGACATTATAAAACTCTTACATTTTGCTCATATGTTGTTCCAAAAATAAATGCAGCATCCAAGCGTCTGGTATTATCGGGACAAAGCTATAAAGAAAGCAAAATTAAAGTGTAGCCATCTATCAGGACTTAATACCAGAGAATATTGCACATTATTACCAAGTTTTACCTGTAACAAGCCTCCATTCAATGACCTCCACCCAATAAACTTTCCACGAACATCATATAGAGCTGCTAAAAATTTTAAGTTTGTATTCCGGCCCTGAAAGACAACAACAAGTAAAACTTTATACCAGGTTAATATTTTGGGGCTGTTAGACAAGAAATAGTGGAATAATAGAGGCATGATACCTGATGAGTGATGGAGACTTACTAAGCAACGTGTAGCAGAATTCTGGGATATTTTGCGGAATGTGGGAGTGGATTCTTCATAGTGGGCGTGGTCTAAGTTCTAAGACATCTCACCACAAAAATTCTGCCTGGGTTCCGTCATGGCAAAAAAGCAGGTCTTATTTTTTTTCGTGTATTTTATAGGTTTATGTGAACAAACCTTTATAAAAGTCATTATTATGGGTCTCTTCTCTTCACTTTACCAGGCAGATCCCCAATTCCCTCTGGGCTGCCATATCCTACTTATGATTCCTGTCCTGCAGATCCCACAGAAATCAATTACGCGCAGGATAAACATGGAAGTTTTGTATTCCTGAGGTCCCACAGATATCATTGGAGCGGAGTTTGTCCTGTGCGTTACAAATTACTATGGGACTATGTAAAATAGAAAGGGATTTTTGGCCCCCTATTCTGCAAGGAGCTTGAGGTCCCAGCAGACAGTCCCTTGAAAACAGACATGGATAGGTCATGTAGATATACCGGTAATTGTCTTTTATGGAAAAAAATAACCTTTTAAAGGGATGCTGTGATTAAGATTTCACATTTTGACCTAAGTTCCCATTGGTTTTTTAACATATGTTCTTTTATAATTAACATTCTTTTTTTTTTTAATTATTTATAAAAAACCAATATAACAAACACAATTTGCATACAAAATACAACCATCACAACAACAAATATGTCTCTCTGTTCCACCATATTCCCATTCCATTCCCCTAACAGTCCAAATAATTGAAATTATTTTGTTCCATACCCAATATGTTCTAGGAATATTCAAATAATTTCTTAAATTTATGTCTAATTATTAACACTCTTAGTTTCATTAAGTTATAAAAGTATCCTTGCCAGAAAACTGCATCGAGTCATTGTTGCATTGTTGTTTATTCATTTTTCTCATTACAACCTTCATACAAGTTTTATACATTTTCATACTATGAGCTGCAGGCGATCAGGTGTGGCGTCACCATCACTACCGACCTCTGAGGTTCAGTGTTGACCGCACATTGACAGTGTCCACCCCCTAAAAGCAGGTCCTTGTTGACACAATCTCACCTCTGAGCTTTTGTATACTGGATGCACTGCACCGGACCAGAGTGCAAAAGAGTTAAGTATTACTATATTTTTTTTTACAGCATTGAGTGCTTATAGTATTGATGACAAACCTTTTGGACAAAGAGTGCCCAAATTACAACCAAAACCCACGTATTTTTCACAAAGTGCCAATGCGACATTTTAAGTAGTAACTTGTTACTTCCTGCTGTGTCATAGGTTTAAATTGTATAGGCACCCGAGGACACCAATACAGTAGAAAGAAGGAGAAAAAGTTCAAATTATCATTGTAGCTTGACCTCGACTCCCTGGGGCTGCAAGAGGCCTTGATTCCTGTCTGGCGAACTCTGCAGTGATGGCGCGGGTACCCACAGAGAGGGCTCTGAGTGCCACCTCTAGCCCCCGTGCCATAGGTTCGCCACCACTGGCTTATAGTATAAATAGTATAATTTATAGTTTAAAACCACTTTAATAACCTCTGCCCCTATAACCACATCACTGGTTTTATATCTTACTCACCTCATCATTTAACTTAAAGCTGAAGTTTTCTGGAAATGGAAAAGCTGTCAGGACTCGGGCGGCTAAACCTGGTTGGTCATCATAATACAGCCATGGGATATTGGTCCTCCTGTGAAACACATAACAATTTAGATTGTATGACCAGTCACTGGAGTCTGTCACGATGAAGATGATACAGTATAGGCTTCTTTTTTTCCTACCAGAAAGCAATGGAATGTACTACCCCGAGTGCGGCTGTACTGGAGAAGATGTATCTGAACAGACTGCAGGCATCCGCACTCTGGGGGCTTGTCGAATGCATATTCATCACACACATGTTTCCTAAAGCCTGGCATGCAGTCTGATTGGAGTGCAGCTTCCACATACACAAAGAGAGCAATAGTTAACAAACCATATATAGGCATCCAAGAGGCACAAGTTAGCATCAGTCGCTTATTAGTACCTATATAGCGCTTTATCAGAAACCAATATTTCTATTATTACCATCTGTAATGAGCCTTAAAAGGGTTGTCCTATGGGTTCTAGGACTAATACTATAATCATTAGTATAGGATATACAACTTTAAGGCTGCTTTCAGACAGCCGTATGCAGGACAGGCCATAGCGCGGGAGAGCATACAGCCGCGTGCTGGAGAGAAGGAGTGGTGAGCGCTGCACACCCCTCCCGTCTCCAAAGCTATCATGGCACCCGGCTGTAAACGCAAAAAGATTTTTTCCTTGCACGGTACAGTGGCGCACCGAAATGTGGTCTGGCACCATTGCTGTCTATGGAGATGTATTTCCAGCCTCAAGCTTTATACGTCCCCACAACGGCAGTGTGAAAGGGGCCTAAGGGTGAACTGATGTTGGCAGTCCTTTGCAGTATGGGCAGATTTTGAATGATTTTTTAAAGGGACATGGTCAAGAGCTTTTTACCCCACTAAACACCACCAGCCCCCTCACGTAGAGTATGAAATGTCCACTCTAGAAGTCCATCTTTTATACTAAGACATAATGGGGGAGATTTATCAGAAGTCTCTTAGAGCAGAACTGTTTTAGTTGCCAATGACAACCAATCAGAGCTCAGCTTTCATTTTCCCACAGCTGTTTATAAAATTAAAGCTGAGCTCTGATTGGTTTCCATGGGTAGAACAGTTTTACCTCAGAAACTTGATGATAAATCTTCCCCCAATGAATCGGAATTCCTACCAGACAAGCTGCGGCCGATGACTGCAAGTGCATGGAAAGCCACTCGGATCGTAATAATATTCCCTAAAATCATAAATTAAAAAATCATATGAAAATAGGTTTAGCGTTCATATGCTTTACATATAACTTTGTCAACTCGAGAACTTACTAGTTGTCCAAATCGGATAGTCGACAAAACTCTGGAAAATGTGTGACTTGCTCCATTGAAACATATGCCCCCGGCCTAGAGAAACAGGAACTAGGTCAATGCACCTAAACAAATAGTTATCTATATTTGTGTGCATGAGACCTTACATCTATATTATCCAGAGATGCTTAATCCCATATAGTGTTCCATGAGAAATTAGGATGAACAATTTGCTCCCTCAATCAGGAAAGGGACTTCACATCAGGACACAACGCTCCACATTTATCAAAACTAGTGCAGTCTGTACTCTGTGCAGTGTGCCTGAGGAGTGTGCAGAGGGCACCAGATTCATCAAAAGTGGCGCACGGTCCTCATGAATCTGGCGCTCCCCGCACTGCTCGGGAAGTGAGCACCAACTTTTTTTTCTGGTGCACCTTTAACATAGAGCGTGGGACACAATTCTTTTGAATCGCAAAATGTGGCGCATGGGTCCGACTCTGCACCAGGACGCCCATTTAGGTACAAAATTTTGCGCCGTGGTGGACACGGTGCAGCCTCAAACCCTCCTGTTAACCATCAGTTACAAAAGACTTACATTTACACAAGAGGCCATCTTCCATCATATTTCTTTAGTCATACTTCCTTTTTCTGTTATAATAATGGAAGCATGACTGAGACCCAATACGATATATGATTTTGATAGTTATAAAGAGTGTGTGAAGTATTGTTATATGTTTAATGAAAAATGCTTTTATTTTTATATGCTTGCTAAATGCTGACACTAAGAGGACTCTCAACTGTGGATGAAGATTGATAACAGTGTGATAACACACTCCTGTGCAGAGAAGAACGTAAGACTCCCTGGGCTGATTTACAACATTACTTATTCCAGGGAAAGAGACGTCTTTTGTTTCTGTGATGCAGATGTAATAACATACTAACTAATGAGCTATGGACATTACTTCTTTATCTTTAACTAACCAAGCCCAGGTCCTGCCCTGTATAATCCTTTGTGACAAATAAAGCATCTCACATCTCCCTAGCCTTGCATAGCATCAGTTCTCCGCAGAGATTGAGATATTATACCATACTTCTGTCTTGGTGTGATTTCTTTGAGCTTAGTGGATTCTATTAACAATTAGAGAACCTGAGGTTGTGTAAACAGAGGCAGAACTTGACAAGATGAGATATTCTGTCCCGGAGATGTTAGCTTGCTCTAACAATACTTACCAAGGTGTTTGGTTGGTGGCAGGAGCAGGAGTTGGTCTTATTGATAAATGTCTGATGACATCTCGCACACCTAGGATCAGATTTAACAGAATTACCTGAACTATGAGAGTAAAATACAAAAAAGTTGTGTAAAGGCAAAGATTAAAGCAAACATTTCACCTCACTAACCCCACTAAACCTACAAACAGTAGCTTCTTCTGTAATATGTAATATATATCTACTCTTAGGGTGGAGGGGTGGGGGGTTATTGTGGTGACAGGTTCACTTTAAAGTTCTCCTGCATATAGCGATTTGCTAGGATAGTATAATTATTTTCTTCCGTTATGGAAATAATAAAAAAAAATCAATAATGAAAAATAAATATAAGTAACACAAAAAAAACCCTTTAAGAAAATTGCATATCTGTACAGCCCTGTGCAAATGGGCATATTACAAATCCCTAATAAGGTGGAATGGACTCTTATGGGACTGAAATGTTCCCGTCAACAATTAATAACATTTTGCAATTACGTTAGTTTATTTTTGTACATTGGTTGTATATAAAGTTAATCTTGTTGTACAATTTTATTTTCTTGTTGTAATTCACAGATGAAGTTATAGTTCTTCCCATGGTTCTAGAAGAGTAAAATGGTTAAGCTGTACATGTGTGGATTCATATGGATTGAAAAAAATCCTATAAAAGGTTTTCTGGTGAAAAACCCCAGAGGCCAGAGTAAGCAAGAAAAAAAAACAAAACACACACAATTACACACAACTCCTGGGTTGCTCTGGTAATTTCGGGTTAACCAGAGCGTTAACATCTTATATGGCAGAAGTTCCAGAGGGTCATGGGACCCGTTTCATCCAATCACTGGCCTCCTCGCACACAGGATCTCACTTCTGTTTTTTTTCACTTCTTACGTTGCCAGATGGACCAAGAAGTCCAGTCTTTGAATGAAATGGGCCCCGTGACCCCACAGATGTTCTGTTTAGGAGCAGGCCCCAAAACTTGGAGAATCGGAGCAACGCGGGAGCTGGACTGGGGAAGTGTGTGTTTGTCTTTTCTTACCCCAACACTGGCTCCATGGGGGATTTCATATTCATGAAAACCCCTTCAATGCTAATACTCTGTTCACAAACTGGGGATAAAACATTGTCTACTGTGATTCTGACTGCTGGGACCCAATGTGATCACAGACAGGAGGCCACTTTTCCATAAGAACTGAAGTGCTGAAGCAAATACCTCTGTGGACTGTGGGAGAGAACGGTCCATTGAAGTAATTGGAGCACTGGTCATAAAAAAGGGAAGCGCGGGGGTGGGTTGTTGTTGGGGTTGGTCGTTGTGTAATGACCACGCGGTGTATGTTCCCGGCTTATGTGCGCCATGTATGGAAGCAAAGCCAGTAAATCATTCAGTAACAAATAAATTGAGCAATATAGTAATAAAAAGAAGAACATACCGGAATCCAGAGGCATCAGGCCATGTAAAGGAGGGCTCCGAATCATCACACTCCACACATTCAGCTTCATGCAGCAATGTCCCATTGATGTCTCTTTCCACTATAAGAAATTAATGAGCAAATGAAACTGAAAGTCTAAACAAACAATTCACAAAAATTAAATGGTTTCCAAGCGTTTCCACTATGGAGACCGATATCCAGCCGCAAATTGGTCACACAAATGTTTGTGTGATAGGGGCATTAAAACGGCTGTATTACTGATAAAACACTTTTAAAATTGAAAAATTGGGGCACATTTACTAAAGCCTCTGTGACAGTTTTCTGTCGGACTTGCACAGGTATTTGAGAAGTATCTGCACCACATATGTGTCGCACGTGACCATTTTGTGGTGCAGCTGCACTATTCTTCATGCAAACACAAATTTCTGCACTGCAGGGGGCGTTCCAATGCCGGACCGTGTGCCAGATTTAACATGCAGAGTCCAACAGAAACGTGCCGCACTCCCAATGCTAAAGGTGCACCAAAAAAAAGGGCCGCACTCTGTCGGAGCAGTGCAGAGAGCGCCAGATTCATGAAGAACGGATGCCAGAAATCCTAAAGCTGGGCCTCTGCACACTACACAGGCAAACTGCACATAGTACAGACTACATTGTTCTTAGTAAATGTTTCCCATTATTGTAAGATTTTTGAATATTTTTTTTTCTAATTAAAATCATTGTTTTTATTCTCTTTGTGCAGTGACATCACTATGTGTACTATCCCTGTACTGTGACATCACTGTGCATTATAGTTGTACTGTGATGTCACTATGTGCATTATCTGTGCTGAACAAACAATGAACACCATGTATGCTAGGTTATATCTACAAGGTGGTTTTTGGGACAAATTTGTGGCAAAATCAAAGGGAGACCATCAGGTCTGTTTTCTAAGGCCTATTGCCCATGAGTGAGTTTGATGCATACAACTCGCATCACATTCACATTGTGCACTTGCTGGAACGCCCGGCCCGGACACTCATAAACCTGTAACTGCACTCAGCATGAGTTGCACACATCAAACTCGCTCGTGGGCAATAAGCGGAAGAGTAGAATTCCACTAGAAATATGGGTCACATAGGTCAAAATTTTTAAAACAAATTGAAATATAGATTTTCTGTTGGAAACTCCAAAGTGTTAACAGGCTTTTACTGACGCAATATTATAAATAAAAATGGTACCCAAAATCTTCCCAGAAGAGCACTGGCAGGTGCCGAATGACGTCAGTCCAGCAGGACATCTAATGCAATTCCACCCATCGGCAGAGACGCCCTGAAACGAAGTCCATAGAATACAAGACATGATAAGATAAAGCTGACAATCCGTCACATTTACATTATAACTAAGCGATACACTCACCAGGTTGTCAGGACATTTCTGGCAGCTGACATGGTTGTCATTTCTAGAAAGAAGTTTATATCCCGGGAGACACTCACATGAAAAGCCTGAAGAAAATACAGCAGAATGTTACTTTGTGGCAGTATTAAAGGGAAAATTATGTGGTTTCAGAGCGGACCTGCTGTCACCAGAACCATGGTCCAGGTCAAGTGTCTGACAAGTAGGCACCCACCTCTTCCTATCACATCATTGCGGGGGCTGGATAGCTCCCTTTGTACAATAGCTTAGTCAGACCCATGTGTGATATGATGAAGAATTGGGGGGATGAAGATCTGGGACACATTACAGCAGGTCTGGTCCAAAACTAAAGAATTTTCCCTCTTTGAAAAAGTGTTATAATGTTTTTGAGTTGAAATGTTAAAAATTAATGACTCTATAAAACTTAGGGTTCCTGTACAGAAGAGTTGGGAGAAAGCTTTCCCTCCCAACTCTCTTTCACATACCTACCCGATTCTCCCCTTCATAATGGATTACGTTACGTAGCCCTCAGCTGATTGAGGGAGGGTTGCTCATTGCAGCACCCCATCAATCACATCTTAATATTTGATTGCTAGTCACCTCATAGGTGCTCAGAAAGAAAATTAAGGGGTTGGGGAACCTTAGACCCAGTTCACACCAGCATTTGGGCCTCTATTGTTAGCTTGCATCACTAAAACGATCATAACTAAAATCAGGGCTGTGGAGTCGGTAAGCCAAACATTCAACTCCAACTCCGATTCCTCAACTTCCCAAATGAAAACTCTACTAAAATGATCAAGGACTCCTCCTCCACAGTCCTGTATTCCTGGTCCCTCTATCAGTGCTGTGATAAATGCCTTCCCAGTGCCTTATTTCTCTGATCTATAGCAGAGAAGCTTCACTCCTGAGCATGTACACAAAGTGCAGCCTCAACTGAAAAGGGGATCTGGAGCGCTTCCATGACTGATGGCAGATCATTGTTGTAGGGGGTCGGGTAGCAGTGAGTGCAGTTGAGAAATTCCCATTGCTCCCGGGTCATGTGCTGCTGCGCCACTCTGTGTCCTGACTCCTGACACTGGTTATATAGGACTCAGGAGAGGTAAATACCTGTCAGCTGTACTGTACTGCTCCCAGGTCCCCTCCTGGCGCAGCTCTGCTTCGGGTCCTTATGCTGTTGAATACAAGCAGCATGGGATACAAAGCAGAACGGCAAATGGGCGAGAGAAAAATCTGGTGCAGGGAGGAGAAGAGAAGCCAGGAAAAGAGAGGATTTATTTATTTTTTGTGTGTTCTGGGGTCTCCACTATAATTATTTGCATAATGGAGGTGGGGGGATTGGTGGTAGGGGATTTATTGCTGTACTGCAACATCTATAATTTCTGGGGTGGGGGAATTGTTATTGTACTGTGATTATTGGTCGATCTAGGGTGCTGGTTACTGATGTTTCCCCTTAAATTTGAGCAGTATTACAATATGGCCCTTGAAGCAAAAAAATGTTGTTCACGTCTGGCCTAAATATTCCTCCGAACAGATATTTAAAGGAAATGTCATCATTTTAATAATTTATCATATGGTTGTGGAGTTGGAGTTAATCCATTTTATCATGACTCCATGTCCACATCGATTCCACAGCCCTGACTAAGATGTCCATTTGCCTTTACAAACGCACGGCCAGCGTATGGGGACGGGCCTTGGCCCGAGCGCATTTCTATGGAAACGCAAGTGATCAGTTAGCAGAACCCCATGTCTTGCATTGCAGATCACGTCAGAGTCTGATCACGGTGCGATCAGGGTTTGGTCAGTGAAAAACTGACATTTTTCATCAGAGTTCAATCAGTTTTCAGTCAGAGTTTGTTCGGTGTCAGTGAAAGGAATCAGGACTGAGCTCTATCTTTTCTATGGCAATTGATGCGTGAAAAATGCATTGCACTTGTATTTTACTTGCATGTGTAATACGTGCAATACTTTTTTTATGCATCTCCATAGACTGGTATTGTGCGTTTTTCACGCGTGTGACTTGCAAGAGTAGAGCATGTTGAGATTTAAACATGCGTTAAAAAAAGGCGCGAGAGTGAAACATAAAGCAAGTCTGAAAAAAAACATTAATTACAATGGGTCAGAGTGCAACGCAAGTTCTGCACGCCAAAAGCACGCGCATGAAAAACGCAGGTGTATGCTTACCAATAGCTTGCATTTCCATAGAAATGAATATGCGCTCGGGCCAAGGCCCACTCCCGTATGCTAGAGCTGCATTTGTACACTCAGCGTTAGTGGTACCACACACTCTTAATGGTTTACTTTTTTTTTTTTAAATCCTAAAATCGGACAGAAGCAGCGATGCTGTTTGTTTCCTGTCTCAAATAACAGACATTAACAGAATACATTAAAAGTCCATCAAAAATCAATGGACATTTTTTCGCTATTGTTTTAGTGACGCAAGACAATAACAGAAATCCAAATGCAGTTGTGAACTAGGCCTAACAGAAAGGGCAGGGGATTAACAAAATAGGGGCAATAGAAATGGGTATGATACAAGAAAGGGAGAATAAATTGGGGGAGGGGGACACTACAGAAAGGGTGATGGCACACGTGGCGTTTTGAACGCCTTTTTGGCCTGTTTTTAAGCAGTCCATTAAAAAAATGCATGCATTTTTGACGGACTGCTTAAAAATGGGCCAAAAACGCGTTCAAAACGCCACATGTGCCATCACCCAAAAGAGGGCATTGATAGGGGGTGAGCTTGGAAGACAAGGGCATTATGAGGAGGAAACTAGAGAGATGAGGGAACTTTTAATGTTGGCCAACAGAAATAGGGAATTTATACAGTATGGAGCGGGTCATGGGAGGAGGACGTTATACTATATTTCGTGTACAGGTCACAGTAATGGGAGATTATATAGAGTAGGGGGCAGTAAGGGGGGGTCATTTTTGGAACACAATGGGTGGTGTAAGGAGTGGGGCTTTTCAGCAATTTTTCAGCAACTCACTACATGCTAATTTCCTTTAGTATAGAAAACATTTAATACACTAAAGTACAGACTGAGATATATATATATATATATATATATATATATTACATAAGGTAGAACAGTTTTCCATAGTAACCAATCAGAATCTCGCTTTCATTTTCCCCGCGAATGGTAAACAATGAATGCAGTGACGTGATTGGTTGATGTCTGTGTGTGTATACACAAGTCTGGCGGTCCTGGATGTAGCGGTGCTGTGTGTGTGTGTACGGTGTCGGTACCGTCCAGGCTGGGCCTCTGTGTGTCCGGGCAGTGCACGCAGGAGAGGTTCCCCGGGTGGTAGTACTGCTGCGGCCCGCAGTCCTCAGGACGCTGTAGCGGGATGGAGTAGGCGAGGCCGGAGCAGGGCAGGCACAGCGCGGCTATGTAGAGCAGGCCCCGGCAGCCGGAGGAGAGCCGCGTCCCCGCGTCCATCACACAACAGGAGGAGGAGGAGGAGGAGGAGGAGAGGGGATAAGCGGGGACATGGAGGAGGAGGAGGGAGCAGGCCGGGGCTTGTCTCACTGGTGCAGCGCGGGTCACTGATGATAATAGGCCATAGGGAAGACACTGGCTCAGCTGCCAAACCGCATAAGCTCCTGTTATTGTGGCTCTGGTTTCCATAAATATGTATTCATACTCTGCGGTTTACATGCAGTAATTGATTCCTAGAAGTGAAAATGTATTTATTTATTGGCCATAAGTGATATAAGAAAGAACTCGCTATTCTTCTGAAATCCAGAAGTATATTTTTCTATTAGCGGAGCTGTATGAGGTCTTGTTACTGTGCACAACACATTTACTTCCTAGTGTCAGTACAGGCAGTCCCCGAGTTACTACAAGATGAGTTCTGTAGGTTTGTTCTTAAGTTGAATTTGTATGTAAGTCGGAACAGTATATTTTATAATTGTAGCCCCAGCCAAAATTTTTTTTGGTCTTTGTGACAATTGGATTTTAAAAATGTTGGATTGTCATAAGAACCAGGATTACCAATAAAGCTTCATTACAGACACCTGTGATAACTGTTACAGATGATTATTGTAGCCTAGGACTAAAGTGCAGTAAATTACCAACATCCAGTGGTCCATTTGTAACTAGGGGTCGTCTGTAAGTCGGGTGTTCTTAAGTAGGGGACTGCCTGTAATTGATATTATGTGCCATGTACTGGGCATATCAGTGGAAGTGACAACCTCCCCCCCACATGTGCAACTTTTTTTTTTAATGTACTTTGTACCTAGGGCTTTTCTGGTTGTGGTCCATACAACACATCCCTTAGTATTGTGTGGGATATCCTGAAGACACCAAATGGATATGGTTTTCTATATTTTCTAAATCAAATCTTTTGTTAAAGGACATCTACCATGGAGAATACACTGAGGTATTCCTGATGGCAGGTTCCCTGGGGCATGGAGGAGACTGGCCAAGTGTCTCTGCAGCGCTCTTCGACCTATGCCCACCCCTGCGCAATAACAGCTCTCTGGTGGCGAGACAGTACAGGGCTTAAAATGCAAACAGGAATCTACCATCAGCCATACTTCAAAAATGTCTGTGTCACCCTATTCTAAGCCCCATAGCTTTCTTGCACTTCAGCGTTTGGAGCAGGGTAAGGGATCATTTTTCGTAGTAACCAGACCAAAACATTTGCCATAATTCCTCTTTTTGATTCTAGTAAATCCTTTGTACCAAACCAAATAAAACCAGCTCCTATATTTCTTAGATTTGTGCAAAGATCTGACGACTGAAGCTTTGTCCATTAGTTGTACCCAAATCACCATGTGGTCCTTACTGTAAGGGAACCTGTCATCAGATATTACCCCATTAACCTCTTAGCTCACCAGGACGTACCCGTTAGATCATAGCGCTGTTGCATCTTATGGGTTGAGCCCTCTACATACCCGGTGTTTGCTGCCACCTATTGTTTAACCCCTTAGCGCAGAAAGACATACCTGTACGTCTTGTTGTGTAGGGGGAGTATGAAGCGGGCTCATGGGCTGAGTCCTCTTCATACTCACAATGAAGCAAACACCGGTCGTTAACACCCGCTAACAGTGGTAGCACTGATTGCGGGTGCTAACCCTTTGATCGCCGCTGGCCAAGCGTGGGCTCCGCCATCTTGGCTCCGATCGTCGCTCCCCGTTGCCTTGACAGCCTTCAGGTCACACATAGATCCGAGGCTATCATGTTTTAGGCTATTACAATGTGCGATTTGCACATTGTAATAGATGGTGTGCAAAATCCCCATATACTGTAGTATGGCAGGATATGGTAGGATCAATCAGACAACCTTAGGTTAAAGTACCCTAGGTCGTCTGAAAAATATTTCAAAAAAATTCTAATCACCTCCCTTTCCCTAGAAGTCATATAAACAGTAAAAATCAATAAACACATTAGGTATCGCTGCGTTCAAAAATGCCTGATCTTTTTTGCCATTTTGAAAAATATAAAAAATACAATAAAGAGATCAAAGGGTCATACAGTCCTAAAAATAGAAGCTTTGAAAACTTCATCAAGTCCCACCACAGCTCCTACACCAAAGTATAAAAAAAGTCATTAGCGCCAGAAGACGGCAATTTTTGTACAGGAGGTTTTTATTTTTGTAAATGTATGAAAATATTATAAAACCTATACAAATTTGGTATCTCGGAGATCGTACTGACCCAAAGAATGAAGTAGTGGTGCACAGTGAAAGCTGCAAAATTCAAGCCCACAAGAAATGGCACAAATGTGTCATTATTCATCATTTTCACTGCATTCAGATTTTTTTTTCCACTTCCCAGTATAGGGCATAGAATATTAAATACCAAGCCCACACACAGCTCTTTACATGGAAAAATAAAAAAGTTATAGAAGTGTTATTAAAAGGTGTGGAGTGAAAAATAAAGAGTCGAAAATAAAGAAGAGCCTGGTCCTTAATTCCCGGCAGCTCATGCGTGCCACCATCGTTTTATGCATATACAGGCAGTCCCCTACTTAAGGACACCCGACTTACAGACAACCCATAGTTACAGACAGACCCCTCTGACCTCTGGTGAAGCTTTCTGGATGCTTTACTATAATCCTAGAGTGCAATAATCAGCTGTAAGGTGTCTGTAATGAAGCTTTATTGATAATCCTTGTTCCATTACAGCAAAAAATGTTTAAACTCCAATTGTCACTGGGGCCAAATTTTTTTTTGTCTGTATCTACAATTATAAAGTATACAGTTTCGACTTGCATACAAATTCAACTTAAGAACAAACCTCCAGACCCTATCCGGGGACTGCCTGTACCAGGAAAGCTCCCGATGAATATGCTCAGCGCATACATAGACATACTAGTGGGTGGGGGCATCCTTTTTTGCCTTCACATTATAAACTGAAAAACAAGAGAGGGAAAGATGCAGCAAGCTACGTCCATCCATCCTGCCGAATAATGTTTTAGCTTGGCGGAGGCCATTACAGGTTATAGGTGACAGATGCAAAGAGCATATACCTACTTATATGGCCACATCACTGGCGTAAGACACACGGAGCATCAGCCAATCACCGGCTGACGTCAATTTTCCGTTTTCCTGGAAGAAGTGCCGGAACAGGACTGTATTTGCATAATGTGTGATATGTCATAGCCCTCCTATTGGGAATCCTCCAGACATATCCTTACTGTAAAGATGCAATGTGAACCCAGCCTTACTGCACTTTATCTAGATTACAAGTTATACCAACAATTTGAAGAACACAAAAGGAAGATCCTCCCAAAAGATATCCAACAAATAATCCTTTATCGAGAGTTTACAATAAAATATACACATAATAAGTTGGACAAACTACAATGCGTTAAAACTACGCGTGTCAGGGATAGCGCCTAAAACAAGCCTAAAAGTAGGTAAAGTAGTAATATAGGAAGTATTGAATGGTCAATACTTTATAATAAAAAAGACTTAACAGAATACTGAAAAATTGACAATACATTGGTGACTAAAGCATATAGGTAAGCTATAATACCATACCAAACGGAAGACCACACATAGGATGTCCCGACACGTGTTTCGCTATGGTGTTTTTTCAAGGGGGACTCCATAGCGAAACACGTGTCGGGGCGTCCTACGTGTGGTCTTCTGTTTGGTATGGTATTATAGCTTACCTATATGCTTTAGTCCTCGCCAATGTATTGTCATTGTCAAATTTTAGATGGATGGAGGCCATGTATAACAAATATAAGAAGAGTACCATGGTCGCGGTGCCCGGGTCTATGAGTGAGTGTCCCTGGTTTATCGTTATGGATTGTTGATGGTGCATTTCCTCTACAGTCTGTGATTAGGAACAGGACGAGTTAATCAGATCATGTGTTAATCAATGCAAAAATCCCAAATTACCAATCATCTATCTAGTATGAAAGACACACACACACGTTTGATATAAAAAAAACTTTATTTGCAGTTAAAAAACTAAAACTCTGCAGGAAAATCGAAATCAGAATCGGTAAGGGGTCATCTCCCTACTGCTGATGTATATATAATATACTGCATTTTCCCGATGACTTCCAGCTGGATAGAATGTATGATCAGGAGCCAGGAATTCAGTGTGAACATGGCTTTAAAGAAATACCATTAAAAGAATCATGCCTTAAAACACAGTAAAAAAAAAAAATTAAAAATTAAAATTTTAGTTATTAAACGGTTGATAAATCATCAGGATTAACAATGAATAAAGCAAAGCTCAGTACTCCGCTAAGAAACTTTAAATGTGGCATCATCTATTGTCAGTGTTATCTATATAGAGGTCATTGTAGAGGGAGGGGAGGAGATAAGCTGTGACATCATCTATTGTGAGTAGTGATGTAATGATGGGTCAGTGTTATCTATATAGAGGTCATTGTACAGGGAGGGGGAGGAGATAAGCTGTGACATCTATTGTCAGTAGTGATGTAATGATGGGTCAGTGTTATCTATATAGAGGTCATAGTACAGGGAGGGGAGGAGATAAGCTGTGACATCATCTATTGTGAGTAGTGATGTAATGATGGGTCAGTGTTATCTATATAGAGGTCATTGTACAGGGAGGGGGAGGAGATAAGCTGTGACATCATCTATTGTCAGTAGTGATGTAATGATGGGTCAGTGTTATCTATATAGAGGTCATAGTACAGGGAGGGGAGGAGATAAGCTGTGACCTCATCTATTGTCAGTAGTGATGTAATGATGGGTCAGTGTTATCTATATAGAGGTCATAGTACAGGGAGGGGGAGGAGATAAGCTGTGACATCATCTATTGTCTGTAGTGATGTAATGATGGGTCAGTGTTATCTATATAGAGGTCATTGTACAGGGAGGATGAGGAGATAAGCTGTGACATCATCTATTGTCAGTAGTGATGTAATGATGGGTCAGTGTTATGTATATAGAGGACATTGTACAGGGAGGAGGGGGAGGAGATAAGCTGTGACATCATCTATTGTCAGTAGTGATGTAATGATGGATCAGTGTTATCTATATAGAGATCATTGTACAGGGAGGAGGAGGAGATAAGCTGTGACATCATCTATTGTCAGTAGTGATGTAATGATGGGTCAGTGTTATCTATATAGAGGTCATAGTACAGGGAGGGGAGGAGATAAGCTGTGACATCATCTATTGTGAGTAGTGATGTAATGATGGGTCAGTGTTATCTATATAGAGGTCATTGTACAGGGAGGGGGAGGAGATAAGCTGTGACATCTATTGTCAGTAGTGATGTAATGATGGATCAGTGTTATCTATATAGAGATCATTGTACAGGGAGGAGGAGGAGATAAGCTGTGACATCATCTATTGTCAGTAGTGATGTAATGATGGGTCAGTGTTATCTATATAGAGGTCATAGTACAGGGAGGGGAGGAGATAAGCTGTGACATCATCTATTGTGAGTAGTGATGTAATGATGGGTCAGTGTTATCTATATAGAGGTCACTGTACAGGGAGGGGGAGGAGATAAGCTGTGACATCATCTATTGTGAGTAGTGATGTAATGATGGGTCAGTGTTATCTATATAGAGGTCATTGTACAGGGAGGGGGAGGAGATAAGCTGTGACATCATCTATTGTCAGTAGTGATGTAATGATGGGTCAGTGTTATCTATATAGAGGTCATTGTACAGGGAGGGGGAGGAGATAAGCTGTGACATCATCTATTGTCAGTAGTGATGTAATGATGGGTCAGTGTTATCTATATAGAGGTCATAGTACAGGGAGGGGAGGAGATAAGCTGTGACATCATCTATTGTCAGTAGTGATGTAATGATGGGTCAGTGTTATCTATATAGAGGTCATTGTACAGAGAGGAGGAGGAGATAAGCTGTGACATCTATTGTGAGTAGTGATGTAATGATGGGTCAGTGTTATCTATATAGAGGTCATTGTACAGGGAGGGGGAGGAGATAAGCTGTGACATCATCTATTGTGAGTAGTGATGTAATGATGGGTCAGTGTTATCTATATAGAGGTCATTGTACAGGGAGGGGGAGGAGATAAGCTGTGATGTCATCTATAACATAATCTTGTATCCAATCTGTTTTCACAGTGATGTAAATAAGGAGACTTTTGAATAAACTTTAAAGAAAACTTTGTGATTTTCATCACATAATACAAATGTAAAAACCAAACCAATGTGTTTTTTTTTTGCTTTTTAAGATGGCATCCTGCCACTGAAAAGCCACAACTTTTTTTTCCCCATTTCACTCCTATTGTTTCACATGACTGTTGTTAATCTGTAATGTTTGATTTTATTTGTATGTTCCCCAAAATCTGTAAAACGCTGCAGAATTTGATGGTGCTATATAAAGATTATTATTATAAAGTCAAATAAGAGTTTGTACTGGAAAGCTGAAAACTAAAAATACAAAAAACCTGCAAGATTATAGAGATACCAAGTTTGCATAGTTCTTGTAACATTCTATTACCTTCACCAGATTTGTGGATGTTTTATGCGTTTATGATTTCTTTCATTAACAGACTTTTATATGTCATCTATGGGTTATATTTGAACTCCTTGTAAAATGGATGTACTATTACTGCATCCAAGGGGAAGAACTGTATAAGGAGGACTCACAGGCAGAGGCCTCTCCATACAGGCCGAGTGTTTACTGTATAATACAGCAGACACCCACCACTAACACTGGAGCCAGATGGTTACAGATCAGGAGGACAAAACCCTACAATGCAAAGATTTTTAAATAATCTCCTTTCCCTAGAACTTGTATACTAAGAAATAAAATCACACGCAAGTATCGTCACTTCCCAAAATACCTGATCTAACAAATAAGAATGATTATTCCCCTCGGTGAACCCCCTATAATGGAAAATACTCCCAAATGTATGTATCAACTATTTTTCACCATTCTGCACCTCAAAACCATCAGCTCGTTCCACAAAAATTAACACCTTGCACTGCTTTGTATGAAAAGGTTATTGGCACCCTACAGTGCTGTGCAAATTAATTGGGACAAAGCCTTAAGTAAAATCGTAAGTTGGTTACCAGTCAGTGTTCAAAACCAATTGTAAGCGCTGTGAACAAGTGTGAGGGTACAACCTTGAGTAACAAAATGTGGTTTGACTGGTCTTAGTCAGAAAATAACAGCTGGCTGCCTTAAGTTTAAAGCTGGTTTCTGTGAGGAGTGGTTTAGTGTACTCCCTCGCCGTGTGATTTGTGCCTCAGAACCAGGAAGAGGTCTATAATTATTACTCTAAATGAACATACAAGTCTTACTTCTACCGTTTCAAGGATAATTCGCACACACAACTAAACCGGATCGTTCTCTCCAAAGGAAAAAAAGAAAAAAGTAAATGTGGCAGAAGAAGGAAAACGACACCAAGAACGGATAAAACACTTATCAGAAATGGTAAAACGAATGCAAGAAAAAAATAAGACCGGCAAGGAGACTTGTTTACTGCAGGTAATGATATTAGCGAAAGTACAGCGAGGGCTTCTGGAAGGCAACAAAGCCAGTAAGGAAACAACTTCACTGAAGGAAAAACGACTCACATGGGCAAAAAATATAAATCTTGTACTGCTAGTCAGTGGAAAAAGGTCATTTTCAGTGATTAAATCCATCTTTTTGTTCAAGGACACAGAGAGTGTTGTTAAGGGAAGCAAAAAAAAATGAACCATTGTGAGCCGATCAGAATCTACAAACTGTAAAGCACCCTCAGAAACAGATGTTTTGGGGCTTCTCTACAGCGGATGGTACAGGGAGCTTGTTTCCTGTTGATGTTATTATGAATTCATCCAAATAAATAGACTTTTTTTTTTCTTGTTCTGCCATTCATGTGTAAATTTGAAGGGACATTCCAACAGGATTTGGCTCCATGCCACAAGTCCAAGTGTGTGACGAAATTCCTGGAAGACAATAAAAGTAAGTGCTGGACTGGCCTGGAGATTCATTAGACTTAAATCCTATAGAAAATGTGTGGATCATTGTGAAGAGACATTTGGCAAAATGGACAGTACTACCAATGCGTGATCAATGGGGCCATACAAGTGCGGCTCCATGATGAAGAATTTATGCAAAAACTTGGTAGAGTCAATGCCAAAACGTATTGAAAATCTCACACATTTCTTACTAAAATTAGTATGTAACAGTGCATTTTAACATTTTATTAAAATATTCAAAAACATGTTTTTTTTTTGTTGCTTTGTCCCAATTAATTTGCACAGCACTTTAGTATGGTGACGCTCCAACTTCATTTTGGTTGCTTGAAATGTAGTAAAACCAATCTAAATTTGGCATCTCTGATCATATCGACCCAAAGAATAGGGTGAGGTGTCATTTGGACTACACAAATAAAGGGGTCGTCAGAGACCGGAAAACAAAACACATTGGCCGGGAGGGGGCTGCTTAAAAAAATAAACATGTACTCATCCCGCGGTCCCTCCCCACATCCCTCCAGTCCATGCGCCATCTAAACAAACAGGGACATGGAAGCCGCACTGTGTTCAACTGGCCAGAAGCTGAACGCAGCATGTCTTCCGTGCCCCCTGTTTGTTTGCACGGGGCACCGACTGAAGGATGGCAGCGCGGGGTGTATAGGTTTATTTTTTTTAAGCCGCCCTGTCACGGCCACCAATTTTTTTTTTTGTCTTTCAGACAACCCTTTTGAAGCTATAGAAACAGAGCCCTCAAGAAAATGCATTTTTGGTCCATTGCACAGCATTTGGAATTTTTTTCTAGTTTCCCAGTATATTGCATGGGAAATTAAAGGGGTTTCCACTTACACAAACAATATTATTTGCCGAAATAAAATTATACAATTTTCCAATATTCCTCACGGTTTTCTAGATCTCCGCTTGCTGTCATACTATAGGAAGCTTTACTTCCTGTAGATAAGTACAGATTCCTGGTCATGTGATATCAGAGGTGCTCTATTACTCCCTGTGATATAATGAGTTGTGCACCTGTGTGACATCACACGACCAGAGACAGATTCCTATGCACAGGAAGTAAATAAGGACTCTTCCTATAGAATGGCAGCAAGCAGAGATCTACAAGGAATTGATACAGGAGGTATACTGGAAAACTATATAACTTTGACACAATTATTTGCTAAAAGTGGACAACCCCTTTAAATACTGACACCAGCAAGTTTGTTACGCAGGAAACAAGCAATCATGCGTGAAATCAAAGCCAAATGCATGAGCCCATATAAAAGGACAAGGGGACGTGTGCTAGGCACCAAAACATCAGCCATCACTGGTCCCCTTATAGATGTGTGTGCAGGGGGCTCTATTATAGAACCCTGCAGTCACCAGGGGCCTTGCTGTTAGTTAAAGAGCACATACCTGAAGGTAATTGTGACTTTTCAGCTCTCGAGCAGGTGCCATGTGGCTGTAACCTAACAGCGGAAGAACTCTCCTCCAGGACTTGGTCAATCCATGTACAATACTTACAGATACATAGCATCACCCGTTAATTCTTCATTATATATGGAGCCTGTAACAGAAATAGCAAACCGGAGTAAATATTACATAGTGCTTATAGCACAACATGTAACATCACAGTTAATGGAGTTGTGGCTATTAGTGCATCATGAGATAATATTGGCCCACTCTCTCGTTTTTGCATAGAGGAACACACCAGAAAGGAAGAGCGGGGCAGAGATTTTAGCATTTGGCAATGACTGTCCATGTTAGGCAGAGACAGTGGAGAGATTTGAGACACATTTTAAAGAACCATACTGTAAATGGAAAAATGAATCCAGTTTTATTACAAAAATCAAACACTGTAGTAGTAAAATAAATAAAATAATCAAACATCTCACTGGGGACATGGATATGCAATTTTTTCTACAATACACTTCTATTTATTACATTTTGGCTATGAATAGAAGAATGACTGATATAGAAGACCTGGGGGTCTTCCCCAAGCACCAATATACTCAATGCTCAATATACTGTGCAAAAATGCATTTATATTCAAGGAATGTAGCTGGACTTTGTCCATTGACACATTGCATTGTTCTTTGATCATTCAAACTGCTCCCGCAGACCTGCCCTCTGCTGTAATATCCAACAAGAAGCCCGCTACTGCTTACTCAGAAGGGAGGGGCTGTGCCGTTAGATCTCGCAAACGAGTGCACCAAGTCCTGCTACAATTCTTGAATGTAAACACATATGTCTGCTTGTATTACCACCACATACAAAAGGTATGCGTACACAGATCTCCAGGAAGATTACCCAACACAGTTTACAGCTGCTGGTGGACTCCCTTTGAGGACCTACCACCACTCCCATCAACTGCAAAAACTTTTTCCATCCTAACTCCAAGACCACCGTGGCTCTACAAGTACAGCAGTACTTATGGCATGTTACAAACATGCAGAAATGATTTTTTTTTAAAGTCTTGGTAAAGGTTTCCTTGGCTACTACAGACCTGTGCACTCTCCTTACATGTATTAGAATATTTCTATTCATACCAAAATTATTGCCTAAGGTTTCTAGTAAAGTAGAAGTGTCAAAACCTTCCTTTCACTACACTTATTTGCAGAGGAGCATTATTTGTTATGAACTTTTTTTTTTAGGATAATCTATAGAGGTCATGATTAGGTTGGATTTTCTGGACCGTTTTCTCTTCTAACCCTATTAAATATGATGCCAAGATAATTTATGTCCCAGCTTCTGTTTGAATCCTACAGCAATTCTCAGGGGGAGGGGTTATAAGGTATCCAGCAAAGATTGCACCAGCTACAATCCTGACATTTTCAGTTCGGATACTACTAACAACATGTAGCTACATTTCTTTAAAACTATTTAGGATTCTGGGTGAAAACAGCACCTGGTACTGGTTTTGTAGAGATTTCCTGTGACAGCAGCAATGATGAGGTGAAGGATTATAACAAAACACCACATATTCCCTGGTAAAGAAGCACTCCGGCGATTCTTCTTTAGAGATAGTTACGTATAGTACTTACCTTCACTACCATTGTTATGTGTATTCTTTCCGCTTTGTTTTTTCCCCTGCAGATTTCGATTCAAGAAGTCAGTCGCCATTTATCCTGAACAACTTCCCGGACGATGAGCTGCTCCGCAGATCGGTCGTCTATGTTGGAACACGTCCGCTCCAGTTCCTCCCGATGTCTCAGGCGTCTCCTCCGTCCAGGCTCTGCTCCTCTGCTGTAAAACAAATCACCAGCAAAAGACAGAGCCCCCTTGTCTCCACGCCCACAGTAAGGAAGTAAAAATCTGCCGGAGTGCTTCATTTTTCATCAATAATATTGTCACCATGTGGTTTACACTTACCTTCGGTCCACAACAGCAGGGGCATCCATATCTCTCCAGCAGTGACCAGGAAAGGCCTCCTCAGGGTTAGGCTTGGTCGACCACTTACCTGACAGCTTCTCCGTCCCTCCAGACTTCACAGATGGTTAATATTCTGATATCCAGTGAGCAGGAATGTTGTCGGCAGAGTCCATCCCGCGCAGGTGTAATCTCCGCTGTATATCATCCTCAGTTCTTTCACCTTGAGGTCCAGGTATGTACATATGACACACACACTAAACAATGGGAAGAATTCTCGTCTTGGGTGGTATTGCTAGATTTATATTTTTGAGTTCCTTCGCAAAAAAAACAGACTTTACTGCCCATCAATTAAATGTAGGGATTTTAACTTTCACCATGTACATGATTCTACAAGTACAGGCGGTCCCCTACTTAAGGACACCCGACTTACAGACAACCCATCGTTACAGACAGACCCCTCTGACATCTGGTGAAGCTCTCTGAATGCTTTACTAAAGGCCCTGATTGCAATGATCAGCTGTAAGGTGTCTGTAATGAAGCTTTATTGATAATCCTTGGTCCCATTACAGCAAAAAATGTTTAAACTCCAATTGTCACTGGGGCCAAAATTATTTTGTCTGGATCTACAATTATAAAATATACAGTTGTTTCGACTTACATACAAATTCAACTTGTGAAGAAACCTCCGGACCCTATCTTGTACGTAACCCGAGGCCTGTAGTAGAATTATCAGATGGCCAGGGCTCAGGGACATGGCAGAGTCTGTACATGGAATAGGGATGGTGTATGACATCTACTTTCAGAAGGGGGGGGGGGGGGTGTCCCTATATTCTTCCTGGTATATAAAGACTGGATTACACATGTGTTGCTTTCCATTTAATCCACAAACATCAAACGAGTCTCCCTAGATTTTTACCACATACAGTGGGTACGGAAAGTATTCAAAACACTTTAAATTTAATTAAATATTTGACTCTGAAATCTAAAAAGTTTTTGCACATTAAATGTACACTCTGTTCCCCATCTTGACAGAAACCGCCCCCAGAAAATGTAGATATTTTTGCCAATTTATTAAAAAAAGAAAAAACAAAATATCACATGGTTAGAAGTATTCAGACCCTTTGCTGTGACATCAACATGCTGTCCATTTCCTTCTGATCATCCTTGAGATGGTTTTACTCCTTCATTGGAGTCCAGCTGTGTTTAATTAAACTGACTGGACTCGATTAGGAAAGGCACACACCTGTCTATATAAGAACTCAGTTTATGTCAGAGCACATGACCATCACGAGATCTAAGGAACTGCCCAAGACAGAATTGTGGCAAGGCACAGATATGGCCAAGGTTACAAAAGAACCTATGCAGCACTCAAGGTTCTTAAGAGCACAGTGGCCTCCATAATCCTTAAATGGAATAAGTTTGGGATGACCAGAACTCTTCCTCGATCTGGCTGTCCAGCCCAACTAAGGAAACATGGGAGAAGAGCCTTGGAGAGAGGTAAACAACCCCAAGATCACCATGGCTAAGCTCCAGAGATGCAGAAGGGAGATGGGAGAAAGTTTTATGGCAGAGTCTGCTGATGGAAGCCTCTCCTCAGTGCAAGACATATGAAAGCCGCATACAGTTTACAAAACACATGAAGGACTCCCAGACTATGATAAGATTCTCTGGTCTGAAGAGATAAGGATTGAACTTTTTGGTGTTAATTCTAAGCGGTATGTGTGGAGAAAACCAGGCGCTGCTCATCACCTGCCAAATACAATCCCAGCAGTGACACATGGTGGGGGTAGCATCAGGCTATGGGGGCAGGGACCGGACCACTGGGTGTAATGGAAGGAAAGATGAATGCGGCCAAGTACAGAGATATCCTGGATGAGAACCTCTTCCAGATGCTCTGGGCCTCAGACTGGGCTGAACCTTCCAACAAGACAATGACCCTAAGCACACAGCTAAAATAACAAAGCAGAGGCTACAGAACATCTGACTATTCCCGCCCGGCTCAGCCAGAGCCCGGACCTAAACACAATTAAAGGGGTATTCTCTCATCTGGGCACTCACATTCAGTTTCACTAATCTGCCATATATAAACATTTCTTCAATTGGATGTTATTAAAAAAAAAAAAATGTTCCTGTGTGAAGATAATTTCTCATAAATGTAGCCATATGGTCCCTGAGAAACAAGATGGTTTCCTCGGATACGACCACGTCACACTCTGGCAGCAGTGGCCAGACATGCGCTATAGAGTCCTGCCGGACCTCCTGGATTCAGCGATCATTACCACAGGACGGCTGTGGGACCTGCAGTAACTCCCAGACATTTCATAAGCAAAAACTTTTTGTTTATTTGTGCAATCTCTCGGGCAGAGGTGGCCGTATCCAAGGAAGCCATCTCGTTTCTAAGGGACCAAATCACTACATTTATGAGAAATTATCTTCACACAGGAACATTTTTTTTAATAACATCCAATTGAAGAAATGTTTATATATGGCAGATTTATCAAACTGAATGTGAATGCCCAGATGATAATACCCCTTTAAGCATCTCTGGAGAGACTGGAAAATGTCTTCTACAAACGTTCACCATCCAACCTGAGGGAACTGGAAAGGATCCACAAGGAAGAGGCAGAGGATCCCCAAATCCAGGGGTGAAAAACTGCATCATTCCCAAAACAACTCCTGGCTGTACCAGCCCCAAAGCTGCTTCTACTCAACACTGAGCAAAGGGACTGAATAATTATGACCATGTGATATTTCAGTTTTTCTACATTTCTGTTTTTTTCTCTGTGAAGATGGGGCAGAGTGCACATTACTGAGCAAATAAATTTATTTATTTTTTTGATCTCACAAATTGGCTGCAATGAAACAAACTGTGAAAAATGTAAAAGGGGTCCGAATGCTTTCCGTACGGCCAGACCCTGAAGCTCCACCAAGGTATCACTACATTTGGCATTATTGGAAACATCGCACACCTAGTCAAGGAGAGTCTTTGTAACAAGTCAAGTGAATTGAATGCACAGATTTTATTGAAGAGAATAATGTCAGTAAGTGAGATAAATATAAAGCAGTAGGACAGCGGCATCCATCGTATGATCCCACGTTCACCGTAGCTCCATCTGGTCTCAAGTCTTGCAATCCGGGATCAGCAACATGTCCTGGTGTGAGGTCCAAATCTCATCCATGAAACGTTTGGGCAGTGAAAATGAGTAGTGCCTCACTTTACACATGCTACACAAATAGTCCATGGAGTGAAGCAAATCACTTTCAAGACGCCCTCCAATTCTTAAAGGGAACCTGTCACAAGCTTTTACTCCGCTAACCTACCAGCCCCATCAGGAAAGGTATAAAATATTCTTTCTAGCATTGCTTCTCCATGTTAAAACTCAGCGCTTCACCTATAAAAAAAATGAGCTGGGAAGAGTCCCCTTTTGTCAGAGAGGAGTCACTTTTAGAGGCTAAAGGATAAGTGTCACTTCAGATTTCCCTATGGTATCTAGAACCATGGTCTCAGTGTCATTGTAAGGGTGTGGTGCAACAGAACCAGAGATATGGTTCTGTATGGGAATTGGATCTCTGGCTTTGTAGCTCACGAGTAGCTTCTCTGCCCATTTTTACACGACTTTGGAGGGGATTAGTTTTAGGCAAAGAGGTGAGATTTCACATAAAGGAGGACATTCTAGAAAGGACATGTCATACCCCTGAGGAGGCTAGTTGTAGGGTCTTAAAGCTTCCTTATCACTTCCCCTTGAGCAATTCCAAAAAGATCCACTGCGGAAATCCAAGGCCGACTCGGTTTTCTGCTGTGGATGTTCAGCTGTTCTGCAAATCAGTGCGACTATTAGCATCATAAAATGCAACTTTTCAGCGCAGAATATGCGGGTAGAAGGAACAGGCTCATTCTACTTGCAGCCTCCGGAGGAGGAATGATGGCAGATGTGAGGAGGATTTTGGAGTAGAATATGCAGTTATATGGAGATCATGCAAATTGCCCACGGAATATCTTTCTACACAACATAAAAGCTCAACGTCTTTCTTTTTGTCTCCTACTTTTAATAAAAGCTGTCACTGGGGTCTATGGCAATTATCCTGCATTTATAGCTCTGTTCATAGTTCCTGTAAAGGTCAGTGGGGGTCAAGTGTTTCACTACCTGATAAGTGGCGACATTGTGCTGGTAATTTATCCTACAACTACAGGCGGTCCCCTACTTAAGAACACTCGACTTACATACGACCCCTAGTTACAAACGGACCTCTGGATATTGGTAATTTACTGTACTTTAGTCCTAGGCTACAATGATCAGCTGTAACAGTTATCACAGGTGTCTGTAATGAAGCTTTAGTGTTACTCCTGATTCTTATGACAATCCAACATTTTTAAAATCCAATTGTCACCGAGACCAAAAAAGTTCTGGCTGGGATTACAATGATAAAATATACAGTTCCGACTTACATACAAACTCAACTTAAGAACAAACCTACAGACCCTATCTTGTACGTAACCCGGGGACTGCCTGTACTCAACACCTTTTTATCTTTTTGCTAGAAAGGCTATTTGATGGCTTCCCTACAAGGGGTGTTCCAGTACCAATCCTATATTAAATATTCTAGTTTAACATTCCCATTTCAACCAGTAATGGATATTGTTTGAATGTAGAAAAGTTATACAAGTTTCCAATATACTTTCTGTATCAATTCCTCACGGTTTTCTAGATCTCTGCTTGCTGTCATTCTATAGAAAGCTTCTATGTCTACTTCCAGTGGAGAGGTGCACGGCTCGTTATATCACACAGCTCTAATTACTCTGATATAATGAGCCGCGCACCTGTGTGACCATGGTCAGATTTCTGTCTATTGGAAGTTAACATAGTAGCTTTCTATAGAAGGACAGCAAGCAGAGATCCAAAAAACTGGGAGGAATTGATACAGAAAAGTGGATTGGAAAATTACATTTTTTATTAAACAAACAACATTAATTTGCCAAAGTGGGAACACCCCTTTAAATATTGCTAACCTGCTGCTCTAGTTAAAGGGTATTGCAGTGAAATCACGGAATGTGGCTAGGATCGGATCCTTTAACAACCGATCCTATTTAGGCCTTAAAGGATCCCTTCACCTCAATTTAAGATGTCATGACCTACCCCCTACCAATCTAATGACCTAACTTTGTTATGTTCTCATCAAATTCAAAACAGCTTTTTTCAATTGAACCATTTAGTGGGCCATTAATTGATTAAAAGGGCATCTACCTTCAGTTTCACCTTTGACGGGGTTAATTTAGTTCTGAAAGTCAGTAAAATTATGGAGATACCAAATATATGCAGGTTGTTCTTCATGGTTTTCACTACTTTTGCTGTCACATTTTGGGAGTTATTACTTTTATATATATATTTTCATTAGTAGAGTTAGATCTTGTTTTTTTTTGCATGATGGGTCGAATTATTAATTGTTTTTTATATTTCAGTTTAGATGAACATCCCAGCTATAGTAGCAAACCCTAATGTACATATATACGAGTTTGGATTCAGGCGTTACAAGTTCTCTGGGATGTACATACTACTACTTCTACTACTACTTCTTCTTCTCAAACCAATGAATTTAAAGGACAATTAAATATTTAAAGGAAATCACCTTTATTTTTATAAATTCACCTAAAATTATTTAATATCATTTTCTAAATATTCTATCACTTTGGGGTTACAGCTTTGTCTCCCCCATAACAGCCTACAACCAAATCCGGTGTTTTCTGATGCAGCAGATCCTTCCATCTTACCCCGGCTTATTCATATTATACATGTAGGGGCAGATGATGGGAAACATGTATTTGGTCTGTAGTTTGTTATCACAGAGACAAAGTTACTATTTCATAGACCTGAAACCATGTTCTGCACATTGGCCATGGTCCCCAAACTGAAGACACCTCGGTGACATAAGTCCTGCTGTATGGATGAAACTCATCAATGCAAGTTTGGGTCAGACATGGCCAACATACGGAGCGCATTTCCCGTGTTTCATGGTTACATACGTGAGCTTCGAAGCCATGCGAGGACATCCGTGGATAATTTCATGTCCCCTACACAGATACTAATACTGCAGATATAATGCTCCACAAGGCTGCCATCCCCCCTGATATTTGTCCTCCGTAGCACCCAGCCGGAGTAACATACACCAACAGGCTACAGACTCTTTATACCCGAGGGTCCTTGGAAATCTTCACTCACCAATCTCTCCTTTCTATAGTAGCTGGGGACCCCCTTCCCATATACACAGGTATAACATAAGGCTGCTGCTGCTTCCCTATAGGCCCTGATTTGTCCTAGCAGACAAGTGTCTGGACCCTTCTTACTTCCCTGCTGGAATTTTAGCCTGTATTCACCTTGCAAATACATGTGATAAGAGGTCTACTGATTTTACTAAACTCTTACAGGTCATAAGAAATGTTGGGACCTCCACCAATCACAAGAATGGGCTGCCCCCCCCCGTTGGCCATGCATCTTGTCGCTCCATAAAGTATCTATGGGAGTGTCATAAAATTTCTGAGCATGGAGCTCTCTTATATCCGGCACTACGATACACACCGACTGGAGCGGCAGGACACATGACCGACTAGTTGAGTACTAGGTGATAATAGGCTCCACGTTCTTGTGATAGGTAGGACCCCGCCAATCTAATTCCCCTGTAATCAGGAGATAACATACTACAGTAGGACACCCTCTGAAGAGATGTTTCCTAAGATACATAACACAGAACACTTTCAGTCACGTGTATTTATACTTGCAGATGGCGATGACAGATACACAACAATTTACAAGCCTTTTAGGAATGTATTTTCTGTAAAGCGGGTAAAGTATACACAAAATTAACTCTTGACAACAGACAAAAAAGCGGGGCAGCTATTCCCACCACTTGGGTGGTTCCTATTGATGTGATCCGGTGGTCACCTATGGGTAGTCTGCATGCAAATGCTATAGATCAGTGTCCAAAAACTGCCATAACTGCGGATCTGGCGAGATTCTTTTTATTTTTTTTTGCCCCGTTTTGTAAATCAGCCTCAGTCACTAGAAAATACATTTTAAAGCTCTGACAACACTAAATTATATGCAGAAAATAAGCATCAAGAATCTGTTAATATCTATCAAACTATCAGTTACCGGTCCCTGGATATTAGATCTGAACAATTATGGACGTCTTGTCTTTTACAAAGTCATCAGAAAAGCCATTTTAACTCCAACTGCGGGTAAAGTCCGACCAAAACTACACTGGATAATGGATTTCTCTGATTTTATGCGTAGCTTAAAGGGGTTGTACCAAGTCTCTATGTGAGTATCTAATCTGTGGATAGGGGATAACAACCTGATCAGCGAGTCAGACTGCTGCGACGCCACCGGTCATGAGAACGTGACCCCAGTCTTTATATCACTAATGGGTGACAAGAATAAGAACGCAGATTCCGGACTAAATAGAACCTAGTAACTTGCTTGGGTCTCCCCCATCTAACTTTTCCATGCCCATCCTTCTCTTTCCCACTGTCTCCTATGGGTCCCACACCCAATGTTTGTATGGTTGACCCTATGTTGGGGTCTTACTTTCTCACAAAAACTGAAAATTTTCCGATAAATACAGTTAAAAAAAAAAAAAAAAAAAAAAAAAAAATCAATTACAGGCAATAGTTGAGCGCTAATTTCCGACATTGAAAGGAGTGGCAGGACACTTGCTCGACTTGCCACTCTACCAATTAGTAAGATCAGGACCCCCGCTCTCTGGATCACTGGAGGTCCGAGCAGTCAATTACCCACCAATAAGCTAGTTATCCCCTATTCTCTACATAGAAAATAACATGAAAATGTAATACAACCCCTTTAATATAATCAACAACAAATAGTCGGAAAAAAAAAAATCTTTGCGTTCCAACAGCAAACATATTTTAACAAATAAGTGGATTTACCAAACAACAAAGCTAAATTATAAGCAACATAATTAACATTGGAGAATAACTGAAGGCAAAGACTTACCAAAAAAAAACTGTACCAGAACTCAAAATAAACTGAGGAACACCTGCTTAAGGCCCACTTCTTTCTTGTTAAGGGCATTAATGGCAGACACGGCTGCTGAATAATTGAGCATGCGCACAGTGGCTACGCCTTTTTCAATATTTTTGAGATTTACAGCGCTCACTTTGTAGTCACGGAAAAAGTCTAAGATTTCGGCAGCCGTGACAGAAGCTGGCAAGTTCCTGATGAAGAGTAAAGTAACTTCACTTTTCTTTGTCCCTTGACCTTCTCCAATCGGTTCTTCAATGACATTTTCCTCATCAACACCATCATTGGCCTCATCCCGGCCAACGTCAGTGACCTCGTCCACGCCGACAACACTGGCGCCAACATCGTTGCCATCTTCCACGCCAACATCATCGGAATTTTCCATGCCAACATCATTGGCATCTTCCACGCCAACACCACTGGTGCCAACATCATTGGCATCTTCCACGCCAACTCCACTGGTGCCAACATCATTGGCATCTCCCACACCAACACCACCGGCAACTTCATTGGCATCTCCCACATCAACACCACCGGCAACTTCATTGGCATCTCCCACACCAACATCATCGGTCTTGTCGGCAACGACATTAATGGCCCCATCGGCGCCAACATCATTGGGCTTGTCCACGCCAACATTATTAGCCTCGTCAACACATTCCTCTTTGGGTTCACTCTGAATCAAAGGCTCTGCCTCTACAACATCCGATTCTGGTGTGGGTTTTGCTTCATCATTGGGGACACTTTCTGAATCAGTTTGCATCTCTACCTCTTTGGGGTCCTGTTTTGGAGCATCTACATTGATTTGCACTGTTGGGTCCTCTGTATTACAATCCATATCAGGTATTATATCGGCAGTAAAATCGGGAATGTCATCCGCCTCAGTAACAACGGGGTCTTCTACCTTATTTTCCTCCTGTAACGCCTTCTTTTGTACCTCGGTAATGCGGCTCAAGAGGATTTTAATTCCCAGATAGGTTTGATTATTTTTTTCTTCAGCTTTAGACGCCTCTTTTTCATCTGCAAATTTCACCAAAGCTTCCCCAAGTCCAACTCCTTTATTGTCCTGTAATAGAATAATGTTCTCCTCCTTTACCGTTTGCTCAGGGAAGAATTTCTGGATGTCCGCTTTAGTGACATCGAATGCAAAGTTACGCAGATAAAGGTACTTTCGTTCTTTTGAGGAGGGGTCTTTTGAGGAACGGTCTCTCGAAGAGTGATCCTTTGAGGAATGGTCTTTCGAAGAGCGATCTTTGGAGGAGCGGTCTTTTGAGGAGCGTCTTGGAGAGTCTTTCTCAGCTGAGCCCTCTTTACAAACTCTGTCTTTCATACGTTTAATTAAGTCATTCATTTTCCCTTTGCTGATGGGCAAAATGGTGACAGTATGCCCCTTTAGGACCTCCCTGTCCAAGTCCAGCGCTCTTTTATAATCCTTATCTGTAGTGAACTTGGCAAAAGCTTCTCTAGTTCTTTTACCGTTTTTGTCAACTAGGAATGTAATATGAGAGTCTTCCATGTCAAGGTCAAAAAAGAACTTCTTGATATCCTTCTTCTCAACGCTGTTACTCATATTAATAAGATGTACAAAGTATTCCCGTATATAAGGTGACCTACGTCTTCGTCTGTATGATGGGGACCTGGACCGTGATCTCGACCGTGATCTGGACCTGCTCCGGCGCCTGTGATACCGAGAATAGCGTGGAGGAGACCGAATGTAACGTGGAGGTGACCGAATATAACGTGGAGGTGACCGAGATGGAGACCGCATCCTTAAGCCATGTCCTCCACCGTTTTTGATCCATTCTGCTTCATTAGAAAGCTTAAGTGTCACTGGTGAACCACAGATGGCAATATTATTAAGTTTCAGCCCTTCATTAGCATCTGAAGCTCTTCCAAACTTGACAATGGCATTTCCGTTTCGAAGACCGTTTATAAATTTCAAAAACATGACATCTTCTACAAGAAGTCCCTTAAAAAACTCTCGGATTTCCACTTTGGTGACTTTGATTGGCATCCCATGCATGTAGATATATGAAAAACTTCCGGCATATCTTTTTTCAAGGGCTCTTCTAGCCTCTGGGTTATACGAAGCAGATGTAGCTGGATTTAGACTTAGCTGGTATACCTCCAATGCACGTCTCATTTCCTCTTCACTGCTGTACGTTAGACGGACAAATGTGTCCTTAAGAACACGGCCAGATAGGCTCAAAGCATAGCGGGAATCTTCAAATGTTCCAAATACAATAAAAGCCTCACCGTATGGTCCGCCAGTGATGTACACACCTCCTCTGGGAATATTCAATCCGAGGAAGAATTGGCGGATATCAAAAGAATCCGCTGTAGGAGGGAGACCCTGCAGCCGGACAATTAGCGACATTTTTGGGTCAAATGCAAAGATACCTGCAAACAGCAGAGAAAAAGAAAAAAAAGTGTATAATGCATGGAATTTTCTTGGAATAGGTAGAATAAAAACTGTATCAGGAGATACTTTGGTATATAAGCGTCATCGGCAAAGCCCCATTACATTACTACGACAAACGACTGCAGACTGACTGCTTTGCAAAATTGCTGAGGCCATCACATGCCCCCATCCATAATCCACAAAACTTCTACATGCAATACACATAAGGCAGCTGGTAAATCTGCAGCAATTTCTGAAACTATAGAGCAATTTTCCACATTGAAATCTTTCTTATGTACAGAGCTGTGCGAGGGATTGTATGCTGCGTAACAAATTGTACTTCATCGTGACGGTATTTATTACTCCATGTACTGGGAATCGCGTGGTCCGGCGTATTCACCGGCCTATGGCAAGCAGGGATGGTCCGGGAAGGAAGCACTGCCTTGGACCGCCCCCTCATGAATACGCTGGACCTCTGTGAACCGAGTCTGGCGTTCTTAGGCTATGGCGCTACAGTGCCTGCTAGCTTTATCGAAGGTTGCCGATACAGCTAGCAATGTAACACTAGGATCCGCTTACTTTAGTAGTGCATTATTTCTGTCAACCTTGGGTGACAGGTTTAATGTGGTGAAACTGGGGTAAACATGCAGCTTTTTGTGGAATCCCCTGAGGCGGTGATCAGTTGCTATGACAGCCCCGGGGTCTTTGTTAGGGCGCGGTCACATGTGGCGTTTTTGAGTCCTTTGTAAAAACACCATATACTGCAATACAGTAGTATTGCAGTATATGGTAGGAAAGATCAGACGATCTAGGGTTAAGGAATTTGAATTAAAAAAAAATATGTATATTAAAAATTCAAATCCATCCCCTTTCCCTAGAACTGATATAAAACTAAATAAACAGTAAAAATCAAACATGTTCGGCATTGCCGCGTTCCAAAATGCCCGATCTATCAAAGAATAAAAAACGGTTATTGCCAGTGAACCACATAATAAAAAATAGAGCCTGGTCCTTGCATAATCCTCAAAATAGTAGCAGTGAAATCATCTTGCAAAAAAAAAGTCAAAAGTCAGTTTTTAAAGTCAGAAAACGGGGAAACAATTTTTTTTTCGTACACATTCGTTTTAATTTGTGAAAATATATTAAAACACAATAAAACCTATAAAAATTTGGCATTACCGTGATCTTACTGAACCAAAGAGTATAGTAGAAATATTCGCAGAAATATGGCGAAAGTTGCAAAAATTGGGGCTACAAGAAAATGCTTTTTTTCAGCCACATTTGGCATGTAATAATAATGTCATTGAGAAGTAAAATTTGTTATGCAGAAAATAAGACCTCATACAGCTCTGTATGGGGAAAAAAAATATGAAAAAGCTATAGATTTAAAAACTTTTGCCCAACTCTGCACTAAGAAAAAATAAGCAATTCTCTAATTTACTATAATTCGCCATCGGCAGGTGTGAAGCATCTAGCAGAGGTTTTACTTTGCCCCCCATCCACCCCACCCCCCCAGCCCGACTAATCTCCATTTGCCAGACTTTTTGGTTGCCATGTGAAACCGTATAGTACAGCTAGATGACAGGGGGCTTCTTGAGATGGTCTGTAGGACTTGTAGTGATGTCACTCGCATGTGACTCATCACATGCTTCAGGCCGGCCAATTACAAGCAAACTGTCGTGCATCATTTGAAAATACTTAGTTTGAAGCAAAGGACCTGTAGTGATGTCACAAGTATGCGAAACATCACATGCTTCAGATCGGCCAATTACAAACAAACGAAAGTTCTCCTCTTCTGGCTTCAGTAGGGTGAACTGATGTCACAACCAGGAAGTGCCACCCACATCGGAATGAGCTGAATCTGAATCTAATGTTAAATATACTAGATATATCTCAGACTGGGAAGAAGCCAGCAGTATGATACAGGTATCATTGGAATGGTTATCAAAAACTCTGTCCAGCTGCGATAATACTATTTATTGTCAGTAACTTTACAGTTATGCGGTAAGGGGTAATATTTTGATAGATTGGGACTTTGGGGATGCACTGATACCCAACACATTTACTATTTTTTTTTTTTTATATCAGTTCTAGGGAAAGTGAGGCGATTTGACCATTTAGTAAGAAAACTATTTTTTGGGCCTCCTAGGGACTCCAAGCTGTCATGGGAATGTATTATCGCTCTTCAATGATGTTGCCGGTCCAGGCCAATATAAGTTCACAGGGTCATCATACACAATGAGTACCAATATGCAGCAACCAACCCGATTGTATAGAGAGGGCTCAGCCCATGAGCCCTCTCTATCCTCCCTAAACCCCTTCACGATTGCCATAGGTATGTATATTTGCAAATGTAATGGCAGTGGCCAACTTATAATGGCCACATCTCCTGAACCCTGGCACCCAGAAACACAATCAAGGTGTCATATTAAACATGATATCTGGTTGTGTATGGATATTCACAGAAAGTTACATAAGGCACCAGAATTTTGTTTCTAGGTGCCAGGGTTCAGGAAATAAGGGCGTTTGAAGTGACCTGTCAGCTGAAAGCAGGAAAGACATTCACTTTTCCGAAGCACACGCACCCTCTGCATCTGTAGCTGCACCTGGGAAATGGTGAGGCTGTACAAATTTATAACATATTTTAGTAAAAGTTTATTCATTTTATTAAAAATACTTTAAATTGGAAAAACGATTAAACAGCTTATCACATTTGTAGCCAATTTTCCCGCAAATTCTATTAATAAAAAAATATGCAATTAATAAAATTTGCATATGCGAGACCACCACGCCACTCACTTCCTCACAGTTAAACAGGAAGGCTATAGCATCATTCACCTGTTCTTGTGATAAGTAGAGGTTCCACCAGTCAGACACTCAGCATTACGCATCTCCTATGATAATGGGAAAACCCATCGAACCCCTTGCAGCAAACCGAAATAACAGATGATTGGCATGCAGCAAGGGGGGCACTCCCTCTTGGTTGTGACTGTCATTCCTAGCAACATAATTTTTCCTGACAGGCTACATTCACACTGCCGTTGCCTGCCATACTGTAGCATGGCGGGCACACGGCAGTGCCGGGGAGAGGAGGAGCGCGAGTGTGTCACTCAACCCCGCCCCTCTCCTTAGGAATATATGGCGGACATGTCCCATCTTTCAATGGGGTGTGGAGCGGTAAGGTTCTGTACTGTAACTTTCCCGTTGGGCGCCGTGTGCCCATTGCCGCCTATGGGGGACGTAAATCGGCTGTATATACGTCCCCTATACGGCAGTGTGAATAGTGCTGAATATACTAGGAATTCCCAAACCCCCTAGGTTAAAGTAACCTAAGTGGTCTAAGACAAAAAAAAAAAAAAACCCTAATTGTTCAAATCACCCCCATTTCCCTAAAACTTATATAAAAATAAACAAACAATGAAAAACCATAAATATGTTAGGGATCGCCACGTCCCAAAAGTCCTGATCTATCAATAGATGAAGACGGTTATGCCCGGTGGCAGAGGTCACACAGGTGCCTGGCTAGTTATATCAAAGAGCTGTCTGATATAACGAGCCATGCACCTGTGTGACATCACAGGACCAAGGATATAACAAGCCGTGTAATTCCAAAGATTTTATACCAACAATCAGACTTAAAGGTTGGGAAATATTTTCCCCCTAATAGGGTTGCATAAAATCCAACTCTGAGGTTTTTGTCAGCATTATGGGTAAAACTTGAGCCTATATTTAACCTTATCTTCTAGGTTACATTACCAAGATAAAAAAAAAAACAATAAAGCTCCCATGTCACATACAAACAATTACTCAGCTGCTGCAGTTTTTATCCTTTTCTAGATAAGAAGATACAAGCCAACAAATCTCTTACCTGTACAATATCTCTGACAGCCAGTTGCTAGTTATAACGTCTGCGTTAATACCTGCAAGCAAAGAAAAATTAGAAGGGTGAATCACTAAAACATTACTAAATAGCTGAAAAAAAAAAAAACAACCACTACTACAGATATGAACACCTTCAATTCAAATTCCATTCCCGATGGATTATTTTACATCACTGTATAGAAGAGGACCTGTGTACACTGGTTTTTTTGTTGACTCTTGTACATTTGTGAAAAACTTGGCTTATACTCGAGTATTTACAGTAATTTGTGGTAGAGATAATAAACACACAACCCCTGTCAACGCTCCTATGTACAAAACTGGTAGCTATATATCTGTTATCTGAATAAATATCCTCCGACTCAAGCAGGTTCTGTGACACCCACATCGGGTGGCTGAACCTGGATGTCGGGTCCGCTCATCTCTATTCCCTCCTCCTCACTTGCTTCTCTCTAAAATGCTCCACTCTCTCTAAAATGCTCCACTCTCTCTAAAATGCTCCACTTTATGCCGATTTCTGCGTACAGCTACATAAACTCTGAGTTACATGCAGGTCTTCACGAGGAGAGGATCGATATCCCTGCTCTGACTGCAGCAGCCTGCCAAATGCATCAGTTTCTGGCCGATACTGGAGGCGAGAAAGAAGCGTTTCTTAATTCAATGCCTGGGCTCCACACTGCTCAGTGCTCCTTCAGCAGAGGGAAGGCTCATGCGTATTAATACACACAACACTTTATTCGATAGGTGTAAACTCGCCGTTTCAAGTGTTATTGTGACCCATAATGGAGTCCGTTAGAGGGGTTGGCCACTATTACAAGAGTTTACAGGGGCAAGTCTCTAGGCCTGGAGAACTTTCCCTGCAGTCCTGAGGCAGGTTACACACCAGCAGGAGGACTTGGGACTTCTTGCGAGTCCTGCTGGTTTCCAGTGGATCAAGGAGGCCGTGCAGTCATTGCTATATTCACAATAGAACATCCAAATGTCCCACCCAATAGGGGGTATATAGACAGCAATGGGTGCAAGGTCCTCTGATCAAATAGCCCACAGGCCCTTGGGCGTCACATGATCCGTGGCCTGCAGAGAAAGTTAATCCGGGTAACTACAAATAGGTGACCCTATTATGGCCTTCTATTTACCCTGGTAAAGTTTTATATTAGTGGCCAAACCCTTCAAAGTTCCACCAAACCTTCAGTCATTCTGGAGGAAAAGCAGGAAGGTGTGAACATGGCTCATATATATTTTGCTAGACCATCTATAGTTTATGGGAACTCTAGGTCTAGACATCAGGTATGGGGGAGGGGGGAGTTAAAATAACATAGGATTTAAAGGGAACCTACCACCACAAATCTACCTATAAAGGTAGATCGGGTGGTAGGTGGATCAATGGGACATGAGGATAGCCCTGCGCGCCCTCGCCCGGCGATCCTGCTGTCTGCGCAGAAGAGCAGGCCCGCGCCTGTTTCGGAGCAGTGACGGATGGTGAGTAGGAGGGGAAAAGAGGCTACCGGGGCGTGGAGTAGCCGCCTCGTGTAACAAAAGTGTGGGGACGTGAGGATTAGCCCTTAAAAGGGCTATCCTCACGTCCCATTGATCCACCTACCACCCAATCTGCCTTTATAGGTAGATTTGTGGTGGTAGGTTCCCTTTAAACTTATTGAACCTCTCTCCTGAGGGAAGTCAAGGCCTTGTCAGGAGTGTAGCTGCCAATTCCTCTCCCTCCTCACTAGAACATATTCACGAATAGCCAAGTGCTGGTGCTGAAGGGTCATCTATGACTGGCTTAGGCGCTGTTAGGGTGCGCCCACACGTTTCAGTTTTTCAGATGCAATTTTTTATGCCAAAACCAGGAGTTGAGCGAAAATAGAGTAAGAGTAACGCTTTTTAATGATGATCCTCACTCATTAAGATCCATACCTGCTGTTGGCTTCAAAAAGATGCACCCTCATATCATGTGTCTGATTTTTGCACCACAAAGAATGTGTGAAATGAAGCTCCAACACATGGGGGCTCATTTACTAAGGGTCGCACTGCTCACTTTCAGACTGTGCGCCTTTTTCGGGGATTACACGGCTTGGACAGGTATTTAACAAGTGTCTGCACTGGGATTTTGACGCACGCAATCCTTTTTTTTTTTTGGTGCAGCTCCATGTGACAACTTAGGGGCCATGGCTTCAGACGATCCGACTGATTCGCACTGAGTGCAGGATTTTACTTTCAAATTGTGTCGCAATACAATGCACTTACATGCACCAGTAAAAAGAAGGTGAACTCTGTCGGTTCTGAGCGGGGAAGCGACACATGCAGGATATCGGGCGCACGATCTTAGTGAATCGCGGCACAGTGCATTATCGTTGGACAATGCACTTTCGGTGAACACCAGCGGCCAGGTAAGTAAATGTGCCCCATGGTCTCTTTATAGCCAATGGACCAATTCTCACATGCAATTTCTTTAGCCCTCATAGAGCTATCTGCACACGTATTGACCAGCGTAAAGAAAAAAAACCTGAACGCAAATCAAGTGCAAAATATGTGCATTTTAATCCTTCTATTTCTTTGGGGTCTTTGTTGTGTGTGATTTACTTGCCGTTTTTTATCTGTGCGTCATCTGAGTCATATGTAATGCAATTATTATGCTGTTTTTAAGCTTTATCTATGATCTGATTTTATGATTTCTACATAAAATCGATACACAGTTTGCAGATTTCCACTTGCCAATAGACCACGTGCACAAAAAAAATCCAAAGCAGAAAAGTGACGCAATCTTTAAATGTTAAACTATTTCCACGCGGAAAAAAATGCATCTACACGGCTTTATCCAAGTCATATTCACTTTACTAGCATTGTAACCCCCTGCAGAAATGTCTGCAAAAAATCTATGAAGAAAAACTGTATATAATAAGCCCCTTTAGCCTACATATTTCTGTTATCTGACCCGTACAAGGCTGCAAAAGACAAAAAAATAGTGTCTATAGCTGCAATGTGCGCTATGAATGCATTTCTCCAGGGTGAATCATATTGCACTGAAAACACGTCTGAACAGGGTCCTATGTGACATTCTTCCAGTCACAGAGCAAAGCTAGGTTATATTTCTCTATACCCCACATTTTCCATCGTACAAGACAATGGCTGAGCGCAGCATTGCGGTCACCAGGCCCCGAGCCGGATACCACAGCTTCGTCCTGTCACACAACCGCCAATACCACTGAAGATGGAACTAGCAACAACTACACAGCAATACCTACCATAGATGTCACAACCCGGGGCCGAAAACCGAGCGAACGCCGAAGGTCCACCGTACCCCACGGATAACTGCTAGAAAGATGGCGGAGGCAGACGAGTGCACAACTGCGCATGCGCTGTAGCTTGAGTTCCGCTTAGAAGAAAAAAAAAAGACACGACGCCAATGAATTTAGTGAAACCGCGACAGAAGTAAGAAGCGACGCTTTGTAAATGTAAGGATTGTATAGTTCTACATGGAAAAAAATGAACGGTAACGTAGTGTAGTAACCGAAAAAATGTCTGCCTCCGGGCCAGCGACGGTTATTCGGTGCACGTTGATGACGTCAGCGGCGCCTCAAGGCGGAGGGTCCTAGGCGTTCTGAGGGCGCAAACGCCATTTTGGAACGTACTAGAAATCGTGTTTTGAGAGACGAGGGAATACGGGAGTTTGAGATTCGGTAAATACGGACTGAGCTTTGGACTCGGTTCTCCGAGGCAGAGGTATTAGATGCACGGGTTTTTGGCGCCATCTTCCTGTTATTGTGAGGGGACTGTGGTGATAGTTACTCGGGCGTCACTGTGTGTGACTGGTGTATGAGGGGATGTCGTCTCCTATTGGACAGTTAGAGTCCATGACAGGCGTGGAGTTGCTGGGACTAGTAGTTCTCTGAGTATATGAGGTGACTGAATTATTGCCCTATGATCAGGACAGGGACGCGCTATATTCATAGTATGGCGGCTACGTATCTCTGAGCGCAGTACACAGATCATATTTATAAAAATGTAATGCCGAAAGTTCTGTACATTCTCGTTTTAACCCCTTTCCGGACATGGTTTCCAAGAGCGATTACTTTTGGTATTGTATTTCTAATTTCTGGGGTTTGTTTCCCATAATGCATTGAAAAAAAATTGGGAAATTTGCCTCTACCCTTGGCACCCTTGGGCGTGCGTTTTTGGTCTGTTTTAACCGTGCGTTTTCATTCCGTTTTAAAAAAAAAGTGTACGTTTTTAAAACTCATCCGATTTTACACGTTTACCATGCGTTTGGCTGCTTAGAACCTGATGTTCTTAATAGATCAACAGGTTCTAAGCAGCCAATTGCATGGTAAACGGTCAAAAAGGGATGCGTTTTTTAACGGACTGAAAACACATGTTTAAAAACGGACCAAAAACGCCACGTATGGCATCACCCTTAGACCTTATTACCCCATTCACTGATACGTGCCCCATACTCTATTGTATTGGCCACTTTTTTTTTTAAAAGGGGTATTCGCAGGGGTGTTCTTATACTCAGGATAATAAAATTACAAATTCTCTAATTCACTGTAATTAACAAAAATCCAGCATTTCACTGGTATAATTCGAACCTGTCTCTATCAGTCCTGATGTATACAATTTCAGTTGCCCCTGGATCCGACCCTAAATCTTCTGCCTTCAGGGTCGACAGACATCTCGTCTGACTCTACGGAGCTGAGCTGTTCTCTGTCTCTAGCCCTAACAATTGCATTCCAGGACGAGCTCACACACACTTCCTGTCGGCAAATATCACCGTGTGAGGAAAGCTACAAGTTGCAGGCAGATAAGCTCTTTATCCGGGGAGGGAGACACAGCTGATCTGATGTGTGTGTGGCAGAGCAGAGATGTAGCTCACGGATCTCATCTTTGATCTGTCTCATCTCTCTTTCTATGTGTCAGATACTAGTGGAATGTCAGAAACCAGATGAAAGTGTATATAAACCTTTTACCCTGATAATCTAACCACATTGTCCAAGCACCCAGATTACCTCACATAAAACCAGCATTGTGCAGGGCACCTCCTACTTCCCAGTGATCTGCCATTATAGAGTAAGTTCCATTTTCATAATTTTGCAAATGAGCTTCTCATTGCACTGGTGATGGCTTTATCTGTTGGTTTAGTAGTAAAAGGACTACAGCACAACGCAGAATCGGGCTTTAATCCACCAATATGCAATGTTCCAACCACCACATAGTCTTTGTCTGGCATGCTTGACGTCAACTCTTTAAATTATGCTAATGTGCTCAGAACTGTAGCTGCACAGGCTATTGGTGTTCTGCTCCCTCAGAACTTATCCTCTCCTTCTGCCTGATGTGACCTCAAACAGTGGGAGTGGGATGGATGTGCGCTTAACAGTGTAACAGACTGTGAAGCTGTAGCAGAAGGCACTTTGGTAATGCCCCCCTCCCCATAGCCTTTCTAAATCTTTAGTATAATTTTAAAAAGATGATTTTTAGAAGGAAGAAGGCCATGAATAACAAATAGATAACAAGCACAATGTCTGGATCTATGAGTAAGTTGTCCCTAGTTTAGCATGATGGATTTTAAAGGTAGATTTCCTTTAAAAAAGAATAAAGTAGATGTATGTCCTAGCCCTTTGATGCTTGTTTGTATAAAAATAAAATGACTTGTTCTGTAGAATGACAGATCTACAGAAACGCTTACACAATGTTCTTTATACTCGTTTTAAAGAGGACCTGTCACCCAATTTATCGTCACTAGGAACTGCTTACTAAATAAGCAGCTCCTAGTGCTCGATCAAACGCTGCAGTGTTAGAGTGATAGCGTTACCGGAAACCTCTGGTAATGCTATCTAACACTGCGGCGGAGTACAATGTTAACATCGGACAGCTCGCAAAGCGGTCCAATGTATTCATGAGGGGGCGGTCCGAGGCGCTGCCTCTTCCCCGGAGCGCCCCGCTCGCTCCATAGGCCGACAGTGACTGCCGCGTGCTAGGCGGCAGTCACCGCCCCTAGCCACGCCCCAACCCCGCCCCCTCATGAATACGTCGGACAGCTTTGCGAGCTGTCCGACAATTACACTGTACCCCGCCGCACTGTTGGATAGCGTTACCGGAGGTTTCCGGTAACGCTATCACTCTAACACTGGGGGGTTTGATCGAGCACTAGGAGCTGCTTACTTTAGTAAGCAGCTCCTAGTGCCGATAAATTGGGTGACAGGTCCTCTTTAACAAGTTATACCTGTTATACCCTTTAACCAGTTCAAGTCCGTTCATAAAACCTGTTACCTGACCAAACAAACAGGGGCTGATTTAACAGGTAGCGATAAGTAGGTTTGTTAAAAGAAGGCTCTGTCTTACATAAACGCTAAATGAATACATAGGATAGGCCATTTTTTTTTTAATTGACATCCAAGAAAACTTGTACTTATATGTATATCTTTTTATTTTACAGTTAAATTCCCAAAAGAGCTTCATAATTTATACAGGTAAGGAGGGGTAGACTCATCCATGTGAAGGCTGAAATGTCAATGGTTGCTGCTCACGGCATGAAGCTTTAAATCTCTTATGTCCCCCTTCCTTTTGACCCTCTTAATACATTTGTGTTCTGTAAGATCTTTATGCCAATTTTGTATATTCTGCGCAGGTCACTTGCCGTATTATAAATGTGTACATCGCATGTTAGACAAAGTATTTACAATTACTATTGTGCGCTTTTGTTTTCAGGTGACTGATTCTTTCAGACCCTAACAATGGCTGTAGTGATCCGCTTACAGGGGCTTCCTGTTGATGCTGGTTCGGTTGAAATTCGGCATTTCTTTACTGGTTTGCAAATTCCTGATGGAGGAGTGCATATTATTGGTGGAAAACTTGGTAAAGCATTCATCATTTTTGCCACGGATGAAGATGCCAGGCGTGCAATGAGTCGATCCGGAGGGATCATTAAGGGCTCAGAGATTCTGCTTTTTCTCAGCAGTAGGACAGAAATGCAGATTACTCTAGAAGCAAGCCGAAAACCAAACAAGAATCCAAAGCATCCAGCTGTACCTCCGTCCGGTGAAACAAATCATCCAGGAACCATGAAGAAAGGAGCAAATCCAAGCAAATTTGAGAAAAAGAATTATGATACTAATTTTGATAACAGTACGGCAAAACATCGGGAGGCATACGAGAAAAGGGAAGTAAATGCTCCCAATGATGACCTATATTTATTTTTATACGGGCTACCATACAATGTGACGGAGGAAGAGATCAGGCGGTTTTTCAAAGACCTAGATGTTGCTGATATCCTTTTTACTGTGCGACCAAATGGTGTTAAGAATGGAAATGGTATGGTAAGATTTGGAAGTGTGAAGGATGCTGAGGCTGCTATGGCTTTTCACAATGAATATATAGGGTCTAGGTTTATATCTCTTTCGAAAACCACTGAAGAAAATTGGGTGAAGGCTGGAGGCAAGATTGGGGATACTTATACCAAACAACCCCGGAAACGAACAAGGTCCAGATCACCAATGAACCAACAGTTTTATGTCCATCTGAAGAACTTATCATATGGAGTGGAAAAGAATGATATTAGGCACTTTTTCGCAGCGCCGGATATGGCAGACTCCCAAATCAAGTTTCTGCTTGATAAGCATAACAACAGAACAAGGGACGGCTTTATCATGTTAAAAAGTGAATGGCAATATGAAAAATGTCTTGCTTTAAGCAAAAGCAACTTAAAGGGTCGGCCAGTGGTCATTCTCCCTATTGCCCGGAAGGCAATGTTGGAATTAATTGAATCCTACGAAACTCAAACCCCACCAAAACAAGAGCATGGATATGAAGATTATTCAAGAAGAGAGCCATCTAATCAAAAGAGATGTATATACGTAAGGAATTTTCCCTTCGATGTGAATAAAGGTGAGGTTCAGAAGTTCTTCAGTGGGTTTTCTGTGCACGAAGATGATATTTTCCTGCTGTTTGATAACAAAGGTGTTGGATTAGGAGAAGCCTTGGTAAGATTCCCATCTGAAGATCAAGCTTTGATCGCCGAAGGTTTAAATCGGCAAATGTTTTTGGGGACTGAAGTCCTTTTGAGGCGTATTACTGATGAACAGATGAAAGAGTTTGGTGCTTTCATTGATACTCCTGTTGAGCCACCTATGGTATGTTCACCAAGGTATAGAAACGACTACATAAAAGTGCCACTACCCGAAGCCCATGATAGGCCTTATGCAGTGCCTGAATACGATCATCGGGAGTACAGAGACTCCCCAGAGAGGCTATATGACCCTTATCAGATGGAGTATGGCGGCAGGGATGAACATTTTGGCGGCTACGAGATGGAAAATAATCACGTTGAATATGATCATTCATTCCAGGATCCTAACCTAAGCTTTGGGAACAGGGCGGCAGGAGCAATTATACGCATGAAGAACCTACCATATACTATTACCAGTGAAGAAATTCTAGACTTTTTCTATGGCTATAACGTAATTCCTGATTCTGTAGATATCAAATTTAATCGAAAAGGAATGGCCACAGGACATGCTACAATCTGCAGCGGTAACTACGAAGAAGCGATGGCTGCTGTGAATGAGCTCAATGAAAGACCCATGGGAACACGAAAAATTATTCTGACCTTGACTAAGATCTGAAGGGAGTAGACAGACTTGGTTTTACACAACTTTTTACCACTGTATGGCCTGATTGATTGAATGACAGACTCTTTTTTTTTTCAACAACGGTTTAAATTTTTTTTTTTTTTTTGCTCTGAAAGTCTTTGACCTTTTTCATTTTTGGTCAAAAGGAAAAACGAAAGTTAGATTTTAGTTTTTTGACCACATTCCACATGTTGTCTTCAGTTCTGCTTATTCATTGTTATGTGGATTAAAGTGTTAACCTATAATCGCGCAAGTATGTCTGGGAATTTATTTAGCATTTTCTGAATGCACCATTCTATATATAGGTGTATACATTTCTTCGGTTGAAATTCTTTGCTTTTAAAGCTGAGACGGAGATCTGTTTTTTTTTTTTCCTTTGGTATTGCTTAGAGCCAGTTTACCAGTAACCATTAGCTAGCTTTCATAAAGGTTTAGGACATTGGATATTGAGTGTAAAATTGCTGCGGCCTACAGATGATGGTACATTGGTGTTCTGTGATATTGACGTGTGCGTAGCTGCAGGAAGAAGGGTTCTTTGACTTTTTGTTGTGATGGTTACCTATATTTTGGGGCCTTCACTTGTGTTTTAGGTAAGTTACTTTAATAGATTAATGCATTTTTTTCCTTTAAGCTTTTGGAGAGTCAAAAAATTAGGTTTTTAGCTCAAGCCTAAATGAGAGCACTATCACGTCCTCTGTTGCTCTATGCTGTGATACTGTTGGGAATTAATATGGAAACTTGGTGTATCCTGTGAAATCAAGGAATTTCAGAATTTCTGCGAGCCTTGATGTTGTCAGAAGTTATTTCATCCAAAGCTCGGTGAATATGTACAAATCTTGGGCACTGTTTTTCAGATGGAAAATAAGTTATAAGTTCGACAGCAGCTTCTGAAGAAAAGACAGTGTTTTAATTTTCTGGGGAATTCTTTCAAATTGTATTTTCTTTGACTAATATGGTGTTGGCATTACCATTCCTGTTGTGAAACCAGTATTGTGATCAAGATCCTTAGGTGGCATCTTATTTGCATTGTAATGAAGTGAAAATATAATCATTTTGGCAACTTTTAAGATGGAAAATGGTGGTCATTGTGTAATTATTCTATACAGGATATCATTCCACTTCTTTGAGGGCAGTTACTGTAGTGAACAATCCATGTACAGTAGAGTCCAGTTATTCAGATCCAGACCTGATTCATCATAATTGCGTTTTGGAAAAAAAAAGACAATACTTGGTACAATTAAAGAAATCCAACCATGCTTTCGGAAGTAAAACCTCGTTCCTTGGTGAAAACTTGGTTTTCGGCAACCGAGAAATAATCTTAAAAACTAGCGGAAGGTGTACGTTGCAGCACACTTTTGCATTAGCTTATGAAGGAGATACAACTTTCTGATTTGGTTTGGCCACTGTGCGCTAGGTAATCATCAACTTTATTCAGGTCATTTCCTGGATGGTCAACGATTATGCGATTGGTCCACATTTAGATGTTTAGTGGCTAGTTAATTGGGTAAATTTACCTTGTGTGAACTTGTCAATGGAAACCTGGTTCTCTCCATTATAATGCCTCGAAAAACGCTGCATACCGTTCAGTTGCTACATCAAGTGGCATCAGTATGGATGGCTGCTGAATTATAATCTTAAAGCAAGAGTAAGGTTGTGTTTTTTTTTTGTTGTTGTTTTTATTTTAACCAGCAACGGTAGTTTGTTGGAAAAATAATTGGAACGCAATTTTCTCCGGCAGACGGAGAAAATCATCTTTAATCTGGATGTAAGGTAAACAGACTCTGGTATACCCGAAAGTAGGAGGGTGAAAAGTGGTCTATAATCGGATGGTACATAAGGATGTGATCAATACAAAAATAAAATCTGAATTAAGCGGTTACGATAGACATCACATGGATAAGAGCATCTACCAGAATGTACTCATTTTGGAAGCCGGTCTGTTTGTTTTTGAATACCAGACTCCCCCCATCTGAATGCATCACTACCTGGTCTTGCCAGATCACTCCCCTTACGGAATGATTGGAGCAGGTTATTTGCTGTGATGCTAAAGCCAAATCAAGATCACAAACTTGCATCAGTCAGTCAGGTCCCGTGTAGGTCCCCAGTGTGTGTGGCCAAAACATCTCTGACCCATAGAGGCATGGGCTCCGTTTTTTTTACCAAGTGGGGCCTCCATGGATCTGACTTGTTTTCTCTTGAGCACATCCCGCAGATCCTCGACTAAATCTGGATAACCTTACGGTAAAATCTACGCCTCAATCTATTTTGTTAGCCAAAGCTTTCCTGGCCTGTTTTTGCACTATGACACTTGTCCTGCTGAAAGAGAATTTTCAGGACTTACAATGCCCTTACAAAGTGGTCTACGATGTCTGCAACAATATTTAGGTAGGTTTTGCCTACGTCCAACTACCGTCTTTCATTGTATACGTGTCCATTTTAGGCACTTTTGCCGGTGAACAGGGGTCAGCTGGGGGCATTAAATTTACAGACATTAGAGCTACAGTAGCTATTCTGTGGATCTTTGTTCTCCAAGTGAACTGAAGAGTTGTGGACACCCATGACTTTGAAAACCATAAAGAGCAGCAATCATTGGAGCAATTTTTTTTGGATAGGCACTAACTATGAAAACACATCACAAGACCCGATGTTTGGGATATGCATCTTGAAGTCACTTAGGTCCTTCTGCTTGCCCATTTCTTATTTGTTGTTTTTCTCCACTTTGATTACCATAGAGCTACTTTCTTTTCCTGCACATTCTGCACAATAGGTATTACATAAACCATAAGCATCTCCACAAATGTGATTCATGCTTGGGTTACGAGGATTAGCAAACAATGTCCTTTCTAGTCGGTATTTGGCTCCTATAACGGACACAAGAACGGGGAGTGTATGGTAATGTATACGTACACACGGATGGAGAATATCCAAGTATCCCAAAAGAAGAGCTGTGATAACTAATATGGATACACAACATTTGAGACTTCTGAAAGGTGATACTGACCTCCAGCCTCCTCTAGTTTGTTCACTTCAGTGTTTCCTTGGAATATTTAAATATCTTTTTAGTATTCTAAACTCTACATGTCCCCTGTAAGGAAATTCTTACATTTCTTATCTGACGGCCAGGTCCTAACTTTCAGATTTTTAATAGGGTTGACCACTCCTGTACACAAAGTGTCCCATGTGCCTCTACTAAATGTAGCTAATTTCTGAATGTTCATTAAGTGGTACACCAGTCCTGCTACTTACTTCTGCACTGTGTGCAGACACGGATACATATACAGAGATGTGTGTAATAGAAGAGACCCCTTTAATACTTAAACGGGTTTGTCCTGCCAGAGGAGCTGGTACTTAAGAAACGGTGGAGAGTGTTTGGCCCCAGCCACCAGACACCTAGAGGTCGGAGTCTTCTTTCCTATCCTGTGAATAAGGGAATAGTGGTCAGGGGGAAAGCCTCTATAAAAAGCCAGGCTAAAAGTGGAAGCTGCTGCTCCTAAATTACGAATGGTGCTAGACAAACCATGGGGCATTGATTACATCAAAGGCTTGACTCCATAAAATGATCTAGTAATTGTTATCATAGACATTCTTGACTTATGGTGATAAAATGATAAAGCACAACTCTCTGCAACATCTTGAATGGCGCACATGCTTTTCGTATGGTGCTGGTGCTCGGTAGTTCCCTCTTATACCTGCCACTTCAAGTGGTAGGTTTCCTTTAAACATTAAAGGGAAAGTGAATGGATTACCTTGTTACTTATGTAAATGAGTTGTAGGAGCAGAGCTATTGGCATAATTTTACTTCTTTGTGCCCCTAACCTTGCTCCTCCATTCTGTTCTTCATCCTGGAAAAACACTGGTCACTGTATTGTAAATCCTGCACATGCAAAGTGTTCATGGATGGACTTGCTTTTCCGAGGCTTCACTTTGTAGAAAAAGCTGTGGCTTCCAGTACTTTTCACTATGTCGACACACTCCCTGCTAACAGGTACGTCTGCGTGTGAAGATAAGTGATGATGTTATCTTACTCCCAGGTTAGACGCTCAGACTGTGCATGCACATAATAAAGATTGATGTCAACGTATTGATGAGGAGGACTAATTAGTGAGCATGCACAAGCTTTTGGCTGTCTGCACACAGTAAAGGCCAGTCGGTCAACAACAAAAGGGACATTGCAACCTGTCTCATCTGTAATGAATCTACTGATTATCATATAACACAAGATATGTTAAAGACTGCTTGTAAAAGGACCCCATGGCCCATGACACACTTGAATGGCACCGTGGTTGCAAGCCATAGCTGTATTTAAGGTAATTAATTGGGTGGCTACAGCTTCCCTTTAAACCATCTGAAATCATAAGTTTTGTTTAACTTAAAGATCTGAAACCTGATTGCACACACACATTGGGGTTATTTCTGAAGACTGGTGTGTTGTTCACCAGTCTCAAAGGGGTTTTCCCACAAAGCAAGTTAGACCCTATACACAGGTATCCTTAGTGACGAACCCACGTGAATCACAAGGAGAGGGGGGGGGGGGGGGGTCAGAGGTAACTGGTTGCGCATGGGCGGGCTGGCGGAGATTACCGAGTAGAGCCTAACTTGCTTTGTGGGAAAACCACTTTATTCATCAGCGTACACAAAGAGGTTCCAATTTCTTAGTAATTCAGTTTGTTTCTCTGGAATCTAAATCTATGCCAGGTCCAACCTTTCACTTATAATTGCTTCTAGTTTTTTTTTTTAGTGCGGGTTATAGTAAATTTGGGAAGGGCTTCCTTTCTTGACTCCTCATTGCGTTGTAAGCCATAAAAATGGAACATGAAGCATGATTTATCGGGATAAGTATGTCCTGAGTGTAGAATCTCTACCTCCTTTTATTCTATGGTCCAGCGTTGCTGATGCTTACATGCACGTTTGAGTGTAGAAGGACCATAATGGGAACATGATTTCAGATGATGCCCGGAGCACAGAACCAATCGCGCATGTCAGATGAAAAGAGGAAAGAAGTTTAGCGTGGCAATATTCATGGCTGTCGTTTCATTCTCTTTATAATGTAATATAACAGATACAACACTCTTTCATACATTGGAGACCAGTGCCCCATAAACCTATTTTATTGGTAATTTTAAAAGTAGCAGCATTGCTACTCTTTCCTTTGAAAATGCTGAAGACGACTCCTTCCCCACTAATGACTTCTGAAGTGAATACAAAGTGAGTTTTGTATTAATGAATGGTAAAAAGGTTTGCATTTAGTATTTTCAGCATGTATGTCAGGGAAACTCCACATTTACATGTTAAAAAGGACCTGTCATCCCATTTATCGGCACTAGGAGCTGCTTACTAAAGTAAGCAGCTCCTAGTGCTTGAACAAACGCCGCAGTGTTAGCGTAACCGGAGGTTATCACTCTATCTAACACTCCGGCAGGGTATAGTGTAATTGTCAGACAGCTCGCAAAGCTGTCCGACGTATTCATGAGGGGGCGAAGTTGGGGCGTGACTAGGGGCGGTGACTGCTGCCTAGCGCGCGGCAGTCAATGCCGGCCTATGGAGCGAGCGGGGCGGTCCGGGGAAGAGGCAGCGCCTCGGACCGCCCCCTCATGAATACATCGGACAGCTTTGCAAGCTGTCCATTGATTACACTATACCCCGCCGCAGTGTTTGAGGTTTCCGGTAACGCTATCACTCTAATACTGCGGCGTTTGATCAAGCCCTAGGAGCTGCTTACTTTAGTAAGCAGCTCCTAGTGCCGATAAATGGGGTGACAGGTCCTCTTTAAATGTATCCATATAGATGGATACCTCCAGGAATTGATTAATCTTCAGTATAAGGGGTATCAAAAAATTTCAAGACGCCACTATTTGAATTGAAAAGGGTAGGTTACTCTGTTCCCCAAGTGCTATGTTTCAGCCTGTCTTTAGAAGCTTTTGTCAAGTCTTAAAAGAGGCTTCTGAAGTGTGGGTGAAAACTAGCACTTGGGAAATAAAGTAAGCCACTTTTATCACTTCGAATATTGGTGTGCTGCCTTTTTTTACAGTTACAGTAGGTACGAAAAGTATTCAGACCCTAATTTTTGAATCTTTGTTTCATTGCAGCCAATATAAAAAAAGGTTTTTTTTGCTCATTAATGTACACTGCAACCCATCTTGACAGAAAAAAAGAAATTAAGCTATTTTTGCTAATAACAAAAAGCTGAAATACCACATGATCATAAGTATTCAGACCCTTTGCTGTGACACTCCTATTTAACTCATGTGCTGTCCATTATCTCATTGAGATGGTTTTGCTCCTTCTTTGGAGTCCAGTTGTGTTTGAACTGATTGGACTTGATTGGGAAAATCACACGCCTGTGTATATGAAACCTCACAGTGCATGTCAGGGCACATGAGGATCATGAGGTCTAAGGAATTGCCCTATGAGCTCAGAGACAGAATTGTGGTAAGGCACAGATCTGGCCAAGGTTAAAAAAGAATTTCTGCAGCAGTCAAGGTTCCTAAGAGCACAGCGGCCTCCATAATCTTTAAATTGAAGATGTTTGGGATGACTGCAACTTTTCCTCGACCTGGCTGTCATTGGAGAAAAGCTGTGGTGATACAGGTAAATAACCCGAATATCACTGGCTGAGCCCCAGAGTGGCAGAAGGGAGATGGATGAAAAGTCAACTATCACTGCAGCCTCCAGCAGTCGGGGCTTTATGGCAGAGTATCTCCTCAGTGTAAGACATATGAAAGCCGCATACAGTATGCAAAACACATGACTCCCAGACTATGCGAAATAACATTCTCTGGTCTGATGAGATGAAGATTGAAATTTTTGGTGTTTAAGCGGTATATGTGGAGAAAACCGGGCGCTGCTCATCACCTGCCAAATACAATCCCAGCAGTGACACATGGAGGTGGAAGCATCAGACTATGGGGGCAGGGACAAGATGTCTGGTTCCTCTGTCCTCCACTCATTACCTGTAGTAATGGTTCCTCTGTCCTCCACTCATTACCTGTAGTAATGGCTCCTGTGTCCTCCTCTCGTTACCTGTAGTAATGGCTCCTCTGTCCTCCTCTCATTACCTGTAGTAATGGTTCCTGTGTCCTCCACTCATTACCTGTAGTAATGGTTCCTCTGTCCTCCCCTCATTACCTGTAGTAATGGTTCCTGTGTCCTCCTCTCATTACCTGTAGTAATGGCTCCTGTGTCCTCCTCTCATTACCTGTAGTAATGGCTCCTCTGTCCTCCTCGTATTACCTGTAGTAATGGATCCTGTGTCCTCCTCTCATTACCTGTAGTAATGGCTCCTGTGTCCTCCACTCATTACCTGTAGTAATGGCTCCTGTGTCCTCCCCTCATTACCTGTAGTAATGGCTCCTCTGTCCTCCTCTCACTACCTGTAGTAATGGCTCATGTGTCCTCCTCTCACTACCTGTAGTAATGGCTCCTCTGTCCTCCTCTCATTACCTGTAGTAATGGCTCCTGTGTCCTCCCCTCATTACCTGTAGTAATGGCTCCTCTGTCCTCCTCTCACTACCTGTAGTAATGGCTCATGTGTCCTCCTCTCACTACCTGTAGTAATGGCTCCTCTGTCCTCCACTCATTACCTGTAGTAATGGCTCCTCTGTCCTCCTCTCATTACCTGTAGTAATGGCTCCTGTGTCCTCCCCTCATTACCTGTAGTAATGGCTCCTCTGTCCTCCTCTCATTACCTGTAGTAATGGATCCTGTGTCCTCCTCTCATTACCTGTAGTAATGGATCCTGTGTCCTCCTCTCATTACCTGTAGTAATGGATCCTGTGTCCTCCTCTCATTACCTGTAGTAATGGCTCCTCTGTCCTCCCCTCATTACCTGTAGTAATGGCTCCTCTGTCCTCCCCTCATTACCTGTAGTAATGGCTCCTCTGTCCTCCTCTCATTACCTGTAGTAATGGCTCCTGTGTCCTCCTCTCATTACCTGTAGTAATGGATCCTGTGTCCTCCTCTCATTACCTGTAGTAATGGCTCCTCTGTCCTCCTCTCATTACCTGTAGTAATGTCTCCTCTGTCCTCCTCTCATTACCTGTAGTAATGGCTCCTGTGTCCTCCCCTCATTACCTGTAGTAATGGCTCCTCTGTCCTCCGCTTATTATCTGTAGTAATGGCTCCTCTGTCCTCCTCTCATTACCTGTAGTAATGGCTCCTGTGTCCTCCCCTCATTACCTGTAGTAATGGCTCCTCTGTCCTCCGCTTATTACCTGTAGTAATGGCTCCTCTGTCCTCCGCTTATTACCTGTAGTAATGGCTCCTGTGTCCTCCTCTCACTACCTGTAGTAATGGCTCCTGTGTCCTCCTCTCATTACCTGTAGTAATGGCTCCTCTGTCCTCCTCTCATTACCTGTAGTAATGGCTCCTCTGTCCTCCTCTCATTACCTGTAGTAATGGCTCCTGTGTCCTCCTCTCATTATCTGTAGTAATGGCTCCTCTGTCCTCCGCTTATTATCTGTAGTAATGGCTCCTGTGTCCTCCTCTCATTACTTGTAGTAATGGCTCCTGTGTCCTCCTCTCATTACCTGTAGTAATGGCTCCTGTGTCCTCCCCTCATTACCTGTAGTAATGGCTCCTCTGTCCTCCTCTCATTACCTGTAGTAATGGCTCCTCTGTCCTCCTCTCATTACCTGTAGTAATGGCTCCTCTGTCCTCTCATTACCTGTAGTAATGGCTCCTGTGTCCTCCTCTCATTACCTGTAGTAATGGATCCTGTGTCCTCCTCTCATTACCTGTAGTAATGGCTCCTGTGTCCTCCTCTCATTACCTGTAGTAATGGCTCCTCTGTCCTCCTCGTATTACCTGTAGTAATGGATCCTGTGTCCTCCTCTCATTACCTGTAGTAATGGCTCCTGTGTCCTCCTCTCGTTACCTGTAGTAATGGCTCCTCTGTCCTCCCCTCATTACCTGTAGTAATGGATCCTGTGTCCTCCTCTCATTACCTGTAGTAATGGATCCTGTGTCCTCCTCTCATTACCTGTAGTAATGGATCCTGTGTCCTCCTCTCATTACCTGTAGTAATGGATCCTGTGTCCTCCTCTCATTACCTGTAGTAATGGCTCCTCTGTCCTCCTCTCGTTACCTGTAGTAATGGTTCCTGTGTCCTCCTCTCGTTACCTGTAGTAATGGCTCCTCTGTCCTCCTCTCGTTACCTGTAGTAATGGCTCCTGTGTCCTCCTCTCATTACCTGTAGTAACGGCTCCTCTGTCCTCCTCTCATTACCTGTAGTAATGGCTCCTCTGTCCTCCTCTCGTTACCTGTAGTAATGGCTCCTCTGTCCTCCTCTCATTACCTGTAGTAATGGCTCCTCTGTCCTCCTCTCATTACCTGTAGTAATGGCTCCTCTGTCCTCCTCTCATTACCTGTAGTAATGGCTCCTGTGTCCTCCTCTCATTACCTGTAGTGATGGCTCCTCTCTCCTCCTCTCATTACCTGTAGTAACGGCTCCTGTGTCCTCCACTCATTACCTGTAGTAATGGCTCCTCTGTCCTCCTCTCATTACCTGTAGTAATGGCTCCTCTGTCCTCCCCTCATTACCTGTAGTAATGGCTCCTCTGTCCTCCTCTCATTACCTGTAGTAATGGCTCCTGTTTGAAATTGTTATCAGTCTATAAGACACCTGTCCACAACCTCAGTCACACTCCAAACTCCACTATAGTGAGAACAATCCTGTCGAAGGACACCAGAAACAAAATTGTAGACCTGCACTAGGCTGGGAAGACTGAATCTGATAGCAGCTTGCTGTGAATGAAACAACTGTGGGATCAATAGTTAGAAAATGAAAGACATAAAGAACTCGCCCTATGGGGTCAAAAAGATCACTAGAAGGGTGAGCAAAAATCCCACAACCACATGGGGGCCATAGTGAATGACCTGCAGCAAATACACCAATGTGACAATGCTACTATAAGTAATACTATGCCGTGAGGGACTCCGATCCTGCTAGATGTGCCCCCCTACTTAAAGAGCATCTACCACTAAGATGAAGGACTATTTGCAAATGACCCTGAGAGGCGTGAGGATCCATAGGTGTTAATGGAGCCCCTCAGGCTCATTTGCATTACTGTCTTTCATCCTGGTAATTGTCCTTTAAGCAAGTACATATCCGGGCCAGTATGAAGTTTGCTTGAGAGCATTGAAGATAAAACGTGGCTGGGACTTTCAGCATTTCAAGCACATTGCCAGCACAAAGAAGTAGTGGCTTCATAAGAAGCATTTCAAGGTCCTGGATTGTAGCCTTGGGATTCACTAGGGCAGTGGTGGCGAACCTATGGCACGGGTGCCAGAGGTGGTACTCAGCCCTCTCTGTGGGCACCCAAACCATTTATCCTACACAGAGTTCACCAAACAAACTCAAAGAATCCTCCTGTAGCCCCAGGAGACTCTGCTCTCAGCACTACACATAATTGTCTATTTGGACTGCAGGAATAGTGAGAGTTGTGTAAAGGGCTGCATTATTTTTGGAGGTCCTCCTGCTGGCCCCTACAATGATAGTCCAATAGCCTTTCTTCTTTGGGTTTTGGTTGAAATTTGGGAACTTGATCTATAAAAGGTCCACCATCACTGCACTAGGGTATTGTGCGGGCGCCCTGGTCTCTTATGTATTGGGTGGTGTGTGACCTGTACAGGCAATTAAATTAACCTCTTCATGATCGATGGTGCCTGAATGTCCAGGTCAGTTTTTGACATTCTGCTATGCACTTGTATGACAATATATCTGGAAAAGCTTTACATACCATAACAATATTTACTTTGTGGGGGTTTTTTAATGGCATGTGAGATTTTAGGATAATGTTATGACATATTTTTCTTTTTTAATAAAATGTGCCAATAATTGAAAATGTGAAAAAGTAAGCTTTTTTTTGTGAATTTTCTGATTAAAGTTTTGTTTTAAAATTGGTAACTTTAAAAAACTATGTTATAAATATGTACAGCATTATTGTATAACCCTTTCTGAGGTTCAGCTACAGATGCAGAGGGTGCATGTACTTCTACAAAATGAAAGTAAAAGTCTTTCCTACAGCTTTTTTTTTTTTTTTTTTTTTTTTTTTTTACATTCTGCCTTCAGATGAACGGTTGGAGGCTGTACACCTTGAGATGCCTAGATCTCCTGTACCCTGGCACCTAGAAACACAATGGAGTCTTCCCTTCAATATGGTACAAGGATTTTGTATGCCTGCTTAACAGAACTGGAGATATCCACTCACAATCCAATAGAAAGCTGTACATAAAAATCAAATTTTTAGTACAATTTTAATGGTGGATATCTCTGGTTCTGTTAAGTATCCTCACACAATCCATATGTAATATTAAAGGGGAGAGGGTTCAGGTGATATGGCCGTTTGAAATTTGTCACTGTCATGACTTTTATAATCTTCTTTTCTGCACAGGGCTTGTGCAAATAGGTCGTATATAGCCTTGTGGCAGTCGTGAAGGGGTTAACTAATATTGGAAAGCCCCTTTTATATAATTTAGTTTTGACTAAATCCCAAGGAGCAGAAAGAAGTAAATCTGTTCTGTGTAATATCCTCTGTCTGTATATATAGTAAAACCTATACAACAAACCTAACGTGTAATTTTTATTGGCAATTCTTTAATAAAATAAATGACAGCAAATCAAAGTGTCTGTGTTATCTGTGAGCTAATGTACCACTTAGTACTAAGCCTGGAATCTAATGGTGTGGAAATAAGATGAGAATTTACTACCCGCTATATTTTATAGCCAGCCAGTCCGCCTCCTGAATGTAGCTAGCTAGTCAGCCAGCCAGCCCGCCCCCCAGTATGTAGCTAGTCAGCCCCCCCCCCCCCCCCCCCCCAGTATGTAGCGAGTCAGCGGGCCGGTCCGACCCCAGTATGTAGCGAGTCAGCCGGCCGGTCCGCCCCCCCAGTATGTAGCGAGTCAGCCGGCCGGTCCGCCCCCCCAGTATGTAGCGAGTCAGCGGGCCGGTCCGACCCCAGTATGTAGCGAGTCAGCAATCCAGCTAGTCCACTCCCGGTATGTAGCTACTCAGCCAGTCCGCCTCCAGTATGTATCTAGCCAGCCATCCAGCCAGTCCACTCCTGGTCAGCCCCCAGTATCATCTGTTTCTTTCTTAGATGTGTCTATCAGCAAGGACTCGAACGGATATTTACAAACGAATGTTTTCAGAAAAGAAACCTCGGTTAACTCCCTACTACACGCTACATCATCGCATCCTCCGCAAACTATCAGAGCTATACCCACAGGCCAATTTCTCCGAATTAGGAGAATTTGTTCCACTGAAGAGGAATTCGAAGTCCAAGCAACGGACTTGAAGAATAGATTCTTGCAACGGGGGTATAGCAAAAGATCCTTGAAAACGGCATACTGGCGTGCTAAGAAAACATCTCGCCAAACACTTTTAATACCAAAAGAAAAAGAAAAAGCTCCAGATCTGGTAAGGTTCATCACAAATTACAATGTTAAATGGGACGAGATGAGAAAAATTCTGACACGTTTTTGGCCAATTTTGTTAGGTGATCCAACAATAAGTCGATACATTACACCCTATCCCTCAGTAACGGCTCGGAGGGCACAAAACCTTCGGGACATTTTGGTCCGAAGCCATTACACTTCAGGTAAAACCAGTACTATCTTTGGGGCCAATCGCCCAGCAGTAGGGTGTAAACCTTGTGGCAGCTGCGTGGCATGCCCCAATGTTGAGTGTTCAAACACCTTTACGGACTCGACGGGCAGAAAAGTTTTCAACATTATGCACAGCATCACATGCAAAACCAAGGCTGTAATATATTATGCCACATGCCCGTGTAATTTAATTTACATTGGCCTGACGAGCCGTGCTATGAAAACACGCATTAGAGAGCATATGCGAGATATAAAAGCCACACTGAAAGACGACACAGACCTAGAAGGAAAACCGGTAGCACTCCACTTCAAGGAGAAGCACAACTCCGATCCGAGCCTGTTGAAGGTACGAGGAATCGACAAGGTAGACTTGGGTATTAGAGGTGGTCCGGTTCAGAAAATATTAGCTCAGCGAGAGACCCGGTGGATCTGGACCCTAAATACTCTAAAACCAAGGGGTCTAAACGAGAGCCTCAGTTTTGCCCCCTTTCTCCATTAGGCACAATTTCCTCACAAGTCTCTATTTAACCATGCCAACTTCAATTATTCGCTCTCGTACCACATATTCACATGCTAGGCGTCTGTATATACGACTTTTAATACGTTTTTAATTATTTTGTGTTTTTTGTTTTGATCTCTTTATTTTTTAGAATAATCTCCTCAGGATTCGGACTGTGTGTTTATGCTAGGATGGACAATGAACCTTTAACTTCGGATTTTTTCCACAATAAGAAGGGTTTGATCAACCAAATTCAAGCTAATTCAAAGACAAGCTTTATTTTCTCTCCGACATTATGCTTAATACATTTTCTTCTTGAGCTTCTAGGTCCCTCAAAACTTGGCATTCTATGTACTGCCGAGGCGGTATGAATCATCAATTTTAAAACTATTCATGCATCTGCAATGTTTTGTAACATATCTCACCACTTGACTTTATTATCCCTAAGACGCCTATATGTATGCATTCCTCATGTTCAACCCCTCACTCCCTCACTTTTCACTCCCTATCCCATCCCATCCCTCACTATGTTATCCTTCACGGCTTCTGTTTTTTCACATGTCACACCACATAATTTGATACACCATATATCCGTATAGAATTGTACCGGTTTATGTATATGAGATCGATAGGTAATCTATATTGTAAAAATAGTGTATACATAAATACCTATTATATATATGTCAAACTTCTAGGTATTTGATTTTATATACACCTACGAACATATGATGAATATAATGTTTACGATATGCACAGGTCACTTTATATGTAAATAATTTGTACTTGGAGGTATTTTGTACCTATATGGGACCCATACGAACCATATGTGGGTTCATATATGGGTTCTTATGGGTCACATATGTAAGTCAATATGTAAGTTAAATTATAAGATGAACCTCTGTAATAGTGAATTGGTGTATATATGGGATATATATGTGTTATATGTGATCCTATTATGTGTATAATATCACTTTATAGCATATAGCCACTGCAATCAAAGTATTGGTATGTACATACCTCTTATTCGTAACTTACACTCTCCGTGGTTTAAAAGCACAATTTATTATAAGTATGCTCCAACGACTCTGTATATTGTTATGCATATTCCTTTTCACCAGGCGGATATGCCTCTATTTGCACATGACACGTCACTGTTCAATGTCACATATACTAAATATCAGATGTATTTGTATACTATAAAAGAATTTCCAGGCAACCCTCGGTGCGACACAATTGCCGGTGTTCGGGCGCATGCGCCCTGAAATATTTACCCAGCCCACGTTCCACCTACGCGATCTCGCGATACCGGATCACGTGACTGCGCCACATGACCTCAGGGACCGCGATTTCGCGGTCCGGGATCACGTGATTCGTTGTCACATGCGTGGCTTTCAGAACGCTCATTGGTCCACCTATTTCTTCATATACTGGTCCGGGTATGGGAGGACGCTACCCCCAGACGAAGGCTCTCGTAGAGCCGAAACGTACGTCGGGGACGCGGACCCTCCCAGACAACAGAGCAGTCTCACAATCTCACCCTCCGGTAAGAAACCACTAACTTCTCTCCTAAGAGCCATAGGCTAAATCAGGGTTAATGCAGATCATGCATGGTAACCCACATGCATCATAGAGACTTACACAGTCACCACTCGGTGAATCTACTACCGATTAGTTTTTTACCTGTTTAATGGATACCATTTACAACTCTGTTCTTGTCTGTTTTTGGGCCCGTCTTCTTTTCTTTCTGTACCCCACTATGAGCAATTTTATGGAATTTTAATTCAGACTATTATATACTATCAATAAAGATTTATCATTCATATGCACTTCGTTAGTCGATCTCTTCCTTTTTTCTCCTAATCCGGAGGAAAATCCCTTTTGTTTGTTCAGCCCCCAGTATGTAGCTAGGAAGCCAGTCCGCCCCCAGTATACAGCTAGTCAGCCAGTCCGCCCCCAGTATACAGCTAGTCAGCCAGCCATCCATCCAGCCAGGCCACTCCTGGTCAGCCAGCCAGTCTGCCCCCAGTATGTAGCTGGTCAGCTTGTCATCCCCCAGTATGTAGCTGGTCAGCTTGTCATCCCCCAGTATGTAGCTGGTAAGCTTGTCATCCCCCAGTATGTAGCTGGTCAGCTTGTCATCCCCCAGTATGTAACTAGGCAGCCAGTCTCCCCCCAGTATGTAGCTAGCCAACCTGCCAGTCTCCAGTGTGTAACTAGGCAGCCAGCCCGCCCCCAGTATGTAGCTAGCCAACCTGCCAGCCCCCAGTGTGTAGCTAGGCAGCCAGCCCGCCCCCAGTATGTAGCTAGCCAACCTGCCAGCCCCCAGTGTGTAGCTAGGCAGCCAGCCAGCCCCCAGTGTGTAGCTAGGCAGCCAGCCCGCCCCCAGTATGTAGCTAGCCAACCTGCCAGCCCCCAGTGTGTAGCTAGGCAGCCAGTCCGCCCCCATCACAATAATCATCAATTCCTGGCACTGAGATATTAGGGAAAGGAGGATTAGAAAGGTTAGGAGGTAAAGGGCATGTGGCTCTGCTCGGTACAACAAGAAAGCCGGTAGCAATGTTGTTTGTTTTGAAGTTCAGTTCAATTTGCTACAGATTCACATGCCCTCAATAATTGGCTGTTTTTAAGGGTAACTGTCTGTACTGTTTCTGAGGTGCATGGGCTCTCCCCTCGCTTAGCTATTCACCCTGCATTTTCCTATAGTTGTGCCTATGCATAGCCACTTCTCGCTCAGTCCTCCGTTACTGGTGAGCAGTCACCATGCTGCGGGTGTGATCTCTACAGACAGCTCGGAAATCTGCTGTTCTCCAGGTTTCTGCATTGAGACACGGCTCTGGTCCTGTACCTTGGTCTCTCCCTTCCCCTCAAACCAAGGGCATGTGGCTGCTATTTTAGACCTAGGAGTGGTATCTGGTTGTAGCCTGCTACACCTGAGATATCCACTATCCAAAGATGTTCTTCTTGGCCTCCTGCCTGGTGAGTCCTCTGCACTATGAGACATCCTGCTGCCATCAGCCAGATCCCTAACTCACCTAGCCTGGCAATTGTGCCTACAATTTTTTGTGCCTACTGTTGATATTTCTGCTGCCCTTAACGCTCTTGTGCTGGAGGTGGATTTTCTGTCTATCGGATACTGCCTATCTTTGATTACATCCATGTTATAGCCATTCATCACACCGGCCTCCACTATTCTATCTAATCTCTATCAGTGTTATGTACTACTAGCAAGTGGATGTTGTCATGTTCATATCTGACCTGAAACACCACACGACACCTCTGACCAGGGACTGTCATACCCATACTCCGTTGCAGCTCTTAGGGTCAAAGCGGATGATCTGAAGAACAGGTGAAGACTAAACAATATACATCTGTATATTGTATCTGTTTGTATCGAATTCATTGAATGCTGGCTGATAAGGAAGATTGGACAAGATGTTCTGACCCTGCTGTTTTCCATTGATCAAGCACACCCGATGCCTACCTGCCCTCTTCCTCCTAGGGCTCAACCATGCCCAATACTCATAATGTATACTCGTGAACCTGCATTCTTGATCTTTAATGCTTCTCTGGTTTCCTTGCTGGCAGTGAATGAAGGGTGCACTATTAGCTACCATGCTTGATCTACCTACCCCCGGTCTTGTAGCAGGGGGCGTTATATGAACCAATTTGTATTGTTTATGTATATATTGTTTGGGGTTTTGTATGGGAAATAGGATAGGTCTGGTAATACACCTCTTTGTAATATTACCTCAAGGAGGAAGGTTAATGTGCCAACATGGAACGTTCATGGGTTGGGTAACTCGCCCGCACTCTTTTGTCTACCTCCTTCATAGAACTTGTATAGGTTATGCACAACACTCCGCTAACTTTCTACTTTAGTGGCGTGTCTGTGCTTGTTCACTGCACATTGCCCTTTGTGTGTATCAGGTCTGTCATGGACAAGGAAGGTAGATTGGTCTACAATCATGGTAAACGGCAAGATGAACCCTTTATAATTATTGTAGCCATCTATATACCCTCGCCGTACTCATGTGCTATGAAACATACCATAGAATTATATGCGTCTCCCCCGGAGGTTCCACTATTGCTACTGGGCCCCTTTAATAATCAATGTAACTCTTTCCTTGACAGATTCCCAAATACCAATGGGAATAATAGGGTCACAATGACTCTTTATGTCCAATCTTCTACAGTACTTTGCAGACCGGGGGGAAATTTAGTGCCCCTTGTGGTCGACTTTTGGACTTATGTATATGAAAACAGTATAAAAATCTGTGTTAGTAAAAATCACTTGATCTTTAAAATAAAATGCTTTACAAAAATGTCCTCACATTTTTATCAAATTCTTTTGTTCAACATCTGTTCCACGGATTCACAGACCGGTCAGAGTCCCCCAAAAGAGCCCAGATTTTAAATGGCATGTACACCTTATGTCCACTGTATGGCTGCCTTGCCAATGGTTCCTCCAGGCATATCCCTAGGTCTATTCACGCCTAATGCACAGACAACAGATTCACTACAAAAAGCAGGAGGAAAAAAAAAAAAAGCTGCTTTATTGGACATTTTTTTTCTGAATTATTCATTACTATCCCAAAACATGGTGATCAGGCATTCCAGTTAAGAGGTGGTAAGCAGACTACTAGTTGGTTCCCAGAAGTTTTCAAACTAAGCATCTAAGTGATTTAACTCCTGCCAACTTGTAACATTGTACTAATAAAAAAAAAAAAAAAAAAAAACTTTACAACTTAAAATTCTAGGTGAAAGACAAAAAAAACACTCTAATCTGATTCACGATTGGTGATTACATATGTGCACAGGACTACTACTATGGCATATGGTTTGTTAGATCTCCTGTGAGATCAGTTTTTCGGATACTGAATAATTTTGGATGCATGTGTCAGGGCCAGTTCACATCTCCATTAGGCATTCAGTTACCTCTATTCTGAGCCGAAACCAGGTGTGGTTAAACACACAGAACGGGAGTCTTCCCACCATACAGAGGTAATTGAACCTGTTCTGTATGTTCAACCACAGCTGGTTTTGGCTCAGAATACAAAGACATAACAGAGATGTGCACAGGCCCTCACCTACATTTTCCTAATAGGCTTTGGTGAATGTGACTCTAAGTTTAACAGGAATCACTCAGTATTTCCACTACTTACTAACATTAGGACCTTCGCTATATTTCCAGCCGTCCTCTAGTGAAGACTATTAGACGTAAATCTGCAGGAACACCCCTTAGATGCTGCGGGCATAGTAACCACAGCATCTAAAAGAGTTCAGAAGGCTCCTACTTATCTCCATGCTTGTTACTGGTATAATGTAGGTAGGGGGCAAGGTATGAAAAGATTCAACCTAGGATTGAAATTCTGAAATAAGTCTTGTGCTGCCGGTTCACATCCTGGTAAAAACTGATCCAACTAATCAGGATGTGAATAGGCAGCATGTTGGGGCAAGCTACTAAGCAGACAACACACTCACTACGGGGGAAAAAAAAAAGTCAACATGTGTATAACTTATAGCCACACCGAGGCAGACACTAGAGCCCTCCATCTGCAGTCTACATCAGGAGAGTAATCCCAACTTATACCTCCAAACTATAACTAATGAAAGGTGAACAGAAAGTTATCTGCTGGGGGTCTGGTCTCCACATGTATTCACCATACACAACTGGATATGTTAAAGTATTTAATAAACATGTCATGTCATTTTTAATAAATCCAAAAATGATTCACCCTTGGTCCATGCAGCAGAATCCTCTACTGCACCTGAAATGACAATGGCTCAGGACATTGAAGCTGCATCCTCTGGGATGGGATCCTCCGGGTCGGTATGCTCCGGGTTAGCATCCTCCGGATCGATATCCTCCGGGTTAGCATCCGCCAGGTCGGTATCCTCCAGGTTGGTTTGCTCTGGGTTAGCATCCTCCGGCTCGGTATGCTCTGGGTTAGCATCCTCCGGGTCGGTATCCTCAGGGTTGGCATCCTCATTGTCTGTATGTACACTATTTTCATCGGAATTGCACTCACTACCTGGTACTTCATCTACCAGGAGAGTGGGTTCATCAGATTCATCATCTGCCTGGGTGACAAATTCACACGCATTATCCGTTAGGTGAAAACCTGAATCCTCCTCTGTTATATTGTCATCCTGGTCATCAGGCCTTTTCTTGTCCTGGTCACTTTCCTCTTCCGATAAATCATCTTCCTGGGTTACACAATCATATGGATCCTCGGGCATCACGTTTAATGAATTTGCACTTATGAAATCAGACAACTTTTCATCAGGAATCCGTTTCAGTGGAATTTCACAGTCCTTAAACTTCTTCCGGTGAAGTTTTTCAGCCTTCTCCAAGTCATCTTCTGACGAGAAGCTGACCATTGCTTCCCCAATAGCACCTCCCTTTCTGCCACACAGGAGGGTGATGTCCTCTTCATTGAGGGAAAAGCCAGCAAAGAACTGCTGAATGTCCCTTTTTGTTACATCTGAAGGAAAGTTTCTTAGATAAAGGCATTTTCCCTTTGCAAGATGATGTGAGAACAATGTTTGAGTTCCCATAAGCAAATTCCTAACACTTGACTTGGTGATAGAAGTGATGAACAGAAGAGATCCATTAAACGAGACTTTGTCAAGTTTCAGAACTCGCTCATAATCCTTCTCGTTTTTGAAGACAACTAAACATTCTTTTGTTCTTCGGCCCTTCTCATCTCTTAGAAACCTGATGCTTTTGGCACTGACAAGATTAAAAAACCACTTCACCAAATCGATTTTTCTAGTTCCATAGCTCATGTTTGTCACGTGCACGTAAAAATCTCCATCATATATTGGGTCATGTTCATCTGGCTGTTCACGTGGAGAACTTCTACGTCTTTGCGGAGGCCTACGTTTCACGTAAGGAGATCGCAGATGAGGAGGCCTGGATTTCGTATAAGGAGATCGAGCGCTGTATTGTGGAGATCTAGATTTCATATAAGGAGACCGAGCACGGTATTGTGGAGATCGAGATTTCATATAAGGAGATCGAGAACGCAATCTTGGGGACCTAGAATGATTGAGAGGAGAGTGGGAACGCCAATGTGGTGACCAAGAGTGGCTGAGAGGAGAGCGAGAATGCCATTGTGGTGACCTAGAGCGACTAGGAGGAGATCGTGAGTGCCACTGTGGTGACCTAGCATGTCGAGATCGAGGATATGCTTCTGGAGATCTAGAATACCTCAATGCTGAATGGTAAAGCCTTTCAGGAGATCCTGAATAATTTGCTCTTCTATCAAGACTTGTTAATGAGCCACTCCCATCATCTGGGTAAAGCTTACCGCCATATTTCAACCACTCGTTCTCATCAGACCAGGTCACACTGACATCCCTACTCCTTTTGTATCTGTTCAGGCCCTCATAGGCATCAACACTACTAGAAAATTTAACCAGTGCACCAAAATTTCTTAATGCAGGATTATCCGTAAAGGACAATATATCATCAATAATAAGCCCTGCAAAGTATTTTCTGACACAGGTCATACTTGTAAGTCCAGGAGTGACTCGAATGCGCAAATACAAACTTGTTCTCTCCTTATGGAATCTACTTCTACCAGAGGAAGAACTTTCATAGCTGTTCATGGCTCTCTCCATTTCTTCTCTGCAGCCTTTATGGGACAACCAGAGATAACTGAACTGCACTTTGTACGTTTACTAACACAGCGACAGAGAAGCCACACTGGGGTCACCACCAAAGATAGTAACTCTTCACTGGAGAATCTCTAGTCCTGCAAAGCGTCACTGAAGGTCTCTGGGGTTGACCTTAACCAAAAGACCTTCCAGCTTAACAGTTTGGGACATTTTTACCTGTAAAGGAAAGAGAAAAATGAATTATTAATTATTCAGTTTAATACCTGAAAATTGTGGGCCCCCCACCCCCCTTTTTTCTTTTCACTCATCTTAAAAGCCATGACTTTTTAATTATTTTCCTCACCAAATGAGTTTGTTTTTGCATAACGAGTTGTATTTTTTAATAGCGACAGTTTGCTAAATATATTACAAATTATTATTAAGGGCCAGTTCACACCTTTTATTTGCTTTAGTGCCATCTTACCTATAAACTATAAAATATAGTTCTGTGCTGTATATAACTGAGGAAGAGCCCAGTCCGGGCTCGAAACGCTCATTATTCAGCCTATGAATAAAGATATTCGTTTATGAAAAGGAATTATTCTGAGTAATCGGTGCCGCTGATAGCCTGGAAGATTGCCATACATTTACCACTCTGTTCTCCGACAAATTCTACTGCCGGAACAAACCCAGGACGGCTGCCGAGACCACTACAATACCTAAGCTACTATACGAGTTGTACCGCTTATACAACCAGAAAAGGTGAGCAGATTACCAATCATATTTTTTTTACCAAGCCAAAAACTGCTTTCACACATGTGGCGTTTGTATCGCTTTTCCTTCTTCTCTTTCTAATTCTATAAAATATAGATGACATTTTTCATTTGAAGGAGATATGGCTTGTTTTTGTTTTTTTTTGCTGGATGAGTTGTAGTTTATGATGGTTACTCATGTCAACAGATCACCTCCTAAACTCTACCTCTGACAATAGGTTCATGAGAAATGTTTATTTGGGGTTCATGGAACCTGGAAACATGATAACCCATCAGAACCTCTCAAGGGTACCAAGGTTGAGCCCAAACTTCAGGATGCTGCATTCACTACGGACTGTGGCATTTGAAGGGTTTCTCACAGACTTTTCAAAAACTTCTATGTGGTCAGCAGGGGGCTGTTTAATACTATAAACCTGGAAGTACCTCCACGATCCTTCCTGATGTCCCGCGCTGCCATCTCTCTGGTCCGCGCCCTGTTTGTTTACTGGGGCATGGAAGCTGCTCAGTGTTCAGCTTACGGGCGGACCCACCCCCATTCCTAATGCTGTATCAAACACGGACACAGAAAGGGAAGACCACGGCGTGGGACACCTGGAGGGACCGCAGAGAAAAACACATTTTTTTAAGCAGCCTTCCTCCTGTTCACACAGAGGTTTTTGAAAAGTCTTGGACAACTCCTTTAAGGGAAGGGATGTCTGCAATCAATGGCTCCCATTCTGACCCAACACCATGACATAACTGTATGGCATACTGCACTACCCTATCCTGTTGTAATATTACATCATTAGGCAACAAGTCGTTAAAGGAGTTGGCCACTCTGAAGAAACTTTACCAGGATAAATATTAGAGAATATTTGGCTCATACTGGAGAATGTGGAGATCAGATCACAATTATGACTAAATGTTATTAAAGGGGATATTGCCAGAGATCACAAGATATTGCCTCAGCAGTCTATTTAATGAGGTTATTAAATGGTGATGCTATGTGACTTTCCCTATTGCAATACTTTTAAGATAACTCATCTTTTCAAAGGGAATTAGAAGCCGTATCTTTACACCAGCCTGCAATGAGGCACCAACTCAAGGTTACGTGCTCCCCCCCTCCCCCATCCTGAGAGTCAGTGGATCACTGCATCATGTGACCAGGGGCCAGATTCAGGCATCTGTTTGATCATGTGCCATCTGGACTTTGTCCCTTTAGTAAAGGAACATGAGTCCCATATCTACTCACATAATGCAAGGACATTCTGAGTTTTGGGTGAGGGAGAACATGCGATCCTGAGACAGTAGAAAGACACTGCTTCCAGGTCCCTTAGAACTGATGATAACAATGACATCCCGTAGCGCTACATACACGGATCAAGTTATTTTATAACAAACTCACTTGTTTACTACCAGCCTTAGGCTACATGCAGACAAACATAGCCGTGTGCTAGACATTGTTTCTATGGCAGGCACACGGCCGCGTGGATTTCAATGTACATGGCTGTGGGCCCATAAGTCTTCAGAATCTTCATCGTTATTGAGAGTAAACATAACCAACAGCATAAGCAATGGGAGAGGAGGGTGCGCACGAGTCACATACCCTCCCGGCGTTTATATGCATGCTGCAACGTTATATGGTATTTCAATAAAGATGAAGATATTTTGAAGATAAATGGGTGACCACCACCCTGTTCCTTGTATATTTTGCAGGAAGTGATGCCCTTAAAGAAGAAGACCAACTCAAAGATATTGCTGTTTGAATACAGAATTCCATAATGAATAAATTAATAAATTAAAAATCCTAAAGGGAACCTGTCATCAACTTTTACCACATTAATCAACCAGCTCCTCAGGAATTTGTATGTAAGTCGAATCTGTATATTTTATAATTGTAGATCCAGACAAAAAAAAATTGTAGCCCCAGTGACAATTGGAGTTTAAACATTTTTTGCTGTAATGGGACCAAGAATTATCAATAAAGCTTCATTACAGACACCTTACAGCTGATCATTGCAATCTGGGACTATAGTAAAGCATTCAGAAAGCTTCACCAGAGATCAGAGAAGTGTCTGTAACTATGAGTTGTCTGTAAGTCGGGTGTCCTTAAGTAGGGGACCGCCTGTAATGCAGGATCTTTATCTGCATTTCACATTCTAAAGTATGTAGAACTAGAACCACATGCCTGATGTAATTTGAAAGATGAGATTTTAACCTTTAATATGACACCAACACATTTCTAGATGCTGTAGAGCCAAAGATTAGGGCTCTCCTTGTGTCTCCAGCTACACTCCCATACAGACTGTGAGCCCTCATGGGCAGAGTTCTCCTCCCACGTGTTTCAGATCAATGTACTTTTTGTATTTTGAACAGACATTTGCTTTAAATAAGAAATAATAATTTAAAAAAAAAAAGGCGTATGATGTGACAGTCCCCCTGCAGCGTCTAAAATTGACCTACTAGTTTAATGTGGTTACATCTGGTAACAAATTCCCTTTATAGGAAATCTACCACCAGGATGAAGGATTGTAAACCAAGCACAATGACACACTGGTGTGTGCCCTCTGACAGGATCTGCTCTTTTTTGCAAAAAAAATCCTTTAAAATTTATGCAAAAGCTTTTTTTTGTAGAAACAAGGGCATAAGGACCTAAAAGAAAAGCACATCTGGCAAGAGGAGGCATACATACCGAGTAAGTGTGCTTGGTTTACAATCCTTGTTCCTGATGGTAAATTTCCTTTAAAGGGAACCCGTCACCATACTAACCCCCGCCCCCCAGTCCACAAGCAGCACCTTCTACTGTAATATGTTATCCAGCAAACACCAGGCTCCAGGCTTCCCTGCTGTCACATTTACCTTTCACTTTGTATACAAGATGTCGGCTGAAGAGTGATTTAAGCAGCAGCATTTTTATTTATTAAATTATTATATTCTGTTCCCATATAAAGAAAGTCAGGACCATTATACAAGCTATTATACATCTTGTGTCACCCCCTCATCCTCATAGACTGTAAGCTCTTGTGTCACCTCCTCATCGAGTGTAAGCTCTTGTGTCACCCCCTCATCAGCATAGACTGTAAGCTCTTGTGTCACCCCCTCATCCTCATAGACTGTAAGCTCCTGTGTCACCCCCTCATCCTCATAGACTGTAAGCTCTTGTGTCACCCCCTCATCCTCATAGACTGTAAGCTCTTGTGTCACCCCCTCATCCTCATAGACTGTAAGCTCTTGTGTCACCCCCTCATCCTCATAGACTGTAAGCTCTTGTGTCACCCCCTCATCCTCATAGACTGTAAGCTCTTGTGTCCCCTCCTCATAGACTGTAAGCTCTTGTGTCCCCTCCTCATAGACTGTAAGCTCTTGTGTCCCCTCCTCATAGACTGTAAGCTCGTGTCCCCTCCTCATAGACTGTAAGCTCTTGTGTCCCCTCCTCATAGACTGTAAGCTGTGTCCCCTCCTCATAGACTGTAAGCTCTTGTGTCACCCCCTCATCCTCATAGACTGTAAGCTCTTGTGTCACCCCCTCATCCTCATAGACTGTAAGCTCTTGTGTCACCTCCTCATCATCATAGACTGTAAGCTCTTGTGTCACCTCCTCATCATCAGACTGTAAGCTCTTGTGTCACCTCCTCATCCTCAGACTGTAAGCTCTTGTGTCACCTCCTCATCGACTGTAAGCTCTTGTGTCACCTCCTCATCGACTGTAAGCTCTTGTGTCACCTCCTCATCGACTGTAAGCTCTTGTGTCACCTCCTCATCGACTGTAAGCTCTTGTGTCACCTCCTCATCGACTGTAAGCTCTTGTGTCACCTCCTCATCGACTGTAAGCTCTTGTGTCACCTCCTCATCGACTGTAAGCTCTTGTGTCACCTCCTCATCGACTGTAAGCTCTTGTGTCACCTCCTCATCGACTGTAAGCTCTTGTGTCACCTCCTCATCGACTGTAAGCTCTTGTGTCACCTCCTCATCGACTGTAAGCTCTTGTGTCACCTCCTCATCCTCATATACTGTAAGCTCTTGTGTCACCCCCTCATCCTCATAGACTGTAAGCTCTTGTGTCACCCCTTCATCCTCATAGACTGTAAGCTCTTGTGTCACCCCTTCATCCTCATAGACTGTAAGCACTTGTGTCACCCCTTCATCCTCATAGACTGTAAGCACTTGTGTCACCCCCTCATCCTCATAGACTGTAAGCTCTTGTGTCACCCCCTCATCCTCATAGACTGTAAGCTCTTGTGTCACCCCCTCATCCTCATAGACTGTAAGCTCTTGTGTCTCCCCCTCATCCTCATAGACTGTAAGCTCTTGTGTCTCCCCTTCATGATTTATAAAGCTACTGAATATGATGGTGCTATATAAATAAAGATTATTATTACATTAATCATGCTGCAGCCTAGAAATATAGTAAAATCACCTCCAGGGGATGTACATATTACAGGAGAGGGTGCGGTGTGTGGGGACTGCTTCCCTTCCACTTACTTCCCCATTCTCTGCCGGTCCTGCAGTCATGGAGCACTGGTTCTGCGGTGGTTCTGATCTTAGTGGTGACCTCAGCTGTAACATCACAGAACCACCACAGCTGCAGTGGCTGTGAGCAGCAAGGAAAGGAACAGTAGAACACACACACACACATATATTTAAGTTACACTCATTTCTGCATTGGAGCAGCAATATTTAGAGTTGGACGAACCCTTTAATGGTCATTTTCAAAAACTGAATGCAATGGCCTCTAAATGCTACTAAGGACAGTAACACAATAGAAAGGCACTAGGACCCGGATCAGCACTTGTTGTAGGCCACACGCCTGTACGGGTGGGATGCGGAAGAGCGAATATAATGTGAATTATCTATTACAATTTATAATAGAAGAGAACTCTAGCTGCTGCAGTTTCCACTGACACCACCCGGGTGCAGCATCTAACACAGAGGAGCCATGAGGCCCGGAGCTCAGCTCCACCCGCCAGCGCCCCATCATATTACCAGCAGACAGGACACCCGGGATCTCGGCCCACGCCGCTGACGGGAGATCAGGAGAGGCCGCCGCTGCACAGACGTCTCTATACACACAATGAGTCCCGTCTACAAGGACTTTGCTTTACGGCAAAAAACGGTGAGCGATCGATTATGTTTAGCCCTTCCCGGCAGCCTTACCAGTCAGAACGTTACTGTAGTGACGTCACTTCCCGTCTTGGGCCGGAAGTGCTGTGACGTTTAACTCTGTCGCCTAACCGTTTAAAGAGACATAACATTGGTTGGGGGGAAACGCTGATACTTTCTCGACAGGGACTAGTCTTAGCTGTAGTGGAAGATTCCACTGATGATTGGGTTTCCTTTTCTATTGGATATTTACTATTGCATTGTTTTAGGCAGTAAGGCCGCGTTCACACAATGCGTTGTGGTTTTTGGATGCATTCCAATGTCTTCAACAATGATCACATGCCGAGGTTACATTGCGTTTCAGCAAATGCAATAGAAACTCAATGTAACCTCGGCACGTGATCACGATTGAAGCAATTGGAATGCGTCAAAAATGCAACGCGTGGTGTGATCGCAACCTTAAAGTGTTTCATAGGCAGAGATCCTGTAATATTGGTTTTAAAGGGATCTGACTGAAGAAAAGAAAGTATTGAAATAACCCCATCAAGTGCATTCTCACCTGGGGTGCCCTCAGTACCTGCAGATAGCACTGGCTTTCCTTGTGGGATGGTGGGTCCGGAATGCAAGCCCTGAGCTTCCCAGGGAATCACACAACCTGGCTAGTCTTATCTATAGATGAAGGAGCAAAATATAATCTCCTACTTCCAAAAAAAAAACTAAAAAAAAAAACAAACCCCTCTTTATTCCAAAAACACTGAGTCCATTACAAACACACATTTCAAAACATACAGGGGGAGATTTACCGGGGCTTGTACATCAATAGAGCATGAAGAGGGCGCGGTCGGTGATGCAGTGGGTCTGTCCAGAACCTTTGTGATCCGTCCAGCACACTAGCTACAGCCAGAGACCATTCAAGGCTGAACGATTTCCAGCAATTGCGCAATACTATGCCAGCCCGGAGCCTCCCGATGTATCCAGCGGGGTGGGGTTTCATAATAAATGATAAATCTCCCCTACAGAGCACCAGATACCAACCTCCAGGCTTCTCTGCAGTCCCATTGAATTTGGACTTTGTATAAGATGTCGGCTGATGACTGGTTCAACCCACAGCATCTCTATTTATTAAATTATTATATTCTGTTCCCTTATAAAGAATGACTGGACCATTATACAAGCTCTTATACATCTTGTGTCACCCCCTTATCCGCATAGACTGTAAGCTCTTGTGTCACCCCCTTATCCGCATAGACAGTAAGCTCTTGTGTCACCCCCTTATCCGCATAGACTGTAAGCTCTTGTGTCACCCCCTTATCCGCATAGACTGTAAGCTCTTGTGTCACCCCCTCATCCTCAGACTGTAAGCTCTTGTGTCACCCCCTCATCCTCATAGACTGTAAGCTCTTGTGTCACCCCCTCATCCTCATAGACTGTAAGCTCTTGTGTCACCCCCTTATCCACATAGACTGTAAGCTCTTGTGTCACCCCCTTATCCTCATAGACTGTAAGCTCTTGTGTCACCCCCTCATCCTCAGACTGTAAGCTCTTGTGTCACCCCCTCATCCTCATAGACTGTAAGCTCTTGTGTCACCCCCTCATCCTCATAGACTGTAAGCTCTTGTGTCACCCCCTCATCTTCATAGACTGTAAGCTCTTGTGTCACCCCCTCATCCTCATAGACTGTAAGCTCTTGTGTCACCCCCTCATCCTCATAGACTGTAAGCTCTTGTGTCACCCCCGTATCCTCATAGACCGTAAGCTCTTGTGTCACCCCCTTATCCTCATAGACTGTAAGCTCTTGTGTCACCCCCTTATCCTCATAGACCATAAGCTCTTGTGAGCAGGACCCTCACTCCTATCGTTCCATATGACTGTTTGTACTATGTAATGTAATATTTTGTCTACGTCCCCTATGATTATTTGTAACGTGCTACGGAATATGATGGCGCGTTGTAGATAGGATTATTATTACATAACTGATTTATCCGTTTATTGGTGCTCTGGGGTTCTCCAGTATTACTAGTTGTCAGCTCTGGGGTTCTCCAGTATTACTAGTTGTCCGCTCTGGGGTTCTCCAGTATTACTAGTTGTCTGCTCTGGGGTTCTCCAGTATTACTAGTTGTCTGCTGTGCAGTTCTCTAGTATTACTAGTTGTGTGCTCTGGGGTTCTCCAGTATTACTAGTTGTCTGCTCTGGGGTTCTTCAGTATTACTAGTTGTCTGCTCTGGGGTTCTCCAGTATTACTAGTTGTCTGCTCTGGGGGTCTCCAGTATTACTAGTTGTCCGCTCTGGGGTTCTCCAGTATTACTAGTTGTACGCTCTGGGGTTCTCCAGTATTACTAGTTGTCTGCTCTGGGGTTCTCCAGTATTACTAGTTGTGTGCTCTGGGGTTCTCCAGTATTACTAGTTGTCCGCTCTGGGGTTCTCCAGTATTACTAGTTGTCCGCTCTGGGGTTCTCCAGTATTACTAGTTGTCTGCTCTGGGGTTCTCCAGTATCACTAGTTGTCTGCTGTGCAGTTCTCTAGTATTACTAGTTGTGTGCTCTGGGGTTCTCCAGTATTACTAGTTGTCTGCTCTGGGGTTCTCCAGTATTACTAGTTGTCTGCTCTGGGGGTCTCCAGTATTACTAGTTGTCCGCTCTGGGGTTCTCCAGTATTACTAGTTGTACGCTCTGGGGTTCTCCAGTATTACTAGTTGTCTGCTCTGGGGTTCTCCAGTATTACTAGTTGTGTGCTCTGGGGTTCTCCAGTATTACTAGTTGTCTGCTGTGCAGTTCTCTAGTATTACTAGTTGTGTGCTCTGGGGTTCTCCAGTATTACTAATTGTCTGCTCTGGGGGTCTCCAGTATTACTAGTTGTCTGCTCTGGGGGTCTCCAGTATTACTAGTTGTCTGCTCTGGGGGTCTCCAGTATTACTGGTTGTCTGCTCTGGGGTTCTCCAGTATTACTAGTTGTCTGCTCTGGGGTTCTCCAGTATTACTAGTTGTCTGCTGTGCAGTTCTCTAGTATTACTAGTTGTCCGCTCTGGGGTTCTCCAGTATTACTAGTTGTCTGCTCTGGGGTTCTGCAGTATTACTAGTTGTGTGCTCTGGGGTTCTCCAGTATTACTAGTTGTCTGCTCTGGGGGTCTCCAGTATTACTAGTTGTCTGCTCTGGGGGATTCCAGTATTACTGGTTGTCTGCTCTGGGGTTCTCCAGTATTACTAGTTGTCTGCTCTGGGGTTCTCCAGTATTACTAGTTGTCTGCTGTGCAGTTCTCTAGTATTACTAGTTGTCTTCTCTGGGGTTCTCCAGTATTACTAGTTGTCTGCTCTGGGGTTCTCCAGTATTACTAGTTGTCCGCTCTGGGGTTCTCCAGTATTACCAGTTATCTGCTCTGGGGTTCTCCAGTATTACTAGTTGTCCGCTCTGGGGTTCTCCAGTATTACCAGTTATCCGCTCTGGGGTTCTCCAGTATTACTAGTTGTCAGCTCTGGGGTTCTCCAGTATTACTAGTTGTCAGCTCTGGGGTTCTCTAGTATTACTAGTTGTCTGCTCTGGGGTTCTCCAGTATTACTAGTTGTCTGCTCTGCAGTTCTCTAGTATTACTAGTTGTCTTCTCTTGGGTTCTCCAGTATTACTAGTTGTCCGCTCTGGGGTTCTCCAGTATTACTAGTTGTCTGCTCTGGGGTTCTCCAGTATTACTAGTTGTCTGCTGTGCAGTTCTCTAGTATTACTAGTTGTGTGCTCTGGGGTTCTCCAGTATTACTAGTTGTCTGCTCTGGGGTTCTTCAGTATTACTAGTTGTCTGCTCTGGGGTTCTCCAGTATTACTAGTTGTCTGCTCTGGGGGTCTCCAGTATTACTAGTTGTCCGCTCTGGGGTTCTCCAGTATTACTAGTTGTACGCTCTGGGGTTCTCCAGTATTACTAGTTGTCTGCTCTGGGGTTCTCCAGTATTACTAGTTGTGTGCTCTGGGGTTCTCCAGTATTACTAGTTGTCCGCTCTGGGGTTCTCCAGTATTACTAGTTGTCCGCTCTGGGGTTCTCCAGTATTACTAGTTGTCTGCTCTGGGGTTCTCCAGTATCACTAGTTGTCTGCTGTGCAGTTCTCTAGTATTACTAGTTGTGTGCTCTGGGGTTCTCCAGTATTACTAGTTGTCTGCTCTGGGGTTCTCCAGTATTACTAGTTGTCTGCTCTGGGGGTCTCCAGTATTACTAGTTGTCCGCTCTGGGGTTCTCCAGTATTACTAGTTGTACGCTCTGGGGTTCTCCAGTATTACTAGTTGTCTGCTCTGGGGTTCTCCAGTATTACTAGTTGTGTGCTCTGGGGTTCTCCAGTATTACTAGTTGTCTGCTGTGCAGTTCTCTAGTATTACTAGTTGTGTGCTCTGGGGTTCTCCAGTATTACTAATTGTCTGCTCTGGGGGTCTCCAGTATTACTAGTTGTCTGCTCTGGGGGTCTCCAGTATTACTAGTTGTCTGCTCTGGGGGTCTCCAGTATTACTGGTTGTCTGCTCTGGGGTTCTCCAGTATTACTAGTTGTCTGCTCTGGGGTTCTCCAGTATTACTAGTTGTCTGCTGTGCAGTTCTCTAGTATTACTAGTTGTCCGCTCTGGGGTTCTCCAGTATTACTAGTTGTCTGCTCTGGGGTTCTGCAGTATTACTAGTTGTGTGCTCTGGGGTTCTCCAGTATTACTAGTTGTCTGCTCTGGGGGTCTCCAGTATTACTAGTTGTCTGCTCTGGGGGATTCCAGTATTACTGGTTGTCTGCTCTGGGGTTCTCCAGTATTACTAGTTGTCTGCTCTGGGGTTCTCCAGTATTACTAGTTGTCTGCTGTGCAGTTCTCTAGTATTACTAGTTGTCTTCTCTGGGGTTCTCCAGTATTACTAGTTGTCTGCTCTGGGGTTCTCCAGTATTACTAGTTGTCCGCTCTGGGGTTCTCCAGTATTACCAGTTATCTGCTCTGGGGTTCTCCAGTATTACTAGTTGTCCGCTCTGGGGTTCTCCAGTATTACCAGTTATCCGCTCTGGGGTTCTCCAGTATTACTAGTTGTCAGCTCTGGGGTTCTCCAGTATTACTAGTTGTCAGCTCTGGGGTTCTCTAGTATTACTAGTTGTCTGCTCTGGGGTTCTCCAGTATTACTAGTTGTCTGCTCTGCAGTTCTCTAGTATTACTAGTTGTCTTCTCTTGGGTTCTCCAGTATTACTAGTTGTCTGCTCTGGGGTTCTCCAGTATTACTAGTTGTGTGCTCTGGGGTTCTCCAGTATAACTAGTTGTGTGCTCTGGGGTTCTCCAGTATTACTAGTTGTGTGCTCTGGGGTTCTCCAGTATTACTAGTTGTCTGCTCTGGGGTTCTTCAGTGTTACTAGTTGTCTGCTCTGGAGTTCTCCAGTATTACTAGTTGTCTGTTCTGGGGTTCTCCAGTATTACTAGTTGTCTGCTCTGGGGTTCTGCAGTATTACTAGTTGTGTGCTCTGGGGTTCTCCAGTATTACTAGTTGTCTGCTCTGGGGGTCTCCAGTATTACTAGTTGTCTGCTCTGGGGGTCTCCAGTATTACTGGTTGTCTGCTCTGGGGTTCTCCAGTATTACTAGTTGTCTGCTCTGGGGTTCTCCAGTATTACTAGTTGTCTGCTGTGCAGTTCTCTAGTATTACTAGTTGTCTTCTCTGGGGTTCTCCAGTATTACTAGTTGTCTGCTCTGGGGTTCTCCAGTATTACTAGTTGTGTGCTCTGGGGTTCTCCAGTATTACTAGTTGTGTGCTCTGGGGTTCTCCAGTATTACCAGTTGTCTGCTCTGGGGTTCTCCAGTATTACTAGTTGTCCGCTCTGGGGTTCTCCAGTATTACTAGTTGTGTGCTCTGGGGTTCTCCAGTATTACTAGTTGTGTGCTCTGGGGTTCTCCAGTATTACTAGTTGTCAGCTCTGGGGTTCTCTAGTATTACTAGTTGTCTGCTCTGGGGTTCTCCAGTATTACTAGTTGTCTGCTCTGCAGTTCTCCAGTATTACTAGTTGTCAGCTCTGGGGTTCTCTAGTATTACTAGTTGTCTGCTCTGGGGTTCTCCAGTATTACTAGTTGTGTGCTCTGGGGTTCTCCAGTATTACTAGTTGTGTGCTCTGGGGTTCTCCAGTATTACTAGTTGTGTGCTCTGGGGTTCTCCAGTATTACTAGTTGTGTGCTCTGGGGTTCTTCAGTATTACTAGTTGTCTGCTCTGGGGTTCTCCAGTATTACTAGTTGTGTGCTCTGGGGTTCTCCAGTATTACTAGTTGTGTGCTCTGGGGTTCTCCAGTATTACTAGTTGTGTGCTCTGGGGTTCTCCAGTATTACTAGTTGTCTGCTCTGGGGTTCTTCAGTATTACTAGTTGTCTGCTCTGGGCTTCTCCAGTATTACTAGTTGTGTGCTCTGGGGTTCTCCAGTATTACTAGTTGTGTGCTCTGGGGTTCTCCAGTATTACCAGTTGTCTGCTCTGGGGTTCTCCAGTATTACTAGTTGTCCGCTCTGGGGTTCTCCAGTATTACTAGTTGTGTGCTCTGGGGTTCTCCAGTATTACTAGTTGTGTGCTCTGGGGTTCTCCAGTATTACTAGTTGTGTGCTCTGGGGTTCTCCAGTATTACTAGTTGTGTTCTCTGGGGTTCTCCAGTATTACTAGTTGTGTGCTCTGGGGTTCTCCAGTATTACTAGTTGTCTGCTCTGGGGTTCTTCAGTATTACTAGTTGTCTGCTCTGGGGTTCTCCAGTATTACTAGTTGTCTGCTCTGGGGTTCTCCAGTATTACTAGTTGTGTGCTCTGGGGTTCTCCAGTATTACTAGTTGTCTGCTCTGGGGTTCTCCAGTATTACTAGTTGTGTGCTCTGGGGTTCTCCAGTATTACTAGTTGTCTGCTCTGGGGTTCTCCAGTATTACTAGTTGTCTGCTCTGGGGGTCTCCATTATTACTAGTTGTCCGCTCTGGGGTTCTCCAGTATTACTAGTTGTCTGCTCTGGGGTTCCCCAGTATTACCAGTTATCCGCTCTGGGGTTCTCCAGTATTACTAGTTGTCAGCTCTGGGGTTCTCCAGTATTACTAGTTGTCAGCTCTGGGGTTCTCTAGTATTACTAGTTGTCTGCTCTGGGGTTCTCCAGTATTACTAGTTGTCTGCTCTGCAGTTCTCTAGTATTACTAGTTGTCTTCTCTTGGGTTCTCCAGTATTACTAGTTGTCTGCTCTGGGGTTCTCCAGTATTACTAGTTGTGTGCTCTGGGGTTCTCCAGTATTACTAGTTGTGTGCTCTGGGGTTCTCCAGTATTACTAGTTGTGTGCTCTGGGGTTCTCCAGTATTACTAGTTGTCTGCTCTGGGGTTCTTCAGTGTTACTAGTTGTCTGCTCTGGAGTTCTCCAGTATTACTAGTTGTCTGTTCTGGGGTTCTCCAGTATTACTAGTTGTCTGCTCTGGGGTTCTGCAGTATTACTAGTTGTGTGCTCTGGGGTTCTCCAGTATTACTAGTTGTCTGCTCTGGGGGTCTCCAGTATTACTAGTTGTCTGCTCTGGGGGTCTCCAGTATTACTGGTTGTCTGCTCTGGGGTTCTCCAGTATTACTAGTTGTCTGCTCTGGGGTTCTCCAGTATTACTAGTTGTCTGCTGTGCAGTTCTCTAGTATTACTAGTTGTCTTCTCTGGGGTTCTCCAGTATTACTAGTTGTCTGCTCTGGGGTTCTCCAGTATTACTAGTTGTGTGCTCTGGGGTTCTCCAGTATTACTAGTTGTGTGCTCTGGGGTTCTCCAGTATTACCAGTTGTCTGCTCTGGGGTTCTCCAGTATTACTAGTTGTCCGCTCTGGGGTTCTCCAGTATTACTAGTTGTGTGCTCTGGGGTTCTCCAGTATTACTAGTTGTGTGCTCTGGGGTTCTCCAGTATTACTAGTTGTCAGCTCTGGGGTTCTCTAGTATTACTAGTTGTCTGCTCTGGGGTTCTCCAGTATTACTAGTTGTCTGCTCTGCAGTTCTCCAGTATTACTAGTTGTCAGCTCTGGGGTTCTCTAGTATTACTAGTTGTCTGCTCTGGGGTTCTCCAGTATTACTAGTTGTGTGCTCTGGGGTTCTCCAGTATTACTAGTTGTGTGCTCTGGGGTTCTCCAGTATTACTAGTTGTGTGCTCTGGGGTTCTCCAGTATTACTAGTTGTGTGCTCTGGGGTTCTTCAGTATTACTAGTTGTCTGCTCTGGGGTTCTCCAGTATTACTAGTTGTGTGCTCTGGGGTTCTCCAGTATTACTAGTTGTGTGCTCTGGGGTTCTCCAGTATTACTAGTTGTGTGCTCTGGGGTTCTCCAGTATTACTAGTTGTCTGCTCTGGGGTTCTTCAGTATTACTAGTTGTCTGCTCTGGGCTTCTCCAGTATTACTAGTTGTGTGCTCTGGGGTTCTCCAGTATTACTAGTTGTGTGCTCTGGGGTTCTCCAGTATTACCAGTTGTCTGCTCTGGGGTTCTCCAGTATTACTAGTTGTCCGCTCTGGGGTTCTCCAGTATTACTAGTTGTGTGCTCTGGGGTTCTCCAGTATTACTAGTTGTGTGCTCTGGGGTTCTCCAGTATTACTAGTTGTCTGCTCTGGGGTTCTCCAGTATTACTAGTTGTCAGCTCTGGGGTTCTCTAGTATTACTAGTTGTCTGCTCTGCGGTTCTCCAGTATTACTAGTTGTCAGCTCTGGGGTTCTCTAGTATTACTAGTTGTGTGCTCTGGGGTTCTCCAGTATTACTAGTTGTCTGCTCTGTGGTTCTCCAGTATTACTAGTTGTCTGCTCTGTGGTTCTCCAGTATTACTAGTTGTGTGCTCTGGGGTTCTCCAGTATTACTAGTTGTGTGCTCTGGGGTTCTCCAGTATTACTAGTTGTGTTCTCTGGGGTTCTCCAGTATTACTAGTTGTGTGCTCTGGGGTTCTCCAGTATTACTAGTTGTCTGCTCTGGGGTTCTTCAGTATTACTAGTTGTCTGCTCTGGGGTTCTCCAGTATTACTAGTTGTCTGCTCTGGGGTTCTCCAGTATTACTAGTTGTGTGCTCTGGGGTTCTCCAGTATTACTAGTTGTCTGCTCTGGGGTTCTCCAGTATTACTAGTTGTGTGCTCTGGGGTTCTCCAGTATTACTAGTTGTCTGCTCTGGGGTTCTCCAGTATTACTAGTTGTCTGCTCTGGGGGTCTCCATTATTACTAGTTGTCCGCTCTGGGGTTCTCCAGTATTACTAGTTGTCTGCTCTGGGGTTCCCCAGTATTACTAGTTGTCTGCTCTGGGGTTCTCCAGTATTACTAGTCGTCTGCTCTGGAGTTCTGCAGTATTACTAGTTGTCTGCTCTGGGGTTCTCCAGTATTACTAGTTGTCTGCTCTGGAGTTCTGCAGTATTACTAGTCGTCTGCTCTGGAGTTCTCCAGTATTACTAGTTGTGTGCTCTGGAGTTCTCCAGTATTACTAGTTGTGTGCTCTGGGGTTCTCCAGTATTACTAGTTGTCTGTTCTGGGGTTCTGCAGTATTACTAGTCGTCTGCTCTGGAGTTCTCCAGTATTACAGACGCGTCTTTCAGCCCTTACTTTAACACAAAGTTTGAGGTACTGATGGTAGTTTGGCAAGTGAAAAGGAGATGACAGGTTCCCTTTAATATCTAAGGGAGCCCTCTTCACTTTGGTCCAATTATTTGAAATTGTTTCATTGTCACCCCACTCCCTCCCACCCCGTTGTTGGCAGACAAGGAAGTGTTCAGGTGATTCAAGAACGGTAATCGAGGGAAAGGTGATGACATAAATCGGAGGTTCATGAGAACAACACATTGGGCTCATAAGCAAACTTATTTAGGGTACATCCAACAACCACAAACAACATATAGGGGGCGTTTTCCACAATAACTGTTCTGGAGAACCCCTATAATAAAAGGCAGCACAGTGGCTCAGTGGTTAGCAGTACAGCGCGGGGGACCTGGGTTCAAGTCCCATCAACATCTGCAAAGAGTTTGTGTGTTCTCTCCGTGTTTGTGTGGGTTTCCTCCAGATCCTCCAGTTTCCTCCCACACTCCAAAACATACTGTAGATTGTGAGCCCCATTGGGGACAGGGATAGATTTGGCAAGTTCTGTGCAGCGCTGCATAATATGTGTGCGCTATATAAATAAAGGAATTATTATTATACAACATCTTAGTTTTATTGTGTGGGTTTCTAATCTTCATCTTTTAACTGGTAAAACCGGTTCCGAAAAGCATAAATAGAAACCCGTTTTCTACATTTGTCCATTTACTGCCATCAGATTACGGCCTTAGAGGCGCTCATGTCTAAATAATTCACCGAAAGAGCGAACACTGGTTACTGTAGTTCTCTAGGACCACACATGATGCAGCTGCGAGACCACCATTACACAACAGTGCACTGACCATGCTGTATTATTATGTGCTAGGAAAATATGCCGCACAAGTTCATAGGTTTTGTCCGGTTCTGCAGCTCAGGTCTGTTTATATGAAAGGAGCTGCAATACCTCACATAACCTGTAACTAGATGTTTTGGACTACAGCAGCCATGTTTTTCAAGTTCTGGATAACCCCTTCAATTACTTTATCAGGATTATTACTTTTAATGCAAGCAATATTTAATTTTTTAACCCAAAAAAACTTTACAATTTGACAGTTTTATTGCTGTTTTGGGTCTTGGCATTTAGTGATGGTCTGTGTAATATTCTAGAGTGTGGGTGGGGACTTTCTAAGGGGACACTTCATGATTCCTCTGTGCTATGAGATGCTGTGGGCTGACAATGTGCTTAGATTATCAGGCTCCAGGGTTAAGCTAGACTTTATTTTTCTTCCTGTTTTTTTTCTTTTTTTGAGACATTTTTGGCGCATTGCTATTTGTGAGCCTTTTTGGGGACATTTTTCATCAGTAAGACACATTTATCTTCTATTCCAGATGTGCCAAATTTCGCAAATGACATTTATCATTTTAAATTAGGGCAGCATGGTGGCTCAGTGGTTAGTATTACAGCCTTGCAGTGCTGGGACCTGGGTTCCAGGGTCAACATCTGCAAATAGTTTGCGTGGGTTTCCTCCCACTCTCCATAACATAATGGAAGGTTGATTAGATTGTGAGCCTCATGGGGACAGGGACCAATTTGGCAAGTTCTGTGAAACACTGTGTAATCTGTGTGCACTATACAAAAATAAAGAATTATTATAAAATTATTGTCTAAAATTTGCAACATTTTTTGGCACCAAAAACTCCAAATGAAACCATATTTAATGAAAACTTACAAAATGGAAAAAATTACTTGCGACATTTTTAACAAATGTCTCAAAAAGAGCTCTGAAAAAAAAAAAACAACATTTCACACAAAGAAAAAATTTCCAAGGAAACAGACAGAAAAAAAGACAGGCAAAACCTAGCCAAAACAAACAGAGATAAGATAAACGACCCCTAGTGACACACTCAGCTTTGTTATCTTTGCTATGCCCCCCTCCCCTTGGATCCAGAGCGTAACTTGTCTGTAACTAGTAGATTTAGTCTCTGTATACTGCTGGTTGCTGGTAAGTGTCTGAGATGGCCTCATAATGCAGGGGGATGGGTAGGAAGCAGATAGCACTGCAGTGTACAGACAAGAGAAGCTATTCATGAGAGGAATCTGCATGACCATAGCCAAGAGTTTGTGGTCGGATCCAGGGACAACCACTATGTTGTCACACAGGACTGATAGAGACAGGTGTCAATTATATCTGTGAAATGCAGTATTTTTAGTAATAGCAGTGAATTAGAGAATGTGTTATTTTGTTACCTGAGTATAGTTAAGAATCTTGTCTTGGTGAGAATACCATTTTAAGTGATAAATATAAAATTTCCAAAAATTATAATCTTTATTTTTCAAAACCAAATATGCAGATATTAGCAGAACAATATGTTAACCGTAAAGAATTTATGTTTTCTTAAAAGAAATCTACTATCAAAATCCATCCTGATAAACCAGGGACATTACTCATAGATCCAGGCACCGTGGCTGTGGTCATCTTCTTATATTTATTATCCATGAGCTCCTTCCTTCTAAAATCAACTTTTACAATGCTAATGATAATTGTCTGGGGGCGTTACCAGAGCTTCACTGTGCTGTAACAGGCTGTTACACTATGCAGAAGCACATCTACCCTCCCTCTGCTTGATTGAATCTCACACAGTGAGAGGAGGGAAAGTGCTGTGAAGCTACATAACTGAGGGGCTCTGGTAAAACCCCCAAAACTCCTTATGGCTCATTAGCATCATTTTAAAAGTTGAGTTTAGAAGGCAGGAGGCCATTGATAACAAATATAATAATGGTGCCTGTGTCTATGAGTACGTGTCCCTGGTTTATCATGATGAATTTTACCACCAGGATGAAGGATTGTAAACCAAACATACTTACATACTGGTGTGTCCCCCCCTCTTGCAGTATCTGCCGTTATTCAAAGGAAACCTGTCACCACTGTTTGAAAAAATTAAGTTTCGGGCAGGTTCCCATAGATCCCTTATAGCATAAGGGCAACCTTACTTCAGCTAATAAAAGGAAAAAAACTTACATCTATTCTCTGCCTGGTAACCAGGCAGAGAGTCTAGTGAGTCGAGTTAGGCTCACACCTCCTTTCCCTACATCATCCGGCTGTTGGCTAAATTATAACACAAAAGCCTACGGTGCATGCGCAGCTTTACTGCTTAGCTTCCGCGCATGGCAGCCGTAGGCATATGTGTTATAATTAATTTTCTGTGCAGCGATTTTATTAGCTGAAGAATTTTTTCAAACCGTGGTGACAGGTTTCCTTTAAGCTCCCTATGCCCTCAAAAAAGGCTTTTAAAATTATACAAATGAGCCTGAAGGGGTCCATTACCACCTATGGAAACCTGAGCCCTTCAGACTAATTTGCATAATTTTAAAAGCCTTAAAAAAAAAAAATCCAGAACTTTCAAAATTTATATTATATTATAAAACCAAATATACAGATTAAATTAACAGAACAATATATTAACCGTAAAGAATTTCTGCTTCATTAAATAATATATATTGATTAGAGTTAAGCCTAATTACAATAACTTCCAATACAGAGCCAAGTCATCTGCAATCACCAGCTGGATGGTAAATGTGCAATATCCTATTTATATTCAGCTTTGGATTTTTGATACTTTAGGATTACATTGTTAGGCTTATATAATTAACCCAATAGTATCTGACAAAAACAAACTAGAACCCATGAGCACAGCGATGGCCATTGCTTCCATCCAGATTGTTTTTGAATAACTGAACCAATGTCCACAGTCCTTGCTCCGCTGAGAACGCGAAACACGGCGTGCAACGTCTGGCGAGTCTTCTGCCTCGCTAACACATACATCAGCTCCGCACTACTCCATGTTGGTAGAGACGCCTCGCTCAGCTGCAGGATAGTCCAGGGACCAGTCAACACCAAATACTTTAAGCTGCTTCTTGGAGATGCACCTCACCAAGATCTCCGTATCCTGGAACCTCTTATGGTTTAGTTTCTCAGCCATCGAGGCTTCCTCTTTAGTCGAGAATTTGACGAGCGCTTCGCCAAGACTGTCCCCACGATCGTCATACAACAGACACACGTCTCTTTCCGTCAAGGAAAATCCTTCGAAAAAGTCAAGAACGTCCCGTTTATTCACCCAAGCTGCAAAGTTTCTTAAATATAAGTAGGCCACGTCCAATTCCGGCAACAAAATAGGATTTCCAAAGACGACTTCTCCTTTGCTTTGTATTGATCTGATCCCTTCTTTCGAGACCGGCAGCACTCGGACGCAACGCCCCTTGAAGACGCCTTTGTCCAACTTGAGAGCTTGGATGTAGTCGTCTTCTGATAGGAACCTGACAAAACATTCCTGCTGTCTATTTCCGTCTTTATTATACAGGAATGTTATCCGGGAGTCGTCGACGAGGTTGTGAAAAAACTTTCTCACGTGTGATTTTTCAGCTCGGACACTTACATTCATAAGATGTGCGTAAAACTCCCGGAAGACGTCTTGGTTCGTTCTCACTTTAGCTCGTTTGATTGCTCGATTCTTAGGACAAGACTCCACTTTCTTAGAACAAGGCGACATTTCATCTCTACACGAGACCCATTCCCATTCCTGGGACTTCCTTGCGGTTAATACAGTGAAGGTTTTATGATTTTTATACAATTTACCAAACGTTTTAACGTCTGTCACCGGAAACATGGAGAGGACCCTTAGGGCGTGGACCATTTTTCTAAATTTAATAAGAGCCACGCCGCTATTAACTTTCTTTCTTTTTAAGAAAATAACACTTTCTACAAAAAATTCTTTAAAATAACTTTTTACATGAGATTCTGTCACGTTTAAGGGTCTAAACGAGATCCGTACGTAGCCGGGAATATTCGGAGACCCTTTTACAGCTGAAATGTGTATAGGAGAACCCATCAGGCGCTCTCCTGACTTTGTGAGAGCCATCAAGGTATTATGTCTGTGCTCAAACGTAACAAACGCCTCTCCACGCGCCCCGCCAACTAGATCAACGCCGTATTGCGCAATCTTCATTCCACAAAAGAAACTGCAAATGTCAAAGTCGTTCGCTGCAGGTGGAAGACCTCGTAATCGCACCGTCAGCCCCATTCTTAATTCTGACTCAGTGGATTTCCTGTCAATATAGAAAACGCACAGTGTTTACTTATCCTGTAATACTCAGATAGATGGAATCTAATCAGAATGTAGACTCAGGATCTCTCCTTAGACGAGGGGTGCGATATCAGTGATGATAGAGGTGCTCTGGGTAGTATAGAAGAGCTCTGCCAATCTGTATATGTACGGAGAAATGTTGCCTGTGCTTGGTACGGGGTGTCAATTGTTATGGAACTGGAGGGCATGACAAGATTGTGCAGAAGGAACTGAGCAGATTGTACGTAGTGTCCTATCTGCAGGCAACATGTTATAGAGCAGGAGGAGCTGAGCAGATTGTACATAGTGTCCTATCTGCAGGCAACATGTTATAGAGCAGGAGGAGCTGAGCAGATTGTACATAGTGTTCTATCTGCAGGCAGTATGTTATAGAGCAGGAGGAGCTGTGAAGGTTGTACATAGTGTCCTATCTGCAGGCAGCATGTTATAGAGCAGGAGGAGCTGAGCAGATTGTACATAGTGTTCTATCTGCAGGCAGTATGTTATAGAGCAGGAGGAGCTGTGAAGGTTGTACATAGTGTCCTATCTGCAGGCAGCATGTTATAGAGCAGGAGGAGCTGAGCAGATTGTACATAGTGTTCTATCTGCAGGCAGTATGTTATAGAGCAGGAGGAGCTGTGAAGGTTGTACATAGTGTCCTATATGCAGGCAGCATGTTATAGAGCAGAAGGAGATTAGCAGATTGTAGACAGTGTCCTATCTGCAGGCGACATGTTATAGAGCAGGAGGAGCTGTGAAGGTTGTACATAGTGTCCTATATGCAGGCAGCATGTTATAGAGCAGAAGGAGATTAGCAGATTGTAGACAGTGTCCTATCTGCAGGCGGCATGTTATAGAGCAGGAGGAGCTGAGCAGATGGTATAGACCCGAGGTGGACTATATAAAGCTCACATGGCAGCTACTCCTACTCTATAACATGAGGACTGCAGACGCTATTAGTGATGTCACTACCACTTAATGACGTCACACTACTGACATGTCTCCTCCAGCACATAGACCCGCGCTATACATGTTATTTCCCCGCTTCTCCTCCTCCCCCGCAACACCGGCCCCCAGTCATAGTAATACAGGAGCCCTTCCTCCTGCCTCATGACAGCGGCGAGACCCCCGCACCGCCCCCGCACATTACCAGAACGGAGCACCGAGCACAGCCCCGGTAACTAAGCTACGAGGACTGGGTTACGGCCTGGAACCGAGCGCATGCGCCGCAAACATGCCCACGGTCCTACGCGCACGCGCGGGAATTGCATTGTTTTTTTTTTGTGATTTCTGGGATGAGCTGAGGGTCAGGAGCACCTCCTACAGGTGATACAGAGTACAGCGTCTGCCATACATGATCCTGTAGCTGAGACTCAGAGAGGGAATTTCACATTGTACAATATCAAGATTGTGAGGGTATGGAAAATTGGTTTGTAAAGTTTAATTTATTTTCTCAAATTATTTACAGCTCAGTTGTAAATAAATCAATGGAGCTTAGTTGCAATACAAAACACTACCCATAGTCAGGTGTGGCAGCCATGTTTTTCAAACTTCAAGCAACCCCTTTAATTTTCCTATTGGGGTGGTGGGTGTAACCCCATAATTGGCCCATTTCAAAATTCCAATTACTGAAACCCTGCTTAAAGGGTTTGTACCAACTTTGATTGTTATAACCCAATCGATAACGAGAACAGGTCTTCACATTGAACCTGAATCCCCTGTGCCTGACACCCCTGACAGTACCCCCTCCCCAGGGAAACTTTACAATGGGGGACATGTATGACTCCTATTACTTCCTTTTAATGTTTTTTTCTGTAGCTTTTTGCAATTTGAGACTTTTAGGCGCAGAATCAATCATAGCAACAAAATTATCTGACTCCAGGATATAATGCAGTGGCCGGATGTATCTTTGTAGCCCAGATCTATGTTAAACTTGTGCAACTTTGGGGCTTGGAATTGTTCCATTCCTGCCCCTAATAAGTCACAAAATAGAGCATGCTCGACCCAGACCTACTGTTGGTAAACTACTATTTGGGACAGAAAAGTCGCAGAGCACAAAAAATCGCAAAAGTGAGACTAAACAGGCCACTCATCACATGCATCACAAAGAGAAAAAACTAAAGATACATTGCAATGATTAAGTAGCCAACTTCAGGAAACCTGAAAACTTGCAGCCGAAAAACTATGATACATCTGCCCCACTGAGTCAGAATTTCCCCTGCCCGACACCCCAAATATGTTGTATGTGCCCCTTCCGCCCAGATAGGGGAATGGTATAGTTTATTTCTGAAACTGCGGGGTGAATAGACAGCTGGGGAGGTACTGTCTGTCAGGAGCAGGGGCCATTGATGCTCCACAAACAGACAGTGCTCAGAACGCAAGCAGATGATGGACACGGCCCCACGGTTCACCGCACCATCAGCAGTAGTCAGTGGCGTAACTGATAGGCCCCAGTGCAAAGTCTGTGCCGGGCCCCTGACTATAATGTAGGGTTTATAGTAATATTCTTCTCATATGGGAAAGTGACACCATAAGGGCCCCCTAAACCTCTTGGGCCCTGGTGCGACCGCAACCTCTGCACCCCCTCAAGTTACGCCCCTGACAGTAGAAGTTCCGGCAGAACATGTACATGTACCACAGTGGCGCTGGCTGCTGACATTTTGCCCTCCCCTCCTCCGATCAACGGACATCTTCATAAGGGGCCTGGGTGTGTGCGTAAGCCCATTGGAAGCCAAAGGCCCCTGGTGTCCGTCCATACAAGTGTCCACCGTTGGGTAGGATGCATTCTCAAGTTGCTGCTCAACCTATTGATAAGGGGTATCACATCCTCCGATTGAGAAGGGTCCTGCTCTCATGATCAGTGAGGGTTGCACCAATGAGCCTGTGAATAGGGATTAAATTCCTAAATTTGAACAACCAATGGTGTATGTGCCATTTGTAGGGTGAATTTATAAGGCCCCTTACACAATGGCGAGTGTGATGCATCTAACTTACCTCACACTCACATCGTGTGCTGGATGGAACCTCCGGCCTGAGCGCTTAGTAACCCAAACTGAATGGACAGGCTGAATTCAGGTCTAGTTCTCAGCTTTCGGGCCGGATGTTCCAGGCAGTACACCCTGCCAGTGTGATGCAATTCCTACGGATCACCCGCCTAGTAAGGGACCTTACTGATCTTATGGATGTTTTAAAGGCAACCTATCAAGTCAGTTTGGGACAATTAACCAACTGCAATTCATTATGGACCAGAGTTTTAGTGTCCCAAATTGGCCCATATGAGCTCTGTCCATGACAACATTAAAAAAAAAAGTTTATGCTCACCTCAAGCCAAGCACCAGTGCCATGCAGCAAGTGAGGCCCCTCAGGCCTAGCACTTTCACAATTTATGTTGCATCATTGAAACATCACAAGGGAAGTCGGCAAGAGCTCCACATGTAAGTCCGAGATGCCTTACTGGACTTGCATCTAAGCAAGTATGAATGTATTTTCCACAGACATATTTGGGACATAAAACCACAGGTCATACGGACTTGTCATTGGTCCAGTGTGCCACATCTACTTGATAAAGGGAACCGGTCATCAGAAAGGTCATTTTTTACACGATGACAGGAACCAATAGCCTCTGGCATGTTGATTTAAAAAAATGCCTACGTCGTCAATCGGAATAATTCCACTTATTTTTAATTGTTCCTTTAAAATCACCAGGCTCCCTGCCAGCAGCCTGTGTTGAGTCCCAGGGTGGGCAGTTCAAACGTGAATTGCTTGCGGTGGTGAGCCGATGCAAGCGGTGGGAGACGAGGAGGCATTTTGTTTCCTGTTGGAAACTGTCATCATGACCTTCCTGATGCCAGAATCCCTTTAAGCCATACAAAAGATCAGTAAGAAATTCACCCTACAAAGAACATACATAGCAGCAGTTCAACAATTTTCCTTCATCGGGAGCAAAAGTTTGCAAAAGCAAATAATAAAAATGACCATTCACCATAAGCCCCAGCCTTTGCTACCCTCCTGCTATGTACAAGTACCCATATAGGGGTATTAGATTTAGGGTCCTTTCAGAGACTGGGACCTTTATCATCACATATGACCGAAGGCAGAAACATCAGCTTCTGTAGTGGACTGCAATACACACTTGTATCAAAATGTTTTAATTTCATTGTACAATACATACAAATAAAAACACACAATGTGATAGATACACACAATAAAAATACAGTCGTGTGTGATATAACGATAATAATATGTAATCTCGTCCGGCTAGGGAGGCCGTGTACAAAACAACAGTAAATTATGTAAAATATTTTATAATATATATAGTAAGAATGATACAATACTGCTCATTACAATAAAAAAGTCTCCTGACCAGAGATGTAGTTTATTATCTGGGATTGGTATGCACTCCGGTTAAAGGGGTTGTCTGGAGGTTAAAAAACATGGCTGCTTGTTTCGAAAAACAGCGCCACACCTGACCATGGTTTAAGGTGGTATTGCAGCTCCATTGTATAGTGCTGTTCCTCTAGTATTCCTCCAAGAAACTTAGGAATAAATGAAACAGATCGTTACTATTGCCATATTGTCAAAAGGGCATTTCTATCTCTATAGTCTAATAAGAACATAATTGCTCCAACTAGTAACGCCCAGTTGTCAGTTTGGTCATAGATTTCTAGGAGCAATAACAGAGTTTGACACAACTAACATTTATAGTCAGAGCAGATGTTCCAGAATAGAGATTTAATGCAGAATACAATTATTTACTGATATACGTGAGAAGCGCTGACAGACAGATAGTTGGATTTACTCGCCACGTTCTAGTCATAACTCTTAAAGGAATCTACCATCAGAAGAAGATCTCATGGTAGATTCCTCTTTTCTGCCTCTGCCCTAATCTGTAATATAATAATCCTGGAACCTAACTTTAAAACTTTATTTAGTAATATGTAAATTAACCGTATAGGCTACTGGGGCGTGTACTAGCCTGGCCGGGCACTGGGAGCTTAGTCTAGTACACGCCCCAGTAGCCTCTGCAGTTCATTTACATATTACTAAAATGCAGTTTTTAACAAGTTACGGTAGGTACCAGGATTATTAAATTACAGATTAGGTCAGAGGCCGGCAGGCGGAATCTACCACTTCTCATGATAGATTCCTCATGGTAGGTTTCCTTTAAAGGACATCTACCACCAGGATGAAGGATTGTAAACCAAGCACACCGACATACTGGTGTGTGCCCCCTCTGGCAGTACCTGCTCTTCTTTTAGTCATTTATGCCCTGGTTTTTACAAAAAAAAAAAAAAAAGGCTTTTAAAATTATGCATATGAGTCTGAGGGGCTCCAGGTTCCATAGTTGTTAATGGAGCCTGGAGCCTCTCCGGCTCATTTGAAAAATTTTTAAAGCCTTTTTTTTCTTTAAAACCAGGGCATAAAAAGTTTAAAGAAGAGCAGGTCTTGCCAGAGGGGGCGCACTCCAGTATGTCAGTGTGCTTGGTTTACCTGGCCTATTCTCTTTCTCTGGGTCTTTTTTTCCCATAAATGTGGGAAAGCCACTTTAACACCTACAAATGTATAGTTTGGCAACAATTTATTTATTAAAAATTCATAGAAAAATCAATTAGTTTAGTCTATTCCAGCCGAAAACAACTGCAACTTTTACTGAAAGTTGAGGTGTTACATATTATATAAGGCACAGGGAAACCTCATACAAAGGTCTTATAGTGTCTATGGGGGAGATTAGTGTAAAGATTAGGGGAGAATGTAACACTGTGACTAGCAGCTCTTCTGCTTAAGGAAGTCAATACCATAAAGGGTGTTAAAGGGGTGGTGTGACGGCAATAAAGCAGCTTTGTATTACAATTGGGCCGATATTTCCTACCTGCAGGAATACCAGGCCTGTGCATTGCATGTCACCAAAAAGTTTAGACACTCTGTAATATCGTGATTGGTTTTACGTAAATTTGGATTTGAGTGAATGTCCCTTAAACTAAAGTAAACTCTCTGACGCCAAGTGGCATCACATGGTGCCTAATGACCTCACAAGCTGATGTAATAATACCTGGATGCGGAGTCCATCATCAATGGAGACGCTACACATCTCCAAGAATAAACCAAGGTATGCCCCGAAATCTGCCCTTGTAGATTGGAAACGCATAAGTAACCATGCACTTTGCTAACAAAATCTGTTCCCCTACTGATGCCCGTAGCCGATAGCTCGGATATAAAGTACAATCTCCACTATTGTAGGAGTATAGCCGGTTGTCCATTAACGATTTTGGTCCGCTGATCTAACCCTGTGTGCTTACAGGATTTACCAGAGCGAGCCTACAATCACTGACCTGATCTCAGTTTGTCCGTGTTCGGTCTCTGCACTTGAAGGATTTACCAGACCGAACTCTCATGTGGGCAATAGGCTTAAAGGAAATATACCATCAAAATCATACATGATAACCCAGGCACCCTGAGGCCGCGGTCACACGTATCGCTAGGCATCCGTTCATAATACGACGCTAGCGCACAGGGGGAGGTCCTCGGCCCGAACGCACATTCGTTTGTAGGGGATTTAAAAGTCTATCGCATGTGTTTCTTTGGAAACGCTTGTGTGTTCGGGCCGAGGACCCCCCCCTGTGCGCTAGCGTTGCGTTATGAACGGACGCCTAGCGGTACGTGTGACCGCGGCCTTGCTTGTATATCCAGGTACTGGGGTAATCTTCTTATATTTGTTATCCATGGTTTCCTTCCTTCGAAAATTTAAAAAGTATGGCAATGTGCCCATAGGGCTCTGTTGGTTGTTAGCAGAGCCCCTCCATGTTCTGGCTTCACAGGCTGTTAAACGGTCTCACCCTGACCCCTCTGCTCTTCCCAGCTCCCTTTTCCTTTTAATCTCACCGGCAACAGAGCACAGTAGGGAGGGGCCAGACTGTGAAGCTACAGCATGGAGGGGCTCTGGTAATATCCCCAAGAGCCCCTCAGACTCATTAGCAAAATTTTAAAAGTTGATTTTAGAATGAAGGAGGCCATGGATAACAAATAATAGAAGATTACCAGTGTCACAGTGCCTGGATCTATCAGTAAGTGCCTCTGGTTTATCATGATGGATTTTAATTCCTTTAACTTGCATCCATTTACAAGTTTACCACGTGACAGCACAACACTGACAACCCTCTCCCTATGTCTTGCCTATAGACAGTACCCAGGTGAGGTGAAGCACGTGTGTAGACTGTTTATTTTGCTACCGCTCTCATTTGCGGACCCCAAAATTGGCACAAAACCTTGAAATTAATGGGACCAAGCCATTCATTTTAAGGCAGTATTTAACAAATCCTCGGATAATCCCTTCTAAAGTCTATAACGGAATACATCCAGAAAATTCTCAGCGCTCGCTGTTTGAAAATTTTATATCCAAAAAATCATCAGAGTGCACTGATATCTGCAGGGGATCCCGTCCTCCGCAATGTCTCGTGTTCTCCGAGAAAACGCTTCCTAAAGTAACAAGTCAGTTGTAGTCCTCCGACGATTCATCATCCTCATCATCAACGAGGTCATCTACTTCTTCCGCCTTTTTTTTGTGGCGGCTCCCGGTAGTCTGCTACAAACATAAGAATAAATAGTAATGAAATAAAAGGACAATTTCAAAAAAAAAAAAAAAAAAAAGCATAAAGAAACAACGAGAATTCACAAGATCTATTGCCCCCATTGATGTAGTAAATGATTCAGCATCTAATAAAGTAGTTTGTAAATAAAGTAGAATTGGGCGGCACAGTGAGAAGCACTTCTGCCTTGCAGCGCTGGAGTCCTGGGTTCTAGTCCCATCCAGGTCAACATCTGCAAAAAGTTTGTATGTTCTCTCTGTGTTTGAGTGGGTTTCCGCCGGGTCCTTTGGTTTCCTCCTACACTCCAAAACATACTGGTAGGTTGTATAGATTGTGAGCCCCATGAGGACAGGGACCAATTTGACATGCTTTGTGCAGCGCTGCGTAATCTGTGTGCGCTATATAAATAAAGAATTATTATTATTATAATAAGCAGAATTGTAACAAGATGGTGATAGTGAATATACACCATATATAATATGTAGATAGATGGTGACCACACGGGTCACGGGTGCAGAAGAGGGGAGCGCTCATCACCCCTCCCCTATCCATAGAAAGCCGAGCGGTCACTATACAGCAGTAAATAGGACGTCTTATCTTTTACGGTGCAGCGAGACCCTATGGTGTCAGACATGGGATGGACAAGGATCACGAGAATGGAGGGTCTAACTCTCTCAGAATACACGCAGGCATGTGTCCTGCCGCTCAATAAACCCCTTAAGGCTGCGTCCTCTTTTCGCTCCCAACTTTCAAAAAGCTATAACATTTAAATTTTTTCGTGTACAGAGCTGCATTAGGGCTTACTTTAATTATTATCAAAGGGGTTTTCGCATGAAGGAAAGTTAGGCCCTATCCACGTGCCGAGACCCCCGCAGATCGCAAAAATGAGGTGTCCATCGTCGCTCCTCAGACTAATGGAGCAGACAGCCGCTCATGACCGTTCAGCTCGATTAATCTCTATGGAGCTGACGGAGATCGGTGAGCGCAGCCTGGAAAACTCCCTGCACCTGGATATCTGCAATGAGGAGCTCAACAATGCGCGAGATTCTCCAGTATTAAAAAGTAAATGGTTATTGAGAATGTCGCACTACAATTGTAAGAAATAAAAAAAGTCTTAAATGGTCTTGAAGACAAGAAATTACAAACTGCTTAAAAGGTACATGCACCTTTGCAGTCCAATGTTATTTCTATATATTTTTTTTTACTGTCCATTACTTTTTGTTCCCATTCGTCCAGTATGTTATCACATAGCATGGGTTAGATAATAAGGAGTAAGACTGCATCAGACTACACAGGATTGTTTGTAGTCTGTTACCATGGCTATGCATACACCCCCCCCCGCCTGTATAAAAGCTGTAGACATAAAACGGTAACACATTCTGAGTAGATGGCTTCTTCACTCTTGAGGCACTGGGACAATCTTTGATCCTATAGATGTACGTATATTTTAGGGCAGGAGAATGGGAGAAACATGCATTGATACGAATGCCTCAATAGCGGTAAAGATAGACAAAAGGCAACTCTTACTGATAAAGATGCGGACATCCTCTTTGATGTTCCAGTCCTTGAATTGGCACGTACTATATCTAAGCGGGACTGAAAATCTGGCGGATGAAGGGAACTTCTGAATACCTGGGGATGGAACATAAGTACAGACACATGTATAGCAGATACTAGGCACATAATAAATGACATCTGCTCTACTCAACATTGATTCTTAGAGGAAATCTACCATAAAAATCCATCATGATAAATCAAGTACATTACTCACAGATCCAGGCACCGGGACTGTGGTAATCTTCTTATATTTCTTATCTGTGACCTCATTCCTTATAAAATTTACTCTTAATTAAGCCAATGAGACCGAAAGGCTCTTGGGAATGTTCCAGAGCTCCTCTGTGCTGCAACGTCACAGGCTGTCCCCCCCCCCTCCCTCTGCCGGATGTAATCACATTGCAGTGAAGGAAGTGTCAGAAAATAGCACAGTGTAACAGCCTGTGATGCTACAGCACAGAGGAGCTCTGGTAACGGCCCCCAGGATAGCAGAATTAAAAGTTTATTTTAGAAGGAAGGAGGCCATGGATAACAAATATTAGAAGATTACCACAGTCACGGTGCCTGGGTCTATGATTAAGTGTCCCTGGTTTATCAGGCTTAATTATGATGGCAGATTTCCTTTAAAACAAACCTATGTATGTCAATCAGCTCTCCTCCAGAAGAAAGTAAACTTTCTGTATTGCCACCAAGAGATATCTACTCTGCGGGGGGAGATTTATCATGTTTCTGAGGTAAAACTGTTCAAGTTGACAATGGAAACCAATCAGAGCTCAGCTTTAATTTTATAAACAGCTGTGGGAAAATGAAAGCTGAGCTCTGATTGGTTGTCATGGGCATCTAGAACAGTTCTGCTCTTGGGGACTTATGATAAATCTCCCCCATTATAACTCAATGTCTGATCCGTAAAAGAGCCTTTAAACTGGACCAGGGATATCGGCCAAACCATATCAGCTTTTTAGGTTTAGCGAACATCCCTTGTCTTGTTTCAGGCTTTAGACCTTGACCCACAGGGTAGATATCAATAGGTGGAAGTTTTCTTCATTTTTGGAGGAAACACATTTGAAAAACTGTTCCCAGAGACGACAATATAAAATGTAACAGGGTGTTTTACAGTAATTAGAGAGATTGCCGTCACCAGAAAATGTACCCAGTACAATACACAATGCTGGTTATACTTCTGGAGTAACCATGACAATGTGGGGTGCCCGGTCCCTGCTCCTCACCTCTAGATCTTCCTCCTCATCTATGTCCTCGATGTGCTGGAAGGCAGCGGTCAGCACTTCTAGAGCCTTCCCATGGAACAACATCTCAATTGTTACAAAGTCACTAAAAATTTTCTAAAAAGAGAAAAGCCAATATTAGATAATATAATATACACCTTACAACTGTATACACCATTTATAGTATAGCTATAGGTGAGCCGGGATTATGTGCAGTGTCTTGGGTGGCTTCATTATACAGGCGGTCCCCTACTTAAGAACACACGACTTACATACGACCCATAGTTACAAACGGTCCTCTGGATGTTGGTAATTTCCTGTACTTCTGCTTTAGACTATAATAAACAGCTATAACAGTTATCACAGGTGTCTGCAATGAAGCTTTGTTGTTAATCCTGGTTCTTATAACAATCCAACATTTTTAAAATCCAATTGTCACAAAGACCCAAAAAAATTTGGCTTGGGCTACAATTGTAAAATATACAGATCCGACTTACATACAAATTCAACTTAAGAACAAACCTACAGACCCTATCTTGTACGTAACCCGGGGACTGCCTGTACCTGTGTATCGCAAATCATAAATGGTAGGTAAAGTATCCCACACGTTGGAAGATGACGTCAGAAACCTCCCGATGTGACCTTACAACTTTATGGCAAATAACGAGGTGTGAACCCCACCTAACAAAGGAGCATCACTACTAAGCATGTACATAAAGTGCAACACACATTCCTCACAACTAAAAGCTTAGAACAGGGATGCACAACCCGCAACTGACGGACCACATGTGGCCAAGTTACAGCTTGCGCTTTGCCGACAGTCAAAGTCCGATAAGCACTTTCATAACTTATGTAACATAACTGATGGCTCTTCGGTGCAGGAGGCCGGGTAGCGGTGAGTGCAGCTGTAAAGTCCCGGGTCATCTCCTGCTTTTCCACTCTATGTCCTGACTCTGGTCGCATGTGTCGGGGTTAAGAGCACAGTGCAGAGTGGCCCCAGGAGCAGAAGAGGACCCAAGAGTGGATGTACTGCACCGATAGCTATTCTGGTGCAGCTATGACCCAGGTCCCGATGCCACCGCATACAACCAGCGCTACATGGAGGAGAGAAGAAGCTGCTGTGTGGTGCAGGGAGGAGAGAAGCCTCCAGGGTCTCAAAATTTTTTTTTTTTTAATTAGACCTTTTTAATTAAGGCAGAGAAAAACAGAGCCTTACATTTTCTTTATTTTTCAGATAGAAATACACGACACATACACAAAGTGCAAGCTCCAATAGACGGAGAGCACTAGAGAAGCGAGGGCATACAAATTAGCATATTCTCACCGAGCACAAGCGGGAGTTGTGAGAGCAATAAGGCCCTGGACACAGCACACTCCGCTTCTGGAATATTCACAGTGGGATCTCTTACCCCTAACTAATCTGCTTATAGTGGTGCTATAATATATATATACACTCACCGGCCACTTTATTAGGTACACCTGCCCAACTGCTCGTTAACACTTAATTTCTAATCAGCCAATCACATGGCGGCAACTCGAGCATCAGTATGGGGAAGAAAGGTGATTTGAGTGCCTTTGAACGTGGCATGGTTGTTGGTGCCAGAAGGGCTTGTCCGAGTATTTCAGAAACTGCTGATCTACTGGGATTTTCACGCACAACCATCTCTAGGGCTTACAGAGAATGGTCCGAAAAAGAAAAAACATCCAGTGAGCGGCAGTTCTGTGGGCGGAAATGCCTTGTTGATGCCAGAGGTCAGAGGAGAATGGGCAGACTGGTTCGAGCTGATAGAAAGGCAACAGTGACTCAAATCGCCACCCGTTACAACCAAGGTAGGCAGAAGAGCATCTCTGAACGTACAGTACGTCGAACTTTGAGGCCGATGGGCTACAGCAGCAGAAAAACCACACCGGGTGCCACTCCTTTCAGCTAAGAACAGGAAACTGAGGCTACAATTTGCACAAGCTCATCGAAATAGTAGAAGATTGGAAAAACCTTGCCTGGTCTGACGAGTCTCGATTTCTGCTGCGACATTCGGATGGTAGGGTCAGAATTTGGCGTCAACAAAATGAAAGCATGGATCCATCCTGCCTTGTATCAACGGTTCAGGCTGGTGGTGGTGGTGTCATGGTGTGAGGAATATTTTCTTGGCACTCTTTGGGCCCCTTGGTACCAATTGAGCATCGTTGCAACGCCACAGCCTACCTGAGTATTGTTGCTGACCATGTCCATCCCTTTATGACCACAATGTACCCTGTAACATCTGATGGCTACTTTTAGCAGGATAATGCGCCATGTCATAAAGCTGGAATCATCTCAGACTGGTTTCCTGAACATGACAATGAGTTCACTGGACTCAAATGGCCTCCACAGTCACCAGATCTCAATCCAATAGAGCATCTTTGTGATGTGGTGGAACGGGAGATCTGCATCATGGATGTGCAGCCGACAAATCTGCGGCAACTGTGTGATGCCATCATGTCAATATGGACCAAAATCTCTGAGGAATGCTTCCAGCACCTTGTTGAATCTATGCCACAAAGAATTGAGCCAGTTCTGAAGGCAAAAGGGGGTCCAACCCGTTACTAGCATGGTGTACCTAATAAAGTGGCGAGTGAGTGAGTGAATATATATATATATATATATATATATATATATATATATATATACACACACATATAAATATTACACACACACACACAGGACTATGTCAGATTAGACATGAGACTTACCTTGATATCTTTTATCTTCTGTTTTTCAAAATTGTCGATGGTTTCCTCCAGCTGCCGACTTATTCGGGCCGCATCCATTGTAGCTCTCTGTAATTCTGTCTCAGCCTTAAACATAGACAGAACATCCTTACTGCTGTAATGGGACTGGAAACTAGAATGTATACACTGAGAGATCACTGGGAGAAATGCCTTAAATAGGGTTTCCACATGTTTATGACACATACACAGCATATGTCATAAACACATTACAGGCAGGAGTCCCACCTATCTTGAGAACGAGGGTCAGTTGACCTCCGAAAAGAAGAGTTTGCTGCGCATGTTCAGTATAGGGAGCACTTTGCTGAGATATTTTCAGCCCTCCCACAGACATGAATGGAGAATCGACACATGTACTGCAGACTCTCTTTCAAGTCCAGCTGCGGAAGAAATTCTAGTGGATCACCATTCCCAGAGCACCTATCATCTATGTATGACATATCCTGGCATAGACTTCGTATCAATAAAGTCTGCTCAAGCACAAACTTACATTCTGTTATATACGTAAAGCCTTTCCGTATGTGCAAGGAACTAATGGTTCTTTTAGAATAACGATGATAATGAATACTTCATACCCGGTCAGGTGCATAGGAGGCGTTTTGTATGCATTAGACAAAGCTTTTAGGGATGCATTATGTCCAAATTGCTCCCTAAACCTCTAATAATGTAATGACTCCATTAACGGTCCCTACAAAGTGCCGTTACGGTGCATTTTCAGATCTTATAGATTTACTATAAAGGGGTTTTCCCACCCAACAATTTGGGCCCCAATCACAGAATAGGGCTTAACTTGCTGATCGTGGAAATCTCAGTGAGGAGACCCCCGCAGATCACGAGAATGGGGTCAGATGGGGCCCCAGGTACCTCCATCAGACCGCTCATCGCTTCCCAAGATGAATGGAATAGTTGGAGATTGCCGAACACTGAGGCTTCCGATGGAGGTACCTGGGGCCCCATAAGACCCCCTGTTCTTGTGATCTGTGGGGATCTCATCACTGAGAACCCCCCCTCCCTCGATAAGCAAGTTAGGCCCTATCCCGTGGATAAAGCCTGACTTGTTTACCCCTAAAATGTACATTGTAAAACAATGGGTAAAGCTTTTCCAAAAGGCGACCAATTGTAGGAAGTTGACATGTAAAAGAGGATGAGCTGTCCATCTTGTTCCAGGGATTTCATGAAAACGATGTGAATTTTATACCTGTGACTTAAATATTGGTTAAGGGAAAAAAAAATGAAACTTAGAAGCAAAGTTGACCCCACAAATCACTCGGATTATCCGCAGCCTGAAGAAGGGCCGGTCATCTCACTGATATAATTAATATACATTTATCTCTATTTACAGGATAGGACATTCATTTCAGACCCCCTGCGGGAATCCCCCTAATGTGCAACTCATCTTGTTCTTTTTAGAAAAAGTTGAAACCAGCCGTGGTGGTGGACCCATATGGTGGTGGTCCCATGGTTCACACGTATATCCAATCTCAATAACAATCAAATCCAGATTGCCAGTGGATGTACTTGTGAATTCGACAAAGGATATGTCACAAGTGAATACTTACCCACTATTCACAGGATAAGGAATAACAATCTGATCGGTGGGGGTCCAACTGTTCTCACTAACTGATGGAGCAGCAGGTGTCCTGCCGCTCCATTTAATACTGTGAGAGTGTCGGACATTGCAAGGTGCTGTGCTCTACAAATTCGGACTCTCCCATAGTATTATATGGGGTGGCAAGATAGTCAAATAGTAACAATAGTTTAACAATGTTCTTTTGATTGATAGGGACCTCCACCTATCAAATTGTTCCAAGGCTTTTTGTACAGAGCAGCCACATAATTACACAAGACCCTTTGCAGCAATTCAGGTTTATGCAGATTATATTAAATTCCATACAAACAAGGATACAATGATTTGCCGATCTGATGGGTTTCTCTGTCGGGTCTTCTCCAGCTGTGCCATCTGCTTAGATTCCCTGTTCCTTGCATTTAAGGTCACTTTAAGATCCTCCTATTAAGAAAATACAAAAAAAAAAAAAAACCCAAAAAAACCAATTATATAAAAATGAATGAATATGAACACCTGACAAGCATCTACCTGCCCATCTGTTTCATGTCTGTGCAGGCCAAATCCTTTGTGCCAAGCATTACTCTCCCCGGGCACCGTCACACCTCTGTCACGCCACCGATACATAGTAGGTTCTCAGGGGACATTGCTGATGTGTAGCTCGCATGTGTAAGGTTTTCCAAAATTTAAAAACCCTTAGAATATGTCAAAAATATATAATCAATGAGGGTCCACAACATTAAGTCGAGAGCAGGGCCGGTGCTAGACAAAGTGGGGCCCTGGGCAAAACTAAAAGTGGGGCCCCAAAATAAAACTATTTTATGACCAGTCACAGTCAGCAAGAGGCTCCTTTAGTATGGTAAAACAAACTGTAATATGGGAGAATTTTATAGGAGATGATAGGGAGAATGATGGGCAGCGCGGTGGCTCAGTGGTTAGCACTACAGCCTTGCAGTGCTGGTCAACATCTGCAAAGAGTTTGTATGTTCTCTCTGTGTTTGCGTGGGTTTCTTCCGGTTTCCTCCCAAATTCCAAAAAAAACATACTGGTAGGTTGATTAGATTGTGAGCCCCATTGGGGACAGGGACTGATTTGCCATGCTCTGTGCAGCGCTGCGTAATCTGTGTGCACTATATAAATAAAGAATTATTAATTAGAATTATTATGATAGAAGATAAATATGAAAGATGATAGAGATTTCTAGATGCAGAATATAAAGTAGATGATATATACAGGAGATGGATGAGAGAAATACAGTAGAAGAGAAATAGAAGATTGATTAAAAAATAGACAGAAAAAGTGAGATATATAAATGGTCAGATTATATGAGACAGATAGCTAGACAGATAGATAAAATGATGCGAAAGGTAAGCAGCACTCTGAGACGTCAGATGTCAAATGGTGAAGTGGGTGATTTTATTCCATGTTTAGAAGTACACCAGGGTACAGCAGCGATGTTTCGGCTCCAGGGAGCCTTTATCAAGCCAAGTGACAAAGGTGAATGGCGTTATATATATATATACCGTATATACTCGAGTATAAGCCGAGACCCCTAATTTCAACACAAAAAACTGAGAGAACCTATTGACTCGAGTATAAGCCGAGGGTGGGAAATGCATTGGTTACAGACTCCCAGTATATAGTCTGCCAGCCCCTGTAGCATACAGCCTGCCCAACCCCTGTAGCATACAGCCTGCCCAACCCCTGTAGCATACAGCCTACCCAGCCCCTGTAGAAGTAAAAAAAAAATAACACTGTACTCATCTTTCCGACGTCCCCCATAGGTCCTCTTCTGTCTCAGACAGAAGAGGACCTATGGGTGACGTCAGAAAGGTGAGTTTTGTCTTTATGTTTTTAGTTGACTCGAGTATAAGCCGAGTTAGGGTTTTTGAGCACAAATTTTGTGCTGAAAAACTAGGCTTATACTCGAGTATATAAGGTATATATATACCAAATACAAGTGATCACATGATCAAATTGTTCCCACCCACTGGCATTAACATATTCTGTCATAGTATACAAACAAGTGTTATTTCATTAAAAAATATCAAAATACATTAAAATACAAAAAAAATGATAGAATTCATACATAAGTATACAAAGTGCTGGTGCATTAGTCGCTTTCATCTCCATACAGTGAGGGATATTAAGCGTGTAGTGTGTCAATAAAGTGACAAGTGCAGTAGGTGCTAATACAATAGGCAAATCCTAGTTAGAGAAGTTAAAAGCAGCGAGGAATGTTATCAAGCGCCCGTCTACCAAAAGTGTGTGAACCGCAAGCGGAGTAAGGCGCTCCTGCGCATGTCCGGGGTGGCGACAGGATGATCCACCTATCGAGCGGAGATGCCGCGTTACCAAGGGAACCATCCACGTCATCTGTACACAGACGACCAGGGAACTACCCATGTCACTGCGCACTGGGAGTCGGGGCACCCCGGGATGTAAGTATGGTCTAGTTATCTTATGAAAAGGGTATAGGATGATCAATGGCACAGCGGAGGGCAATCGAAGTAGTAGTTGAAGAGGGACGATGAGTGGGTTAACCCCTGTAGAAAAATGGGGAAATGCAACTGCCCACTAGATATTAATTATATCCCTGTGACCAACCAGTAGTCCATACGGGATTATGTATAAGAATAATTGACCCTGTATTCTTATGAAAACATGAATATTAGTTGATATTATTCCTTCTCAAAATATAGTAACATATAAAGTGAATATTTCCATTATCTGTGAGGTGCAGCAGCTCCTGTGTGCAGCAAATTCTCCCTGTAGCCCGAGGGCTGAGAATCTACACTTCAGGGGGCTGTATCTCTGGCTCTGTGACACATAGAACCTCACTTCTTTTTTCCTATGAAAGAAGTGAATCTCCTTTTTTTATATAAATGTGTTTCTAAGTGTCAGGAAAACGGAGATATTAACTGTAACTGCTGTTGGCAGTGATTTTTATATATAAAAATGGCACCTGATATTCTCACTTTAAACCTGAATATCTCTGGATCCCTGGCACCTAGAAACAAAATTCAAGATTCATTTGAAAGAAGAGATTCTCCTCTTCCAGGGGGCCCTAGGCAATTGCCCACTTTGCCTACCCATAGTGCCGGCCCTGGTCGAGAGCTGTGGTCTCTTTACTACTTCACTTATCCATGCTGTAAATCAGCAGTGCTCAACATTACAGTTCTTAATCCCTTAACGAACAGGTCCTTTTTTGTTTTAGCGTTTCCATTTTTTACTCCCCACCTTCAAAAATCTAATCTTTTTTATTTTCCCATGTAAAGAGCGTAATAAATTGCACTTCCCAGTACACGGTATGGAATAATAAATACTATCTGTGAATTGGAGAAAAAAAGTTCCAAAATGCAGTGAAATTGATGAAAAAAAAATGCATTTGCTAAATTTTCTTGTGTGCTTGTTTTTCACAGCTTTCACTGAGCGCACCAAATGACATGTCTCCTATATTTTTTGGGTCAGCAAGATCACAGGGATACCAAATTTATGTAGGTTTAATTTTTTTTTTAAATGTATTAAAATACAAAGTCTTCATTTGATCACCCTTATAAAATTTGTTGCAAAAGGGCAAAGTATTCGGACATTTGGGTGCTATTTACCGTTACGGGGTTGAACGGTGGGAATAACTTATATTTTGCTAGATGGGACATTTTGGGAAGCGGTGATACCTAACATGTTTATGATTTTTCATCAGTTGTAGGGAAAGGGGTGATTTGATTTTTTCAGTTTTTTACATTTTTTTTTTTTTACAAATTTTTCAGACCACCTAGGGTACTTTAACCCTCGGTTGTCTGATGGACTCCACCACCTACAGCAATATTAAAGTATCAGGATTTTACACTATTACAATGTGACCCAAAGCTGTCATGGGGCAAATTGTCACTCCCCAATGGACATCACAGGGAAAGGCGATCTTAGCCAAGATGGTGGCGCTCACGTGCTGACATCTTTTGTCTACTGCGATCAAATGGTTAATACCCGCAAACGGTGCTAGCACTGATTGCAGGTGTTACCGGTCAGTGTTTGCTGCAATATGTAGCAAACACGCACCTTGTATGCGAGGGCTCAGACAGTAATCCCCATGTGTACACACGCTGCCGCTGTGCGATATATACATACATCACATGTGTTTAAAGGGTTAATACTACTGTTCTTTGATTTGTTTCCCCCTATCCTGTGGGGATCCGACTACTGGGATTCCGCCGATCAAGAGAAAGGGGATCCTGTTCTCACCAATCGGATCAACCAGCAGGTCGAGTATGTGTCCTGCTGCTCTATGCAGTACTATGGGGGTGTCAGACTCTCTGGTGCTCCCAATCACTACTAGACTGCAGGAGATACCAGAGCACTGTTCTCCGCAATTTCCGTCACTCCCTTCATTTTCAATAGAGAAGCAGGACACGTGCCCAACCTGCCACTATGGGATCCCAGTTCTCCTGATTGGCGGTGACCCCTGCAGTAAGACGCTCACTAATACCCTGTGTGTAGGGGCTCTAACAATCAAAATTGGTAAACTTCTTTAAATGGGTGTAAGTAATGTAGAACTGGACATCAAGTCACACAACTCTGTTCGAACAGCTGATCAGTGGAGGTTCCAGGGTTTCACCATTCTGATAATGATAGATCAACAATGTATTTGTCCTGGACAACCCCTTTAAGAGTACAAGTTCACTGGGAAAAATGGTGGCGCTCTTTAGTTCAGCTACTCGTAAGAATCCCAAGAACAGTGGTGTTCATATCTCTTCTCAGTGGTGCTCATATCTCCTATATAAGAACGTATAGACCACACAAGAAACAAGCACATACCCTTTTAAGCTTGACTATAGCTCCATAGCTTTTCAGAGGTTCAACTACTTTGGCTTCCAGTCTTTCCACCTGATAAAAGAAATGATTCATTTCATGAGTGCAGAATACAAAGAACACCAATATCTACAGCCCTGTATTGTCCTGATAAACTATGCTGATATATTATATACTCCGTATACGCCGATACTGCCAACTCTGAGCAAGAATGGTGCTTGAATATAGAGATTTTGGGGCTTATTTATCAGGGCTCGTGTCAGAACACTGGGGTAATAATTGTAAATGTTCGCACTTGATTATTTCCCCCTTTTCGCTACCTCCACTCCAGGGGGCATGGAAGGGCATGATGGGGCACGGCTGGTGGGGACTGGTCCAGCATGGGGCAATTCTGACCTTGCGCCGCAGCTGCAGCCAGTGACTTTTCACCTGCCGGATACACCTAAGCCTCTTAAAGTAGCCGGCTGTCCCGGAGCTATCACGCATTGGCGTTTTATGAATAACTACCTTTTGAGGCAATTTTTTGTATAATGTAAAACGAATTAGGAATATAAAGGGTAGACTTCTGCCTGTTATGTCTACATGAAGGAGCCGAGACCTTGTGGATGAAGTCAAGCTCTCCGTGCCTCTGCTTGTCCTTTATTCCCCAGTTCTACTAAATACTGTCCCTGCGCCTTGTGACTCATGTTCTGGTGCCAGAGAAGACCTTCGGCATCATCTCATTGCACATGCACTGGAGGATGTGACACTGCTCTGGTGGATGTGCAATGGAGAGATGAAGCAGAGGAGATATTCCATGGACAGAGCACAAATTATACAACACAGACTCAGTATTAAGCAAGCAAAGCATTTGAGCCAACATTGGAGGGGTGAGGGTCCATCCAAACACAGTAGGGACACGGGAAGGCAGCAGAGACGACTAGTCGGATGTGTGGAGAGCTGTACTTCATCCACAAGCTCTCCGCCCCTCCGTGATTTAATAGGAATGATTATATAATGAATAAAGCTTATTTCTTACTACTTGCAGTCCTCAAATTCCAGAAAGTTTGCACAATCAATAGACACATAAAATAAATGCTGTCCTCATAGGTGACCATCTAAGTGGCTTGTGTGATATATTTACATTTTATTTCTGGATGCTATTCTGTGGTGCAGTCCTTTCTCTGTGGACTAGTCTGCAGAGTCCATGGCTTTGTAGGTCCTGCATGCTCACTCCATCTACTGTCTATGGGACTGATGAAGGCGAGCACAGCCCGTGGCCAGCAGGGTCATAGCAAATGATCAGAGGGACAGGGCATATACTTGATCAAACACTCCATTCATTCAGGGGAACCTGCTGATTGTGGAGGTCTATTTACTCAGGTAGCAATCCACTTACATGTATATAGGGGATTACATAAAAATTTTGGGCCAACCCCTTTAACGGAAAACCTATAATCAAAATCCATGCTGATAAACCAGGGACATTACTCATAGATCCCGGCACCGTCTTCTTATACTTATTACCCACGTTATCAACTTATAAAATAGAGGGAGGGGGCAGGGGGTAGTCAGTGTAACAGCCTGTGAATCTGCAGAATTGAAAGGCTCTTTCCAATTGCCCTTCATGCTCATTAGCATAATATAAAAAGTTAATTTTAGAGGGAATGGGCCATGGATAACAGCGCTCGGCAATTTCCATCAGCTCCATAGAGATTAATGGAACAGAACAGCCATGTGCGGCCGTCTGCTCCATTCATCTGACGGAACGACGAGGGGTCCGACAGACCCCTCGTTCTTGCTTTCTGTGTGGCTCTCAGCACTGAGACCCCCACTGATCAGAAGATTAGGATAGGGACCAACTTTAGTTGTGGGAAAACCCCTTTAAGCAGACAAGTTAAATCAAAATAATCTGCTACCCCCCCCCCCCCCCATCTAGTGTTTAGGATGTGATACACCTGTATAGAGATGGAATAAGGTGCGTCCCCTTCCCAGCCACCACTGAGCCTGCGTTATATATACGATAGGACGTGCAGTAATACCGCCATACCTCCGCTTGTCGATAATCCTGAAGTTTGGCGAGTTCATCAGCAAATCCCTTGAGCCCGTGTTTTAGGTTTGGGGTTTCGGTGTCGGCGTAGGCATTGACTTCTCTCACCAGTAGATCGGCTTTATCCCGGAGCCGGGCAGTCTTGCGAACGTATCCGGCGTAGATTTGGCACAATTCTCCAAAGTGCTTCTCCACGTTACTGACCGTCTCTTGGATCTGTCTGGTCTGATTATCTCTGGGGGGTAGGAAATAACAATAGCGGGCCATGTCTGACATCGGTAATAAAACAGGACAGTAACTCACACCGGCAAAATCCGGTACCCTGGGTGCAGATACTGAGGCGGTTCTGCTGCAAAATGACAATAATTGTATTTACAGTTGGATGAAAATTTGTGACATTTGATGAAATCTGCTACATGGAGGATCTGGATTTTATATGACACCGGATTTCACGCTAAACCCTACACATAGTATATAATAAGCCCCGCAAATCTGAAACCACACGATAATTCACACAAAAAAAACCTGCTCTGTGTGAACAGCGACAATGATTTGTCAGTGACATGGATACAATGTGGATTTCTGATCATCAGCTCAGTTCTCATTGGTCAGTTCTCGCCCCAGCAGCCGCCTATGGCACATATGACTCTATACATCCCACTCCTTGGTCTTCATACACACCTTGGCTGCAAGAACATGGCTGCAGTGAGGACCCCCGACGCCCCCTATAGCCCACCGCCTGCGCCCCTCACCTCGCCCTGGCCTCTGGGGTCTGGCTCATGATGATGGCGCGTCCTCCAGGATCGCCGCTCTGGCTCCTCCTCCTCTCAGCGGGGGGGCGGGGACGCCGTTACCAGCGTTTCTGCCTGACGCGTCTCTCCGCAAGTGACCACGTGATCGGGGCGGTGTCACTTGCTTGTTGGGCGGAGCCTGTGTGCTGCGTGTCGTAGTGTGGGCGGAGCCTATCGAGGACTGTACAGCTGCGGGTCCGGACCTTGGTGTCAGCGGTACAGCGCTTGTTCACAACTTCACACACGACATCCGCGGTTTGCTGCGGTAACTTTGGAAGTAAAATGAAAACAGAGCCCCGGGAAACAGTCAGCATATCTACTTACACCCTGCCCCAAATATAGTGTAACAGGGTTCCTCATATCCAAGGACACAATTACTCTCCACTCACCAACATGACAAAATGTATAAGGGTCAATGATTTAGCTTGAAGGCTGAGGGCACATTATTTTGTGGGATGAATTAAAAAAAAAATTATATACATCTTTAATCTATCTATAATCAGCGCAGTTTCTAGGCAATGTACGGAACAGGGCGAACCTTAAAAATGCCCCTAAAATCAATTATAACATAAACAATGTACAGTGTTTCCCAAATAATGATATAGTGCCATCGACATTACAATAATGGGGGCACTCTGCTCGACATTACAATAATGGGGGCACTCTGCTCGACATTACAATAATGGGGGCACTCTGCTCGACATTACAATAATGGGGGCACTCTGCTCGACATTACAATAATGGGGGCACTCTGCTCTACATTACAATAATGGGGGCACTCTGCTCGACATTACAATAATGGGGGCACTCTGCTCGACATTACAATAATGGGGACACTCTGCTCTACATTACAATAATGGGGACACTCTGCTGCACATTATATTAACCGGTTAAGTACCGGGTCCTTTCCTGTTTTTTCATGTCCATTTTTTACTCCCCACCTTCAAAAATCTATAACTTTTTTATTTTTACACGTAAAGAGCTGTGTGACGGCTTGTTTTCTGCGTAACAAATTGCACTTCATAATGATGGTATTAAATATTCCATGCCATGTACTCGGAAGCGGGAAAAAAATTCCAAATGCAATGAAAATGGTGAGAAAGCTGCATTCCTACCCTAGGCTTATACTCGAGTCAATACGTTTTCTCAGTATTTTTGTGATAAATTTAGGTGCCTCGGCGTATATACTCGGGCCGGCTTATACTCGAGTATATACAGTATTATTGTATATATTATTGTATTATCTGTATATCTGATTTGTTAAGGCGCTACAGAATTAGATGGCGCTATATAGATGAAGATTATTATTTGCAGAGGTTAAATGTAGGGGTCGATTTCCTTTAAAAGAATTTTCCAGACTGTACATAAGGATAAGTCATTAATATGTGATTGGGATCTCTGGTTGCGGTACATACAAAATGGGGCAAGTAGTGGACAGCTCCTTTGTCGCCATTGTCAGAATTTACTGCAGGCTCCACTCCCTTCAGAGAGGCGGGTTATTCCTGTGTATATTGGCATCGTCTACCCCGCTCTCCCATACATCTTTAGGTGGGAGGCTCCTGGGACTCACTTCATCCAATGATTGGCCTCTCATTGGTTGATGCAGTTCTATAATATAATGCTGAGAGTCACTTCTTTCCTGCAGCCAGGGCCGGCGTTAGGGGACGACAAACTGGGCATTTGCCCAGGGCCCCCTGTCCTTGTACTGTGTTTGATCCGTGAAGCACTCCGCTTACTTTCGCAAATAAAAAGTTTGCAGGCTGTGATGTAGGATGATGGTCTGATAACCGCCATAGTGTGTAGGACCTAAATCACACTGGGGGAGATTCATCATGCCTTCTCCGCCAGATTTACTATAGTCTCCTCTGGAAAAGCGGCTGAGCCTATAGCAAAAAAAGCTCAGTTTAGACTTGGTCTTAGGTCAGAACTGGTGTAGTTTACATCTGATCTACTAAGAGACCGGAACCTTTTAGAAGGTAGGGGCGCGAGGGGGATGAGGGTTGATTTTAAAAGTGGCCTTCAAAATGTATGAATGGCCCCCATTATGTTAATTACTGAGAGAATAGCTCATTCTTCTCCCTCTCCCTTCCCTCACAATATTATCTCCAGTTATTCATGTCGGCGCACGCACCGAAGCGGTATTAATCTGCTCCCAAGTTTGGCGCCTCTCGTGCAGTAAACACTAATGTACTAATGTACCGGAACACGTTGTAAGACCTGCTTGTTTTGACAATTGGAGCGCCGTGTGTGCTTTGTGCGCCCGTCATTTTGGCTGACGTCATAATAAGTTACGGAGCAATAGAGATCATTACGGTATAATGGCGTGCCCACACAGTATAAGTAATAACGCACCAACACACATCCTAAGAGGGTTTATTTATTAATGCCAGCAATGATTATAATGGATCCCAATGAGTCCGGATAAATAAAAAGTATATTGACATTTTCGCACGGAATCGCTAAATAACACCATTCCTTTCACTCAATGCAGTTAAGTGGTTCGGCCGTCGGCTGAATAGGCCTCCATTATTAAAGTAAGGCTGAGAAATGGTATGATTATCCCATATGCTATAGCTTTACACATAAAAGAGCCCAACTTTATGCGCTTGTCTTTCAGGGGCTTGAATTGTCATTGCAGCGGTCCGGTGATAGTCTTTAATGAAGTCGGTGGCTACCAATCTCTGGTGTGTTTTTTACATACTCGCAAAATGGGTGAAGAAAACCTCACTTATGGTACATTAGGGTGAAAGCTGTAAAGCAATTGGAAAGTGCATAGGAATTTAGGGATTAAATAGATGGAAATGATTGTAGTCCATCTCAAAGGACAAATTGCTTTTAGTTACATTTCTATCACAGCGATGGCTCCTGTGAAATGGCCTCGCTGAGTGTTTTTCTTTAGCAGAATAGAACGTGAGAGGCTTTTATAGCAGCAAACAGTAGTCCGCCTTTGTTTTCATTCACATCCGCCATCCTTTGTTGGCCAATATTTTATATAATAATAAGTCCCTAGGGGCAGTCTTTCAAATAACTCGATCTTTTTGCACTTTTGTCTAGTATAAAAGGAAACTAGAAGGTTTTTTTTTTAAAAGGGCACCTGTCAGCCAGTTTCGGACCACTAAACCACAAGCAGTTTTGGGGTTTAGGGTCCCAAACATATTTAGCATACCTCTGCCACCATAGAGGAAGCCTTGTATAAAGTTGACATAGGTTTGGCATGATAAGTCCGTATGAGCCTCTAACGCTCACTGCATTTCATAGTATCCAGAGCATGCACTTATGAACCGAGGTCTACTACCCTTGGCTTCAGGGGTGGATTAAGACTGCCAGGGGGCAAGGGGTGTGTGAATATTATAGCCCCTACAAGTCTGGAAGTCACTTCCTACCTATGGTGCTAGAATCAAGCTACTTAGGGAATGAGGATGCGTCTCTTCTACCTGCTTTCAATCAATGGTTTCAGGAACTTTTGAGGACCCTCAAAGGTCCTTAAATGGCTCTTGGGTACATGTGTATTGAGAGCAGAAACAGGTGTACAAGGATTTCATGTGTAAAGTCATTGTCAGTCTAAAATTTGGTGAGTTGTTTGGATGGTCATGGGTACCCTAGAAGGCTTGGACCCTGGGCTACCACCCAAACAGCCTATGTTATAATCCAATACTGCACTGCATTTACACTGGATGATCATGTGGCCAAATCATGCCAGTCCCATGAAGCTGATGAGCTCTAGTGCAAAGTCTGTGCCAGGCCGCGACTATGATGTATGGTTTATAGTACTGGACTTCTCATATGGGAAAGTGGCTCCTCATGGGTTACCTATGGGCCTGATTGCAACCACACTCTCTGATCCCTTCAAGGTACGCCCCTGGATCCACTCCAATTTTACACTTGGATAACTCTGCAATGTGGCAACAGGCAAAGGAGAGTATAATGGGACTTATTTACTAAGGGTTCCGCGTTTCCGTTGGGTTTTCTGACTTTTCAGGGATTGCGATGCTGGGACAGGCATGTAGAAGGAGACTGTGTCGCACACGATCAGATTTTGGCGCATCGACGCTGGCTTTCATGCGACAGCGGGCTGGTGGACGATCCGACTAATTCGGACTGAGCACAGGATTTAACGTTAAAATTTTGTTGCAAGACAATGCACTTACATGTACCAGGAAGAAGAAGGTCCGGCGGACCTGAGCGGGGAAGCGACACATGCATGATATCTGGCGCACACTTGTAGTGAAACACGACACAATCCATGATCGTCGGACATTCCGGATCGGGGATCGCGGTGTGGACAGGTAAGTAAATGTGCCCCGATATGTTTGGGACTCTAAACCCAATCCATATAAAGTCACGCTGTTGATCTACTGGTTCCAAACTGCCTGACAGGTTCCCTTAAACTAACTTACACAGGGCAGTCAACAGTTTGTGCATATTCATACTTCTTTAATCATGTAAAGTAGGACTTTAGAGGACTTGGGGTGTGTCTGAGCACTGTTTCTCATGGCTTGGCTCATAATCTCTCCTCCCAGTGCTGCTTCATGGCCTGGACTTGCAAATTCGTCTTTAAAGGAAATGAACCATGAAAATCCACCATGATAAACCAGGGGCTCTTACTCATAGATCGAAACACAATGGGGCAGATTTATCAAGTGTCTGAAAGTCAGAATATTTCTAGTTGCCCATGACAACCACTCACAGCTCAGCTTTCCTTTTACCAGTGCTCATGAATATTTTAAAGGGGAGCTGTGATTGGTTGCCATGGGCAACTAGAAATATTCTGACTTTCAGACACTTGATAAATCTGCCCCTATGACTGTGGTAATCTTCTTATATTTGTTATCCATTGCCTTCTTCGTTTTAAACCAAACTTTTAAAATTATGTTAATGACCCAGAAAGGCTCTGGAGGGTGTTAACTGAGCCCTGCCGTGCTGCAGCTTCACAGGCTGTTGCACTGTGCAAGGAGCACTTCTCCCTTTGTCTATGTGCTGAAACTTCCTGTTCTGCCTTGAGATTACAGCATGTGACTCTGGGTTATATCAACATCAGTCAGGTGCTCCAAAGTTCCAAAGTTCCTTTTCTGTTGCAGATTACAGCAGGCGCAGAGAGGGGTGAGACAGTGTAAAAACCTGTGAAGCTATATAACGGAGGGTCTCTCTTTTGGATCATTTACATAATAATGCAAGTTTATTTTGGAAGGAAGGAGGATTGGATAACAAATGTAAAAAGATGACCACATCTATGAGTAAGTGCCCCTGGTTTATCATGATGGATTTTGATGGTGGAATTCCTTTAAATAAAAAACATGATTTTATCCATGAAGTCCCAGAGTTGAGTGTGTATGTAACAACAGCACCGGACTGTAATCATGTTCACTGTTCAGAGCTGCTGTTCTGAAGGGAAGCAGGCACTCCTTGCATCATATATCAGCGGGGCTGTGATTTCATGTGATCAGATACATACATCTGTTACAGGTGGCTGCACCTTTGGTGTTAGTAAGGAATGAAGAATATTGAAGAGCCTTTAAGAATTGTTAGAGAGAAAGGATATAAGATTAGTGAAATACACCTGTTTGACGAGGTGGAGGGAAGAATTATAGGTTCTAAGCATAAATTTGAAGTGCAGAAATTCAGCAGATTTGTGCGATTTTCTCCACTGACGTTCAGCACTCCTGGAGCACTGCCAAAGGATACAGGTTTAGGGTGTGTGCCAAAGTTGCTGACGTCTGTGTTGAAATGCTCAGAAGGTGAACATACGTAGTGTGAATATATCCTAAGAGTGTATAATTGTGTGACTATACATTGCTATCTGTTATATACATGTTATGCTGTGCAATGTGCAGTATACTATGTAAATAATGGTCCACATCCTTCATTCTTTAGTGTATCAGTTCAGATTCCAGGGCCCCTCCTGACACAGTGGGCCCCATAGCAGCATAGTGGCTTAGTGGTTAGCACTACAGCCTTGCAGCACCGGGGTCCTGGGTTCAAGTCCCTTCCAGGTCAACATCTGCAAAGAGTTTGTATGTTCACTCCGTGTTTGCGTGGGTTTCCTCAGAGTCCTCCTGTTTCCTCCCACACTCCAACAACATACTGGTAGGTTGATTAGATTGTGAGCCCCATGGGGACAGGGACTGATTTGTAAGCTCTGTGTAGTGCTGCAGAATATGTTGGAGCTATATAAATAAAGGAATTATTATTATGGTTGCTACCGCTGTAGTTACGCCCCTGCTGCCAGGGATCTTGCATTGCCCCGCTGGCTCTGGCGTGTGTGGATAAGGTCTATGCACCTGGATTAACCCACCCGGGATATAACTCTCATGATGGGCCACAGTACAAGCCAGCCCCTCATGTACCAGGGTATCCAGCTGCCCCCACAGTGTGGTCAGGCCCCGGTGGGTGGACGAGGCAGTGACCTCAGATCACATACGTGACTTTGCAAATCTGTGTCCGTCATTCACCAAGTTATAGGATAGTATGGATAAGTTCAAACATTCTGTCAGAGACGGGGATTTAGAAAACAAGCTAAGGAATAATAATAATTCTTTATTTATATAGCGCACACAGATTATGTAGCGCTGCACAAAGCTGCCAAATCAGTCCCTGTCCCCATGGGGCTCACAATCTAAAAGTATGTTTTGGAATGTGGGAGGAAATCGTAGTACCCGGAGAAAACCCATGCAAACACGGAGAGAACATACAAACTCTTTGCAGATGTTGACCTGGGTCCGATTCAAACCCAGGACCCCAGCGCTGCAAGGCAGAAGTGCTACTCACTCAGCCACCATGCCACCCATATCTATAAAATGATAGACACCAGTGGACAGATGAACTGAAAAATGTAATTTGTTGGGTCAATATGAAATCCTCTCATGATTTGTTTTGCATGGAAACCAGCAGAGGGCAGCAGAAGATAACACTTTGTGGTGCCATGAAAAATCCTGCACTCTGGAATATCATCCTTTGAAGTCCATTGTATTAAATAACAATGGTAAACGTCTGTATAATTCATAATAAATTGTTTTCTTCCCTTATGATTCTCCTTTCTAGTCTTAAACCAGATAATTCCCTTTCGGAACATTTTGCATTATTAAGTGATGCGCTGTTTGTCTGAATGCAGAATAATTCTAATCTATAATAGATGATGGGAATTTAAATGACTCCCTTTTAGGTTTTTTTTTTTAAATTGCGATTTTAATTGATTTCGAATTATTTCTCATTTTTGTCCATTTATCTAAATATAAAGTTGTTTGTATTTAATATTTATTTGTGCAACACATTTGAACGCGGAGGAATTTATTATAAGATGTATGAAGATATTAAACTCATTTACAATGCAAATTATGCATCTGATTATAGCAAAAGCCGAGGCCCGACGTGTGCAGGAGATGCATCGGATCTGCTTACTGAAGTGTGTGACATTTCCCCATGTCGGGAAAAAAAAATTAGCTTGAATTTTAAAGGGGAAGTGGAAACAAAATTTGCACAATAGAGACATTTACAGATGTGGAGGCATCCGCTCATCACAACGCTCCATAAGGTTTCATTAGACTACATGGCTTATTGCTGGTATAATGAAGAAAGTTTACCCACAGTCCTATGTAAAATTATATATTACACATGGAAATTAATTTTAACCCCTAAACAACCATATTGGGTTTTATGGCAGCCGTTAAAAGTTATCACAGCCCCTTAGACTAAAATGTTTTCTTGTTACTTAAAGGAAATCTACCATCAGTATCCATCATGATAAACCAGGGACATTACTCATAGATCCAGGCACCGGGACTGTAGTAATCTTCTTATATTAGTTATCTATGGCCTCCTTCCTACTAAAATCCACTTTTAAAATTATGATAATGAGCCAAAAAGGCTGTGGGGTATTTGCAGAACCCCTCAAAGCTCTGGCTTCATAGGCTGTTACACTGTGTAGGGGCACATCCCACCCTCTCCCATGCTCCCCTTTCCTCTGCCTGATGTAATCTCACAGCAAGAGGAAGTTTCAGCGCACGGTAGGAGGGGAAAGGGGCTTGTTCTCAGTGTAACAGCCTGTGAAGCTACAGAGGGTCTCTGATCATGCCTCTGCTCAAACCTAATTTTCTAACCAATACTAGTTATATAGTTTAATACGGCTGGTTACAATATTTGTATGTTATATGATGATGATGACCTGATGACAGGTAGTAGACGGATTCATTATCCTATCCCTCTAACAATTTGAAAAACAAACAAATGAGTTCTACTGTATATTAAAGGGGTTGGACACTTTACCTCATGTAATTTGTAATGTTTGTGTAAGTGTGTGAGGGGCAGGATATCATGTAATTTACTAATATACATCTATAATAATAATTCTTTATTTATATATCACCCACAGATTACACAGCGCTGCACAAAGCATCAGTCCCTGTCCCCATGGGGCTCACAATCTAATCAACCTACCAGTATGTTTCGGAGTGTGGGAGGAAACCGGAGGGCCCAGAGGAAACCCATGCAAACACGGAGAGAACATACAGACTCTTTGCAGATGTTGACCTGGGTGGGATTTGAACCCAGGCCGCAGACAGAGGGTCATGTGATCTCTATCTGTCCTTGAGCATGATATTATTCATAATCATAAGATCAAGGTCCTGGCAGGGGGATTGTTCATGGATAGATAGAGATCACATGACCCTCCATTTGTGGCCATTTTAAGGTCAGGAATCTCTGGCTGATGAGGTGAAGTACAGGAGGCTTCAGTTTACATATCAGTAAACCAGTGTAGAACTTAATAGATGTATAGTGGGTACAGGAAGTATTCAGACCCCTTTAAATATTTAATATTTTTGCCCATTAATGTACACTCTGCACCCCATATTGACAGAAATAACAGAAATTAAGATATCTTTGCTAATTTGTTAAGCAGGAGAAACTGAAATATCACATGGTCAGAATTATTCAGACCCTTTGTTGTTTTGAAGAGCACATTGGGCGAAGATTAAACTTTTTGTTGTTAATTCTAAGCGGTTTGTGTGGAGAAAACCGGGCGCTGCTCATCACCTGCCAAGTACAATCCCAGCAGTGACACATGGGAACTGGAGAGGATCTGCAAGGAAGAGGGAGAGAATCCCTAAATCCAGGTGTGGGAAACTTGTTGCTTCGTTCCCAAGAAGACTTATGTCTGTACTAGCTCCGAAGCGGCTTCTACTCAATACTGAGCAAAGGGGCTGAATACTTATCACCCATAAAACCCATGTCACCCATAAAAAGGCAACAGATGCAGCAGTCTTACACTGCTAGCGTTATTGGAAACTTCCGATATCGCTAGTAGACACTGCCGCGCAATAGAAATGCCGGACGGCGCTGTAAGCAGTCAGGCCTATTCATAAGGAGGCGGGATTAGGGGCGGTGACTGCTGCATGAAGCTTGGAGAGGCCTATGGAGAGGGAGGGGCGGTCTGGGGGAGAAGCAGCGCCTTGGACCTCCCCCTGATGAATACACTGGACCGCCTACAGCGCGGTCCGGTGTTTCTAGTGTACATCGTGGCAGTGTCTGCTGGCGTTATCTAAAGTTTCTGATAATGCTAGCAGTGTAACACTGCTACATCTGTTGTAACACTAGGAGCTGCTTACTTTAGTTAGAGCTCCTAAAGGCACATGTATTTACCCGGAGTTCCCGAAAGTGCATTGTCCGACAATCATGGATTGTGCCGCGATTCAATAAGATTGTACGCCTGATATCCTGCATGTGTCTCTTCCCCGCTCAGGTCCGCCGGTATTCATCTTTTTCTTCCCGGTGCATGTAACTGCATTATCTGGCGACACAATTTTTAAGTGAAATCACGTGGTTTGTCCGAATCAGTCGGATCCTCCGACGACCCGCCCCCCAATTTGTGTCGCATGAAAGCCAAAATCCAATCGCATGCACCAAAATCCCCTTCTAAATGCCTGTCCCAGTGGCGCAAATCCGATAACGTCGGAATATCCAACTAAATTGCAGTCCGCAGGACCCTTAGTAAATAAGCCCCCTAGAGTTTTTTTTATATGGATGACAGGTCCTCTTTAATAAATTAGCAAAAATATCTACATTTCTTTCTAAAGAGGGAAGAGTAATGAGCAATTTTTTTTGATCTCACCAATTGGCTGCAATGAAACAAAGAGTAAAGAATTGGAAGGGGTCTGAATACTTACTGTAACCACTGTATATTGGTAAATTACAAATTGGTAAAAAAAACACGAGGTAAAGTTATAACTGCTTACCAAGCACAGTACTTGACATTGTATAATGGCCCAGCTTGGTACTGCAGCTTTCCGTGATGTTTTTATGAGCAGTTGAACAGTAAGGTTGTCACACTAATCTTTATTATTGACTACTTAGGAGGCCTATTCCTACAGATTTATGTTCAGATCAGTTGCTAATGAATACACTCATCTGACCCATCCAAAGGTTGGGATAAGCTTGTGACCTTATACGGACGCCAATGATCTACGGATGACACACAGACCAATTTTGCCGACAAACAGATCAGAAACTGATTACAAGTGAACCTTATGTGTGTGAATATATATTTTTATGCAGTATTGGTGATATTTATCAGGGCTTCTGCGCCATGTCAATTTTAGTTTTATACTACATGGCAGCACGCTGTATGCATTTTACAGTACATGGCGGCACTCTGTATGCATTTTACACCACATGGTGGTACGCTGTATGCATTTAATAATACATGGCGGCACTCTGTTTGCATTTTACACTACATGGTGGTACTCTGTATGCATTTAACACTACATGGCGGCACTCTGCATGCATTTTACACTACATGGCGGCACTCTGTATGCATTTTACACTACATGGTGGTACACTGTATACATTTAACACTACATGGTGTTTTCTCATAAATGTAGTCATATGGTCCCTTAGAAACAAGATAGCTTCCTCGGATACAACCACCTCACATTTTGGCAGCAGTGGCCAGACATGCGCCACTGACTACCTGCCTGACTACCTGGATTCGGTGTTCAGTACCACAGGACCTCTGTGGGTCATGCAGTAACTCCCGGATATTTCATATACAAAAACTTTTTGCTTCTTTGTGCAGTCATTCCAGCAGAGGTGGTCGTATCCAAGGACACAGTCTTGTTTCTAAGGGACCATATGACTACATTTATGAGAAATTATCTTCACACAGGTAAAAAAAATGTAATCACATCTAATTGAAGAAATGTTTATACAGGCAGTCCCCGGGTTACATACAAGATAGGGTCTGGAGGTTTGTTCTTAAGTTGAATTTGTATGTAAGTCGAAACTGTATATTTTATAATGGAAGTTCTAGACAATTTTTTTTCTTTTGCCCCAGTGACAATTGGAGTTTCAAAATTTTTGGTGTAATTGGACCAAGAATTATCAATAAAGCTTCATTACAGACATCTTACAGCTGATCATTGCAGTCTGGGACTATAGTAAAGCATCCAGAGAGCTTCACCAGAGGTCACAGTGGGCAGAGGGGCCCGTCTGTAACTATGGGTTGTCTGTAAGTCGGGTGTCCTTAAGTAGGGGACCGCCTGTATATGGTAGATTAGCAGATAAGCATCATAATAGGCTTGTAAGGTTCTTAACTCTGCATTTTGTTTCTTCCCTGCTCCCCCCTTCTTTCTCTCCGTATTAGTAGGTGTTTATTTTGTATTAGTAACAGACCATGAATAATGTTCAACAAAAAAGAAATGTAATCCTTTCAGACTCCAGCAACAATATCCAGAAAAAATGTTAGTAAAATCTTTACTTTATTATTATGCAATGATAAAAAAAAGCATTAAAACACATAGGGGCACATTAACTAAGGGTCTGTATGCCGCATTTTCGCCGGGTTTCCCAACTTTTTCCGTTTAGCGCTGCATTTAACTGGGGATTTTGGCGCACGCAATCTGATTTTGTTGTTGACTTTCATGCAACCCAAATCTGGGGGCGTGGCCATCGGACAATCTGACTGTTTCGGACTATGCGCAGGATTTAACGTTCAAATTGTGTCGCAAGCCATGCACTTACATGCAGCGGGAAGAAGAAGGTGAACTGAGCGGGGAGCAGCAAATGCAGGGAATTGGACGCACAATCTTAGTGAATCGCGACAGACCCGAATCCTCGTCGGACAACGCACCTCCGGGATCGCGACAGGATAAATGTGCCCCATAGTGTGGTCAAGAAAACTTTTTGCCCATGAATAATGTTGTTTATTGTGGTATTGGTACCTTAATTCTATGTATGTACAATTAATATCAATAACAATTTTATAATCTAAAAAAATAAATAAATCAAAACATTCTACAATGGTGTAAAAATAATCACAAAAATAAACATAATCAGAAGAAAGGCTAAAAAGTAAAGCATGAAAACTCCTAAAATCTTTGTGCAATATGATGTATATTTATTTAATATATACAATTAGCAAAGTTGACTCTAGGAATCTACTATATTATGAACATTTTATAATTAAATAATTTAATTGGAAATGATTTGAAATTTGCACGATCATGAGCCTGGCTGAAAAGCACCTGGAATCAGATGAATAAAATCATCCAAGCTTTAAATAATCCACCTGGTTTCAAAGCGCAATATAAACATGTATATATCGTATTATAAAGCAGAAAATTGCTATTTGAGGTGCCTGTCAATCAAAAAAAGATTGTTTACAAGAAGCAAAAGTTATGAAATCATCTTTGTTAATACTTGGATGATTATTACCGAATTTTTTTTTTTTTTTTAAAGGGAACTTGACAAGTAAGGTTCCTTACACACGGGCAAGTGGGATGCATCACATTACACTCGCAGCGTGCAACGGCTGGAAAGTCCGGCCCGGATGCTGACAACCGGAACTGAACTCGGAACTGAACCCAATGGAAACCAATCAGAGCTCAGCTTTCATTTTATAAACATCTATGGAAAAATAAAAGCTGAGCTGTGATTGGTTAACATGGGCAACTAGAACAGTTCTGCACTGAGACTCATGATAAATCTCCCCCCAGCATGTCAGTCCGATTGTCAACGAGTATGATGGGAGATGGATGCGTAACACTCACTCAGGTGTAAGGAACCTTATTATTTCTTCCCTATTTGAGAGAAAATAAAATTTTGTGCTGATACCCTTACTAAAAAGTTAAGAAATGATGGTTATAATGATCCTGTACGATATTGTAAAGAAGGACATATTAAAAGGTCCAAGTGGGTCAGTTTAATGCTGTTGAGGTTAAGTCTTTTCCCCATTTATGTGTGAATATGACTCTTTCTGGTCATCCCAATGCAATTTCAGTTTCCTATGTATGGTTTGTCATAGAAACAAATCCCTTTAAAGGAAATCTACCATTTGATTTGATGCATTGTGAACTACACATCCCTTGAGAATGCTGTAGCTACACTGACACAAAAACATATCTTGTTTAATCCCTGAACTGAGTGGTTTTGCTGAAAAAACAATTATACCATTATGATAATGAGGCTCTTTCATTCCTGTGGCTGTCTCAGCACTTCTCCTCTTACCCTAATTAGGCACTGCTCCAGAGAATGATGTAATCACTGTGTTGTGCCTAACAGGCAGAAGTAATCAATCGCTGCACCATTCCCCAGCCACTGTGTATGAGTGATCCAACTTAGGTTGATTATTCCTGTCTGGACAATGCAGACATTTCTTTGTAAAGTATTTATCAATGGCAGGCTGATGCAATCCAAGCTTTTGTGTAAGAGCTATCCAGCTCTGGGTGATTAGTCCAGTTCAGGAAGTTCTGTGAAACACAGCAGTCAGTATGCATCCAGCTTTCCCAAGGTCCTGAATTTTATAATTGTTTTTTGAGCAAAACCACTCAGTTCAAGGATGAAACAAGAACTGTTTCTGCATCAGTGTAGCTACAGCATTCTCAAGATATGTTTGCTTCACAATACATAAAAACAAATGGTAGGTTTCCTTTAAAATTCAACATTCAGTTTATTTTAATTTGATGCAATGAAAGCATTTGACTGTGTAGAGTGGCAACATCTGTGTTGTACTCTGTAAAAATTTGGGCTCAGACCTGGGTTCCTAGCAGGGGCGAATTATGACTTCCATGAGCCCCGGAGGGTTTGAATATAATAGCCCCTACAAGTATGGAAGTCACTTTCTACATATGACACTAGACCAGTGATGGGCAACCTTTTGAGCTTGGTGTGTCAAAATTCGCCAAAAAAACGAGCATAACTCGGGTGGTGTGTCACCTTGACAAAAAAAACATAATTTTGTGATATTTATAGTTTAAATAACAAATATGTATACTATTTAACGTCTAGGGTACTTTAACCGTAGGTTGTCTGATTGATACTACCATGTACTGCCATACTACAGTCTGGCAGTATATGGGGTTTCCCAATCATCTAATACCATGTGCAAATCGCACATAGTAATAGATCGGTTACAATCAGACACGTGTGGAATTGCTTAGTAACCTGCAAACTCTCAGTCATGAAAGTTCACAGGTCATAGCTGATTATTTATTTCAGGGCTTGTACGTCACAAAACTGACACACAAGCCGTGATGACTGTCTTCTATCATACAGTGCACTGATCTTACTCACTGTATGATGGGAGTTGTTGTCCTCCCTGGCCCCTGCTGTGGAGATGGTCAGTGTAGAGGTGGCAGCTGCTGGGACATCACACAAGGCAGCAGCGATGTGGCCTCTGTCTGTGCTGCCATCCTCCCCCCACCACAACTATCAGGAGCTGCAGAGGAGTCTCCTGGGTGTATGGCCAGGTCACCTCTCCTGCTGTGTCCCATGCTGATACCTGTGCTGCCTGGAGACACTAGGCACAGCTCACACATGGGGAGGGGTCGGCCCGGGGAGGCGGAGGAGGGGGGGAGTGCTGGAAGCTCAGTGCAATCTCTCAGCCTCCCGGCTACTGCACCTGGTCATGTAGGATGAAACTTAACTCTCAGGCAGCCGCGTGTCAGTGAAAATGGCTACGCGTGTCAGCACTGACACGCGTGTCATAGGTTATCCATCACTTCACTAGACTCAAGCTTCTTGTGGAATGGAGTATGAGTCCCTTCAGTCTGCTTCAATTTGCAGTTTCAGGACCTTTGGGGGAACTTCAAAAGGTGCTGAAAAGACTCATGTGTACATGTGTATTAACAGCATGAAAAGAAGTATGAGGATTTCATGGGTGAAAGTCTTTCTGAGTATAAAACTTGTTGGGTGGCCATGGGCCCCGTAGAAGGCTTGGGCCCCGCGCTTCCACCCAAACCACCTATATTAAAATACTGGTTCCTAGGTTGGATCAAGATAATTTATGCAGCCCCTAAGGCAAGAATGTGTATAGGAGAAAGAAGCTCTGGGTGTTGTCCTATCGCCTCTCTGCTCTTTGCTTTGGAGATAGAACCATTGGCTTTAAAGATTTGATCAGTTGATCGCATTAGGGGGTTCAGCACAGAGGGGAGAGAGGACAAGACAGCATTGTACACAGATGATGTGGTCATATTCTTTAGTAAGACAGTTTCAACAAAAGGGGCACTTAATGCAAAAATTTTTTTTGAGAGATGTTGGGACTCAGTATTTATTCGATAAAATTCAGATTGATGCCTCTAGATCATGAAATGAATATAGTGAATCAAGAAGTTAAAATCGGTCTGTATTGAGGGGATATTAAATATCTATGGAATTAAAATAATGCAAAAGGTTGAGGACTATATAATCCTAACTGTGATTCCTGCAGATAGGACATTGTGTACAACCTGCTTAGCTCCTCCTGCTCTATAACATGCTGCCTGCAGATAGGACACTAAGTACAATCTGCTCTGCTCCTCCTGCTCTATAACATGCTGCCTCTAGATAGGACACTATGTACAATCTGCCCTGCTCCTCCTGCTCTATAACATACTGCCTGCAGATAGGACCATGTACAATCTTTTCAGCTCCTCCTGCTCTATAACATGCTGCATGTGGATAGGACACTATGTACAATCTTTTCAGCTCCTCCTGCTCTATAACATGATGCCTGACACTGGGGACACTATGGGGCTCATGTATCAAACTTTTTGCTTTCCCTTTTCTTTATTTTTTGTGACTCGTGCTCATTTGTGACTTTTTTTTTGCATCTGAGACAGTCTCCCTTCAATGTTTTCTATTGTTTATATTTCTTCAATGTTCCCTGAGTTATCACCTGAATCCAGATTTGAAAGTCGAGGCTTTTTCGCTTTTGATAATTGGTTTTCTGTAATTTGACATTTACAGAAACCTTAAGAAGTCAATTTTATTTGATCCTTGGTCCAGATCTTTGACATTGACTGAAGATCATCCCTTCCATTTTCATTCATGATTTACCAACAAGACGTCTCTAAAGTGAGAGTGTTTGTCATTGAAAGCGATATTTACATTGTATAAATTCACGAGAATAACATAAACATATAAATGGTGTGTATAACAGAGAGACAGCTGGGCCATTTTATTCAGAAAAAAAGCTCCTGCCGGCTTTCCATAACTTGTCCTTGTATAATTGAAATCTCATTTTTTTTTCTCTCCAGATCTGCAGACTTCATATGAAACAATAGCGTACTAGTCTGCTTTTCATGTGCCATTGTGCATTGCCTAAGATAGCACAAATGCATCAGGTGCCTATTCACTACCAATCTGGTTTACATTCTCCACAAACTCTGCATATATTGGGGAACTGAATACATTGAGCAGCTCTGCATTGTAAATCATCTATCTGTAGTAATATCAGATGATCTGAGAATGTGCAAGAAGATATGAGACATAAGCAACCAAATAAGAAGAATGATACTGAGGCTAGAGGAGTATACATATAGAAACAATAAACAATCTGGGGCACATTTACTTACCCGATCCTGTAGCGATCCCAAATCCGGACTGTCCGACGAAGATGAAGTTCGGTGCGATTCACCAACATCGTGCGCCCGATATCCTGCATGTGTCGCTTCCCCGCTGAGGTCCGCCGGAGTTCACCTTCTTCTTCCCGGTTTATGTGAGTGCTTGTCTTGCGACACAATTTGCGATGTTAAATCCAGTGCGTTGTCCGAATCTGTCAGATTGTCCGACGGCCACTCCCCCTGATTTGTGTCCCGTGAAAGCCGGCGCCGATGCGCCAAAATCCGATCGCGCAAACATGCGGCGCAACTTGAAAATCGTCAGGAAACCCGATGAAAATGCGGTCCGCGGACCCTTAGTAAATGAGCCCCTATTCAGGAGATAGGTGTTTGACTAGTGGGACACCAGCAATCCCCTCACAAAATCCTCTGGAGTGGCCTAATTTTTATACTCGCACTCCACTCCCTTCACCAGGAATTGGGGATACTTTGGGGAAGATTTATCGTACTTCTCTTAGAGCAGAACTGTTCTAGTTGCCCATTTCGAAAAATCAAAACTCAGCTTTCATTTTCCCACGGCCATTTATAAAATTAAAGCTGAACTCTGATTGGTTTCCATAGGGAACTAGAACAGTTTTACCTCAGAAGCTTGATGATAAATCTCAGCTCAGAGTAGAGGGGATAGGCATATAATAATAATAGACCGTATTTTTCTAGTGCATAGGGTAGAAATAGAAGCAAAATTAAATATTACAAAGTAATGACATTGTCATATGAAACAAAAGGAGTGAGGGCCCTGCTCACAAGAGCTTACAATCTAAGATGTATATAGTGTTAAAGGAAATCTACCATTTGTTTTTATGCATAATGAACCAAACATACCTTAAGAATGCTGTAGCAACACTGATGCAGAAACATATCTTGTTTAATTCCTGATCCGAATGGTTTTGCTGAAAAAATAACTATAATATTCAGGACCTTGGGAAATCTGGGTGTAGACTGCCTGGCATACATAAACACATTACACAGAGCTTCCTGAACTGTCCAGACAGGACTAATCAACCTGAGCTGGATGATTCATACACATCAGCTGGGTGACGGTGCAGCGATTCATTACTTTTGCCTGTCAGGGACAACACAGTGATTACAGCGTTCTCTGGAGCAGTGCACAATAAGGGTAAGAGGAGAAGCGCTGGGGCAGCCACAGGAGCGACAGAGCTTCATTAACATAAAACTTTTCTGTCCTAGCTAGTTCATCTATGTCGTTCAAATGAGCTTGTTTTTCTTTGTTTAGAACTTAACCCGCATAAGTCTCCTAGATTGTTTTATGAGCTAAATTAGGGCCTGGTCTCTTCAGTATACGATGCTTGCATTCTTTGTTTGCATAGCATAATATTTTGCTAACTATAATATTCTGACAATTAAGCTGCTGCAGTTACACATTGCAGGATAATATTCTGATAATATGCTACTGCAGTTAAAAATTGCAGTTAGACAAGGATAGAAACAGGTAACATGGCAGAAAAAAATAACAATTATGTTTGTCCAAAAATCTTTTCTGTTTTCTCTGTAAATGTTTGCTATGGTTGTTTTACCGCCCTAAAGTCCCTCTACTCCACGAGTACAAACTATCTATATCAATGTATCACTTCTTGACTCACCTTTTTACACCACTCAAACACTTTATACGTTATGTAACCATACTAATGTTCAGTTGTGAAGCAAGACATAACTTCTTACAAATCTCTGAAGCATCTTTTGTCTCTCTCTTATTTCTGGTCATACTTGCTGCAGGGGAAATCTCTCCTATCCCAGGTCCACCTTATGCTTATTTTAACACTTGACACAGAAAGCCTGCTATCCTCATCAAGATTCAGTGTATCCCCTCTTCTCCTTCTCCTCCAGCCATAAACCTTTGTAAATGTGCCCTATGGAATGCCCGCTCTGTACGAAATAAACTAGAATCTGTTCATGACCTCTTTCTTTTTAAGCCATCACTGAAACATGGATCCAGTAGGATGACTCTGCCTCTCTCGCTGCTTTGTCTTATGGCGGCTTACAAATTTCTCACTGCTCCAGACCTCAGAAGAGGCAGAGAGTGGTAGGCATACTCCTCTCTCCACAATGCACTTTTCAGGTCATTCCTCCTGTACCCTCTCTTACTTTCCCATCTATTGAGGTCCACACCCTCTCTTCATGTGGCTGTAGTATACCATCCTCTTGGCTCACCCTACCAGTTTCTTGACCTCTTTGACTCTTGGCTACCTCAGTTTCTATCCTGTTCAATTCCAACCATCATAATAGGAGACTTTAACATCCTTATTAACACCCCATGTCTCGTCCTGTATCTCAGCTTTTATCACTAACTACCTCTCTAGGTCTTTCACAACTCTCTGATTCTTCCACTCATAGACCTTGACTAGGTCTTCTTCCGACTTTCTTCAATATCTAGTTTTACAAATTCTTCCTTTCCACTTTCAGACCATAACATTCTTTCTTTTACTTTTACTTTACTTTTCATTCTTTCTTTTGGCCTTTCTGCAGACCCACTGACTTTGGACTCTGTATATAAGATGGCGGCTGATGACTGGTTCAAGCAGCACCTTTTTATTTATTAAATTATTTTATTATGTTCCCTTATAAAAAATGGCTGGACCATTATGCAAGCTCTCTACATCTTGTGTCACCCCATCATTCTCATAGACTGTAAGCTCTTGTGTCATCCCCTCATCCTCATAGACTGTAAGCTCTTGTGTCACCCCCTCATCCTCATAGACTGTAAGCTCTTGTGTCACCCCCCATCCTCATAGACTGTAAGCTCTTGTGTCACCCCCTCATCCCCATAGACTGTAAGCTCTTGTGTCACCCCCTCATCCTCATAAACTGTAAGCTCTTGTGGCATCCCCTCATCCTCATAGACCGTAAGCTCTTGTGTCACCCCCTCATCCTCATAGACTGTAATCTCTTGTGTCAACCCCACATCCACAGACTGTAAGCTCTTGTGTGTCCTTCTTCATCCTCATAGACTGTAATCTCTTGTGTCACCCCTCATCCTCATAGACTGTAAGCTCTTGTGTCACTCCCTCATCCTCAGACTGTAAGCTCTTGTGTGTCCTTCTTCATCCTCATAGACTGTAAGCTCTTGTGTCACCCCTCATCCTCTTAGACTGTAAGCTCTTGTGTCACCCCCTCATCCTCATAGACTGTAAGCTCCTGTGTCACCCCCTCATAGACTGTAAGCTCTTGTGTGTCCCCCTTCATCCTCATAGACTGTAAGCTCTTGTGTCACTCCTCATCCTCAGACTGTAAGCTCTTGTGTCACCCCCTCATCCTCATAGACTGTAAGCTCTTGTGTCACCTCTTCATCCTCATAGACTGTAAGCTCTTGTGTCACCCCATCACCCTCATAGACTGTAAGCTCTTGTGTCACCCCCTTATCCTCATAGACTGTAAGCTCTTGTGTCACCCCCTTATCCTCATAGACTGTAAGCTCTTGTATCACCCCCTCATCCTCATAGACTGTAAGCTCTTGTATCACCCCCTCATCCTCATAGACTGTAAGCTCTTGTATCACCCCCTCATCCTCATAGACTGTAATCTCTTGTGTCATCCCCTCATCCTCATAGTCTGTAAGCTCTTGCAAGCAGGGGCCTCATTCCTATTGTTCCATATGACTGTGTGTACTATGTTATGTTGTTTGTATAATGTATAGTTTGTATATGTCCCCTATGATTTGTAAAGCGCTTTGGAATATGATGGCGCTATATAAATTATAAATATAATAATGATAATTATTATTATTATATCATACAATAATGTGGGAGCACTGTATTTATTCAAGAACTTGTTCATATATGCATTAGGAGTCTCCATCCCAGGTTCACATAAAAAAATGTATTCAATGCAGGGGAGCAATGGACAACCTAATGGGAGCTGAACAGACTCCAATCATAGTCAATGGGGACTTTAAGATTTTTAAATTACAAATTCATAACAATATTACAATTAGGGTATAATTTATATTTTTATATTTTAAAGGATCACAGTGTGGTCAGTTGTGAGGTGTATAAATTATTTAAGAGCATAGCATGGGATATCCAATTGACATTATACTATGCGTGACTGTGATATTTTTGGGTCACAGTGTGGAGATGCTAGAAGGAGCTGAATACATCAAAGCTGCAAATTCTACCTCTACACATAGAAGTTGTCATGCAGTTTTATACCTGGTGGAGGAAAATCATGACCCGCTAGTAGAAGCCATTTGTACCTGTTCATTACTGGAGTCCCTGCATTATCATCTCATCAAATGTGCAACTCTTAGGTTGTGAGCCAAGTTTGCCTTCTGATTGTAAGTCACTAGCAATATATGAGGATGTTATTATTTGTTAACTATTAGTTGTCTGTATTTTCAATTAAGGATTGGGTGCTTTGTATTTAATATTCTACACCAGTGGGACACCCACAATCACTATGATTTCTACTCAGAATGGTCACTGGTTATAATTGGTGTACCCAAGTGTGTTCTCAAATGTAGGAAAGAGAGCTGCCAGTCCCCTCTGATATTCCTCCATTACAGACCAGGATGCTTGGGGCAATAAACCTGTCTTGATGAGTTACAAGATCAGCTCGCCAGTGCCAATGGCCCATGGAAGCCTTAATTTTCCATTGATGACAAGTCATGCAGTTATTGCACTAAATGACACCCTGGGATGTGTCTAAATATCCCTTCACTGTTGGACGTCAGTCTGATGTCTTTCCGGACTGGCAGCAACATCATGTGTGACTACATCACTGGATGAAGCTCAGTGGCGTAACTAGAAGCTGATGGGCCCCAGTGCAAAGTCTGTGCCAGGCCCCCGAATATAATGTATGGTTTATAGTAATAGTCTTCTCATATGGGAAAGTGACAGCATAATGGCCCCCTAAACCTCTTGGGCCCTGGTGCGATCGCAACCTCTGCACCCCTCAAGTTATGCCCCTGATGAAGCTGCTTCCCAACCCATTTGACCGGCTAAGATATAATCACCTGTTGCAATCAAAGGTTTTAAATTCCTACAACTTGACTTTTCAGCAATGAATTGCTTAGAAAGCGGCCCCATTACTTGGGTAAGATCGGTTGGATAAACCACCTGACAGGTCACGTTGTACCCAGACTGTGAAAAAGTTGACGCTAATCAAGTACTTTTTTTTATCCCAAGATATTTATAAGAAATATACTTGTTTTTGTAGCTTTGGCTTTTAATAGTTGCAGAGTAAGAGTAACACGATTAGGAAACATCTGGTTCCTAATAAACTTGCATATTCATACATTAATGAATATGTCTTTTATGGTAATCACAATGTCTTCTTTTTATTTCCTTATGGTACATAAAAACCTTGGACATATTTCTTAGACCTCTAAAATGAAATATGCTAGAATAATGACTCTGTCTCTCCTTTGCAGAAGATTGAGTCATTCTGCTCATAAATGAAAAGTGCAATAGCATTTGCATCAATCAAAATCATAATATGTTTACTCCTAGACAAATGTGATCTGAATATTTATGATACGCAAATAAGAGTCTATGGGACTTGTCCTTCCATGGTATAATCCAGATCAATGCTATGTGCCGTTCTCATATCATATCCTGTCCTGTTATTTTTGCATGATGTCACCTAAGAATCAATACAAAGAGCCTTTCTATATGCGCCAAGGAAATTGTTTCAGTTCACAACAAGCTAACAAACCTTATGCTATTATAAAGATTGTACAAAAGTCCCTGAAAGCTCTTGTGTCACCCCCTCATCCTCATAGACATTAAGCTCTTGTGTCACCCCCTCATAGACTGTAAGCTCTTGTGTCACCCCCTCATAGACTGTAAGCTCTTGTGTCACCCCCTCATCCTCATAGACTGTAAGCTCTTGTGTCACCCCCTCATCCTCATAGACAGTAAGCTCTTGTGTCACCCCCTCATAGACTGTAAGGTCTTGTGTCACCCCCTCATCCTCATAGACAGTAAGCTCTTGTGTCACCCCCTCATAGACTGTAAGCTCTTGTGTCACCCCCTCATCCTCATAGACTGTAAGCTCTTGTGTCACCCCCTCATCCTCATAGACTGTAAGCTCTTGTGTCACCCCCTCATCCTCATAGACTGTAAGCTCTTGTGTCACCCCCTCATCCTCATAGACTGTAAGCTCTTGTGTCACCCCCTCATCATCATAGACTGTAAGCTCTTGTGTCACCCCTCATCCTCATAGACTGTAAGCTCTTGTGTCACCCCCTCATCCTCATAGACTGTAAGCTCTTGTGTCACCCCCTCATCCTCATAGACTGTAAGCTCTTGTGTCACCTCCTCATCCTCATAGACTGTAAGCTCTTGTGTCACCCCTCATCCTCATAGACAGTAAGCTCTTGTGTCACCTCCTCATCCTCATAGACTGTAAGCTCTTGTGTCACCCCCTCATCCTCATAGACAGTAAGCTCTTGTGTCACCTCCTCATCCTCATAGACTGTAAGCTCTTGTGTCAACCCTTCATCCTCATAGACTGTAAGCTCTTGTGTCACCCCCCATAATCCTAGACTGTAAGCTCTTGTGTCATCCCCTCATCCTCATAGACTGTAATCTCTTGTGTCACCCCCTCATCCGCATAGACTGTAAGTTCTTGTGAGCAGGGCCCTCACTCCTATTGTTCCATATGACTGCTTGTTCTCTGTAATGTCTTATTTTATCTGTATACGTCCCCTATGATATGTAAAGTGCTATGGAATATGATGGTGCTGTATAAATAGAGATTACTGTTATAACATTGTAATGATGGCTCCACCTGTCCTAATGCATTGGAAGCACCTGGTTAATAATTACGTTTCCCATTACCAGACGTTGTATATGAATAGACACTGCAAACATTTGATTTGATCTAGGCCAGGTTGCGTAAAACTCCACACACTGCCTTCTAACCTTTGTGATGTTCCTCTTTAGGCCCGGAAAATGGGTGGAGTGTTGTTGTGAATAATAAGTCTGTTTCTGCAGTGTTGCACAATGGTCACAATCCATTCTGATCTGGTTGCATATGATCTATTCAGTACTACTTTTCTCTGTGAACAGTACTTCACTGTATTGTCTGTGCTTTTGCATTTGCATTTGCATTTTTTTCCCCAGTTTTACAGTACATTGCATGAACTATTAAATAGTGCCACTATAAAGTATCATATGTTACACAGAAAACAAGCCCTCATATAGATCTGTAAACTGCACAATGCACTTACATGCACCCGGAAGAAGAAGGTGAAGGTGGACCTGAGCGGGGAAGCAACACATGCAGGATATCGGACGCACAATTTCTATCCAGGGCTCCAAAAACCCTTCTTCAGTTGTAAAGTGATCTCCAAATTAATTGTTCTAAGGTAAAACAAAATGGCTGCCATGGATGGCGGAGTATAACAGAAAGACACATACCGGTCATAAGCTGCACTCAATCTTACTTTATTCAAGGGGCACAGCTGTGTATATAGAAAACAGAAATGCTTTGCATAGGGCATGAAAAAATGAAAAGGATACTGAAATGCTAAAGGTTAGCTTGAATATACTTTGAGCAACTCCCAGAAACCCCCCTTAAGTGCTTTTCCAAGTGAACTCTAGGTTCTGTTTCTTCCAAAAAGCCTGTTCTCAAGGGAACAGGATCTCTGCGTCTAAATGTTCTGTGAAGGCTGCACACTAGTCAAAATGTGACCTTTAGCCGCTGCAGAGACAAATAAAAACAGCTCCAAGGACAAAACTATCTCTACACAGATTACACAGGATGGTGTCGGAATCATGAGATGGCTGACAGTGGTCAAGATGGCGTCTGGGTGAGCAAGTTGGTTTCTTGAGAGAAATATGATATCTCTCACAGTTCCCCCCTTTTGAGTCCTGCATGAATTGTAACCTCCTCAAGCAACCTCCTTAAACCCATACCTGCTGGACTTTTTAAAGATTTACCAGATTCCCCAGAGGCCAGTTATTCAAGGGTTACACGTCTGCATACTCAAATCACATAACTGAGTTTCCATAGTTCACATGTTTGTTATCTGGCCGGTTCTTTAACAAGGCAGCATATTCCTCTACTCCGGGCACCTCTTCTGACATGGTTTTTACTGCCAGGATGGCCATCTGAGACATGGTGGACTTGTTAAGAGGCACAACATAACATGCAATACGTGACAAGGACAAAATCCCAATCCCCAATTTAACCCCTCACATGAGTCAAGAAACCCTTCCAATCCCCAAACCATGAAGTGAAGAACGAAGTGTCCACTCCAGAGTTTCTCTTGAGTCTCTTGGACAGTCCTTCTATTTTTTCAAGGGCGTGGGTGATGGATCCATCGAAGGCGGTGACAGGTCGACCCCACCATCTGGCAGACTCCTCCCTTTCCAGGCAAAATGATGTCGAGAGCCATACGGTTCTGGAAATCCATGATGAATGTTGGATCCAGCTGTTCAGCGACAAACTCCAGTACTGCCAGGAGAAGGAGGTCTTCCTAGGCTACTGGTTCTCAGTCACAGGTAGACACCTGACAGAGGAAAGAAAGCTGGCAGTCCAGAATGTGCCCCTGCCCCAAGACCCTAAGCCTCTTCACATGTGTTTAGGACTGGCCAGCTCCTGCAGGTCTGGGATAAGGTCTGCCTCCAGCCTGATGCAGTTATAAAGGGGCTGAAATTTGTGACGTATCAGGAATTTGTGACTTCTTAAATACAAAAACATGCAAAGTCTAACAGAAAACTGGTGCAGGGGCTTTATTAAATGTGGCCTATTGAGTATGCAGGTAAGGTCACTGTCTGTAACTACTGCCCAGGACAAGTCTGCCATATTATATGACAAGTGCAATGTCCCTGGTGGACACAAACATTGCTTATTAATTCTCCTTAAACAGAATATATGCAGGAATTGTGCTTTCTAAGCAGAAGCTGCGGCAGTAACATCATCTGTGGTCTGGTTATTATTCCTGTGCAGGCAGAAGAGTCTCACCTTATGATAACCCCGCATGTAATGACTTCCCCCCCACACTGTACAGCAAACGGCAAATAGTCAATCATTTAGAATTTAGCAGACCCTGGAGGGGACAAGTCTGGGGTCCTGCGGGTGATGTCTGCAGCACATAGTAGACAGGTACATGGTCATTAGACCTGGCAGATGTGCTCCGCTAATGGCTGACAGCAGAGATGGTTGCAAGGGGAATAACTGGGATGAGATTGTGTAGAATTAGGCACTGGGGCCTCAATGTAGAAGCTTTTATGACTTTTCTATCTGACATCCACTCTACAAACAAAGAAGGCAATCAGCATGGCCGGACAGAGAATTTGGTATAACATATGGATATGGATGGTTTGTAAATGTACAACTACAAGCAATGCTGTCTGACATTACAATGCGGCCATACATCTGCCTCATTTACCATTCAGATACAAAGATCCCACTGAAGATAACATGGAAATGTCTTATTATGTTATTATAGAATTATTACCTAGTAAAAGGGGGCTATATCCCATTCAGGACCCTCATATTGTGCACAGTACAATGGAGGGGTATCAACAAGGGAAGAATTACTTAAAGGAAACCTACCACTTGGGATAGGGCTTATAAGCAGGACATGCCGTGCACCAGCTCAGGGTGAGCTGGTGCCGGCGCTTATCTCCGTTATGTTTTTAAACAGTTTTAAAGTGTTTTAACAGTTTATTAATGTTTATATCCTTACTGGCTTTCCCGCACCGGGGTCCGCGCTCGGCGCACCATGCGTGCGACCGTGCATCTGAATAGGAAGTGGTAGCGTGCATGGTGCGCGAAAGCCAGTAAGGATATAAACATTAATAAACTGTTAAAACACTTTAAAACTGTTTAAAAACATAACGGAGATAAGCGCCGGCACCAGCTCACGCTGAGCTGGTGCACGGCATGTCCAGCTTATAAGCCCTATCCCAAGTGGTAGGTTTCCTTTAACAAAATGTGCCAGAATTCTGATGTAATGCACGGTGGCTGAGTGAGTAGCACATCTTACTTGCAGCACTGGGGTCCTGGGTTCGAATCCCACCCTGGTCAACATCTGCAAAGAGTTTGTATGTTCTCTCTGTGTTTGTGTGGGTTTCTTCCGGTTTCATTCCAAAAAAACATACTGGTAGGTTCATTAGATTGTGAGCCCCGTTGGGGACAGGGTCTGATTTGTCATGCTTTGTGCAGCGCTGCGTAATGTGTGTGCGCTATATAAATAAAGAATTATTATTATAATGTGTAGCAAACAACAGACATTCTGCCAAATTCTTCAAGATATTTTTACACTTGAATGGGGGTTGTGCATGGGGGTTGTGCAAAGTGAGCAAAGGGAGTAAATACCACACAAAAAAAAAAATTAGGTAAGATACACCTCACCCCTAGCTTCGGCAGTATAGATCCAACAGTCCTGTAAGTAGGTTCCCAAAGGTGCAGTGGAGAAACCTGTTGAATCTCCAGGGGTATCCAATGGTAGAAAAATAGGGAATCCTGGCCTGGAATCTCTTTAAAGAAAAACTACCATCAAAATAACGCCTGGATAAACCATGGATCGATCCAGGCACTGTGACTGTGCCAATCTTCTTATATATGTCATACATCCTCCCTTCTAAAATCAACTTTTCAAAGTTTCCAAATTCCATCTATGCTGCATATTCACTGGCTGTTACACTGTGCAGGAGCACTTCCTCCTTCCACTCTGTGCTGACGCTTGCTGTGCTGCAGTGAGATTACAGCAAGAAGGGGGGGTGGGAGTGCTGAGGGATCAAAGCGGGAATTTGAGACAACCTGTGAATTTGCAGCACAGAGGGGCTCTCCCCAGTAGCCCTTCTGACTAATTAGAAGATTTTAGAATAAAGGAGGCTATGGATAACACATAGAAGAAGATGACCACAGTCGCAGTGCCTGGATCTATGAGTTTATCATAATGGATTTTGATTAGAGATGAGTGATGAGTGAGCTTGATGCTCGTTCGAGTATTAGCGTACTCGAAACGGCTCGTTGCTGGGACGAGTATTTCGCCTGCTCGATAACGAGCTTTCACTTAAGGAAACACAGTGAAGAACTGTGAAGAACACAGTGAACACAGGATCATTTAAGGATCATTTAAGCGAAGAACACAGTGAACACAGTGAAGAACACATTGCAGATGTTTCCATACATCTGCTACCATCAGAAGACACGAGTGTAGAAAGGTGTTCTTCACAATAGTATGTGAAGAACAATATGTGTGAGGAACACATTGCAGATGTTTAACATGGGTCATTCTCCTTTTTGAAGTTCCACAAATATTCCATTGAATAAAAAAACAAAGAAACAGGACTGACTTCCTTATTTCTCAATAAAATGACACATTTTATTGCAGAGCCTTGGTCCCCTTGAAAAATGCTCGAGTCTCCCATTGACTTCAATGGGGTTCGTTATTCGAAACAAGCACTCGAGCATTTTAGTGCTCGCTCATCTCTAATTTTGATGGTCGATTTCCGGGATTTTTCTGCAGTCTTAATTATGACCAAATATTATTATATGATACTTATTATACCAAAAATGAACCAAGATTTTGGCAATTTTCTTGCTTAAAGCAAGTTTTCACTTTCGTGAATTAGCCCTAGTTTTAGAATATAACATGTGACAGGATGAAACAATTTTGGAAGCTGTAACATATCCAGATGATTTTGAGACTGAATCTTCTCATGCTCCAATGTACTTAATGTTAGTTGAAAAAAGTAGAAAAATTCTCCATTTTAAAAGTTTGAAATGTTCTGCTTTCCAGGCAGAGAGTCAGACCACCCAGATAACATTTCCTAAAAGTCTGCTCTATGTTTCCATGTTTTTTATGCGTCCTCTCATTTTTGTAGGTTGTTATGAGGCTTAGAACTTTAGGTGCAGTTTTTCTTATTTCCATGAAAATTGCCAAGACTCAAGCCCAACTAACTTTAAGTTACCCCGCTATAAGAACTACACCCATCAACGTGTAAAACAACTTTTATAAAATCTGTTAACCCTTTAAGTGTTTCTTTTGTTTCTCTTAACTGTAATTTTTTTGGGGAAAATGATTCATTTAGCCCAAAACTTACACATTCAAATTGGATTAAATGTTGAAATGTTCTGCAAAGTTTGATAATAAATTTAGTGCACCCGTACCCCATATGTCAGTGATGGTGAACCTTTTAGAGACCGAGTGCCCAAACTGTACCCCAAAACCTAATTACTTATCGCAAAGTGCCAGTACGGCAATTTAACCAGAAAACTGACAGTTTAGTTTAGAATCAATTTACACAGGACTGCCTGAGCTCGGATTCCAGCAGTCCTATACACACTGAAACGCCACTTTTACACCATTTTACATCACATAAAAGAGTAAAAAAAAGTTATCAAAAGGTCACGCAGTCCTCAAAATGGTAGCAATGAAAACAACGGCTCATTAAGCAAAAAAAACCACACCTCCCCAGCTCCGTGCACTAAAGTTATTAGCGTCACAAGATGGCGAAACTATTTTCTTTTTCGTACACTGTTTTTATTATTGAAAAAGTATTAAAACACAATAAAACCTACAAATCTGGTATCACTGCGATAGGACCGAACCAAAGAATAAAGGAGACAAATGATTTGGAGCGCACAGCGAAAGTATTAAAATCTACAGCTTCCCAGTACACGACATGGAATAATAAAAGAGAAGTAAAATATGTTACGCAAAAAATAAGCCCTCACACAGGTATAAATATATAAATGCACATATAAATATATAATATAATGTGTCTATACATAAATACATACATAGAAATACATATATTACATGCTCTTTGGTTGTCCAAGGTGGCGGCCAGTGGGGCAGAAGTTCCGGTGTCTGTTGTTCCAGGGGGGGGGGGGGGGGGGTCAGTAGGATAGATGGGCAGAAGGTGGGCGGCCAGAGTTAGGGCTGGGGGGGGGGGGGGGGGGAAATGCAGCATCTGGAGTTCGGGGCAGTGGGGTTATGCGCATGAGTTCCAGGGGAGGGGGTGATGGGGGGGCAGTGACTGGAGTTGAGGGGGGGGGGGTAGTGAGAGCGGGCGGAATTTGGGCAGGCAAATTGCAGTAGTGGGTGAAGTGTGGGCGGAGTTTGGGTGGGGGGGTAGGGGTGCCATAGCGGGCAGAAGCGGGCTGGGGTTCGGGCGCGGGGGGGTTTGTGGTAGCAGGCGCGGTGAGTTTCGGGCCGGTTGCTTAGAGGAGGGGCGGGAGCGGGCAGGAAATCAGCCTCCTGCTTATCAATTTTCCCCCCGTGGATGCGCAGAATAAAAAAAAAAAAATAAACTCACCTCAGACTCCACGTTCCTCCGGCTGATCACTGCAGCACACGCGGAGTAAGGTGCCCAGCGCTGGCAGCGTAATGACATCATTGCGCTGCCAGCGCTGGGACGCTTTATCGTTCTGTGCGCTGCAGTGATCAGAGTGACAGAGCAGGCAGTGTCAGAGCCCTGCTCTGTCATGGCTGTTAGCAGTATCGGAGCGCAGCTCCGATACTGCTAACAGTCATGAGAACCAGGTGTGGACAGTGGTTGTCCGCACCTGGCAGTGGTTGGGAGGATGGGGCGCGTGCCAGCAGTGAGGGCTCTGCGTGCTCTCTCTGGCACGCGTGCCATAGGTTCGCCACCGCTGCCATATGTGGTGGTAAACTGCTGTATGGGCGCTGAATGAAAGCAGTGACATTAAGAGCAGATTGTACAGGCTATAAAATTAGTATTTTCTGGGTAATCTAACTATATATATATATACCATATATACTCGAATATAAGCTTAGTTTTTCAGCACAAAAATTTTGCTGAAAACCCAAACTCGGCTTATACTTGAGTAAAAAATATATAGGTTTTACCAGGTTTCTATGGTAAAATTAGGGGCCTCAGCTTATACTTGGGTCGGCTTATACTCGAGTATATACAGTATATATACAGCATATGAGATACTCTGTATAGAAAATTCATTTGGAGGGGGCCTTATGCTTATTCTTCAGATTTTATTAACTATTTCAAGGTGGATACAAAGATAATCATACATTTTTATTTTGGCTTATTAGCACTTTCTTTTTGGCTGCTCACCATAACATAAAAATAATTTTTATATTTATTCTCTTGTTTATTCTCTGGTTTACTATGATTTAATGAGCAAAACCAATATTGGAGAAAATAACATTTGTGTTAGCAGTTATAACTTCTGTATTTTTTTTTTGACAGAGCGGGTTGAGGGCTTATTTTTTGAGAAGCGTTTTTCTTTTCAGTTGTATCTTTGGGGCACAAAGTCTTTTTGCATGATTTTTTAGAGGATCCCTTTTAGGGTATTTATAGAAAAATCATATATTTTGAGAAATTTTGGTGATACCAAATATGTATGTGGTTTTTTTTAAAAAAAATATTTTATTGTATTTTTCAACGGAAATATAGTGTATAAGGGGACTTTTTATTTACTTTTTATTATAAAAATGTTTTAACTTTATTTTTTCTTAAAGACTTGAGCTTGAATGTTGTTGAACAACAACACACTTCCCGCAGCTCAGTTACATTATATACATTTGCAGGCCAGGCGGTCCTGGGGTCCGTCAGTATACCCTCCGGCTGCCAGTGGATTCCATTGGCACCATGCGATCATTGCTGTGGGGTGCCAATGGGTAGTAAAGGGAGCATGCTCCCTCTGCATCTACTTAAACACTGTTCCGTTCTCAGGTATTAGTGCCAGGTTATTGCCCAGCTGCAACACCAGCAGGAAAGTAGGTCCTAAAATCTTCATCTGTTGCAGTGCAATAGAAAGGCGCTGCTTTAGAAGAAGTGCCTTCAACAGCTGCCGTAAAAGCCTTGTTGGTCATTAAGGTGTAAAATGTCCTAAGGCCAATAACTTTTCATACTACAACATACAAACCTGTGTATGTTCTCATTTTTTGCAGGATGAGATGACATTTTTATTGCTGACATTTTGCGGACTGTACTGGAGTAGTAAAATGGCAGATGTTACCGGTGGGTGTTTGCTGCAAAATGCATCAAACACAAACCTAGTATAGGATCTGCCTATGAAACCTTTCCATACACCCGGCCCGGGGCAGCTTAATATTTCCTTTGTTCCTGTACTGAGGCCCTTGTTTATTGCCCTCTTAGTTGAGAAGTGGTATGGTGACGTTCCTTCAAAAAGTGGCTGCAAACAATAATTGTACTTAAAAGTTACATGTGCAAGAACAGTAAGTTTGATGTGTTGATTAAAAAAAGGTCAATACACAGAGACTTGTCAGCAGAACATATTGGGGCTCATTTAAGGGTCCGAATCACGCACTTTCGTCGGGTTTCCCGATGATTTCCAATTTGCGCCGAATTTCCCCGTGATTTTGGCGCACACGATCGGATTTTGGCACATTGGCGCCAGCTTTCATGCGACAGAAATCGGGGGCGTGGCCGTCGGACAACCCTACGGATTCAGAAAAAACGTGGAATTCACGAAATCAGCAGGTGAACTCTGGTGGCCCTCGCTGCAGCAGCGACACCTGGTGGATATCGGGCGCACGGACCTTAGTGAATCCCGGCAGACCCGAATCCTCGGAGAACGCGCCACTGGATCGTGACTGGACCGGGTAAGTAAATGTGTCCCATTGTTTTACTTGGGGTTGCCCACACAGGACAATGCATCAGTAACATTTAATGCTATTAGCACTCAGGTTAGCCCCCAATGGGGCTGTCTTCTTCTGGACCTCTGGAAAAAGAATTCCAACTGGGATGAAATTGACAGTGCCAGTTACTCGTGGGCACCGTTTTTACAACTTTTATTGTGCGCTCTAAATGACACCTCCCCTTTACTCGCTGGGTTGGTATGATCATGGGGATGCTAAACTTATGTAGGATTCAATAGATTTTAAAAAATTTAAATCTTTTGTAGAAAAAATGTCTTTGTTTTGGCATATTCTGACGCTAATTCCTTTTTCATACTTTGGAGTACGGAGCTGTTTAAGGCGACATTTTCACCGCCATGAAAAAACTTTATTATATTTTGATAGATTGGGACTTACCTAGGGGTTACCTAACATGTTTCAGATTTTTTTTAATTTTCATATCAGCTCTAGGAAAGGAGGGGTTGATTTGAACTTTTGTATTTTTTTTGTATGTTTTTGGGGGTGGCGATCTAAGCCAAGATGTCAGTACCCACTTGCACCACCTTTTAAATTGCCAGAGGCATTTAATGGGTTAACACCCATGATTGGTGCCAACGCTATTCGCAGGTGTTAGCATGGAGTATTTACTGCAATATGCAGCAAACAACCGAACTGTAACAAAGAGGGTTCGGCTAGTGAGCCCGCTTATACTATTCTTGCCACCCACCAATTTAATTTGTTTGGTTGATTCCCCCCAAGGACTACAAGACGTCTGTGAACACTTTTTTTGTGGATAAATCCTTTTTATTTAAATTGATTACTACTGGAGTAGGAGAAACTATCAGGTCTACAGTATTTTATCCTGCTCCTGCGCTAACAGCAGGACCAGCACTGGGTCAGACACAGCCAAATATTCTTATGAGAAGGCAGTTTATTATCTTTTCTGCCTTATCCTTTCTTCACTGCATAGCTCTGAAGTTGCGCTATGCACTGAATGCAGGAGCTGCATATGACCGCCAGCTCTTTAGTCCAGGAGGTCATGTGACCACCGGCGGGGGAGAGCACCATAGACTCCTACGAGGGACGTATATCCAGCCGCAAATTTGTGAATGCACAAGACTTAGCACTGCTCTGCCATTTGTCTCCACAAGGGGTCCTTTCCATCCTGTAACTGGGGCTCTTATAGTTGCTCCAGTTACAACGGGGAGCTTATAAAGTTAAACAGACACACCCATAAAGTATAAAGTTAAACAGACACACATAAAATATAAAGAAATAAATACAAATATACATGAATATTTCCCAATAAAATTACTCGATATTATCCATATTATATATCAAAATAACCATTACAGACTAGAGCATTCATTTATAATGGTCTATTTGAGTTAATTTGAAAAAGAACAAAAAATATATAAACTAGACTTTTTTTAAAAGTATTTTTCCCCCAATTTTTGTAAACTAAAAAAATAAATAATAATCTATAGACACTTGTTAATTTTTAACTAACCCTCGAAAAATGCAGCAAAAACGTTTAATGCAGCACGAAAAAACAAAAGAAATGATCGTATTTTTCGGACCATAAGGCGCACAAAAAATCCTTTTATTTTCTCAGAAATCAAAGGTGCGCCTTATAGTTCAGTGTGCCTTATATATGCGCCGTACTTACAGACAACAGCTGCTTGGAACTGTGAACAGGTCTTCCATCTGCTGGTCATTCATCCTTGTAATCAGGTGCGCCTTATAATCCGGTGTGCCTTATATGTGAACCTAGACAATTTAGCAGGCATTTATTGATGGTGCGCCTTATAATCCGGTGCGCTTTATAGTCCGAAAAATACTGTATGGTACATATAAAATCCCCCTTCATGCATATGAAAATCTGCTAAAAATGCCCCGGTCACTAAAGCCTTTTCAGGCCTGGTCATTAAGGGGTAAATTAAACACTACTGTGAAAAAGGGCAAATATTCTCTTAATGGACATGACAATGGCAAAGTTAAAGCGGACATGTGCTGCTTGAACGGCACCACCGCAGCATTTAATTTATTACATTGATTTCATTGTAACCTTTAACAATGCCAAATTAAGCATTTATATAGCATTCGTTACTTTTAAACAGATCATATGCCATTAAATGCAATTATGTGCGGACCTATGAATAAAACATATTAAAATGCATAAACACTGTAAATGCTATAGAGAAGAAGAATAGTGTGTGTTCAGTAATGAAACAAGAACGAGAACCCTTCATACATGGCAGACCTTGAATTATAGCGATGCATAACTCCTTATGGTAATGACCGGAGAAATACATAATTTATGTGTTAGGAGGATATAAACGCCAGGAATGGATGCATTATCTCTAATGCTGTATCTATGGGTTATGTTGCACTAAAGGGTTCAATGGTGTAAGTACAGGATGAGCAGGTACATCTATAGTGCTATAGTACATCCCTCATCACAATACAGCTGCTCCTGGCTTGTTGGCAATGATATCTTTTGCATTATTCTTTAGTACTTTACTGGATTCATAGAAATTTATATAGAATAGAAGGTAAATCTGGTGATATATACAGGTGGTCCCCTACTTAAGAACACCCGACTTACAGAAAACCCCTAGTTACAGACCTCTGGATATTGGTAATTTCCTGTACTTTAGTCTTAGGCTGCAATAATCAGCTATAACAGTTATCACAGGTGTCTGTAATGAAGCTTTATTGATAATCCTGGTTCTTATGACAACCCAACATTTTTTAAAAATCCAATAGTCACAGAGACCAAAAAAAAAATTTGTCTGGGGTTACAATTATAAAATATACAATTCCGACTTACATACAAATTTAAGTTAAGAACAAACCTACAGAACCTATCTTGTACGTAACCCGGGGACTGCCTGTATGTGTGTATTTAATTGTAATTATTATTATTGGGATTTTAGTAGAAAATCCCAGGGTAAGAGTTAGAAAGAAAAAAATGTACTTACCATGATCCGGCTCCTCATGCTGATACTCCTGTCTCGGATGGAATTGACTTTGGTGGCCTTGGAAGGTCCCAGTTATAGGCCCTGTTACATAGACAAAAGAGTTGAAATCAAGGGACTGCTTATAAAACACCCTTAAAGGGGTTGGCCACTTTGGGGCAGGAAACCAAAAAATATTGTACCTTTCGATGGAATTCTAAAGCATTGTCTTGATCTTCCTGCGCGATGAGGGAGCATCTTCTTCATCTTCTGTCTTCTTCCCCTTGCTGCATGTTCGGACTGTCCCCAGACAGGAGGAACATGTGATGTACCTCCCATCGTCCTCCTACCCCTGGGCACACTCCCGTCATGCATCCTGTCCTGTGCTGTGAGTGTTCACAGTTGTACCTCTGCACAGTGACCTATGAAATACTGCGCATGTGCAGACGAGCCGGGACAAAGAAAATGGCGTACACTGATCCCACCCAGTCAAGGACATGGATAGAAGAACAAGGAGGGACCAGGAAGGAGATCAGCAGGATAGATAAGTACTTTCTGTTAAGAATGGGTAACACAAAAGACAGGGGATAGTGTGCCCTGAGCTTGCCCCAGCCTCTGTCCCTTCCTATAGCCCCCCCACGCTAAACCGTGGGGCGACTACTTGAAGACTCGGAATACACTGATAAGTGTGGGAAGGGAAACACAAACAGACTGACAAACATAAAACACAAAAGAATGGTAAACTAGCCGGATTCACAATGAGAGGGTATGTCAATAGCAAAATCAGTAGGCAAAGAGTCAATGTCAAAAAACGAGCTGAGGTCACAACAACACAGATACAGATACAGAGCAAGTCAAACCTAATGCTGAGAGCGAGTGGAGAAGGGATTTTCAAACACTGGCACAGGTGACTAGTGAAGCTGCAATTTATGCAACCAGAACTCCACCTCCAGAACCTGATAGGAGCTGGACAGCTTCTGGGAATTATCCCCTCATGGTGCAGAACAACCAGGCACCAAGCAGAGGTAGCACAAGTCCCAGCAGTTCAGAACACAACTCCTAGACAGCGCGAGATCTTAGCAGCCGCTGCCCGGGACGAGAGGTGGAGTTTGCTTGGATACGCGCCGAGGTTCGGAGAACGCTGCTGGCACCACCAGAAGTCCCAGCATTTTCCCTAGCGAACCTGACACTTTCATTAGCAGTAGTACTGGGAGGGGATAAAAAAATATATATTTTAGGTATTATTGGGCATTAGTGGGCATTATTTTACATATTTTTCTTGAAGATGGCCATCCCCTTTAAAGGAAATCTACCATAAAAATCCATCATGATAAACCAGGGACACTTACTTATAAATACAGGCACCGTGACTGTGGTAATCTTCTTATATTTATTATCTATGGCCTCCTCCCTTCTAAAATCAGCTTTTAAAATTATGCTAATGAGAAGGGCTATTTGGGTTGTTGCACCATGCTGATTCATGCAGATTCACAGGCTGCCACTCTTTGGAGAAGGACAGCACTCCTAGGGAGCAGGGGGAGGGTTTGACAGTGTAACAGCCTGTAAAACTGTAGCACGGAGGAGCTCACATAACACCCCAGATCACTTTAAGTCATTAGCATAATTTGATTTTAGAAGGAAGGAGGCCATGGAGAATGCAGTATGAAAAGACCGGCAATAATATCTACAGACAAAAGTAGATGTGGTTGAATGTCAAAGCTTGATTCGAGGATCAGAAAAAGCCATGGTCAAATTGATCAAAATAAACTAAACCCTCTCTCTTTTTTGAGGAGCTCACACTCTAGACTCATACTCAATCTTCATTTTTTTTTATCTTTCAAAAAGTTTTATTACAATTTTTTTAACAATAAGTACAAACCGAAGTACAATATTCTTAACCCAGAACCATATGTTAAATATTGTTCCAATCGAAGTCGGATATAATGGGTTTATAAGTTATAGAAAACCTAACATGAGGAATCTATCATTGGAAGTAGATATGATGGTAGATTTCTCCTGTCTCTACCCTAGTCTGTAATTTAAAAATCCTTGAATCTAACGTAACTTGTTAAAAACTTTATTTTAGTAATATGTAAATTAGCTGCCAAGGCTATTGAGGCGTGTCCTAGCCTGGCCGGGCACTGGGAACTAAGGCTAAACCATGCCCCAGTAGCCTCTGCAGTTCATTTACAAATTACTAAAATAAAGTTTTTAACAAATTAGGCTCCAGGATTATTAAATTACAGATTGGGGCAGAGGCAGGAGTAATCTACTGTCATATCTACTTCTCATAGTACAGTGATGGCGAACCTTTTAGCAGCCGAGTGCCCAAAAAGCAACCTCAAACCCCCCTTATGTATTGCGAGGTGCCAACCAAAATTTAAAGCAGTAACTTATTGCTCCCTGTTCTTCAACAACTTTCAATCATATTGTCCTCCTGAGGACAGCAACACAGTAGAAAGATGGAAAATGTTAGCTTCTTTCTGAAAGCAGCATGTTTTAAGTTGCTTGGAACTGCAGGAAGATTCTTTGAGTCCTGTTAGGTGTCCTGGGGACATGGCCCGGGTGCCCACAGAAAGGGCTCTGAGTGCCGCCTCTGGCACCAGTGCCATAGGTTCGCCACCACTGTCATAGTAGATTCCTCATGGTAGGTTTCCTTTAACTCCTTGACACTCTGCCCCGTACATGTACAGTCCAGAGCTACTAGGGCTGTATGAAGAGGGCCCTCATCAACCCCTATCCGGTATAAAAAATAAAAAAACTCTTAAACTAGAACTGATATAAAATGAAATAAACAGTAAAAATCACAAACATGTTAGATATCGCTGAGTCTCAAAAGCACATCTATAAAAATATTATGTTGGTTATTTCAAGCGGTGAACCCCAACGGAACCCCGACGGAAAAATGGAAATTAGCGCCCAAATGTCCAAAACGCTACATTTACAACATTTACATCACATAACATTTTTTAAAAAGATCCTCTAATTGCTACCAATGAAAACCTCAGCTCATCTCGCAAAAAATGACACCACAAACAGCTCCATACACTGAAGTATAAAAAAGTTATTAGCATCAGAAGATGGCAAAACTAATTTTACATTTTTTACAATGTTTTAATTTTAAAAACGTGTTAAAAAGCAATAAAACCCATATAAATTTGTTATCACTGTGATACAGAACCAAAGAATTAAGCAGACATAAAATTTGGAGCGCACAGTGAAAGTCGTTAAAACTGAGCCCACAAGAAAGTGCTGCAAATGCATTTTTTCGCCAATTTCAACACATTTAGAATTTTTTTCCAGCTTCCCAGTAGATGCATAGAATAATAAATAACTTCCCTGAGGAGTAAAATTTGTTATGCAGAAAATAACCCCTCACACAGCTCTGTACATGGAAACAGGAAAATGTTATAGATTTTTGAAGGTGTAGAGCGAAAAATGAACCTATAAACCGCGGTGTCCTTAATGTTATTGTTTTGGCTTGTTGCAATGAAGTCATTTATAAGTACTAAGCTAAAGAACACAAGGGAGTATTAGGGGTATGAAGGGGGTTGGGTGGGCTCAGAGATTAGGGGCTGTTGGCCCAGATTGACCATTGGTTGTTGAAATGGGATTAGCGAGTTACTTCGGTGAGCAAGAGCTTATTCAAAGGCAAATGTAGAGTTAACCAATTCAATAACTTCAGAGGTTTGTGGGCAGTGTGGAGATCGCTAATGCCTAGTCCGGATTAGGTTGGTAAAGCGTAGAATATAGGAGTTTATAGTTCTTACATTTTTAGGGAGGGAGTCAAGACCCACAAATAGAAGAGCCAGTTGAGGAGAAAGATGTATACTGAGTTGGCATATAGCGGTTGGGAGGGGGGAGTATGGCCAGAGGGCAAAAATACATTTGGGTTTCTAGAGAGTGCTACCACCTTGTAATATTTTTGGTGGGTTGTACATTGAAAGGTGGATATCCTCTCTACCTAAGCTCTTCCACAAGCAGAGTCTCTTTACCTCATACAAACAGAAAGTTTATTTCACTCCTTACCGACCGCCCTGGCCTTAAAGGGGTAAGTCTGGGGAAAGGGGGTAATAAAAAAAAAAATGTATTAACATTTTTTAAAAACTATTTTTTAGACCACCTAGGGGTCTGATCGTTCCTACCATATACCGCAATACTACTGTATTGTAGTATATGGCGTTTCTATATAGGATCTACAGAAGCAATACAGCGTCTGGTCTTACAAAGACCCGTGGCTGTCCTGGCAACTGATCCCGCTCACCAATGACGACACGGAGAGGAGCGATCTTAGCAAAGATGGTGGTGCCCAGTTACCGACGTTTTTTAAATGCCGGCGGTGGCAAAGGGATTGCACCGATAACGGGTATAATGTGGTCCAGTGCAGCTTCTCTTCCCAAGCAGAACAATGCCAGTCAGTGCTGCATAGGAAATCCCACAGGGTTGATCCCACAGGGTTATATATTTAGGTTATATGTGACACAGCTCCTGACATAGGGGGCACTCACCTCCATGTAGGTGTGCTTGGTTAACAATCCATGACCCTGGTGGTAGGTGTCCTTAAATTTTTTTGTGGATGGCACGTTAGGAAGTCCACGCCTCTGTGTTCTATACTGAAGAAATTTTACGCCAGGTCAACTGGAAGCCCCTGGGTTGCTTCTGGGGACACAAATAAGATACTTGATGTATTTCTTCCAATTCTTTACCACTGCAGGTACTTGTCACATGCAAAAGTTGCATCTGTTTTTTGCTATGATAAAAAATCCTTCCGCTATGAAGTGACATATATGAGCAAGTGGCTTCTTCCCGCCTGCTTGGCGTCTCCCTACGACCCTCACAATTGTAAAGCCTTCACAATAAGCTAATGATCAGAATGTAAGAGTGAGCAGATTTGGGATTTCAGAAAGAGGGTTAATCATTTTTAGAGGTTATTAAAAATTTTAGCACCTAAGAGAAAGATTGTGCGCTGAAATACAGAAGATACATGATTTATCGCTCCCCTCACAAATAAAATTTATTCATTGCATCCACCAGCCATCACACAGATGGTCAGAAAATTGGCTTTGTGTAGGGATGTGGATTCAGGCATGAATATTAATACGAGACAGATGTAAAAGCATATTAATATGCATTTCCTTTGCAGGGACTAACATTACAATATTTTGCTTAACTGTTCTGCAGCCAGAAAGTCCCCGGACTGAACATATTGCACATGCATGAGGTGAAGACTCTCTATAGCAGTGGTATAATCTGGTAGTGAAATTTCCTAATAATCATCAATTTATTACATGTCTGTAACTTAGCTATTACATTTGATTGAATATAATTTATCAACGAATGGGGTCACCAGCTGTAAGGCTGCATTACCACTTGTTTATGATCTTTAATTGATGAAGTATCCTCAAAAAGTGGCCCTAACGTACTCAAAATTTGTTAGACTAAGTAGAATAAATAACACAGATGAAGGTGTTAAAACCCTGGCAGGAGACCTTAGGGCAAGACTCTTGGCTAGAGGTCTATGACATGGTAAAAATGGAAAAGAAGGAAGAGCTCCTCAAGCATAGCATCTGTAGGAATAGCAAGAACAAAAACTAAGAATAGTGAAAAATGAGATTTGCATTTCTTTTTGAATATACTCCATTTTTAGATCAGCAATCGGGATTAATTGGCACATGGTAGAAAGTGATAGAGCCTTGATATCAGTAACTGAAAAAGGACCAATGGTAGTGTTTTGCCATGGTAGGACAATTAAGTGGGGGGGATTCATGATTACTTCTGAGCCTGAAAATGACGTTTTGTACCTAAAATGCCCTCCGACACATTTAAAAAGGCTTTTTTTTTTTGCCATTTTTTGCCATTTCCCGACTCGTCTTACAAAGGAGTGTGACCTCACAAATGGGGTTAGGGGACATGGTCATATTAAAAAATAATGTGTCAAAAAATCAAGGAGGTTGAGCCAAAATGTGCCACACAGTTTAGACCAGCTAAAAGCAAGTCTAAAAGTAGAATTCTGGATTCATTATCACGATTATGAATCTGGTGCAGCCCAAGACTAGTGGCGACCGGCTCTGCTCTGTCAGAGCCTGAGACACATTAATGAATCTCCCCCATTAGGTTAGAAGTACCTTCACTACTCAACAAGATAACTGGCTTGACGGTGTTTTCTCTAAAGGTAATTTTAATTGTGGTAGTTGAATGAGTTGTGACCAGTTGATCAAAACTAAAATTATATAATTTGGAGATCAGCAAGTTCGAGTGAAACATTGTATCACTTGTAGAATAAAATTCTTGGTGTATGCCTTACTGTGCCCGTGTGAGAGATTTTATAAAACCTGCTTGGCTGACCCCTCATATCTACTCCTCCCCATGTCCCATACCTCTTCTCATCATGTCATGTGACCAGGGTGGCATCACAGGTCTTTTAGCCTCCTAACATTAGGAAACTATATACCATGTATGTATCTGATCACATGAAATCACAGCAGGCTCCATGGACTTCTACTCCTCCCTATACTGCATTAAATTCTACTTCCCCCAACCTCCATAGAGGCATGCTGTGATTTCATGTGATTCTGCTCTCCATACAGCAGAATATCATTGTCTGTCAATCAGGAAAAAGAAGGCAATGGGCAATGCAAGAAGGCAAGAGGGCAATGCAAGAAAAATTTTACTTTGTAAACTTATATGCAAATCACCCGTTGTGAATCCATCCACTAAATGAGTCCTGCAAACTGATTTTTGAAACTTTGCATCCATTGCAGCTTATCCATTTAGGGATAAGGTTAATGCTTTTTAATCATAGTTTTTAATAAGTCTTTTTTGGTGGGTTAAATTGCATGACAGGTTCTCTTTCATGTCAGTTTTTTAAATTTTATATGGAAATAATGGCACAACCTCAAGGAATATCACAAGGTCATTCAAATATTTGTATGTAATTACCAATCCCTGGTCATTTGCGAGGCAAAATAAGGTTAGAAATATAAACGGCAATGTGCAGGAATAACCCACGCGCTCCGTTGCTAAATGCGACTTCCTCAGGGGTCCACGCAGTGATATTTCTTGAGGTTGTGCCATTATTTCCATTTGTGTTATATACTTTTTGCTTTTGGAGTTGCTACTTGGATTAGTACCTTTTAAAGCACCTTTTTGGATATCTGTCTAGATTAATGGGGCATTTGGCAATAATCTTTGCATTTTTTTCTTTTGATGCAATGTGATGTATCGACTTATCAGGGTCTGATACAGTGGTCTTGGTAATATGTACTTGTGTAGATGTTTTAAATTTTTTTTGTTGTTTGGTATTTTGATATGAAATAAAACTTTTTGCATATGTCTTTGGCCTATACACACTTCTCTTTTTTGTTAATGGTCTAACAGTTGTTTTAGTGTGTTGGCTTGCATTACATGACACACTCTCTTTAAGGTATTGAGCTGTGCAGGTTTGAACATAAAGAGAGACTGACGTTCTATGTGCGACCTCAATCCATGTCTTCCTTCCTGTTGGGTCTTCCGTGGTTGCAGCTCCACGCACTTGTGCTTAACTGGAAGACAGGGGAGATTCTTCCTTGGGACCAGATTGCCAGACTCGCTGTATGGTAGTTCTTCATCAAGTAACTGTCATGGCTTCTTCTGTGGTCTCCAAGCCCCTGGAGGGTCTCCTAGCTTTTTATAAATACTTTGCAGATGTTTTTTTCAAAGATGCAAACTTTGCCACCGCACCGTCCCTATGACTGCCCTGTTGATCTCCTCCTTGGGGTTGGGTGTACCCACTCTCTGTGCCCGAATCCGCCCGAACCTGCAGAGGGGGAGGGGGGGGGGTTATATGTAAATCTTCTTCTCCGGCTGGTGCAGGTTTCTTCTTTGTGACGAAAAAGGATGGGTCGCTCCATCCATGTATTGACTATCGCGGTCTTAAAGGGGTATTCTCGTCTCGGCATTTACATTCAGTTTCACTAATCTTTCATATATAAACATTTCTTCAATTGGATGTTATTTAAAAAAATGTTCCTGTGTGAAGATAATTTCTCATAAATGTAGTCATACGGTCCCTTAGAAACGAGATGGCTTCCTCGGATACGACCACGTCACACTCTGGCAGCGGTGGCCAGACTTGGGCTATTGAGCCCTGCCTGACCTACTGGATTCAGCGATCATTACCACAGGACGGCTGTGGGACATGCAGTAACTCCTCGGACATTTCATATACAAAACCTTTTTGTTTATTTGTGCAATCCCTCCAGCAGACGTGGCCGTATCCGAGGAAGCCATCTCGTTTCTAAGGGACAAAATGACTATATTTATGAGAAATTATCTTCACACAGGAACGTTTTTTTAAATAACATCCAATTGAAGAAATGTTTATATATGGCAGATAAATGAAACTGAATGTGAATGCCCAGATGAGAATACCCCTTTAACAAGGTCACCGTTAACAACCGATATATTTTGCCATTGATCACTGAACTGTTCAATCGCCTACGTGAAGCGAAAGGAGGGGTTACTGTCACGTTCCTGCTCCTCCGGCTGTGCGTGCACTACCCCGTCTCCAAGAGCACATGTGCCGGCTTCAGAAGTTTATAAGGGCTAGCGCATCGTTAACCCCTTAAGGATGCAGGGTATTCTCGCTCATTTCTCGCTCTCCATCTTCAAAAATCCATAACTTTTTTTTTTTCCGTGTACAGAGCTGTGTTAGGGCTTATTTTGTGCGTAACAAATTTTACTTTCCAGTAGTGTTATTTATTATTCCCTGCCATGTAGTGGGAAGCCGGAAAAAAATTCCAAATGTGGAAAAATTGAAAAAAAAACACATGTGCGTCACGTTCTTGTGGGCTCAGTTTTTAGGACTTTCTCTCTGCGCTCCAAATAACACCTCTACTTTATTCTTTGGTTCGGTACGATCGCGGTGATACCAAATTTATACAGGTTTTATTGTGTTTTAATACATTTTCAAAAATTAAACGAATGTGTACAAAAAAGAAAAAAAAATTTGCCATCTTCTGACGCTAATAACTTTTTCATACTTTGGTGTATGGAGCTGTAGGAGGTGTCATTTTTTTGTGAAATGAGCCGACGTTTTCATTGCTACCATTTTGAGGACTGTGTGACATTTTGATCATTTTTTATGACATTTTTTATGTCATGTAAAAAGGTGTAAAAGTTGCATTTCGGACATTTGAGCGCCATTTCCAGTTTCAGAGGTCACCGCTACCAATAAGTGTTTTTATATTTTGGTAGATCGGACCCTAGATGGTCAGATCGTTCCTACAACATACTGCGATACAACTGTATTGCAGCATATGGCATTTCTGCACACTATACATTACAATGAGCCACAGGCTCATTGTAATGAATAGGCAGAAGCCATGCAGCCTCAGGTCAAATGAAGACCCGAGGCTACCATGGCAACCATCTCTGTATGAAGATGGCTCTGTATGAAGATGAGCCCTCTTCATACACCCTTCATAGGTCCGTGGTGGATATATCCATCACGGAGCGTGAAGAGGTTAATTGCCACTGCTCATTTTCCAGAATTCCATATAAACCAGCCTCTCCCTGATCCTTGTGCCTTGTGCCCTAGAGAAAGCTTTATCTCATGCCCTGCGCTGTCAACGTGATTTCCTGTTGTGACCCGGGTTCCGTTCCTGACTACACTCCTCTGTTCCCTTGACCTATAGCTATATCTCCAATTCCAATCCTGTGCTGCCCTCCTGCCTGTCCCCGACCACGCTCCTGCCTCACGACTTTGTACCACGCCTATGCTGCCACCGCGGACAAAATCGCACCTGTGGAATAACCTGGTGGTACCATGCCGCAGCAAGTCCAACCCGCTTTGTTGCGGCTCTGGTGAAAACTGGGTACCACTTAGATTCCAGTCCCAGGTGTCTGCTTACGTCATTGTCCGTGGTGGTAGAAAGGGTCCACTACCCCTGGAGCCTGACACTGGTCTTCTTGTTCCAGACTCCACATCAGGGCTTGTTTCTATTCTTTCAACCCTCTACATTCTCTGTGGTTTTCCTACAAAACAAGTTTGGCTCTATCTACAGGCCTAACTTGCAGATAGGTGGGGTTTTCAGTGATGAGACTCCCACAAATCATGAAAACGGAGGGTCATACGTATTTCTTTTGGACCCTTTATTACTCCCCCAGATGAGCCGAGCCGCCATACTCTGCAATCTTCATCAGCTTCATGGAGATAACCGTGGCAGCCTGGCCATGTCCCGACGACTTCTCCACTCATCTCGGAGAGTGACGATGGGTCCCACGGGGTACATAGGACCCCATTGAAACCCCTGTTTTCGTGAACTACAAGTTAAGTCCAATCTGTGGATAGAGTCTAACTTGTTTCATGGGAAAAACCAATTGTTTACGGGAATCCTTTTGATAGTGGTAGTTAGGGATGCTGTGTGCTAAGGATAGGTGGACCAATGGTGTTGAGATATGGTGCTATGACATTAAACTTAATCCTTCTTCTGGGTGAAGTTATTTGAAACATTGCAGCCATGGACGCCTATATCCTAATTCAAACTTTTTCTATAGAGTTACTTTTTGTGTAAGTCGTTTGATACCTGCTTCTACACATACACTTAAATATGCTATTTGTTTCGGTTAGCTTGTTTTCTAAAGTGACTTTTAAAAATCCTCTCTTTGCTCTCATTTTCAGCTTTATCATGGCGTGACGCTTTCAGCAAGTGAGTTAGGCGCAGTTGGATGCTCCAGTTGCCTGTAAGTATATAAATTTACCTGTGCTTCCATATCTAATAATATAGCGGCGACGCTTTCATTAAACCATAATAATATAAAATTGTGCCGATTGAAGTTAAGAGTTCAGCCGCAGAATTGGCTACTGCAGAGTTGTTACAAGTTGTCGATCCATTTACCTCGAGGCCGTTTTTTTAAGGTTTCTCAACAAAAGGTTAACCAGAGTAAAACCTTTTAAGTACCGGAGAATTTGTGAAAATAGCAGTGCAAGGTGCCGTCAAATCAAGTGGCCCAGCTGCCCAAATGTACAGGCTTTTTCTAAGTACCTTTTACACAGTAGGCACCGAGGCAGTATGAGAGCGTTAAATAAAGATTTAGGGAGTAATGAATCTCCTTAACTTCAGTATAAATCAAAAATTACTTTATTCTCCCAACTCCATGGTGTAGCAATTTAAAAAGTCAAGAGTCTTTATAAAACTCTCCACCTGCTGACACGGCTATTACTGAGAGTACAACCTGTTTGTCGTGAAGAAATACTTAAGGGGTTGGTTGTAGTTTGGCTTTTGATCCTTCACGCTTTGTATCTACTGGGTGATACTGCTGGTTTTGCTCACTTGCGAGGTGATAATTACATAAAAACACACAAATTGCGGGCGGATAAGGACTGCTAGACCCAATTATTCCCCATCATTATTTACTCCCTGTGATTACATACACAACATACACTATTATTACTACAAGAACTCACTTGAAAATCCTGTTATATCTTCATCTTACAAATCTTGAAGACTGTAAACTCTTGGAAATTTTTTACATGTTGATTTTATATTTTTTTTAGTTTGCAAGATAATATTATACATGTTTGCATATCTAACATATATAAAGGTGTCTGTTAGTCTATTCTGTGTTGGTTTCTTACTAAATTACGAATTCCGTGTTGTTGGATGACCATGTGATACGCTAAGATATATGGATGTGGTAAAATAGAGGGGGGAGACAGCTGATGAAGTCACTATAGTGACGAAACGTGTGGGATGCTTATCACCTCATGCACAGGTTCTCTCCCCCTAGGTGGCGTAGTGGGGCCCATTTACTTACCTGGCCACTGTAGTTCACAGAAAGTGCATTGTCCGTCGATCATGCACTGTGCTGCGATTCACTAAGATCATGCGCCTGATATCCTGCATGTGTCGCTTCCCTGCTCAGATACGACGGAGTTCCCCATCTTATAACCCCTTAAGGACGCAGCCTGTTTGCAGGTTAAGGCTCGCAACTTTTTTTTGAAATTTGACCAGTGTCTCTTCCTGTGGTAATAACTTTTGAACGCTGTTACTTATCAAAGCGATTCTGAGATTGTTTTTTCCCCACATGTTGTACTTCCTTTTAGTGGTAAATTTTGGCTGATAAGTTTTGCGTTTATTTACAAAAAAAGGGAAAAAATGATGAATTTTTAGAAAAATTTGCCATTTTCGAAATTCAAAATCACTGCGTTTTCAGGCAGATAGATTTACCACCTAAATAACTTGCAGAATAACATTTCCCATTTGTCTACTTTACATTTTCATAATTTTTGAAATGTTTGGATAATTTATTTTGACGTCACGCGGCCTACAAATCGAATAGCGATTTTCCGTATTTTCGGAATTGACTATTTTGGGGATAAATACTGTTTGAAATCAAATTTTACATATTTAGCAACAAAACCCCCTATATAACCAACCCATTTTCAAATCTGCACCCCTCAAACTATCAGAAACAACATTTACAAAGATTGTTAACCCCTTGAGATCTTCATAGTAATTGAATCAAAATGGCGGTGAAATTTAGAATGGTCAAATTTTGTCGGTTATACGTTCATTTAGCCCTAAAATTTACACATTTCCAAAAGATAAAAAGAGAAAACTCACCATAAAATTTGTTCTACAATTTCTCCTGAGTGCAGCGACCCCCCACATGTGGACATTACTTGTGTAATGGGGGCACAGCGAGGCGCAGAAGGGAAGAAGCACCCTGCAGCTGCCAGGATTTTAGTTTTCTGGTTGCCCCCTTTTGAAGGCTATAAAATTTTCGCTTTTCCGTTATTTGGGCCATGTGACGGCATTTTTTTTGCGGGACGAGATGCTTTTTCCAGTGTTGCCATTTTGGGGTTGGTATCACCTATTGTTGAAAATTTTCGAACTTTTTTTGAGGTCATGAGTAGAAAAGCATCAATTCTGTACTGGATTTTTTACTTTTTTTTTTTTTCGTGTTCACCGTATATCCTAATAATCCTGTTATCTTTATTCTATGGGTCGATACGACTACGGGGATACCAGACATGAATATTTTTTCTTATGTTTTACTAAATTTGCCAAATAAAACCCTAATGTGGGGAAAAATCTATCATTTTTGCATCGCTGTCTTCCAAGTGGCATAACATTGTTACGTTTTTGGCTACAGAGCTGGTCGATGGCTTGTTTTTTGCGGGACATGTTGTTCTTTGCAACAATATCATTCTGGAGTACATATGTTTTGTTGATCACTTTTTATTGCATTTTTAGTGGGATATAATAGGTAAAAATCATAATTTTTGGCGGGTTTTTAACGTTTTTTTTTACGGCGTTCATCATATGGGTTCAATAGTTATTTAGTTTTATTCTATGGATTGTTACGGACGCGGTGATACTATATATGTGGGGTTTGTGTTATGATTTAGACTTTTTTGAGCGTTATATGTCTCTTTATATGTTTTGGGGCTTATGGGCATTTTTAGTGATTTATAAAGTAATTTTTTATTGAAAAACATTTTTTTTTACTTTTTTTTACATGATCCACCATGGGATATGAACAAGCAATCATCTGATTGCTTGTTCTTGATAATACTCTGCAATACTAATGTATTGCAGGGTATTATCAGTGCCAGCCTATGCAGATGCATAGGCTGACACTTTGCCTTTAAGATGACGTCACAGACGCCATCTTAAAGGTAAACCCTCCAGACTTCTCTGGGGTCCCGATCGGACCCCAGAGGTGCCAAAACAGCGATCAGCCCCCCCGAAAACGGTGCGGGGGGGCCGATCGTGGGGTAAAGACCCCCAGAAGGCATGTTAAATGCCGCGGTCGCGTTGACCGCGGCATTTAACAGGTTAAACACCCGCGATCGGAGCCCACTCCGACCGCGGGTGATAGCCGGGGATGTCAACGGTAGATTACCGTTGAAATCCCGCGGCTAACGATGCCGGTTCGGCTGCTATACAGCGCTGAACCGGCATCGTCTCTGCGCAGTAGCTGTACTGCGCTGAGCGCTATTCGCGGGACTCAGCGCAGTACAGCTACGGCGCAGAGCGCTAAGGGGTTAAATGGTGCATGTAAGTCCATTGTTTTGCAACACAGCACTCACTCCGAATCAGTCGGATGGTCCGACGGCACGCCCCCCGATTTGTATCACAAGGAAGATAGCGCAGCTGCAACAAAAAACGATTGCATGCAACACAATACCAGCGCAGACACCTGTTAAAGACCTGTGCATGCCGTGTTATCCTTGAAAATGGCTAACAGTCTGACGAAAGTGCGATCCGTGACCAATAAACCCCATTGTGTTATATGATGTGGGACAAGTGGTCTAATTTTGACTATTTTGACTGCTTTATATGTATGAATACATTTGCTAGTGGATTGATTCCTCTAGCTTTGTGAACCATGACTAAGGTGTCCGAAACATGTAGGGAGGAAGGCTGCTTTCTCATCTCTACTACACATTGTCAGTCTATGTTATGTTTTTTATTTTTTCTGGTTGAATAAATTTTGATATTTTTTGACCTACTAGGAAGGAACTGGAGTTTTAGATATTCTTCTTGATCTTGCATTACGATCCACACTCCGGACTGGCATTTTCCTTTGTGACTCCGCAACTACCCATCTGCTGTATCTTAAGGTGAGCTATGGTCTATCTTGTGAGTTTTTTCACTTATTGACTCCTCTAACAAAACTCACATGCATTGGTGTTTGCTAGAGATGAGCGAGCACCAAAAATGCTCGGGTACTCGTTATTCGAGACAAACTTTTCCCGATGCTCGAGTGCTCGTCTCGAATAACGAGCCCCATTGAAGTCAAAGGGAGACTCGAGCATTTTTCAAGGGGACCAAGGCTCTGCACAGGGAAGCTTGGCCAAACACCTGGGAACCTCAGAAAAGGATGGAAACACCACGGAAATGGACAGGAAACAGCAGGGGCAGCATGCATAGATGCCTCTGAGGCTGCTTAATCGCACCATTATGCCAAAATTATGGGCAACAGCATGGCCATGACAGAGTGACAGAATGAAGCTAGATAGCATCTAAAACATCCAATAATTGACCCTGACACTATAGGGGACGGCATGCAGAGGCAGCGGCAGCAGCGGCAGGCTAGAGAGTGGCATGGCGACATACCCTAAATGGACTCAGGCTTCAAACCAATGGGTGGCAGAGAGGAACCAAAGGAGGTGAGCAAGAAGCGCTCAAATAATATCGGTACATGATAAAAGTTTGCCAGTATATTTTGTGGATTACACAGCAGGGTGGCGACAAAGTTAACATGGAAGCCATGAAAACAACCCAAAATTCTGCCTGACACAGCTCGTTTGATAAGGGGACCATGTATGGAGGCAGTGAACTAGTAGTAGATTAAAGGTGCTGCAGTTAAAACTATGTTAGTTGGATCTTGGCATGGAGCTGGCGCTCCGCTGCCAGGCGAGCTTTCGCCAATCCAAGCCCCTGTCTCTAGGCTACTCCCCAAACAGCACTTCTAAGAACCTTTTGTATAAGATCAAGTGTAGTAGCGTTCTTATAAGTTTAGGATATGGCGGGTGAGGGGAATGTAAACAGATGCGCAAGAAGCGCTGAAATAATATTGGTAAATGATAAAAGTTTGCCAGTATATTTTGTGGATTACACAGCAGGGTGGCGACAAAGTTAACAAGTTTGTTGTGGAAGCCATGAAAACAACCCAAAATTCTGCCTGACACAGCTCGTTTGATAAGGGGACCATGTATGGAGGCAGTGAACTAGTAGTAGATTAAAGGTGCTGCAGTTAAAACTATGTTAGTTGGATCTTGGCATGGAGCTGGCGCTCCGCTTCCAGGCGAGCTTTCGCCAATCCAAGCCCCTGTCTCTAGGCTACTCCCGAAACAGCACTTCTAAGAACCTTTTGTATAAGATCAAGTGTAGTAGCGTTCTTATAAGTTTGGGATATGGCGGGTGAGGGGAATGTAAACAGATGCGCAAGAAGCGCTGAAATAATATCGGTAAATGATAAAAGTTTGCCAGTATATTTTGTGGATTACACAGCAGGGTGGCGACAAAGTTAACAAGTTTGATGTGGAATGCCCTGTAATAGCTCTTTGGCGGTGTGCCTTTTATCGCCTAGGCTCAGCAGTTTGAGCACCGCCTGCTGTCGCTTAGCGACGGCACTGCTGCTGTGCCTAGAGCTACCGACTGATGGCGCCATGGCCACGGATGGTAATTCGGAGGAGGAGGAGGTGGAGGAGGGGTGGGAGGAGGAGGTATAGTAGGCCTTTGAGACCTGGACCGAGGTAGGCCCCGCAATCCTCTGCGTCGGCAGTATATGACCAGCCCCAGGGTCAGACTCGGTCCCAGCCTGCACCAAGTTAAGTGTAGTAGCGTTCTTATAAGTTTGGGATATGGCGGGTGAGGGGAATGTAAACAGATGCGCAAGAAGCGCTGAAATAATATCGGTAAATGATAAAAGTTTGCCAGTATATTTTGTGGATTACACAGCAGGGTGGCGACAAAGTTAACAAGTTTGATGTGGAATGCCCTGTAATAGCTCTTCGGCGGTGTGCCTTTTATCGCCTAGGCTCAGCAGTTTGAGCACCGCCTGCTGTCGCTTAGCGATGGCACTGCTGCTGTGCCTAGAGCTACCGACTGATGGCGCCATGGCCACGGATGGTAATTCGGAGGAGGAGGAGGTGGAGGAGGGGTGGGAGGAGGTATAGTAGGCCTTTGAGACCTGGACCGAGGTAGGCCCCGCAATCCTCGGCGTCGGCAGTATATGACCAGCCCCAGGGTCAGACTCAGTCCCAGCCTGCACCAAGTTAAGTGTAGTAGCGTTCTTATAAGTTTGGGATATGGCGGGTGAGGGGAATGTAAACAGATGCGCAAGAAGCGCTGAAATAATATCCGTAAATGGTAAAAGTTTGCCAGTATATTTTGTGGATAACACAGCAGGGTGGCGACAAAGTTAACAACTTTGATGTGGAATCCATGAAAACAACCCAAATTTCTGCCTGACACACCTCGTTTGATAAGGGGACGATGTATGGAGGCAGCTATATGGACGACTTTTGGAGGTAGCAATGGAGACAACGTGTGGAGGCTGCTATGGAGACAATTTAATTTGGATAGTGCCTGTATGTGGCAGTCCAAAAAAGTTTTCAAACCAGAGGACCAGGTAGGTGGCCCTCCAGAAAAATGAAATAGATTGAGTGCCTGTATGTGGCAGTCCAAAAAAGTTTTCAAACCAGAGGAGCAGGTAGGTGGCCCTCCAGAAAAATTGAATAGATTGAGTGCCTGTATGTGGCAGTCCAAAAAAGTTTTCAAACCAGAGGAGCAGGTAGGTGGCCCTCCAGAAAAATTGAATAGATTGAGTGCCTGTATGTGGCACTCCCAAAAATTGTTTAAAACAGAGGACCGGGTAGGTGGCCCTCCAGAAAAATGAAATAGATTGAGTGCCTGTATGTGGCAGTCCAAAAAAGTTTTCAAACCAGAGGAGCAGGTAGGTGGCCCTCCAGAAAAATTGAATAGATTGAGTGCCTGTATGTGGCACTCCCAAAAATTGTTTAAAACAGAGGACCGGGTAGGTGGCCCTCCAGAAAAATTAAATGCATAAAGTACTATAGCTAGAGCCAGTGGGCCCTGTCAGAAAATAGCCAGTTTCCTCTGCTTTAGTGTACAAAGAGGAGGAGAAGGAGGAAAATGAGGAGGAGGAGGAGTGGATAAATTATTCAGGTTGAGCTTCCTTCACCTGGTGGAGATTGGAAATTATGAGAAATCCAGGCTTTATTCATCTTAATAAGCGTCAGCCTGTCAGCGCTGTCAGTCGACAGGCGTGTACGCTTATCGGTGATGATGCCACCAGCTGCACTGAAAACCCGCTCGGACAACACGCTAGCGGCAGGGCAGGCAAGAACCTCCAAGGCGTACAGCGCCAGTTCGTGCCACATGTCCAGCTTTGAAACCCAGTAGTTGTAGGGAGCTGTGTGATCATTTAGGACGATGGTATGGTCAGCTACATACTCCCTCACCATCTTTCTGTAAAGATCAGCCCTACTCTGCCGAGACTGGGGACAGGTGACAGTGTCTTGCTGGGGTGACATAAAGCTGGCAAAAGCCTTGTAAAGCGTACCCCTGCCAGTGCTGGACAAGCTGCCTGCTCGCCTTCTCTCCCTCGCTACTTGTCCCGCAGAACTACGCACTCTGCCGCTAGCGCTGTCAGAAGGGAAATAGTGTTTCAGCTTGTGCACCAGGGCCTGCTGGTATTCATGCATTCTCACACTCCTTTCCTCTCCAGGGATGAGAGTGGAAAGATTTTGCTTGTACCGTGGGTCCAGGAGAGTGAATACCCAGTAATCTGTGCTGGAATAAATTCTTTGAACGCGAGGGTCACGGGATAGGCAGCCTAGCATGAAATCTGCCATATGCGCCAGAGTACCAACGCGTAAGAATTCACTCCCCTCACTGGCCTGACTATCCATTTCCTCCTCCTCCAACTCCTCCAACTCCTCTTCTTCTGCCCATACACGCTGAACAGTGAAGGACTCAACAGTGGTCCCCTCTTGTGTCTCGCCAACATTCTCCTCCTCTTCCTCCTCATCCTCCTCCACCTCCACCTCCTCCGATATGCGCTGAGAAGCAGACCTAAGGGTGCTTTGGCTATCAACAAGGGAATCTTCTTCCCCCGTCTCTTGTGACGAGCGCAAAGCTTCCGACTTCATGCTGATCAGAGAGTTTTTCAACAGGCCAAGCAGCGGGATGGTGAGGCTGATGATGGCGGCATCGCCACTGACCATCTGTGTTGACTCCTCAAAGTTACTCAGCACCTGACAGATATCAGACATCCACGTCCACTCCTCATTGTAGACTTGAGGAAGCTGACTGACCTGACTACCAGTTCTGGTGGAAGTTGACATCTGGCAGTCTACAATCGCTCTGCGCTGCTGGTAAACTCTGGATAACATGGTTAATGTTGAATTCCACCTCGTGGGCGCGTCGCACAACAGTCGGTGAGCGGGCAGTTGGAGGCGGCGCTGCGCTGCCCTGAGAGTGGCAGCATCTGTGCTGGACTTCCTGAAATGCGCACAGATGCGGCGCACCTTCGTGAGCAAATCAGACAGATTGGGGTATGCCTTGAGGAAACGCTGAACTATCAGATTTAACACATGGGCCAGGCATGGCACATGTGTCAGTCTGCCGAGTTGCAGAGCCGCCACCAGGTTACGGCCGTTGTCACACACAACCATGCCTGGCTTCAGGTTCAGCGGTGCCAGCCACAGATCAGTCTGCGCCGTGATGCCCTGTAATAGCTCTTGGGCGGTGTGCCTTTTATCGCCTAGGCTCAGCAGTTTGAGCACCGCCTGCTGTCGCTTAGCGACGGCACTGCTGCTGTGCCTAGAGCTACCGACTGATGGCGCCATGCCCACGGATGGTAGTTCGGAGGAGGAGGTGGAGGAGGGGTGGGAGGAGGAGGAGGCATAGTAGGCCTGAAAGACCTGGACCGAGGTAGGCCCCGCAATCCTCGGCGTCGGCAGTATATGACCAGCCGCAGGGTCAGACTCGGTCCCAGCCTCCACCAAGATAACCCAATGTGCCGTCAGCGATATATAGTGGCCCTGCCCGGCAGCACTCGTCCACGTGTCCGTGGTCAGGTGGACCTTGTCAGAAACGGCGTTGGTCAGGGCACGGATGATGTTGTCTGACACGTGCTGGTGCAGGGCTGGGACGGCACATCGGGAAAAGTAGTGGCGGCTGGGGACCGAATACCGAGGGGCGGCCGCCGCCATGAGGTTGCGAAAGGCCTCGGTCTCTACTAGCCTATAGGGCAGCATCTCCAGGCTAAGCAATCTGGAGATGTGGACATTAAGGGCTTGGGCGTGCGGGTGGGTTGCACTATATTTGCGTTTCCGCTCCAGCGTCTGGGGTATGGAGAGCTGAACGCTGGTGGATGCTGTGGAGGATCGTGGAGGCGACGATGGGGTTTTTGTGGCAGGGTCCTGGGCAGGGGGCTGACTATCAGCTGACACAGGGGAAGGAGCAGTGGTGTGCACGGCCGGAGGTGAACGGGCTTGTTGCCACTGAGTGGGGTGTTTAGCATTCATATGCCTGCGCATACTGGTGGTAGTTAAGCTAGTAGTGGTGGAACCCCTGCTGATCCTGGTTTGGCAAAGGTTGCACACCACAGTCCGTCGGTCATCCGGTGTTTCCTTAAAGAACCTCCAGACTTCTGAAAATCTAGCCCTCGCCGCGGGAGCCCTCGCCACGGGAGCTTCACTACGTGACACATTTGGCGCTGATGCACCTGCTCTGGCCCTGCCTCTCCGTCTGGCCCCTACACTGCCTCTTCCAACCTGTTCTGGTCGAGGACTCTCCTCCGTCTCAGAAGCACTGTGTTCACCCGGCCTCTCAACCCAGCTTGGGTCTGTCACCTCATCATCCTCCGATCCCTCAGTCTGCTCCCCCCTCGGACTTCCTGCCCTGACAACAACTTCACCACTGTCTGACAACCGTGTCTCCTCATCGTCGGACACCTCTTTACACACTTCTTCCACTACGTCAAGAAGGTCATCATCACCCACAGACTGCGACTGGTGGAAAACCTGGGCATCGGAAAATTGCTCAGCAGCAACCGGACAAGTGGTTTGTGACTGTGGGAAGGGTCCAGAAAAAAGTTCCTCATAGTATGCCGGTTCAAATGCCAAATTTTCCTGGGAGGGGGCAGACTGGGGGGGGAGGAGGCTGAGGTGCAGGAGCTGGAGGAGTGCCGATTTCGGTGACATGGGTGGACTGCGTGGAAGACTGACTGGTGGACAAATTGCTCGAAGCATTGTCGGCAATCCACGACATCACCTGTTCGCACTGTTCTGGCCTCAACAGTGCTCTACCACGAGTCCCAGTAACTTCAGACATGAACCTCAGACATGAAGCTCTGCGGCGTTCCCCTGCTCCCTCATCAGCAGGTGGTGTCTCACCCCACCCAGGACCACGGCCTCTGACCCCTGCAGTAGTTGGACGCCCACGTCCCCGCCCTCGTCCTCTACCCCTAGCCCTCGGGTTAAACATTTTGAAAATGAAAGTTATAACTTTAAGTTTTTTTTAAACTTTTTTTTGTGTTTTTTTGTGTTTTTTAGTTTTTTTTGTGTTTTTTAGTTTTTAAAACCAAACAATGCTATCCTATTGCTATGGCTATTTTCTAGCCAAGTATGAAAGCACACTGCTATGCCAGATGAGATGACGCTGAGTTATGAAAAAATAAACGTAAAATAAAAAGGAAATGGCAGACTGTGCCTAATTGAAATCCAACCCCTAATAAATTTTCCCACTTCGGTCTTTGCGATGGATATGTGCGTCACTAAGCGCTAAACACAGCGGTCGCAAGTCTCACTCCAAATTCCTGACAATTGGCTAGTAGATGCACTGCAGCAAGTACAGCCACCAGCAGATCAACCAGAAATAAAATATATATAACGCTATTATAGGCGCAAGTAAGACGTTTGGATTCTCCTTTGGCTATTTTCTAGCCAAGTATGAAAGCACACTACTATGCCAGATGAGATGACGCTGAGTTATGAAAAAATAAACGTAAAATAAAAAGAAACTGCCAGACTGTGCCTAATTGAAATCCTACCCCTAATAAATTTTCCCACTTCAGTGTTTGAGGTGGATATGTGTGTCACTAAGAGCTAAACACAACGGTAGCAAGTCCCCCTGCAAATTCCTCACAATATGGTACTAGCTGCACTACTAGTGCCAGCAAGCCCAGCCACAAGCAAACAAAAAAAAAAAAAGTATAACGTTATTGTAGCCCTAAGAAGGGCTGTTGGGTTCTTGTAGAATCACTCCTGCCTAACACTATTCTAATAGAACACCCTAACGCTTTCCCTGACCAGCAGCAGCTCTCTCCCTAGCGGCATCCAGACACAGAATGATCCGAGCAGCGCAGGCAGTGGCTAGTCTATTCCAGGGTCACCTGATCTGGCCAGCCAACCACTGCTATCGACGTGTAAGGGTACCACGTCATGCTGGGTGGAGTGCAGAGTCTCCTGGCTTGTGATTGGCTCTGTTTCTGGCCGCCAAAAAGCAAAACGGCGGGAGCTGCCATTTTCTCGAGCGGGCGAAGTATTCGTCCGAGCAACGAGCAGTTTCGAGTACGCTAATGCTCGAACGAGCATCAAGCTCGGACGAGTATGTTCGCTCATCTCTAGTGTTTGCTTACACATGGTTTATGTTTTGGTTCTAGATACCTATTGCTTTATTTCATACATGGGGGTGGGGACACTACCATGTACAGTTTTTTGCAATTATGTGAACTCACTGGGGCAGATTTACTTGCCCGGTCCATTCGCGATCCAGCGGTGCGTTCTCTGCGGTGGATTCGGGTCTTCCGGCGATTCACTAAGGCAGTTCCTCCGACGTCCACCAGGTGTAGCTGCTGCGCTGAAGTCCGCCGAGGCCCGCTGGAATGCACGGTCCTATACTTGGTGAAGGTAAGTGCGTGTCCCGCGACACTTCTTTTTTAAATGCAGCGGTTTCTCCGAATCCGTTGGGTTTTTGTACGGCCACGCCCCCAATTTCCATCGCGTGCATGCAGGCGCCGATGCGCCACAATCCGATCGCGTGCGCCAAAAACCCGGGGCAATACAGGGAAAATTGTCGCAAATCGGAAATATTCGGGTAACACGTCGGGAAAACGCGAATCGGGCCCTTAGTAAATGACCCCCACTGACTTGGTGTGATGTCCACTTGAGTTCTCAAATATACCAATGCACTTTTTAAAATTGATTTTAATTGTCATATGCTATTTTTGAATGAATTTAATAAAAAAGAAGCAGCCTGCAATTACTGAGCTGGGATAGGCCACTGTTAGGGGGCTATTCCAGCAGAACAATAACAGCCTGCAGCCGCCCCACTACCTGACCATCTATAGAGGGTCAGGTACTGGTTTGTACCCGGCTCTTCCCGGCACCCCTGGTGGTGGTGGGTACTGGCGTAATGGTATGAGCATTAGTGTGAATTTGCTAAAAAAATTAAAGCAAACACTAAGGCCAGCCCTTAGTAATGAGCACCGTTATCTAGCCAGCACTATTACTGTGGAAAACTATGAAGAGTGTTGCAAAAAAAATCACACCGTTTTTAACAAATAGAAAATTTTATTGAACAAAAATGCAGACACACCCCCAATGACCATTTTATTTGTTAGAAATGTTGGTCATCGACGTAATCCTTCAAATCCGAAGTCCACAGCAGATGCGGTCCTGGAAGACAAAAAAAAAAACACACACAAAAAAAAAAGGGCACGCAGCCACAAAGGGGGACATGCTCATTGTCTAGGGGGGACATGCTCATTGTCTAGGGGGGACATGCTCATTGTCTAGGGGGGACATTCTCATTGTCTAGGGGGGACATGCTCATTGTCTAGGGGGACATGCTCATTGTCTAGGGGGGACATTCTCATTGTCTAGGGGGGACATGCTCATTGTCTAGGGGGGACATGTTCATTGTCTAGGGGGGGACATGCTTGTTCTTTAGGGGGGGACATACTCGTCTTGGGGGAGTGGAATATGCCCCCCAATTATATACAGGCAGTCCCCGGGTTACATACAAGATAGGGTCTGTAGGTTTGTTCTTAAGTTGAATTTGTATGTAAGTCGGAACTGTATATTTTATCATTGTAATCCCAGCCAGAACTTTTTTGGTCTCTGTGACAAATGGCTTTTAAAAATGTTGGGTTGTCAGAAGAATAAAGATTAACACTAAAGCTTTATTACAGACACCAGTGATAACTGTTATAGCTGTTTATTGTAGCCTAAGGCTAAAGTACAATAAATTACCAATATACAGAGGTCCGTTTGTAACTAGGGGTCGTATGTAAGTCGAGTGTTCTGAAGTAGGGGACCGCCTGTACATAACTATACATTGTTGGTGGGGTTAAACAGCAATATGAGCAGTGAGCACAGCGGGGAAAAATTATACTTACCTGAGCCGAGGAGCGCGGTGACGTCACCCTGAGCGCCTCCAGCACTATTTGCAAAGATTATAAAGTCATTTTTACTGCGATGCAGGAGCCGAGAGACTAGCAGAAAAAAGCGAGAACATCCCCTACAGGTAACGAGCATTAGTTAGAGGACAGTATAAAACCCAAAAAATGGTGATAGATGTCCTTTAAAATCATTTGTACAGAAAAAAATTCTTCATTTTACTATATTCTGAGACCAATAACTTTTATTTAGCTGTTTAAAGTGTCCTTTTTGCGGTATTAGATGACGTTTACATTAATACCATTTTTGGGACTGAGCAACCTTTTCATCGCTTTTAATTCAAATTTTTATGTCTTGCAAAAAAGTTGTGTTTCAAACATTTTGGGGCTATTTTCCATTACAGGGTTCCCCCGACGGGAATATTCTGTTTTTAATATTGATAAATTGGGACTACAGGCAGTCCCCTACTTAAGAACACTCGACTTACATACGACCCCTAGTTACAAACGGACCCCTGGATATTGGTAATTTACTGTACTTTAGTCCTAGGCTACAATAATCAGCTATAACAGTTATAAAATGTGTCTGTAATGAAGCTGTAGTGTTAATATTGATTCTTATGACAACCCAACATTTTTAAAATCCAATTGTCACAAAGACCAAAAAAGTTCTGGCTGGGATTACAATGATAAAATATACAGTTCCGACTTACATACAAACTCAACTTAAGAACAAACCTACAGACCCTATCTTGTATGTAACCCGGGGACTGCCTGTATTAAGAAGCGACGATACCTTACATGTTTTATGATTTATATAATTTTTTTAGACCCCTATGGCACTTAAACTTCAGGTTGCCTGGTTGATCCTACCGTGTTCTGCTATTACTACAGTATAGTAGAATATGGGGATTTTGCACATGATCTGGCACATTGTAACAGATCTTTGACGGTGGCGTGTAAAGTCACGGCGCCTTTTTGTCCCTCTTACTCATCTGGAAAAGTTGGGAGCTATGCATATCATATTAGTTTATTATTATTCATGTAAACTCCTCATAATGTATCAGGCCTAACTGTAAACTGTCATTGTGCCTATAGCAACCAATTAGATCTCAGATTACATTTTTTCAATGTTGTCTAGGAAGTGAAAGCTGATCCCTGATTGGTTGCTATAGACACGTGAAGACTTATCAGTCAGCATCCTCCATGTTGGTAAATCTGGTGTATTTTATGACTAGATATTATACTAAATTACTGTAGGTTCCACAATCTTAGGATATAGCAACCTGCTGAAAACATAATGGGGCACATTTACTTACCCGTCCCGTTGATGCCGCCGATCCGGAATGTCTGACGAGGATTCGGAGCTGCTACGATTCACTAAGATCGTGCGTCCAATTTCCTGCATGTGTCGCTTCCCCCGCTGAGGTCCGCCGGAGTTCACCATCTTCTTCCCAGTGCTGATCTTGCGACACAATTTGATTTTTAATTTCTGCAGTTTGTCCCAAACAGTCGGGTTGTCCGATGGCCACTCCCCCAATTTGTGTCGCATGAAAGCCGGTGCCGATGCGTCACAATCCGATCGCGAGCGCCAAAAACCCAGGGTAATTCAGCGCAAATAGGAAAAAATCGCAAAACCCGACGGAAATGCATCCGATGGACCCTTAGTAAATGTGCCCCATTGTATTGGTTCATTATTATTCACGTAACCTCCTCATAATGTATCAGGCCTATCTGTAAACTGTTATGTCTTATTCAGACACCTTGTAAAACCTACACAACATCCTTTGACCTACGTAGAAGAGGGTGATGTCATAAAGCGCTGCTCTGTGTTGTACCTTGATTCTCATTGTCTCCGTAGTGACAGCAGCCATCATCCACCCAGACGCAAGGTTTCCTAAAACCAGAAAGAATGGATCTGACCATCGCCCCCCAGACAGAAGTCATCAAGGGCGAAAATGTAGAATTACTGGTTCAGAATAGGGAACTTAGGAGGATGTTAGTTCTACTACAGGAAAATGTGGATCTGAGAACCAACCTGGAAAAATTACACAGCAATCCAGAGGAGATACAGCGTCATATGACAGACCTCAAACTGGACGAGGAAGATGAGGATAGCGACACCAAGCGAATAAGACCTTCCAAGAACTCCAGGTTGGATAGTGCTCAGAAGGACGAAACAGAAGGTGCAAAACAAAATGACAGCCCTGGCACAGGGACGGGTAAGAAAAGATGTACATTAAAAAACATGGTCACCCTGGATTCATATAATATACTACTACTAAGGCTACATGCACACTTTCATTGCCCGCCCTACCATAGCACAGCGGGCACAAGGCAGCACGCGGGGAGAGGGGAGGAGGTGAGCGCTGCCGTGTGCCCGCTGTGCTATGTTAGGGATATATGGCGCACGGCGCTGTGTGCCGTGTAAAGATAGGACATGTCTTATCTTTTCACGGGGTACGGAGCGGTATGGTGCCGCACATGTGCTGCACCGTTCTGCTCCCATAGGGCGCCATGCGCCCATTGCCGTCTATGGGGGACGTATATCGGCCGTATATGCGCCCCGCATGCGGCAGTGTGAATGAGGCCTAAGGGTGTATGTTTCAGTGTTTACGTCTAATAAAAAGAATATCAAAAGAAAAGAAAAGATGAGTATGTGGAGGTCATGAACATACTAGGGTCTTAAAGGGGTTGGCCACTTTACCTCATGTACCTCATGTGTGTGTAAGTGTGGGGGGCAGGATATTAGGTCATTGATAAGTAGGGTGAAGCCTCCTGTTGTTTACCTCATCAGTCGGACATTCCTGGCCACAAAATGGCCGCAGAGCTTGGGTCATGTGATCTCTAACTGGCTGTTCATGAACAAATCTGCGTCCATTATATGGACGGGAATGTTTGGCTGATGAAGTAAAAGACGGGAGGCAGGTGCAGAACTATTACTAGACTGGACTATTACTTACACACGTTGTACAAAACATGAGGAAACATGGCCAACCCCTTTAAGAACCCAATATTATCAATAGGACATAACTAGGATGTTGGCATAGATTTTACATTTCAGATCTCAGACTTTAAAATATCACCCCGACTCTATGGGGCAGATTTACTTACCTGGTCCTGTCGTGATTCAGCGGCGCGTTCTCAGACGAGGATTCGGGTCTTCCGGCGATTCACTAAGGTCGTGCGCCCGATGTCCACCAGGTGTCGTTGCTGCGCTGAAGTCCGCTGAGGTCCGCTAGAGTTCACCAACCTATTCTCGGTGCATGTGAGTGATTAATTCACAATTCGTTTTTTAAATTCTGCGGTTTTTCCGAATCTGTCCGGTTTTCCGACGGCCACGCCCCCCATTTCTGTCGCGTGAAACTGAAAGCGATTGCGGCAAAATCCGATCGCGTGCGCCAAAATCCCTGCGGAATTCGGCGCAAAACAGAAAAAAATCGGGAAACCCGACGAAAGTGTGCCTGTGGAGCCCTTAGTAAATGAGCCCCAATCTCTTAACCCCACTGCTGATGTCAGGGATGTATTGGAGCCAATAGGCCAGTGGTGGCGAACCTATGGCACGGGTGCCAGAGGTGGCACTCAGATCCCTTTCTGAGGACACTTAGGCCATCAGAGTTCACCAAACACTGAATCTTCCTGCAGTCAACTGAACTGTTGGCCTTAGGGGGCCGATACAATTGAAAGATGTGGAAGAACAGGGAGAAATAAGTTACTGTATAAAATTCCATGTTGGCACATCACGGTAAAAAAGTGGATTTTGGTTGAAGTTGGGCACTCGGTCTCTAAAAGGTTCGCCATAACGGTACTAGGCGATACGTGCCGTCCAACCACTACTGTTTTCTATTATACAGCATGGACAATTTATTGTTACTTGTTATTGTATCAAGGGTAAAATCAATCAAATTAATCGAATTATAATTTGAATTATTTCCATCTTTCTTCTCGTCCCCTTCCTGCATGCAGAAAAGGGCAAAGAAATAGGAGTGCACTCCCCTCAAAGTAAGTGACTTCTATATAGTACACTGGGATATATTGTAAATCCTCTGTATTGTACACCACGTGATTCTGAGTGACTTCCACATTGCACACAATGTATGAGGTATCAAGAAAAGAATTGTACACAATGGGGCAGATTTACTTACCTAGTCCAGTCGTGATCCCGCGGTGCGTTGTCCGACGAGGATTCGGGTCTGCCGTGATTCACTTCGCTCGTGCACCCGTGTTCCTGCATCCGTTGCTTCTGCGCTGAGGTCCGCCGGAGTTCACCTGCTTCTTCCTGGTGCATGTGAGTGCTTGATCTTGCTACACAACTCCGTTTTTAAATTCCGAGGTTTGTCCGAATCCGTCAGGTTGTCCGACAGCCACAGCCCCCGACTTCCGTCGCATGCCAGCCGGCGCTGATGCGGCACAATTTGATCGCATGCACCAAAAACCCGGGGCAATTCCCTGCAAAACGGAAATAATCAAGAAACCCGACGAAAGTGCGGCGTTCGGACCCTTAGTAAATGTGCCCCAAGCGTTTATTGAAAAAAAACTTGTACACTACATATAATCTACATTATAAGTGTTTCTATATTGTACACTACATATAGGGGGTCATTTACTAAGGGCCCGAATCACTATTTTTCGTCGGGTTTCCCGAAAATTACCGCTTACCTGCACCCAGCAACGGATGGTGAACTCCAGTGAACTCTGACGGACTTCAACGCAGCAGTGACACCTGGTGGACATCGGGCGCACTACCTTAGTGCGCCGGAAGACCCAAATCCTCGACGGAGAACCCGCCGCTGGATGGCGTCAGGACCGGGTAAGTAAATCTGCCCCATAATCTATACAGTATTATAAGTGTTTCTATATTGTACACTACATTTAACATGTATTGTAAGAGACTTCTTACAATAAAAACCTTTATATTGTACCCTACATATAGCTTTATATTGTATACCACCTCTATATTGTACCCTACATATAGCTTTATATTGTATACCATCTCTATATTGTACCCTATATACAACATCCATTGTAAAAGACGACTATATTGTGCATCATGTATAACTTACAGATGAAACCAGAAGTTTACATGAGCTGTATAAAGAGACACACAAGTATGTTTCCTCACATGACATCAGAATAAACCTTTCCTGTTTTAGGTCAATTAAGATTACCAAAATTATTTATATTTGGCAAATTCCAGAACAATGAGAGATGGATTTTTTTAAGGCATTTTATGACTCTCTGCAAGTCAAAAGTTTACATACATTTCATTAGTATTTGGTACCATTGTCTTTATACTATATCTACCATCAAAATCCATCATGATAAACCAGGAGCATTACTCATAGATCTAGGAACCGTGACTGTGGTAATCTTTTTATATCCATGGCCTCCTCCCTTCTAAAATCAACTTTTAAAATGATGCTAATGACACAGAAGTTCTCTGGGGGTGTTACCAGAGCCCCCTAGTGCTGTAACTTCACAGGCTGTTGCACCCTTCCCCCATCTTCTTTAGCACTTTCCTCCCTCTGCATAATTCCTTGTGCAGATTAATGAGGCACTATCAGGTTTCTGGAAATTGTACCTAAGGATGAACCAGACTTGTGCAAGTCCGCATTTCTCTTCCAGATATCTTGGCTGATTTCTTTAGAAATTCAAAGACATGAAATCATGATATGGGCTGCCTCAAATTGTTTAAATACATAGTAATTTTGATGTATGTAAACGTTTTACTTTGCAGAAAGTAATAAAAATACCTTAAAATTCTCTCTCTCCCTCTCTGGTTTTTAATTTGTTTTTTTTAAATTTCATTTCAGATAGTGAGAAAAACATTCATATGTGTCTTTTTATATAGTGTATGTAAACCTCTGGTTTCTACTCTATACTGTATAAGCCTCTTTATAAAACCTCTACATCTTCCTGCAGCGCCACCACAGGGGATATTAAGCATTAGAATGTTTAAATTACCCATTTAGATCACTTCCAAAACTTGGATTTGCAAAAAATTTGCAAAAAATAAAATTTGTACTCTTTGATGTATGAGTTGGGTAACACGTGGGAGGTCTAGGAGTCCTGTATACTAATGGTGGTAACTTTCTAACTTTGTCTTCCGCAGGTTCCAAACAGCTCTATCTCATGCAGCATATCATAGGGGAGATGGCCTTTCAGCTGGATCGCAGAATACTGACGTTTATCTTTCCGGATCACACAAGACTGTACGGGGTATCTGTAGCCAACATCCCACAGAAGATCATAGAGGTAATATTGGGGAGACAAACGAAATAGTTTCAAATTCCATACAAAACTGGTTTAGATATGATGCTCCGTCTCCAGGTTCCAGCGTAGGTGAAAATGTTGGTGGTCACAAGCCCAATGCAGAAAGTCTGTGGGCCCTGGTGATGTAAAACACATTGGGGGTCATTTACTAAGGGCCCGAATCGCGTTTTTCCGTCGGGTTTCCCGAATATTACTGATTTGCGCCATTTTCCCTGAATTGCCCCGGGTTTTTGGCGCACGCGATCGGATTGTGGCGCATCAGCGCCGGCATGCATGCGATGGAGATCGGGGGGCGTGGCCATCGGAAAACCCGACGGATTCGGAAAAAACGCTGCTTCACACGGCGTGTCGCTTCACACGCACTTACCTGCACCCAGCATAGGATAGTGAACTTCGGTGAACTCCAGTGGACTTCAGCTCAGCAGCAACACCTGGTGGACATCGGGTGCACTACCTTAGTGAATCCCGGCCAGACCCGAATCAGCGTCGGAGAACCCGCCGCTGGATCGTGAATGGACCGGGTAAGTAAATCTGCCCCATTAGGTATTAGCCACAACAGGTCCCGATGGGGGTTGACACTTTCGGGCTTGATGGGAGCTTTAAGTTGTCAGGGCATAGAAAGATCTGTAAGAGACATTTTGAGGAATTCTCTTGATCGCTGGAAGTCCCAGAAATCAGACACTTATCCCCATGGATAAGAGTCTATAAAAGCAGAACTTCTTTAATGATATGTTCCTCATTCCCTATGTACAAGTCCCTCTGCTTCTCAATATTCTTAGATTATAGTAATCACAGAAGAATTCTTCATCCCACCATCACATACCTGGACTATAGGTAACCCTAATGCCTAACCTCTGAGTCTCATTGATGATGGTCCAAGCACCTTAGATGTTGAGGAGATGTTTGACGTGGTTCTTCTCACAATGGGCAGCTACTAATCACTATAGTGAAACATATATTACTTCTTCTTGGCCACCACATGAATGTTACTCTCACTGTACAACATTTTTATCAGGCAGCTACTGATCCTGCGACAGGAAATGTTGACGAGAAGAAGCGGACCTCCATGATGCAGAGATATGATGAGATCATGAAAACGCTTAAGCAGTATGGTTATGACATGGCCATCCATCCAACCTTCTCGGAGAAAATGGTCAACGCGTATGGGATCATGAAGCAGCATCCACCCTCAGACTCTACCGAAATGCACAGCTTATGTGACCCCGAAAACCTGAAGAAGATCGCTTACTGCGCTGTGCCGAGCTCCGATCTGGAAAATGTCCTTACTCTGCTGAAGTGTCTGTCTCAGCTTTCCAAGCGAGATGGAAAACCACTATTTCGTCTGTAAGATCCGAATAGCTAACTCCCTGTAATACTCCTGCCAATATAAATAAGTAAAACCAAATATTCTGGTTTGGGGTATTCAATAGAAATGTAGTACAACCAGCTATGTACAGATAGGGTCACATTATATTTGTGGGATGAGAATGGCACACATGCTGGGAGCCCGGTACAGCTGACCAATGCCAATGCCATGGGCCAGGGGCGTAATTACAGCCGAAGCAGCCGTACTATGGGGCCCGTTACCCTTAGGGGACGTCATGAACTGCAGTCTGCACGCACGCATGACTGACTCTCTCCGGTAACACAGACGGCAATATCATGGGCTTTGCCCATGGACACAAGCCTTTGCCCCCCCCTCCCCCTAGTGTAAGTCAATAAATAGGCTAACACTAAGCTCCTTATCATTACATTGGAACCCACCACCACCAGTGGTACTAGGAGGAGCGGGGTACAGTACCCTCTATAGATGATCAGGTACTTGGGCAGCTGCAGGTTGGTATAATTGGGCTGTGATGGCCCAAAAACAGTGGGCACTCAAACCCCTGTAATGTCAGGGTACTGCTGCTGTATCGTTTCTGGCTGGGGACCCCACATAATTTTTTTTCCAATTATTTATTTTTTAACCGTCTTTTTCTATAACCAGACAGATACAATACAGCAGCAGTACCCTGACATTATTGGAATGTGAGCACCCACTGTTTTTGAGCCATCTGCAGGCTATATACTGGGGGACAGGGGATGCAGGGTATATACTGGGGGACAGGGACTGCATGCTATATACTGAAGGGGCAGGGGCTGCATGTTTGTAACACCCCTTCAGGTCTACCTCTGCAGGAAGGGTGTATGGTGACTTCAAACTCAATATGGCGCAGTGCCTCCACCCGAATCTTGCTTGAAGCTCTGTAGGTCAGCAGGAGGGCTTTCCTCTTCTGCCAGGGGTTGACTCGGGAAACCCCTGCCTAAGCTTAACACACACTCACAATAGGTAAGGGTAAAACTACATGGCAGGTTTATTGTGAGGGAAGGAATTAGGGATGAGCCAAGTGCAATGAATGCAAACAGGGAAAAACATAAACAGGAATAAAATATTTACAGAGGCAGATTTTCTACTAAAATGTACTGCAAGTGGCAATAAAGGGTAACTGCACTCCCTAGGCCTGGGAGGGATAATGGTGCAGAGGGGTCCCTTTAACTAATGAGCTCTGTGAGCAACAGAGGGGATAAATCAGAACACAACAGAAATGACACGTGTCACTATCACACACTCTGCAGGTGACAACACACTCTCTCTACCTGCACTCTACGGTTACACTATTATGCTGCAGCTATGCATATTACACAGTCCAATCGTTGGGGCCCAGTTGCCGCGGACGTTGGCGCGCTTTCTGTAACGTTGGTGCACTTAATACTTTCAGTACTCTTGGAAATTATTTTCCTGCAAACTCCTTACTAACAATAAAGTCTACTCACAACTCTGAGTAACTGCACCCAGGCTTCTGCTTGTGGCTGGGACCAGGCACCTGGATGGTAATGGAGGGGCAGGCAGGAACCTCCTGGGTGGTGGATGTGGAGACCTCCTGGGGATCAGGCTGTGGTGCAGAGATGGAGCTCCTCCAGCAGGTCCTCTTCTCCTCTGGGGCTGAGCTGCTGGACTCTCTCTAGTCTTCCGCTGTGTCACTCTCAGTGCAGGACTCTTTACACTCTGCCATGTGCTGTCAGTCCTCTCTGCTACACATGAGGTCTCTCTCCCCTCTCCTCCCCACAATCCCTTGTTTTTCCCATCAGCCCTTTCTCCAGCAACTCCTCCTATCAGTGTCAGTGGCACAGAGCAGCAGTGATTGCTGGGAGATGTAGTCCAGTCTGCTCCTGAGGAGTAGGTGCTGCTAGCTGCTGGTCTTAACCCCTGCTGCCCAGCAATTACATTGTCCGGTTCACGTGTTGTGCTCTTAGCAGGGGTTACATGTTATATACTGAGGGGGCAGGAGCTAATAGCCATATATACTTAGGGCAGGGGCTGCAGGCTATATAATGGGGGCAGAGGCTGCTGGCTATAAACTGGGGTCAGGGATTGCTGGCTATATTCTGAGGGCAAGGGGTAGTGGATATATACTGAGGGCAGGGGCTAATGGCTATATACTGGGGGAAGGGCTGCTGGCAATATAATGAGGGCAGGGGCTGTAGGCTATATACTGGGGGTAGGGACTGCAGGCTATATACTGGAGGGCAGGGGCTACAGGCCAAATACTGGGGAGCAGGGGCTGCAGGCTATATATGGAGGGCTGCTGGCTATATACTGGGCACAGGAGCTGCAGGTTATACACCTCGGAGCAGGGGCTAGAGGCTACATACAGGGGAGCAGTGGCTGCAGGATATATACTGGGACCAAGAGCTGAAGGCTGGGGAGGGGCAGGGGCTCCAGGCTATATACTGGGGGGGGGGGCAGGGGCTCCAGGCTATACATGGGGGCAGGGGCTACAGGTTATATACTGGGGGGGGCAAGGGCTGCTAGCTATATACTAGGGGCAGGGGCTGCTGGCTATAAACTGGAGGGCAGGGGTTGCTGACTATAAACTGGGGGCAGGGGCTGCATGCTGGATATTTAATGGGGGGCAGGGTCTGCTGGCTATATACTTGGGGGCAGGGGCTGCAAGTTATATACTTGGGGGCAGGGGCTGCAGGCTATATACTGGGGGCATGGGATACAGGTTATATACTGGGGGGCAGGGGCTACAGGTTACACACGGGGGGGCAGGGGCTGCAGGCTATATACTGGGGGACAGGAGCTGCAGGCTATATACTGGGGGGCAAGGGCTGCAAGCTATGTATTAGGGGCAGTGGCTGCAGGCTATATCCTGGGGGCAGGAGCTGCTGGCTATATACTGGAGGGCAGGGGCTGCAGGCTACATACTGGGGTGTAGGTTATATACTGGGGTGCAGGGGCTGCTGGTTAAACACTGGGGGACAGGGGCTACAGGCTATTTATTGGAGGGCACGGGCTGCAGGCTGTATATTGAGGACAGGGGTGGCTGGCAATATACTGGGGGGCAGGGGCTACAGGCTACATACTGGGGGGCAGGGGGTGCAGGCTATATACTAGGGAACATGGGCTACAGGCAATAAACTGGGGGTATGGGGCTTCTGGCTACATACTGGTGGGCAGGAGCTGGTGGCAATATAATGAGGGCAGGGGCTGCAGGCTATATACTGGGGGTAGGGGCTGCAGGCTATATAATGGAGGGCAGGGGCTACCGGCAAAATACTAGGGAGCAGGGCCTGCAGGCTATTTACGGAGGGCAAGGGCTGCTGGCTATATACTGGGTGCAGGAGCTGTAGGCTATACACTGGGGAGCAGGGGCTAGAGGCTACATACAGGGAAGCAGGGGCTGCAGGCTATGTACTGGGGACAGGATCTGCAGGTTACAGATTTGGGGGCAAGGGCTGCAGGCTATATACTGGGACCAGGAGCTGAAGGCTGGGGGGTGGGGCAGGGGCTCCAGGCTATATACTGGGGGGGGGGCAGGGGCTCCAGGAAAAACTTTGGGGCAGGGGCTACTGGTTATATACTGGGGGGGGGCAGGGGCTGCTAGCTATATACTAGGTGCAGGGGCTGCTGGCTATAAACTGGAGGGGAGGGATTTCTGACTATAAACTGGGGGCGGAGGCTGCATGCTATATACTGGGAGAAGGAGCTGCTGAATATTTAATGGGGGGCAGGGGCTGCTGGCTATATACTTGGGGCAGGGGCTGCAAGTTATATACTTGGGGGCAGAGGCTGCAGGTTATATACTAAGGGCAGGGGCTGCAGGTAACACAGTGGGGGGCAGTGGCTGCAGGCTATCTACTGGGGAGCAGTGGCTGCAGGCTATATAAGGGGGGCAGGAGCTGCAGGCTATATACTGGGGGACATGGGCTACAGGCTATATACTGAGGGCAGGGGCTACAGATTACACACTGGGGGGCAGGGGCTGCAGGCTATTTACTGGGGGACAGGAGCTGTAGGCTATATACTGGGGGGCAGGGGCTGCAGGCTATGTATTAGGGGCAGTGGCTGCAGGCTATGTCCTGGGGGCAGGAGCTGCTGGCTATATACTGGAGGTCAAGGGGCTGCTGGCTACATACTGGGGTGTAGGGGCTACAGGTTATATACTGGGGGCAGGGGCTGCTGGTTATACACTGGGTGCAGGGGCTACAGGCTATATATTGGAGGGCACGGGCTGCAGGCTGTATACTGAGGACAGGGGTTGCTGGCTGTATACTGAGGGGCAGGGGCTACAGGCTACATACTGGGGGGCAGGGGGTGCAGGCTCTATACTAATGAACAGGGGCTACAGGAAATAAACTGGAGGGCAGGGGCTTCTGGCTATACACTGGGGAGCAGGGGCTTCTGGCTATATACTGGTGGGCAGGATCTGCAGGCTATATACATACCTCCCAACTTTTGGGCCAGAAAAAGAGGGACAAAAGCCCCTCCCATTCCCTAAACCACACCTACTGCCCCACCCCTTGCCCGACCCCAAACGGTCCACACATAGCATTATGCACCTGTCCTGTGGCCAACCCCCAAAGGACCTATATAATAGTCTAGACAACGGTGAGTATATACTGCCATTGTGAGCACAATGTGATACATGCACCACAACTGCAGAGAACACAGCAGGTAGCTAGGAGGGCACAAGGCGCACACGACACAAAGCACATGGCACACACAACACAGTGGGCAGGGAGCACAGAGGGCACAAGACGAACAGATGGCACAATGCACAGAGGGCACAAGGCACACAGGACAGACAAAGAGCATGGGGCTCAGGACGCAGAGCGCACAGAGGGCATGGGGCACAGGACACAGGGCGCCCAGAGGGCATGGGGCACAGGACACACAGAGGGAAGAGGACACACAGAGGGCACGGGGCACAAGACACAGGGAGCACAGAGGGCATGGGGCACAGGACACAGGGCGCACAGAGGGCATGGGGCACAGGACACAGGGCGCACAGAGGGCATGGGGCACAGGACACAGGGAGCACAGAGGGCACAGGGCGCACGGAGGGCATGGGGCCCTGGGCACACAGAGGGCATGGGGCAAAGGGCACAGGGCGCGCATGGGGCATAGGACAAAGTGGGCACAGGTAACAGGGCGCACAGAGGGCATGGGGCACAGAACTCAGGGCGCGCATGGGGCACAGGACACAGGGCACGCATGGGGCACAGGACACAGGGCGTGCATGGGGCACAGCACACAGGGCGTGTATGGGGCACAGGACACAGGGCGCACAGAGGGCATAGGACACAGGGCGCACAGAGGGCATGGGGCACCTGATGCACAGAGGGCATGGGGCACAGGACACAGGGTGCAGAGAGGGCACGGGGCACAGGACACAGGGCTCAGACAGGACACAGGACACACAGAGGGCACAGGACACACAGAGGGCACGGGGCAGAGGACACACAGAGGACAAAGGGCACAGGACACACAGAGGACAAAGGGCACAGGACACAGGGCGCACAGAGGGCATGGGGCACAGGACACAGGGCGCAGAGAGAGGGCATGGGGCACAGGACACAGGGAGCACAGAGGGCACGGGGCGCACAGAGGGCATGGCGCACAGAGGGAATGGGGCAAAGGACACAGGGCGCATATGGGGCACATGACACAAGGCGCACATGGGGCACAGGACACAGGGCACACATGGGGCACAGGACACATGGGGCACAGGACACAGGGCGCGCATGGGGCACAGGGCGTGCATGGGGCATAGGACACAGGACGCGCATGGGGCACAGGACACAGGGCGTGCATGGGGCACAGGACACAGGGCGCACAGAGGGCATGTATCACAGGGGCACAGAGGGCACAAGACACAGGACGCACATGGGGCACAGGACGCGCATGGGGCACAGGACACAGGACGTGCATGGGGCACAGGACACAGGACGTGCATGGTGCAAAGGACTCAGGACGTGCATGAGGCACAGGACACAGGAGACACAGAGGGCAGAGGACACACAGAGGGCACGGGGCAGAGGACACACAGAGGGCACGGGGCACAGGACACACAAAGGGCACAAGACACAGGGCGCACAGAGGGCATGGGGCACAGGACACAGGGCTATCTACTGGGGGTCAGGTGCTGCAGGCTATCTACTCGGGGCAGGGGCTGCAGGCTACTTACTGGGGGGCAGGGGCTGCAGGCTACTTACTGCGAGGCAGAGGCTGCTGGCTATATACTGAGGGCAGGGGCTGCTTGCTTTATACTGAGGGCAGGGGCTGCTGGCTATATGTTGAGGGCAGGGGCTGATGGCTATATGCTGGGGGCAGGGGCTGCAGGCTATATACTGTGGGCAAGGGCTACAGGCTATATACTGGGGGCAGGGGCTAGAGGCTATATACTGGGGGCAGGGGCTACAGGCTATATACTTAAGGCAGGGGCTAATAGCTCTATACTGTGTGCAGGGGCTAATACATAATGGGGGCATTTTCTGCAGGCTACATACTGGGGGGCAGAGGCTGCTGGCTATATACTGAGGGCAGGGGCTGCTGGCTATATGCTAGAGGCAGGGATTGCAGTCTATATGCTGGGGCAGGGGCTATGGGCTATATACTGGGGGGCAGGGGAGGCAGGCTATATAATGGGGGCAGGGGCTACAGGTTATATATCGGGGGCAAAAGCCGCTGCCTATATACTGGGGGTAAGGGCTGCTGGCTATATAGTGAGGTGGGGGGAGAGCTGCAGGTTATATACTGGGGAGCAGGGGCTACAGGCTATATACTGGGGGGCAGGGGCTACAGGCTATATTCTGAGGTGGGGCAGGGCCTACAGGTTATATACTGAGGGGGGGCACGGGCAAGGACTATATGCTGCGGGGCAAGGGCTGCAGGCTATATTCTGGGGGTCAGGGGCTACAGGCTATATACTAGAGGCAGGTGCTAATAGCTATATACAGATGGCAGGAACTGCAGGCAATATACTGGGGGCAGGGGCTAATGGCTATATAAGGAGAGCAGGGGCTGCTGGCTATATGCTGGGGGGCAGGGGCTTCTTGCTATATACTGGGGGCAGGGGCTACAGGCTATATACCTGGAACAAAGAACCATATACTGGGGGCAGGGGCTGCTTGCTATATAATGGGGTGGGCAGGAGCTGCAGGCTATATACTGGGGGGCAGGGGGCTACAGGCATACCTCCCAACCGTCCCGGTTTCGGCAGGACACATGGGAGTAACTTGAGGGGGTGAAGAGGGTGCGGTCGCAAGAGGCTTTGGGGTCCCATAAGGTCTCACTTTCCCATATGAGAAGACTAGTACTATATTTGGTATCGTCACGTCACCGTGTTTCGAAAATCGAGAATTTTTCCAAATTTACACCAAATACCTTTTTTTTTTTTTTTTTATAAATAAACCCAAAACATACCAGCAAAATTTTTCAATTAACATGAAGTACAAAGTTTCCCAAGAAAACTATTTCAAAATTGTTATTGATATTTGGAAGAGTTCCAAAGTTATAACCACTTATAGTGACACAAGGCAGATTTGAAAAACAGCCGCTTCAGGAAGGCGAAAAGTGGCTTCGGCGTTAAGGGTGTATGAATAGGGCTCACGGGCTGAGCTCTCTTCATACAGACATGTGGTTTGCTGCATATTGCAGCAATGACCCCTCACTAACACCCACGATTGTTGCTTGCACCGATCGCAGGTGTTAACCCCTTGATTGGTGCCTGTAGTTAAAAAAATAATAAAATATAAAAAATTTTAATCACCCCTTTTCCCTAGAACTGATTTAAAACTAAATAAACAGTAAAAATCACATGTTAGGTATCACCACGTCCCAAAATAGCTGATCTATCAAAATATAATAACGGTTACTCCCAGAATTTAAACCCATTATAGAAAATAGTGCCCAAAGTAAAAAATGACACTTTTTCCCCATTTTTGTAAAATATAAAAGATGTAATAAAAAGTGTTCACAAGCTGTGACATCATCTATTGTCAGTAGTGATGTAATGATGGGTCAGTGTTATCTATATAGAGGTCATTGTACAGGGAGGAGGAGATAAGCTGTGACATCATCTATTGTCAGTAGTGATGTAATGATGGATCGATGTTATCTATATATAGGTCATTGTACAGGAGGGGAGGAGATAAGCTGTGACATCATCTATTGTCAGCAGTGATGTAATGATGGGTCAGTGTTATCTATATAGAGGTCATTGTACAGGGAGGGGGAGGAGATAAGGTGTGACATCATCTATTGTCAGTAGTGATGTAATGATGGGTCAGTGTTATCTATATAGAGGTCATTTTACAGGGAGGGGGAGGAGATAAGCTGTGACATCATCTATTGTCAGTAGTGATGTAATGATGGGTCCGTGTTATCTATATAGAGGTCATTGTACAGGGAGGAGGAGGAGATAAGCTGTGACATCATCTATTGTCAGTAGTGATGTAATGATGGGTCCGTGTTATCTATATAGAGGTCATTGTACAGGGAGGGGGAGGAGATAAGGTGTGACATCATCTATTGTCAGTAGTGATGTAATGATGGGTCAGTGTTATCTATATAGAGGTCATTTTACAGGGAGGGGGAGGAGATAAGCTGTGACATCATCTATTGTCAGTAGTGATGTAATGATGGGTCCGTGTTATCTATATAGAGGTCATTGTACAGGGAGGAGGAGGAGATAAGCTGTGACATCATCTATTGTCAGTAGTGATGTAATGATGGGTCCGTGTTATCTATATAGAGGTCATTGTACAGGGAGGGGGAGGAGATAAGCTGTGACATCATCTATTGTCAGTAGTGATGTAATGATGGGTCAGTAGTGTTTTATATATAAATTGCAGGTTATAGTACTTTTTCATTAAATAATGATAATTACATAAATTTAAAAAAAAATATAAAAAATATATTTACTACAAAAACACGGCTACCAAACTTTCCTTTTCTTTAGGGCTGCAGCAGTTTTACACTGGTAGCCCAATTTGGCTTAAGGAAAATTTACATTTTCTAATCTCAGAATATTACAAAATGCTTTTGTTTATATTCTTAAAGAACGAGCTGAAGAATGGAGACTCTCTTTGCGCTAACCGGTGTGTGTCCTACAGGCTTTGTCTCTACCCTATAAACATACCTGCTCTAATACCAGGTTAGCTCAGCACAAAAACCATTCTGCTATTATTAAGTGGAAAACGACCATATTCATCGCCAGGGCAGGAATTAAGCATCTTTTCAGAAAACATGCCATTAATTACATAAAATACAAACAAATATGTTCGGGAGAGAATGGCTGATTTTGGCATAATAAAGAAGTTTATAAAAAAATACACTATCCGTTGTAAGCCCCCGTTCTAGCTAATCTACTGATCTCATAGGCATCTATTATTCGTGCCATTAGGTGATTGACCATTTGGAACTTATGGTCTAGAATCATTAAATCATTCTTGGGCAGAGGCCAAAATTAGGAGCCGTTTGAAAAGACCACCGCTGGGAACCATCAATGTACTGCAGTTAATGTTAGCTAAGCGAATAGAGTGGCGGGGATGTAGACTAAAATTATTTGAAGTGAATGTTTTAGCGTTTTTCCTATTACTAAGAGGTTACGAGAAGGAAATAAAAGAATAAAAAACGTAAGATTGATGTAAGACTTAATCTTGGTGAGAAGGTCGTAGAGAGAGCGAGTCACACTGTTCCTTATGCATGTCCATCTCCTGCCCTGTTCTTACCAATTTTTTGGGGGACAGTGTGTCCTGCAGAAATCTGTCCCTAGCCATTCCATAACAACTCCTGGTGATAAAAGGCACTACCCCCCTAGTTCAATATCGCCCTTCGAAGGAATCCTGATTGACTCCTGTGTTCCAACTTTTTGCTCGTTTTCTGATTATATTCCTGTACTTGATGATACTGTCTACTTCTGACCATATATCTAAGCAGTATCTTACCTTTAGTTTACCCCTTAGAATCCATGAATTCTGCTTTGACCTTGGCTGTTTCTGCCTATGCACCATATGCCCCCCGGGTGCTTTACACAGGCATACCTAGACCTGCCCGGATCAGCTGCCATCTACATAAGGTCTACCTCAAGTGAAACAAAAAAAAAAGAAGAGGAAAACTAACAGCTCATCGTAGTGCTAATAGAGATCTTCTCTGCCCATGTGAATGGTGCCCAGGAGCCGGGTAAAACCGGCCCAATTACGGTAGACACAATTAAAAAAGTTGAAGTATGATCCAGCACTCGTAAAGTTAAAACTTTTAATGGTCCTTCATTTTATAATTAAAAAAAAAAGATCAAGATATAAAATTAAGGATACACTATACAAGCTTGTATTCATTAACAACAGTCAAAAAACCTACGCGTTTTGGACAAAAAACATATCAGTCCTTAGTCGTGGTAGAATCCAAGTGGTAGCATCCTGGTATCTTAACGAAATCCAGATTCCTGCACAGGGATTTAAAGGGGTTTGCCCATGAAAGGCAGTTCTCAAATTTTAATCTCCTAGTGATAATTTTTAACTGGGTGTGTGCGGCACTCTCTAAAGAGATACTTCAGGATCCCTCTGTGCTATGAGATGCTGTGTGCTGACAAAGAGCTTAGATTATCAGGGTACAGGTTTATATACACTTTTATTTAGCTTATGAATAGAGATGAGCGAGCACTAAAATGCTCGGGTACTCGTTATTCGAGACGAACTTTTCCCGATGCTCGAGTGCTCGTCTCGAATAACGAACCCCATTGAAGTCAATGGGAGACTCGAGCATTTTTCAAGGGGACCAAGGCTCTGCACAGGGAAGCTTGGCCAAACACCTGGGAACCTCAGAAAAGGATGGAAACACCACGGAAATGGACAGGAAACAGCAGGGGCAGCATGCATGGATGCCTCTGAGGCTGCATAATCGCACCATTATGCCAAAATTATGGGCAACAGCATGGCCATGACAGAGTGACAGAATGAAGCTAGATAGCATCTAAAACATGCAATAATTGACCCTGACACTATAGGGGACGGCATGCAGAGGCAGCGGCAGCAGGCTAGAGAGTGGCATGGCGACATACCCTAAATGGACTCAGGCTTCAAACCAATGGGTGGCAGAGAGGAACCAAAGGAGGTGAGCAAGAAGCGCTCAAATAATATCGGTACATGATAAAAGTTTGCCAGTATATTTTGTGGATTACACAGCAGGGTGGCGACAAAGTTAACATGGAAGCCATGAAAACAACCCAAAATTCTGCCTGACACAGCTCGTTTGATAAGGGGACCATGTATGGAGGCAGTGAACTAGTAGTAGATTAAAGGTGCTGCAGTTAAAACTATGTTAGTTGGATCTTGGCATGGAGCTGGCGCTCCGCTGCCAGGCGAGCTTTCGCCAATCCAAGCCCCTGTCTCTAGGCTACTCCCCAAACAGCACTTCTAAGAACCTTTTGTATAAGATCAAGTGTAGTAGCGTTCTTATAAGTTTAGGATATGCCGGGTGAGGGGAATGTAAACAGATGCGCAAGAAGCGCTGAAATAATATCGGTAAATAATAAAAGTTTGCAAGTATATTTTGTGGATTACACAGCAGGGTGGCGACAAAGTTAACAAGTTTGATGTGGAATGCCCTGTAATAGCTCTTGGGCGGTGTGCCTTTTATCGCCTAGGCTCAGCAGTTTGAGCACCGCCTGCTGTCGCTTAGCGACGGCACTGCTGCTGTGCCTAGAGCTACCGACTGATGGCGCCATGCCCACGGATGGTAATTCGAAGGAGGAGGAGGGTTGGGAGGAGGTATAGTAGGCCTTTGAGACCTGGACCGAGGTAGGCCCCGCAATTCTCTGCGTCGGCAGTATATGACCAGCCCCAGGGTCAGACTCGGTCCCAGCCTGCACCAAGTTAAGTGTAGTAGCGTTCTTATAAGTTTGGGATATGGCGGGTGAGGGGAATGTAAACAGATGCGCAAGAAGCGGCTGATGCGCATGGAGCTGGCGCTCCGCTGCCAGGCGAGCTTTCGCCAATCCAAGCCCCTGTCTCTAGGCTACTCCCCAAACAGCACTTCTAAGAACCTTTTGTATAAGATCAAGTGTAGTAGAGTTCTTATAAGTTTAGGATATGCCAGGTGAGGGGAATGTAAACAGATGCGCAAGAAGCGCTGAAATAATATTGGTAAATGATAAAAGTTTGCCAGTATATTTTGTGGATAACACAGCAGGGTGGCGACAAAGTTAACAACTTTGATGTGGAATCCATGAAAACAACCCAAATTTCTGCCTGACACACCTCGTTTGATAAAGGGACGATGTATGGAGGCAGCTATATGGACGACTTTTGGAGGTAGCAATGGAGACAACGTGTGGAGGCTGCTATGGAGACAATTTAATTTGGATAGTGCCTGTATGTGGCAGTCCCAAAAATTTTTCAAACCAGAGGAGCAGGTAGGTGGCCCTCCAGTAAAATGGAATAGATTGAGTGCCTGTATGTGGCAGTCCAAAAACATTTTCAAACCAGAGGAGCAGGTAGGTGGCCCTCCAGAAAAATTGAATAGATTGAGTGCCTGTATGTGGCACTCCCAAAAATTGTTTAAAACAGAGGACCGGGTAGGTGGCCCTCCAGAAAAATTGAATAGATTGAGTGCCTGTATGTGGCACTCCCAAAAATTGTTTAAAACAGAGGACCGGGTAGGTGGCCCTCCAGAAAAATTGAATAGATTGAGTGCCTGTATGTGGCACTCCCAAAAATTGTTTAAAACAGAGGACCGGGTAGGTGGCCCTCCAGAAAAATTAAATGCATAAAGTACTATAGCTAGAGCCAGTGGGCCCTGTCAAAAAATAGCCAGTTTCCTCTGCTTTACTGTACAAAGAGGAGGAGAAGGAGGAAAATGAGGAGGAGTGGATCAATTATTCAGGTTGAGCTTCCTTCACCTGGTGGAGATTGGAAATTATGAGAAATCCAGGCTTTATTCATCTTAATAAGCGACAGCCTGTCAGCGCTGTCAGTCGACAGGCGTGTACGCTTATCGGTGATGATGCCACCAGCTGCACTGAAAACCCGCTCGGACAAGACGCTAGCGGCAGGGCAGGCAAGAACCTCCAAGGCGTACAGTGCCAGTTCATGCCACATGTCCAGCTTTGAAACCCAGTAGTTGTAGGGAGCTGTGTGATCATTTAGGACGATGGTATGGTCAGCTACGTACTCCCTCACCATCTTTCTGTAAAGATCAGCCCTACTCTGCCGAGACTGGGGACAGGTGACAGTGTCTTGCTGGGGTGACATAAAGCTGGCAAAAGCCTTGTAAAGCGTACCCTTGCCAGTGCTGGACAAGCTGCCTGCTCGCCTACTCTCCCTCGCTACTTGTCCCGCTGAACTACGCACTCTGCCGCTAGCGCTGTCAGAAGGGAAATACTGTTTCAGCTTGTGCACCAGGGCCTGCTGGTATTCATGCATTCTCACACTCCTTTCCTCTGCAGGGATGAGAGTGGAAAGATTTTGCTTGTACCGTGGGTCCAGGAGAGTGAACACCCAGTAATCGGTGCTGGAATAAATTCTTTGAACGCGAGGGTCACGGGATAGGCAGCCTAGCATGAAATCTGCCATATGCGCCAGAGTACCAACGCGTAAGAATTCACTCCCCTCACTGTCCTGACTGTCCATTTCCTCCTCCTCCAACTCCTCTTCTTCTGCCCATACACGCTGAACAGTGAAGGACTCAACAATGGTCCCCTCTTGTGTCTCGCCAACATTCTCCTCCTCTTCCTCCTCATCCTCCTCCACCTCCACCTCCTCCGATATACCTGAGGGTGCTTTGGCTATCAACAAGGGAATCTTCTTCCCCCGTCTCTTGTGACGAGCGCAAATCTTCCGACTTCATGCTGATCAGAGAGTTTTTCAACAGGCCAAGCAGCGGGATGGTGAGGCTGATGATGGCGGCATCGCCACTGACCATCTGTGTTGACTCCTCAAAGTTACTCAGCACCTGACAGATATCAGACATCCACGTCCACTCCTCATTGTAGACTTGAGGAAGCTGACTGACCTGACTACCAGTTCTGGTGGAAGTTGACATCTGGCAGTCTACAATCGCTCTGCGCTGCTGGTAAACTCTGGATAACATGGTTAATGTTGAATTCCACCTCGTGGGCACGTCGCACAACAGTCGGTGAGCGGGCAGTTGGAGGCGGCGCTGCGCTGCCCTGAGAGTGGCAGCATCTGTGCTGGACTTCCTGAAATGCGCACAGATGCGGCGCACCTTCGTGAGCAAATCAGACAGATTGGGGTATGTCTTGAGGAAACGCTGAACTATCAGATTTAACACATGGGCCAGGCATGGCACATGTGTCAGTCTGCCGAGTTGCAGAGCCGCCACCAGGTTACAGCCGTTGTCACACACAACCATGCCTGGCTTCAGGTTCAGCGGTGCCAGCCACAGATCAGTCTGCACCGTGATGCCCTGTAATAGCTCTTGGGCGGTGTGCCTTTTATCGCCTAGGCTCAGCAGTTTGAGCACCGCCTGCTGTCGCTTAGCGACGGCACTGCTGCTGTGCCTAGAGCTACCGACTGATGGCGCCGTGCCCACGGATGGTAGTTCGGAGGAGGAGGTGGAGGAGGGGTGGGAGGAGGAGGAGGCATAGTAGGCCTGAAACACCTGGACCGAGGTAGGCCCCGCAATCCTCGGCGTCGGCAGTATATGACCAGCCGCAGGGTCAGACTCGCTCCCAGCCTCCACCAAGTTAACCCAATGTGCCGTCAGCGATATATAGTGGCCCTGCCCGGCAGCACTCGTCCACGTGTCCGTGGTCAGGTGGACCTTGTCAGAAACGGCGTTGGTCAGGGCACGGATGATGTTGTCTGACACGTGCTGGTGCAGGGCTGGGACGGCACATCGGGAAAAGTAGTGGCGGCTGGGGACCAAATACCGAGGGGCGGCCGCCGCCATGAGGTTGCGAAAGGCCTCGGTCTCTACTAGCCTATAGGGCAGCATCTCCAGGCTAAGCAATCTGGAGATGTGCACATTAAGGGCTTGGGCGTGCGGGTGGGTTGCACTATATTTGCGTTTCCGCTCCAGCGTCTGGGGTATGGAGAGCTGAACGCTGGTGGATGCTGTGGAGGATCGTGGAGGCGACGATGGGGTTTTTGTGGCAGGGTCCTGGGCAGGGGGCTGACTATCAGCTGACACAGGGGAAGGAGCAGTGGTGTGCACGGCCGGAGGTGAACGGGCTTGTTGCCACTGAGTGGGGTGTTTAGCATTCATATGCCTGCGCATACTGGTGGTAGTTAAGCTAGTAGTGGTGGAACCCCTGCTGAGCCTGGTTTGGCAAATGTTGCACACCACAGTCCGTCGGTCATCCGGTGTTTCCTTAAAGAACCTCCAGACTTCTGAAGATCTAGCCCTCGCCGCAAGAGCCCTCGCCACGGGAGCTTCACTAGTTGACACATTTGGCGCTGATGCACCAGCTCTGGCCCTGCCTCTCCGTCTGGCCCCACCACTGCCTCTTCCAACCTGTTCTGGTCGAGGACTCTCCTCCGTCTCAGAAGCACTGTGTTCACCCGGCCTCTCAACCCAGCTTGGGTCTGTCACCTCATCATCCTCCGATCCCTCAGTCTGCTCCCCCCTCGGACTTCCTGCCCTGACAACAACTTCCCCACTGTCTGACAACCGTGTCTCCTCATCGTCGGACACCTCTTTACACACTTCCACTACGTCAAGAAGGTCATCATCACCCACAGACTGTGACTGGTGGAAAACCTGGGCATCGGAAAATTGCTCAGCAGCAACCGGACAAGTGGTTTGTGACTGTGGGAAGGGTATGCCGGTTCAAATGCCAAATTTTCCTTGGAGGGGGCAGACTGGGGGGGAGGAGGCTGAGGTGCAGGAGCTGGAGGAGTGGCGATTTCGGTGACATGGGTGGACTGCGTGGAAGACTGACTGGTGGACAAATTGCTCGAAGCATTGTCAGCAATCCACGACATCACCTGTTCGCACTGTTCTGGCCTCAACAGTGCTCTACCACGAGTCCCAGTAACTTCAGACATGAACCAAGGGAGTGTAGCTCTGCGGCGTTCCCCTGCTCCCTCATAAGCAGGTGGTGTCTCACCCCGGCCAGGACCACGGTCTCTGACCCCTGCAGTAGTTGGACGCCCACGTCCCCGCCCTCGTCCTCTACCCCTAGCCCTCGGGTTAAACATTTTTAAAATGAGAGTTATAGCTTTATTTTTTTTTTAACTTTTTTTTGTGTTTTTTTTTTTTTTTTTGTGTTTTTGAGTTTTTAAAACCAAACGATGCTATCCTATTGCTATGGCTATTTTCTAGCCAAGTATGAAAGCACACTACTATGCCAGATGAGATGACACTGAGTTATTAAACAAAATAAACGTAAAATAAAAAAGGACAAATGGCAGACTGTGCCTAATTGAAATCCAACCCCTACTAAATTTTCCCACTTCGGTCTTTGCAATGGATATGTGCGTCACTAAGCGCAAAACACAGCGGTCGCAAGTCTCACTACAAATTGCTCACAATTGGCTAGTAGATGCACTGCAGCAAGTACAGCCACCAGCAGATCAACCAGAAATCAAATATATAACGCTACTGTAGGCGTAAGTAAGCCGTTTGGATTCTCCTATGGCTATTTTCTAGCCAAGTATGAAAGCACACTACTATGCCAGATGAGATGACGCTGAGTTATTAAACAAAATAAACGTAAAATAAAAAAGGACAAATGGCAGACTGTGCCTAATTGAAATCCAACCCCTACTAAATTTTCCCACTTCGGTCTTTGCAATGGATATGTGCGTCACTAAGCGCAAAACACAGCGGTCGCAAGTCTCACTACAAATTGCTCACAATTGGCTAGTAGATGCACTGCAGCAAGTACAGCCACCAGCAGATCAACCAGAAATCAAATATATAACGCTACTGTAGGCGTAAGTAAGCCGTTTGGATTCTCCTATGGCTATTTTCTAGCCAAGTATGAAAGCACACTACTATGCCAGATGAGATGACGCTGAGTTATTAAACAAAATAAACGTAAAATAAAAAAGGACAAATGGCAGACTGTGCCTAATTGAAATCCAACCCCTACTAAATTTTCCCACTTCGGTCTTTGCAATGGATATGTGCGTCACTAAGCGCAAAACACAGCGGTCGCAAGTCTCACTACAAATTGCTCACAATTGGCTAGTAGATGCACTGCAGCAAGTACAGCCACCAGCAGATCAACCAGAAATCAAATATATAACGCTACTGTAGGCGTAAGTAAGCCGTTTGGATTCTCCTATGGCTATTTTCTAGCCAAGTATGAAAGCACACTACTATGCCAGATGAGATGACGCTGAGTTATTAAACAAAATAAACGTAAAATAAAAAAGGACAAATGGCAGACTGTGCCTAATTGAAATCCAACCCCTACTAAATTTTCCCACTTCGGTCTTTGCAATGGATATGTGCGTCACTAAGCGCAAAACACAGCGGTCGCAAGTCTCACTACAAATTGCTCACAATTGGCTAGTAGATGCACTGCAGCAAGTACAGCCACCAGCAGATCAACCAGAAATCAAATATATAACGCTACTGTAGGCGTAAGTAAGCCGTTTGGATTCTCCTATGGCTATTTTCTAGCCAAGTATGAAAGCACACTACTATGCCAGATGAGATGACACTGAGTTATTAAACAAAATAAACGTAAAATAAAAAAGGAAAAATGGCAGACTGTGCCTAATTGAAATCCAACCCCTACTAAATTTTCCCACTTTGGTGTTTGAGGTGGATATGTGTGCCACTAAGAGCTAAACACAACGGTAGCAAGTCCCCCTGCTAATTCCTCACAAAATGGTACTAGATGCAAATAAAAAAAAAAAAAAGTAGAACGTTATTGTAGCCCTAAGAAGGGCTGTTGGGTTCTTGGAGAATCATTCCTGCCTAACACTATTCTAATAGAACAGCCTAACGCTTTCCCTGACCAGCAGCAGCTCTCTCCCTAGCGGCATCCAGACACAGAATGATCCGAGCAGCGCGGGCAGCGGCTAGTCTATCCCAGGGTCACCTGATCTGGCCAGCCAACCACTGCTATCGACGTGTAAGGGTACCACGTCATGCTGGGTGGAGTGCAGAGTCTCCTGGCTTGTGATTGGCTCTGTTTCTGGCCGCCAAAAAGCAAAACGGCGGGAGCTGCCATTTTCTCGAGCGGGCGAAGTATTCGTCCGAGCAACGAGCAGTTTCGAGTACGCTAATGGAGCATGTTCGCTCATCTCTACTTATGAACAGTCTACTAGTATATGACACATATGAGATGAGACAGTACAGAGATAAGAAATGATGAGATCCATGAGATGGACATACAACACAATGGGGCAGATTTACATACCCGGTCCTGTCGCGATCCCGTGGTGCGTTATCCGGCGAGGATTCGGGTCTGCCGCGATTCACTAAGATCGTGCGCCCAATTCCTGCATCCGTCGCTTCTGCGCCGAGGTCCGCCAGAGTTCACCTTCTTCTTCCTGGTGCTTGTAAGTGCTTTTCTTGTGACACAATTCTAAATGTTAAATCCTGTGTGTAGTCCGAATCCGTCGCAAACTCACAGAATAATTGTGGCTGGCATAACTTTGGGAGGAGCAGTGGCTAGCACTGATGCGGGGGCAGCAGCTGGCTTAACTTTAAGGGCCGCAGTGGCTGATATAGGTGGGGGGAGCAGAAGCTGGCATAACTTTGGGGGGGGGGGCATTGGCTGGCAAAGCTTTGGGAGGGCAGTTGCTGGGATTAATTGTGGGGGTAGTGGATGGCATTGCTGGGGAAACAGTGGCTGACAACTAAAGCTAATGGAAAACCTATGTCTAGAGATGAGCGAGTACTAAAATGCTCGGGTGCTCGTTACTCAAGTCAAACTTTTTCCAATGCTCGAGTGCTCTTTTCGAATAACGAACCCCATTGAAGTCAATGGGGACCAATAAAATGTGTTCTTAACACATAGGGGGTCATTTACTAAGGGCCCGATTTGCGTTTTCCCGACAAGTTACCCGAATATTTCCGATTCGCGCTTATTTCCCCTGAATTGCCCTGGGATTTTGGCGCACGCGATCGGATTGTGGCGCATCGCCGCTGGCATGCACGCGACGGAAATCGGGGGGCGTGGCCGAACGAAAACGCGATGGATTCGGAAAAAACGCCGCATTAAAAAAAATAAAAACTGTTGCGGAACTTGCACTTACCTTCACTAGGAATAGGCCGCCGAACTAGAATGCATTTCGGCGGGCCTCGGGGAACTTCAGCAGAAGCAGCGCCAACTGGTAGACGTCGGAGGAACTACCTTAGTGAATCCCGGCCAAACCCGGATCCACCGCAGAGAACGCGCCGCTGGATCGCGAATGGACCGGGTAAGTAAATCTGCCCCATATTGTTCTTCACATACTATTGTGAAGAACACCTTTCTGTACTAATGTCTTCTCATAAGTTAGCAGATGTATGGAAACATCTGCAATGTGTTCTTCACTGTGTTCTTCACTTAAATGATCCTTAAGTGAAAGCTAGTTCTCGAGCAGGCGAAATACTCGTCCGAGTAACGAGCCGTTTCGAGTGCGCTAATGCTCGAACGAGTATGCTCACTCATCTCTACCTATGGCCAAGAAACTCACATGTCACAGAACTGTGGAGGAGACTGGAATAAGAGTGGAGCAGATCCCAGCAGAGCCGTGTGAGAGACTAGTGATGTCCTGTGGCCACAGAAGTGCTGAAGACATCCACAGCAAAGACCTGTGCACTCCCTACTGATTGGTGACAGGTGGAACCTTCAGAAAATGTAATTATAGGCTTTCTCTGTGCTACAGTCATTGCTGTTCTCTAATTATGATCATTCCGTTTTTTAAAATAAAGGTTTTATGTATGTACTTTGGAAACTGAGTAAAAACACTGTTTTACTGGAATGGTTTGCCCCTTACAAAAAGTCCATCAATTGATCATATATTAAAGGGAACCTGTCATCAGTAATTGGCTTCATATGTTGTCAAGCGGCTGAACCAGTATGTTGTCAAACAGCTTCCAGATCATGTTGCTTTCATGGTCCAGCTTGGTGGCATCATCGAGAAAATCAACTTTGAAGTGAGATGTAAATTGGTTGTATAAAGTCAGGGAGGCGGAGAGTTTAACACTAAAGTCAGGCTTTCCCTGCCCTAGAACACCTCTTGAGTGTAATTACGGTCCTGCGTCCAGGGACATTGTTGACGAGATCTCCTGATGTCAATCACATGTTTGGAGGTGTTGACAGGCAGGGAAGCTGGACATTAGTGTTAAACTCTCCACCTCCCTGACTTTATACAACCAATTTACATCTCACTTCACAGTTGATTTTCTGGATGATACCACCAAGCAGGGTAATGAAAGAAACATGATTTAGAAGCTGTTCAGCTGCTTGACAACATACTGTTATTGGTTTATTAGGCCAATTTCCGATTACAGGTTCCCTTTATTCTCCAATTTGGATATCCAGTGTTTATATTTGCCTAATAACTTTTTTGAAGCCGGCTTTTTAATTATTTAACCCCTTAACGCTCTGCGCCGTAGCTCTACGGCGCAGAGGTGTAAGGGATGTATGAAGAGGGCTCACGGGCTGAGTCCTCTTCATACAGAGGTGGGGGTTTTTGCATAATGCAATAATAACCGCGATCGGTGCTAGCTATTAACCCCCCCCGTTGCCGCCGGCAAAGTCGCCGGCGGCATTTAAAAGACGGCGGCGCGCGGGCGCCGCCATCTTTTTTTCGATCGCCACGCCCCCGAACGTCATCGGGGGGGCGGCGATCGGTTGCCATGGTAGCCTCGTGTCTTCTTTTGACACGAGGCTATCTTGCAGCTGCAGATTCGTTACAATGAGCCAGTGGCTCATTGTAATGAATGTGCTGCAAAAATGCCATATATTGCAATACAGAAGTATTGCAGTATATGGTAGCAGCGATCTGACCATCTAGGGTTAATGTACCCTAGATGGTCTAAAAGATAGTGAAAAAAAAAAGAAAAAAAAAAGTTTAAAAAATAAAAAAAATTAATAAAATATTAAAAGTTCAAATCACCCCCCTTTCCCTAGAACGGATATAAAACATAATAAACAGTAAAAATCACAAACATATTAGGTATCGCCGCGTCCCAAAATGCCCGATCTATCAAAATATAAAAACGGTTACAGGCGCCGGTGACCTCCGAGGCGGGAAATGGCGCCCAAATGTCCGAAATGCGACTTTTACACCTTTTTACATAACATAAAAAATGAAATAAAAAATGATCAAAATGTTGCACAGACGTCAAAATGGTAGCAATGAAAACGTCGCCTTATTTCGCAAAAAATGACCCCTCACACATCTCCGTGCGCCAAAGTATGAAAAAGTTATTAGCGTCAGAAGATGGCAAAAATTTTTTTTTCTTTTTTGTACACATTCGTTTAATTTTTGAAAATGTATTAAAACACAATAAAACCTATATAAATTTGGTATCACCACGATCGTACCGAACCAAAGAATAAAGTAGGCATGTTATTTGGAGCGAAGAGTGAAAGTCATAAAAACTGAGCCCACAAGAACGTGACGCACATGTGTTTTTTTTTAAATTTTTACACATTTGGAATTTTTTTCCGGCTTCCCACTACATGGCAGGGAATAATAAATAACATCACGGGAAAGTAAAATTTGTTACGCACAAAATAAGCCCTCAGACAGCTCTGTACACGGAAAAATAAAAAGTTATGGATTTTTGAAGATGGAGAGCGAGAAACGAGCGAGAATACCCTGCATCCTTAAGGGGTTAACGATGCGCTAGCCCTTATAAACTTCTGAAGCTGGCACATGTGCTCTTGGAGACGGGGTAGTGCACGCACAGCCGGAGGAGAAGGAAGTGACAGTACCCCCTCCTTTCGCTCCACGTAGGCGATTGAACAGTTCAATTTTTCAATTTTTCCACATTTGGAATTTTTTTTCAGCTTCGCAGTACACGGCATGTTAAAATAAATAACATTACGGGAAAGTAAAATTTGTTACGCACAAAATAAGCCCTCACACAGGTCTGTACACGGAAAAATGAAAAAGTTATGGATTTTTGAAGTTGGAGAGCGAGAAATGAGCCGAAAAACCCTCCGTCCTTAAGGGGTTAAAGCCTCCCTGTTATTTACTTATACAGTATACAGCCCCTCTGTGCCCCCCATCTAACAAATACTGACTGTCAGTATTTGGCACATGGACGGCTACCCTAATAACCCATATTACAATCCGCCTTTGTACGTGTACTGTAACGCTCTCTACCTGCACTCTATTATTATCTTAAAATAAATAAAATAAATTCCTTTATTTATATAGCGCACACAGGTTACGCAGCGCTGCACAGAGTTTGCCAAATCGGTCCCTGTCCCCAATGGGGCTCACAATCTAATCAGCCTACCAGTATGTTTGTGGAGTGTGGGAGAAAACCCACGCAAACACGGAGAGAACATACAAACTCTTTGCAGATGTTGACCCTGGGACTTGAAACCAGGTCCCCAGCGCTTCAAGGCTGTAATGCTAACCACTGAGCCACTATGCTGCCCAGTTCTAGGACAGGGTGTTCTTTAGATAGCAGATAAGAATAACACTTATTTAGTTTTACTTTTTACTGCATGCATTATTTTCATCCCTCGCTAGTTTAGTTTCGTGCTTAGTTTTTATTATTCTTTTTTTTTTTGTACTTTTGGTTGACATCTTGAAAGCCCTGGAAATAATGACAAATAATTCTTCTCACTCTGTATTACCATTATTATTTCACGTTTGTAAATGTAACAACAACGGAAACGGTGACTATCAATGAGACGCATCCATCCACTCAAGTAGCTGTTTAATCGCTAATTGATGTGTACGCGACTGGTGCCTCCGAGGCAGTAAACACGCGAGTTATTATGACACAATACACGCGTTCTACCATGTGCATTGCTTTTAAACCGAGATCTCTTCAAGTGCAAGTTAAAATCTCCAGTAACACCTGCACCACATTTGAAAACTATTTGGAGGACTTTAAACTCGATGAGAGCGGGTCTGATAGCAGTCACATATCCGCGCCGCCGCCATCATTCACAAAGCCAATTAGCTTTGGCCTTGAGTCTTTCTCCGCAGCTGCGAGCGGAGTGACTGAACAGGAATCCATTTTGAGAAGGAACACACCACCTGAGTCCTGCAACCGGCTAATAAAAGTTTTCCAAGGGCAAATGCATCACAATACCATTTTGATCACTTCACGTTTCCTTTTTCTCCGAGAAAACAACAGATCCGTACGCGGAAAAAGCCATTTAGTCAAAACTAAAGAGTAAAATGCATTTTCCTTCCATAAATGTTCCCCGCTCCTCCGGTTAGATATTATGTTGTATAATGTGCTGCGTGCACCCATTTTGTCATCGCTTTGGGTCATCCTTGCTCACAATTGGTTATTTATTCAGGGGCCTTTGAAATTATTGAGTTGACACATCTGTCAGACGGCAAAAGCAGAAATGCTAAAAGGTCACTTGGAGGGAAACCAGCTGCTCCAGACAAACCTTTCTGCCTTCAAATAGCACAATCATTACTGCCTAACAGATGGTGCCTTTGCTTTCATTTCTGTTTTTCTCCTTCACTTCAGGTATTCAGATACAGTACCTCATTGCCAGGTCAGCACAGGCCTTCTTGTAATTACCTACACAATAGGCATCTCGCTGCTTAAGAATAACAGCTCCATTTTCTCTAAATAGAGAACCTGTTCCCCCATAGATATGAGATAGAGAAAACACGCCGAAAACTTGCCTATTAATAGATTCGTTTTGACAGCACAAAGTACATTTTTATTACTCTTGTTTCTGCCATTAGGTTGTAAAACATACATTCACCGCTGGTCTCATAATGTACCGAGTCCTAGGACGAAGCTGGAAGCCGGGGGGCTCGGGGAGATCCACAATGCAGCAATTGAAGATCCTTCTTGAACCGATCATTAGAGATAACACTGTCATAAAGTCATAAATCACATCTGTTTGCTGGAGAAGTCTGATACTACTTCTTCAATTTTTCCTTAGTAAGTTACAATTCGCTGAGTTAGCAAAAATCTATAAAGACCATTCACATTGGGTAAAATTGTGCTGAACTCAGTGCTGTGTTAAAGGCACTTCACTGTCAGACATTGGGGCAGATTTATCAAGCTGTCTGAAAGTCAGAATATTTCTAGTTGCCCATGGCAACCAATCACAGCTCAGCTTTCATTTTACCAGTGCTCATGAATATTTTAAAGGGGAGCTGTGATTGGTTGCCATGGACAACTAGAAATATTCTGATTTTCAGACACTTGATAAATCTGCCCCATTGAGTTACTTAAAGAGAACCTGTCAGGCAAATCAACCCCCAAAACTAAATATATTTTCATAAACTGCTATTAGAAAGCATTGTCCCTATCCCTACATTGTCCCTCTAAATGCTTCTACATGATACTAAAGCTGTACGCAAATGACCTGAGATGGGTCCAATGAATCATTATCATATTCAGCTGTCCAGCTCATTCATGAGTAGGGGGCACAGCCACACTCCCAGTGCTTGACTGACAGCCTGTATAATGATGCAAGACTTCTGGTGCTGGCTCTTCTATGTGCATCCTGGTGTGACGCCCCCTGCAGCCTGTGCGTGTATGAGATACTCCTATACACATGACTGGCAGCCTGGATAATGATGTGAGGTAAAATGGTATAATGTCTCCTCAATGTGCTTCCTGGTGCTGGTGTCCCCTTCAGCCTGTGTGTGTATGAGATACTCCTATACACATGGCTGACAGCCTGTATAATGGTGTGACACTCCTGGTGCCCCACACAGCCTGTGTGTGCATGAGATACTCCTATACACATGACTGACAGCCTGTATAATGGTGTGACACTCCTGGTGCTGGCTCTTCTATGTACTTCCTGGTGCTCCTGGCCACTCCCCCTCCAGCCTGTGTGTGTGTATGAGAGATTTAACTACTCTAGGATGCAGCCATGTGTATGGGAGGAGAGCATGTCAGACACTTGTGTATAGCAGAACATGTCAGGTAATTGTTTAGCTGATGTCTGTGTCTCTCACATGTGTATAGCAGAACATGTCAGGTACTTGTGTAGCTGATGTCTGTGTCTCACACATGTGCATAGCAGAACATGTCAGACACTTGTGTAGCTGATGTCTGTGTCTCTCACATGTGTAAAGCAGAACATGTCAGGTACTTGTGTAGCTGATATCTGTGTCTCACACATGTGTATAGCAGAACATGTCAGGCACTTGTGCAGATGATGTCTGTGTCTCACACATGTGTATAGCAGAACATGTCAGATTCATGTGTAAGTGATGTCTGTGTCTCACACATGCGTATAGCAGAACATGTCAGATTCATGTGTAGCTGATGTCTGCGGCTCACACATGTGTATAGCAGAACATGTCAGGTACTTGTGTAGCTGATGTCTGTGTCTCTCACATGCGTATAGCAGAACATGTCAGGTACATGTGTAGCAGATGCCTGTGTCTCACACATGTGTATAGCAGAACATGTCAGGTACATGTGTAGCTGATGTCTGTGTCTCACACATGTGTATACCAGAACATTTTAGGTACTTGTGTAGCTGATGTCTGTGTCTCTCACATGTGTATAGCAGAACATGTCAGGTACTTGTGTAGCTAATGTATGTGTCTCTCACATGTGTATAGCAGAACATGTCAGGTACTTGTGTAGCTGATGTCTGTGTCTCTCACATGCGTATAGCAGAACATGTCAGGCACGTGTGTAGATGATGTCTATGTCTCTCACATGTGTATAGCAGAACATGTCAGGTACTTGTGTAGCTGATGTCTGTGTCTCTTACATGTGTATAGCAGAACATGTTAGGTAATTGTGGAGCTGATGTCTGTGTCTCTCACATGTGCATAGCAGAACATGTCAGGTACTTGTGGAGCTGATGTCTGTGTCTCACACATGTGTATAGCAGAACATGTCCGATACTTTTGTAGCTGATGTCTGTGTCTCTCACATGTGTTTAGCAGAACATGTCAGGTACTTGTGGAGCTGATGTCTGTGTCTCTCACATGTGTACAGCAGAACATGTCAGGTACTTGTGTAGCTGATGTCTGTGTCACACATGTGTATAGAAGAACATGTCAGGTATTTGTGTAGCTGATGTCTGTGTCTCACATGTGTATAGCAGAACATGTCAGGCATGTGTGTAGCAGATGTTTGCGTCTCACACATGTGTATAGCAGAACATGTCAGGTACTTGTGTAGCTGATGTCTGTGTCTCTCACATGTGTATAGCAGAATATGTCAGGTGCTTGTTTAGCTGATATCTGTGTCTCTCACATGTGTACAGCAGAACATGTCAGGTACTTGTGTAGCTGATGTCTGTGTCACACATGTGTATAGAAGAACATGTCAGGTATTTGTGTAGCTGATGTCTGTGTCTCACATGTGTATAGCAGAACATGTCAGGCATGTGTGTAGCAGATGTTTGCGTCTCACACATGTGTATAGCAGAACATGTCAGGTACTTGTGGAGCTGATGTCTGTGTCTCTCACATGTGTATAGCAGAACATGTCAGGTACTTGTACAGCTGATGTCCGTGTCTCACACATGTGTATAGCAGAACATGTCAGGTACTTGTATAGCTGATGTCTGTGTCTCTCACATGTGTATAGCAGAACATGTCAGGTATTTGTGTAGCTGATGTCTGTGTCTCACATGTGTATAGCAGAACATGTCAGGCATGTGTGTAGCAGATGTTTGCGTCTCACACATGTGTATAGCAGAACATGTCAGGTACTTGTGTAGCTGATGTCTGTGTCTCTCACATGTGTATAGCAGAATATGTCAGGTGCTTGTTTAGCTGATATCTGTGTCTCTCACATGTGTACAGCAGAACATGTCAGGTACTTGTGTAGCTGATGTCTGTGTCACACATGTGTATAGAAGAACATGTCAGGTATTTGTGTAGCTGATGTCTGTGTCTCACATGTGTATAGCAGAACATGTCAGGCATGTGTGTAGCAGATGTTTGCGTCTCACACATGTGTATAGCAGAACATGTCAGGTACTTGTGGAGCTGATGTCTGTGTCTCTCACATGTGTATAGCAGAACATGTCAGGTACTTGTACAGCTGATGTCCGTGTCTCACACATGTGTATAGCAGAACATGTCAGGTACTTGTATAGCTGATGTCTGTGTCTCTCACATGTGTATAGCAGAACATGTCAGGTACTTGTGTAGCTGATGTCTGTGTCACACATGTGTATAGCAGAACATGTCAGGTACTTGTGTAGCTGATGTCTGTGTCTCTCACATGTGTATAGCAGAACATGTCAGGTACTTGTACAGCTGATGTCCGTGTCTCACACATGTGTATAGCAGAACATGTCAGGTACTTGTGTAGCTGATATCTGTGTCTCTCACATGTGTATAGCAGATCATGTCAGGTACTTGTGTAGCTGATGTCTGTGTCACACATGTGTATAGCAGAACATGTCAGGTACTTGTGTAGCTGATCTATGTGTATAGCAGAACATGACAGGTACCGGTGTAGCTGATGTCTGTGTCTCACACATGTGTATAGCAGAACATGTCAGGAACGTATAGCAGATGTCTGTGTCTCACACATGTGTATAGCAGAACATGTCAGGTATTTGTGCAGCTGATGTCCGTGTCTCACACATGTGTATAGCAGTACACAGCATGTCAGCTGATAAAGCACAGACACTAGCAATGCTTTACTATACATTGCACACAAACGTGAGCAGGCGGTGGAGAGGGGCGTGGTAACGGGAGACATAATTTTCTCTCTCCTTGTGACCAGCCTCATTTACATAATACAAATATGATTTTAGACAGATTAATGTATGGATTGAGTAGATAAAGGCTGGGATGGAATCCTTGTGAGCTGCTCCAAAAGGTAGTGGGGACAGGACTAGTGACAGAGACCTGATGACAGGTGTCCTTTAAAGGAACTCTCCAGTCAAAGTTGGCTTGAAGGGAGGAGCAGGTTCTATAGTAGTACTAGGTCCTAGGAATACAATGGAAATAAGTCCTGCCCCTTCCTTCAGACTCTGCACAAAGTATAATTCAATGAATTAACGTTGACTGTTTAACTATTTAATACCAACAGAATCCATCATGATAAACCAGGGATACTTGCTCATAGATCCAGGCACCGGGACTGTGGTAATCTTCTTATATTTGTTATCCATGTCCTCCTTCCTTCTAAAATCAGTTAAAAATATGCCAATGAGCTTTCACAGGATGTTAGACCTTCTTCCACTCCCCTTCCTCTGCTTGCTGTAATCTCGCGACAGCACAGGAAGTTTCAGCACACAGTGGGAGGGGGGAAGTGCTTCTACACAGTTTAAAAGCCTGTGAAGCTGCAGCATGAAGGGGGTCTAGTAACGCACCCCAGAGCCCTTCTGCCTCATTACCATCATTTTAAAAGTAGATTTTTTAAAAGTTGATTTTAAAAGTAAGGAGGTCATGATAACAAATATAAGAAGATTACCGCAGTCACGGTGCCTGGATCTATAACTAAGTGTCCTAGGTTTATCATGATGGATTTTGATGATAGATTTCCCTTAAGGAGAACCAGTTCCAAATCAGCAGCTTTTGCATCCATTAGTCGGTGTGGCTCCTTTCATTTGCAGTTATAATTATTTCTCAAATCCCCACCATTCCAGAACAATCGGTGATCTATGTTTTGGTATCCTATATATAATACTGTTCTGCTCTATTCTGTCAGGTAGGCAATGTCCAGCTCAGGCTCACTCGCCTGACAATAACCTGAGCATGACCTTAAAGGTCATCTAGTACCAGGATGAAAGACTGTATGCAAATGAGCTTGAGGGACTCCAGGCTCCATAGGTGTTAATGAAGTCTGAAGCCCCTGAGGCTCATTTGCATACAGTCTTTCATCCTGGTGGTAGATGTCCTTTGAGTCAATAGTGTCATCACCAGACCTCCATCACCGGGAAATAGGAATTGACTATTTTAAGTAGATTTTTGTTGATCCCACTACAATTTTAGATTTTTTTTTAAATGAAATAATAAGGACAATATGAAAAAAATCCCATAATCGCATAAAAGTTCAGTACTACATTTTCTCCAGGCATATTTTGTTAGTTTACTGTTTTCATTATACTAACTACAACCTGGAACTCCAAAATGAGAATCTTTGTCTCTCTCCAAGATACTAACGATCTGCTGAATTTCTCCTTATATAGTGGTCACTCTTCTGTCTCTTCATCTTTAAAGTGTTTTTTAGCTTCAATGCTATTAATGACCTATACATAGGATAGTTTATTATTAGTTGATTTCCCAGCATGTCTCTGCACTCTAGTAGGAGCAGTTAGCAGATAGCTCCGACTGAAGCGTAGTGGCTGGATAGCAGAACTGCAGGTACAGTCCTTCTGCTGTATAACTTACTACCTGTGGATAGGACACATTGGGGCAGATTTATCAAGCAGTCTGAATGTCAGAATATTTCCAGTTGCCCATGGCAACCAATCACAGCTCAGCTTTCATTTCACCAGTGCTCATGAATATTTTAAACGGGAGCTGTGATTGATTGCCATGGGCAATTGGAAATATTCTGACATTCAGACTGCTTGATAAATCTGCCCCAATCTGCTCAGCAAATCCTTCATAACATTATGGGGCAGATTTACTTACCCGGTCCATTCGCGATCCAGCGGCGCGTTCTCTGCGGTGGATTCGGGTCCGGCCGGGATTCATTAAGGCTGTTCCTCCGACGTCCACCAGGTGGCGCTGCTGCGCTGAAGTTCCCCGGAATGCTCTGAAGTTCACCGGCCTTTTTTTGCGGCAGTTTTTCCGAATCCGTCAGGTTTTCGTTCAGCCACGCCCCCCGATTTGCGTTGCGTGCATGCCAGCGCCGATGCACCACAATCCGATCGCATACGCCAAAATCCCGGGGCAATACAGGGAAAATCGGCGCAAATCGGAAATATTCGGGTAACACGCCGGGAAAACGGGAATCGGGCCCTTAGTAAATAACCCCCTATGTCTGCTGATAGGACACTATGTACAATCTACTCAACTCCTCCTGCTCTATAACATGCTGTCTGCAGATAGTACTCTATGGGGTTATATATAATTATTTTTCTTTATTTTTTGACACTTTTTTTGGCGCATTGCAATTCTGCTTCTTTTTGGGAACATTTTGAAATGTCCGCCGGACATTTTTTTTCCATCAGTAAGACACATTTGTTTGCTATTCCAGATGTGCGCAATGTCGCAAATGACATTAATCATTTCAAATTGTCTAATATTTGCGAAATTTTTGGTGGAAAAAACTCCAGCTAAAACCATACTTAAGGAAAACTTAGAAAATGGAAAGAAGTGACTTGAGACATTTGTGTGACATTTTTGCGACTTTTGTAACATGTCTCAAAAAGAGATCTGAAAAAATCCCCATTAAACTTAAGTAAAAAGTGAGATTGATAAATTACCAAAGAAAAACGACAGGCAGAAACAAACAAAGATAAGATAAATGACCACCTATGTATAACTTGTTCAGTTCCTCCTGCTCTATAACTTGCTGCACGCAGATAGGACACTTTGTACAATCTGCTCGGCTCCTCCTGCTCTATAACTTGCTGCCTGCAGATAGGACACTATGTACAATCTGCTCAGCTCCTCATGCTCTATGTGATAACTCCTGTAGATAGGACACTATGTACAATCTGCTCAGCTCTCCCTGTTCTATAACATTCTGCCTGCAGATAGGACACTTTGTACAATCTACTCAGCTCCTCCTGCTCTATAGCATGCTGCCTGCAGACAGGACACTTTGTACAATCTACTCAGCTCCTCCTGCTCTATAACTTGCTGCCTTCAAATAGGGCACTAAGTACAATCTGCTCAGCTCTACCTCCTCTATAGCATGCTGCCTTAGATGGGACACTATGTCCAATCTGCTCAGCTCCTCCTGCTCTATAACATGCTGCCTCAGATAGGACACTGCACAATCTGCTCAGCTCCTCCTGCTCTATAACATGCTGCCTGCACATAGGACACTATGTACAATCTGTTCAGCTTCTCCTCCACTATGTACAATGGGGTCAGTTTATTTTACTTTAAAACATGTTTCTTGCCGACACTGTATTTCAATAAAACAGGTTTCCGTCATTTTGTAGAGGTGAATGATTTTTACGGATCACACAAAGGACATGACACATAGTTTCTTTTTGTATAACATTGAAGCAGAAGCCTGCAGCCTGATGTAGTATTTCTATCGTGTAAGTGATACTTATTGCAGTAATATTCCGTCATTTGCTTCTCCTCGTGTCCTGTTGTGTATTATAAGTGTTATATTGGGCTTTCTGGGTACATTACTTGTGAACAGATGATGCACATAATGTAGTATACGATGATATAGCTTTCTGGGAAAATCGAAGGCCTTGAATCTTTTCCAGCAAACCCCTCAGAGATGTGAACATATTTCACAGACACGAGTCAATTGTAAAAACGATGATGCCCCCTTGTTTGTAGAGAAGCTCAGCAGCTGTTGTGAGCATTAGCCCCCTTTGGACAGACAAACTACATTCAGATCAGTCTAACCTAATCACAGTGTGAGGCCAAACATCTTCTGCGCGCCTAATGTGGCTGGATTTTCCTCCCGGATACCTCAAAATTTAAGGAGTTTTATGTAGAACATGGCTTAGGGCACATGTACTGTATGATTATAATATATAACCATCAGATATGGAATTTATCTTTTACTCATTTTTATTATTTTACTAAATTTTGCCAGAAATATAAAACATAGGGGCTCATTTAAAAAGCCGCACTTTCGTCAGGTTTCCCGAATATTTCCCTTTTGCGGCGAATTGCCCCGGGATTTTGGCGCACGCGATTGGATTGTGTCGCATTGGCACCGGCTTGCATGCGACAGAATTCAGGGGGCAGGCCGCTGGACAACCCGACGGATTCGGACAAACCGCGGAATTTAAGAAAGGATTTGTGTCGCAAGATCAAGCACTCACATGCACCAGGAAGAAGAAGGTGAACTCTGGCGGACCTCATGCAGGAACTCGGATGCACGATGTTAGTGAATCGCACCGGACCCGAATCCTCGTCGGACAACGCACCGTGGTATCGCGACAGGAACGGGTAAGTAAATCTGCCCCATAGAGTTACCCAATATGGTCTAACAAGGGCAGATATAAACACAATAACCATAATACAGTAATAAAGAGAGTGGAGGGACGGGAGAGTGAAGGGAAGACAGGGTAGTCTGGGGGGAAGTTCTCATGCTAATCATAAAGCGTTCAAGGCAGGACCATCGCCATCACTGGGCACACCTGGGCAAGTGCCGGGGCCCAGACCTGCTGGGGGGTCCAGATTTGGCGGTACATAATTAATCCATAGGGAGTGAGGGAGGCTTAATATAAAATAACCATGATGGGGCTCTTTGGGATGATAAACTAGGGAATATGAGACTGTTTTAGCTTCTGAATTTTTAATGCCCCTGGTATACTGTTCTCTCTGTCCTCTGTTATTTTGACCTTGTGCTTGTATTCAGAATATTCTTTTGCCTTGTAACTTTGTACTGCATTCGTCATCTTGGTTCTGTGGCTCAAGTACTTCTTAAATACCTGTGCAAGCGGTCTACACATGAAAGGAGGTGCAAAGCCTTACAGAAATCTGGTGCAAGGTCCTTTGTAAATCTGATCCTCTGTGTTTTGCACTTTGGCACAGAAAGGGAGCACCGATTAGTTGTCTCTTGGTAAGCGAGGTAAGTAGGCAGGGACAGCTGGGAAGGCTTAAGGTAAGAGTCTCGTACAGACTGCTTCTTACAATCCACTTAAATGCCTGGTTTAATGAACCCCATGGATAATAAGTCCTAATAGATTGTGAAACATAACAACGGAGCTCTTAGCTATGATTTGGGATAATTATAAATATAAGTAGCCTGCAATTACAGTAAAAAATAAAAAAGCATATAGGTTTGAAAGGGAAAAACAATACATATTAACCACATTTGACAAGTAAATCGGGATTACATTTCCAATTAATTTTGCGGCTCTCGTGGACCGTTGCCTGGGGAAATCCACGCTGTTCTCAAATCTCCGGTCATCTTTCAAACCTATATGTTTGTAACTATCTATAGTTATTGTTAGGAATAATGTTTTTTTAATGTAATTTTACGTGATTGGTTAAACCTGATGGGAAAGGAGTGGTCGACCGGTGTAGTACAGGTATTTAACACACGGGCCAACCACACTCTCCAGTCATGATTAAGAGCACTTGTCTGTGCTAGAAATGCGTTGATGATGATTTTACCATGCCACCTGTATTTTACCTGATGGATGCCCTAAGAATACAATAAAGGCGGTCTTATCATTGCTTTTATACCTACCATCTAAAATATGTCATATAATCCTTTTTAGTAGTAAGTGAATGTCATTCTCATAATGCCCCCTTTCAGTAGCCCTGCTCTCACTTACATTCCCACTTTTCTGAAGCCCTACCTAGTTGTAATGCCCACTTTCTGTTAGTCTCCTATTTAAAATGCACCCTTTCCTGCACTTCACCTAATCTTTGCCTCCCTTTCACCCAACTTGAGTCCTGCAGTCCTGTCTTCTTCACTACCTTTGGTCCCTGCTTTACCAGTACAGGCGGTCCCCTACTTAAGGACACCCGACTTACAGACAACCCATAGTTACAGACGGACCCCTCTGCCCAGTGTGACCTCTGGTGAAGCTCTCTGGGTGCTTTATTATAGTTCCAGACTGCAATGATCAGCTGTAAGGTGTCTGTAATGAGGTTTTATTGATAATCCTTGGTCCAATTACAGCAAAAATTTTGAAACTCCAATTGTCACTGGGGCAAAAGAAAAAAATTTGTCTAGAACTTCAATTATAAAATATACAGTTTCGACTTACATACAAATTCAACTTAAGAACAAACCTCCAGACCCTATCTTGTATGTAACCCGGGGACTGCCTGTATTACATACTATTGGTAGTTTTACTAGTAGTATTACATCCTGGCCATACCAGGGAATGATTGTCTATATAACACATGGGTGACTTGCATCTAAGTGAGAGATGTTATAGATCTCCACTAAGTCTTGTGGTTGGAGTCCCTTTAAGAAGATAATTTATTCTGTCCCTTTTGTTAAATAAACAGCTAGATGCTTTAGCTGTGCTACTACTCATGTATTTAAAAAAATTATTTTTAATAGGCTTTCTTCCAAAACTGTGGTATGGTGGACCAAGGAACTTGGCGTCCAGGGGCCATATAGAGACTTTGGTGGCACCTCATCTGAGGTGGCGGTCGTATCTCCATTAAGCCACAACAATGAGCTACTGGGAGGTTAACAATGCTCAGGATCCATTGGCTTTAGTAGTTGGGTAGTAGAACTATATGTTCTGATGCTCTCCAAGTGGCAAAGAAAATGTATCCATACCTTCTAATGATGTTCTAACTGTTCCTGAATCCGGCCTTCCAAGTCCATTCATCACGGAAGTTGACCACCAGCGATTAACCATTGCAATCTTGCTGGTGTGCTACACCACAATCACAAATTTTCTGTGTTTTTCTTCCACCTCTTGTTTCGAGGTTGATTTTTTATTGTCTCATCAATGTGATAAACTGTATATGAAATAGACTAATTCTGTTATTGCTCTGCAGACATCTGTAAAGTCTATTTTTATGTGAACACCCTGTATTGTAATATGGATTTTAAAACAGGTGGTCAGTCCAGTCTCTTCCCATGTTCTATTTATTGTCTATACAGTTTTGGTCATGGTTGGCCTACACTCCTACCCATCCTTCTGAATGCTTAGTACTTCCATGTATAGACAGTTACAGGTCTCAGTCTCATGAGCTAGAAATGGGGTATAAGAACCACTATGGTTTTTGGCATCACCCAGTCTCTCAAATTAATCCTAGGCCTAGGCCATGAGACGTATCTTAAGACACAGTGGGTAGAACTATCTTAAGGCACAGTGGGAAGGACTCCCTAGGACTTTGATTGGATTATACCAACTGAAGCTAAGTATAAATAGACTTTTTTTCCTATATTTAACAGTGTGTGTTTAAGGAAATCTACCATTTGCTTGTGTACATTATGAACCAAACATACCTTAACAATGCTGTAGCTACACTGATGCAGAAATATATATTGTTTAATCCCTGAACTGAGTGGTTTTGCTGAAAAAACTATTATAAAATTAAGATAATGAGGCTCTGCTGCTCCTGTGGCTGCCCTAGCGCTCTCCTCTTACCCTATTAGGCACTGCTCCAGCCTTGCCCTGCTAAGAATACATAATCACTATGTTGTCCATGACAGGCAGAAGTTATCAATCATTGCGCCACCCCCCAGCTGCTAGGTATGAATCATCCAGCTTAGGTTGATTAGTCCTGTCTGGAGCTCAGGGAGCTCCTATGTATGTGGAAGTAATGTGTTTATGTACGGCAGGCAGACTGCACCCAGCTTTCCCACGGTCCTGAATTTAGTTCAGGGATTTAACAAGATATGCATCAGTGTAGCTACAGCATTCTTAAGGTATGTTTGGTTCACAATTCCTTAAAACAAATGGTAGATTTCCTTTAAGTCTTTCATTATTATTATTATTATTATTATTATCATTATTATTATTATTGTTATATATAAGCAGTTTCCATAAGTAACCCACTTGGTTACACCTCTGCATTAAGAGAAACACACTACAGAACTTCCCCAATGGAAGCCATGTGCCCTTAACCTAAGACCTCACTGCTATAAAAAAAAATACCTTGAATGTCAAGGCAAAACATAGGGGGTCATTTACTAAGGGCCCGAATCGCGTTTTTACGACATGTTACCCGAATATTTCCGATTTGCGCAGATTTTCCCTGAATTTCCCCGGGTTTTTGGCTCACGCGATCGGATTGTGGCGCTTCGGCACCGGCGTGCCCGCAACGGAAATCGGGGGGCGTGGCCGAACCAAAACCCGACGGATTTCAGCGCAGCAGCGACACCTGGTGGACGTCGAAGGAACTGACTTAGTGAATCCCTGGAAGACCCGAATCCACCGCAGAGAACACGCTGCTGGATTGCGAATGGACCGGGTAAGTAAATCTGCCCCATTGTGTCCAATTCTGGCTGTCCCTGCACAGCTGAGCTGTAGCACTCGGCACTCTGCTACATACGAATCCACATACTGTGGTCTCACCAGCCCAGAGATCTCGGCTGCTAGCATAATGGACGTACAGTGTCATTAATCTTCACTAGCCGGGCGAGTTCCGCTATAAAAGATTTATGACAATTAGCGGCTGGATGGAGCACAGGTGTGTTCCCCATATTTATGGTGCAGGGATGCATATGTAGAGATACATTTATGCGGCTTTTAATGTGTGCATTTAATTATCAGCATGATTATTATTCTACATAAACTCTGTGGGTGGGATTGTATATCTCTAAGCAAACAGCAGTTTCCCAATCTGTTACAGTAGACCTGCCATCCGAAGGTGGCGCCTCGGTGACTATTACCCTCCTAAATTTGTTTATAGCGTAAAATTTCGAAAGTGCTATAGTAAAAATCAATGTTATTAGCGATGGAAATAGCGAGAGATGTGGGACCCCAAATTACGACTAAATACTACCCAAATAACTTCACCAATTAATTGAACTGTAAATAAATTGATGGCAAGTGTGTAATTAACATTGGGGTGCGTTAATTGCTATGAGCAATTTATCAACAAGCATTTGGGAAAGAAACAAATCATACAAGCTCCAGCAGGTTTACGCTAATTGTCATGGTGAAAAACAAATAGGTTTTTTCTTGGGGGGGGGGACTTTTTTTTCTTCTTAACCCTTAAAGAGCCTGGTAGACTGTTCTACCATTGATGGTTCCTATTGTGTATATACTATTAATATCTTGTAATGGCTTTTGGGCCTAGTTTGTCCAAGCTGTATTGAACAGCATAACAATATTGTAAAAAACAAGTGTCTTAGTGGGTATTTTAGGAAATTCTATTATTGTATTTTCTGATTGCTACAAAAAATTCTGCAAGTCAATCTTTATTCTAATGGAAAGTTATATGACTTTCAAAAATATGGAATTTTTTCTGTAAGAGCGGCCGTTTTTCACTCGCAAGGGATAAGATTTTGCTCATGCCAAGTAATTGTAACCAGCTCTTTGGAGGTGTGAACCTAAACTATCTGCTACCTGAGGCGAGTGAATGGCGCCCCCTTCATCCCATCCAGTAGTAATATATCAGGTTATTTTTTTAGTAAATGGGTTCTCCATCCAGTGTCTCACACCCGCGTTGACATTGGGTCGAAAGAGAGATTACTTTTAAGAGTTTCGGTCCTGCCTGTAGTAGGTGACTGTGCCCATGATGCTGCCCCCCCATTTCACTACAGATTGTACTGCCTGAGGCAAGAGGCTCAACTCGCCTCATGTCTGGTGCACCCCAGGGTCTTAGTTCTGCGTGCTTCTTTCCACATGAGGTTGTACACTGCAAAAGTTAAAATCCATATTGTAAGCCAGCAGTATGAATCAAGTGCATGAAACACTCAAGAAGTATTAGCAGTGCAGTTCTTTGGTGAGCCCTCCCATACATCTCATCCTCTTTATGGTTTCCAATGAGTTGAATAAAGAAACTCCAATGGTCTGTTGGTGCAAACTTTGGATCAAGGCCCCGTATGCCTAAATACCTACCACCATCCCCATCAATAAATATACCACACAGTGGGGAGCATAATGCATAGATACCAGCAATGAATATACAGGCAGTCCCTGCCTTAAAACAAATTGACTTACAGACGACCCCTATTTACAAACGGATCTCTCTGCCCACTGTGACCTTCCGGGAAGCATGTAATTTACTAATCTTTAGTCCCAGGCTGCAATGATCAACTGTAAGTTTTCTGCAATGAAGCTTTATTGTTCTTCGTTGTTTCATTGTTGGCCCAAAATATTTAAAATTCAAATGTCACAGGAAATAAAAAATTATTTGGCTGGATTTACCCTTCAAAATGTACCTGTTCCAATTTACATACAAACTTGACTGAAGTAAAAACCTATTGAACCTATCTTTTACATAACCAGTTGACTTCCTCTACATTCAAAAATATATACCAGAAATAAATATGCTGCACACATCAATGTATACCTGCAGGGATTATACCAGACACATACATATATTGACATATAAGTTTCACCTGTTGTGTTCTCTCTCTATACTAACTTTACCAGAACTAATATTTATTATGGTGGACTCACATGTATCAGTTATAGAATGGTGCAGTTGTATGGCGCAGGGCAGCGGACCCTACTTACATAGGTCCCTGCTACCGGAGACCGGAGACAGCAGATCTCCAGCGGGAACTGCAGACCACGCGGCACGAACAACTTCTGCCGCGTCGGTCTGCAGTTCCCGCAGGAGATCTGCTGTCTCTGGTAGCGGTGACCCATGTAAGTATGGTCCGCTGCCATCCTCCCCCCTGAAAGGACCCCCTTCCCCGCTCACCTCTCCGGTCGCTCCGTCTCCGCTCTGCCACGCCCCCGGCCACCCTGCGCCTTATAGTCCGATGCGCCTTATATATGGATAAATTCCATATATAAGGCACATCAGACTGATGCGCCTTATATTCCGGTGCGCCTAATGGCCCGGATAATACGGTAATATGATAGCACCCCCTCATTAATTGGTATATAGTACAGCAGCATCTCCTCATTAATTAAGGAATACTACAGCAACACCTGCCGGCCTCAATCATTTATATGTGATACTTTAGTAGTGCAATGTCATCATTGTACCACCTTTTTTCATACATAGTGGGCAGGAAGAGGTAGTGCATCCACACTGTACTCATATTCAATTGTTTATGCTTGTAGGTAACGTGCCAAACAAGCCTTTTTTGTGATTAATTTAGGGTAAATAAAAGTTTGAGGGCACTCAATGCCCTCAAAAAAAAAAAAAAAGGATGACCTCTTTTTAAAGGAAGAGCAGGGCAATGTCTACCAAAGCTAAGTGAAAGGAAGCAAGCAGACGAACTGGGTGAGAGTGTGCATCAGACCTTGTTTGTCATATCTATAGCTCACCAAATTGATAACCGCATATGAATAATTTGAAGATTTACGTTCATTCAGGACAAGTTATCATTATTGTCAAAGCTGCTACAGTAACTAGTTTCTCTAGATGAGTACCACAACCAGGTGTTGTAATATGGAGGGCTAGTTGAATGATTGGTCAGCAGCCTCCAGCAGCTTCAGAAGCGGTGTTCACTAAATACTTTATATTTGTGGTTAGCCGGCAGACAGGTGTCTTCTATTGACTTGTCTTTCAGGTCCCTCTTTGTTCTGTAATATTTTGCTGTGATTCTGATCTTTTTGCTGATGCTTGACTTCGCTTTGCTTCAAAATTTTGTCCCAAGTTGCCGTCTTGGTTTTGTCTTGGTTTGTTTAACTTTGCCTTCTTGTCTGTCTTATATCTGTTTGTTTGTCTCAATTTACTGTGCACTTAACTGGGATAGAGGAACTGCCTAGTTATTGCCTGTATTTTTATGGAGGTCTGGAAATTAGGCAGAGACAGAGGTTGTGGGAAGCACATGGCTCACACTTCTACCCTGTCATGGTAATTATGATGCAGGATGCTTAATGGAAATATACCATTAAAGTCCAGCATGATAAACCAAGGATACTGTGGTAATCATCTTATATTTGTCATCCATTTCCTCCATCCTCCTAAAAGGAAATGGATCTTACGGTGTGAGACTACAGCAGGCAGAAGGGATGGGAAGTGCCGAGGAAGCTGGGGGAAGGGGAAGTCAAAGTTGCAGTCTGTAAAGCTGCAGCATGGATGAGCTCTGGTAATGCCCTTCTGGATCATTAGCATAATTTGACCTATTCTGTGAGTGTCTTTATGATATTGCATTGTGCTCACAATCTAATATGTTAATTTATTATTCTTAAAGTAAATCTACCAGAACAATTAACTAATATAAAGTATTGTCACTTACAGGGTCATGTGGGCACCCTCTGCCTGCATCTGTGTTTTGTATTCTGTTTCATGGCTTTGTTTTTGTAATATGCTAATGAGTCTGAGGTGCTCTGGGGGCATCATCAGAGAGATGACTAATGCACTTCCTTAGCAGTCCTTATTCTCCTCCTCCTTATTCCTCTGTCCCTGCCAGAGAATGGGTGATGTTTTACAAATTCCTGCACATGTGTGGTCAGCTCTTCATTGAGCTGTCGTCTTATGCTGAGGCATAATAAAGAGCCATCCACAAATGATGTAGGTAAAGCATCCTGCATCATAATTATCAAGACAAGGAAGAAGTGTGAGCCATGTGTCAGCCTACTTGCCAGCCCTTTACCCTGGTTCCGTGCATAGCACGGTGAGAAAAACAATCATAAATAAGACAGACAAGAAGGCAAGGTCAAACTTACTTATTTTAAAACCACGATGGAGACAAGGTACAAAATCGTGAAGCAAAGAAAAGTCAAGTATCAGGCAAAAGGTCAGAATCACAGCGAAACATCACAGAACTAACAGGGACCAGAAAGATAACAAGTAGCAGTATGCTGGCTAACCTGGAATATACATTTATTATACAAGACTCCTCTTGTGCTGCCCTTAAGCTGTGGAACTTGCTTAGACTTGCTTCTTAAATTGGTTCCTCAAAAACTCAAAGATGCCTGTAAGAAGACTTTATTGCTTTTTGTGCTCTTATAACATTATTCTGTTTAACTTTATTATTACTCTCCATTCCAATAAACACATTTGCCTGTATAATTTGTGCATTTTTTGATTTTTTATTTGTTTTCATTGCTTGTTATTTTACTTATTTCTTTTTATATTCTTATTCGTTAATTTCTGCTGAATATGTTGGGGATACATATAAAGAGTATCATTATTTATTAGCTATTATTTATCATATATTTTTCAACATATTTCATCTAAATCAGAAAAATGTTCTGTTTTTTGGAACTTTATAGTTGTACGGAAAATACATTTGCCACCCTTTGGGCTACAGAATAGGATTTCGTCTTTCTTCGTCTTTCGCTTTTCCCTTACAATAAGCCCTGTTTTGAATACCCCCGGTGATAATGTCCTGTTGATTTTTAGAGCACAAAATTCTGTTATTTAAGCTGGTTGGATACTGACCAATTGCGCTAATGGAGACACCTCCCTGAGGGAAGTGTAAGGATGTAATTTAGTCAAGAATGGGAAGTAGAATACAGCAGCTTGTGATTACTAGAAAGTTTATTCAACAAGCTACTATTTGTTGCCGGGCGTCAGGTACAGCATTTAAAGGTAAAATAGCACTTAAAAATCATAATTGTGTGGGGGCGATAATATTTAGTTAAACAGTGATTTTCTTGCTGTGGAATACATAATTAGGAATATATATATATAAACAGCGTGTTTCATAGAACAGACAATAGATGAACTCTTTGTGTTTTCTTTGAGGTTAGTCATGAAATAAGAATTCTTAAGAAATGTGGTGTATAAATGAAGTTTTATTTCCTTTAAGGCAACAGGACTGTGTAAAAAACTTTCATATTCCAAGATTGTAGCTGGATTCAGAGCACTCTGGTCTACTGGTATGTGAGATGTTTTTAATGTACTGCTGCATAACACATAGTTAAAAAAAACAGTTACCCTAAAAAAAATATATAAACACATAATTACCCTGATTTAGATCCAGGTTCCCACATCACTCCAGTACTTTCCAATGAAAGTACTCTTTTTGGCACCCGGCTGCTTGTCTAAGGCCATATTTACAGGTGCACTGCACAGTGATCGTAATAGGTACTGAACCTTGCTTCAGGCGATTGCGTGGTGCACTGGTGGATCCAGCTGTAGACGCGGAGGCAGGTGCCAAACAGACAGGCACACCGCACATGCATGAGGAATTCTCTCAGGATTCAAGTCACCAGGAGATTGGGACAGTTCCATGGGGCGTGCAGAGGGGCAGGATTACGAGGCAGAGCGGAAGGAGGTGGGGCCTAGCCTTTTCTTGGTGGCCTATAGGCAGCCAGGGCCTAGAATACCGGAAAGGCTGGCAGTTGTGGCCTTGGGCACACTGTGGTCATACTGTGCTTGGTATGGGGACCGGAGGGCCGTCCTAAAGCCTGGCAGGTCTCCAGCAGGTGGTGTGTGCAAGAAATATGGAGGGAGAGGCTGATGTAGTGGTTTCTCCCTGGGGCAACTCCTGAGTGTCTGTAGGATGAGTCCCTGGGTAATGGATGAGAAAGCCCGTGGTGGTGACAGCCGTATCCAGGGGTTACACGGAGGCGACATTGTGCAAATCAACTTACAGTTCTTTATTGAACAGCAGGCAATTCACAATTCACGTAGCTTGTGCGCCCGATTTCCTGCATCTGTCCCTTCTCCGCTGATGTCCGCCGGAGTTCACCTTCTTCTTCCCGGTGCTTGTAAGTGTGTGTCTTGCAACTCAATTTGAAATTTAAATCCCGTGCGTAGTCCGAAACTATCGGGTTGTCCGACGGCCACGCACCCGATTTGCGTTGCATGAAAATTGTCGCGATTGCGCCTAAATCCGATCGCGTGTACCAAAAAAAAAAATGTTAAATGCGGTACAAATCGGAAATCGTCGGGAAACCCTATTGTAAATGCGGTATGCGGACCCTTAGTAAATGAGCCCCATTGTGGATCACATTGTACAGAATAATATGTATATAACTATGCACATCTTCATTGGTACACACCTGAGCAGACAGCTAAGAAAAGAAATTGGTATGTGGGGGGGTATATCAGAATAACAGGAGTAGGGATCTCTCATCTCTAATTCTTGCAGTGTACTTCCCCCATGTGGTCAGCAGATACTGGGACAGATCTGTGTATAAGTATATAAATGTGTATATCACTGCATAATTGTGTGCGCATAAGTGTATAAATGCGTGAGTATAAAATATTTATATTTTCTAAGGGGGTGTATGCTGTGGGGCCCTGCCTCTCCTAGTTACGCCCCTGTGCATTAGTGAGAATGGGGGATTCCCGTTCTCCCATTTGCTGTGGTGCTGGTGTCCCAGCTGATGGACCCAATTCCCATTTTTAGAGTTTCACTGTACCTCAGAAATGACTGATAAAAAAAAAGAAAAATCCTTTCTGACATGTTTGTACTTTTTGTAACCAATTTATGAATAAGAAATATATAAAATCAAAAATTTTTTAAAGAAAATCATTCTTAGTGGCTCGTTTTCTTTTCTATATGCTGCTGATTCTGGACATTCTAGGGAGTCTAGTGTGTTCCACTACTTGTTGTATTTTTGTGCCAAACAATACTTTTATATAAGTGGACTGGTTGGGAACCAGTTAATATTCTGCAGAACCCAATATGAGTCTATTCCATAACAGGAGGATGGGGTCTGAATAAATATCTAATCCTTTATGATTTGACTGTAAATCCCAGTATTTATGGCCTGTGTATCCGCAGCCTAAGTAGTGCATTTTTTTTTTCACACAGCACTTTTTGGCTTTGGATAAATTTTCTAAGCCTAATTTTGATAAATTGCAAAAATATATAAAACAAGTCAAATATTTTTCTATCTTAAAAAAAGCTTTGTTTGCCAACTTCCTGTGGTGCGGAATTTAAAGAGTCAAATAATGTATTTTTCCCAGTCTGATCTGCGTGTTCCAGAACGATTACAGCCTGTTTATGTGAAATCCAGTGACATCAGATCCAACTACTCATCAAGGTCACATCAGCGAGTGGAAATAGGACATTAATACCCACTGAGTCCACATGGATAAGCCAGTCAAAACTGATAGTTCAGGGCTAGATGAGAAAATGCCTTCAGTGATAGAAATGTAGCATTGAGGGTCAGTGAGATGGAACTGGAGAAAACAGAATGGGAGGAGTCGGGCCTGACCATATGGTGGATGCCAGAAACGGGGCAGACCTGTCAGGGCCAGGCACTCTGGGAAGGCAGGCGAGAGCAAATTATCATGAAAGAACAACATGCATCCCGCCACGGAGAAATGAGGACAGAGGGCTCTGGGCAACACAGTGTCCGGTGACTGACACTTGCACTGATGAGAGACAGCACTGGAAGTTGAGCCCGGCTTATGCAAAGTTGATTAGGGTGGATTGGCCTCTGATTCTGTCTGAAAAATGAACACAAACCAAGAAACACAATTTTTTTTTTTTTACGCTTTTGTCTAACGAGCTTCACTCGGATACATCGATTCCTATGAAAATTAATTACAGGCTTTGCCACACTCACTAATTGACTAAATAGTTTATTAAACCCATGGCTGTTGTGGTTCATTCACTGTGTTAATTTACAAGTAAGTGGATCATTCTTCTGTATCTAGATGCTGGGTGAACGTAGCCAGATTATTCAGGGATGGGGAATAGGGACTTTTCACTCACTACACAATATATATATAATATATTTATATATGTTGATTGTGTATTTAGTTTTTTGGATACTTAAAAAATTATGGGGCTCATTTACTAAGGGTCCGCGAAGCGCATTTTCGTCGGGTTTTAACGGGTTTCCGTTTTGCGCCACATTTAACAGGGGATTTTGGCGTACGCAATCGGATTTTGGTGCATCGGCGCCGGCTTGCACGCGACACAAATGGGGGGGAGGGCCTGAAATGTGTCGCAAGACACGCACTTACAAGCATCAGGAAGAAGAAGGTGAACTCCGGCGGACCTCGGCGGGGAAGCGACAGATGCAGGAACTCGGATGCACAAGCTACGTGAATCGCGCCAGACTTCATCCTCGTCGGACATTCCGAATCAGGGTTTGCGACAGGACCAGGTAAGTAAATCTGCCCCTATATGTCCGTCTATGTATGTATGTATTTATGTATCTATCTATCTATCTATCCAAGAAAAAAATGAGACTGCACTCCAAGGTAAATGTGAAAAAACAGATGGGAGTTTTATTAGCCCAAAGCTCCCATCCATTTTTTCACATTTACCTTGGAGTGCAGTCTCATTTTTTCCTTGGATATATTCGGACTTTTCAAATGTTGTCTATCTATCTATTTATTTATATATCTATCTATCACTATTTGCAGAACAAAATTACACCATCTGTCTAGAACTGGCAACTGCATTATTACACCTATACTGGTGCCGTGTGTGCCATAGGCTGGCAGCTCCACAGTGATGTTGTCCTTGCGCCAATTAGCTTCAGAACCACATGTAGCATTTGCCATAAACCTGTTCATATGTACTACCTGAGGAAGCAATTTTATTAATAAAGTCTGATATTGATTTTAATATCAGGAGTCCGGAGTATCTTTCTTCGAGCGCTCACTATAAACGTTTTTTGGAGCATCAGTAGAAATTTTGACGTTGAAAACCATCCACCGGTGACCCTGGAACACGGAGGACGGGACGTTTCATGGACAAGCTGCCTGGATAGCTGCGACTAGACTATATATGCCTATTTATCCACCATATCAGGTGAGGGTCTAATCACCTATGCACGAAAAAAACTGATTTTAAATACTGAATAATTAAAACAAAGTTTATGATTTTTATTAGAATTACACAATATCACAAAGACATTCTTTTTAAAAAAAAATTGTTGGAAGGGGGGGAGGGGTAACAAGTGTAAGCAAGGTCAAACAGTATGTTCTGGAGAGACAGTATACGACAAACATCCAGTACACGTGATCCGGTAAGTATGTAAATATAGTGGATCGCACCATTTAGATATAACATAAATATATATTGGTAGATGATGCAGGTTGACTTATTGACAAAATGCCATCAAGGGAACACACCTGGGTGTTTAATATATTGCCCAACCCGGTGTCTGTGTTTATTGTATTGCACTTGCCCTTGGTTTAGCTATAGTGCTTGTGAATATACATCTAATCCCTATAAGGCCAGTGTGTCTATGCAAAATATAAGTTGCATCTCTGCATTATTACCTGCTGATGATGATGCACGTGGGTCTGGATGGCTGACACCCCGACGCGCGTTTCGGCACGCTGCCTTCATTTCGTTTCGTTGTCTCTCCAGCACATACAGTTTGACCTTGCTTACACTTGTTTTAATTATTCAGTATTCAAAATCTGTTTTTTTCGTGCATAGGTGTATTATTATCTAATTGATACCGGATTTAAATGTAGTCCCACAACAGGGGATCATAGTGTTAAAACGCTGAATCCCCAATTGGAGGGGAAGCTATCCCTGACCCCTCTTTAACATTGTTCTTTGTGTTGTGACACTTACTCATAGATCCAGGCACCATCACTGTGGTAATCTTCTTATTTTTGTCATCCATGGCCTCCTTCATTCTACAATCAACTTAAAATTATGCTAATGAGCCTGAAGGGCTCTGGTGGGTCTTACACTGTGCAGGAGCACTTCCCCTCTTCCAATGTCTGAGATAGCAGCAGGCAGAAGGAGAGCAAGGTGCTGAGGGAGCAGGGGGTGAGGGAGACAGTTTAACAAGTCCCCAATAAATGTCGGAACTGTATATTTTATAATTGTAACCCCAGCCAAATGCTTTTTTGGTCTCTGTGACAATTGGATTTTAAAAATGTTGGATTGTCATAAGAATTAGGATTAACAATAAATCTTAATTGCAGACACCTGTGATAACTGTTACAGCTGATTATTGTAGCCTAGGGCCAAAGTACAGTAAATTACCAATTACCAGAGGTCCGTTTGTAACTAGGGGTCGTCTGTAAGTCGAGTGTTCTTAAGTAAGAGACTGCCTGTACTTAGGCCTCTTCACCAACTTCACCAAAATTTAAACCCCTTAGCAATGTGCGCCATAATAGTAAAGTACAGCATCACATGGATAGTGTTTACGGGCTACACCCTCTCCATACATATACGATAATATACAGTGGATATATCCCTCACATTATGGGGGAAGAGTTGGCAGAGATGTCATTGTTTCAGTAAGTTAGGTAAAATAAGAGTGATATGAAAATGTATTCACACTAATCATTGGTGGTATTGAAAAATTATAATTTTATAGGAAATCTACCATCAAAGTTAATCATGATAAACCAAGTGCTCATAGATGCAGTCATTTTTTACTACAGTAATCTTCTTATATTTGTGATCTATGGTTTCCTTCCGTAAAATAAACTTTTAAAACAATGCAAATGAGCCTAAAGGGCTCCTGGGGTGTTTCCAGAGCCCTTCAGTGATGTCTTTTCCTGGTTGTTACAATGAGCAGAACATGTCTCCCCCTCCCCCAGGAGACCTGCTCTGATCATAGTGACAATGGGGGAGATTTATCACTGACTTTTTGGCGTAAAAAAGTGGCAAAAAAAAAACGTAAAGGGTTTTTCTGCAGTCAAAAAATTGCAAGGGCCTTTTTTCCTGCCAAGTGACTGAAACATAGAACTTCTGCTAGTGCAATGCCGTGCCGTGCAAAACCAGATTTATGATTTTACGATTTTAAAAATAATTTCCAAAAAGTTGCATAGTCACTCCACTCCTTCCCAGGCGTATGTGCTATTGTGATTATTGTGCTCTACTTGCAATTATTTTGGTGGATTTGTACCATTGTACTGAACATTGTCTCCAATCGGGAAGTAGGCCATGCAATGATTGGTGGTTTAATAAAACACAGAAAACATGCCATGTAAGCTGAGAAGTAGGTAGGAAGGAAGGAAAGGAAAATGTTGCACTACGCCGATTGTTACTTAGGTTAGTGTGATAGTTTCAGTTTGGATAACTACAATGAAATGAATGACTGTAAGCTCTTGTGTCACTCCTCATCCTCATAGACTGTAAGCTCTTATGTCACCCACTCATCCACATAGACTGTAAGCTCTTGTGTCACCCTCTCATCCTCATAGACTGTAAGCTCTTGTGTCACCCCCTCATCCTCATAGACTGTAAGCTCTTGTGTAACCCCCTTATCCTCATAGACTGTAAGCTCTTGTGTCACCCCCTCATCCTCATAGACTGTAAGCTCTTGTGTCACTCCTCATCCTCATAGACTGTAAGCTCTTATGTCACCCACTCATCCACATAGACTGTAAGCTCTTGTGTCACCCCCTCATCCACATAGACTGTAAGCTCTTGTGATCAGGGCCCTCACTCCTATTGTTCCATATTTGTTTTTTGTAATGTAATATAGTTGTATATGTCTCCTATGATTTGTAAAGTGCTACACAATATGATGGCGCTATATAAATAAATAATTATTGTATGTTATTAACTCAAGAAATATAATGAGATGATACCCAGCGCAAAATTTGGTATCCAGATAATTGAACATTTACTACGAAGGAGCACAACTTGAGCTATGGGCCCAGAAATCTAAGGGTAACACATGCCAAAAAGAGGAATAGACCAAAAGTTTACAAAATGGAGGCAAAAATAGGATCAACATAATAGATTGTAAATGCTGATTCTCCCTTATAACCTTTCTTCTCTACCAACCATGTGACCTTTCTCAACCAATCAGCATTGAGAGATGTGATCATAATTTAAAGGGTACCAATTTGTCTGCATTAAGGTGGACCTGGTTAAAATAGGAATGTATAAGGAAGGGAATGTTTTTCCTGCTGTAGAACATTTGGGTTTTGCCTTTCTCTGTAGTAAATCTTTAGTATTTTACATTGGACTTAATGGACCATTGTCTTTGTATCATGGTAGATAAGGTTGAAGAATGAAATCCTATAATAATTTCCCTTAAAGGATAAAATTAAAGGGCCACCAGTCAGACCATTTCCAGGAAAATAAAAAGCTAACATAAAATAAACTGCTATCGCTTAGCTTTTTTTGGTTGATAGAGCCTCTAAGGACGTACTTCTGCCGGGCTCTGGCTTTTATGAGATTGAAAGGAGTTGAGAAACCTTTGAAAACCATTTCTTAAACCCCTTCGTGACCAACAGTATCGATATCAAAATTTTATAGGTGATCATTTGTGTTGAGCAGACCTGAACCACAATGACAGTCGGGTCGATGTCACATAAATTGGGGGTTCAGATCTCAGATCCTGAACCGGGACTTCAGTCAGAAGTTCGGGCTTGGCTTTCAGGCTCTTGCGTTTGGCGCTTGCAACAATCGTTGGTGTCAACTCCTTAGATGCCACCGAAGCATGCGCTTCGCCATTTTCCCTGGGATCGTTGCTCCCCAACGACAGCTTTGTTGGTGGCATTTTGTGGGTTAACATCTGTGATTGGGTGTTGCCGGTGGGTGGAACGTTTTGGTTCACGTACCTGAACCAAACTTTTGTTCTGGGTTCGACGAAGCCAAACATTGTTAGGTCCACTCATCACTAGGTTAAAAACAGGTTTAAAAATCTGCGAAACATATTGGCCTTTTATATAGTAACAAAACAGGACTGGTATCTCGACTTTTAATTTCTTAATTTCTCTGTTTGTAATTCAATATAATTCAATTTGATTAATTCGATTCAAAACATAAGAATCTTGTTTCACTATATATTCACTTTAAGAACCAAGAACAAAAGATGCCATATTTATTCACTGTGTGTCTCTTGCCATTAGTGGTTGAAATATATTTACCACATTTTGAGACAATGATGACCACTTCAACGGTCAATCGCTACTAGGATTCAAGTCAGTGCAGGCAAACATACAAGATATGTTCTTAAGTTGAATTTGTATGTAAGTGGGAACTGTATATTTTATCATTGTAATCCCAGCCAAATGTTTAGTCTTTGTGACAATTGGATTTTAGAAATGTTGGATTGACATAAGAACCAGGATTAACAATAAAGCTTCATTACATACACCTGTGATAACTGTTACAGCTGATCACCTGGGACTAAAGTACAATAAATTACTAATATCCAGAGCTCAGTTTGTAACTAGGGGTCGTCTGTAAGTCAGGTGTTCTTAAGTAGGGGACCACCTGTACTAAAAAGCTAAACTTGCCACAGAAGTAGTTGACGTACTTATTTGTCCTAACTGCATGGTGCTGATGTATATATGCTGATTTTGGGTAAAAAAAATGTGGTTTTGTAATTGTGTTTTATTCACATTTTACAAATTTAGTGTAAGGTGCAGACTTGGAATAGAACGACAGACACAGTCTGTGAGCCCCAGAGCTGAACCCCCTTGACTCAAAACCACCCCATGCGGCGGACAGTAATTGGGTGACATTCCCTGCTTAACTCTAAGGCTTGTTCCACACTTGCAAGTGTGATGCGATGAGCTTGCATCACACTCGCAACACGTGCTGCCCGGGTCTTCCAGCCCAAACGCTGAAAACCATAACTGAACTGACATGCTGAGTTCAGTTACGGTTTGCAGCGTTCGGGCTCATCGCATCACACTTGCAAGTGTGGAACGGGCCTAAGAGATGAGGACAAGACAGACCATTAAATAAGAAGAGTTTTCAGAGCAGAGTCAAGAAGATACAGGACAATAAAGTACCAAATCGATAGCCAATAGGGAATGCCAGAAAGACAACCAAAGGGGTCAGATACAAGCACTGATGGTAAATTCCAAGAACCTTTTATGTTATGTTAGAATTCTGGTTCTGGTTACTGATAAGGATTCGGTCCATCACAGAAGGTTAACTGCTAATGAACCAGAAGGAGACTATTAGGTGTGGTGCATAATTATTAACCAATACTACTGGGTGTGTGTTCACACTAGCGAACTTCAGCATTTATGAACAATAATCTAAGATGATCAAATCTAAACTCATCCACTTTGATAGCTATTTAGCTTAGATGATCAGGAGGAAATATGAATGACTGAGGCTTGTGTGATAGTTTGGACCCTGATCCGCTTGTTATGTATTGTAATGCACACTGGCTACAGAAGACTTTCAAAACTTTTTTCCGCCTAAAATATATGCACTTCGATACAATAAAGAAAATCTAGCATCAAAATCCATCATGATAAACCAGGGACACTTACTCATAGATCCAGGCACTGTAAGTGAGATTTATCACTGACTTTTTAGCGTAAAAAAGTGGCAAAAAAAAGGGTTTTTGCAAGGGCCTTTTCCCGTCACTAAGAAATAGAATAGAATAGAATAGAATAGAATGCTTTATTGTTCCCATAGGGGAAATTGATCTTGTCACAACCACAGCAACAACACCTCCATTCATGATCATAATTATACATATACATACAGGTAAAATACTAACATACATGTACTAACACACATATACAAACAAGTAATAAGAAGCTTCTTAAAAAACAGTAAAAAAGGGAAAAGCACCGAAGTTAAGAATATAATTACTTGCCCAAATTAACTAATGCAATTGCCCTAGGTATAAAAGAGTTTTTAAAACGATTCGTTCTACATTTAATATTACTTAAACATAAAACCACTGCTAGTGCAACGCCAGATTTATGATTTGCGATTTCTTTAAATAATCACAAAAAAAGCTGCAAGGTCACTCCCCTCCCTCCTGGCGTATGGGCTGTTGCGATTATTTTCCTCTACGATTACTTGCTCCTAAGGCAGTCATAGAACTATCGCAAAGATCCTACATAATGATAAATCTAATCCCATGTGTCGAATACCTGTTTAGCAAATAGCGCAACCACAACCAGACTTGGTGCACACTGTCAGACGGGGTAAGTGTTGGCGAACTCAACCTGTGATGTCCCTGTGGGCTACAGTCCTGCCTACAGCAAATAAACTGCCCTATGAAGGGTGAGCCCATTATCGGGAACCGGAGAGACCCTGCAAGATATGGAAAACTTACTTCCTCAGGAAGTTGCTGGATGGTGGATGGGTAAGATAAAGCCAGAGCCAGACCAGCATATGTACAAGGACATAGAGGGACAAACAACAGATAAAAACTTTAAAGCGGAGTAACAGAGTACGAGGTCAAAACCAAGATGGCAGCGAAACACAGAATCAAATTACTAAAAAGAGGTTGAGTAAACATAGCAAAGATACACAGAATAGCAAAGTAATAAAATGCAGTAAATCAGGAAAAGGTATGAGGAGACTAGTAGAACCAGAAAGGTGTCATGGAACAGGACAGCAATTTAAAGGAGTTCATGGACATCGCCCCCAGCAGCTGACTGGGTTTGGCCATCCATCACGCTAGTAACCCTCCTGGACAGGGCTGGGTTGCAGCGGAGTTGGGTGAAGTCCAATCTATCCCAAACAGCAGCAACCTAGCTTTTCACACTCACAAAATATTGAGGAGATCAATGCCTTCTAAGCCACAATGCTGGTACGGATGTTACACCGTGATTGCGATAATCTTCTTATACTTGTTATCAATGGCATGATCATTGTAACAATGAATTAAAACACTGAGGGGCTCTGGAGATACACTGAGTTGCTGTGGAAACACCCCCCCCCCTCATTAGCATCATGTTAAAAGTTGATTTTATAAGGAAGGAGACCGTGGATAAGAAATATAAGAAGTTTACCACAGTCATGGTGCCTGGATCTAGGAGTAATGTCCCTGGTTGATCCTTGCTTGACTTTGATGGCAGATTTTCTTTTAATGCAGCCTTAAATTTATAAACCATTTCTAGATTATTCAATGTACATTCAAATGTATAAGAGTCGTCTTTGGCAATTCCACAGAGCGACTAAACAACTCTCTGGGCATTATTTGTAGAAATGACTGTACTTTTTGCTTATGGCTTTAAATTGTCTTAGGGCTCTTCTTTCTTGCCTTCCAAACCTAAAACCAATGCACCCATAGATCACTGTACAGACCCTCACACAGCTGTGCCTGGGTGTCAGTCAGCCTTGCCTACAAGCCAGCTTCATATGAAATCTCCAGGGAAATGTCCCTATCTGAGAATGAATGGGCCTTGACTGGGAAGTAGTGAAGCCCTGGCCCCGGGCCTACCCCATCCACCATCTCTATTCTCAGTCTTTATCTTGTGGATAATTCTCTTTGAAAAGTATTGGATATTTCCAGAGGCTGTACGTAAGGTAATCTAGAGGAGCACATCCACCCTCCTGCTCTATACATGCCTTACGGCCTACAACAAGAGCCTAATCCTTCCATGAGTTCTTTCTTTCCTGGCACTGCCTGTAGATATTATAAAACTATTTCTATTTATTTGACTTTTTAGTTTTTTTTATCATTATAATGTGCTTATAGATTTTTACTTTTTTATCATATAGATTTTTATGTTTTAGTTTCTAAAGTATAAAAATCTATGTTTCTACTTTTTTATCATTATAATATGTAGATATATTTTTACTTTTTACTTTATCATTATAGTGTGTGCATAGATTTTTATGAAATATTAAATAATAAGACAGTACAGGAAAGGGTCCAAAATCAGGTACTAGAATGCACCCTCTTTTATCATTATAATGGGGCTCATTTACTAAGGGTCCGCGGAGAGCATTTTCGTTGGGTTTCTTGAAGATTTCCTTTTTGCAGCAAATTGCCCCGGGATTTTGGTGCACGCGATCGGATTTTGGCGCTTGCACGTGACAGAAATCGAGTGTGGGCCATCGGACAACCCAACGGATTCGGACAACGCGCAAGATTTAACATTTTGAATTGTGTTGCAATACATGTAATTACAAGCATCGGGAAGAATAAGGTAACCTCCGGCGGACCTCAGCGGGGAAGCGACAGATGCAGGAACTCGGGCGTACGAGCTTCGCGAATCACGCTGGACTACATCTTTGTCGGACCGTCCGAACCGGGGATCACAACAGGACCGGGTAAGTAAACTTGCCCCAATGTGTATATAAATTTTTACTTTTTTTCTCATTACAATATTTTTTTTTTTTAATTATTATATTGTGTATACAGGCGGTCCCCTACTTAAGGACACCCGACTTACAGACAACCCATAGTTACAGACGGACACCTCTGCCCACTGTGACCTCTGGTGAAGCTCTCTGGATGCTTTACTATAGTCCCAGACTGCAATGATCAGCTGTAAGATGTCTGTAATGAAGCTTTATTGATAATTCTTGGTCCAATTACACCAAAAATGTTGAAACTCCAATTGTCACTGGGGCAAAAGAAAAAACATTGTCTAGAACTTCCATTATAAAATATACAGTTTCGACTTACATACAAATTCAACTTAAGAACAAACCTCCAGACCCTATCTTGTATGTAACCCGGGGACTGCCTGTATAGATTTTTACTTTTTTATTATTATAATGTGTATATGGATTTTTACTTTTTAGTTTTTTTCTCATTATAATGTGTATATATATCTTTACATTTTACTTTTTATTATTATAAAGTGTATATAGATTTTTACTTTTTTCTTTTTTATTATTATAATGTGTATATAGATTTTTACTTTTTCATTTTTATAATGTGTATATAGATTTTTACTTTTTACTTTTTTATTAGTATTCTGTGTATATAGATTTTTACTTTTTACTTTTTTATTATTATGTGTATATATATTTTTACTTTTTCATTTTTTTTCCCGCTTTATGTGTTCACCTAAATGGACTTTTGAAATGTGCAGCTTTTTTAGAGGAACAGAAAGGGTTTGGCTAATCTTTGCGGAATGACTTCAGGGTTAAACTTCAGGAAAGGGAATAATAGTAAAAAAAAAAAAAAAAACTAAAATAATGTTTGTATTTACTGCAAGTGTTTACCTTGTCGCCCAGTATAGTTCTCGTTGTGTGCATCCATTCCTTTAGCTTTCCTACCACATGCTGTCTAAATCTCTCCACTTATCCCAAAGCTCCTTCTTCTCTACTTCCATTTACTATTTTTCTCCCTGAGATTGCTATTTAACTTTGCTGCATTGGTCCGATGTTTCTCGCCAGAGACGAGATTGTCTGGAACACTCCGTTCTGTCTAATGCACTGTGGGGAGCATATCAGCCCGAAATAGAGTCATGATGTATTGATGGTCATCACACTTTTTGATTGCTACTCATATACTATTCCTTATGTCAGGCACACAGAACACTTCAAAACATATTTTCTAGAAATTACATGGCAGAACCTCCAAGGTGTGTACACTTTTTTTTCCCATTGAAAATACCTGCTGAGTCTGAGAATACAGTTCACCCGTCAAAAATATTATTTCCCACGTTACCAAAAAAAATCTATATTATCGAGGCAAAAGCTGAATATTTTAGCGTAGCGTGAATAGTAAAGTGTTCAAATTTGTCAACTATTTTTTAAATTTTTTTATTGTGGACACATATAATTTTTACGCCTTCCTATTTTCTTTTTACGGCACAATTTATTGCAGTCGAAAAATGTTTTTTCGAATTTAATAGCGGAATTTATTTTACAACCATTTTTTTTTTGTTCAATGGCAGAATGTAAAAAAAAAAAATTTCAGAGCAGAATTTTTTTAAGTCATTATTTAAATAAATGTATCCCGCCCTCCCCCCATTGTAACCTTTTGCTTAGTAGGATGTTTTAAAAAAAAAACACAAAAGGATGGATTAATTACAGGGAGATAACCAGAATTTTTTTTTTTCTCCAGCTTGAAGTCATTTTTCCATAAACATAAAACACACAATTTGAATTATTTCAAGAATCCAAAAATCCCATTATTCCTCCTTGAATTTTTGCATTTAGATGAATTTGAAGACTCGCTTGCTCGTAGTTAAGATGTTAAAGCTGAGATTTTGTGAATGACAAAAAAAAAAATGACAATTAGCCCCATCTCCTGCTGAGATGCATAACAAAGCCCTTCAAAGACGTGTGACAGAAAGGGATACAAAGACTCATTGGACATAGCAAGTGCATTCAGACTGGTATATATAGTCATTAAACTGCAAAACACATTTAAAAAAAAAAAATTAACTATTTTTAAAATTAATTAATTCTTCTCACGTATTAAGAAAATAGAATTATAGAAAATTTTAATTTATCCAAATTTGACAGGTTAGTTAGAAATTTTTTTTTGGCGTCGGCTGCAGTTTATATAGTATGTTCTAGAACTACAACTGTGTATAATTAAAAAAAAAAATTAAAAACATTGTGGTCATCACTTTAAGAGGAAATATTGCCCTATAGTAAGCTACATAGCAGAATTACATCAGAAAATATGAAATTAAATGTAATATTTGGACTTACATACACAGTCCAGTAACGGGTTGAGTTCCAATTTACTATTACACTACAATATTTCTTATTGCACAAGTTATGATGGGAAACAAAGGACATCCATCCCCATTCCTAGTAGGGATTGACCTAGCTGGCAGCTGTTCTTACATCTAATACATATGGATGGTGTAAGTATTGGTCCCTATGTATATGGGTGCAGGAGGGGAATGTAAATGAATAATTCAGATACTATAGCTTCTTTTTTTTTAGCAGGAGGGATACAATCCATTTAAAACACTCTATTTGCTGCACAAAAACTACAATAAAAATCATGTAAAACAACAAAAAAATATTTATAATTTTGTGGAAAAAAATAATTTGTTATAAAAGGCATACAACATATTTTATAATACTGGTAAATATGAAAAAAAATAAAAAAATATACAAATTACAGTTATTACAGCTTATAAGCTTTAGTAAAAAGGCCAGATATTGCTTAAAAAATCAATCTATTATCAAATCGAAGACCTATGTTTGTTGTGTTTTTATCTAGACTTTATCTATTAAATTTATGTATCCGTGTATCCCCCGTTTCAGCAATTCTTTAAAATAAAATTATACAGTAAACAAGTTCTTTATTTTGTTGTTTTGCCTCATGTAATGTCCCATAGGCTCACTAGATGGCGCTCTTGTATGGCGGTTTAGAATTCACGCACTGTATTCATTAAACATCCATTGTCTCAGTCAGACACATTTTCCTTTGTTAGATTAATTAGAAAACATCCCTTACAACCTTAGCAAACGGTGAAACCTTTAAATCTTGGGGCGCAGATTTTCTCTAAAATTCAGTAAAGTCCATTTCAAAGTGACACCATCCAAAAACATTTACACGACGATAGTGACAGTATTTTATTTTTATCCGTTTTTTTTCCCCCAATAAGAAATATAACCGTAATTGTTTTTTATTTGGGTACATATCCAAACATAAGATCAGATTTTGTAACATTTTTTTAAAATATATATATATTTTTTTGCTTTTTTTTTTTTAGAAGAGTTTTAAAAGGCCACTTGTCTTTTGTCACCTATACTGTTATATAGACCTTACATATAATAGGAATATAATAAAACTGCTTTTATTTATTTATTTAAATAAAAAAAAGTATTTATTATTTATTTATTTGCTAAGGTATCAGGGTAATACATTTTTGAAAAAAATATATATATCTTTTTTTTTTTTTGCAATAATTTTTTTTTAGAAGAATTTTAATTCTTCGCCGCTTGTTTTTTGTCACGTTTACTGTTATATAGACCTTGCATATAATAGGAATATAATAAAACTGCTTTGCTAAGGTGTCAGGGTAATGCATTTAAAAAAAGAAAATATTTATCTTTTTTTTTTTTTGCAATAATTTTTTTTTAGAAGAATTTTGATAGGCCGCTTGTCTTTTGTCACGTTTACTGTTATTTAGGCCTTATATTTAATAGGAATATAATAAAACTGCTTTGCTAAGGTGTCAGGGTATTTAAAAAAAAAAAGAATTAAAAAAAAAAGTCTGAGTATGGGCAATTCTTTACAAGAATGTTCCTTTAAATGTTTCTACACACTAATGACATTTGGCAGGCTGCACTGTGTAATGCTTGACTGGTTTTATTGTTGCCAGTTCCCAGTGGGAAATAGTTGACATTGCTCTCTGTTTTCAATTGGTATCCATTTTCAACAATATTGCTTTCTATTAGATTCCTGCACAGTTTGTTCCAAGCTCGCTGAATGTTTACTGGCTTGACCTCCAAGCTTCCAATCAACAAACACTGACATAATGAAACTGCGTGGACTCACTATTACAGTCTTTATTATTCACTTATAGGTTGATAAAAAAAAATTAAAAAAAAACGCAAAACACAAATAGAAAACAAAAAAATAAACATATCGATGCCAATCACTTCTGAAATAGGATTTAAAAGAAATGTAGCGCATGGATTTATTAATTAGAAGAGCAATCCATCACCGCTCTTTTGTTATGGCTCTGGGGCGTCTAAAAATAAAAATATGATTTCATATTTCAAAATGTTTTTCATATTTACAACTTGTATGCAGACTTGTGTGTCCCTGCGGTAATAGTCAAAAAGAAAACCCTGTGTTTCCCAAACTCCACACTCATTTTTGGCTTTGTCTATCCCCCTACTTCTTGCTAGGATAGGTGAAGGTGTTTTTACATGATCAGACTACACAGGCCTTCTTTGTTGTCTGTTACCATGGAAACAAAGCTCTGCTTAGATGCTGTATATAGTCCTTATATGTTGTTTTATTAACATCCTTTTCTCTTCATTTGTCTCACTAGACTCCCCGCTCACATGTTTTCCTTATTGTAAGACTAAAGACCAATTGCTGTAGTCTGAAACGCGTCACCCTGCCGTGTAGTGACTGCTACATCCCTTTTTTTAAAGCAAATCTTCAAAATCCATCATGATAAACCAGGGACATTACTCATAGATCCAGGCACCGTGACTGTGGTAATCTTCTTATATTTATTATCCATGGCCTCCTTCCTTCTAAGAACAACTTTTAAAATTCTGCTATTGAGCCTGAGGGGCTCTGGTGGGTGTGTCCAGTGCTTTTCAGTGCTGAAGCTTCACATGCTCTTACAATGAGCAGAAACTACAAGCAGGCACCACAAAATCATGATTACGGTAAAGCGCTGTTGCTCCACGTGGAAGCAGGGACTCCTTGCATCATTTGCATCATACACAGTCTAACTATAATATATATTTTTTTTAGATCTCTTTTGGTGACATTTATTACAAATGTCTCAAAAATGTCTCAAGTCACTTCATTCTATTTTCTAAGTTTTCCTTCAGTACGATTTCATCTGGAGTTTTTTGAGCCAAAAAATGTTGCAAATTTTAGAATGTTGCAAAGTAAATTGCAGAATTTTAGAATGTTGCAAATTGAAAAGATGAAAAGTCATTTACGACATTTAGCACATCTGGAATAGAAGATAAATGTGTCTCACTGATGATAAACTAATGTCCAGCTGACTTCAGTGCATGTTTCCAACAGTCCCCAAACAGGCACAAAAAATTGCAATGTTCCACAAAAGTCGCAAAAAAAAAAAAACAGGAAAAAGGAAGAAAAGTAAAGATATATTACCCCCTTGGAGTCCGATGTCTTTCACAGTTTTCAGTCCTTTAAACCAAGTCACCACATGGTCCATTATTCCCATAAGGTGGGGATTACTAGGGGGTAGGGGGTTTGGGATTTGGCACAGACAATCAGGCTGGTCTTTCCACCAGAATTATCAGAATGTTGGTGGAAACCTTGATGGAAAGTCGATTATTGTTTCAGAAAACAGATCCATAATAAACTGAAGCCGTTCTGCTGATATGAATAGAGGTCAAATCCATTATTAAAAAAAAAACAAAAAAAAATGGAATTCAGCTTAAAATATTTATAACAGGAATAAAAATGCTAATTTTTAACTGAAATCTGGATAAAGTTTCTACTTTAAACAAAAGGTCTTCACAGTTTCCCATCTTTTCTGGTATCATTTTCTAGTCTTCTTTATTTTGGTACATTTTTACATCTTAGCGGCCGTTGAGCAGATCATCCGTCCTGACAAAGGTGAACAGAATTTGTTTTCCATTTACAATTATACATAAAGGTGCATGTCTGAGCGAGCGTGGCACCGTGCCCAGCAGACAGAAGAACATATTTAAATCTTAATTTTACGCCTTATATCCTGAAAGAGCTCTCAGTATTCTGCATCCAATGGTTGTGATGATGAAGAGAATATCAGAAAGTAACACGCTACATGCCTCCTGGGGGCACTGCTATATCTGCATGTATGACGCATTTCACAGCAAACTGAATTTATTCCAAAGATGAATACAGCATAAAGCTACAAAATGTGATCAAAAAAGATCAGTTTCATTATTTCTACAAGGTTTCTCAGATGCAAAAGTCATTTTTTTTTATATGATAAGAGTTTTTTTTCTATGATTTTTACTATGATCTTTTTCCTATAAAATGCTTTATATTCGTTAGCACATTTTCGGTTTGTAATATTTTTTATATTGTGCTTATTAGTCAAAAGTCAGAAGAATAAAATATTACAAGGTTTTCCCTGTCCTGGAAATAGACTATGGGCCACATTTACTTACCTATTCTGTTGCGATCCCCGAAAGTGCATTGTCCAACCAGAATGCGATTCACTAAGATCGTGCGCCCTATATCCTGCATGTGTCGCTTCCCCGCTCAGGTCCGCCAGAGTTCACCTTCTTCTTCCTGGTGCATGTAAGTGCATTGGATTGCAACACAGTTTGAATGTTAAATCCCAAGCACAGTCCGAATCACTCGGATCGTCCGACGGCACATCCCCCAATTTCAGTCGCATGAAAGGCAGCACAGCTGTGCCACAATCCGATCGTGTGCACCATGCAAATCCAGAAAACTTCGAAAATCAGACGAAAGTGTGATACGTGGACCCTTCGTAACTAAGCCCCTATGTATTTATTTATACTTGGTAGAAACTTGATCCACTCAGGGTGTCCCTTGGTCTGGGAGTACTACCCTTTGCCGCGATACTCCTCCCTTTTCTTGCCTTTTGCCAGCCTTCTGGATGAAACCTACCCTTTCGATGTGGCCGTTTTCCCTCATGCATGGATTTCAGATGCAGGTATATGAGCAGTGACATCTAGCTTGCGCCAGTCTCCAAGAATCAGGCATAAGTGTAAATAGTCCCAAAATAATCCAAAGTTGTGCAGTCTCGGGAGCAAGGGACACCCCCAAGTATAACAAACAGCAATTTGACAAATATCTATCAAGTCAGAGGAGGATATTTTTTAGGGCTTCTAAAGCAGAAAACTGGTTAAAAACCCACAAATTGGCTGGCACATGCGATTTTCCCCCATTTATGCTAGTTCCCCAGTGATTGAGAGATCTTGAAGGGGGCAAGGGGGGGGGGCAAATAACCTTCAAGCTCCTAGACCAGTGGTGGCGAACCTATGGCACGGGTGCCAGAGGTGGCACTCAGAGCCCTCTATATGGGCACCCTTGCCATCACCCCAGGGTAGAGTTTGTCAGACAGGACTCAAGGCCTCTTGCAGTCCCAGGCAACCCAGGAACCTAGAACGAGCTACAATCATAATCCACATTTATTCTCTTTCTTTCTACTGTATTGGTGTCCTCAGGTGCCTATACAATTTAAATCTGTGACACAGCAGGTAGTAATAAGTTACTGCTTGAATTGTCGCATTGACACTTTGCAAAAAATAAGTGGGTTTTGGTTGTAGTTTGGGCACTCGGTGTATAAAAGGTTTGCCATCACTGTCCTAGACTGTAGATAGGCATCAGCAAGGTATGGTGGGCTTCATGGTAAGATGCCTAATTACTCCTTGCCATTGGTGGAGGCGGTAGACTTCCGTTAAAACAATGGATAGTAAAGGATATTCTACACTTTATTATCCATACTACTCCAATTCCAACATACTACACATACTACTCCAAATCCAACATACTACACATACTACTCCAACTCCAACATACTACACATACTACTCCAACTCCAAAGTACTACACATACTACTCCAACTCCAACATATTACACATAATACTCCAACTCCAACATACTACACATTCTACTCTAACTCCAACATACTATACATACTATTCCAACTCCAACATACTACACATACTATTCCAACTCCAACATACTACACATACTGCTCCAACTCCAACGTACTACACATACTACTACAACTCCAACGTACTACACATACTACTCCAACTCCAACATACTACACATTCTACTCTAACTCCAACATACTACACATACTATTCCAACTCCAATATACTACACATACTTCTCCAACATACTACACAAACTACTCCAAATCCAACATACTACACATACTACTCCAACTCCAACATACTAATTCAACTACTCCAACTAGAGTGAGTGAAGGGAGGTGCTGGATTATGTGGGCAAGCCCGATTAGCCAGTGCCAATCAAGGGGACCCTGGCCTAGTAAGGCAGCAGGATTGCGGCCTGCACAGGCCTGGAGCAGAGCCAGGAGAGGTAAGTCCGGGAAGGGCATGGGTGTGGCTGCGACACCCAAACTGTGAAGTAGAATTTGTAAAAAAAACAAACATTCAGACACGGAAAAATGAAAAAGATAGGGATTTTTGAAGGTAGAGAGCAAAAAATAGAACTTAAAATGGAAAAGTCCATCGGCGGCAAAGGCTTGAGGGGGACTTAATATTATTAATATTATTTAAAGGGGCTTGTCTAACTTAAAAAAAATGTTGAAAAAAAATAATTTTTCCTTAATCTAGTCCTATCAGCAGCCTTAAAATTGTGCAGCTGTCCTACACCTCTCCCACTACACTTTCCCTTATGGCAGACTTATATTAACAACCAGTGATTTTTTTGAATAAATTAAATGATTAAATTCTGTCCACTCGTCGCCACCACTAGGGGGAGCTCACTTTATATAAGAGTTCAATGCTACTCTATTGCATGTTTTTGCACTGTATTAAAATATTAACAATAATTATTTATGACATTTTACATTTTCGACAAATGGTTTTAGAAGCTTTTGTGATTTCTGAGCATAAATCATATGAGAAAGATAGCTGTGACCGTGTGGTGAGAAAATCATCCCAGACATGTGAAAAGCAATTTCCTTGTCTACTGTTTGTATTGTTTTCAATTCAGGTCATGATGGTTGAAATCCACAAAGCCCATTTTGTTAGATGAGTGACAAGCAGAAAGTAATAGGCTAAAACCCAAATAATAGCAACTTATAATGTGCCGGATTGTGACCACAAATGGTATCTACAAGACCAATGTAATTGGTACTCAGGTTACTGCAGACGTTCTTAGCAATGTCCTAGGAGAGAATGTACAATATTGGAGGGATAAGTAGCAAATGGAATGAATATGGGAGATCTCTCGACACTAGGTCAAAGGTCAAATCAAAGGGAATTAAAGGAATTTAAGTGTTCATTTTTATATAATATAAAATCATATCCATCAAAAACTCTATAAATATCTGCGTTTAAAGGGAATCTGTCAGTACGATTCAACCCTGAAGTAGTTGTAACGTTGTGTAGGGCTCTTTGTGCACATTCTCTTTGTTATTTCTATTCAAGGACGTTTTAGTTCCAAAATTGCATTTTAGTAATATGCTAATGAGGTGGGTGGGCATCTGGCTTACAGTCAGTAATTAATGTTTTTGTTTAGCAGCATCTATTAGATGCATCCTACTAATCTTGCCCAACATTTCTAGTGTTAACCACATTATGTCCCCAGCAAACACCACACCAATGATCCACCGGCTCATTTACCCTCTGAAGTTATACTTATGCTCTTTGTATCCCGTTGATATCTATTACCTCCACCTGGTGCCCATGCTCGGTCTCTCACAGCGCCGTGATCTTCGTGCGGGGGGGGGGCGTGTCTGTGTAGTCATGTGAGGCGGAACTCGGGCTCCGCCCCTCTGACGTCACAGGCCCGTCCCCGCCGATGACGTGGGGCCGATAGGCGGACCATGCGCCATACACACAGGTGAACGTGGGGCCTCAATTTGAATCTGGCGGCTTATTGGCCCTCAGTTATATATAATCCTGGAGCGTGTGTAGCAACACCACCCCTTGAGAAAGACCAGGCAGGTTAAAACGCGCGTTGGGGGCTAGAGGCACGCCAGGTAGTATGTCCGATTACCATACCTTATGCAATGTTTAACTCTGCAACCACTAACCAAGGCATGATGCTGTATTATAGGGTTTAATTACAGGCCGATATAGGCAATATGTTGCTAATGGTATATATGTCGCATTGCAGTATGTTACTTTCTACATTATTCGGTTACACTTTCTGTTAATATAATATTGTGTATGGACAGTATACTTGGTGTGCTTCATATTTTACGTCTCTCCTGAGATGCCATTTTATATGACATTTTAATGTACTTTTATTCAATAAAAATGATCTTTTATTATCACATTTGGCATGTCGCATCCTCTATTTCTGTTAGTTTAAAGCTTGCTGCTCTGCCCATGCCTATCCATGCCAGACTATACTTTCTTCCCTCTGTTTTTGGACAGAGTTAATAGTGATAATTTGTGAATCTGATAGTTACCAATATGCAACTAAACCATTTTAAACATTTATTTGCCGTTCGTATACTGTTTGACCACGACCAGATAGTGTGGAAACAACTGCCTCACGAACTGCTGTGTCTAATTGATGGATTTTGTTGGTAGGGTTGAGTTACACCTCAGTCTCATCTGCAGAATTGTACTGCCATTGGGTGCTACAGGCGGGCAGAGTTACGGCTATGTGTGTTTGCTAATCTTTGAGGCCATTTCAATAAAGGTTTTTTTTCAGTTTAAAGTGAATCTGTCACCAGGAATGTAATTTTTTTGCTGGTCATAACCTTTGCTTTGCTGATTTTAAAAATGCTTTTGTCAGCAATTTGAATTATTTCAGTACCTTATATAAGTTTAATTCACATTACCTGTCTCAAAGTCAGTAGTTGTGGTGAGTCCCATGGAGGTAGCTGCAGCCCAGTGTTGGACTGGCCCCTCAGAATACCAGAAGATCTTTCAGTGGGCCCTGGTTCAACCCTATTAAATACTGAACCCCTGAGGTCCAACAGAAATTAAACCAATTTGGAAGCTGCTAGAGTCTATTTCCTGGCAGATAATGAAGAGTTAGATGCTGTTTAATTTTCTCTGTTGGGCCTAAAGCAACCCAGTCCGACACTGCAGTTGCCTGTGTCTCTCCTGCCTGCTCAATATGTGTGGAGGAGAGAAGACTAACACAGGCTGCAACTGCCTCCGCCCGGGACTCACCACATGCTGCTGGCAGGGAGCCAGAAAATGTGAAATAAATTTATATAAGGCATGTTTAAAAGAGTGTAGTGCAGGGTCAGTTCATATTGTTGACCATCCTGGGTGGTCAGTCACAGAAGCAGGATTTTAAAAGAAGACCTTGGAGTCTTTTCCTTTACTGTATTATCCTTTGAGAATTTGTATGCTATGGTGGCTGATTGGACTAAATTGGGACAAATTAAAAAATAGAAGAACACATTGCCAAATCCTTCATTGCACGTTTCATGATATAATCAGTTGAAGGACAAATATAGATGGGATATACAGTAGTTGCAGACTGAAGTCTGAGACGTCCATTTCTATCTGCTCCACCATCTATTAAAATAATTATTAATTTATTACTTTTTTAATATCATTAACAGGATCTAATTTCCCTGCAATAACATTGCAATAAAAATGAAACATTTAACATGTGGCCAACAGTAAAGTAATTAAGAGGAAATACATTATTTATTCAAAACCAAGTGTGGATCCTAGGATATATTGAGGAACATTGCGGATCAAAGACACATCGCTCTATAAAGTAGTTCTGCACTTAAAGTGTTCCAAGCCATATCCGCAGTCACAGTTCCCAGGATCCCGGGCAGCTTCATTTCTTGTTCTCCTCGGACTATTATAACCTTCAGCATTGCCAATTTTCATAGTTTAGAAATATAATAATGGGTAAACTTTACCCATTACATTATTCTTCAGCCCAAAATACACACACATTGTGCACATACTGTACACAGCGTTAGGAAGTGTAAACGAAATGTGACGTGACCAACTCTATTGAACAAAGGTGTAACTTAGAAAGAAGAAAATCCAGTACCAATGTGCTCCAAATGAAATGTTTAGCTTTTATTAAGTTCGCTGTGTTAAAATTTTCCACATGTCTACTGTTGACACTAAATGGAGCACCAATGTGTTGACAGCACTCAAAGGGGCTCTTTCGAAAGTGCCATGTTATGGGATCTCTGTGGACTATTTGCTCCAGTCAATAGCACTTCATGAGGTTTTTGTGGACTGCTGGTGGCACTCCATGGGGTGTCAGTAGATGGGGAACTGCATGGGGGCTTTCTGGACTGTTAGTGACCCTCCATGGGTTTTCGGTAGATGGGGAATTGCATGGGGACTCTGTGGACTGTGAGGGGCATTCAATGGGTTTTCGGTAGATGGGGGACTGCATGGGGACTCTGTGGACTATTCGCTCCAGTCAATAGCACTTCATGGGGTCTCTCTGGACTGTTAGTGACCCTCCATGGGTTTTCAGTAAACGGGGAATTGCATGGGGACTCTCTGGACTGTTAGTGACAATCCATGGGTTTTCAGTAGTTGGGGGACTGCATGGGAACTCTGTGGACTATTTGCTCCAGTCAATAGCACTTCATGGGGTCTCTGTGGACTGCTGGTGGCACTTCATGGGAGAGGAGGCATGAGAAGTTTGTCAAACTTTGGAAGCCATGGGTTCAGTTTTGAAATAGGAAATAAATGTTGAGTCCATATGCGACCTCTTAAGGTCTGATCAATAGCCATCCCTTCTTATTTTCATTCGGAGCCCCTTTTGTGATTATTACAAGTTACAAAGTTGAATACGCAGGTTCACTGACGAAACTCTAAACCTCCTATGTTGTTAATTGCTGTTTAAAGGAAATCTACCACCATGGATCTACCTATTAAGGTAGATCTGGTGGTAGGTGCATCTAACGAATGTAAGGATAGCCCTTTTTAGGACTAATCCTCAAGTCCTTGATATGCAAATTTTCTAAAGAGGCGTGGAGTAGCCGGAGCTGAGGATACACCGTGAGGCTACTTTACGCCCCGGTAGCCTTTTTGATCCTCCCCCCAGATATCTTCAGCACGCAGCTACAAGGAGCTGTGCGCACTTGTCCATGAAGCCAGAGTTCTGCGCCATCGCAGTTTCCTTGGCTATGGCCACTGGCCTGTGTTCTGCGCATGTGCTACAAGGGCTACAAGGAGCTCCGCGTTGAAGTTATCTGGTACAAGGATCAAGTTATCTGGTACGAGTTATCTGGTAGCTCCGGCTACTTCACGCCCCAGTAGCCTCTTTAGAAAATTTGCATATCAAGGCCATTTAACTTTCTAAAAGATTATGGGGACTAAAGGATTAGCTCTAAAAAGGGCTATCCTTACATTCGTTAGATGTACCTACCACCGGAGCTACCTTAATAGGTAGATCCGTTGCGGTAGATTTCCTTTAATGTTAGATGTTAGGAGCCCATTACTTGTATAACGCAATGTGAGAGTGTATCCAGTGATCGCAGGACATCTATGCTTCCCTGTTTTCCCTTATCATCCCTCCCTACTTCCCATACCCTTTCCATTGCCCATCCACCACTTCTCCCCCCCTACCCTCCCTGTTTGTTCCATATGTAAATAATTAATTGTAATTTAATGCAATATTTTCAGTAAAATTTTTGAAACTCAAAAAAATATATATTCCAGGTCAATGGGGTCAGCCACTTCCATTGCTGTCACTCTCATAGTGGGGGCAATATAATGTGCAGCTGCTTTGCACAAATGTATTCGCTCGATCACTCACCAACATTGGTAGTGATGGTCTATCTATCCTAAGAGCAGCCCGTGAATTAGATATCACCGGATAAAGTTCTGTCAATTGTGTTAAATTGTTCAATAACAATTGGTATATGCGAATATCATATACCAAGAACTTGCTAATATATATTATAAGAGCAAACTGTTTATTTCTGACTTTCTGGCTCTTATCCTTCAAGAATCACTCAACTCCCAGATGACATAGAAGTCTATGGAGAGTAGAAGGGATGTGGTGAGTAACAGCAGCTAAAGAATCTTTGGTTGGTGTTTATGCTCTATAGAGAAATGGGGAAAACTGAGTATTTAAACAGTCCTACAATCTTATTATCAGAAGTTTTTCTAGTTGGATTACATCCTTGCAAGAACGTAATCCTGTTACCAGTTCCAGATGCTTAGCTAGTCTACTTTCTGGGTATTGTATAGCACCATCCAGTAGGCAGTGCATGGCATTATTATGTAGCCACTATAGTCCTCCTAACTAAGCTCCCATGTTATCGAATTTCAAAGGTACCCCAAGTTTACATTTTCAAACCTAACTCTTCCTCCTTAATTCTCACTAAATCTGGATCAGATTTAGGGAAATAAATTACTTTAGAAGTCATCTTTGTGGCCTGGTTCTTTTAATTCCCAGTCCCCTTTACATATAATTGGCCCATAGATATCTGAAAAATTACCTGGAATGATTAAAAGGACCTGAAATTATAACCAGTATTGATTGTCACATTTGTGAACCAGTAGGAACACTTTGACCCCAAAGATGTTACCTTACTAATTTGACTTCTCGCAAGGGCAATGTGCTGAGACTGGGTCACCAGGTTGTTGCCTCTCTGTACAAGGATAGGGGTCCGCTAACCAGAGAAGGTCAAGAATATGGTGCACAGGGCCAGGGAACCAGAAATAAGCTGAAATCGCGGTCAAGGAGTAGCCGGAATAATAATGGAAAGGAAGGAGAATCGAAATGGAATTCCAGAAACGGAGTTGAAGAACATGCCATGGTCTGGAACACGAAATTCCCACAACAAGCAGATCAAGATGTGGGGTTTTGTGCTTCAAACTGGATTTATCAGGGACATTGTCAGGCACGCTGGCCCTTTAAACTAATAGGTAGAGCCAGAGGTGGTGATTATGACTCATCGGTGCCAATAATACATTTCCAATCTGTTTCTTTAAAAAAAATGCAACATCTTTGGGCCCACTTTTCACACTCTGCAAAGTCCTGCAGTTTTGTATTTCTACAATCACCATACAAGACATAACAAGACACGTCGAAAAGCAGAGGAGCCCCTTATATGAAATAAAGACATAGATTTCAGGACATTGACTGCTACCTACTTGGTTTCAACTGTGAACTCATTACTGTAATGTGTTTCTGGCTGCAGACAATATTGATAAACCTACAGGATTTCCCACGCGTTTCGCTGCAGAGATTTAAGTCTATTAATCTTGCTGCAGGTGTCCTAGAGGCAAAGTAAAGGAACCTGTGTCCCAGTCTCTCAGCTGACATATTGATACCTCATTTTACATCAGTTTGCACAGAGTTATCAATGCCAATCCACCTCCCCTTCACACAAGCAACTTTACTTTTTTAATTGAAAAAAAAAAATGTATTAATTTTTTAGGAAACAGAAATTTTGGATGATAAAAAAAAATGTGAGAATACATTATAAATCACATTTGTACATTAACAAGGTAACAAAATGAATACAGTATTTTTCGGACTATAAGGCGCACTGGAGTATAAGGCGCACCATCAAATGCCTGCTAAGACGTCTAGGTTCATATATAAGTCGCACCTGATTGTAAGGATGAATGATCAGCAGATGGCAGACCTGTGCACAGTTCAAGGCAGCTGTTGTCTGTAAGTACGGTTCATATATAAGGCGCACTGGATTATAAGGCGCACCTGGTTGTAAGGATGAATGACCAGCAGGTGGCAGACCTGTGCACAGCTCAAGGCAGCTGTTGTCTGTAAGTATGGTTCATATATAAGGCGCACTGGATTATACAGCGCACCTTTGATTTCTGAGAAAATCAAAGGATTTTTTGTGCGCCTTATAGTCCGAAAAATACGGTAACTCAAAAAACGGTGTGAAAGGGGACAACAAAAATACAAAAAAGTTACCAAATCAGTAGTAATCAAAATAAAAAAAAAAATCAACATTAAAGGGAGTCTACCAGTTCACAAATCACCCAACAAGTGAAAACAGAATGATGTAGGACAATACAAGCTTTCCTTGTTTTTAAGTGACCTCTCATTTTTTTTGGAAAATATCTTTTTTATCTTCCTACAAATGAACTTGTTAGGGCACCAGGGTCGGGGCCTGTGAACCCATTTTCCTCTGTATAACTTTTTCCATTGGGGATTTCGATCTGTGTGTAAAAGGGTGATGGCGAGTAGATTTGGGCAATGCAAAAATTGGGTGCACCAGAATGATAGGAAACTGGAAAGATCTGTCTGGGAAAAATTTTGAAGCTTCTAGATTCGCTGGGTTGACTTTAAAATAGTTGCAACCTGATATAGGAAGAGTATATGGAAACTTCTGATATCTAAGTGATGCAAAAGTACTTCAAAAATTCAGAAAGAGACATTAATACCTTTCTAAAAGGATTGCGGTAAATTGTTGAACACTGGCAATTCTGATATATTTTTTAAAAAAAGCAGAAACTGTGGTTCTGACCCAAGACTCTTGATGAAGATTTGTCTTTCCTGCCAAGATTCTTACACATGGGGAATATATCTCAATCTGTTTATGACAAAAATTGTGCCAAGAACTATCCAAAATTCCTGGCAATCTCTTTATCAATAGTTCTAGACAGTTTATTAACAATTTATGACTCCTGTTCCAAAAGAGGGTGTGGCCTTGCAGAAGGGGTGTGGTTTGGCCAATTGCCCAGAGTAAATTAAATCTACAATTTGACTTTAACTTTGCATAGTTTTAATAAATCTGATCCATTGATCATACTGAAAAATCACATTATGCTAGAAGAGACAGGGTCTTTTATATTGTATTTCGTAAATGCTATCTGTAGCATAAGGACCTAGGCAGACGGTACCTGGTGTCTTACCTGCAGGCAGCATGTTATAGAGCAGGAGGAGCTGAGCAGATTGTGCATAGTGTCCTATCTGCAGGCAGCATGCTATAGAGCAGGAGGAGCTGAGCAGATTGTACATAGTGTCCTATCCACAGGAAGGATGTTATAGAGCAGGAGGAGCTGAGCAGATTGTACATAGTGTCCTATCCACAGGAAGGATGTTATAAAGGACTATGGATAATCTGCCAGCTCCTTCTACCCTATAAAATGCTGTCTGCAGATAGGACACTATATATAATCTGCTCAGCTCCTCCTGCTCTATGAGATACCTCCTGCAGATAGGACACTATATATAATCTGCTCAACTCCTCCTGCTCTATGAGATACCTCCTGCAGATAGGACACTATATATAATCTGCTCAGCTCCTCCTGCTCTATAACATGCTGCCTGCAGATAGGACACTATGGGGCAGATTTACTTACCCGGTCCATTCGCGATCCAGCGGCGCTGGATTCGGGTCCGGTCGGGATTTAATAAGGTAGTTCCTCCGCCGTCCACCAGGTGGCGCTGCTGCACTGAAAAGCATCTGAACGCGCTGGAGTTCACCGGCTCGGGCTGAATGAAGGTAAGCGCGTCCCGAGCGTCACATTTTCCGTTCTTAAATGCAACGATTTTTCCGAATACGTCGGGTTTTCGTTCCGCCATGCCCCCCGATTTCCGGCGCACGCATGCCGGCGCCGATGCGCCACAATCCAATCACGTGGGCCAAAATCCCGAGGCAATTCAAGGAAAATCAGCGCAAATCGGAGTGTCAGCGGGCCCCATCATCTGACCTGACATAATAAAGAATGGTTGCTGTGATGTATATGTGCAGTATCTGTGATGTATGTGTGTGCACATGAGTGTATTTATATGTGATTGTAACTCGCATGTGTGAGTATACTAATATGTATATTTTTTAAGTGGGAAGGGGGGCCCCATGCAGTAGCCTGCTAGGGGGCCCTGTCTCTCCTAGTTACGCCACTGGCTTAGATTATCAGGGTACAGGTTTATCTACACTTTTATTTAACTTCTGATCTTTCACTAGTATCTGACACATAGAAAAAGAGAGAGGAGACAGATCAGAGACGAGAGATGATGAGATCCATGAGATGAATATAACACACTATCAGCACTGCTACATCTTAGCTCCCCTTGCTATATAACATGCTGATAGGACCTTATATACAATATGCTTAGCTATGCTCGATACTTTCTGAACAATTACATAGTCCAATATTTGAAAAAGTGAGAAAACTTAATTTTACCTCATGTATTATATATATATATTTTTTTTACTAAAGTTGAAAAAAAGTTAAATATATTCAGTTTGCACGCCATGGGCACTTTCACACAATGCTGTAACACACAATTATATATCTGTAAAGCAAATTAGTTCTCCAAACTTCGTATGCAAATAGGCAGGTTATGCAACGTGCGCGAGATAACATTTTCTCCTATTAAATCCTAAAGGAACCACTTTAATAGAAAGCTAAAAAGTAAAAGTTCAAAAAATGAAAGAGGTGAATTTTCTTTTATACAGGTCTTGTTAAATGGATCCATTAGTATTCACGTTGTGATTATCTCCTGTGTATATTTCATGACCTTGAGAAGATGAAAGTTCTTTCAAAAACTTTTATGAATATCTTAGTGTTGTGAAGAAGTTATGTAAGAATAGAACAAAAATTAAACATTGTGAAGATAATTTTGGGCATAAATTGATAGGTTGGTGATGGGGAAGTCTTAGAGTCACTTCCTTCCAATGAGGGGCAGTGGAGATTCCTGGATTTGGGAAAGAGGGTACATTATTTGGCTGCATTTTACACCTGACCATGGTTTGTCTGACCCGATCGGTCCTAAACGTGTGCATGTTCCAGGCTGCAACCAATGGGCCGTGTGCTGCTCACCCCAACGATGTCCATAGGAATTGACTGTGCTGGTGGCAGTGATCACACAGAGGATGAAAGGATGGAAACAAAAAGCTCCCTGCTGATCTGAATTCAGATGTATATGTGTCTTGAAGGGGTTTACCCATTAGAGAAAATTCTCAAATTTTAATCCCCTAGTATGGTGTACACAATAAAGAACATTTTTACAATTTTACTCAGTTTTATTGCTGTTTTAGCTCATATCACTCAGTGACGGTCAGTGTAAGATAGGGACTCTCTAAGCAGACACTTCATGATTCCTCTGTGCCATGAGATGCTGTGTGCTGACAATGTGCTTAGATTGTCAGGGTCCAGGGTTTTTCTACACTTTCATTTATCTTCTGATCATTCACTAGTATCTAACTCATACAAAACAAAAAAATGAGAGACATCAGAGATGAGAGATGATGAGATCCATGAGATGGATATAACATATAACACCATGACAAACTGTCAGCACTACTACATCTTAGCTACACACACACAGACACACAGTCAGTTCGGCTACAACTCCTTCTTAACCTTCTATAAATCTTATCTCATCTTATCTCTCCGTAGCTTGTAGATTTAGTCTCAGCAGGATGCCGCTTGCTTGCAGGAAGTGCTCATTTGATTGTCTCTATGTGAGCTTGTCTTGGAATGCAGGGGGAGGGGCTGATGCAGACACATTGTAGGGAGCAGACAGGAGAAGCTATTCATGAGAAACATCTGCCCGACCCTAAGTCAGAGAATTTATAATCATAGAGGCTGATCTGCATATTCTTTATTACAAGGCTACTTGCACATGATGTAGAATTAAGAATGTGTACTAGCCATTTTTTCAGCGACTAGTACAAATCTTCATTATTGCTTGTCCCTGTGCAAAAGTTGATTGTCTTAGATACAAACTATAGAGCGCATCTTATTCCTGCCTGAATTTGCATCTCCAGGGGTCATTCTAATTGTGAGTGAGCGGAGCTACTAATGCCGGCACTTACAGCCAGGACAGAGCAGGAGATCCTGGGTGAGGTGAGTACTTGTCTTACGTGGTCACTACTACATGGTCTCCTACCCTACACCAATGAGCGCTCATTGGTCTCGGGAGATGTGTGAACTTAGCCTAACAAAATTCAGACGTAGAAAATGACAATTATCGGTCTTGTTACCGCTACCTAAAGGCAGGGGACTTACTGTTTCCATTATACGTTCATAAGTCATATTTCCAGAGTGAGGGTATCATTATATTAACCCAAAATAGAGATCCCAGGGAAAAAGGCATCTATATGTTGGAAACAACACGAGGTGACCATGAATACTGATTTATTTTGTACATTATTGGTTATCGGGCTGGACAACCCCTTTAAGTTTCAGAATACCATGAATCATGTTGCGGATATCGGGCCCTATAATTATGCTGTAGCTATTTATGATGTATTGTTATTACAAATGGAAATAAGTCTTGGGATAAGAATAATGGGATCCTGCAAATGGTTTGATCGGTAGAAGAAATGAGGCATTGTCAGCAGCGAGGCGGTTGTCAGCCTTCATTCCTGACATCCTTAATGTAACATAATTTAACTCCCAAAGCAAGACATTTCTCGACTTCCTATATCCGTAGAACGTTCCCGTTGTAATTCCACCTACCATGTGACTTGATAATTTGCTTATATTTTTAGACGTGCAATTTAAAGATCCTTCTCTCACAATGCAATATCTACGCGAAGCTTTTAACTGAACTGCCTATTTCTGACTACAATGCTTTATGCTATCCTGGTTACATATTAATGGAGTTTACTCTTTGCAAGTTATAATTCACATTATGACACTTGAGTGATTAGTTTATTATACTGTGTGTACCTCAAACATTCTAAAAGCTCTTAAAATTCCCTCCCCCTGTTATTTACCATGATTATTTTCCCAAAAGCATTGGAAAATGCACCATCTTTGCCACACATTAGAAAAGAACAATGAGCGTAACTTCTAACGGAGTAGATCATGCCAGCCGAAGACGTATCATTGATTTCCATGTATATTTTATGGACACGCATTTGCAGGTATAAGCCTTTTCACAGACATACTTATGCTGAAGCCTTCTATGAACAATGCATCAATCTCACTCTAATTGACTAAAAGGATTGAAACAAAATCCCGCATTTATAGATATTTGCTTCTCATATATTATTTTGTTGTGCAATGTACAACCCACATCACCATCGCTTGGCATTGTCCAGGTTTCAGATATCAATCCCTTTTCTCCCTATGTGAGAGGAATATGGCTCAGGGATCAGGGGCGGATTAAGACAACCATGGGCCCTGGGCTGTATGAACCTTATAACCCTTACATAACCCTTACATGAACTTTATAACCCTGGAAGTCATCTCCACCATATGGTACTGGTATATAGTATATGGTATGGTATTCAGTTTATGGTACTATGATCAGCTTCTTGGGGAATGGAGGATGGGTTACTTCTACCTGCTTTCAATCTGAAGTTTCAGAGCCTTTGGAGGACCTTTAAAGGTCCTGAAATGGCTTGTGTACTGAGAGCAGGAACAGATGTACAAGATTTTAATGGCTGAAGGTTCTCAGTAAAAATTTGGTGGGTTGTTTGGTTGACCATAGCCTCCCTAGAAGACTTGAGTCCAGGACTCATGCCCAAATAGCCTATATTATAATCCACTACTGTCTGGGATGATATAGGCCCAGCTGACACACTACTGCCAAAATAGTCAGCCCTGATCTTGATTGCTTAAAGGGGAATTCTAGTTTCCTCCAAAAAAACCCTTGGGACTAAGTCAAGGTTGAAAAAAACAAACTCTACCTACCTTCTTCCTTGGGTTCGATGTTCACTCATTCCAGCATTTTTTTCGGGACACATGTGGATAGTTATACATTTAAAAAATATTAAAGGGACCTTTTTTTGGGGGGGGGGGGGGGTTAAAGTTACAAAAACTGGAGAAAATATATCTTTTTTTTAGTTTTTAAATTAACTCAAAATGACCATTAGAAATTCATTTCTTAGTTCATGACGGTTGTTCTGATACATAATATGGATATTTTTGGGAAAATGGGGCGACTACAGTGATGTTTTTTATAGTGTAAAGATAAAGGTTTTTGTTTTAAAGTTTTTTATTCAGTGGAAAATAGTGATGTTTTTTTAAGAATTATTTATTAATATTTTGTGTGTGCGAGTTTTTACTTTATAAAAACTTTACTTTATTTAGGTCATAAAAGTTCCCTTGGCTTCTGTGCTAAGAACCAGCAAACAACTATCTCAACAGTATTTTTAATTTCTGACACTTCATAGAGAAATACCTGCAATTTCTTTGCTGTGAGTTAGTGAAAAACTTTATTTTTGAAGATGAGAGATCTATTTTTAATTCACCAACCTTTGTATCTAGAGGTGAGGTATAAAGATCATCGAAACAAAGGCTTGGTACTGCATAATTGTACTCCTGAGATCACTGGATATTCCTTCCCTGCTAGCAGCTCCCAAAACATCATAGGTATCCCCAGGAGTTCTCAATGTGACTTTGCTGCCCATAAATTTTAGCTTTACAGGCTCCTCATTTACTCTCGGAATAGCTTGTGCAGGTTTGGGGTATTAATGGAAAAAGAACAACTTGCAAGTTTTGCAAGAGATTATTTTGCAATGTGCCAACAATTGTATTATTATTGCATTGTAATTAAATGTTATTAGATCAATGTTTGCATCAAAACAAGTCAACCATTATACTGCTCTGCACAAAACACATGAGTGAGAGACACAGACATCAGCTGCACAAGTACCTGACATGTTCTGCTATACACATGTGTGAGACACAGACATCAGCTACACAAGTATCTGACATGGTCTGCTATACACATGTGTGAGACACAGACATCAGCTACACAAGTGCCTGACATGTTCTGCTATACACATGTGTGAGACACAGACATCAGCTACACAAATACCTGACATGTTCTGCTATATACATGTGAGACACAGAAATCAGCTACACAAGTACCTGACATGTTCTGCTATACACATGTGAGAGACACAGACATCAGCTAGACAAGTACCTGACATGTTCTCATATACACATGTGTGAGAGACACAGACATCAGCTACACAAGTACCTGACATGTTCTGCTATACACATGTGAGAGACACAGACATCAGCTACACAAGTACCTGACATGTTCTACTATACACATGTGTGAGAGACATCAGCTGCACACGTGCCTGACATGTTCTACTATACACATGTGAGACACAGACATCAGCTACACAAGTACATGACATGTTCTGCTATACGCATGTGAGAGACGCAGACATCAGCTGCACAAGTACCTGACATTTCCTGCTATACACATGTGAGAGACACAGACCTCAGCTACACAAGTACCTGACATGTTCTACTATACACATGTGAGAGACACAGACATCAGCAACACATGTACCTGACATGTTCTGCTATACACATGTGAGAGACACAGACATCAGCTACACACATACCTGACATGTTCTGCTATACACATATGGGATACACAGACATCAGCTACACAAGTACCTGACATGTTCTGCTATACACATGTGTGAGACACAGACAACAGCTACACAAGTACCTGACATGTTCTGCTATGCACATGTGTGAGACACAGATATCAGCTACACAAGTACCTGACAATGAATATATATATTTAGTTTTGAGGTGTTAATTTGCCTGACGGGTTCTCTTTAACAGTAAAATTGTCAGGGGCCCTGCCATCCAACCTGTTGAGGAAAAGGGAGGGGGCGGCTGAAGGCAGGACTAGGGAACTATCAGCTTTACTTCCTTCCATCTACTTCCCCCATATGGTCTGCAGCTAATGAGCTGCATGAAGTCGGAAGAGTAACCTCTGACACCCCTGGGATAAGAAGATGTCCTGGAGGTGAATACATATATGTGTGTATAAGTGTAGAAAATGTGTATGTATATGTGTGTTTATGTTTATATGTTTGTATATGTTGTATGTATGTATGTATTTATATATGGCTTGTGTATGCTGTATGTGTGTGCATGGTGTGTATGTACTGTTTGTATGTGTGCAGGAAACAAAAACAGCCAGGGACCGGCACTCCAAGGAAAAGTCCCACAAGGAAGCTTATCTTGAATAATGGACGTTCTTTATTTAATAAAAATGCACATAATGAACATAAGAAGACATCGGTCGACGCGTTTCGACGCTTAGCGTCTTAGTCATAACCTATACAATTCACAACTACGATACCTTATATCCATTAGGTCTGTGTGTTCCGCGGGAGGAGGGCGTGTTACATCGAAAGACATTAGTGAAGGATAGAAAAGTACTGAGACAGACAGTATATGCCTCATTGATCACAATGGAATGTATTCACCAAATTTGAATTTGGTCTCCAAAGGAAGACATTTCCCACAAGGAAAGACATTTTATCAATTTTTTTTTATCTAACGTTATTATTAATTCTTTGGTGTCATGTTATCAGCCCAAACTATTCAGATTTATGCTTTTTCATGATGGAGCCATGTGACACTTCTATTATTTATGCCTGGCTGTGTCACCCGCACATAAATTGATATTTTCAGAAGGAATCACTAATTAGCCCATATGTGTTGCTTTCTCAAGTGCAACTGGGATCTCCCTTCATGACTTTTACCTTTTTTTTCAATTTGCACAACGTAAGCAAAAGACAAAAATTAACTATGACAGGTGGAAAGAAGGCTCCATGTTATGTTACACAAGTGAGGAAGAGAATAAAAGATACAAGAGCTTTAATGACATCTAAAATCCCAATCCTCATACAGGCAAATTTTGTAGTCCTCCCCAACCAACTACATATACAGTTTACTATTATGCAAATCATGACATATTCAAAAATGGGCAGCACGTTGGCTCAGTGGTCAGCACTGCAGCCTTGTAGTGCTGAAAACCTGGGTTCAAGTCCCATCCAGGTCAACATCTGCAAAGGGTTTGTATGTTCTCTCTATGTTTCCGTGGGTTTCCCCCGGGTCCTAAGGTTTCCTCCCACACTCCAAAACATACTGGTAGGTTGATTAGATTGTGAGCCCCATTAGGGACAGGGACTGATCCAGCAAGCTCTGCGCAGTGCTGTATAATCTGTGTGCGCTATATAAATAAAGGAATTATTATTATAAATAAAAAGTTAGTCAGGGGATCATTTATCATCAGGCGGCTCCTTACAACAGTTCTTTGTCTGTCTTTGGAGTTCCACTGCCGTCAGATACATTAAAGGGGCTTGATAAATCTCTTGGTAGTGTCTAATGATATTTGGGTTGTTGTAAGAAATATCATCAAAAGTCTCAGCACATAGATCGGGATAGGGACTGGCGTCAATTTGTGCCTAAACAAAAAGTCGTATGGTGAAAACTAGTCTATACAAATACAAACTGTCCTATATTTATTTGGCGCAATGGAAAATAGCAAAACAACATTTGTAGCACAACTGCGCCAAAACATTGCCAAACATAGACAAAAAAAGCAATGAGAAATGACTCCAGTGACTATAGTACTGGTGAGAACTTCAGATCCGGAACTTCAAGATAAATTTCCCCTGGTAATGACTTTTTCCTCAATTTCCTCCACACTACACCCCTAAAAATACCACTTACTTCCAGTTCAATGTCCCCAGTTAACAATACTGTGCTCCTAAATAAATACATGTAACAACACAACAGACTATGCTGTGCCCCATCATATACTCCTATACTGTATATATAGTTTACATATTTATTTATTGATATATCTCTAGCATGCATCTAAAAGAATCCACTTGTGCAGTAGGGTATCAGTAATGTTTATCACCAGTTAAGTACGTTTAGTAGTGAGGTTTGTACACCTGGATTTGGGGAATTTCTGTTATTCTCCTCTACAGATCCTGCCAAACACTGCCAGGTTGGATGGTGACTGTCGTTGGGCAGCCATTCTTTTTTGGATCAAATAAAGTTTTTATTGAAAACCAAACAATAGTCTTCCATTTTTTGCATTTAAACAACATTTACATTACACCAAAAACACCACAAACCCCTTTCCCACCCCTCTCCCTACCCCTGCTTGGTGGGTGAAATGTCTATTCTCCAATATATAACACTTGTTCGTATATAGTTCACAACAGATGATCTTCCTCTGAGAACGTAAGTTCCGCGATGGAGTGCATCCAGGTTAGTCCTTAGTTTTTGTAAATTACATATATGACGCCGTACAGCATAGAGCAAACAGCAACATATACAGACATAAATCAAGCAATATTAGGGTAAGAGCATTAACCAATGGCCATATTGGGCAGCCATTCTAGTTCTTTCCAAAGATGTTTGTTAGGTGTTTATATTAGGGCTCTGTCGCGACCACCCAAGGACATTAGCTTTTCTTCAAAGACCAGTCTCCCTGCCGACACAACGAATAACACTATAGCCAAATGATGCCCCTGCAATTCTTCACAGTAGAAACATGATGAGTAGTGGCTCTTTTCCTTTAGATGTGATGCCTACCACTAAGGCCAAAAAGTTCAATCTTGGTTTCATCGATCCAGATCATTTTGTTTTCTCACAAACTTGAAGATGCTTTTTTGCATCTCCAGATGGACAATGATGTTGGTCAGTTAGAGTTTTATTAGGTTCCTCATGACCTCTCTTACCAAGGCACGCCTCCCCTTATTACCTAGTTTATTGGCTTCGCTGGCTCTAGAAGGAGTCTTCCTTGTTCCCAACTATATTTATTTAACCATTACGGAAACCTTAGTGCTGTTGAGAAATCTCAATGGAGAAAAACTTTTTTGTGTCTTTTTCTAGATCTATGCTTCCAAACAATCCTATCTCTGAGCTCTATAATCAGTACTATCTTCATCGCTTGGTTATGGATCCAATACTGCATTATGGAAGTATCATACCCCAGAAGAAATACAATCCAGAAACTACGGGGTAGATTTATTATTTATTTGTTGTTCTTTTATTTAAGAATTATGAGGGCTTTAATGCCCCTGAGAAATCTCAGTTGATAATTTTTTTTTTGTACCCTTGTGTGGAAAAAAAGCATGCACAAAATTTGGCACAGACTTCTGGCATAAACTAAACCAAATAAAAGGTGGCATAAAGTAAGACTACACAGTATTTAATGATAATAATTCCTTCATTTCTATATTCTGCAGCGCTGCACAGAGCTTGTCAAGTCAATCCGTGTCCCCCTGGGGCTCACAAACTAATCAACCTACCAGTATGTTTTGGAGTGTGGAAAGAGACCGAAGGAAACCCACACAAACACGGAGAGAACATACAAACTCTTTGCAGATGTTAACCTTGACGGGACTAAAACCCAGGACCCCAGCGCTGCAAGGCTGTAGTGCTAACCACTGAGCCACTATGCTGCCCATTCTTTAAACTACAGTATATTTATCATCCGGCATCAGACACTGACAGAAATCTGGTGCGGTATTAAACTCGTCTAGTCTTACTGTGTAATGACTGTTATAAATCTGCCCCATTATGCGATGCTCCATGTAGCGTCTATACCTCCATTGTAAGGAGTGTTATTCTTTTGGTTTGTTACAATATTTAGAAAAGGTAACATTTGCCAACGTAGATAAATGAATAATTTAAATACTATGTATAAAATGTAGGAGTCTTCTTTTTTTTCAAACCCCCTGTGCTAGCATACTCCACACTATCCATACCTATAGGGACTTAGAGATGCTGGTACTGTCACAGATGTATTGAAACTCCTCATTAATATTGCTGCTGGAATAGAAAGTGCAAGACGAGAAAACATCACCTGAAGTCTTAGGTGCCATAGTCTGAATATAGAACCATTTACCTTTTCTGGGGGATTCAACCACTTAATTGGTGCATGTATATCTATAAAATGCATAGAAAGCAGAATGGAATGTGTTCTGATCCTGTTTTCATTAATTCTGCATTTGCCATTTCATATTCCAGCAGCGTTTTCTGGCTGTAAAGCTTTAATATTTTCCCCTCTCATTAGTAAAGTGAAATCTTCTGTGCTCTCATGCAGTAATAGATGACATGGGGAGACAGGCTATCATAATTAAAGACTGCCTAAGACAGGAGTTTCCTTAATTAGGTTTGGCATTATCTCGCAAAAGTACCGGAGAGACCAATCTGACATCAAAGTAATACCTAGGATAACCTTGCAATCAATGATTTTTTTTTTTTTCCTCTCGTGCTCCTAGTAAGTAAGTAAGTATAGTAAGCGTAAGGCAACAAGGCTCACCGGAGCGTGTCTAGAGCAATCAATACGTCTTCAAGGAGCCACGGATATGTGCGTGCGGTGAGTATAAAACTTTACTCAGACTGGATACTTTTTTTCTAAGTAGATATAATGTATATTGTTTTGTAGCAGCTCGTCAATCTAGATCCTTTCAGCTTTTTTTTTCGCAATTGATCCTAAAAAATAGGTCACACATTGTTCTGTGTTTCCCCATAACGGAAGGATATTATTAAAAGTAACCTGTTAATGACTTTTTTTTTTTACTAACAATATTGGGGCAGATTTACTTACCCGGTCCAGTCGCAATCCAGCGGCGCGTTCTCCGACGCTGATTTGGGTTCTGCCGGGTTTCACTAAGGTCGTGTGCCCGATGTCCACTAGGTGTCGCTGCTGTGCTGAAGTCCGCTGGAGTTCACCTGCTTTGTAACGGTGTGAGTGATATTCTTGCGACACAATTTTAGTTGAAAATTCTGCGGTTTTTCCGAATCCGTCAGTATTTCCGACAGCCACGCACCCGATTTCTGTCGCGTGAAAGCCGGCGCCGTTGCGCCACAATCCGATCGCGTGCGCCAAAATCCAGGGGCAATTCGGCACAAAACGGAAAAATTTGGGAAAACGTGATTCGGATACTTAGTAAGTGTGTCCCATTGTGCTTAAAGCTTTGGAACATGTATTTGCTCAGTTCAACCATTATTCAACCTAACTTATGCCACCATCTTTGCCACCTTATCATGTTATCATATCCCCATGATCAGACATTTGAGGATATGACATTTACAGAATGCCTTTAATTGGAAAATCCATACAATATTTTAAAGGACATCTACCAGAAGGATGAGGGATTGTAAACCAAGCACACTGGCATACTGGTGTGTACCCCCTCTGGCAGGATCTGCTCTTCTTTAAGCTTCTTATGTCCTTGTTTTTAAGAATAAAAGGTTTTTAAAATTATGCAAATGAACCGGAGTTTTAAAATCTTAATTTTTAATTTTTTTATACAAACCAGGAAATAGGGAGCTTAAAGAAGAGCCGATTTTGCCAGAGGGGGCACACACCAGTATCTCAGTGTGCTTGGTTTACAATCCTTCATCCAGGTGGTAGACGTCCTTTCAGAACCTATATCAAGAATACATTTTGTCACCAAAAATTAGCTTTTTAGACTCCATTCTTTTTAGTACCCCTTAGTATCACTTTTAGCCATACACTCCAACTATGCTTTTAAAGGAAATCTATCATAAAAAAATCCATCATGATAAACCAGGGACACTTTCTCATAGATCCAGGCACCGCGACTGTGGTAATCTTCTTATATTTGTAATCCATGTCCTCCTCCCTTCCAAAATAGACTTTTACAATTATGCTTATGAGTCTAAAGGGCTCTGGTAATGCCCACAAAAGCCCTTCTGACTCATTAGCATAATTATTGCATTGCATTGCATGTTTGTACATTTTAGAAAGAAGGAAGTCATGGATAACAAATACAAGAAGATTAATAACATTTCCACAGTCACCGTTTATTATGCTTTTGATGGTAGAATTCCTTTTAAAGGATAGTTGTATTACAGGCAGTCCCCGGGTTACTTACAGGATAGGTTCTGTAGGTTTGTTCTTAAGATGAATTTGTATGTAAGTCGGAACTGTATATTTTATAATTGTAACTACAGACAATTTTTTTTTTGGTCTCTGTGACAATTGGATTTGAAAAATTTTGGGTTGTCATAAGAACCAGGATTAACAATAAAGCTTAACTGGTAAGCAGGGGCGTAACTTTAGGGGGTGCAGAGGTTGCGATCGCACCTGGGCCCAAGAGGTTTAGGGGGCCCTTATGGTGTCACTTTCCCATATGATAAGACTATTACTATACACAATACATTATAGTCGGGGGCCTGGCACAGACTGGGGCCCATAAGCTTCTAGTTACGGCACTGCTGTTAAGGCTGATTATTGTAGCCAAAGGCTAAAGCAATTACCAATATCCAGAGGTCTGTTTGTAACTAGGGGTCGTCTGTAAGTCGGATGTAGGGGACCTGGTGTATATACCTGCAGACTGGTGCAAAAAAGTATGGAGCACTAAAAACAACATTTACCAACCCTTACCGAGTTGTGGGCATGAGAGAAGCCAAAATTGTTCAATTTTTACAGAGTGATACATCCCTTTAACAAGCCTAATCAACTGGTTCCATCTTTTAAAGGGGTAGGCTTCGATATAAAGCCCATTAACTAGGCTTTCCTCTACAACCTCTTAGAAGCCTAAACTACAGATACAAATAACATAATAAACATTAATAATAACATAAATAATATAAATAGGGGGGGGGGTCTTCTCGCCCTTTTTTTTTTTATATAAGAGTATTTACAAGAATATAAAAAATTTTTCAAGGCTTTTGGTTATTTACCGGTCCAGGATGTAAAACTGCCAACAAACCCTTTGTCCTCATAGAGGTTACTAGATCTTCTATCGAATGCCCCTTATTATTAGATTTACATATTAACTATAGTGACCCTCTCAAGTATAACTAATGTGTTCTTAAAAAGATGCCACGCAGCATATTAATTGATGTTAATCAATCTGCTATTTCACTACTGTCTCTTTAAAATAGGAAGCGACATGTCGACATCTGTTCGGGTATCATTAATAGGTCATTAATAGAGAGTACGAGGGCCTGCCGGGGGCAGACTTACCAGTTCATTAAACTGGGAATAGGTTGAGCTTCACATCTATGAACAGCTGACTATGGCGGGGGCACCTTACCTATAGAACAGATCCTACAGATCAGATGCTTCTTCCCCAGATTCTTCAATGATTAATTATTACTTCTGTATTCTTTTATTTAATAATAATTTTATTTTGATTCGGTTATATTAAGGGGTTATTTTCCCTTTAGAGATCAATGGCATATCCAGCACTCCTATGGAAGTGATTAGAGGAGTCATGCAATCATAGCATAGCAGCTACAGCACCATTCAAAATAGGATAGGGGATATATATCTGATAATGGAGGGGCAGACAATTGGGGTCACCAGCAATCAGCAGAATGGGGGCCACAATGCCCTATAATCTGTCTATCCTTCCAAGATAGGCTTGTCCTCTAAGCCATGGCGGAAGACTTATAGAAATCAATGGAGAGAAGGATGAATTTGACCTGTGCTCAACCGATTTCTGTAATAATAATAATAATAATAATTCTTTATTTATATAGCGCACACAGATTACGCAGCGCTGCACAAAGCATGACAAATTGTTCCCTGTCCCCATGGGGCTCACAATCTAATCAACCTACCAGTATGTTTTGGAATGTGGGAGAAAACCGGAGGACCCAGAGGAAACCCACGGAGAGAACATACAAACTCTTTGCAGATGTTGACCTGGGTGGGATTCGAACCCAGGACCCCAGTGCTGCAAGGCAGAAGTATTACCCACCCAGCCACCATGCCACCCTATAGGACTTACAGCTTATCACCCATAGACAAAGACAAAGCAACAAACAGAGGGTGGTGCCTCAGTTAATAATGTTGAGAACCAGGCCCCAAATGGAGTGTTCAGTAGTAACCCACTTGACTGTTGTGCATCAAACCCCAAGCCGGGGTAACAAATAACCATGGCCCTCTTGCAGAAATTACGACACAAGGATCCTCCTAGGATTAAATGGTGGCCTGCTGCTCTGCTATGAAATTGGGGTTCCGAATTCCATAAAAGGATCAGTATAGTAGCAAAAAGTAAAAAGTATGGCAAAAATGGCTACCAGTATAAATGGAGTGTCCATGGAGTGGCATAAAAGGATTGACTCTACTGCTTTTTGTTCCAACAATTTATTAAAATACTTTATTTTATTTTATTGGCTGTATGAATTTTCACTTGCTTTATTTTAATGCTTTTATTATTTTAGATAATTAATATAATATAACAATAATTAATATAAGATATATATATATTAGTGTTTTAATAAATTGTTGTATTACAAGGAGTAGAGTTTGTCCTTTTATGCCACTGAGTTGGACTATCCATCTTTATTGGTAGAAAGTGCCCCATATTTGCCATACTTTTTACCTTTACCTTATTACCCATTTTACGTTTCACAAGGCTCCCAGATGTGGACCCCATGCGATTAGATATTTGTTCCCTATTCTTTGGACAAGACCACGACATCTACACATTAAAGGAAATCTACCATGAGGAATCTAGTATCAGAAGTGGATCTAATGGTAGATTCCTCCTGCCTTCCTTTGCCCTAATCTGTAATTTAATAATCCTGGAGCCTAACTGAACTTGTTAAAAATTTTATTTTAGTTATATATAAATTAACTGCAGAGGCTACTGGGGTGTGTCCTAGCCGGGCACCGGGCACTTGCATCTATGGCTACTCCACGTCCCAGTAGCCTCTACAGTTAATTTACATATTACTAAAATAAAGTTTTTAACAAGTTAGATTATATTCCAGGATTATTAATTTACAGATTAGGGCTACATTCAGGTGATGTATGCCCGCCGTACCGGAGTACGGCAGGCATACATCCGCCCTGCGGAGAGGAGCAGGGGTTGAGCGCAGCTCACCCCGCCCCTCTCCACAGGAAGATACAGCGCACGGCGCCGTATCACGGGAAAAGATAGGACATGTCCTATCTTTCTACGGGCTACGGAGCGGTACTGTGCTGCACGAGCCCGCGAGCCCATAGAAGTGTATGGGGGACGTATATCGGCCGTATATACGTCCCCCATACATGTGTGTGAATGTAGCCTAGGGCAGAGGCAGGCAGGACTCATCTACCATCAGATCTACTGCTGATAGTGGATTCCTCATGGTAGGTTTCCTTTAAGCAGACAAGTGTTTTCAATGGGTAAAAAGATGCCTTTGGCAATAACTTATCAGCCATAAATTTCAGCCATAATAATTTTGGACACGTTCAACCCCTTCTCTCCCATAAGTAAGGAAAGCGTCTGGACCCCTGTACAAATTTGAGTGTCTATTGGCCCCAACTTTGTATTATGAGAATTTGGCCGTTGTAATCTTCATAAATAATATTTACAAAATAACAAAAAAAAAATGGAGTAAATAAACTAATAATATAACAATGCGACATTTGATAGGCGTTATGGGCCTATGGGATGCAGTGATTCTTGTGAATTACGGATCATATATGTAATATATACCGGCTTTGCCTGTCATTGATCGCATTCTGCTTTGATATATCTTCCAGACCTTCTCTCCTGAGAGTGGTTCAGACTCTTTGTAATTGGATGTTTCGGGGGTGTCATATTTTGTTAAAAGTAGCGTTCTGTTATTTTCTTCTACTCTCTCTCTCTTGGTCGGGTGAGTATGATGGATGCTTCTATCTAGCGATGATCCTGCATTGATGAACTGTCTTCAGTTTATACACCGAGCGGATTAACTACTCTCTAAAGACATATCCACTGCAGCCGCACTCTATATTTCTTCATTTGTGCTACTTACTTTTACCTAATATATAGTAGAGATTTAGATGACAATTTAAAGGAATCTAAAGAATGGATTTTCCACTCCTTATTATTCATAAGAGCCATTGAAGTAAGAGCCTAGAAGGAATGATACAGCTCCACTTCTCCTCTAGACTTCTTCTTCTGCCCACTACTTTCCTACTTTCTTCAGTGATAAAGCTGATCATACACACTAGATATGTTTTACCCGAGCAGCTAAATTCCAATGGGGAGGCCACCTATCTAATATGTATTGGGGTCTCCCAACTCCACCCTGCAGAAAACAGGGATGAGGCTTTACCCAAGGGTTATGTGAGGATGTGCAATGTACAAATAAAAACTAAATAACAATATAGATATATATCAAATCAATCAAAGGACATCTACCACCAGGATGAAGGATTGTAAACCAAGAACACTAACATATTGGTGTATGCTAATTCTGACAGGCTTTAAAAATTATGCAAATTGAGCCTAAGGGGCTCCAGACTCCATTAACAGCAAACTGCTTGCATATTTCAAGAAGAAGTTTATATTTGTGTCGCAGCTGCACTGTACCCAATGCAACCCAAATTTCTGCACTGAAAGGGGTATTCTGGTGCAAAGCCGGACCTTGCGCCACATTGTCCAAAAAGTTGGTCAGGGCAGTGCAGGGGGCGCCGGATTCATGCAGAACATGTGAAAGAAATCCTGAATCTGGCGCCCCCTGCACACTTCACAGGCAAATTGCACCTAGTACAGACTGCACTAGTTTTGATAAATGTGGCGCATTGCTGAGCATGGCGCTTGACCATCTCTGGCAATGACATTCACAGTCAACCCCTTTAAGGGTTGTAAATTTTGAGGTAAATGACAGGAGGATTCAATTTACATATCAATAAAGCGGAGCAGAACTATTAATAGATGTATATTGGTAAATTACCTAATAGTCTGCCTCCCATACTTACACACACATTACAAAAAATATGAGGCATAGTGGCCAACCCCTTAAACATCTCTATCTGCAGGACTGGTGCACAAAGTCTGGCTCCGTCCATCTGTCGACAGGTAATGAAAAATATTGACATTTATTTCTTAGAAATGGCGAAGACTAAATAGAAAATCTCAAGTTTGTGGTGTAATCAAGATGTAAAGAGTTGGAGTTGATGGAGATCTAAAAAAATAATATAAAAAGTAAGGTATAAAAAAATTGTGAAATAAATGAATCAATAATATAAGACTATGACACCAAACCCAAAACCCTAAATAGCAATTTCTAAAAAAAAAACTGTGGAAAGAAACTTAATAAATGTTTTATTTATGGAACGTTCAGAAACCCAGTTTTCTAAGTTAGGATAAAATCCCCTTCTGTAGACCGTGGGGTGTCAGACAAGGAGCAGGGCGGATATTCTCTCCTATTCTCGTCCCTCATGTTATAAGCAGCCAGTGATAAAAATAAATTCATGGAGCAAGTTACTTTAGCAGAAAACAGATTGTATGAAGCGCGCGGTGACCGCAGCACAGATTGTGTCCTGCACATTGAATGGGACAAATAACAGCAGTGAATGCAATGAATTTTCATCAAGGTTGCTGTTACAGCATTTGTTGCAACTCATATAATGAAGCAATTGCTTTCTGTCTGTGTAATGACTTCTCATGCATGCTGAGTTCAGGAAGACACAGTAGCAAAGCCATTATAGCCTCAATAGGGTGACAAGATTATAATAGTCTCTGGAGTCTGCAGTCCTGAAAGAGCTGAGCTGGCAGAAACCTTCCAGCTGCCGTCTACTGCCAGGGAATCATTCCCCAAGTGACAGGCAGAGAACAGCCCGGGTGTACATGCTTTGTCAGGAGATTAGGGAATTGTTTGCCAAGTTACTGCACACCTTGTCTAATACAGTGCGAAATACAATGGGGGTCAGGAATAATGGCGCTGGTGACCTGACATCAGACAACATTTCAGATCCTCAGGAGGGAATAAAATCTATCTATCTATCTATCTATCTATTTCATATCTATCTATCTATCTATCTATCTATCTATCTATCTATCTATCTCATATCTATCTATCTATCTATCTATCTATCTATCTATCTATCTATCTATCTATCCATCTCATATCTATCTATCTATCTATCTATCTATCTATCTATCTATCTATCTATCTATCCATCTATATCAAATCTCTGTCTATCTATCTATGTATCTATCTATCTATCCATCTCATATCTATCTCCTATCTATCTATCTCATATCTATCTGTCTATCTATCGATCTATCTATCTATTTCATATCTATCTATCTATCTATCTATTTCATATCTATCTATCTATTATCTTTCTACAGTGCCATATACAGACTTACAGCATATAAACACACATATAGTATATACACACCATATACACATCATGGATATGATTATTATAATAATAATCTTATACATATTATTATTATTATTATGTATTTCAGATTACGTTTGAAGGTTTGGAAAGTGGGGGACAGTCTGACACATTTGGGGAGAGAGTTCCAGAGTATGGAAGATGCACGGGAGAAGTCCTGGATGCGGTGGTAAGAGGAGCGGATGGTAGTAGAGTGAAGCTGAAGGTCCTGTGAGGAGCAGAGATGAGTTCAGAGATATACGGAGGGGACAGGTTGTGGATGGCTTTGTAGGTCATGGTTAGTATTTTAAATTGAATTTGCTGTGCAATGAGGAACTAGTGGAGACACTGGCAGAGAGAAGATGCAGAGGACAACCGAGGAGACACATGGATTAGCCGGGCAGTAGTTTAGGATACATTGGAGGTGTTAGCTGGGAGACCGCAGAGAAGAATATTGTATTACAAGTGGGAGATAAGGGCATGGACTAGTAATTTTGTAGACACTGGATTGAAGAAGGATCAGATGCTGGATATGTTCTTATGGGCCTGTATCTGAGGCTTAAAGGATAAGGCAGAGTCAAAGGTGGCTCCAAGGCAGCAGAATTTAGGCACCGGGGAGAGCGCGGAGCCATGAATTGTGATGGTTAGGTCTGGTGGTTTGAGTGGTTTGAGATTATGAGTTCGGTCTTGCCAAGTTAAGTTTTAGAAACCAGGAAGAGAAAAAGGAGTATACGGCTGACAGACACTGAAATTCTGGCTAGAAGAGATGAGATATCTGGACCAGAAATATAGATCCGTGTGTCATCTGCATATGAATGGTATTTATCCCCGGCCAGAGGTGTAGAGGGTGAAGAGCAGGGGACTGAGGGACGCCAACAGAGAGGGTGCGAGGTGAAGAGGTGGTGTGAGAGGTCGACAGTGTCAAAAGCAGAGGACAGATTAAGGAGGAAGAGAACAGAGTAGTGATGTTTTGCCTTGGCTGATAGTAGTCCATCAGACATTTTGGCCAGGGCAATCTCGGTGGAGTGATTGGGTCGTAAGCCAGATTGTAGTTTGTCAAGGAGAAAGTTGGACAAGAGGTAGGAAGATAGTTCTAGGTGGACATGTTGTTCCAGGAGTTTTGAGGCAAATGGAAGTAGTGAGATGGAGCAATAGTTCAGCATACAGCATAAAGCATAAATACATCACATATACACACACACAGCGCCATATACAGATGTTTGCGGTTGGACTCTTCAGACAATCAACAGCCTATTCCAAATTGGGGCTCATTTACTAAGGGTCGCAAATCGCACTTTCGTCGGACTGTTCATCTTTTTGATTGCACGTCATGGACAGGTATTTAACAGGTGATTCACGACAGAGCAGTGTTGTAGACACATTATAAATACCTCTCAAGCAGTTTCTACTAAAACGAATGTGCAAAGTCAGACAAAAAACTGGTGCAGGGGCTTAATAAAGGTGGGTCAATGTGTAAAATTTACTTTCCGATATACATTACATCATCTAAGAATAAGGGTTTGGGAGTGTAGAGAGCCTCTTTGTCATTTTCCCAAAACTGCTCCTCCTTTGTCTTTTATTGACTTGTCTATACTGGTCCTGACATGAGGCCTGGTGGGTCCAGAAATGTGGCACTGTTGAACAAAAGAAATAAAGTCCATCCATGGAAAGTGGAAAACATACAGACCAGTTTACATGGATGGGCACATGACTGCAGATGGCGCGGGCTGCATCATTTGGAAATATTGTACAATAATGTCATACTTGCAAGTGGCACTTGTGGTGGAGCCTGGTAAAGGACTCCTTGCATCCAATAATGAAAGGATGCAGCGAGTACCTTATGCATTAATGTGCCTGGGCCATGGAATCTGGAAAGCACATGTCCAGTATTGTGTGGACCTGGGAAAGTTTCCCGATGATTTCCAACGAATTGCCCCAGGATTTTGGCACACGTGATCGGATTTTGGCGCATCGGCGCCGGCTTGCATGTGACGGAAATCGGGGGGCGTGGCCGTCGGAAAACTTGATGGATTCACAAAAACCATGGTATTTAAAGAAAAATTTGTGTCACTTACAAGCACCAGGAAGAAGATGTTGAACTCCGGCGGACCTCGGTGTACCTCGGCGCAGCAGCGTCACCTGGTGGATATCAGGCGCACGACCTTAGTGAATCCCGGCAGGATGCAAATCCACACCGGACAACGCGTCGCGGGACCGGGTAAGTGAATGTGCCCCAATGGGTCACTGCTGCACTGAGGTCTGCCGAGGTGCGAGGTCTTCCGTCGCATGCAAGCTGGCGTCGATGCGCCAAAATCCGATCACGTGCGCCAAAATCCCGGGGCAATTTGGTGCAAATCGGAAATCGGTGGGAAACCAGACGAAAGTGCGCGATTCGGACCCTTAGTAAATGAGCCCCATTGTCCTCCGACAACTGGTCTCTATGCCCCTGTCATGGTACACCTCCATGCATTTATCCTACAACAGGGGGCACTCCTGACCAGGATAGACAGCACGTCTTCTTCTTCTTCTCAAGACTAAACTCTTTTCTCTGCCATATGTAAAACCCTGCAAACCCTAATTACTACAGGTCCTGCTTTATGTGCTGGTCTCTAGGTCTACGCATGCGGCCACTTTTTTTATTGAATCGATGTAGACTTTGATTACGGAAATTCAAAAAATTTATTCGAAAAGGACATTCTCTATAATTTGTGGCACTGTCTCACAGGTCACTAATGGCGCAGTGGTTAAAAACGGGGACGTGTGTCACAAAAAAAGCCAGCATGGAACGGCTAACACATCTCCCACATGTAGGTTCTTGCGCATGAAGCCTAAAGCTCAGCAAAAACGGGTGAAACAGGTGAGGTCAATATAGGCACTTTTATTAATTTCCATTTTATCTTCCCTTCTACTGAAGAAGCCCTTTATGGTGCGAATAGACAGTGCAGCCATGACGAGGCCGTGATGCAGCTGTGATACATCCGGCCACATCAGTTGTGGAATTGTGACAATAATTCATAATGAAATTATTATTCAGTGATAGTTCAATGTAATGTTACCATGAAACTTTCACTAAATAATAATATAATTCTGAATTATCATCACAATTCCTTCATTGATTCCATATCACAATTGCATCACGGGCGCATCATGGGCGTATTTTAACCCTTAAAGGGGTTTGCCCATGAAAGAAAGTTCTCAAATTCTAATCCTCTAGATACCTCTAACTTTACAATTTTATTCAGTTTTATTGCTGTTTAAGCTCCTATCACTCAGAGATGGTCAGTGTAATGTTCCTATATTGCAGTAGGAAGCTGCATTATTAGCACATAACCTCGGCCTGCTAGATGTATACCACTAGTCTACGGAGAGATTTCTCCTCACTATTTCAATATCTAGAATATAATTCTAATAAACTCTTACTTATTGAATTAGGGAGGACCATCTGGCGTAATTGATCACAGTCATCATTTCTGTAATCACACCTTCAGGGGATTATTGGATATGTTTCAACATATTGCAGGCAGACGTTGTAGCCTCATAGACAACACATCAATAATGGAGTTGGCCTTGAACATCCAGTGTCTCTCTAGCCAAGCAGTGAAGTTTGAATTTGCAGATTAAAGTATTAGAGCATCCTCCACATTTATGGCTTATGGGCAGTATGACCACAACACTGTCATATCAAGATCTTCTATTTTTAGCGACATTGGTAATGTTATCTTCAATTATATCAGTTAGATATATAAGTATGTATATGAATTGGATACTTCATGGAAATGAGGGAAGCAGGGTGGCCCATTCATTGGATGGCCTGCCATCTTATCTTGAACAGGTTCTCCATTACCCTGATAGACCACGGGTAGGAGGAATCATTTGAGTAGCTCCCACTGTTTTCTGGTCTTCCATTCAGCAACAGGAGGCAGCGTCATTACGCATCCCTCTCTCTGCATGGACCAATTTTAGGTTCAGGAAGTAAGGAGACTCCTTTAGGAGACCTCACCATTTAAGACCGCCTCTGCAGGGAAGTGGCCACTTACAGCCATTGATGCTCCACTAGGGGATTCTAGGAAATATGCAAATGAGAATATGCAAATAGGGTGATAAAATTTCCTCTCTCACCTGTCAATAATAGATTAGCGCTTGTAGATGTAGCTGCTGGTGGCCTTCTTTGTCCGGCCTCCACTAACTTCCAGGGAGCAGATGAGGACAGATAAACACAGGTAACACACAAGGATTGATGCAGTGAGAATGTGGGTTATGATGACATCTGAATAATTGGATAATACAATGGGCGTAATTTACTAGGGGCCCGAATCGCGTTTTTTCTGTCGGGTTTCCCAAATATTACCATTTTGCGCCGAATTGCCTCGGGTTTTTGGCGCACGCGATCGGATTGTGCCACATCGGCGCCGGCATACATGTGACGGAAATCGGGGGACGTGGCCGTCGGAAAACCCGATGGATTCGGAAAAAACGCCAAAAATTGTCACAGGGACAAAATTGTTTTTTGTCTGTATCTACAATTATAAAATATACAAGTTTTGACTTACATACTAATTCAACTTAAAGGACGCCTACCATCAGGTTCATGGATTGTAAACAAAGCACACTGACATACTGGTGTGTGCCTCCTCTGGAAGGACCTGCTCTTCTTTTAGCTTCTTATGCCCTATGCATTAAAGATTATGCAAATGTGCCTTAGGGGCTTCAGGCTCTATTAACACCTATGAAGCCCTAAACCCCTTAGGCTCATTTGCATCATTTTAAAAGCCTTTTTTTGTACAAACCAGGGCAAAAGAAGCTAAAAAAGAGCAGATCCTGCCAGAGGGGGCACACACCAGTATGCCAGTGTGCTTGGTTTACAATCCTTCATCCTGGTGGTAGATGTCCTTTAAGAACAAACCTAAAGAACCTATATTGAACGTAACCCGGGTATTGCCTGTATCAATAAAAAATTAAAATCCTTATACTTCTATAAAAGTATAATGCTAAAGTTCAGTTCAGTTTTAGAAATGGTGTTCATACTTATTGCAATTTCCTTACATTTAAGAAAAGAAACAGGAAATTCCCCAAAAGGAGGAGATGTTTTTTCTTTTCATCTGTGAACATCTGCAGCTTCTAAGGGAACTCCCCGGCCTCACCACCTGTTCGTCAACATGCAACTTTGGCTAAATCCCCTGTACAATCACAAAGTATACATTTGCGCCACTTTATTCCTCCCCCTTCTGTTTCTAATGATATGTAGCGAGAAAAAACTGTTTAAGATTTCATTTTCCCCCTCCGGTCGCTACGTTTCCTTTTTAATGAAGACCAGATTTGACGCCTACAAAAGAGACCCTTTAATTTGGCAAAAAATTAACATTTCTCATCCCGTTGTAATTCAGTCTCAATCATCCCCATAAAAACATTTTCCATAGACACATTGTTACGGCTCTTTCTAAAGCGCGTGATTATCTTACTATTCAAGAGACACCTGCGAGAGATCACACGAATGGCAGCCAGTGCCCGGGAAAGAAAACAGAGGCTCAGACATCCACAAAAACACTGTTACTAATCCTTGTTGACTAATCTTGTTAGTAAGCAATGCATTCCATAATACAGAACAGGTTCTGGGGGTTCAGACATGGCGAGCTGCACAGACGCATCGCATTTCTATACCGCTCGCAGTGAAAGCTGCGCTTAATGGTCTCTGATTGTCAGTATTATACACGGTGCCTGACACCAGCTTCAATAGACTCTTTCTACAAGATAATAGACCGGAGCAAGATAACTGGATTTGTCAATCCGATGTAGCAGCCATCGCAAATGGCAAAACTTCTATTAATTGAGGATGTCAGGAAAAATATTTCCGATGTTTTCCTCGGCTTTGTTAAAGAATTTCAATTAAGATCTTTTTTTTTTTTTTTGCTAAATGTATAAATGTACATGGACTGATGGTTATAAGCAGGGTCTATGGAAAATGGGAGGAAATGCAGTCGGTGTAAGCGTCAGCTTTTAATTCTACTCATTAAATTCCCTTTTTGGCGAAACAGTAAATACAAAATACATAAATGGAAATGGGAAACTATCGGAATGAGCCTGGAGGGAAATGATTTGCAGTAGTCGGCAAACAGGAAAATCAATGTTGATGTGAAAATTAAATATGTTCTATTTATGGTTATGAATTACATTCACGGAAAAGCTACAGTATATATGAGTCTATCGATATCAATTTTATTTCTATATTTCTAGATATTTCTGAGCCGAGGTCCCTTATTATGCCACAAATAACTGGTAAAACTTATTGACTTAATTATTATAATTATTGACCCGAATATAAGCTTAGAATGAAATGCATTAGTTCCCCCCCCAGTTATGAAATGCACAATGCAGTCAGCCCCCACACTGATGAAATTCCACATGCAGCCAGAACCCCCACTCATGAAATGCCCCAAGCAGCCAGCCCCCTCAGTAATGAAATGCCCCAAGCAGCCAGCCCCCTCAGTAATGAAATGCCCCATGCAGCCAGCCCCCTCAGTAATGAAATGCCCCAAGCAGCCAGGCCCCTCAGTAATGAAATGCCCCAAGCAGCCAGCCCCCTCAGTAATGAAATGCCCCATGCAGCCAGCCCCCTCAGTAATGAAATTCCCCAAGCAGCCAGCCCCCTCAGTAATGAAATGCCCCAAGCAGCCAGCTTCCTCAGTAATGAAATGCCCCAAGCAGCCAGCCCCCTCAGTAATGAAATGCCCCATGCAGCCAGCCCCCTCAGTAATGAAATGCCCCAAGCAGCCAGCCCCCTCAGTAATGAAATGCCCCATGTAGCCAGCCCCCTCAGTAATGAAATGCACAATGCAGCCAGCCGGCCCCCTGTACTGATTAAATGCCCCATGCAGCCAGCCCCCCCTAATAATGAAATGCCCTATGCAGGCAGCCCCCGTAATGATGAAATGCCCCATGCAGCTAACCCTCCCCTCCTCTGATGAAATTCCTCATGCAGCCAGCCCCCTCAGTAATGAAATGCCCCATGAAGCCAGCCGGCCCCCTGTACTGATTCAATGCCCCATGCAGCCAGCCCCCCCCCCTAATAATGAAATGCCCCATGCAGCCAACCTCCCCCACTGATAAATTGCCCCAGGCAGCCAACCCCCGCCTGCTGATGAAATCCACTGCACCCCTATGCATATAAAAAAATAAACTTACATACCCTTCAGAGCTCCTCAATGCTCCGTCTGGCTCCTCTTCCTTCTTCTTTTCATGTGTAGCAAAGCGGGCTGAGACGCGTCCACGCGATCTGTCTGCCAGCGAATACTATGGGGTCATCTACGGCAACACCATCGCATCATAGTGTGAGCCGGCGGGCAGAGCACATGGAGCATCAAGGTGCCGTGTGGAGCATCGGGGAGCGCCAAAAAGTGAGTATGTAAGTTTTTTTTTTTTTCCCTACACTCATGTATAAGCCGAGGTGGTGTTTTTCAGCACATTTTTTGTGCTGAAAAGCTCAGCTTGTACACAAGTATATATTTCATGTCTATCTATTTAATGCAAACCTATCAACAAAAAAAAATCAATCTACAGGCAGCGTGTCACAGAGCAGTAGGAACTAGGGACATTTACAAAGTGTCCTATCTGCCGGATAAATAGAAGGAGGAGCTGTGTGGATCAAGTACAGTGTGCCATGATAGGACAAAATGTACATTCTGCCCAGCTTAGCTTTCTCTATAATATGCTCACTGTATATAGGGAACTTAATACAATCTTCTCAGCTTCTCCTGCTCCATAAAATGCTATGTGCAGCTACTTGCTCTATAACATTCTCTCTGCAGGTATGACACTATGTACTATCTGCTCAGCTCCTCCTGCTCTATAACAAACTGCCTGTATATTGGACACTATGTAGAATTTGCTCAGTTTCTCCTACTCTATAACATGCTGCCTGCTAAAAGGACACTATGTACAATCTGCTCAGCTCCTCCTGCTCTATAACATGCTGCCTGCATATAGGACACAATGTACAATCTGCTCAGATCCTCCTGCTCTATAACATGCTGCCTGCAGATAGGACACAATGTACAATCTGCTCAGCTCCTCCTGCTATATAACATGCTGCCTGCAGATAGGACACAATGTACAATCTGCTCAGCTCCTCCTGCTCTATAACATGCTGCCTGCAGATAGGACACTATGTACAATCTGCTCAGCTCCTCCTGCTCTATAACATGCTGCCTGCAGATAGGACACTATGTACAATCTGCTCAGCTCCTCCTGCTCTATAACATGCTACCTGCAGATAGGACACTATGTACAATATGCTCAGATCCTTCTGCTCTATTAAACTTCTTCTTTAATAGTAAAGGTTTCCTTTTAGAATATCTGGCTCTTGGTGTCCTCTCAGTGATACAATTGGTTATAGAGATTTATTTGCTTGAATTATTTCTTAGTTTTTGTGATGAGCGTTATATCGACCTGAGAGGAGATGAACTTGTAGGCATACACGCTGGTACGGGGCATGTTGCCCATGGCATTTTTTACATAGAACTAATAAACCAAATAAGACTTTGAAACCCTGGAAGCGGCAATGCAGCTGCTGAGCCAAATACAAGATGAGACTACAAGCTCCATAATGGCCTCCCCCGCTACCTCTCACAATCTGCAGAGCACAGACATTTCTCTCTTCTTATAGAAAATACAGGTGTAGAACTTGTAACTTCGAAAGACTAGAAGGAGGCCCCTGGTTGTAAGCTTGTAATTACAAGTTGATGTAAAATCTATCAGTGAGATACTTGGCTCAGATCTTTAAGGAATCTTCAAACTTAAACGCAGAATTTAGAGTTGTGTCTGGCAGCTAATACTAAAGAGCAGGTTACATCTCAGGCTCTCACAATCTGCACTTCTTTGGTGGATGATTACAATCTTACAGAGCCAGGACTTCAATCTCATAGACTTTTCTGAGCATTCAGATCATGGACCCCCTCCCCCACCAACACCACCACAGAAATACTTCATATCCTAATTATTTATTCGTACACACTGGAGATCAAAATCAGAGAACAATGGGGCAGATTTCACCAATTCACTAACATCGTGCGTTCGAGTTCCTGCATGTGTGGCTGCTGCGCCAAGGTCCGACGGAGTTCACCTTTTTCTTCCTGGTGCATGTAAGTGCTGATCTTGCAACACAAATCCTTTTTTAAGTTCCGCGGTTTGTCCGAATCCGTCAGGTTGTCCGATGGCCACGTCCCTCGATTTCTGTCGTGTGCGGCAAAATCCCGGGGCAATTCGGCACAAAACGGAAATATTCGGGAAACCCGACGAAAGTGCGGCGATCGGAATGAGCCCCAATGTGTGATCACTTGATTTTTCAGAAATTAATGTAATCTCCGTTGATCCAAATTTCATAGATTTTTTTGTAATGGGTACCCCATGCCATTAGAACAGGGTTTTACAAAATGATACAAGTATATGATAACTCACAGCCTACACATTTTTTTATTATATTTTTTTATTTTTATATATTTTTTTTATTTTTTTGATTATGTATTGTCACTTCATGTTCACTCACCCCCCTCCTCCTTTTGGGATACATACTCTTGTACCCGTTCATCTTTATCTTAGTCTTTCCGCACAACTGTTCCAGGTGCACTTCCTAGTATTTTGTATTTGTATCTCTATTGCGCCGATCTTAATGTTTTGGCAATATGTATACTGCATTGTTTTTTAACACTTTGCACAAAGATAAATATTTTTATCATTTTCTTGTAATGGTCTCACCCTTGGAAGGACATTTACTTGTGCTTGATTGCTAGCACTGCTCTGTAGGACCTGCAATCACGTGACTAGTTTCCGGTCATGTGACGTACCACATGACCAGTCACCTGACCGGTATACAGCTGCAGGTACCAATTATGTTAATTCGTCTATTACTGCCTCTGGGGCTATGATTGGTTGGGGGGGGGGGAGGTGGCTCCCATATATACCCAGGACATCACAGGAATCCTTCACTTACCCCTGAGGAAGTCACCGAATAGGTGACGATACGCATGGGGTCTACCTACCCCACCCCCCCTCTCTCTGCCTACACCTGCCTGCCTTGCTTTATTGTCTCATTCTACAACATGGTATTGTATATGTTGGGCATGTAGGGATCAATGAATCAGAGCTTTGTTCAAATTGCACTTTTCATGCATCATTTTTTGCACTTTAGCTCTATATGGTTATTCTTATTCTGGTCCTTATGGTTACTGTAATTCTACTCTTGGCAGACTGTAGTAGGGGGTTTCTAGGGCAACTTGGCCCTTGGCAGCTTTGTACACCCCTCTGGTGTACTTTTTAAGTGTTTTTATATTTATTGTTGTCCCGTTTTGATTGTGTTTAAAATTGTTACTTATCCAATAAACATTTTTTGTTATTTCTGTCTAGCCTTGTGTACGCATCCCACCTTTTTCTTGTTTTTCTTTTGGATTGACAAGTATATGAACATAAAACCTTTACTTTGCAAAAAAACATGATTATCATAATTAGAGGACAGCAGTGACTGTAGCACAGAGAAAAATTATAATTACATTTTCTGAAGGTTCCAGCAGTCACCAATCAGCAGGAAGTGCACAGGTCTTGAATGACTTCAGCACATCTGTGGCCACAGGGCATCACTAGTCTCTCACACGGCTCTGCCGGGATCCTGTTCCACTCTTCTTCCAGTCCCTTCCACAGTTCTGTGCCATTATTTCAATGTTTTCTGTTTCAAGGAACTGCTTTACCTGTTTTGGGGTTTGACAGGGTGCATTAAAATACATTAACATTGTTGACTGATTGAGTGAGGAATGCAAGGAAGGAACCACATGTTTTTGAAGAAGGTTTTGTTACACACTTGCATTCACCATGTTTTTGTATGAGAGGTCAAACTCCTGCTGCAAAAACATTCCCCAAACCAGGACACTTCCTCCCCAACATTTCACCGACATCTTTGCACACTTTGGGTTCAGTTTTTGCAGTTTTCAGTGCAAATTTACTTACCTGTCCGAGGAGTTCAACCAAAGTGCATTATTCCGACACTAATGCAATCTGGCGCGATTCACTAAGATCATGCGCCCGATATCCTGCATGTGTCGCATCAGTCCTATCTTACAGAACATAGATGACATTGACATGAGACATTCAGCCATACACACAACCATAGCAACATATACATTCTCCTTCATCATTGAGATGAACCATAGCCTAAGTAGGCCCAACAAAACACCTACAACTTCAGGTCTGTAAGAAAGTTGAGTCTCCGGGTAATACTACCTCCAGATGCTACTGTGGAAAGTGGCTACAACACGGAAAGTTTTCTGATTCCTTTCACATAAAAGTCTTGTTTCAGACTCCAGACACAGAAGAGCAGATGTTTTCTGAGCGGAGACGTATAAGGTGAGTAATAATAAGGAAGGAGAAATTGCTTTGAACTTCACCCATGCTTTAAATACACAAAATCAATGGGGTGAGAAATCTCTTTAATAGAGTGATGAGGTCTTGCCCTATACCATCTTCACTGTGACATGTTGATGCGTTTCCTTGGAGTGGGGTCATAAAAAAGCAGGACACTTCTTTAAAGCAAGTATTATACCAGTCGGGTGAATTTAAAGTAAAACCCTTAAGGCAGCCTCCTCGGTAAGATCTGTCCTTACAGTGGGTGTTAAACGGGGCTGACCTCATGAATTGCTTCAGGACACGTAATCTAGAGACTGGCTTACTGGTGCGCAGGCCGCCGATGTTTTTGTTTGTTGTTAAATGGCTGTCACTCGGCCTATTCATCAAACTTTAAGTGGGAATAGACTCCTATAATCCTTCTTCAAATGCAAGAGCATTAAATAATCATTAAACGTCACTCCTCGCCTTCACACTCGCGCTACATCACCTCAAAGGCAGCTTTGTCATACTATTCATCACAACGCCATTTAGATGGGAGCTTGACCCTCTTTCGAAAAAAAAAAAAAAAATGTTTTGTACCACTATCAGTTTCAGGGGAGTTTTCCCACCTCCTTCCACAGATTTTTTTTTTTTCCCTCAAAAGTATGAAAGAAAAATAACCGCAGATGGCCGACTCCTTTTAATATCCATTTGCTTTATTTGAGCAGTTTAATGTTCTGAAACAGAGTTAAATGTTGCTATTTGCTGGATGGTAAACAGCAACATTACCCAGAATCCATCAGCAGATTTGTACAAAACTGATTCCTAGTGATTAATTAAACTGTTTTGGTAATTGTAATGCGGGATACATAATGGATTGGGGGGGGGGGGGTTGGACTGCAAACACTGCAAATTAGCAAATAATAACTTTCTAAGATGAAATGGTTTGAAGCTTTAGACAAGTGAGATCAAACGGAATCATTAATAATAAGACTTTGAAAAAATAATTAGTATGACTTTGCTTTGGAAAAAGACAAGAATTCAATTTCTCGTTTTCGGTTATCGTTGATTTGGGGTGAAGCATAAAATGTACATATTATTGTAAATCTTTATTCTTCTGGTAAAAATGTCAAAAATACTGTAACTTCTCCTGAATAGGAGGTAGGTAGAAGAAATCTATCTCTGCACAGTACAGGCAGTCACCTACTTAAGAACACCCGACTTACAGATGACTCCTAGTTACAGACGGAGCTCTGGATGTTGGTAATTTACTGTACTTTAGCCTTTGGTTACAATCATCAGCTGTAACAGTTATCACAGGCGTCTGTAATGAAGCTTTATTATTACTCCTGGTTCTTATGACAACCCAACATTTTTAAAATCCAATTGTCACAGAGACCGAAAATTTTTTTGTCTGGGGTTACAATTATAAAATATACAGTTTCGACTCACATACAAATTCAACTTAAGAACAAACCTACAGAACCCATCTTGTATGTAACCCGGGGACAGTCTATATTTCATGGTTTCAGGAGGATATGTTAGCATAAACTCTGTTGAATGTGATAAACCACATATGCTATAACAGTCATAGTGCACTATAGTAGTGTATAGTATTTGTGGATTATGTGTAATCAGCATTTTGCTCATGTCAAGGCAGTAGTGGATTATAATATAGGCGATTTGGGCAGTAGACCAGGTCCCAAGGCTTCTAGGGGGGCCCATGGCCACCCAAACCACCCACCAAATTTTATACTGAGAAGGACCTTCACCCATGAAATCCTTGTACATCTGTTCCTGCTCTCAATACACATGTACACAAGAGCCATTTCAGGACCTTTAAAGGACCTCCAAAGGTCCTGAAACCACAGATTGACAGCAGACAGAAGGGACACATCCTACATTCCCCAAGAAGCTTATGTACCACTAGTACCATATGTAGGAAGTAAATTCCAGACTTGTAGGGTCTATAATATTCAGCCTTGCTGGTACAGAGGATCCACTATCTCAGATCCTGACAAGTAGGAGGGAGTTTCCACATATATTTTGTTAGTACATTTTGTGTTGGTCCTCTTTTTTATGTGTTTTTTTTATTTGGTTTTGGATCTGTTGTCCAATAATCATATGCTCTTACTAACAATGGTCCACGTTTACTAAAGCTCCTGTGCCAGTTTTCTGTCGGACATTGCACATTCTTCCAAGTGCAAACTGCTTGCACAGGTATTTATGAAGTGTGTCCCGATTGTACTATACCCAACACAACACCAATTTCTGCACTTCCGGTGCATAGTCAAATCATGCAACACATTTATCATGCAGAGTCCGACATCTTTTACACGTTCTATGTAAAGGTGCACCAAAAAAAAGTTAGTGCACTCTGTTGCGGCAGTGCAGGAAGTGCCGCAATTCATGAAGAACGTCAACACAATTCCTGAACCTGGCGCACCCTGCACCTCCACCACCTAGTTTGCACTGTTTCTGATAAATGTGGGCTAATGTATTTTTGTGCTGTCTTGGACTTCTTTGGTTGGGTACATTATTTTGTGTTGAAATCCTTGGGTCTATTCTAGGCTGAATTATATATGTCTGTTTCTCAGCATTGTTATAGGTATTGATTGTTATCCATTAATGGCTATTCTTTTTATTGTGCATGATTCATATGACAAATTTGTGGGACACTGGGGTCAGGTCAGTCTATAACTGTGTAATTTTATGATAAAATACAAAAAATATGGTGGATAGCTATTATTGAAAAATAATAGTTTGTTATGGATAGGTGGTTTCATAGGTGGTTATGTATATTTATGTAGTCGAACAAGATTTATAATTATTTAGAGGTTTTTTTTAAGCCAAGTATAATAATAAGGGGGTTCGCTGGACAAAATATTTCTAACTGAGGCTCACTGGACAGTTTATTAATAGAGCTACTGCTTCTGGAATCTTTTAATAGGGTGGCTGCTGGACAATATATTAATTAATAAGGAAGGCTGCTTGATAGTATATTAACAAGGGGGGCTGCTGCTAGACGAGGGAAGCTTTCAGACAGTATATTAACAAGGGGTGACTGCTGGACACTGTATTAATAAAGGTGTTTCTGAAGAGTATATTAATGGGGGGAGGGGTGCTGGTCAAGACATTAATAGGGCGTCTCCTGGACAGTATATTAATTAATAAGGATGGGAGCTGCTGACTTCATAAGGATTGGTGACAGGGGGTGCTACTATGATATTAATGATACATATTAATAAATGGGGTATAGCATTGCTAAATATTAATTGAGGTTTGCTGGTTTTGCATATAAATGAATGATGGGATGTCAGTGTTGTACGTAAATTAATTAGTGGATATTGTTGCTGTATACATATAAGTGCCATATATAAATTAGGACTTTTTTTTATCAAGATGGCATCATACTGTAAGTGACTGTGTTATTTTAGGGGTGCAGTGTAGAGATGATGTTCCAACCTCTTAGTAATTTTGAGTACAGCACTTGTGTCTTGGAACTGAAATCTATGCAAAGTCTGATAGATGTAGATTTTAGCTATAACCTTATGATGTTGGGTACAGTAAATTTGCAGTGTGTGGTGCAAAACTGGTGTACAAGGCACACCCCACTGTACACTCTACTGAAACCATTTGGGTCACCAACTTTGGGTACCTAGAAGATTACAGGATCTCAGGACCTGCTGCAATATTTGTGGCAAAAAGGGCTTGTCCTGTCATAGAATTTTAATCAGTCACTCACTTATCCTCACTGCCTCCACATATACTTTTCTCATTAAATTAGAAAAAGAAGGCAAATAAGCGCCTGTCTACAGAAATTCCTCTTTGGAAACTTAAGTTCTCTAAGGCTACAAGCAGAGACTTATTAAGTTTTACAGATTTAATACACTGATGTGCAGTGCAAACATAGAAACATGCAATTGTAAGAAAAAAAGGATTGCACAAAATATATATACATTACATACACAAACAGTGATAAAAAAAAGGGATGAAAACAATTAGTATTACTAGTGAATAGTTGTAAGTTACTCTCTGCTGTGAGACCCAGTTCAAGAATTCTTTGGCAACCTTCCAGGTGATGATGGAGTACCAAAATTACTGAATATGGGCATTTGCATAGCCCAATAATTTATAATTGAATAATAGGTGGATTGTCCTCCAATCCCCAACTTGTGATGTCACTGAGAGATAGAAATATTCATTAGCTAATGTGAACTATACCTTCATCTCTGTGAGGCATATTTGTCGGTAAGTTGTTATAAAAACTCATAATTTTTTTTACAGAAAATGGATTTGCTATGCTTAAAATTAGGGGTGCTAGGTGATCTCACCACATCTCTGAATAGCTAAAGTCCTAAAATTAAAAACAGCATGTTAAATAAATTCTACTGGTCCTATTCTGTTAGTGGGGTCTCAAAACTACAGATTATGCCCAAGTTATTAAGAAATATGTATACAGGCAGTCCCCGGGTTACGTACAAGATAGGGTTTCGAGGTTTGTTCTTAAGTTGAATTTGTATGTAAGTCGAAACTGTATATTTTATAATTGCAGATCCAGACAATAAAAAATTTTGGCCTCAGTGACAATTGGAGTGTAAACATTTTTTCTGTAATGGGACCAAGGATTATCACTAAAGCTTCATTACAGACACCTTACAGCTGATCATTGCAGTCTGGGACTACAGTAAATCTTCCAGAAAGCTTCACCAGAGGTCAGAGGGGTCTGTCTGTAACTATGGGTTGTCTGTAAGCTGGGTGTCCTTAAGTAGGGGACCACCTGTAATCTCTTTGTCTCCATTCTTTTGGCGGGAATGAAGCTACACCAAGTTCCCCTAACTTACTTAATTCCCTTTGATCATATGCACAGGACAAATGATCTGCAAGGTGGGAATGTTCTTACTTCCTGCCTAAACAAACTTTCATTGAGTCTTTTGAAAAACATGGACCCCTGGTGGGGGGCACATAAGGCTGTGCATAAGGAATCTATGGTGGTGAGGGGGGTTTATATAAAATAACCATGAGGGTTTGGTATGATAAACTAGGGAACTGGAGACTGTTTTAGTTTCTGAATTTTTAATGCCTCCACGTGAGTTCACTGCAAAGGGGCCCATTGAGGCTCTGTCACCCAGGGGCCTACTGCAACCTGAAGCTGACCCCGTCTGGGGTAAGCGGGAACCAAACCATGGTTTCTTTATGACAGATCCTGTCTGGGTCCATAAATGTAATTAAGATTTACAAATGAGGGTTGTTCTAGAAAAGGTGAACTTACAAAAAAGATTGTATGATTTCTGTATTATAACCATAATATAAGTGGAGAAATCGAGTTACTCATATACAAAGTGATGGAAGACATAACACATTCCCCTCGAAACATAATGGGGCAAATTTACTTACCCGGTCCATGGAGTTCACCGAAAGTACAGTCGTGCACTAAGATCGTGCGCCGCATATCCTACATGTGTCACTTCCCCGCTCAGGTCTGACAGAGTTCACCCAATGCATGTAAGTGCATTGTCTTGTGACACAATTTGAAACAAATCCTGCGTTCAGTCCGAATTAGTAGGAACGTCCGAGGGCAGGCCCCCCCTAATTTCTGTCGCATGAAAGTCAGTGCAGCTGTGCCAAAATCCAACACAATCCCAGCGCATACCCCTGTCAAATACCTGTCAAAGCCGTGCATTCCCCGAAAATGGAGAACAGTCCCACGAAAGTTCGTTCAGCGACCCTTAGTAAATAAGCCCCGATGTCTCCGAATTGATAACGAAACCATAAACTGTATCAAAATGTAACATTTCACCACTGAAAAATTTGCACAAAAACATTTCAATAAAAATGCCTGCAAAATGGCACCAAAAAATACAGTAAATAAATTAAAATGAGTTAATAAATTCAAAATAAATTTACTCTCTTTAAGTTTTACTTAAACATTACCTAACTGTAAGAAACGCAACACCAACAAGAGTCTAAATCCACTGTGTGAACTCGGCCTAAAAATGACACTTCCCAGATAGAATACAGTAATTACATGGAATACATTCAATACAATTTTAGTCACTTGGGCATACAATTCTGAAATCATTTTAAAATAATATGGTTACAAAATGTACATCTCTGTTGCAAAATTGTTCAACACGCTTTAGTGAACCGCTCTGAAATTGCAGGAGGATGATAGAAGCCGTAAATAACCAGCAAGGAGACAGGTCCATGGATCTAGCAACGCACAAATTCTGACAGATTCCATCATGTAGCCATCTCAAAGCTTTTAGTAGATGGGAAGATGAATACAGGGTTGTTAAGTGATATGTGTTTTCTGCATCTGATTTTTTTTTTGGGTGACTTTTGTAAAATGGAAATGTAAAATTTTATGTCAGGCCAAAATAAAAAAAAAACAAAAAAACAAAACATGAAGCCATAAATCTACTGCAAACACACATTATGTGGAGCCGCAAACTAGTATGTGTCAAGATTATTTTATGGCTCTAGAAGCCAAATCTCTAGTTGAGTCAAAGTAAATCAGAATGAAATATAGCAGCAGTCATGTAGATATTGTTAACAACTAAATGGGATGTTTTAGGGGCTTTGCTGAGGGATCGTCACCCACTCATTACACTTGTTTGAGCCATCTTGTCATAAGTATTCTGAGTACATACGGTATGCTGGCTGGAGGAAGTATCTATAAATATTATAAGACATCTCAGATCTTGGGGTTTCTTGGTATCACAGTTTATGAGAAATGCCCGCAGGTGGTATAAAAACAATACTTATCTCTCTCTGGTGCTCTGGTCCAATGCAAAGCCTCTGGTAACAGCTGGCTTCTGTTACTATACAAAAGCTAAGTGGTAATATCATGTCCACAGCACACATCCGTTACAGCCTTAAAGGGGTATTCATATTCAAATTGATCATTTAATATAAGCTAATATGTAATTAGTTGTTATTTAAAATTTTGCTCCCCTTGCAAAAAAATGCTGCTGACATAGACTGTAATGAAGAATTAAAATGCTACTGGCCCTTTAATCAGTCCGTTGATTTTCTCTGTGCAGAGCAGACACAGGAGAGAAGATGGCCGCTGGTCACATGTCCACATCACATGTCCTGCACCTGCCTGGGCAGGTCACGTGATCACCACTATGTTTGGCTGTAGTCGGTCTGTTGCAGTGCATCCAGTATGATCAATGTTGTATATACACATAATTACTCTGGTAACAGTGCATGGCAGTCTGTTGCATCATCACTGGGAGCAGAGCATGAGAAGGAGGAGGAGTTACTGAGAACTAAAGGATCATGGGACTTGTAGTTTCCAGTGGTGGCCATCTTGGAGATAACTCTGCCTACTTTAGAAAGCCAATAATATTTTGTGAACTATAAAACCAAACTATTAAAGCTCCATTTTGTGACTTATGACATTGAGTTTTGTTATATTCATTCATTTATTTATAGCATTGTGGGTTTTCAGACGTTCCGACATTCATATTCCCAGAATACCCCTTTAAGGCTCTTGCACACATGTGCAGCCCTTGTATACATGCTGTATGATGGTACGATCCCAAAGGCTGCAAACAGTGCAGTGGACAGGAGTCCCTGCATTATATTGAAATATAGTGCACAGACCTTCCCTCCAACCAGCCACAAGTATTAACTGTAGTAGTTTATACCATTCCGTCAGATTTTGCTTTTCAGTGTAAACTGCTTGCAGACATATTTAAGAAGTGTCTGAGACACATGTGGTGCACGTGGCAACTTGTGCTGCATGCTGCACTATTCTTAAAGGAACACAAATTTCTGTACTAAAATTTCGGTGCACAGTCGGACCCTGCGTTACATTCATCATGAAAAGTTTGACAGAATTGTGTTGCACGCCCTGTCTTAAAGTTGCACCAAAAAAAGACTCTCAGAGCAGTGCAGGGGGCACCAGATTCATGAAGAATGTGCGCCAGATTCAGGAATCCTGAATCTGGCCCCCCTGCACTTTACACAGGACACTGCACATAGCACACACTGCACTGTTTACTAAGGGCTTATTTACTAAGGGTCCCACGGCCACATTTACGTTGGGTTTTTCAACGTTTCAGGGATCGTGCCGCTGGGACAGGTATTTAGCAGGCAATTGTGTGGCATGTGATTGGATTTAGTCCCAATTGCGCCAGCTTTCATGCGCCACAAATTGGACACTCCGACGGATTCGGACAAACCAGGGGATTTAACTTAAAAATTGTGTCGCAAGCCTTTCACTTACATATACCATGAGGAAGATGGTTAACTCTAACGGACCTGATCGGGTAAGTGACCCATTCAGGAAAGCAGGCGCACGATCTTATTAAATTGCGGGACAGTGCAATGAAGTCGGACAATGCACTTTCGGTGTCTGCCCTATTTTTGCCAGTAGCAGGCTAACGTTTTTGAGAGGTGGTGTATGGCTCTAGTATTCAGACAATATTCCATTTGAATCTTAGTATGCAAATCATTTTAGAACAATCAGGAAGTCAACTCAGACTCAACTTCAACTCCTATTCAATAGAGTCTCTAGTTCTGGTGGCTTTCAAGGCCATTGTGGTTTCACCAGTGTGTCAGAAATAAAAACAATACACATAAAGTAATCCGATTAAATACAGATTACATTAAATGTACATGACCCAGGATCCGTTTCCACTAGGTATTCTTAACCTCAGATTTCACTTTATTTCGTTTCCTCTGAGCTGTAAATGCAATTTCTTCAAACATGATAAATTGAGTGACTGATAATCGGGTTATTGATGGCTGAATGTGTCACTTCTCTGTTTATTAATGAGCTTCCTCACTGGCGTTTCTCAGGCTTCAGACTTTAGGATCTCGGGCTGAGAAGACCTAATATGCATTATAAATTGATTACTTGTCACATCGCTTGCTTCAGATCTTATTAGGGCCGCAATAGTGACACAGAAAATGGATAGCGACAACATTACTCCACACTAATGAGGCTGCAAACCACTAACGTGATAATAATGTTACACTAACCAACCATAATCTGTCTTTAATAGCGGAGAGTGGTCCCGTGATCTGAAGTCATAGCACAAGATGTGGAGCTGGGCTGAAGAACACAACCATTTATGAAAGTTATCAAAAAAAAAAGCAATCCAGTTACAGTCAAGTTAAACTTCTAAGTTCTCAGCAGTGGCATGATTGGGCAGATGCCAGGACCCACTGTAGTCGGGCCACCACTTCCATGTGGGGTCCTGCACAGCATTTACTTCTACGCCATAAATGCTGCTGGCGAATTTTCACATTCTCCCATCTTCTGCGTCCACCCTCCCACCGGTTGCGCCCCCCCCTCCCTTCACGCCCCTCCACAACCCCTGGAGTGAGGTGTCGAATTAGGGAAAATAATTGCAAGTGCTATCAATAAGCTAGCATTTGTGATTATTTCAGGTCTTCTACACTACTGACCAGTGTCCCCGATAAAGAGGTTTTCCCTAAGAGAGAAAAAACCTGACTAATATCGAAATGAATGGAAGGCAAGTTTTTTTCGGCATGAATTACCCTCCTTTGTGAAAGATACTCTTCTGGTTTGGAGAATAGCTTATTCAGGTACTCAAAAGGGTTAAATTATGTTGATTAGGAGTCTTGTAAGGAGTCTTTCCGCGACCACACTCTACTCCCGAAAACACAGGGTTGGGTTATGTGCTGGGCCAATTATTATTTATTTTGTTTATTAATGATATAGAGGTGGGAATTAATAGCACTGTTTCGATTTTAGCAGATGACACCAAGCTGTGTAGTGTAATACAGTCTATGGAGGATGTGCATAGGCTGCAGGTGACTTTGACAAATTGAGTGTTTGGTCATCCACCATGTAAATGTGGTTCAATGTGGATAAATGTAAGGTTATGCACCTGGGGGCTAATAATCCATATGAAACATATGTTCTTGGGGAGTAAATCTGGGAGAGACCCTTGTTGAGAAGGACCTGGGGATACTAGAAGATCATAGCTTAAATAACAGCATGCAATGTCAATCAGCTGCCTCTAAAGCCAGCAAGATCTTGTCATATATCAAAACTAAAATCGACTCTTGGGATAGGGATGTAATATTTCCACTATACAAGGCACTGGTTCGGCCACACCTGGAATATGCTGTCCAGTTCTGGGCACCGGTCCATAATAAGGATGCCCTGGAGCTGTAGAGGGTACAACAAAGAGCCACAAAAAGGGGTATGGAAGGCCTCAGTTAAGTGCAAAGATTAAAACATTTAGATTTATTTAATCTCTAAAAGAGGCGACTTAGAGGGGACATGATTAATTTATATAAATATATGAATGGTCCATACAAGGTATGGTGGAAAGTTGTTCCAGGATAAATTATATCAAAAGACAAGGGGGGCACTGTCTCCGTCTGGAGAAAACAAGGTTTAATCACCAGAGCCAACTATAAATCTATAAATCTGTGGAATAGCCTACCTCAGGTGCCAGTCACAGTAGAGACAGCAGAGAGGTTCAAGAAGGGTCTAGAATGTCTTTTTACACCTAAATATCATTGATGGTTATGTTATATAGAATTGTTTCCCCTAAATCTCTTCTTCATCCAATCCCTTCCCTTTCTTGGTTGAACTTGATGGACATGTGTCTTCCCAACCATATTGAAGTTTGTAAACAATGATAAATACAATAAGGTGTTTAATTTCCATAATATAATATATTGATGTAGTTAAAGGAAATCTACCATCATAATTCATCATGATAAACCTGGGGCAATTACTCATAGATCCAGGCACCGTGACTGTGGTAATCTTCTTACATTTGTTATCCCTGGCCTCCTTACTTCTAAAATCAACTTTTAAAATTATGCCAATAGGCCTTAGGGCTACCCTAGCCTTTCTGTGATCTGGCTATACAGACGTATGCACTGTTTGAGCCTCCCCAACTACTGCAGGACCTACTCACTGCACAAGTGCTGAGAGAGCAGGGGGACGGAACAGTCTGTAAAGCCAGATCACAGAAGGGTAGCCCCCAAAGGCTAATTTGTGTAATTTTAAAAGTTGATTTTGTAAGAATGGAGCCCATGGATAACAGATATAACAAGAGTACCACAGTACATGGATCTGTGAGTAAGTGTCCATGGTTTATAGATGGTTGATTTTGATGGTAGATTTCCTTTAAGGACGGTGTCAAATGTTGAAGCTTCATGGGCCTCACATAACTGTTTGTGGTGCTGAGTGCCAAATGAATAGTGTAGAAGCTTAAAGTGAACCAAAATACATTGCTTCACCCACAATGAAAATATAAAACAGCCTTGGATGGGATAAAGAAAAATTTCCTCTTCCAGCTACTTTGTCTCAGTTATCTTAAACGGGAACTTGCTGATCAGTGTGGGTCTCAGGTACTTCCATCAGACCCCTCACTGCTCCCCGAGATGAGTGGAGCAGACAACTGCACATGTCCGTTCCACTCCATTCATTCCTATTGAGCTGACAGAGATTTGCCAAGCGGTACAGAGGTATTTTGGACCCTATTGGACCCCCCCCCGTTCTCATGATCTATGGGGGTCTCATCACAGAGACCCCCACCGATCAGCAAGTTAAACTCTATCCTGTGGATAAATCCTAACTTGTTTGGTGGGAAAACCCCTTTAACATCAAGCATGACTTTCAAGAAGTCTAATGGCATGATGCAGGTGCTTGGTGCCACTAGACATGGCCAAACCCCTAGTGCAACGGGAAACTTATTTTAATTTAAGTATAAAAAACTACTTGGCAAATAGATATGTCTGGAAAACATTTATTATGTGCCCAACACAATCCTGGTTTGATTTCTTTGGAATTTGGTTAACAATTTTTCACCTGGCTCACCGGGCATTGGAGCAACAGACATAAAGATAACCAGATCTGTCACGCACGGGGGTGCGGGAAGAGTCTCTTTGGGAAGAGTCTGTGGACCCTCTGGACCACCGCGGGGGTTGGCATGAGATCCAAGGCAGCCAAGGCAACAGATGCGGGAAACAGTCACAACTTGAGATGACAGCAGGAATGCAGAGGAGCACTGGAAATGCTGGTACGGAATGGAGACACTGCTGGGCTGGAACCCTGGAAGGCACAGCAGAAGCACAGGAAGGCAGGAAGACACCGCTGGGATGGAACCCTGGAAGGCACGACAGGAGCATAGTCGTACAGGAACGGACCAAAGGATGCGGAGCACCGGACGCGGAGCACAGGATACGGACCACCGGACACGGACCACAGGCTACGGACCACCGGACACGGACCACAGGATATGGAGCACAGAATACGGAGCACAGGATACAGACCACAGGATACGGACTACCGGACACGGACCACAGGATATGGACCACAGGACACGGACCAAAGGATACGGACCACCGGACACGGACCACAGGATACGGACCACCGGACACAGACCACAGGATACGGAGCACCATACACGGACCACAGGATGCGTCTGGGAATGCACAGGGACACGGAGGCGTCTGGAAACGCACAGGAAAAAGAACCTCATGAAACACACAGGAACACACAGGAGGCTTTCACTTCAGTGGGAAGACTTGAAGATAAGGCCAGGAGTGAAGGAAGCCGACTGGTTATATGGGAAACCCGGAAGTGACCAGCGCCTAAGGGAAGGACGCTGGCCCTTTAAGTTCATGGAAGTGAGCGCGCGCCCTAGCAGTGGGAGCGCACAGCCTGGAGTCAGGAAGCGTGCGGTCTGCACGCCGGCATTCGGAGCACAGACAGGAGCCAGGAGAGGTAAGTGTGGGCCGGGGGACGGGGACAGGCAGGCTGCGGAGCACTCGTGACAAGATCTTGACACAGAATTGGAGATGCCAAGTGATTTGTGATTTGAGGGATCGCTGTTATAATATATATTTCATGCTTCATATATCTTGTACGCTCTCCAAATTTCTAATAAAGTAATAGACGATATCTCTGGAGCGTTTCACTTTCACTATTGTGCCAAAAACATTAACTAAATGGCCATAAATAATTGTTTTCCTCGACACACAATAGAGCTGGAGAACAGTTATCTTTGCCAGCTAACATCTGAATATCAGTAGAGCAACAAATGAGTCTTTCTCCAGTAAACACATGTACGGCACTAGAAGGACTGTAATATGGGGTGTAATATTCACTTTCAATAAGATACAAGCAATTAATGATAAATAGAAATGAGTCAATTAGTTAAAAAGTTAAGTTACAAAAGTAAGATTAATCTCTCCTATGGTAAACTAATGACTTTGATTATGTAAGGGTCGCTATTCAGTACAATGTTAACATTTATGGGAATTGAGGAAGGGTTTTTCCATCAACTTTTTTATTGTCCCGAAAAATTTAGTTTTTGGTTGCACAACCGCTAAGGTTGGTTTAAACATAAAACCAATAACAATTTGTGTCGCTCCGCTTTAGGATGTTTTGGAGATCAGGCATAAATCAAATGCTGCACAGTAAGAATATTGTATAAAACAATGACTGAATGATTAAAAGTAAAATGTATATCAAAAAATTATGGTAAGAGCGCATTTTGCCTTCTGAACAGCATCAATCCATTTAGTTTGCGGAACTTGGCAGGCTGGTTGTTCCAAACATCTTGGTGAACTAAGCACAGAACTTATGTGGGTGTAGATTTGCTCAAATTCTTCTATGTGGGCTGTTTTGATTTTTATTTTGTTAATTTACTTTACCATTTGTTGATGGATTGATCGATCACCATTGAACTCCATATTTTTGGCATCAAATTAGTATATCAGTGTTGGAAATTGCTGAGCACATCATTCAGCTCTCTGTGGCACTCTCATTCACTGTCAGTCAAGCTAGAGACAGACTAACTTACACACAGGGTCACAAGAGACAAACACTAAATACAGACCAACAAGCAGAGTTGGACAGAGCTGGGTCAAAACCAAGATAGTGGTGCAGGCACAGAATCAAATTACTAGAGAGAGGTTGGATACACAGAAAAGCAAAATAATAACAAGAGGTTACTAGTAGAACCAGCAAGTTGTAATGGAACTGAGACAGTATACAAAGGAGTTCCTGGATGCTTTCCCCAGCAGCCAACTGAAACGGCCACCCATCACTCTAGAGACTTTTGATGGACAGGGCTGGGCTGCAGAAGATCTAAGTGTAGTTCAATCAAACCAAAAGCAGCAGCAGCAGAAACCTAGCCAAAGTTCACACACACAAAACACTTAAGAGAATCAATGCCTTCTAAGGGGACAGAACAAATGTTACAGTATTTATATATATATACGGACTGTTTTTTTGGCTAACCAGAAAGTGTATATTTGAATGTTTCAGATTACACAGCTGCCTTTATCAAAAAAGCATGAAAAATCAAGCAATTAGAGATCCCACTTAATTCATTATCATGTCCATGGAAGCACTTTTGTCAGTTTTTCCGTCGGTTTTGGGATTTACGCAGCTTTGACAGGTATTTAACAGGGGTTTGCACTGGGATCGTGTCGCACGCAATGTGATTGTGGCACAGCTGTGCTGAGTTTAATGCGAAAGAGATCGAGGGGCAGGCCGTCGGACGATCCGACTGATTCCAACGGAGCGTGGGATTTAACTTTTAAACTGTGTCGCAAGATGAAGCACTTATATGCAGCGGGAAGAAGAAGGTGAACTCGACCTGAGTAGGGAAGCGAAACATGCAGGATATCGGGCGCACAATGTTAGTGAATCGCAGCATAGTGCATTATCATCCGACAATGCACGTACATACACCAGGAAGAAGAAGGTGAACTCTGTTGGACCTGAGCGGGAAAGCAACACATGCAGGATATTGGACACACGATCTTAGGACAATGCACTTTCGTGAACTCCACGGGCCGGATAAGTTAATGTGCCCTAATGCCTGCCAAGTTATTTTGACAACAGAAGGGTGAAGGGAACAAGCCAAATGCAGGTGTGAACTAATCATAAGCTAAATTTCTTATTAAAGTTGATTACAAAAGTGTCACATACTCACCCCAACAGAATGGGGCTTATTTACTAAGGTCATGCGGCCGACGGACGATCCAACAGATTCGGACAACGTGTGGGATTTAACATTCAAAATTGTGTCGCAAGCCAAGCACTTACATACACCGGGAAGAAGAAGGTGAACTCCGGCGGACCTGAGCGGGGAAGCAAATGCAGGATATCGGGTGCACGCTGGTAGTGAATCGCGGCAGACCCCAATATTTCAAAATCATTTTAAGTAATTTCTACTTAAGAAAATGACTTAACTTAAGAGTTAACCTACTTTCTATGTAGATGAAGCTTTGTTTATACATAACAATATATAGAATATTTGAACATATTTCAATATATCAAGAGTATTTCAAACTCTATTCACCAAAGCAAACTTTCCTCATCAGTGTTTTTAACCTCCTTACTTTTAGAAACACCAATTTGTAATGCAGGAGTTTGATTAGCAACAATATTTAGTAAGCTAATGTTCACTGTCCGCAGCAGGAGGCTCTCACAGCTTGGCTGATGAGAAATGAATTGCCTAAAGCAAGCTTTTAATGGCAACTAATTTCACATATTTGATACTCAGCTCAGTCAACTAATGTGTATCTCAACCGTGACAAGACAATCACAGTTAGTTTTGAAAATCCTTTAATCTACGATGCAAAACAGTGCGCTGGAGGCAAAAGCGAAATACCCATTTTCTCCATTCCTTTGCCATAGCAGAATTTGATGCATATTTTAAGTTCAAACATACCTACAACCATGCAAATAATGTGGATTTATCATGTGGCTAAACGTATTCATCAAATCAGATAAACGGAATTTGAAGGGAATATTTTCTGTGTGATAAAAAAATGTATTTCTCCGGCCTTTTGAAATATGTTAAGTGCACGGCGAGGGTTGATCAAAGTCAATTTTTCGCTTATAAACCCTTGGCATTCTATGGATTTCCCCTTCAGTACCAAAATAATTGACTATAGAATGAAGCATTATATAAGCATTTCCATTTTAAGTCTATTTTTGAAATTTTAAGGCAAAACATCAGATGTTCTTAGGAATTTGGCCTCAGTGTGGGTGGGGAATGTATCATTGGCTTAACATCAGTCGTTTCCTCTTCAACATATCTGTTGTTGTTGCATCTACCGTTTGCGGCAAATTTGGGCATCTTTTTCCACTCCTCCAGTAACTCCAGATTCATCATGTGATTCCAGATGTGGCAGACAAATTTGTAAAGTGCGAATTTTAAGAGCAAATTCATTTCAGTCCTCACCCGGAACAGGTAAATTTTCTCCTGGACTTTGTGATTTTGTGCTACTATTTAATTAAAAAGTCTCAACCATCATAGAAATGAAAAACTCATGTGCCACATTAAACAATTTGTACAAGACGTGTTATATACTGTAAATGTGATGAGCAAAAGACATTTAAAGAGCTCAAAAGACAATCTAAGAAACTGAAGAAAGATACTGCATAATAAATCTGCCCCAGTATGGTAGTGGATAAGGTGCAAACAGACCTCTAGGCCAAGGATTTACAAGTAAAATTAAGGAACAAGACATTATTGGGGGGGTCATTCAAAGGCCCCGCCCCTCCGGCAGCTCCAAGTACATCAGGAGGCTCCGGCTTCCTGAATTATTCATCAGCCAGTTGCACTGGTGTAGACTAAATATCAATTTAGATAAATACAATCAGTGTAGAGGTGTCCCCTACTTCAGAACACCTGACTTACATACGACCCCTAGTTACAAACTGACCTCTGGATGTTGGTAATTTACTGTACTTTACCCTTAGGCTACAATAAACAGCTATAATAGTTATCAAAAGTGTCTGCAATTAAGCTTTATTGTTATCCTGGGTCTTATGACAATCCAACATTTTTTTAAATCTAATTGTCACAGAGACCAAAAAAATTTGGCTGGGATTACAATTCTAAAATATACAAATCACCATGGTCCAAAGTCACAGCACGATGATTACATGGTCAACATCAATAGTCAAAGTCAACAGCAAGCACAGATGTATTAATGGGTATAAATGGAGTGATCAGACCCCTCCTATAGAGCCAAAAGGTTCAGCTGTCCTTTACTCCAATTAGCAACTGAGACAAACCCCAAGCTCAGAAAGACTGCTGCCCAGTACATAAAAATGCCTTCCACAGTACATTACACCTGGATGTGGTTTAAGCCAGGGAAACTTATCTACTCAAGCAAAAAGGGCAAGGACAATGCAGAAAAAGTGAATTAAAGAGGTTGGCCAACATTAATAAAAACATATGTGCTGCATGGGGGCTGTAAAAAAAACCCTATACTTACCTCCCTCGGCACTCCCTGTGTCCTGTGCCCCCCACACGACCCCTCTGCTCCAACAACACTGCCCACCTTGCACTCCCACCTGTACCCTATCCCAGTGCTGTAGCAGGCCCTGGGACAGGAAATGGGTGGGCATTTCAGGCCAGTGGGAGTTGTCAGAGCGGAGCGTACCTACCTCGGTAACAAACGGAAAGTTTTTATCAAAGGAGACCTACCTTCCCAGATCTAAGTAATGGGGTAGATCCGATGACAGGTTCCTTTATTTACAGTGGCCCAGATTTATATCAAAGGTTCATCTTACATAGAGGAGACACAGAAACAGATGAGTGACTATGTATCGTAGATGATAATGAAGAACAACCGCACATGCATTGCCGTCTCTAAACTGGTAACAAAGAAGCCGCCTATCGGGAACTGTGACTGTCATACATGGCTGAACCATGTACGTACACGCAGTCCCCGGGTTACGTACAAGATAGGTTCCATAGGTTTGTTCTTAAGTTGCATTTGTATGTAAGTCGAAACTGTATATTTTACAATTGTAGAGCCATACAAAATTTTGTCGCAGTGACAATTGTAGTTTAAAATTTTTTTGCAGTATTTGGACCAAAGATTATCAATAAAGCTTCATTACAGACACTTTACATCTGATCTTTGCAGTCTGGGACTATAGGAAAGCATCCAGAGAGCTTTACCAGAGGTGAAGTCTGTAAGTCGGGGGTCGTCTGTAAGTCGGGTGTTCTTAAAATAATATTTTCTTATACACCCAAACAGTTAAAGAGTCAAAAGGCAAAGTGTGGCTACAATACCTGAAAGCAGAGAGAGTTAAAATGTAGATTTCTAGTGAGCAGATTTACTTAGTATCAATTGAAAAAGCTTTTAAAATTTCTCCATGGTAATATTCACATGGTAATATTGTTTGGATGGCTGGGGACCTGTGCCGTGTAGGTATGATGTATATGTGTGTGCTAAAACAAAGAGTCAGTGACTAGGAAAATGGGTGAGTCAAATGATTTGGGTCTCCTGCTGTGAAGCCTTTCAGAGAGTAATTGCAATGTTTTTAGATTTAATACAGTCCTAAATCGATGTCAGGATTAAAGTGGTCCTGATTACAGTGATCAACATGATCAGGCCTTGAATCCCAATGACTTGTCTATCACAAGCTTTGAGAATGTGCTCAATTCTTACCCGGCAAAAGTACTAACTTTCTGCACTATGGGGAGCAGAGTCACATCTGGGTCTGGATCCTGCTGTCATTTTCAACAAAAACGCTACAGAGAATACCCATCTATCTGAGCCATGTACAAGCCAGGATTCTACGCCTCCAGATTCTCATTTTAGGGTCAAATTTCTAAGAATTTTTATAACTTTATTTATGCACTTTAATAAGGCAGAAACCAAAAATGATGGGAAGTAAAATAAAAAGTTTTTTTGAGAGAATTTTAAACTAAATTCACACTATCATCAACTTTTCCATTTCTAGCTTCCGCTCTGAAGTTGAACGTATCCGTTATAAATCCCATTGAAAGCAATGTAAATTTTTATGTTACCCGCTGTCATCTGTTAGACATTCATCTGTTATTCCTCTGTTTTTTGGACAGCAAAAAAATGACAGGGTTACAAGTACTTTTTTTGGTAAAAAAAAAAATGATTCCTAACTTACCGTAACGGAAAACATAGGGGCACAATTACTAAGGGTCTACAGACCGGAATTTCCGTCGGGTTTCCTGACTATTTCCGATTTGCGCTGCATTTAACCGGTTTTTGGTGCACGCAATCGGATTTTGGCGCCGACTTTCATGTGACACAAATCGGGGGGGGGGGGGCGTGGCCGTCGGACAACACAACTGTGCTGCAAGACAATGCACTCACATACACCGGGAAGAAGAAGGTGAACTCCGGTGGACCTCAGCCGGGAAGCGACACATGCAGGATATAGGGCGCACAGTCTTAGTCAATCACGCCAGACTTCATCCTCGTCAGACAGTCCGGATCGGGGATCATGAGAGGAACGGGTAAGTAAATGTGCCCCCATGTGTACACTAAAAATATCGGTCCGACACTGGATAAGTAAATCTGCCCCAGTATTCTAATAAAGAGAACACTTATATGTATTAATGTTCATGTAAATCCCATCATTGGGATATCAGACCCCCTTCTGTCAAGCAATATGATTGTGTAACTTTAATAGGTATTCCCGGAGCTGACAACCTGTCCCAGTGTCAGTAAACAGAGTGACAACCTTACAAAAATTCTTTCCCATAGCATCTATTACTTCAGCAATGCGCTACAGACAGGGAAGTGATGGAGTGTCATGTAGTGACAGGTGATACGAACACATTGTCATTCATGGACAGTCTACCATTCGGTGAGACTGAAAATCCAGAGCTGTCAGGATTGTGATTAGTTTTTGGTATTGCAATTGCTTCTGGATGACTACTTTACTATCTGATTGTATGATCAAACAGTCTATAAAATATCATTGCCATTTTCACTGCCATAGACTCCAGAGCAACACATTGCAGTTCTGTACATAGATATAACACCGTAATAACGGTAAATGATGACCCTTATATACTGTATATAAACTATATAAGACTTCTTCTTGTTAACATGATGGTAGTTTATCCAAGCTAAGGGCTAGTTATATTGTTTTATTTAAGTTATGTATTCAATATATATATACAGGCAGTCCCCTACTTAAGGACATCTGACTTACAGACGACCCCTAGTTACAGACCTCTCTGCCTAAAGTCTCTGAATGCTTTACTATAGTCCCAGACTGCAATGATCAGCTGTAAGGTGTCTGTAATGAAGATTTATTGATAATTCTTGGTCCCATGACAGCAAAAAAATTTTGAAACTCCAATTGTCACTGGGACAAAAAAAATTTTTTGTCTGAATTTACAATTATAAAATATACAGTTTCAACTTACAAACTTAAAAAAGTTTTTACATGGCTGGCGGGTGTATTAAAACAATAACCATCTTATACTTACCTTTCTCCATGCTCCTGTTTTCCCACACTGACAGCCGTTATCAGTAGTGGATTATATTATAGGTGGTTTGAGCGGTAGCGATCTAGGGAGTCACACAACCCACCAACCAAATTTATGACTGAGAAGGACCTTCACCCATAAAAACCTCATACATATGTTCATGCTCTCAATAGACAAGTACAGAAGTGACATTTTAGGATCTTTGAAGGTCTTGTAAAAGACTTGAAACCACAATCTGATAGCAGACAGCAGCAAAGCATCCTTCGTTCCCTAAGAGAAATTTTTTTAATGCACTAAAATATATATTAAAGGACAACTGCTACCAGGATAAAGGATAGTGAACCTAGCACACTGACATACTGGTGTGTCCCCTCTGGCAGGATCCGCTCTTCTTTTAGCTTCTTATTCCGTGGTTTTTACAAAAAAAGGCTTTTATAATTATGCAAATGAGCCTGAGGGGCTCAGTACTTCATAGGTGTTAATGGAGCTTGGAGCCCCTCAGGCTCATTTACATACTGTTTAAAGCCTTTATTTCTTAAAAACAAAGGTATAAGAAGCTTAATAGCAGATCCTGACGGGGGACATACACCTACCTGCAAGTGTGCTTGGTTTACAATTAGGGAATGAAAATTTTTTCAAAATTGCAGCATTCAAGTAACACCTCATTTCTTAGAACGCATATACTGTAAATACAAAAATTAAATTATAAATACTGTATGTAAGGTATTCCTGCGTCCCAAAATGTCTGATTTATCAAAATATGAAACAATCATTCCATATGGTGACTGGCATAAGAGACAAAAAAAACATCCAAATGTCCAAATTGACACTTTTCTGCCATTATGACACCCATAATGATTTGAATTAAATGGGATCAAAAGATTTTACAATTGTAAAAAGTTGTCAATGAAAACATAAATCTTATCCTGCAAAAAAATGGAGCTTTACCGGACTCTGTACAACAAAGTGTGAAAATCTTAAAGATGTTAGAATATGGTGAGGCCAGTAGTGGATTATAATATACCACCCACCAAATTTTATACTAACAAGGACCTTCACCCATGAAATCCTAACTTCTGCTCATGCTATTAAAACACATGTAAATAAGAGCCATTTAAGGACTGTTGAAGGTCCTCAAAGGTCCTGAAACTGCAGATTGAAAGCAGAAGAAGGGACACCCCTTCCCAAAAGAAATATTTGATCAACAAGTTTAATTATGCCTAAAATGGTGAAAATTGCAACTCATCTTACAAAAACAAGCTCCATACAGCTACATTGGGGGTCATTTACTTAGGGCCCGATTTGCGTTTTCCCGACGTGTTACCCGAATATTTCCGATTTGCGTAGATTTTCCCTGTATTGCCCGGGATTTTGGTGCACGCGATCGGATTGTGGCGCATCGGCGCCGGCATGCACACGACGGAAATCGGGGGCGTGGCCGAACGAAAACCCGACGGATTCAGAAAAACCGCCGCATTAAAAAAAAAAAAAAAGTGTCGCTGGACTCGCGCTTACCTTCACCCAGGATAGCTTAGTGAACTTCATGGTCTTCAGCGCAGCAGTGACACCTGGTGGACGTCGGAGGAACTGCCTTAGTGAATCCCGGCCGGACCCGAATCCACCGAACAGAACGCGCCACTGCATCGCGAATGGATGGGGTAAGTAAATCTGCCCCATTGTGTCATGCACCAGGGCTAATAGACCCACTGTACCACCGCGGGTAAGGTGACACCTGGGACCGGAGTCTAAGTGGCACCTGGTTTTCACCAGAGCCCGCTGCAAAGCCGGTTGGACTTGTTGCGGCGTAGTGCCGGCAGGTCGTTCCACATGCGCGACTTTGTCCACGGTGGCGGCCAAGGCGGAGTACATAATCTTAAGGAAAACTCGTGGTCGGGGACAGGCAGGAGGTCGAGACAGGCAGCACGGTATCGGAGTCGAGACGTAGCTGAAGGTCAGGACAAGCAGCACGGGATCGGAGTCAGGAACGGAATCAGGTCACAACTGGAAATCAGGATAATCGCAAAGGGCATGGAACAAAGCTTTCTCTTAGGCATAGAAGCACAAAGATCCAGCAGGGGTCACAGGAAGGGGCTGGCTTTTTAACAGAATTGGAAGCCTACCAGTGCTTCTGCCTCTTGATGTATCCGGGCAGGGCAGGGCCTGGCATAGAAACTACAGCAGCCGGCGACTTTCACATGGCCGTGCCATCTGCTCAAGATCTATACTATTCCAAAAGCGAAGAAAGAGTAGTGGCCAAAAACGTTATTTCATTGCAGCAAAGGTGTTGTGGGGGGTTTCCAGACACGGCATAGGTTACGGTCAGGTTATAGTGTTTTCTCAAACCAATGAACAATTGACCTATAATAAGAAATCCCAATCCAAAAATAGCTTGTTTTGCCACCATCTAGGAAGATTAAGGATTTCATTAGATCTGTAGACTGGCACCAGCAGCTTAAATATCTCCATGTGCAGTATCTTCATATGACACTATAATTTCAAGCTTAGCTACAACAGTATATTTAAGCCCTGAGCATATTCCACCGAGCAGCGTGACTACAGAAGTGGGATGATGCTAATTGTAGATTATTACTTTTGATTTGTTCAGGTTGGTTGATGATTGCACACGTCACTAATCTGTGTTATCAAAGTCATTTCGGCTCATTTATAGCAGCGCATATGATCTCTCGATGAAGAGGTGTTATTCACATCAAGGCAACATGTTAAATAGTATCAGTAACCTCCTGTGTGCCGTTTGTGTAGTAGACAATGATTAGGTTTTCAGGATGCTAATAATATGGAAATGCTAACAATCCTCTCCAATGCTGTTCCTGTCTTAGTTTTCCTTCATTACCAGGATGCAACAGACCAAACCAGTATAACTATTCCCAGAAAACATGTTTGCATATTTTCCCCAAATCCCCTAGTGGAGCGTCAATGGCTATAAGTCTCTACAAACCTACAAGGCGGCCTTAATTGGCAAAGTCTCCATAGGGAGAACTCTTAATTCTCCACCCCAGTCAAAAGCCTCTCATTCAACCAAATAAGTTCCCTACACTGTACTGAGGAGATGCAACCACGTTGAAACAGTACTGTCTACAGTTGGGAATCTGTTCCATTAGGAATAGATATACTGGTTTGGTTTTAATCCCACATCATATCATTAGGCTTCCTGAAAGTCATGCTTGATGTTAAAGGGGCTACCTTACAAGGTAGCTAAAAAAAGTGTGCTTATCCTTATCCTATCCTGGAAAACGTATTTACATATTTTACCAGAATCCCCTATTGGAGCATCAAAGGCTATAAGTCTCCATGTGCCTACAAGGCGGCCTTAATTGGCAAAGTCTCCGTAAAAATCTGAGGGTGCTTTCACATGTTGCAGTTAAAACTGCATCGCAATCAGTTTTGAGGTGGTTTTAGGTGCAGTTTTAGATGAAGTGTTATTCAGCATAATATTATGTTGATTGAACATACAATACTACCTTCCTTCTACCTTTTGAATTAAGAGGCTAGGTAGAAGCCAGATCTGATTTTCGAACTGCATTCAGCAATTGATCAACAGCAATTGTGGTCACTGTAAAAGTTTTGGTCTACAGTTTGTTTACACAGTGTCAAGGTGAACATGCATCAAAAAAGTGATTGTTAAAAACGTATCAATCTGATGAGGCCTGTTGCCAGGAAATCTACCATCAAAACCCAACATGATAAACCAGGGCCACTTACTCATAGATCCAGGCACCGTGACTGTGCTAATCTTCTTATATTCATCATTCACGGTCTCCTTCCTCATTGAACTTTTAAAATTATGCTTATTCCCACAATGGTTCTGGGATGTGTTACCAGAGCCCCTCCGTGTTGAAATTTCAAAGGCTTTTACTAGAGCCCCTCCGTGTTGAAATTTCAAAGGCTTTTACTAGAGCCCCTCCGTGTTGAAATTTCAAAGGCTTTTACTAGAGCCCCTCCGTGTTGAAATTTCAAAGGCTTTTACATTGTGCAAGGTGCACTTGCTCCCTTCCACTGTGTGCTAAAACTTCCAGTCCTGCAGATTACATGAGACAAAGGATGGGGGGAGTGCTGAGGGAGCAGAGGAAAGGAGACAGTGTAACAATGTGCAGCACAGAGGGCCCCTGGTAACCCTGATAGTTTTTAAACTTGATCTTAGAAGGAAGACTGCCATGGATAACAAATATAAGATGATTACCTCAGTCACGGTGCCTGGATCTATGAGTAAGTGTTCTTTGTTTTTCATGATGGATTTTAATGGTAGATTTTCTTTAAAGGGAACCTGTCAGCAGAAATGGAGCTAATGTTGTCACGCAGATAAATACCTTTCAGTTGATGTTTCAAGGCCAAGTATGCTGGCATCATCCAGAAAATAAACTTTGAAGTGAGTTGTAAAATGGTTGTATAAAGTCACAGGGGCAGAGAGTTCAGCACTGAAGTCAAGCTCTCCTTGCCTCAGAATGCATCTTTTCTCTGTAATTGATGCCTCTGCATCAAGGGAGATAGTATCCTGCTTCAAAAGTGAATGATGAATGATTGTAATCACCGCAGAGGTGGCGTTCTCAGGCGTGGAGAGCTTGACTTCAGTACTAAACTCTCCATCCCTGTGACTTTATACAACCAATTTACATCTCACCTCAAAGTACATTTTGTGGACGATGCCACCACACTGGGCCATATATTAAATCTCATCTGGAAGGAGTTAATCTGCTCCACAACACACTGGTCATGGTTCATTAAGTCCATTTCTGGTGACAGACATTTTGAGGTCTTTCATACAACTGCAAAGAAGATTGTTGACAAGTGACAATTTTCCTAGGTGTTGACATTCAAGCCACTTCATCCAAAGGTCAAACTGTGCAAAACCAGAGAAATTGAAAAAAAATCTGAAATGCTTCATCTCAGACTCTACAATTCGCTACATTCAGCTTGCTGAAAAACCAACACAGCTTATCAGCCCAAATATGTCATGCATGGTGTAAGAAAGATTAAGTTTGGACTTGTATGGTAGCCACAGGACCTTGGCATTGTAAAAAGAAGTGGCCAAACCTTAAAGGAGTATTCCCATCTGGGCATTCACATTTATTTAAATTCATTTGTCATATGTTAACATTTCTTCAATCAGATGTTATCAAAAGAAATTTTCCTATGTGAAGATAATTTCTCATAAATATAGTCATATGGTCCCTTAGAAACTGTGTCCTTGGATACGACCACCTCTGCTGGAGGGATTGCATAAGGAAACAAAAAATTTCTGAATATTAAATGTCCGAGGAGTTACTACAGGTCCCACAGACGTCCTCTGGTAATGATTGCTGAATCCAGGTGGTCAGGCAGGACTCAATAGCGCATTTCTGGCCAACGCTGCTAGAGTGCAGGGTGGTCATATCTGAGGAAGCTAACTTGTTTCTAAGGAACAACATGGCTACATTTATTAGAAATTATCTTCACACAGGAAAATTTTTAAAGGGAACCTACCACCCCGATTCTACCTATAAAGGTAGAAGGGGTGGTAGGTGGATGAATGGGACGTGAGGATAGCCCTTTTTTGGGCTAATCCTCACGCCCCGGGTGTCTTATAGAAAACTTTAATGCCGGAATATGTAAATTTTTCTATGCGGCTACTGGGGCGTAGAGTAGCCGGACATGAGGCTACTAGTCGCAGCTACTCCACGCCTCAGTAGCCTTGTTCATCCGCCTACCATTTAATCTTTGGCGCGCAGCTCCTCGTAGCTGCGCGCCCTTGTCCTAGTCCCCGGTGTTCTGCGCATGCTCTTTGTTGTTATACTAAACCTTGTTAGATGATGCATGATGTTATGATGTTTTCCTTTATACTATTGATTTTGCCTTCTGTTTGTACTAATGTTGTATTGTGTCTAGAAGCGTGTTGTTTACCGCTGCCAAGGCAACGCATGTTCGGGGCGGCTATGTTACGGCATCCCCGAGTTCTCGAGTTGTTCGAGGCTTGAGAAAGCGTTTCGTGCACGAAACGGCCCGTCGCCTAGTCGTGGCGTGCATCCCCCCTGTCCTGGATATACTTCCAAAATAAAGTTTACCGCTTTTAATCCCGTTGAGTGCCACTCTGCTTTTCTACTTTGATGTATCCATTGTGCCTTGGCGTTCAGTGTGCAGCTCAGTAGAGAGCGTGTCAGTGTGTCGGTGAAGTCGTGGGGCTGTGAACGGCAGAATCAACGCTGTGGAGTTGCTTCACTAGAAGGTTGGTGCCGGTCACCTGTATTTCTTCATTACTTGGACATTTTTTCCTGCTTACAAAAATAGCCTTTTCTCTGCTGCTCCCTTACTGTATATATCACCTCCTTGAGAGGTGCTATTGTCATACTCCATACTACATAATCTATGATGATGACCAGGGCCGGCGCCATTACTGGGCATATCGGGCACGTGCCGGGGCCCAGAGCTGCTGGGGGGGGGGGGGGAGCACGTAAGGCTGTACAGTAGGAATCCATGGGGGCGAGGGTGCTCTATCTAATCAATCCATAGGGAGCGAGAGGGCTTTATATAAAATAACCACAAGGGGGCTGTTAGGTATGAAAAATTAAGGAATATTTTAGGGAACAGGAGACTGTTTTAGTTTCTGAATTTTTAATGCCGCCATGTAAGTTCACTGCAAAGGGCCCACTGAGGAGCTGTCACTCAGGGGCCTACTGAAACCTGGAGCCGACCCTGATGATCACTTCACCTTCAGTGGTTTCAGTGTCATGGTGGACACAGGTAGCCTATTGGAAATTTACTGTAGCATGAATACACAGTATGGGAAAAGCCTTTAAACTTCTGCCTTCTTCCCCTGTGCAGAGAATGTTTTGGCTAATAGACATTTGTTGTGTATGCCTCTGGGGCATTTTTAGAATCCTATTATATCTCATTGACTTAGCTGTGCTTCAAAAACAGTTAAGCACAGTAATTTATATCTCATTGCATAATTTAAACCCTATTTGATTACACTTAATTTAGTTAGAAATTAGCTCTCAAAACATTAGTCGAGATTAAATTTTTAGACGTAAGGATTTGGAGCGTGTTGTATGGTGACAGGGTTGATTTAATGCCCTTATGGGCAATGGACCATGAAGAAATAGATGTTGTACGTATAGATCAGCAAAGACAGTGGGGCATGGAATGATTTCCATTACACTACATAAGAAACAAATATAATCAACGTTACATCAATTTGCTGTGTAAGGACTATTTATGTTTCTATTGTATCAGGCTTGTGGTTCTGGGAGCTACAGAACCAAAGACACAGCCAGTTAAAGTCATAGTTGGGAATGGAAAGATCCACTATGAAAGATCCACTTCCCACCTTTTTCTTTAACTGTCTGTATCTCCGGCAAACTTAGTGAAATTTGAAATCTGAGATTCATAGTATCATAATATATAAGGCTGGAAAAAGACACAAGTCCATCAAGTCCAACTTTTAAGAATTAAATAAATGTTTTTCCCCATAAACCATAATATTTTTTTCTCTCCAGAAAGGCATCCAGGCCTCTCTTGAACATGTACATAGAGTCCGCCATAACCACCTCCTGCGGCAGAGAGTTCCATAGTCTCACTGCTCTTACAGTAAAGAACCTTTGTCTATGGTGATGGTAGAATCGCCTCTCCTCTAGGCGTAGAGGATGCCCCCTTGTCCTGGTCACAGGCCGAGGTATAAAAAGATCTTTGGAGAGATCCTTGTACTGTCCGTTCAGGTATTTGTACATTGTAATGAGGTCTCCCCTCAGTCGTCTTTTTTCTAAACTGAATAATCCCAAATTTTGTAATCTGTCATTGTATTCCAGTCCCCTCATTCCCCTAATAATATTGGTTGCTCTTCTCTGCACCCAGTCCAATTCTACTATGTCCTTTTTATACACTGGTACCCAAAACTGTACACAATGGGGCAGATTTACTTACCTGGTCCTGTTGCGATCCCGAGGTGCGTTGTCCTACGAGGATTCGGGTCTGCCGCGATTCACTAAGGTCATGCGTTCAATTTCCTGCATGCGCCGCTTCCATGCTGAGGTCCGCCGGAGTTCACCTTCTACTTCCTGGTGCATGTGAGTGCTTGATCTTGCGTCACAATTTCGTTTTTAAATCCCGTGGTTTGTCCGAATTTGTCACGTTGGCCGGCATTCATTTTATGTACCAACCTTTTATGCAGCACTGTTTCAAGGTAGACAACAACCACAGCATCCCCCAGATCCAGTCTGGAACTTACTTCCTCATAGAAGCCAATCAGATTAGTCTGACAGGTTACCTACAGTGAGATACTCCGGGATAGCATCTCTAGCAAACCCCTCAATTATTTTCCCCACGACAGTAGTTAGACTCACGGGTCTGTAGTTTCCAGGATCAATTTTTGATCCTTTTTTGTATATTGGTACCACATTTGCTATGCGCCAGTCCTGTGGAACATAACAAGTCCTCAGGGAATCTTCAAATATTAAAAATAACGGTCTGTCTATCACGGTACATAGTTCATGCAGAACCCGGGGGTGTATGCCATCTGGCCCCGGTGATTTGTCTATCTTAGTGGTTGTAAGGGGCACCATACCTCTTCCTGGGTTAAACTTTTGACATTCCAAAGAGAATTTACATCATTCCTCATCGTGTCAACCACCAGGAGATTTTCCAGGGTAAAGACAGTGAAGAAGGCGACATTCGGTAGATTGGCCACACTCTCTGTTTTTAGTTTCTTATCATTTATATACTTGAAAAATAATTTGGGATTATTTTTGCTCTCCCTGGCAATATTTCTCACAGTCTCTATTTTTGCAGCCTTTATCTGCTTTTTACAGGGTTTATTATTCTCTCTTTAATCCTGTAATGCCTCCCCTTTGTGTTTTAGCACCTTGAAAGCCTTATCTTTCTCGCTTATTGCTCCCCTTACAAGACTAGTTAGCCACATTGGCTTTTTCTTGCTCCTCTTATGCTTTTCCCATATGGTATGTGTTTCTCACAGGCCTTTTTAGAATATTTGTGAAAAAGTCCCATTTGGGGGGGGGGGGGGCTTTTGTCTTTGAGAACATTGTCCCAGTTTATGCCTATAAGGTCTTCCTCAACTAACGTTCTTAGTAAAGCGTAATACAAAATCAATGATATTATGATCGCTATTACCCAGGTTCCCCCCAACCTGTAATTTTGATACCCTGTCAGGTCTGTTGGTTAGGATAGGGTTAGGATAAGGTCCAGCAGTGCCCCCCCTCTAGTTGGCTCCAGAACTAGTTGAGACTGCTAATTGTCTTTTATTGTCAACAAGAACCTGCTACCTTTGAAGGACCTGCAGGTTTCTGCCCCCCAGTCATTATCTGGGTAATTGAAGTCCCCCATGATAAGTACTTCTCCATGTTTTGAAGCCGCATCCATCAGCATTTCCTCTGCTGCCTCCATTATATTTTTCTACTTTAATACTATACCAAAAGCATGGTTCTAGGTACTGTATAACCCAAGATTGAGGCTTCCCCTCCACTCCACTCCCTCCACTCTCCACTCCCTAGAGTGGCTATAGTACCTTGCTATTAAATATGAGAATCTTCAAATTGCATCAGCTTCAACTTTGTCCTTAAGACCCCATCATTTAGGACATTCTACAATCCTGTCGCAATGAGCCAAGGTGCTTGGGAGATCAAAACCACAGTATTGGTCATGCATAATGTGAAAATAGGTTTCTCAGCACTGTCTACTTATAATACACTTATGCACCAGAGCCCATTCTTTTAGGATCCCTTCTTTCACATCTCTGTTCGAGAATCTGTGTCCCCAAGTCTCCAGGAACTTGTAGTTGGATTTTTTAAGCAGAAGTTTTCTGATATTGTCACAAAGGTTAGAAATAGTGGGGGACATATACTTCCCTGGTCCAGTCGCGATCCAGCGGCCCTTCCTCCGACGCTGATTCGGGTCTGCCAGGATTCACTAAGGTCCGTGCACCCGATATCCACCAGGTGTCGCTACTGCACCGAGGTCCGCCGGACTTCACCTGCTTCGTCCCGGTGTATGTAAGTGCTGATCTTGCAACACAATTTTTTTTTTAAATTCTGCTGTTTTTCCAAATCCGTCGGGTTGTCCGACGGCCACGCCCCCCGATTTCTGTCGCATGAAAGCCTGTGCGGATGCAACATAATCCGTTTTTAGCGCCAAAATCCCGGGGCAATTCAGGGCAAATCGGGAAACCCGGCGAAAGTGCGCGATTCGGACCCTTATTAAATGAGCCCCAATGTGTTTTTCCAACTCTGATCCCAAAAAATATGTGTAGTGTCTTTCACCTCTTTTTCCATATTTTGGGATCTTGAGCTCAAACAGTTATGAATCTGGTGAAAGAAAAGGTAAAAGAAAGCTGTCAGGGAAGAGTATATTTTTCACACAGCTCCTTTTGTATCAGCCAACGGGGTTCGATGCCATGTAAAAGGTCTCCTGCCAGTTTTATACCTTTCCCTTTCCAGGATTGGTAAAGGGTACTATCTTTTCCTGGGGACAACTCTATAGGTGACCATAGTGAAAGATGACTTGATAGCAGGAAAGGGAGACCATGAAGTTTCCTTACTTACTTCCAAGTTACCAAGGTATCCCTCAGGGTGATATACTGTTTGATCATCTGTGGCCAACTAGTTTGTATGTTATAATGTAGTAGTTTGTATGTTATAATGCCTGTAAGTTGTGGAGGAATGATAAGGATTTTTCTAGGGTGGTGTTGGAAAAGTGTAAAGCGGGCCTACCAGCCTCAGATTATTGCAGCGTCAGTGGTTCTCCATGTCATCCAACTTTTCTGCTAATCTCTGGGCCTCCTGTGTAGCTTTACCTAGCTGTTTCTGTATAGGCTCTTGGGAATTCTTCTACGAGCCCTATGCTTGTTTGAATTTCCATAAGTTGAGACGTATGATGGGATATATCTGTTTAAGCAGCTTGTAGTGCCATTTGCATTGTAGCTTCGAGTGCTTTTTTGATATAAGGGGCCAGCCTTGTAATCACTTCTGCCACCAACATTTTGTAAAATTAGGAGGCATCAATGAGGCAAGCTCCACATGCCCTATCGTTTGTATGGCCTGTGATGTATCAGACATCTGCTGGGAAGCATGGCTGTTGGGTGAGTGGCTGGGAATTCGTCATTCTGTGTCTTTGAGGTAGCGTTCCATTTACTCTAGATCCAGATTCGTCTTCACAGGGAGGCATAGATTCTTATGATAGCAACATAGTTTTGCCCTTATACAAATCACTAGTCAGACCACACATGAAATATTATGTACAGTTTTTGGCACAAGTGTATAAAAAGTACATAGTAGAACTTGAACAGGGGACATACTCTACACCTAGAGGAGAGGAGGTTCTACCATCACCATAGACAGGCGGCATACTCTACACCTAGAGGAGAGGCGGCTTTACCATCACCATAGCCAGGGGGCATCCTCTACACCTAGAGGAGAGCTGGTTATACCATCACCATAGACAGGGGGCATCCTCTACACCTAGAGGAGAGGAGGTTCTACCATCACCATAGACAGGGGACATCCTCTACACCTAGAGGAGAGGAGGTTCTACCATCACCATAGACAGGGGACATCCTCTACACCTAGAGGAAAGGAGGTTCTACCATCACCATAGACAGGGGGCATCCTCTACACCTAGAGGAGAAGAGGTTCTACCATCACCATAGACAGGGGGCATCCTCTACACCTAGAGGAGTGGAGGTTCTACCATCACCATAGACAGGGGCATCCTCTACACCTAGAGGAGAGGAGGTTCTACCATCCCCATAGACAGGGGCATCCTCTACACCTAGAGGAGAGGGAGTTCTACCATCACCATAGACAGGGGGCATCCTCTACACCTAGAGGAGAGGAGGTTCTACCATCACCATAGACAGGGGGCATCCTCTACACCTAGAGGAGAGCTGGTTATACCATCACCATAGACAGGGGGCATCCTCTACGCCTAGAGGAGAGGTAGTTCTACAATCACCATAGACAGGGGTCATCCTGTACGCCTAGAGGAGAGGCTGTTCTACCATCTCCATAGACAGGGGGCATCCTCTACACCTATAGGAGAGGGGGTCTACCATCACCATAGACAGGGAGCATCCTCTACACCTAGAAGAGAGGTGATACTACTAAGATCACCATAGACAGGGGACATCCTCTACATCTAGAGAAAAGGCGGTCCTGCCATCACCATAGACACGTAGCATCCTCTACACCTCGAGGAGAGGAGGTTCTACCATCACCATAGACAGGGGGCCTCCTCTACACCTAGAGGAGAGGTGGTTCTACCATCGCTATAGACAGGGGTTATCCTCTACATCTAGAGAAGAGGCACTCCTACCATCCTCATAGACAGTGGGCATCCTCTACACTTAGATGAGAGGAGGTTCTACCATCACCATAGACAGGGGCATCCTCTACATCTAGAGGAGAAATGGTTCTACCATCGCCATAGACAGGGGCATCCTCTAGTCCTCTAGACCTAGAGGAGAGGTGGTTCTTCCATCGCCATAAACAGGGGGCATCCTCTACATCTAGAGAAGAGGCCGTCCTACCATCCTCATAGACAGTGGGCATCCTCTACACCTAGATGAGAGGAGGTTCTACCATCACCATAGACAGGGGCATCCTCTACACCTAGAGGAGAGGCGGTTCTACCATCCCCATAGACAGGGGACATCCTCTACACCTAGAGGAGAGGCGGTTTTACCATCACCATAGACAGGGGGTATCCTCTACATCTAGAGAAGAGGCAGTCCTACCATCCCCATAGACACGTAGCATTCTCTACACCTAGAGGAGAGGCAGTTAGACAAGCATTGTTTACTGTAAGAGCACCGGAACTATGGAACTCTCTGCTGCAGGAGGTTGTTATGGCAGATTGTTTGTACATGTTCATGAGAGGCCTGGATGCCGGATGCCTTTCTAGAAATCAAAAATATCAAATTATGGAAAAAAACATTTGTTTAATCTGTAGGTTGGACCTGACAGACCTGTGTCTTTTTCCAACCTTATATATACTATAATACTCTTATAACCTGTCATCATTTGAAAATGCTATATCCTTATGACAAGTTCCCTTTTAATAAGGAAAAATTACTAAGATATTACTAAGATACATCTGACCACCATAAAAGCCAAACAAAAATAAACTAAACTCCTTGTATCCTAAGTTCTGTGGTTGACATCATCTTCTATAATAAGATACAAAACCAAATTTCTAGTTAAATCATGTGGGGCATCTGAAGTTATGCCCCTCCTCCCTCTAGTCTTACATCTGACTCATTTCAGGGACATATTTTTTGTCTTTTATTTTTTACATGAAAGAGATTCCCACAAAGGATTTTTCATACCCCACCTGCAGGGGCTGGTAGATTAGTAGGGTAAAATCTGGTGACATGTTCCATATAAGATATGATTAATGTTTTTTTTCTTTATTTCTTTTCTATAGTAGGTACATAAATTTATGTATTTTAATGCTTAACCATAATAGACAAGATGTCAGCATTGAGCATTTCCACTGAACACCTCATGACCACATTGCACTTAAATGCTTGACAGGCTTGCTTACTGAAGGTCATTCCTATTTTCATTCGGCTGCTTTACCTTTCAAAATCTTTGCAGATACGTATCTATAAAAAAAAATGAATAAACCAACTAAATGTTACAGCTTGTCGGACTCGTGGGCACAGACTGTTGTACATCATAACAGTAATGGTTTGTTAGCAATAGTTTTATTTATTGGAGATGTGTCCTATCTTATTAGGCTTTAATAAATAATGCCCTTTTAACATTAAAAAACGTAAAGGCTAAATTGTCCCCTGAATTAGTTATAACTTATTATAATAGTGTGAGACTGACAGGGAAAATAATTTTACAAAAGGCCTTGAATGTAACAGAGGATCTGGGAATAAACTAGAACAGTAGACAAAGAGAGTGGGGCCGATGCTAGACCCACTTCACAGTAGGACTAAGGTCCTAGATGGAACCACCCAGCTCTCCGCAGGCAATTCAGGCAAAGGAATTAAACATAAAAAGATGTCAATCACTACCTCAAGCAAAGCAGCCCTGGGTGTGTTTCATCTCAGAACACTGTAACAAGAACTATTGGATCTGCTGAGGTTTGGGTCTACTCATCTTTCTTTAGAGGCCACATGTTTGGAAACATTTGAGCAAGGATTACAGCCAAATAAAGGTTTCTAGAGACACTGGCAATATCTTATAACAATTCCACTAGACATTGCCTGACATATGCTCAAAGATACCATCAGGAAGCCAGGCTGTGATTATGCTACATGATACCTGGTGCACCATGCGTCAAAACATCCATGGTAAAAAGCAAGCAATGGTGGCTCTATAGCGTTTATCATTGTTACATTAAATCAGTTTTTCAGTGATATTAATGACCTATTTAACCATTTCAGGACCTGGCCCTTTTTTGTTTTTTCATTTTCATTTTTCACTCCCCATGATCAAAAATCCATAACTTTTGTATTTTTCCATGTCCAGAGCTGTGTGACAACTTGTTTTCTGCATAACAACCTCCTGTACAAAAATTTGGGGGGGGATTTTGCCATTTTCTGGCGCTAATAACTTTTTTATACTTTGGTGTACAGAGCTGTGGGTGGTGTCGTTTTTTGTGGATTTTAATGACGTTTACAATGTTATCAATTTTAGGACTGTACGACCTTGTGATCACTTTTTATAGAATTTTGAATTTTTAAAAAAATGACAAAAAATTGCCATTTTCGACTTTGGGTGCGATTTGTCGTTACGGGATAAAACGCAGTGAAAAAACGTTATCATATTTTGATAGATCGGGCATTTTCGGACGCGTCGATACCTAATGTGTTTATGATTTTTACTGTTTATTTATATTTATATCAGTTCTAGGGAAAGTGGGGTGATTTGAGTTTTTAGGTTTTTTTATTATAATTTTTTTTTAACTTTTATTTATTTTTATTTTTACTGTTTTTCAGACTCCCTATGGTACTTTAACCCTAGGTTGTCTGTGCGATCCTATCATATACTGCCATACTACAGTATGGCAGTATATGGGGATTTTACTGATAGCACATTGTAATGCATGGGTTAACCCGAAGTAGCTTCGAAGTAGCTTCGGGTCTTCGGGTGTTACCGGTAAGCCTTTGCTGCAATATGCCGCGTGAACCCTCTCCATGCACCCGCGGCCGACCCGTGACGTGCTATTACGTCACGGGTCGTGAACGGGTTAAAGGAAAGCACAGCAATATCCCATCATTAAGGGCCTGACATCCCAATTATCAGTTGATTCGAGCAGCTTCCAGCTGTACATCCATATTCTTTCAAGTGAGATGAAATTGAGGTTACACTGAGAATGGAGCTGTACTCTTGGCTACGTCTGTTACAAACAAGTGGGTTTTGATTATAAAGTGCCAACATGGCAGTAAATTATGGCTAACTGCTCTGCCACATCTTTATGTCCTGTTGGTATCCTTATTACATCAGTACCATTGAAAGGAGGAGAAATTGTAGCTTCCCTTTGGGCCCCTCTGAACAGGGAGAATCAAGTGACCCAGAAAAGAAGCTCTAATGATAATCCAGCCCTCTCTACACATCCTCCTGCATGTCTTGGTGAACTTGCACCCATGCCATAGATTCACCACCACTGTTATAAGGATAGACCTTTTCTATACGAAAAAATAAAAAACTAAATTAAAAAAAAAAAATTAAAATAAAAAAAAAATACAAAAATGAACGGCACTCCAATAGTAGTGGAATAACTCAAGTGGTGTTTATTCCCAAGCTGCTACGTTTCAGCTTCCTCCGCAGCCTTTCTCAAGCACCTATTCTATAGATATGTCACGAACATCACTAACCTGAAACAAGTCTTTAAAAGTAACAAAATTGACACAAATCAATAATACAAGCGACTATCAAACTTTGTTACATATCTTATAAGCAAAAAGTGACCCTATCCCTCACTATCTCTCTTCTTCCTTCTTAATCTGCTTTTCTTTCTGAAATCTTCCATTTTGTTAGTCGCTTTATTTTCACTGAGGTATAAAGTTAGATAGAAGCTTTATTCTTCTCCCAGCAACTCTGAGTAAGTACCAACTTCCCAGACAGACACATCAGAGGAGAAAGAAAATGAAGACTGCAACTCACATAATGACCTGAAACTAACTCATTTGATGGAAGGTCAGGCAAACTTCAAAGGGAACCTGGAGAAATTGAACTAATAAACCACTACCAGTATGTCATCAAGCAGCTGAACACCTTCTAGATCAGTGGTGGCGAACCTATGGCACTGGTGCCAGAGGCGGCACTCAGAGCCCTCTCTGTGGGCACCCAGGCCATCACCCCAGCATGAAGTTCACCAGACAGAACTCAAAGAATCTTACAATAATAGGCAAATTTTCCCTCCTCCTTTCAACTGCGTTGGTATCTTTAGGAGGCTGAACGATTGAAAGTTGTCAAAGAACAAGGAGAAATAAATTACTGCTTAAATTGCTGTGCTGGCACTTTGCAATAAATAAGTGGCTTTTGGTTGAAGTTTGGGCACTCAGGCTCTAAAAGGTTCATCATCACTGCTCTAGATCATGTCTATTTCATGGTCTAGTGTGGTGGCATCGTCCAGAAAATCAACTTTGAAGTGAGATGTAATTTGGTTATATAAAGTCAAGGAGGCGGAGAGTAAAACACTGAAGTCAAGCACTCCTCACTTCAGAATGCCCTCTTCACTGTTATTGATGGCCCTACATCCAGACACATCACTAACCAAGTAATCTACTTCATTCTGAGGTGAGGAAAGCTTTAATGCTGGCCTCTCTGCCTCCATGACTTTATACAACAATTTACAACTCACTTTAAAGGAAACCTACCACTTGAAATGGTAGGTGTAAGATGCAAATACCGAGCTGGTGCCGGAGCTTATTTAGTGTCATAAAGCACCGTATCGTGGTTTAAACACTTTTTAATCTTTATAGCTGAAGCAGCTTCGGCGCACCATGCGCGTGACCATGCACACGTGACGTCACCGGATCTCCTCGCGGCATGGTGCACCGAAGCTGCTTCGGCTATAGAGATTAAAAGGTGTTTAAACCGCGATACAGTGGTTTGTAACACTAATGAAAGTAAGCTCCGGCACCAGCTCACCCTGAGCTGGTGCTTGGTATTTAAAGCTTATCTCTACCATTTCAAGTGGTAGGTTTCCTTTAAAGATGATTTTTTGGATGACGCCACCACACTGAACCATGAAAGAAACTTGATCTGGAAGGTATTAATCTGCTGCACAACATACTGGTAATGGTGAATTAGGTCAATTTCTGATGACAGGTTCCCTTTAAAAAAAAAAACATTCCCGATTGACAAAATACATGAGAAGAGAAGTCGGATTAATGGAATATTTTTGTAAATTGCAAAGTGGACCTTTCCTGCAGCGGGACAGGCTCCCAGAGTGCCGAGCATCAGCCATTGTACTCACCGTACTTCCATTATGTAAAGAATATGATTTATGATTAATTATGGTCTCCAGGAAACAACTTGAGGGAACAGGCGGCATGATGAGAGCTATTTTAATCAGACTGCTCTTAAATATGCAAAAGACTACTCAGACATTTGAGCTTCATTAAATCTCTCAAGGTGCCAGCTATTTACGAATGATGGGCGCCAAAAACATGCTACATCATGTTAGCTACTGATAATATGTAATCAAGGACTATTGGATCATTCACATGCAGATGACACATGAAGATTGAGCTCGATGGCGTGAGACTGTTATTACTTATTCTAAGTCTGTGATTTTATGTCCTCTTTTGTGGTGTAAAAAACCTTTTTTTGAATTCAGCCTTGCAGAAGACAAAATAGTTGATCAGAGTGCAGGTAATTTTTTGTATCAATATTCAAGGCCTTTATTTAGATACAGCGCTATATATGCTGCACATTTTGGCAAGACAAGAATGCATCAAAACAAATACTATATTTTTCGGACTATAATATGCAACTTACTACAGTCCATATTTCAGCATCAAATGCTCCTGAAGGAGGCTCCTGCACGGCCTTTTCCAGCCTCCCAGAGTGACCCTTTCTAAAAAGTGTGTCTTATAGGTCAATTAATACGGTAAAAGTGAGTATTTTAACAATCACATACAGACAATGTTATGCGAAACTATCCTACTATTTAACAATCATATACAGACAATGTTATTTTTGAACTATCCTAAACGTAAAGAAGAACAACGCGTCTTGAAAGTGAAGGCATGGACCCTGGAGTCCTGATCCCACTTTTATCCATACCCACTTTTATACATAAAGAAACAGAAGGGTTTGAGCAAAACTATAATAATAATAATAATTCTTTATTTATATAGCGCACACAGATTACACAGCGCTGCACAGAGCATGTCAAATTGGTCATTCAGAGAAGATCTGTGCTTAGTTCCTCCAGATGTTTGGAACAACCTCCCTGCTGAGTTACTTGAAAAAATGGATGCAAATAAGACAAGGAGAATTGTAGATTTGTAATTTCTTTGGCTTTTTCATGATTTTCCAACATCTGTCTTAAATTTTTGCACAGTACTGTATGTGACAGAGATTGTCATGTAGCAGGGGGTAATATTTGGCCATGTAGCAGATGGCAGTACATAGAGTACCTAAGATAATGTACTCTTAAATTGATTGTTCCAGCTTGTATGGATTGTATTGTAAAATCAGTATTAAAGCCAATAGTCAAACTCACACATTTTTTTTTCAAACCTAGTTGACTATCTTTAGAGGCTTGAAAGAGCAGAAAACAAAATAATACTGGGGACCCCACAGCAGACATATAATACTGAAAACAGACCAATAATCCTGGAGATCCCAGAATATATTCACACTATAGATATTTATGATGTATCCTAATGATACAGCGAGTTGTGAATATCAGAATGTGGGCCTTGGCGCCCATTTATTACACTATACTACATCTGAGTGTTTGTATGAAGCTAAAACAAGCACAAGCACAAACAGCTAACCCATCAAAACACTTTGTTTTCAGTGACATGAAAAAATCCAGATTCTTTGTTTCTCAGCAAAAAACTATATTTGCTGGGCAATGGTAAGTGCTGTGATATGGGCTGGATTTTTTTAGGGAATGGCAGGTATGCTGGTTGTGGGACTTGCCTTTCCCATTCCCTCCAGTCCACACCTTGCGGACACCCCTGGGGAAACAGGTGACTGGGATTGTCCTCATTAGGGATGTATAAGAAGTCCGCTGCTAGAGCAGACAATAGCAAAACTTGGGTAGAAAGCCAGAAAGCTGCTTACTCCTGCTGGAGACTGTCTTGACTGTCTAAACTTGTGTCTATATTGTAGGTGGGGTGACCAATTTCTGTTTAGATAGTGCCCAGATGGGCAGGTGTTTATTTTATATTTTGTTTATCTGCTGCATTTGATTATAGCTGTTGGAGTGAATAAAATTCAACATTTAGACTGTTAACCTTGGAGTCAGTGTCATTACCCATCACCCCAGATTCTGACAAAACATATAGAACACAAAAACAAAAAACGAAAAAATTGTATCACTATTGTGGAGATATCAACTACATAAAAGAGGCTATTGCTTGCTACTGTATATATTTATTGGGTGGAAATAAATATATATATAAGTGGAAAAGGAAAAGAAATCAGAAAGCATTTACTTTCTGTTATGACAATTTTTGAAAATAAATGTAAAAAGTACTAAACTACTTAGAATGAATCATACTAAAATCTGAAAATATACGTTGGACATTTAGGCCGATCATGAGTTAAGGAATACAGACACAATGGGGCTCATTTACTAAGGGTCGTGCTGCTCACTTTTGTCGGACTGTGCACCTTTTTCAGGGATTTCAGGGCTTGCACAGGTTTTAGGAAGCGTGTGCGCTAGGATTTTGGCACACGCAATCGCTTTTTGGCGCAGCTGCGCTGGCTTCCTTGCCAACTGATTCGGACTGAGTGCAGGATTTAACTTTCAAATTGTATCACAAGACAATGCACTTACAAGCGCCACTAAAAAGATGGGAAACTGTCGGAAATGAGCGGGGAAGCGACACATGCCAGATATCGGGCGCACAATCTTAGTGAATCGTCGGACAATGCACTTTCGGTGAGCTCCAGCCGGAATGTAGGTAAATGTGCCCCAATGTTGATGAATGTAGACAGAATGTTAATATACTTTTCTTCCATACAATATTATAGTGACAAGACAATGGTTTTATGGAGATCTGTATAAACTGTGAATAAAGCAGATGGATAAAATCAGGATAGGAGTAGCCGCATTATATGATGTTCATTCATTAACACAAATGTCTTGGTATCACACAGAATTATTCTTTTCTGATTAGCATCGACAAGAGACTGCGGCATTAAGTGCTTCCTAATCAGCTTTCTTATCTTGGCGGGGATGAGTAACCTCTGCAGTCATTTCCATTTTTCTAAAAGATTTTGAAAAAAAAAAGTAAATACATAATATTTTAAAATGTGTGATTTATGAGAACTGTAGAATGAAGCATTAAGTACTAAACACTTGTGATTTTGTATTATACTACTTATATCAGATTTTTACTTATGGACACCACTAAACACGTAGAAGCTAGAAAGCAAAACCACTTTGTTATTTTATTTTTTACTTTCTAGGTTCTAAATTACAGAATGTATTAAAATTCAGAGTAGAGTTTACATACATACCACTTAAGGGAACCTGGCACCAGATTAAATTTCCAAAAGATTTGAAAATTGTTGCTCAATGTGGAAGAGTGAAAATATGCGCCAAATCCACATCATATCTGCATCATGATGCGGATTTCATGAAAATTTTTGCTGGAAATAAGGTCAGACCAGATTAAAAAAAAGACCAAAACAACACCTGCAGAAAAAATGCATGTAAATCTATATTAAAAAATGCACAGAAAACCTGCATGTATATCTCATGCATGTATTTCGATGCGACTGATTCGGACTGAGCACGAGATTTAACTTTCAAATTGTATTGCAAGATCAAGCACTTACAATCTGAATACCATTTATACAAATAGCATGTACATACATGCACTTGATGAACCAGATGAAGCGCTCGGCCCGAGCACGAGACGTGTAGTTCGATCAGTAATCTTACTTTTATTTATATTTTTATTCACCATTTGATATGAATTTTTTATAAATAAATAAAACTGGATTTGAAACTATAGAGAAAATTGAATCTTCCAGCATCATATAGATCGCTCAAAAAGCACTAATACTAAGTGCTATACGAAAGTTTTGCCAGATGAGTTTATTCCCTTTTTTTGTAGAAGGATCCACTCCTAGAGCGTGGCTGCAGGAAGACGGCAATGGAAAATGACTGAGATACATGTAGCTCCATACTACTTTTACTTTCTACACATTTAAGGAGGGTACTATACTATTTGAGTGCCCATTTTTCTCCACTTTGTTTCAGACAAGCACTTACATGAACCAGGAAGAAGAAGGTGAACTCTGTCGGACCTGAGCAGGGAAGCGACACATGCAGGATATCGGGCGCACGATCTTAGTGAATCGCGGTGCAGTGCATTATCATCGGACAATGCACTTTCAGCGAACTCCTCCGGATGGGTAAGTAAATGTGCTCCACTGACTTGCATGTATAGCCTCACCCTTGGGACACCCTGCTCCTTCAGGCAGGGTGCCAGGTAGGCTTACAAACTACATTTTCTGGGGATAGGAACTATGCATTTCTTTAGCTAAAAACAGTGTGGGCACACATTAGGATAGTGCTACTGGAACTTGTTACTAGGCTTAATATTGAAAATCTAGTGACAGGTTCGCTTTAAGATTTGCCGTACATTACATTACATACATAAAATCCGCATGAAAATCTACATCAAATACATGCAGGTTTTCTCTGCATTTTTTAATGTAGATTTACATGCATTTTTTCTGCAGGCGTATTTTTGTCCTTTTTTTTATTATCTGGTCTGACGTTATTTCCTGCAGCGCTCCGGTAAGTATAAAGGTGATCTTTATTCACTCATGGCAAAATAAGGTGCAACATTTCAGCTCATCCATAGAACTTGCCATGAGTGAATAAAGTGAATGAGTGCTGCCTCATTGCAATTTTTGGACATTTTTTGGATAGCACTTTACAGTGATATTCCTTTTACAGCAAAAATGTGCTTATTTATGTAAGTACTATTTATTCCCACAGGTGGTATAATAGTTTCAGCCACTGTATCTCATTGTGGATTGTTATTTCTATACAGCAAGATAATTCTATAGCATAATGTTACCTGCCTGATAGCAGAGCTCTAAATGCCAAGGGGTGGGATTGTCACATAATGTCTATTTACACATTTCTATTTTATATGTATTGCTTTATAGATGCAGGAATCACATACAGATCTCTTGCTCATGTGTCTGAGCCCGACATTACACCACTTCACCTTCGCTGATCAGGGGGGAATGTGTCACAGTATATTAGATATCACAGGAGATGTATGTTTACTTTAACCTTAGATGGAAGCATATGCTGCAGAGAATTTTCTGTGCATGTAATAAAGAAATATTTTCTATTTTTCCAATTTATTTTCAGTTGAGGTTGGAATGAGACATCCATGGGTAGCACTGAAAGCAGAACATGTATATTAAAGGGATAGTCTGGGGTTTAAAAGAAAGCTACATGGGTTAGGAAAACAATAAACATCTTATACTGTATTTACCTCCTCCGGCAATCTCGTTCATCCAAGGCATCTTCCATCGTGGCCAGGTCTCTATTTGTCTATCTTTCCCTGGATTGTATTGATCTAAACATCCACAAAAAGAAGAAAATATAATCAAATGTCAACAGAAACATCAACATTTGTTGCAAACAATTGGCAACTGTGGCAGAACAAGCACAATATTTTCAAACGTAATCAGGCATAATTACAATGAAGGTCACATCATGACCGGGAAGTAGAGGAAAAGGGAAGGGATGGGAAGAAAAGGGGGAAGGGAAAAATAAATATACCCCGGCCATTCCTTAAAGGGGTATTCCAACTAAGACAAGTTTCTTAAATGTACACAGGATAACAAAAATAACACATTCTTTAATTCACCGTTATTACAGCATTTCACATATATAATTCCAAGCTGTCTCTATCAGTCCTGGTGTACACAATTTCAGTTGCCCCTGGTTCTTGACCCTGTATCTTCTAACTTTAGCGTTGGCAGCCATCTTGCTTTTCTGTGTGATGATGTGGATCTGAGCTGTTGTCTTAGTTCTATATGTGGGGAAGGGTGAGGGAGGCACATCAGATATGACACTGTGTGTGTGTAGCTGAGATGTAGCAAGAGCTGACTGTGTCATTGTGTGTAATATGCATCTCATCATCTTATCTCTGATCTGTCTCATCTCTCTTTCTAAGTAAATAAAAATGTATTTACACCTGTACCCTGATAATCTAAGCACATTGTCAGCACACAGAGTCTCATAGCATTAGAGGGATCATAAAATGTCTGCTTAGAGAGACCCGCCCAAATCTTAGGATTTTACACTGACCATCACTGACTGTTAGGAGCTAACAGCAATAAAACTGAGTATAACTGTAAATTAAGGGTTAAAAATTATCTTTATTTTGTTAACATCACTAGGGGATTGAAATTTGAGAATTTTCTTTCATGGGCAAAACCCTTTAAAGGGAACCTGTCATCAGAAATTGATCTAATAAACCCATACCAGTTTGTTTACAAGCAGCAAAAAACATTCCAGAACATGTTTATTTCATTAGCCAGTGTGGTGGCATCACCCATAAAAACAACTTTGAAATGAGATGTAAATTGGTTGTATAAAGGAGGTGGGGTTTTAACACTGAAGTCAAGCTCTCTCTTCCTCAGAAAGCCCCCTTAACTGTAATCGATGGTCCTATATCCAGATACATCACTAAATAGATCTCCTGAAGTCTGATGCACCATGTCAATCACAGAGGAGGAGGCGTTCAGACCTCCCCACCATGATTGCATTGTCAAATTCTCTGCCTCCTTGACTTTACAAAAACAAATTACATTTCACTTCAAAGTTGATTTTCTGGATGAGGCCACCAAACTGTATCATGAAAGAAACAAAAACTAGAAGGTGTTACATTGCCTGACAATATACTGGTAGTGGTTTATTAGATCAATTGCTGATGACAGGTTCCTTTTAATCCCGCTTGATACCTTGATGCACCTACCATGGGCTGCATATCTTATTAAACTTTTCCAAAGAATCGGAAAACATATGAGATATTTTCTTGTTCATTATCCAGGACAATTTATGCTTAACCCTATCCAGAGGAATGGATACGGCAATTGAAATTTTGGCTTTTGAGATTGTAAATCTAATTAACCTGCAGTATAGGTTTAGAGGCTACATCAGTTGGGACTCCCAATAAGACAGTGTCAGCATCAAGAATCAGCTGGATACTTGTCACCACCTTCATTAGAACACTCACTCTATTCCAGAAAACCTGAACAATCCCATAATATGTGCAACAGGGTGCCATGACTCCCACACATTCTAAAATACCAGGGTCTGCGGACGGAAATATCTGTGTCAATCTAGAGGGGACTATATACCACCTCATAAGTACTTTACAGCTAGCTTCAATCAGAGTTGTATTTGCTAAAGATTTAGTCAACAGCATGGCCCTCTCCCTCCATTCCTGGGCTTCCATCTCCCGACGTTGGTCCTCCACTCATTTTAACACAGGCCGGTGGTGCCATCCCGAACCACGCGGGACAGTGATTGGGATTCTAACAAACAGAGACCTGAGGTCATGTACAAAGCTGCGGGTGGACGGGAGTGGTGGAGGACATACGCATAAAATGTTTGTTGTTTTCATAGCCCCCCTCCCACACACACAGCCATATATAGTTTCTTATTTTAAATCCTCAGCAAAACCTTTAATATCATTCATATTCTGCTTTCCTGGAAAAAAAAAGGAAAATCCAGCCCAATGTCCTCCGTCCTCTTTAAAAGCAGACTTTACCTGCTCAATCTGGGTATTCAGGCACAGCATGAAGAGGTTAATAAGCTCCGGTATCGTCTTTTCACAAGGGTCTTTCTACTTCAGCACATCAGAAGAAGATTGCCGGACAGCGGTCTTGAAGGCGCAAGGGCTAGACTCTGTTATCACAGCCCAGACTCGGTACTAATTTAACCCCTTACACGCTGTGGTCATAACCATGGTGTGTGAATGTATTCCCCCTGGACCGCGTTGATCCGATCTATCCTGCGACAGCCACAGGTGTGATGTGTGCATCGAAGCTCCCGGGTGCCCTGCATGCCGGGTTCTGCCACCCGGCTGTAATTAGCATGTGTCATTAGTATTGCGATGTGTAAGGACTTGGACAAGCAATCGGAATGCTTTTTCAAGCCCAAGTATGGAAAAAATGAATGAAGTTAAAAAGAATTTAAAATGATTTTTACAATGAAAAGTAAATAATGTGTCCCTATAACACCACGTTTACATATAAAAATCAAAGAAAGTATTAATAAAAACACCAAAAAACCCTACATGTTTGGGTTCACCAAAACAATCTGTACTATAAATCCAAAGCAATATTAAACCCGCAGATAAACAACTAAAAAAAATACATGAAAAACTTCCCGTAATATATCATTTTTTATAATATATCCTCACAAAAAATGTTTTAAAAAGCGATCAAAAAAGTTACATGCTCCAAAATCACCACTGTAAAGAACAACTCTTTACATAAAAAAATAAGCCCTCAGCCAGCTCTGTCAACTGAAAAATACAGAAGTTATGCCTCTGAAAAGTTGTTGATACTAAATTAAATGCAATTTTCTCCAAAGCTAAAAAAAACAATGTAATAGAGGTACGGTATCACTATAATCGTAGTGAGCCAACAAATATTATTTTTATGTTATGGTGAGCGGTCCAAAAAGTGCTAAAAATGCAAAACTAACCATGCCAACATACAACAGACATTCCAGAAATGTTAAAAGCTAAAAACTTTTCAGAATTTTTGCCAAATTTTCATTTTTTTCAGAACTTATCACTTAAATTTTTCAACAAAAATGTAGTACAATGGGGGGGATTTACTAATTCTGGCACAAGCACGACTGTCAGCATCGGCGATCAGTCTCCGGAAAGCACAGCCCCATGTTTTAAAGTGGTGCACGGCTGTGAGTAGTTAATAGGTAGACAGAACGAATCTGTTGTGCGCCATAAAAATGCAGACATCAATGAAATGTGCGCCAAAATCTTACATGGACTGCGCCTTAATTTTGCTCTCTGACCATTTTTTTCCTGGTCTATTGGCAACAAAATACACATAAATGTGATGGATAGTGTGGAAAAGTTAGGCCACGCCCACTTGCACCAAAAAAAAATGGAGGAGTCGGGATAATCAGAAACATCTGTTCTTTCTACAAACGTCTTGTCCAGCTTCACAAACACAGGTCCACTTTCGTTTTTTTGAAAAAACACATAATCTTTATTTTCCAAATCCAATACATGGGATAAAATCGCATGGAGTCATAGTGTGAATCAATGAAAAATCGCCTACGCGTTTCGGGTAGGTACACTACCCTTATTCATGAAAACGCGTAGGCGATTTTTCATTGATTCACACTATGACTCCATGCGATTTTATCCCATGTATTGGATTTGGAAAATAAAGATTATGTGTTTTTTCAAAAAAACGAAAGTGGACCTGTGTTTGTGAAGCTGGACAAGACGTTTGTAGTTTTCAGCAATCTCATGGAAGCGGGATAAGGGTCCGTGCTCCACAGTCCCACAAGGGTACACAATCAACGATCCAGGTGAGCTGACACTTTCTTTGCTATTGACATTATCTGTTCTTTCTGGTGCAAACTCATTATAAATGATCCGCAACAATTCTGTGCCAAAAAAAAATCCCGGCATATGATATACGATAATACATCTGCCCCAATGTGTCACAAGGAAACAATCTCAAAATCACTTGGATATGTTAACCCCTTAATGACCACGCCCTTTACGTTTCTGTGTTTTAATTTTTTACTTCCTACCTTCAAAAGTCTATAAGTTTTAAAATTTTTCGCTGTAAAGTGCTGTTTTGCATAACAAATTTCACTTCATATTGACAGTATTTAAAATTCCATGTACTGGGAAGTGGGAAAAAATGTAGTGAAACTTTAGGGCTTTCACTGTGCGCCCCAAATGTCATGTCTAATTTTATTCTTTGGGTCGGTATGATCACGAGGATACCAAACTTATATAAGTTTTATAATGTTTTCATACATTTACATAAATGAAAACCTCCTGTACAAAAAAATATTTATTTTGCCACCTTTTGGCGCAAATAAATTTTTCATACTTCCATGTACAGAGCTGTGGGTGGTGTCATTTTTTGCAACTTTTTATGACATTTTCAATTCTACCATTTTAAGGACTGTAAAACCTTTTGATCACTTTTTATTGGATTTTTATTTTTTTAAAATGTCAAAAAAGTGACATTTTGGACTTTGGGCGCTATTTTCCATTACGGGACTAAACGCCAAGAAAAAATGCTATTATATGTTGATAGATTGGAAATTTCGGGATAAGGCGATACCTAACATGTTTATAATTTTTACAGTTTATTTATATTTATATCAGTTCTAGTGGAAGGGGGGGATTTGAAATTTGAGGGTTTTATTAATTACATTTTTTAAAACTGTTTTATAATTATTTTTACTATTTTTCAGACTCCCTAGGGTACTTCAACCCTAGGTTGTCTGATTGATCCTACCATATACTGCCATATCACATGTGGAGATTTTACACATCATTTATGTGGAGATTTTACACATCATCTATTACAATGTGCAAATTACATTGTAACCTGAGGCTGTCATGGTAACCGATTGCTGCCCCCTGATGACTTCACAGGGGGAGACGAACAAATCCAAAAAGGTGGCGTCCATGCACCACCGGGATTTAAATGCCTCTGAAAGCTTTGCTGGAGGCATTTACATGGGTGTTACTGGTGGGTGTTTGCTGCAATATGCAGCAAATGCCTACGTTGCATGGAGAGGACTCAGCCTTTGAGCCCTCTTTATACACCCACAGCCATGTGACGTACAGATACATCATGCGTCATAAGTTATAACCAATTACCGTGACACATGTCAGAGTCTGGTCACTAAGCTGAAAATAAGAGTCGGTGAAAAGGATTTAGCAGATCTGGGATATGCATAAAGAAGGTTTAACAACGAAACGTTGCATCCAGTTTTACATTTTCACCAATTTTTTATTTCATATTTGGACTGCTGCCTCTTCTGGGAACTTAGATACTAATGGTTCAGACCAGGAACCATATGGCTTAGAACCCTCCCTTAATTGGGTTTACTTTGTTCTTCTCCTCTCTTTCTTTGTTTGGATGGATAGATAGATAGATGGATAAATGGATGAATAGATAGATAATGTAGATAAATAGAGAAAAGCAAAAATCAGTATATTAACCGGGACATGGTAAAGCTCAAATAAATGCACTTTCTTCTCACATTTTACTATGTAATTGTGTATATATGTTTATTATCCTCTTCTTATGTTAAATGACCTTAAGAAACGTTCCCGGGTTGTGATGTAATATGTTAACCTTTTAAATATGTTATTTTGATCAATCAGCTTCGAAAACTTTATTCTTACACTGCATTGTTTGTGAGACTTTCACTTTCTGACAAAGAATTTAGAGAGGGAGAATATAAAAGACTCAGCTTGAGTCCATTTTTCAGAAAATTATTGCCGAGGTAGTTATGGGCACAATAGCATCTGTCAAGTAATCAAATTATAGAAATGCAAAGGTCAAAACAGCATACATTCAATGTCTTAAAAATACTATGGGGTTTTGAATACTTCAGTCCTAGTTGGAGGTGTCAGGTGTGGATGACAAAATAACTTCTTGTCATATGTGGGGGTCTCAGCGAACAAAGAAATACATATTAATAATTCCCAGAGAGGCAAAACAAGTGGTGCGATTCTTTGACAAACACAACAGTGCAGCCACTTTTTCATTCTATAAAATGCAACACATGTACGAGTGTAACCAGAGAGGAAGCAAAGGATACGTGAATTATACACAAGATCCATGGTTAATTGTACGGATCGACTAATGCGCAATGTCCATCAAATTCTCTTTATAGCAGCTCCTGCCATGATGGACATGAGTTGTATTACACGGATGGCGATTCATGTGTATGACTGCATGTAACATTTACACCCCAAGGGTGCTAGGGGTGCCAGATGGTGGTAATTGTGGTTTGCAGTTTACCAGGGGTGCTTTGAGCCAGACACATGACGATCAGCTGATTGATTGGAGTGCCGAAGGCCAGGTTCATGGAGGTCGTCCGATAGCCAAGGGTGCTACCAGGTAGATGCATGTTGGTCAACTGATTGTCAGGAGTGCGGAGAGCAAACTGCATGTTGGCCAGCTGATAGCCAGAGGTGCTGGGGTGCCACAGGAGTGGTGGTCAGCTGATTGTTAGGAGTGCTGAATGCCTGGTGCATGGTGGTCATCTGATAGCCAAGGCTTCTAAGAGTCAGGTGCTGGGGGTGCAGAGGAGTGGTGGTCAGCTGATTGCCAGGGGTGCCAGCGGAATGGTGGTCAGCTTATTGTTTGGAGTGCCAACAGCAAAGTGCATGGTGGTCAGCTGACTGCTAGGGGAGCTGGGGGAGTGATGGTTAGCTGATTATTAGGAGTGCTAAGAGCAAAGTGCATGGTGGTCAGCTGATTTCCAGGTGTGCTAAGGGTGCCAGGGGAGTGATGGTCAGCTGATTACCAGGGGTTCTAAGAACCAGACACAGGGTGGGCAACTGAATGTCAGGGGTGCTGGGAACTAGCTGTAAGGTGGTCTGGTTTGGCAGTTACTGGAAAACTTTTTGTGCTGATGGCGCACCAATAGTGGTCATAAATGAAACAATTCATCTCCTTGTTCCTGTGTTTCTTCTCAGGGACTGAAGTTTCGGCAAAGGCGAGCAAGTGTAAGCTAACCAATGTGGACAATCAGTGGGAACCCAATGATGTTCAACAGAGACGTCACCATTCTCCCAATTGGCCGTAGTGTTCATGTGACCACCAACACCGATCACTGCTTTAGCGGTAAATTCATCTAACCACTGGGGCCTAAACATGGGAGCATGAAGGAAGAGGGATATATTTTTGTTTGTCCTACCTTTAACCTCCACTATGACTAAATGGGCTTGAGAACATAAAGTCATATTCACATTTGCTGTTAGGTCTTCCTATAAGAACTCTATCGACCTTTTTAGTAAAAAAAAAAAAAACATACCCAACAAACCCAGTGGTGCAACCAACAAGCCCCATTGAATCCTTTCTAAATCCAATGCTATCTGTTTTGAAAATAGATTGAGCATATGAATGGATGATGAAGCCATGATAAGAGTGTGAACAAAGCCCGATGTACAATATAACATCAGCATCAGTATGGTGACTGATCCTGGATTATCTTTGTTATTACCTCGGTGGACACCAAGTGGAAAACAAACAAAAAACTGCACAAAAGATTGTAATAATTACAAACAAATTCTCAGAAAACGCTATTTTCATCCTCCCGGAGAAGATTACATTTGTGCGGGATTCTGGGCTACTATTTGTCACTGAGGCGTCAATTCAACAACACATTGTGTCAAACAGTGAAATAAGGAGAAAATTAGAGAAGTCTGCCCATTAAGGTTAATTGATTTTAAAATACTCTATTATCCAAAGATGGCAACTAATTATTTCTTTCACGGCCCCAGCATGTTTCTGTTAAATGCATTAGTTGTTCAAAACTCATGACGGGCGGCAGAGGCACATAATCACAAGTGCGCATTGTTTTAATTGGTAGATGTTTTACTTTAGAGGTACTTATATTTATACGGAGAGACTTAAAGGTAAAGTCTCTGCCAAACGACTTTAATGTCCCTCCTCCTATAAATAAGATTCTGTGCTTTATGCTATTTTACTAGGCCGGTGCTAATATTTTTTCTATGTCATTGCATATTTACCAACAAATTATAACGAGAGGGTCCATAATGGCTGATATACATGTATTTGTCTCTCACAAAGGTAGACATGATACTTTTAGTATATTGAATCTTGACAAGCCTATCCAGTAGTAAGTGGAGTCTTGAGGTTCCTGCTTTTTTGTTATTGGCTGTGTAGCCATTAGGGGTCATTTACTAAGGGCCTGATTTGCATTTTCCCGACGTGTTACCCGAATATTTCCGATTTGCACCGATTTTCCCTGAATTGCCCCGGGTTTTTGGGGCACGTGATCGGATTGTGCCGCATCGGCGCCGGCATGCATGCAACGGAAATCGGGGGGGGGGGGGGGCGTGGCCGAACGATAACCCGACAGATTCAGAAAAACCGTCGCATTTAAAAAAAAAAAAAGTGTCGCGGAACTCGCGGTTACCTTCACCAGGTATAGGCCGGTGGACTTCAGTGCATTCCGGCGGGCCTCGGCGGACTTCAGCGCAGCAGCGCTACCTGGTGGATGTCAGAGGAACTACCTTAGTGAATCCCGGCCGGACCCGAATCCACCGCAGAGAACGCGCCGCTGGATTGCGAATGGACCGGGTAAGTAAATCTGCCCCATTATGTCTAAGGGTTGGTCATGGAAATGTATATGACCTACATAAGCTACTTTTTAGACTCCATGTGATATCTAGTACTTTTGGATCTAAGAATATTGGGCTCCATGTTGCCTCCATAGCCTAATTGTTTTATATTGTATATACAATCATGAGTAAAAAGAAAGGCTATAATTTTTTTGGTTTTATGTTTATTTGGTTTTTATATTATATTTATATTTTAATTATTAAAACTGCTACTTAACCTCTTCAGGAGTCTGTTTTTGACCTTCACAAAGAGTTTCTCATACATTTTTACAAGTTTTAACACGTTTTATGCATCTCAAATATAGTGCCATTTAACAAACTGTTGTATTTTAACGTTAACAATTTGTACAATAAATATGAAGCAATATTGGACCTTCATGGCTGTAAAAAAAATAAAAAATTGCTGAAGAAAAAAATGTTTTTTAATCAATACCCTTCACAAAAAATGTTCTAAAAAGTGATAGAAAAATTAAATAATCAAAAAAACACCTCTTTTCACAAAAATGTAAGCCTTCAACTAGGTCTGTCAACAGAAAAATACAGAAGCTATGACTCTGTAAAGATGACGATGCTAAAACTAATGAGGTAGTACAGTAAATGAGAGAGTAAAATCCTAAGCAAGAATTTATTATTTTGGTTTTCACCACCCTGTAAGAGTTAATAAAATCTAATTACTAATCAATAGACAAACCAAAATTAAGTATCTGTAAAGTTCATCCCATCATGCAAAAAATAAGTCCTCAAGTCCAGATTCCCCACAAAATATAAAATTTTATAGCATGTAATATCTGCTTTGATTGTCGCTCCTTTGCTTTAATGCCCTGTCGATTGCCCATTCAGCAGTTTACCACCACATATGAGGTATTGGCATACTCCAGAGAAACGTTATGGTGCATTTTGTAATTTAATCCATTGTGAATGTGTAATTTTTGGGCCAAAATTAATGCATTTTTCTAAAAAAAAAATGACAATTTCTAAATAGAACTTTCATTTATTTTAACCCCTGTGAAACATGTAAAGTTTTAACAAACTTCTTAAAAGTAGTTTTACATATGTTGAGGGGTGTAATTTCTTTAATGGGGTATTATGAGGTTTGCTACTATTTAGGCTTCTGAACGTCACTTGAAAACCAAGCAAGTCCCTCAAAACCTAAGAGTTGCCGATTTTCATGAAAATAGGAAAAAATGCACCCAAAGTTCTAAACTTCATAAAATCCTAGAAAAATGAGAGGATGCATAGAAAAAAAAATGTTTATTATCAATTTATTTTGGTGGTATATCTATCTGCCTGGAAAGCAGACAATTTTAAACTCTGAAAATTGAGGATTATTCTAAATTTTTGCCAAATTTCCATCACATATCGCCACAATTTTTTCAACTAACATTAATTACAATGTGTGACCAGAAAACAATCTAAAAAACACCCTGGATAAAAATTCCAAAGTTATAAACAATTATAGTGACACATGCCAGATTCTAAAAATAGGGGTTTGGCGGCAAGATGTTAAATACCTTTTGATAACCGTTTTTCTAGGAATATTGTATAAAAAATTGTAACCTAGATTTTTTTTTTGTTTAATATGTTGTGCCATTCAAAATGTTGCTACCAAATGTGAATTTTTTTTATAACTTTTGGACATTAACTTTTATTGTATTGGAAGCAGAGAGAAAACCATATAGGAAAGAGTTTCACGTACCCTGTTGTCCCAGTGGTGGTGGAAGTGGAATGCTTGGAGTGCACACGTGGTTCGGGCTTGAACTTGCAAATACAGGCGGTCCCCTACTTAAGAACACTCAACTTACATACGACCCCTAGTTACAAACGGACCTCTGGATATTGGTAATTTACTGTACTTTAGTCTCAGGCTACAATTATCAGCTGTAACAGTTATCACAGGTGTCTGTAATGAAGATTTAGTGTTAATATTGATTCTTATGACAACCCAACATTTTTAAAATCCAATTGTCACAGAGACCAAAAAAGTTTTGTCTGGGATTACAATGATAAAATATACAGTTCCGACTCACATACAAATTCAACTTAAGAACAAACCTACAGACCCTATCTTGTATGTAACCCGGGGACTGCCTGTACTTCTTTTTAGGAGGCATTTTTTTGGCCTTCTTTAATAGCAATTGATTTAATGCTTTTTATTTTTGAGGTAGTTATGTTTATTGGAAATGTGTACATTTAAATTATTTATACAGATTTACTTTAATCACTTTTGCATATTTTTTACTGATCTTTTTATTATTTCTTAGTTCCAGGGAACATTGTTAGAGAAGGGTAAGGATAGTCCTACAAGCTACTGATTCGGGGGGGTAGTTTGTTTTTCAAATGGAAGGTATGAAAAAAAATGTATGTTAGAATTACCTAAAAGCATAATATTTAAAGAGGGTGGACATAATTATTTTTATGACTGCTCCTCAGTTCTGTTCATGTAACCAACAAACAACTGATGCTCTGTCTTCTATTTGTACAGGAAGTCAGTTTTAGTTGAGGACCAAACATGAGAAGATAACTAACAAATTCAATCACCAGTTAGACAATTATTTACAATACTGTAACTTTATAACTGGCCAGAGGATAATACTATTTGTGGGAATTCTATACTGTTAATTGTTCAGTTCTTTTTCCTACTGAATAATAGTTATGACAGCACCCATAAAATAATTTTCACTCAAAAACCATTAATTAAAATAAAAAGGGAGAGCCATCATTACAACAGGGTTGTATGATGAAAAGCACATAGTTGCATGTCCATGGCCTATGGGTGCCTGTACAAAGTACGACCAAACAGCTGAAAGCACATAAGATTTACCACCAGTTGCTAAGTAGCGATGCATCCTGGGAGTTAATTGTGGGGGCACATTTACTTACCCATCCGGAGGAGTTCACAGAAAGTTCATTGTTCGATGATAATGCACTGTGCCGCGATTTACTAAGAGCATGTGTCGCTTCCCCGCTCAGGTCCGACAGAGTTCACCTTCTTCTTCCTGGTGCATGTAAGTCCTCGGTCTTGTGACACAATTTGAAAGTTAAATCCCTCACTGAGTCCAAATCCGTCAGATCGTCCAACGCCCCCCCCCCCCCATTTTTATGGCATGAAAGCCAGCGAAATCCGATCGCATGCGACACAATCCCCTGTTAAATACCTGTCACAGCCGTGCAAAACCCCAAAAAGTCCGATGAAAGTGCGTTCGTGGACCATTAGTAAATAAGCCCCATAATGTATTTGCAAGTACCTTTACATTGACACATTGGGGCAGATTTACTTACCCGGTCCATTCGCGATCCAGTGACGCGTTCTCTGCGGTGGATTCGGGTCCAGCCGGGATTCATCAAGGTAGTTCCTCCGCCGTCCACCAAGTGGCGCTGCTGCGCTGAAAAGCATCTGAACGCACCGGAGTTCACCAGGCCGGACCAAGTTAAGGTAAGCGCGTGCCGAGCGACACATTTCTTTTTTTTAAATGCGGCGGTTTTTCCGAATCCGTCGGGTTTTCGCTCGGCCACGCCCCCGTCACATGCATGCCACCGGTGATGCGTCACAATCCGATCATGTGCGCCAAAATCCCGGGGCAATTCAGGGGAAATCGGCGCAAATCGGAAATATTCGGGTAACACGTCGGGAAAACGCGAATAGGGCCCTTAGTAAATGACCCCCATTGTGTACAGGTACTGTAATGTATAAAGGCTACTTATATGTCATCTTGTTGGCCACCACAAAAGCTATCAGAAGAAAAAGACTGCATACAGTAATTCACTCTTTATTATTGCATGCCTATGTGTCTTAGATGCCAGGCCCCCTGACAATGTGGGCCCTTTAGCAGTCACTATGACTGTTAAAGGGCAATTACCCCCTTGGTGAAAAGCTGCTGTAATATATTTTGCTTTAATTTCCCATGAATCACCATGTAGTTCAATGTCTAGAGCTTCACTCTTCTGCAGCTATTAATACAAGGAGCAGAATGTTCTTTTGATTAAGACCAGTTCCTAAGATAACAGCAAAACAATCAAACAATCCACTTAGGGAATAAACTCATTTATTGCTTCTTGTCCGTGAAAGTTACAAACGGTGGAATATGCAAAGTTGAAAAGGTGCAAAGATTAGTTTTTAATATCCATGCCTTGTGCGTTTTGACATTAATTGAAATCATAGTGGTGAGCATTAAAATGTAAATTTATTCCTTCATTTATTATCTGCACCAGAGAAACCGCATTTAATTATAAACATATTAAATTTAAAGTTATTTAATTTGCACTTAGGAAAATGGTACACGTGACTTGTAAGTGAAGTCATATAGTTAAGACTTTTAAAAAATGGATAGATAGAAAATAGATGGATGATAGATAGATAGATAGATAGATAATACACAGATGCCTCCCATAGACTGAGAGACATGTGATACCATGGACTATAATAACCCCCAAACCCTATGTCCCTATTCATCCTGTTACCCAAGACCCTATACCCCACCTTATTTCCCACAATCCAATACTTTATAAATGCTTTGGCAATGCTAAACTGTATTCGTCCTGCTAATAAAGCTTCTTTGAATTTGATAGGTAGATAGATAGATGATAAATAGATATAGTATTAGATAGATGGATGATAGATAGATAATACATAGAGATAGATAAATGCATATAGATAGATACACAACTAACAAGATAAGACAGGATAAAGTGTTGGGTCAGGTTTAAAGTGTGACAAAATTACAATTCCTTAGCACCCCTTTTTGATAAGAATTTAATAAAACCCCAGGAGCGGTGTAAAAATTATATTATTTGAAAAAGCTATTACACTACTAAATTGGAACATTATGGCAGTACTATATGAGTTATTTAGTTGTGCAATATTACATATCTAGAACTTAGATTTGTGTTATTGGGTAACATTATGCAGATTGTATATGATAGTATTATCCTGTCTGTATGGGGTGGTGTGCGATGGGAAAGAGAACATAGTCCAAAAGATTATGACAAAGGTTATAGTCTTTTACACATACAGTATTTGAGATAACTGATGGTTTAGATACAGATAAATAGATAGATAGGAAGAGGAAAAAATCCTTTGCAGCACGGTGTGTATAAACTCCTAAAAGGGGGGGTGGTGCAAAAAAGAAGCTCCAAAGTCCTGGCACAAGACTTACGTAGATATCCAAAAGAAATGAAGCAGCACTCCAAAAAATGGTGTAAAAAGAGGGTGTAGTTTATTCCAGAACAGGCGACGTTTCGGTGCGATGTGCATCTTTTTTAAGCATCGAGACGAAACTTCGACCTGTTCTGAAATAAACTACACCCTCTTTTACACCATTTTTTGGATAGATAGATAGATAGATAGATAGATAGATAGATAGATAGATAGGAGATAGATAGATAGATAGATAGGAGATGGGTAAATTACAGTTTAGTGACCCTTTTGTAGGAGGATCAATAGATATATAGAATTTTCCTGGTAACTCTATTAAAGGGAATTTAGCAGAAGTTTGTGTAACTATGTGTATGTTGCTAGTGACAGCAGCACTGTGAAAATATGCATTTGGACCTGGTGCAGTAGAGGAGAGTCCTCACATTGCTGTGCTGTCAGCCCTTCACCTCTGCTGTAGTATCTAACCAGAAGCCTGCTACAGCAGAGGGAAGGGGCTGAGCTGTTTTCAATGAAGATATTTCACATGACATTGATTTAATCCTGTAATATGAACATTTTTCACAATCCTGCTGCTACTAACAAAAAACATACAAAGGTGTGATTACACAGATTTCCAGGGGCAATATCTAACACTGTCTTGTAGCTTTGTATGGTCACAATTTCTTGACTTATGTTACCATATAAAAGAGATGTAGTTGTAATGAACTTTTACTGGGTGTAGACACAGAATGGAACATACAGTTCTAGAAGAATGTATTATGGAATATATTCATTTGGTCAGTCACGTTTTGTTGTGTTTTGTTGGTTTTCAGGTATGATTTCTTTTGTCAATACAGGCAGTTCCCGGGTTATGAACAAGATAGGCTCTGTAGGTTTGTTCTTAAGTTGAATTTGTACTTAAGACGGAACTGTTTATTTTATAATTGTAGCCGCAGGCAGAATTTTTTTGACAATTGGATTTTAACAATGTTGGGTTGTCATAAGAACCAGGATTAACAATAAAGCTTCATTACAGACACCATTAATAACTATTACAGCTGTTTATTGTAACCCAGGGCTAAAGTACAGTAAATTACCAACATCCAGAGGTCTGTTTGTAACTAGGGGTCATCTGTAAGTTGGGTGTTCTTAAGTAGGGGACCCTCTGTATTGCATTGTTCAGGTAGTATGACGCTTTATGGCAGCTGATAACTGAGGTTCCTTACAAGACATCTTCACACCATGACACTGTAAACTGAATTCTCAAGAAAATGTATATTTTAAGGCAAGTTAGAAAAAATTCTGAAAACCTGCAAATAATTTCTACGCGTCTATGGACTTATAGCTCGGTGTTTTATCCATTCTACAGGAATTCCTTTTGTGTGAACTGTGAAGGTCATTTACACTGAGCCTTTGTTAATTCTGGGCCAACGAGTCAGATGTTTAAAGAGAAAATGTCAAGTTCTTTTAGGCTTTAAATGACCTTTCCAGGCAGATTGGGGATTTGTAGCTTTACACATAAAATTCCATATTTTATATGGCAGCATTTAACAAATGATCAAATGCATGTCACAAAAAGATCATTATTTACAAGCTGACATTTCATGCCTTTAAGGCAGACGTTGGATGTGCCATGTGCACGCGGGCTCTTCACAGGACAGCCGTCTGTTCTACCATGTTCTGCTAATAATAATATTCTCTGATTCTCTGATTTTTTGGGAAAATAGGGTATGACCTATAAGGATATCAGGGATAAATGTTCTTTGATTTATCATTTCTTACCCCATTTGTTGAGTTGTACAAAAGTTGCAACCTGTGCCCTTTATATCACTATACAGCGAAATGTTCTTTCCTTTTCAATTACAGTGTCCTATCTGCAGGCAGCTGTTATAGAGCAGAAGGAGCTATGCAGATTGTGTATAATGTCCTATCTGCAGGGAGCATGTTATAGAGCAGGAAAAGCTGAGTAGATTGTACATGGTGTCCTAACCGCAGGCAGCATGTTGTAGAGCAGGAGGAGCTGAGCAGATTGTACATAGACTCATATTTGAAGGCAGCATGTTATAGAGCAGGAGGAGCAGAGTACATTGTACATAGACTCCTACCTGCAGGCAGCATGTTATAGAGCTGATTGTACACAGTGGGGCACATTTATTTACACGATAACCAGAGTTCACTGAAAGTGCATTTACTGACTATAATGCACTGTGCCGCGATTCACTAAGATCGTGCGTCCGATATCCTGCGTATGTTCTTTCCCGCTCAGGTCCGATGGCACGCCCCCTAAATGGTGTCGCATGGAGGCCAGCGCACCTGTGCCAAAAAAAGGGTCGTGTGTGCCAAAATCCCAGCACAGACATTTATTAAATACCTGTGCAAGCCGCTTTAGCCCCAAAAACGGAACACAGTCTGACAAAAGTGCGCACGCGATCCTTAGTAAATGAGTCCCAGATTGTGCAGTTTACATTCTGCTATAGAACAGAAGTAGCTCAGCAAATTGTATTTTTTTACATAAATGTGGCCCCGCAAAGAAACCTTGATCAGCACACAGTCCCATTTTCACGGACGGAGGACAATTGTGTGCAGCCGGACTTATTATGAGTCTCAACATGTACAGTCTCTACAGCGCCACCTAACTCTGCATTAGCGTGATGTCAGCGTGTAATGTTTATTAAAATATTTTCAGGGGGCTCTTTCCTGACATGCATTATACGCTTATAAGAGTTCTAATATCTGCATTATTTTATCTGTCCCAATGGGTTCTAGCAATTAGCAATGAGTCCCTTCCAGGTTTCTGCCCGCTAACTTAATCAGGTTTGGTAAAAATGAGTAGAGATGAGCGGTCTTGAACTACAAAGTTTGGGTATGTACTGACCCCAAACTTCATTAAAAGGGACTGGGTGTGGGTTCTGAACAAGCCACATTGGCGTAAGCGGCGGCGATCAGAGCTGGCAATGATCGTGGGCATTAATAAGTGTCTAAACCCCACGTGCAACACTAGCAGGGTGCCAGCATTTGGGGGACAATCATCGCTCTCTGATGATATCATTGAGAGCAATGATCCTCCCCAAAATTGCAACGCACAGTGCTGCCGGCATGTCAAGAGTAATTTAAATGCTGCCGGTCACCACCTGTGATCGGTGCTGGCACTGATCGCAGGTGACACTGATAGGATAGGATTTTAAAGGCTGGGTTCAGCCAAAAGTGACCAAACCCAAATTTTTAAGGGTCACTAGTCAGCAGCATTGCTGTTGTCAAGTTATAGACAACGAGCCAATGAGCCATTGGTATTAAGGCAAAAAAATATATATATATATTATAATAAACAAAACAAAGATACATCTCAAAATGAAAAACAGGTTTCTGTTCCACTAAATTAATGAAATAACTAATACTTTAACAAAATCTGTAGACACTATGGAAGATATTTTGTGTGATCAAGCAGAAGAGTAAGTGTAGAATAAATCGGATTTCCTTTGTCCTAAAACCTGTCATGTATCAAACCTCATACATTGATCAATGTCATACAAATTGTGCCTCTGAGACTGGGATTCAGGACACAGAGTCGCTTACACTGACCTCCCTAATAGATCTCATTCACCTGACTGTATCACATCAGGCCCCACTACTATATGTGACCTTTAAAAAGAGAGAGGTGGGACAAGACAGGAAGAGATGAATGTCTCTACAACGTACACCAATCTCTAAATCATAAATCATGTCACAATCGTAAGAAATCGTAATGGCCACGGATATGTAGGTTATTTATGTTGACAAGTGTCTATACAGGCCTACGGATAAAAATATTAAAGGGTTTTCCAAAACTTAGATGACTTCCCATTGTTTGATCAGCTACATATGGCCATGCCGGGGTAGTGCCAAACTTTTGTCATTGCCTATATGTGTCACATATTTTGAGCATAAGATACAAGGCCCTACTCAATAACAATACTGATACAGAAGGATTATTGGAAAATTGTATAACTTTTAATTACACAAACAATATCAATTATTTGCTGAAAGTGAACAACCCCTTTAACTTCAATCTCATGACATCATGCACCGTGATGCCAAGCAACAAAAGCCATTGAAATTCATGGAAAGACTCAAGTTAAGGATTCCCGCAACTATTAATTTAGATGTTGCCTACTGTAAGTAAATCATTAAACACAATGAAGCTCATTTACTAAGGGTCCGTACACCGTATTGCCCCGGGATTTTGGCACACGCAATTGGATTTTGGTGCATCGACGCCGGCTTGCACGCGAGATTGGGGGCGGGCCGTCGGACAACCCGACGGATTCGGTCAAACCGCGGAATTTAAAAAAGGATTTGTGTCACAAGATCAGCACTCACATGCACCAGGAAGAAGAAGGTAACCTCCGGCGGACCTCGGCGCATCAGGGACACAAGCAGGAACTCAGACGCACAATGTTAGTGAATTGCGACAGACCCGAATCCTCGTCAGACAACGCACCACAGGATCGCGACAGGACCGGGTAAGTAAATCTGCACCAATACGTCTAACGTAGACCCGCAGCAGAAATCCAAGGGTCAGATTTAAATTTCTTATATGAAATATTACATGAAAAATATTCCCTGGCTGAACACCTTGGCCGGCTAGAAGTTGGTCTGAGCTCAGCTTTGGTGCCCTGTAAACAAATAGAGGTATGACCCAAAGAGACTACGTCGCGGGACACCGTGAGGGACCACTGAAGTATGTGTAAGTTTAGATTTTTAAGCATCCCCCTGCCGGCCACATAGCTGTTTTTGTTTTAGGTCTCGGACAACCCCTTTAACTCACTCTGACTGTCAGAGTCCTGCCCCTTTCACTTGGAGCATTGGAGGATTCTGGGCTAACACATAAGTATCCCATGTCTGTTATGTCCATTGCCGGTTAAAAGTCTTATACACCAAGTCCATTGTCTGTACTATTTCTGTACTTGTCAAATTTTTTGCTATTGTTCTGGGACTATCCTTTTGTGTATCAGTTTGGTTCCTTATTTGGTATCGCTCATGTTACCCAGATTGCTGACCACTCTTATTGTGTTTGTTTGTCTTTATTCATGTTCACAATTTTGGGGTAGGGAAGGATTTTCTTTGCAGTTGCTTTGATAAGCAGTGGCAAACAGGCAGGTCTGTTGTTGGGCTGGAGGTTTAGGTGCACTGTCTTGTCTGCCATCCCTGTCCAGTGTCCCCATTACAGGAGCATCTACTTTTCTTGGACCTGGAATCTTTTTTATTCCACTAATCTAAGCTTCAAGTAATTCCTATTGAAACCCTGGGATTGTTTGTTGTTTTTAGACTGGTTTTTAAGCATTGTCAGCAGCACTTGGCTCAATAGCTGTTTATAGAATGCAAAAAGTTCCAAAGAGCCACATTATATCTTGTGTAAAAAGTGGCTGTTGATATAAATGCTTCTCGGAGAAGAGCTTTTGAGAGGCAGCTGCAGGACTTGTGATGTGCTCAATATCACCCCAAACAGAGAATAGTCAAATGAGTAATTCTTTGTCTCCAGATGTATTACACTGGTAAACACTTCATCACAAGAAGCTTTCTGAAGTCGGAATACTTCTCCTTTATTCACCGTCTCATGTTTACCTTGTAGTCATAAATAATTAGACTGGAAGTTCTTTCTTCTCGGGTAACAGGATTCCTTGTTTCTTTTAAACAATTCTACATTTCTGTCCATCTGGCGGGCGGTGAGTGTCCACATCACCAGCAAGTCACTTATTATAACCCAATGCATACCATTATATTGTGAGCAGCGTTAAATGAAACATCTGTCTCGCTGACGGCGCAGGGCTAGATGCTATCTGTCCATGGCAATGCTTATCTATACTGATGTCTTTAAATACTTGGATAGCGACAGCGAAATCCAGCGATGGATATGTCAATGTTTATAGATCTAATACTTCATGCTTATATACATCTACATTGGGGCACATTTACTGAGAGGGTCCGAATCACGTTTTTCCGCCAAGTTTCCCGAATTTTTCCGATTTGCGCCGAATTGCCCCGGGATTTTGGCGCACGTGATCGGATTGTGGTGCATTGGCGCCGGCTTTCACGCATCAGAAATGGGGGGGGCGTGGCCATCAGAAAACCCAACGGATTCGGAAAAACCAAGGAATTTTTTTTTAAAATTGTGTCGCAAAAATAGCACTCACATACGCCGAGACGGAGGATGGGAATTGCGGCGGACTTCAGCGCAGCGGACCTCAGTGAATCCCGGCAGAACCCGAATCAGCGTTGAAGAACGCGCCGCTGAATCGCGACTGGACCAGGTAAGTAAATCTGCCCTCCTGGGGGTCATTTACTAAGGGCCCGATTCGCGTTTTCCCGACGTGTTACCCGAATATTTCCGATTTGCGCCGATTTTCCCTGTATTGTCCCGGGATTTTGGCGCACGCGGTCGGATTGTGGCGCATCGGCGCCGGCATGCACGCGACGGAAATCGGGGGGGGGGGGGGAGCGAAAACCCGACGGATTCGGAAAAACCGCCGCATTTAAAACAATAAAAGTGTCGCTTGGGACGCACTTACCTTCACTTGGTCCGGCCCGGTGAACTCCAGTGCGTTCAGATGCTTTTCAGCACAGCAGCGCCACCTGGTGGACGTCGGAGGAACTACCTTGATGAATCCCAGCCGGACCCGAATCCACTGCAGAGAACACACCACTGGATTGCGAACGGACCAGGCAAGTAAATCTGCCCCATTGTGTCTGTGTATCATCGAAGAGATTGGATATTGTATCTAAATTTGTGACTGTTGGGCTCCAATGTGAAATCAGTACCAAGCCCCTAACTATAATGTACTGTTTCTAATACTGACCTTTTTGTATAGGAAAAAGACACCTTAAGGACCACCTTATACTCCAGGGCCTGGGCCTCAAGTTACTCCTCTGCTGTATCATAAATAAATGGTGCAGGAGCGTAACTAGGAGAGTCAAAAAAGATACAAATTTGTATATACAATTAAATATTCTTAGACACATATACACATTTATACACTCTTACACTCATTCGCACACATTTATACACTGATATATACATTTATACACTTACACAGTTCAGTCCCAGTAGCTGCTGACCACATGGGGGAAGTACACGGCAGCAATTAGAGATGAGAGATAGTCCTGTCCTTCTGTTGTCCCCTCCCTCTCCCCGACATTAAGGGTGCTTTCGTTGCAGTGGCTCTATCCCCTGCAAAGTGATCACCTGTGCAAAAACATTTATTAGTAATCAATTGCTTGTAAATAGAGGGGGTAGGAAGGGGTCAAAGAAAAGGAAGGCCAACTCTGACTCTGAACATCCAAGCAAAATTGCAAAATTGTGCAATGATGTCAGGACGTCAGTGTCAGAAATGGCAGCCCTAGCGGATCCTGCTCTCCCTCACAGCCGGGGGAGCAGACCAGCTAGTAGTAGGGTGGATGGGAGTGCAGGCAAGCCAAGGCAGCTAGTGGTTGTAGGGGACTCTATAATCAGGAAGACGGATAGAATAATTTGTCGCCAAGACCGCCTCAACCGAATGGTTTGCTGTCTCCCTGGTGCCAGGGTTCGGCATGTGGTGGAAAGGGTGGATAAATTACTGGGAGGGGCTGGGGATAACCCAGCTGTCGTGGTCCATGTTGGTACCAATGACAGAATAGATGGTAGGTGGAGGAGCCTGAAGAATAATTTTAAAGAACTAGGTTCAAAGCTTAAGGAAAGGACCTCCAAGGTAGTATTCTCCGGAATTCTACCTGTGCCATGCGCTACACAGAGCAGACAGCGGGAGCTCAGGGAGTTAAATGCATGGCTCAGATCCTGGTGTAGAGCAGAGGGATTTGGGTTCCTAGAGCACTGGGCTGACTTTTCACTGGGGTACAAGCTGTTTTCTGCAGATAACTTGCACCTAAGTGGAAGGGGGGCTGCTGTGCTGGGGGAGAGGATCCTAGCAGGGGTGGCGGAGTATTTAAACTAGGATCGGGGGAGGAGGAAAAGGAAGACACTGAAGGGGTAGACAGGTCAGAGAGGGGGCAGGTTATGTTGGTGGGTGGTGAGGTGGGCGGTGTATGTGGGACCAAGGCGGTGGATAAGGAGATCCACAAGTTTCAGAACAGTGGTGAGGATTAGAGATGAGCGAACACTAAAATGCTCGGGTACTCGTTATTCGAGACGAACTTTTCCCGATGCTCGAGTGCTCGTCTCGAATAACGAACCCCATTGAAGTCAATGGGAGACTCGAGCATTTTTCAAGGGGACCAAGGCTCTGCACAGGGAAGCTTGGCCAAACACCTGGGAACCTCAGAAAAGGATGGAAACACCACGGAAATGGACAGGAAACAGCAGGGGCAGCATGCATGGATGCCTCTGAGGCTGCCTAATCGCACCATTATGCCAAAATTATGGGCAACAGCATGGCCATGACAGAGTGACAGAATGAAGCTAGATAGCATCTAAAACATCCAATAATTGACCCTGACACTATAGGGGACGGCATGCAGAGGCAGCGGCAGCAGGCTAGAGAGTGTCATGGCGACATACCCTAAATGGACTCAGGCTTCAAACCAATGGGTGGCAGAGAGGAACCAAAGGAGGTGAGCAAGAAGCGCTCAAATAATATCGGTACATGATAAAAGTTTGCCAGTATATTTTGTGGATTACACAGCAGGGTGGCGACAAAGTTAACATGGAAGCCATGAAAACAACCCAAAATTCTGCCTGACACAGCTCGTTTGATAAGGGGACCATGTATGGAGGCAGTGAACTAGTAGTAGATTAAAGGTGCTGCAGTTAAAACTATGTTAGTTGGATCTTGGCATGGAGCTGGCGCTCCGCTGCCAGGCGAGCTTTCGCCAATCCAAGCCCCTGTCTATAGGCTACTCCCCAAACAGCACTTCTAAGAACCTTTTGTATAAGATCAAGTGTAGTAGCGTTCTTATAAGTTTAGGATATGGCGGGTGAGGGGAATGTAAACAGATGCGCAAGAAGCGCTGAAATAATATCCCTAAATGGTAAAAGTTTGCAAGTATATTTTGTGGATTACACAGCAGGGTGGCGACAAAGTTAACAACTTTGATGTGGAATGCCCTGTAATAGCTCTTGGGCGGTGTGCCTTTTATCGCCTAGGCTCAGCAGTTTCAGCACCGCCTGCTGTCGCTTAGCGACGGCACTGCTGCTGTGCCTAGAGCTACCGACTGATGGCGCCATGCCCACGGATGGTAATTCGGAGGAGGAGGAGGTGGAGGAGGGGTGGGAGGAGGTATAGTAGGCCTTTGAGACCTGGACCGAGGTAGGCCCCGCAATTCTCTGCGTCGGCAGTATATGACCAGCCCCAGGGTCAGACTCGGTCCCAGCCTGCACCAAGTTAAGTGTAGTAGCGTTCTTATAAGTTTGGGATATGGCGGGTGAGGGGAATGTAAACAGATGCGCAAGAAGCGCATGATGCGCATGGAGCTGGCGTTCCGCTGCCAGGCGAGCTTTCGCCAATCCAAGCCCCTGTCTCTAGGCTACTCCCCAAACAGCACTTCTAAGAACCTTTTGTATAAGATCAAGTGTAGTAGCGTTCTTATAAGTTTAGGATATGCCGGGTGAGGGGAATGTAAACAGATGCGCAAGAAGCGCTGAAATAATATCCCTAAATGGTAAAAGTTTGCCAGTATATTTTGTGGATAACACAGCAGGGTGGCGACAAAGTTAACAACTTTGATGTGGAATCCATGAAAACAACCCAAATTTCTGCCTGACACACCTCGTTTGATAAAGGGACGATGTATGGAGGCAGCTATATGGACGACTTTTGGAGGTAGCAATGGAGACAACGTGTGGAGGCTGCTATGGAGACAATTTAATTTGGATAGTGCCTGTATGTGGCAGTCCCAAACATTTTTCAAACCAGAGGAGCAGGTAGGTGGCCCTCCAGTAAAATGGGATAGATTGAGTGCCTGTATGTGGCAGTCCCAAAAATGTTTCAAACCAGAGGAGCAGGTAGGTGGCCCTCCAGTAAAATGGAATAGATTGAGTGCCTGTATGTGGCAGTCCCAAAAATTCTTCAAACCAGAGGAGCAGGTAGGTGGCCCTGCAGTAAAATGGAATAGATTGAGTGCCTGTATGTGGCAGTCCCAAAAATTGTTCAAACCAGAGGAGCAGGTAGGTGGCCCTGCAGTAAAATGGAATAGATTGAGTGCCTGTATGTGGCAGTCCCAAAAATGTTTCAAACCAGAGGAGCAGGTAGGTGGCCCTCCAGTAAAATGGAATAGATTGAGTGCCTGTATGTGGCAGTCCCAAAAATTGTTCAAACCAGAGGAGCAGGTAGGTGGCCCTGCAGTAAAATGGAATAGATTGAGTGCCTGTATGTGGCAGTCCCAAAAATGTTTCAAACCAGAGGAGCAGGTAGGTGGCCCTCCAGTAAAATGGAATAGATTGAGTGCCTGTATGTGGCAGTCCCAAAAATTGTTCAAACCAGAGGAGCAGGTAGGTGGCCCTGCAGTAAAATGGAATAGATTGAGTGCCTGTATGTGGCAGTCCCAAAAATGTTTCAAACCAGAGGAGCAGGTAGGTGGCCCTCCAGTAAAATGGAATAGATTGAGTGCCTGTATGTGGCAGTCCCAAAAATTGTTCAAACCAGAGGAGCAGGTAGGTGGCCCTGCAGTAAAATGGAATAGATTGAGTGCCTGTATGTGGCAGTCCCAAAAATGTTTCAAACCAGAGGAGCAGGTAGGTGGCCCTCCAGTAAAATGGAATAGATTGAGTGCCTGTATGTGGCAGTCCCAAAAATTGTTCAAACCAGAGGAGCAGGTAGGTGGCCCTGCAGTAAAATGGAATAGATTGAGTGCCTGTATGTGGCAGTCCCAAAAATGTTTCAAACCAGAGGAGCAGGTAGGTGGCCCTCCAGTAAAATGGAATAGATTGAGTGCCTGTATGTGGCAGTCCCAAAAATTGTTCAAACCAGAGGAGCAGGTAGGTGGCCCTGCAGTAAAATGGAATAGATTGAGTGCCTGTATGTGGCAGTCCCAAAAATGTTTCAAACCAGAGGAGCAGGTAGGTGGCCCTCCAGTAAAATGGAATAGATTGAGTGCCTGTATGTGGCAGTCCCAAAAATTGTTCAAACCAGAGGAGCAGGTAGGTGGCCCTGCAGTAAAATGGAATAGATTGAGTGCCTGTATGTGGCAGTCCCAAAAATGTTTCAAACCAGAGGAGCAGGTAGGTGGCCCTCCAGTAAAATGGAATAGATTGAGTGCCTGTATGTGGCAGTCCCAAAAATTTTTTAAAACAGAGGACCGGGTAGGTGGCCCTCCAGAAAAATTAAATGCATGAAGTACTATAGCAAGAGCCAGTGGGCCCTGTCAAAAAATAGCCATTTTCCTCTGCTTTACTGTACAAAGAGGAGGAGAAGGAGGAAAATGAGGAGGAGGAGGAGGAGTGGATCAATTATTCAGGTTGAGCTTCCTTCACCTGGTGGAGATTGGAAATTCTGAGAAATCCAGCCTTTATTCATTTTAATAAGCGTCAGCCTGTCAGCGCTGTCAGTCGACAGGCGTGTACGCTTATCGGTGATGATGCCACCAGCTGCACTGAAAACCCGCTCGGACAAGACGCTAGCGGCAGGGCAGGCAAGAACCTCCAAGGCGTACAGCGCCAGTTCGTGCCACATGTCCAGCTTTGAAACCCAGTAGTTGTAGGGAGCTGTGTGATCATTTAGGACGATGGTATGGTCAGCTACGTACTCCCTCACCATCTTTCTGTAAAGATCAGCCCTACTCTGCCGAGACTGGGGACAGGTGACAGTGTCTTGCTGGGGTGACATAAAGCTGGCAAAAGCCTTGTAAAGCGTACCCTTGCCAGTGCTGGACAAGCTGCCTGCTCGCCTACTTTCCCTCGCTACTTGTCCCGCAGAACTACGCACTCTGCCGCTAGCGCTGTCAGAAGGGAAATACTGTTTCAGCTTGTGCACCAGGGCCTGCTGGTATTCATGCATTCTCACACTCCTTTCCTCTCCAGGGATGAGAGTGGGAAGATTTTGCTTGTACCGTGGGTCCAGGAGAGTGAACACCCAGTAATCGGTGCTGGAATAAATTCTTTGAACGCGAGGGTCACGGGATAGGCAGCCTAGCATGAAATCTGCCATATGCGCCAGAGTACCAACGCGTAAGAATTCACTCCCCTCACTGGCCTGACTGTCCATTTCCTCCTCCTCCAACTCCTCCAACTCCTCTTCTTCTGCCCATACACGCTGAACAGTGAAGGACTCAACAATGGTCCCCTCTTGTGTCTCGCCAACATTCTCCTCCTCTTCCTCCTCATCCTCCTCCACCTCCACCTCCTCCGATATGCGCTGAGAAACAGACCTCAGGGTGCTTTGGCTATCAACAAGGGAATATTCTTCCCCCGTCTCTTGTGACGAGCGCAAAGCTTCCGACTTCATGCTGACCAGAGAGTTTTTCAACAGGCCAAGCAGCGGGATGGTGAGGCTGATGATGGCGGCATCGCCACTGACCATCTGTGTTGACTCCTCAAAGTTACTCAGCACCTGACAGATATCAGACATCCACGTCCACTCCTCATTGTAGACTTGAGGAAGCTGACTGACCTGACTACCAGTTCTGGTGGAAGTTGACATCTGGCAGTCTACAATCGCTCTGCGCTGCTGGTAAACTCTGGATAACATGGTCAGTGTTGAATTCCACCTCGTGGGCACGTCGCACAACAGTCGGTGAGCGGGCAGTTGGAGGCGGCGCTGCGCTGCCCTGAGAGTGGCAGCATCTGGGCTGGACTTCCTGAAATGCGCACAGATGCGGCGCACCTTCGTGAGCAAATCAGACAGATTGGGGTATGTCTTGAGGAAACGCTGCACTATCAGATTTAACACATGGGCCAGGCATGGCACATGTGTCAGTCTGCCGAGTTGCAGAGCCGCCACCAGGTTACGGCCGTTGTCACACACAACCATTCCCGGCTTGAGGTTCAGCGGTGCCAGCCACAGATCAGTCTGCGCCGTGATGCCCTGTAATAGCTCTTGGGCGGTGTGCCTTTTGTCGCCTAGGCTCAGCAGTTTGAGCACCGCCTGCTGTCGCTTAGCGCCTAGAGCTACCGACTGATGGCGCCGTGCCCACGGATGGTAGTTCGGAGGAGGAGGTGGAGGAGGGGTGGGAGGAGGAGGAGGCATAGTAGGCCTGAAACACCTGGACCGAGGTAGGCCCCGCAATCCTCGGCGTCGGCAGTATATGAGCAGCCCCAGGGTCAGACTCGGTCCCAGCCTCCACCAAGTTAACCCAATGTGCCGTCAGCGATATATAGTGGCCCTGCCCGGCAGCACTCGTCCACGTGTCCGTGGTCAGGTGGACCTTGTCAGAAACGGCGTTGGTCAGGGCACGGATGATGTTGTCTGACACGTGCTGGTGCAGGGCTGGGACGGCACATCGGGAAAAGTAGTGGCGGCTGGGGACCGAATACCGAGGGGCGGCCGCCGCCATGAGGTTGCGAAAGGCCTCGGTCTCTACTAGCCTATAGGGCAGCATCTCCAGGCTAAGCAATCTGGAGATGTGCACATTAAGGGCTTGGGCGTGCGGGTGGGTTGCACTATATTTGCGTTTCCGCTCCAGCGTCTGGGGTATGGAGAGCTGAACGCTGGTGGATGCTGTGGAGGATCGTGGAGGCGACGATGGGGTTTTTGTGCCAGGGTCCTGGGCAGGGGGCTGACTAGCAGCTGACACAGGGGAAGGAGCAGTGGTGTGCACGGCCGGAGGTGAACGGGCTTGTTGCCACTGAGTGGGGTGCTTAGCATTCATATGCCTGCGCATACTGGTGGTAGTTAAGCTAGTAGTGGTGGAACCCCTGCTGAGCCTGGTTTGGCAAATGTTGCACACCACAGTCCGTCGGTCATCCGGTGTTTCCTTAAAGAACCTCCACACTTCTGAAGATCTAGCCCTCGCCGCAAGAGCCCTCACCACGGGAGCTTCACTAGTTGACAGTGGCGCTGATGCACCAGCTCTGGCCCTGCCTCTCCGTCTGGCCCCACCACTGCCTCTTCCAACCTGTTCAGGTCGAGGACTCTCCTCCGTCTCAGAAGCACTGTGTTCACCCGGCCTCTCAACCCAGCTTGGGTCTGTCACCTCATCATCCTCCGATCCCTCAGTCTGCTCCCCCCTCGGACTTCCTGCCCTGACAACAACTTCCCCACTGTCTGACAACCGTGTCTCCTCATCGTCGGACACCTCTTTACACACTTCCACTACGTCAAGAAGGTCATCATCACCCACAGACTGTGACTGGTGGAAAACCTGGGCATCGGAAAATTGCTCAGCAGCAACCGGACAAGTGGTTTGTGACTGTGGGAAGGGTCCAGAAAACAGTTCCTCAGAGTATGCCGGTTCAAATGCCAAATTTTCCTGGGAGGGGGCAGACTGGGGGGGAGGAGGCTGAGGTGCAGGAGCTGGAGGAGTGGGGATTTCGGTGACATGGGTGGACTGCGTGGAAGACTGACTGGTGGTGGACAAATTGCTCGAAGCATTGTCAGCAATCCACGACATCACCTGTTCGCACTGTTCTGGCCTCAACAGTGCTCTACCACGAGTCCCAGTAACTTCAGACATGAACCTAGGGAGTGTAGCTCTGCGGCGTTCCCCTGCTCCCTCATCAGCAGGTGGTGTCTCACCCCGCCCAGGACCACGGCCTCTGACCCCTGCAGTAGTTGGACGCCCACGTCCCCGCCCTCGTCCTCTACCCCTAGCCCTCGGGTTAAACATTTTTAAAATGAGAGTTATAACTTTTTTTTTTTTTTTACTTCTTTTTGTTTTTTTTTGTGTTTTTTTGTGTTTTTTTTTTTTTTTGTGTTTTTTGTTTTTTTTTGAGTTTTTAAAACCAAACAATCCTATCCTATTGCTATGGCTATTTTCTAGCCAAGTATCAAAGGAAGCACACTACTATGCCAGATGAGATGACACTGAGTTATTGCCTAATAGAAATCCAACCCCTACTGAATTTTCCCACTTCGGCCTTTGCTATGGATATGTGCGCCACTAAGCGCAGAACACAGCGGTCGCAAGTCTCACTACAAATTGCTCAGAATTGGCAAGTACATGCACTGCAGAAACTACAGCCACCAGCAGATCAACCAGAAATCAAATATATAGAACGCTACTGTAGGCTTCAAGAAGCTGTTTGTATTCTCCTATGGCTATTTTCTAGCCAAGTATCAAAGGAAGCACACTACTATGCCAGATGAGATGACACTGAGTTATTGCCTAATAGAAATCCAACCCCTACTGAATTTTGCCACTTCGGCCTTTGCTATGGATATGTGCGCCACTAAGCGCAGAACACAGCGGTCGCAAGTCTCACTACAAATTGCTCAGAATTGGCAAGTACATGCACTGCAGAAACTACAGCCACCAGCAGATCAACCAGAAATCAAATATATAGAACGCTACTGTAGGCTTCAAGAAGCTGTTTGTATTCTCCTATGGCTATTTTCTAGCCAAGTATCAAAGGAAGCACACTACTATGCCAGATGAGATGACACTGAGTTATTGCCTAATAGAAATCCAACCCCTACTGAATTTTCCCACTTCGGCCTTTGCTATGGATATGTGCGCCACTAAGCGCAGAACACAGCGGTCGCAAGTCTCACTACAAATTGCTCAGAATTGGCAAGTACATGCACTGCAGAAACTACAGCCACCAGCAGATCAACCAGAAATCAAATATATAGAACGCTACTGTAGGCTTCAAGAAGCTGTTTGTATTCTCCTATGGCTATTTTCTAGCCAAGTATCAAAGGAAGCACACTACTATGCCAGATGAGATGACACTGAGTTATTGCCTAATAGAAATCCAACCCCTACTGAATTTTCCCACTTCGGCCTTTGCTATGGATATGTGCGCCACTAAGCGCAGAACACAGCGGTCGCAAGTCTCACTACAAATTGCTCAGAATTGGCAAGTACATGCACTGCAGAAACTACAGCCACCAGCAGATCAACCAGAAATCAAATATATAGAACGCTACTGTAGGCTTCAAGAAGCTGTTTGTATTCTCCTATGGCTATTTTCTAGCCAAGTATCAAAGGAAGCACACTACTATGCCAGATGAGATGACACTGAGTTATTGCCTAATAGAAATCCAACCCCTACTGAATTTTGCCACTTCGGCCTTTGCTATGGATATGTGCGCCACTAAGCGCAGAACACAGCGGTCGCAAGTCTCACTACAAATTGCTCAGAATTGGCAAGTACATGCACTGCAGAAACTACAGCCACCAGCAGATCAACCAGAAATCAAATATATAGAACGCTACTGTAGGCTTCAAGAAGCTGTTTGTATTCTCCTATGGCTATTTTCTAGCCAAGTATCAAAGGAAGCACACTACTATGCCAGATGAGATGACACTGAGTTATTGCCTAATAGAAATCCAACCCCTACTGAATTTTGCCACTTCGGCCTTTGCTATGGATATGTGCGCCACTAAGCGCAGAACACAGCGGTCGCAAGTCTCACTACAAATTGCTCAGAATTGGCAAGTACATGCACTGCAGAAACTACAGCCACCAGCAGATCAACCAGAAATCAAATATATAGAACGCTACTGTAGGCTTCAAGAAGCTGTTTGTATTCTCCTATGGCTATTTTCTAGCCAAGTATCAAAGGAAGCACACTACTATGCCAGATGAGATGACACTGAGTTATTGCCTAATAGAAATCCAACCCCTACTGAATTTTCCCACTTCGGTCTTTGCTATGGATATGTGTGCCACTAAGAGCTAAACACAACGGTAGCAAGTCCCCCTGCTAATTCCTCACAAAATGGTAAAAGATGCAAATTAAAATAAAAAAAGTAGAACGTTATTGTAGCCCTAAGAAGGGCTGTTGGGTTCTTTGAGAATCACTCCTGCCTAACAGTAAGCTAATAGAACACCCTAACGCTTTCCCTGACCAGCAGCAGCTCTCTCCCTAGCGGCATCCAGAGACAGAATGATCCGAGCAGCGCGGCCAGCGGCTAGTCTATCCCAGGGTCACCTGATCTGGCCAGCCAACCACTGCTATCGACGTGTAAGGGTACCACGTCATGCTGGGTGGAGTGCAGAGTCTCCTGGCTTGTGATTGGCTCTGTTTCTGGCCGCCAAAAAGCAAAACGGCGGGAGCTGCCATTTTCTCGAGCGGGCGAAGTATTCGTCCGAGTAACGAGCAGTTTCGAGTACCCTAATGCTCGACCGAGCATCAAGCTCGGACGAGCATGTTCGCTCATCTCTAGTGAGGATATATGTGCCAGTAAAATTACTTTAAATCAGATAAATAACTGTGGAAAATTAAATTGTATGTTCACAAATGCCAGAAGTATCACAGGCAAAATGGGCGAGCTTGAGGCTCTGATATTAGAGGAACAGTTAGATGTTGTTGGTGTAGCAGAGACATGGCTTGATGCATCGCATGATTGGGGTGTTAATATTCAAGGTTTTACACTCTTTCGGAAAGACAGGGCAAATAGGAGGGGAGGTGGTGTATGTCTGTATGTCAGAAGAGACTTAAAAGCGATTGTAAATGAGTCAGTGGTCTCAGAAGAGTGTGAGGAGGCTGAAACTTTGTGGGTTGAAATTCAAAGCCAAGAGAGCTTTGAAAAAATTATTTTGGGTGTAATTTATAGACCCCCTAACATCTCTGAGGAAATAGAGGGTCACCTATATAAACAGATGGAGCGGGCTGCACAGGAGGGGACCGTAGTGATAATGGGAGACTTTAACTTTCCAAATATAAATTGGGGTCAGGGCTCGTCTTCATCTATGAAGGGGAAACATTTTATGAACATTCTTCAGGATAATTTTCTGGTGCAGCTAGTAGAAGATCCCACAAGAGGTGACGCATTGTTGGACCTTGTGATTTCTAACAATGAGGAGATTGTCCAAAATGTCAGTGTCCGGGAACCCCTTGGGAACAGCGATCATAATATAATTATTTTCCTCTTAAACTTTAAAAAGCAGAAACAGGTGGGAAAATCGAAAACTTTGAATTTTAAGAGGGCCAATTTCCAGAAATTCAGGGCTGCACTAGTGGATACAGACTGGGATCAGATACTGTCACATGGTGATACTAATGTTAAATGGGAGAAATTCAAATCTATCCTGGGTTTTTATACTTCTAAATTTATTCCAATAGGTAACAAGTATAGACGGGCTAGATTACACCCCGCGTGGCTTACAGCTACAGTTAAAAGGGCAATTAATGAGAAAAAGAGGGCATTTAAAAAATATAAATCTGATGGGTCACCAGAGGCTTTCAATACTTACAAAAAAGTTACCAAAATCTGTAAAAAAGAAATCAAATCAGCCAAAATACAAAATGAAAGACAGGTGGCTAAAGATAGCAAAACAAATCCCAAGAAATTTTTTAAGTATATCAATGCAAAAAAAAATGGGTCAGAACAGGTTGGACCCCTTTATTCTGAAAATGGGGCATCGGTGACTGGAGACCAAGAGAAGGCGGAGTTACTTAATAGGTTTTTTAGCTCCGTTTATACAATAGAAGAGAGAACTTCTGACTTGGGTGGTACCAGTGCGGGTCATGCACCCTGTAATATACTAGACTGGCTAAATGTAGACATTATCCAATCTAAGCTCAATAAAATCAATGCGTACAAAGCTCCTGGACCAGATGGGTTACACCCCAGAGTTCTTAAAGAACTCAGTTCTGTTATTGCTGTACCACTGTCTAAAATCTTCAGGGATTCCGTAATGTCTGGTGTGGTGCCAAGTGACTGGCGCAAGGCAAATGTGGTGCCAATATATAAAAAGGGCTCTAGAACTTCACCAGGCAATTACAGACCTGTAAGCTTAACTTCCATTGTGGGGAAAGTATTGGAAGGGTTAGTAAAAGACTACATACTGGAGTATGTGACATCAAATAGAATAATAAGTGACAGCCAGCATGGGTTTACTAAGAATAGAAGTTGTCAAACTAACCTTATCTGCTTCTATGAAGAGGTGAGCAGGTGCCTGGATGGAGGAGCAGCTGTGGATATTGTGTTCTTGGACTTTGCAAAGGCATTTGACACTGTTCCTCATAGACGCCTGATGGGTAAAATTAGGGCTATTGGTTTGGCAGAAATAATTTGCAATTGGATTGAAAACTGGCTGAAGGATCGTATCCAGAGAGTTGTGGTCAATGATTCCTACTCGGAATGGTCACCAGTTATGAGTGGTGTACCTCAGGGTTCTGTGCTTGGCCCACTACTATTTAATATATTTATTAATGATATAGAGGTAGGAATTAATAGCACTGTGTCTATTTTTGCAGATGACACCAAACTGTGTAGTGTAATACAGTCTATGGAGGATGTACATAGGCTGCAGGGTGACTTGGACAAACTGAATGTTTGGTCATCCACTTGGCAAATGAGGTTTAATGTGGATAAATGTAAGGTTATGCACCTGGGGGCCAATAATCCAAAGGCAAAATATGTCCTTGGGGGAGTAAATCTGGGAGAGTCCCTTGTTGAGAAGGACCTGGGGGTACTAGTAGATCATAAATTGAATAACAGCATGCAATGTCAATCAGCTGCCTCTAAAGCTAGTAGGATCTTGTCGTGTATCAAAAGTGGTATGGACTCTCGTGATAGGGATGTAATATTACCCCTGTACAAGGCACTGGTTTGGCCTCACCTGGAATATGCTGTCCAGTTCTGGGCACCGGTCCATAAAAAGGATGCCCTGGAGCTGGAGAGGGTTCAACGTAGAGCCACAAAAATGATAAGGGGTATGGAGGGTCTTGGTTATGAGGAAAGATTAAATCAACTAGATTTATTTAGTCTGGAAAAGAGACGACTACGAGGGGACATGATTAATTTATTTAAATATATGAATGGTCCATATAAAAAATATGGTGGAAAGTTGTTTCAGATTAGATCAAATCAAAAGACGAGGGGGCACTGTCTCCGTCTGGAGAAAACAAGGTTTAATCACCGGAGGCGACAGGGCTTTTTTACTATAAGAACTGTCACTCTGTGGAATAGCCTGCCTCAGGCGCTGGTCACAGCAGGGACAGCAGAGAGCTTTAAGAAGGGTCTAGATGCCTTTTTACACCTAAATAACATTGATGGTTATGTTATATAGAATTGTTTCCCCTAAATCCCTTCCTCATCCAATCCCTTCCCTTCCTTGGTTGAACTTGATGGACAAGTGTATTTTTTCAACCGTATAAACTATGAAACTATGAAATTGCTTGTCTAAGGGGGTGATCTATCGGGCCGCATGCTCTTGTGGAAAAGAGTATGTGGGCAAATCCTTTAGGGAATTTCGCAGAAAAGTGGGCGAACATCTGGGTGACATCAGAAATGGCCGTGACAAACCCCTGTCTCGACACATTAATGGATCTCACAACGGCGACCTTAGGGGTTTGACCTTTATAGGGATTGATCTAGTCGACCCGCCTAAGAGAGGGTGGCGACTGGGATCGGATATTATTTCAGAAGGAAGCACAATGGATTTACCGACTTAAGACAGTCACTCCCTCTGGACTGAATGAACAGTTGAATTTTACCTGTTTTATGTGAGATAAGAAAGGGACCTAACGCATAAATGATATTTATCCACACAAACAGCATGCATAGGATAAGAATAAGAACAGAGTATATATACTCTGACACTTGAGAGTTTCAAGTCCTTGTCAACTCGATTTTTTCCTGTTAAGTTTATGCATTCTTGGCTTACATCCTTTTTTCTGGTCCTTAAACCTAGATGCTAATCCTAATGCTGGCTCATCTTTGGCCAGGCTTTCATCTTTGTTTATCAATTGTTGTTACTTCAGGGATCAGCCTATTATCATATTGCTGTAATCCCCTCACCCTTCCGCACCTGGTGATGCAATTTTGCTATTTTTCCCCCCAAATCTATTCTCTACATTATTGAGGGGGACCCAATGCATCCACTACCGATGCGTCTCTGCGTGTCCCCTATTGAGAGTCCGAAGACCGACCTAGAGCACAGCGCACCTGCGCTCTGCTCCTTCCCCCGGTATCCCGGTCACACTTGATCGCGGCACACACTGCTCATGTGCACCGTGGATGACATGGTCTTGTAGCCCGGCTCAGGCTAATGGCTGGATGGGGCTTCTCCTGACCGCATTTCAGTGTAGCCGTTTTCGAGAAATGGGCCCGTCTAGGAGCAGAACCTCAGCATCCAGTAGATGCGCTTATAATGCGCTCCTGATGGCAACACACATACATCCGGAACTAGTCCACTGACACTCCATCATCCTGCACTCTGTGTTTGGCGCCAACATAAGGGCGCATACAACAGAAGCATGTAAATCTACCGTGCACCTATTTCTGGAGATGATCGAGAAACTGACTGACCTAAACGATTTGGTAACAGTCCTATACTCAACACAAGCAACTATTCTGTTTTTGGCCTATTCTGACAGTATACTAAGAAGTTAGCTTATAGTACTAATACAATATTTTGTATATATAAGGATTATCTCCGGGTGCATACCTCTCCTTCTTCCTGCTGATTTTCATCATATAACTATCTAAGCAGGATATGAATGGTAGGAGCACTTCCATTATATAAATGAGTTGTGGCATTCATTGGACTATATTTATATACAGGATGAGGGTATACAAAAAACTGACTATTAGTGCTTCGTATATGATTTATCCTACAGGTCTAAACTTTTTCCCCAATGAGCTCATACTGATATGGGCGAAACATGTCATGAAGGGACACCGACCTTGATTGCCACTGCACATATGAGAGTTAGTGAATTACACCCCTTAAACTCTTTTTTCAAAATTTTCGTATATTTTCTGCTCTCTTTCCCTCTGTGAGGATTGTATTCAGACTCACAGCATTTGTTCTGTTCATATTAGGACACCAGATGCTGGCTATTACATTTTGTTTCTCCTCCCCCCTCTCCCTTCATGTGCAGCTCAGGGCCAGTGGGCTGACAGCAGGGTTAGGTTCCAGTCAGGGTGGCAGTCGTTTAGGGCTGCAGCCCCGAGTTGAGGCTCTATAGGGCATAATAGGGCACCTCCCTAGTTCCCCTTAGGGTCTAATAGGGACTCCCGCACTCTATGCCTTATGGAGTGCTTCTCCTCTTCCTACTGTGACTTGTGCACCTTGTCGTCCTTACCCTCTCCCTCATGCACACAACCCAAACCCGCGTGGAGGCTCTCACACCCAGATAACTGGTGAACAGGGCTCCAATGGACCGCCTTGGTGCTTTGGAGAACAACGCTGCAACGAACTTCTAGTCCAGGTACATGACTCTCGAATTAAAAAGTTAGACAGGACATGAGGTAGAATACATCATTATTGCTTTTAGTAAATTAGTAATTGTTCTTGAACACATTTATTTCTTAATTATGAATTATTGAAGGTTAAGTTTAAAAGTTGAGATATCTACCATTTGTACTTTCTCTTGGCAGAATGGAAAGGGTCAGAATGACAGGGGGCAGAATGAGAAAGGACAGGATGACCAGGGATATAATGAGGGAGGGCACAATGCGATGGGGGTATTTTGAGAGGGGGTATCATGAGTGAGAACCTAAGGGGGAGGGCATAAATAAAGAATGGGTGTAAAAAGGGTCATTAATAGAGATGAGCGAGCACTAAAATGCTCGGGTGCTCGTTATTCGAGACGAACTTTTCCAGATGCTCGAGTGCTCGTCTCGAATAACGAGCCCCATTGAAGTCAATGGGAGACCCGAGCATTTTTTTAATAAAACTGAACAGTAAAAGAACAGTGCAAAAAAAAAAATTCCAGATGTTTGCAGATGTTTTACTTGTAAGAACACATTGAAATAACACTATTCTTCACTTTGCAGGTGTTCGCGCGTGTCTCCCGCTAGGTTCGGAGATGTTCGGAACATCTGGAATGTGAAGAATAGTGTTCTTTCAATGTGTTCTGCACTTAAATGCTCCTGTGTTCACTGTTTTTAATGTTTTAATTCTATTCTTCACATTGCAGGTGTGCGCGCGTGTCTCCCGATAGGTTCGGAGATACGCGCGCACAGCTGAGAAGTGAAGAATAGAATTAAAACATTAAAAACAGTGAACACAGGAGCATTTAAGTGCAGAACACATTGAAAGAACAATATTCTTCACATTCCAGATGTTCTGAACATCTCCTAACTTAGCGGGAGACACGCGCGAACACCTGGAAAGTGAAGAATAGTATTATTTCAATGTGTTCTTACAAATAAAACATCTGCAAACATGTGTAATATTTTTTTTTTACAATAAAAATACTTTTATTCAATTTATTTTATTAATTTACTGCTCGATCTCGAGCCGGCGAGATACTCGTCCGAGTAACGAGCCGGTCCGAGTATGCTAATACTCGACCGAGCAGTATACTTGGACGAGTATACTCGCTCATCTCTAGTCATTAATTTAGAATATAGGAAAAAGATTACATTTTTCAACCCCTTAAAAGCTTGTGACATATTAGTACATCACAAGTGGTTTATGGTAATATGGAGAGGGCTCACGGGCTAAGCTCTCTCCATACAAGATAGGGGTTGCTGCATATTGCAGAAAACTCCCACCGGCAACAACCCTCTTTTTTACTTGATCCACTGCATTTTAAATTTTTTCCCTGTTTCCCTGGACATGGCATGGGATCTTAAATACTGTCACTATAAAGTACAATTTGTTACGGATAAAAGAAGCCCTCACACAGCTCTGTAAAAAGCAAAATAAAAATGTATACAGCGTGGATAAACTAACATGGCATTATTATTATTATTATTATATAGGGGGCATATGGGGTATGATAGATAAACTATGATGAGATGACTTGTGGCTGGAAGATCTGTCTGAAAAGGACAAAGACCATCAAGTTGTCAGTGCATTTAGTTGTATTCTCTGTGCTAAGCTAGTAGTTTTTGATTTCTTTTTGTGGCATCAATTGTATTCACAGTTACAGGGGGTGGGGCCCAATTAGAAATTTTTTCTCGGGGCCCAGAGGGCTCTAGGTACGCCACTGGCAGTGACCTGCTCCAGCCAATCTTTGGTTATCAAAACAGAAAAAATGGTCAGCTCACTCACGTATATCTGCATGCAGGGTCAAACTGCGGCAGTGGGTGCACAGGAAGAAAAGCGCTGTGTCTACCAGCTGTAGTAATCACAGGTTAGAAGAAAGTGTACAGATCCAGAGCTCCAAAAATTTCTATCGTTTCTAAAATGTCATAATATTTATTCCATATAAGTTAAAAAAGGCATGCGGTCCATGATTCAATAGACGACCTCACGACTTTGTACTATTCCTCGGCCGCCACCGTGGATAAAGTAGCGCCTGTGGAGTGACATGGGGGTACCACGCCGCAGCAAGTCCAACCTGCTTTGCGGCAGGCTCTGGTGAAAACCGGGTACCACTTAGACTCCGCTTCCAGATGTCGGCTTACGTCATCGTCCACGGTGGTCCAGTGGATCCACTACCCCTGGTTCCTGACACTCATCAAATCTTAGCCATAATCTGAAATTTTTAAAATGCTTTGCCCTTCCTTATACCAAGCGCCTTTGATTTTTGTTTTACTGTAGAATAGGGGGTTCTATGGAAGGAAATATTTAAAATTAACATTTTCATATTTTATATCTGAGAAATTATTGATTTTGAATACAATTTTAGTTTTTGTGCTAGTAAGTGATACATACCATAGATCTTTGCCGTAACAATTAGCCAAGATCCAAGGATCCACTTATATAAAGATGCAAAGAGAAGTTTCCTTCTTATGAATTCCCCAAGAATGTGGAAGAATTATAGAGGGTTTCTTCCCTCTGAGCGTAGCTTCTAGCGGAGAGTGTGGTGGCACCATATGGCGGCACATGGAGTACCTACGAGTCCGTAATAATTCTACCTAGAACAGTTGCTTGTTCTTAAGGTCTCTGTAATTAAAACAGATGGTCAGGATTTTTTCATGCTTGGCGCCACTTATAACAAAGGTAATGGAAGTGTCAGATACATATATTGATTTATTCGCTTGTTGTCAGGTGAAATGATTTATTTCTTCACCATCCCATTGATTTTTTTTTTTTTTTAAGATTATGTATAGATGCAAACATAGAAGCCGCGGCGGCATATGTGGTTTTAAATCTATTTCTGCATTGCTTCTTGCCAAGGGAATGTATAATTTCCCAAGTAAGAGCAGCGAAGGAGAAGAAGATGTGCCCAGAGCAAAGAGAAGAGGAACAAAGTAATAAATTGTTTTTCATCATTTTCTGACAGAAATAAAAGAAAAATACCCAACGCTGTAAACCATGACAGCTGGCAAGGGGACTATATCCATGGAAAAGTGTTAAGCTCAACTACCATTAAAATTGTCCATTTTCCTCTGTCGCTCTTTATTCTTTATCTTTCCTTGTAATATACAATACATATTCATAAAATATTCCCCATGGAGTTGACTTTGCTTATCATAAGCAGATGTTCGGGATGCTACATAGCGCCTACATATGTTACATCCATGTAAAGGGATCGCTCACATCAGTCACAGTAGGGTTTAGGAATGTAATTTCCCAATCCAATATGTACATTAATGCTAATTTCATAGGAAGCCAAATAATCTATTAGTATGTTTCAGCGTGCGATGAAATTGGAGAATCCGTAGCCGATCCTCAGAAACAAAGGGAAAAGCTGTGATAAATAAGTAAAGAGCTGCCACATGGTAATTAGACATGGTTTTCATATGGGACTTTACATCTGACAGTCTATGCAGGTTCACATGCAATGGCCCATATTTACTAAAACTGTGTATTGTGCAGAGGGCATTTGTGGCGCCCGTTCTTCATGAATTTGCGCTGCCCCGACAGAGAGCGCCAACTTTTTTTTGCCGCACCTTTAACATGGGGCGTGCAACACATTTCTGTCGGACATGACATTGGCACTGTTGAGTTTGGTTCCTTTGGTATTAGTCAATTTCCTTCTTCTTGACCACCACCCCCTCCCTCCAAATACCTTTTTACCTTCATTTTTGACTGCATAGCCCACCCACCCAAAATCCCCAACTCCCTTTTTCCCATTAAGCACGCGTACAACCAGGGTTGGATAATATTGGCCACAGCAGCCATTTTAGTACAAACAACATATAGAAAGGAGGAGGTCCTTGGATCTACTAAAGGAGAGTATGCCAATCTGTCCAACTTGTTACTTACCCCCAACCGCCACCTCTGGTTCGAGGGCACCGTATCCCACTCACCGTATGGCAAACTCCCCCTCCCCTTTTAAAACACTCCCTGGAACACTACCCAGCGGGAGACCAAGAAACGCCACATCTTTTCAAGGAAACCGACCAGTATGTTTCCCATCACCCAAACTTTTCCACCAACTCCAACGACTTCCAAACAAAGGATGGGTGAGACACTTTCTCCTGCTCCTCAAAGAATGTGTAACTGTCATCTTGTGTGGTGACCAACAACCCCTCCTGACAACTCCCGCTCACCCTTGACTACGCCACCTGACAACTGTCCCCTCCCAACAGGCGCTGTCATGCCGGCCTCTCCTTCAATAGTTACGGTCCAGCCTTAACTTGATAAATATGGTGCACGGTCCGACACCGGAAGGCCCATTTCAATGACAAAATTTGTGTCGCAGCTGCACTATTCTTCATGACACAAAATTCCTCATGGAAATGGGTCACGTTCAAAACATATGTGGCCCAGACACTTTTTAATACTTGTGCAAGCAGTTTGCACATAAAAGAACGTGCAAAGTCCGTGACAAAACTGGCGCAAGGACCTTAATAAATTGGGGCCAATGCATGAATAGATAAACAATCTATGGCTTGTATTATAATCGGTAACATCAAATTCACGAATTATACAATTTTTTGTCTGAATTAAGCTTTCTTTTCTCCTTTTTTGCATTTAATTTTGAGACTTTTATGGGCTCATTGGTGGTTTAGCAACTTTTGCACCTAGTGCTCATCGCTACCTGGTGAGGCCACCAGGTAGCGATGAGCACTAGGTGCAAAAGTTTTGGGCCTGATTTATCTTTGGAATCAATGGTTGCAATAAGATATTTTTTATTGTGCAACAAACAAAAATTCCGGTCTGTTGCCGGCATGGGACAATGTTGCTCAAAAATTAACCGCTTTAAAAAAATAAAAATTAAAAAAAAAAACAACAGGCTCATATGCCAGATTTCACACCCTTTAAAAAAAATTTAAAAGCCCAAAATCCAAAAGAAATTCAAAGTAAAAGACAGGCTCAAATTTCCATAAATGCCGCCCATAGTTGTGTGTACTGGGCAGCTGCTTTCGTTTTCATCATGGTGGCCCTACAGGTGCTTCCGGAGTGCCCCCAAGATCATTAACCCCTTAACGCTCTGCGCCGTAGCTCTACGGCGCAGAGGTATAAGGGATGTATGAAGAGGGCTCACGGGCTGAGTCCTCTTCATACAGAGGTGGGGGTTTTTGCATTTTGCACAAAACCCCCACCGCTAATAACCGCGGTCGGTGCTAGCCCCGATCGCGGCTATTAACCCTCTAAACGCCGCCCGCAAAGGCGCGGGCGGCGTTTAAAAGACGGCGGCGCGCGGGCGCCGCCATCTTTTTTTCGATCGCCACGCCCCCGAACGTCATCGGGGGGCGGCGATCGGTTACCATGTTAGCCTCGGGTCTTCTTTTGACACGAGGAAACATGGTTTATGCAGGTTCGTTACAATGAGCCAGTGGCTCATTGTAATGTAAGACCTGCAAAAACGCCATATATTGCAATACTGTAGTATTGCAGTATATGGTAGGAGCGATCTGACCATCTAGGGTTAATGTACCCTAGATGGTCTAAAAAATAGTGAAAAAAAAAGAAAAAAAAAAGTTTAAAAAATAAAAAAAATTAATAAAATATTAAAAGTTCAAATCACCCCCCTTTCCCTAGAACGGATATAAAACATAACAAACAGTAAAAATCACAGACATATTAGGTATCGCCGCGTCCCAAAATGCCCGATCTATCAAAATATAAAAACGGTTACGGCCGGCGGTGACCTCCGAGGCGGGAAATGGCGCCCAAATGTCCGAAATGCGACTTTTACACCTTTTTACATAACATAAAAAATGAAATAAAAAATGATCAAAATGTCGCACAGACCTCAAAATGGTAGCAATGAAAACGTCGCCTCATTTAGCAAAAAATGACCCCTCACACATTTCCGTGCGCCAAAGTATGAAAAAGTTATTAGCGTCAGAAGATGGCAAAAAATTTTTTTTCTTTTTTGTACACATTCGTTTAATTTTTGAAAATGTATTAAAACACAATAAAACCTATATAAATTTGGTATCACCGCGATCGCACCGAACCAAAGAATAAAGTAGGCATGTTATTTGGAACGAAGAGTGAAAGTCGTAAAAACTGAGCCCACAAGAACGTGACGCACGTGCGGTTTTTTTTCAATTTTTCCACATTTGGAATTTTTTTTCAGCTTCGCAGTACACGGCATATTAAAATAAATAACATTACGGGAAAGTAAAATTTGTTACGCACAAAATAAGCCCTCACACAGGTCTGTATACGTAAAAATGAAAAAGTTATGGATTTTTGAAGTTGGAGAGCGAGAAATTAGCCGAAAAACCCTCCGTCCTTAAGGGGTTAATAGAATCTGGACTGCCACAATAGCTACAGCATGCTAGATACAACTCTGCTCCAAGTTCTTTAACCCCTTCATGACTGCCATACAGCTGTATACGTTCTATTTGCACATCCCCACTGCTTAAAGGACATTTATAAACATCTTGACAGTGACCAACTTCAAACAGTCATATCTCATGAACCCTGGCACATAGAAAAATAGTAGTTGCCAGTATTTTAAACGGAAGAATCTCTCATTTAATATTATGGGCTGTGTATGGATGCTTAACAGAACCGGAGATATCCACCCTTAAAAAAATTTATTTTTATGTACAGCTTTCTATATCCGGTTGTAACTTCAAGAATGAATATCTCTGGTTCTCTTAAGCATCCATGCACAATCCATATATCATATTAAACTAGAATTGTGCAAGGGTTCAGGAGATATAGGCCTTTGAAATGTTCCTCCCTCCAGTCGGTCATCTGAAGGCAGAATATAGAAGAAGCTGCTGGAGACTTTCACTTTGCAAAAGTACATGCACCCTCTGCATCTGTAGCTGAACCTATGGAAGGGTGATGGAATAATGCTGTACATATTTATTACATATTTTGGTAAAAGTTACTACTTATTTTAAAACCTTGAATTGGGAAAATGACAAAAAAAAACTTTTAGTCAATTATTGGCAAATTTTATAAAGTCTCACATGTCATGAAAAACCCGACATTTTTAAAATCCAATTGTCACAGAGACCAAAAAGATTTCAGCTGGGGCTACAATTATAAAATATACAGTTCCGACTTACATACAAATTCAACTTAAGAAAAATCTACAGAACCGATCATGTACGTAACCCGGGCACTGCCTGTATATATATATATATATATATATATATATATATATATATATATATATATAAAACATTCAATGGAAAAGTCTTGTGTAGACCCATATGATGCAAAATAAAATGTTATCTTATTTCACAAAAAAGCAGGCTCCAGGATATGTCATCAATATCATAATGCTGAGGTAAAACACCTATCACCACCAAATTCAAGCAGCGGATAAACCAAGAATGAAAAAAAAAAAGTGCACACCGCTCTTTGCTGTATATTTTCGACGCTTCTGTCCTAGAATTTGGAAGCATTCTTAGTTTGCAGCCCCTTTTCCACGCCCGCCTAAGACTTTTGCACAGGTACTGTATGTGCGTGCGAGATAGCAGCGTTCATTCACGCGAGCTGTGTGATCACGCTGTGTTCTCTGATAGCCACTTACCTGCTGCACGCATTATGATAAGCCCTTTCCCAATGTAGGAATTTCCTATATTGTTTGCACTGGCATCACACGGAGAGTCGCTTGATACAAATTGCTTTGGTAGAGGGAAAAGTGCCAAATAAAGCGCAGAGACATCTGTCCGCGGAGCATTTAAAAATCGTGTTAAGGTTTTCTGCACCTGCGTAAACAAAAACTTTATTTCCAAGAAGAATCACCGCAGCTGGGATTCATTTCGGGAGATGCCAGATAGGAGGCTTCTATTAAAGTGTATGGCATAAAAACACAAATTATGAGCCATTTATGAGTTAGCAAAGATACATTGAAGGCCGTATAGAAATAGCGCTAGCAACACAGATGTCTTCTCATTCTAGGATGTGTGTGTCACCTACACCACTGCCTCCACATCTCAGAGAAGAATAATAGAGCAAAGGGATCAATTATAGTAAAGAGGGACATATGTGATCAAATCTAGTAAACATGAGCTTTGATAAGCCAAAAAGTTTTAACCCCTTCCCACCGTATTGCAATAATGTATGTCATGGCTAGTAAACACAATTGCAGCAAGGAACTGGGCACTGATCCTAACCTGTGCATATTTCTATGCATGGGCACACAGTGACAGTGACAGGTTAGCATTACAGCCTTGCAGCGCTGGGGACCTGGGTTCAAGTCTCAAGGTCAACATCTGAAAAGAGCTTATATGTTCTCTCCACGTTTGCGTGGGCTTCCTCCAGGTCCTCCGGTTTCCTCCCACACTCCAAAACATACTGGTAGGTTGATTAGATTGTGAGCCCCATGGGAGAAAGGGACTGATTTGACATGCTTTGTGCAGCACTGTTTGCGCTATATAAATAAAGAATTATTATTATCATATAATATCCTGACAATAAGAAACAGGCCAGAGTATCTTCCATAGAAAAGTCTCTATATGTGAGAAAATGTTTTGAAAGAAAGTGAAACTTTTTATAAATATAAAAAGTAAATACAAATTAAATGTTTTCAATATGATTTATTTATTATTAATAATAAAAAGTCACAATTAAAAAAGTATAAAACATTAACCAACCACCTTTTCACGTCTGTATTATATTTGGGATTTCGATATATATGGCAAAAATTTTATGAGGAGGGTTAGTTTTTTTTATTCACTTGGTCACCATTATAAAACTTTACTAGAGTAAGTACAATACCCTAGTAGTGCTCACCCATGTAGTACTTACCCATGAAAAGTTTCTGTAAAGCCACCGGGGGTGGGGGGGGGGGGTGACCCTCAAGCAGCACTCGGGACTTCCTGTGATGTTCTGTGTCCTGCTGCCTTCCAGTGCAGTTATTACTGTGTGCATGCCCCCTTTGTCATAAGTGCTCCCATAGCAGTGGCTAGAGGGGTGTCCCAAGGACATCTGCATGTCCCTCCCTGCTATGGGAGTGGTCATGATGGAGCGGACATGCATAAAGTGATACCTGCATGGCCCCCTCCATATGCCAGATGGCAGCATGACATGGGAAGTTACACACAGAAGCTTAAACAGGGTAAGTACTGTATGCCTGACTCTATTAGGGTCTTGTACTTAGCCTAGTAAAGTCTTGTAATAGGGGTCAACCCCAATAAAAATTAAACTAATTAAAAACTAATGTTAAAACAAACATACTTTGAGATAATATGAATAGAATATGAATAGAGCATACACATGTGGACCACCATGATGCAAAAGATGCAAAAGTATATAAACCACAATGCTGAGACAAAAGTGCAAAATAAGAAAAAACAGCATTAAAGTTACAACACATCAAACACAGGTTAGCTATACAGCCATAACCAGGTGATGCAACCTGAGTCAACTCTACTAGAAGTAGAAAGGAAAAGTAGTAGTTATTTTTTTTGTCCGAATATTAATAATTTGACTGTTTTAAAGATTTTTTCCAAAACATCTTAATAATAAAAATAATTATAATATCTCTTTATTCCACAGTGCTTTACAGATCATGGATGACATATACAGTACACACAAAATAAAACATTACAGAGTAATAACATGGTTGTATGAAATAATAGGAGTGAAGGTCCTGCTCGCAAGTACAACAGGGAAGGATATCCAGATTATAACAACAAATAGGAAGTGTAAATACTATTTTTAATAACTAACCTTGTCACATGTGGCAAAAGTATTCATGAGGGGGAAGGATTAGGGTCGGTGACTGACGCATGAAGCTCGGCAGTCACCGCCGGCCTATGGAGTAGGCGAGGCAGTCTGGGGGAGAAGCAGCACTTCGGACCACGCCCTCATGAATACACCCGACTGCTTATATTGCAGTCCAGCGTTTCTATTGTGCATCGCTGCAGTGTCTTCTAGCGTTATCAGAGGTTTCCGTCTGTTGTAGTACTAGAAACTGCTGACTTTAGTAAGAGCTCCTAGTGCAGTGATGGCTAACCTATGGCACTGGTGCCAGAGGTGGCACTCGGAGCCCTTTCTGTGGGCACTCAGGCCATCACCAGAGATGACTCCAGGTATCTTCCTGCAGTCCCAGACAGCCCAGGACTTGCTGTGCACAGAGCTATTTTAAAGTGACAGTGCTACCTGGGACTATTTTCTGCTTTATTGGTGTCCCCAGAGTGCTGGTATCAATGAAAACTGTGACAGAGAAGGGAGTATAAATCACTAATTACATTTCTGTGTTGGCACTTTGCGATAAATAAGTGGGTCTTTGTTGTCGTTTGGGCACTCGGCCTCTAAAAGGTTCGCCATCACTGTCCTAGTGCCTTTTATATGGATGATAGGTCCTCTTTAACCGTGTATTCACGGCGGCGGTCGCGTTCCGATGCATGGAGAGGGCTCGCGGGCCGAGCCCTCTCCATAGCCGGTAAGTCTCTGCTGCATATTGCAGCAAAGGCTTACCGGTAACACCCGCGATCGGTGCCGGCACCGATCGCGGGTGTTTTCTTGCTGCCGGCGGCTTCAAACTGATGGCGGCGCATGGGCGCCGCCATCTTTCCGAGGATAGCCGCTCCCCGTGACGTCATCGGGAGCGGCGATCCGTCTCCATGGTAGCTTCGGGTCTCACGAAGACCCGAAGCTACTTCGGGTTAACCCATTCATTACAATGTGCTATCAGCACATTGTAATGTATGGGTAGTAAAATCCCGATATACTGTCATACTGTAGTATGGCAGTATATGGTAGGATCGATCAGACAACCTAGGGTCAAAGTACCCTAGGGAGTCTGAAAAATAGTAAAAATAAAAGTAAAAAAAAAAAAAATTATAATAAAAAAAACTAAAAATTCTAATCACCCCCCTTTCCCTAGAACTGATATAAATATAAATAAACAGTAAAAATCATAAACACACTAGGTATCGCCGCGTCCAAAAATGCCCGATCTATCAAAATATAATAACGGTTTTTCACTGCGTTTAACCCCATAACAGAAAATCGCGTCCAAAGTCAAATCTGGCACTTTTTTGCCATTTTAAAAAAAATTAAAAATTCTATAAAAAGTGATCAAAAGGTCGTACAGTCCTAAAAAAAAATATCATTGAAAACATCATCAAAAGTCGCAAAAGATGACACCACACTCAACTCCATACAACGAAGTATGGAAAAGTTATAAACACAAGAAGACGGCAAAAAAAAAAAAATTTTTGTTCATGAGGTTTTAATTTTTGTAAATGTATGAAAACATTATAAAACCTATACAAATTGGTATCCCTGTAATCTTACTGACCCAAAGAATAAATTAGATGCGTCATTTGTGGCGTGAAGTGAAAGCCGTAATATCCAAGCCCACAAGAATACGACACAAATGCTTTTTTTCACCATTTTCACTGCATTTGGAATTTTTTTCCCGCTTCCCAGTACATGGCATGGAATATTCAATGCGATCACTATGAAGTGCAATTTGTTACGCAAAAAAACGAGCCGTCACATAGCTTTTTACGTGTAAAAATAAAAAAGTTATAGATTTTTGAAGGTGGGGAGTGAAAAATGGAAATGAAAAAACGGGAAAGGGCCCGGTCCTTAACCGGTTAAATAGACTAGCCACTACACAGAGAACGGAATTCTGACAGTTGTCAGCTGATCAGTGGGGGTCACAATTGTTGGACACCCTTGATCTGATATTGATGATAGATCCATCCTGGAAAATCCCTTTAAAGCTGTGTGTCCAGGAATAATTATTTTTTTTTATATGTTTGAGGGGGCTGTAAAAATATTAATCCTCTTATACTTACCTCTCTTTGCCAACATGTCCAGATCTGCACTGCCAGTCAGTCTCTTTTTGGATACTAAGTCCGGCAGTGCCATTCCGACCAAAGCCGCGCGCCTGCTAGTCTGAAACTCCTGCTGTAGCAGATGTGCAGCAGTGGTTGGAACGGCAGCGCTAGTCTCTGTATACAAATAGGAACTGGCAGTGACAAGCAGCACCACGGCTGAATGGGAGGCAGGAAGGGGTGGTTAAAATTTTATTATTTTAAAAGTTTATTATTTTTAGAGCTCCCACAGCCATATTGTTATATATATATAATATATAATATATATATGATCACAGCAGTATTTTTAGCATGAGGAGCGCATATGCAATATTAATCAGGTGAATTTAATGTGGATCACAGTATTTATCTAATTTATATAGAAACCATAGAAAATAGGATAAAGAAATTTGGCACACACCGCAGCCCATAACCAGCCATGAGGTTCACAAGCCCCCCTAAGAGAATCTGCCTAATGCTGTAGGGAAAGGTACTAGTAATTGGTCTAGAAGCAGCAGTTCTCTCCAGCTGTTACAAACCTAGGGCAGATATGAAGCAGCTCTCCACCACAGGGTTGCGCTTCAAATAACGTTGCGGCGTCTCATTTTTGTACTGATGGTAACACAGGGAAAATTCTTTATGATCTTGTGGATGGAACAAGGCTGCGCACCGCAGTCGCCATACAAGTAATCCTTCAGATGTCAGAGAATATACGCGCAGCTCTTACAGCCAGATGTATGTGTCTTTGCATTCGCTTTCTTTCATTTCTGTTGTGTTACACTATCTACAATACATGAGCTTTTCGGAGAATTACACCGTGAAGGAAATCTTGCTTGTTAGCATGACAGGTCTGCAAAGTATCCTGTTACCCAGCCTGCAGATAGATAACATTAAGGGCGTCAGAGACCGTGGCGTGGGGCTTTGTGGGAATTTATAATGTACAATCGTGCTCTTCCAGTAGAATAATTAAAGACAATGGTAAAAGGCAGCTTTAGCTCTGAATGGAAAACTGAGATGAGAAAATACGTTCACGCTGTTTTTCTAGTTTCAGGAAGTCCAAACACACAAAGAGTTTTTAGAAGAAGTTGGGCAACTTACAGGGGTTGTCTCAGGATACAGATTGGTTTCAAATCGCTAGGATATACCATCAATAGCTAATGAATTAAGGTTTAATGATATCAACACAATGACACATGTCAATATGATATATGACTATTATCTGCCAAATATATTAGCCCAAAAGCGCCACTGCCATTTTCATTCAAAGGAAATCTCCCATCAGAATCCATCATGATGAACCAGGGACACTTCCTCATAGATCCAGGCACCGGGACTGTGGTAATCCGCTTATATTTGTTATCCATGGCCTCCTTCCTTCTAAAATCAAATTTTAATATTATTCTAATAATAATAATCTTATTATTAATTATTCTACAAAGTTATATGAAACAATAGGAGTGAGGGTCCTGCTCGTAAGGGCTTACAGGATGAGGGGGTGACACAAGAGCTTACAGTCTGAGGATGAGGGGGTGACACAAGAGCTTACAGTCTATGAGGGTGAGGGGGTGACACAAGAGCTTACAGTCTATGAGGATGAGGGGGGGACACAAGAGCTTACAGTCTATGAGGATGAGGGGGTGACACAAGAGCTTACAGTCTATGAGGATGAGGAGGTGACACAAGAGCTTACAGTCTATGAGGATGAGGCGGTGACACAAGAGCTTACAGTGAATGAGGATGAGGGGGTGACACAAGAGCTTACAGTCTATGAGGATGAGGGGTTGACACAAGAGCTTACAGTCTATGAGGATGAGGGGGTGACACAGGAGCTTACAGTCTATGAGGATGAGGGGTTGACACAAGAGCTTACAGTCTATGAGGATGAGGGGGTGACACAAGAGCTTACAGTCTATGAGGGTGAGGGAGACACAAGAGCTTACAGTCTATGGGGATGAGGGGGTGACACAAGAGCTTACAGTCTATAAGGACGAGGGGGTGACACAAGAGCTTACAGTCTATGAGGATGAAGTGGGTGACACAAGAGCTTACAGTCTATGAGGATGAAGTGGGTGACACAAGAGCTTACAGTCTATGAGGATGAGGGGGTGACACAAGAGCTTACAGTCTATGAGGATGAAGTGGGTGACACAAGAGCTTACAGTTTATGAGGATGAGGGGTGACACAAGAGCTTACAGTCTATGAGGATGAGGGGGTGACACAAGAGCTTACAGTCTATGAGGATGAGGGGTGACACAAGAGCTTACAGTCTTTGAGGATAAGGAGCTGACACAAGAGCTTACAGTCTATGAGGATGAGGGGGTGACACAAGAGCTTACAGTCTATGAGGATGAGAGGATGACACAAGAGCTTACAGTCTATGAGGATGAGTGGGTGACACAAGAACTTACAGTCTATGAGGATAAGGGGGTGACACAAGAGCTTAGAGTCTATGAGGATGAGGGGGTGACACAAGAGCTTACAGTCTATGAGGGTGAGGGGGTGACACAAGAGCTTACAGTCTATGAGGATGAGGGGTGACACAAGAGCTTACAGTCTATGAGGATGAGTGGGTGACACAAGAACTTACAGTCTATGAGGATGAGGAGTGACACAAGAGCTTACAGTCTATGAGGAAGAACGGGTGACACAAGAGCTTACAGTGATGAATGAGCCATCAGGGCAGCTCGGTGGCTCAGTGGTTAGTTCGGTCAACATCTGCAAAAAGTTTGTATGTTCTCTCTGTATTTGCGTGGGTTTCCTCCGGCTTCTCTGGTTTCCTCCCACACTCCAAGACATACTGGTAGGTTGATTAGATTGTGAGCCCCAGTGACTGATTTGGCAAGCTCTGCTATATAAATAAAAGAATTAAAAATAAATAAAGGAATTATACGGGCTCTGGTGGGGCATTACCAGAGCCCCTCCATGCTATAGCTTCTCAGCCTGTTACACTGTACAGTACCATTTCTCCCCTCCTACTGTGTACTAAAACTCCCTGCTATTGTCAGATTACAGCAGACATAGGAAGGGAAAATTTCTCAGGGAGACAGTGTAACAGCCTATGAAGCTACAGATTGATGGGGCTCAAGTAATGCCATCCAGAGCCCTTCTGGCTTATTAGTATCATTTTAAAAGTTAATTTTAGAAGGAGGGAGGTCATGAATAACAAATATAAGAAGAGTCAGATTTTATCAAACTTGATTTTGATGGTAGACTTCCTTTATCAGACGTAGATGGCATAGCATGTTAGGATATCAACGTCAATCGAGAGTTGTGTCTTTATAGTTTTATGTAGGGCTTTGGAAATAATTTGACATCATTTATTGTACTCTCTCTATGTCTCTATGTATGAAAGAAATGGATGTGCCCTAAAATAAAATCTGTCATAGGGCTCGGCATCTGCCTCGTGTCATCTATATGACTGGTGGCATGTAACGTGGCAGAAGGGTCTCCCTCAGGCATGAAGACCCTGATAATACTGCAAGCTCTACACTCCCTACATGACTTTACTACAGTTCTATGTAAAATAATATTATTTGCATCATCTTCCATCTGTAATTAAGGACAATACAGTGTAATGCAATACTACTAGTCCACTCGTAATTGTTAGATCATGTAATACAATAATGATTACCACTACTGTATACTGTGCATCTTAATTACACTTACCACCTAAGGCAATGTGGTTTGCTTGTTTACTTAATTTTTAGAAACCGCAACTGTATTTTTAGGAAGCAAGTACCAAGGTCACCATGAAAACCAATATCATCTATCATACTGATGTCATTTGATAGTTCCAAGCTAAAACTCAGAGACATAGTGACAGCAGCCCCATCATTAAACTAATGCAGCGTGCCAGGCATGTACATAAGCAATATCCATTGTAGCCTCAAGAAAATGAATAAAACCAACAACAGAAGGGTCTTCTCATGTGAGCGGACTGAAGCAAGCATCTTCTGTATATGGACTCGGCAGTACAGTGCTATTGAAAGTGTATGTTCAACTAAAAAGGCAATTTAAAGGAATGGGAAGATGTAAAATAGTTCTAGATTGTGACAATCCATTTTAAAGGAGTTGTCTGGGATCGAACAATTTTCTTTTACTGTTGGTCTAATTTTTATTAAATAATTTTATGCAGTGCCCCCTAGTTACATTATATATCACAGAACCTCTTATTAATAAAAAAATATAGTTTAAACCGCACCACATAAATGAGTTCTAATACTGCCCTTTAAATAAGTATTTCACAGCTTAAAGTCTTTGGCTATTGTTCTGTGACTATCCTTTTGTGTATGTGATTCTGTACCTTATATGTTATCTATCACTCTTATTGTGTTACCTGTTTCTTTGTCTTGTTTTGTGTCTGCACTTTGGTGTAGAGAGGGACCGTCTATGTGGATACGCAGAGGCAAGCAGTCAGGAACTTAGAGCTCACTATTTTGTTTGTTCTCTTTGATCCCAGTACTTTCTGCTACTCCAGCATTTGCAAAGTTGCTATGCACAATGTTGTACCTGTTCAGTAAAGAGTGATGCATCCCCATCAGCTGATGTCTCACAGTGTTGGATCTATACGGGTCTGATATTACTGACTCCTAAAGTCCTGAGACACCCTTTAAAAAGATTTTCTAGCAATAATTTATTAAATACCTTTCCAAAGGGTAGAGGTTCTACACACAGAACCCTCAAACACATAGGATGGTACCAGAAATACAACTCCATTCTAAGTGCAGTGCCCATAACTCCAACTGGGCTCCTATTCACATGAATAGAAACTCCTCTGCAGTTCCTTGTGTGTTGGGTTTCACAACTAATCAATGGAGGTCCAGAGTATCAGAACCTCCTATTGGTCTACGCTTATTTTCAGTCTGCAAGACCCTATATTTCACTTATTTAAGGGGGCATGCAGATATATGTGCTCAATGTCATTGTATCTGTGAGATGTAAAGGACAAATTACAGGATATGTGAATGTAAAATGTCTACAAGCACACTGGTATCACTGCTGGCCATAAATCAAATATTCAATATACTCACAGACTCTTATAAAACATATATTAAGGAAATATTACTATATATTATGATGGAAATCATCCCAATTCCACATAAGAACAAGTCCTGCATACTAAACCTGAAATAGCAGAAGTCTACATACGTAAAATATCAGAAGATGTTCACGAAACCGAGCTGACAAAGACCACAGTCTGACAATCGCACACATGACTGGCTTGGCACCAGTTAAACAGAACATCATTTACACCACAGTTAATCCAGATTGTTACAGTGGATACACAGCTTTGGGCACCCTCTATCACATCTGGTGGGATTGTACAAAAGTGCAGACAACTATAAAAAAAAATACTTATAAAGCACAGGCCGGGATTTTTTTCTATTTTTCATCAAGCCGGATGAGTTTGACATAGGGAGCAATCTACAGAGGAAGGTTTTTTTTTTATTATGGGATCTATTTGCTGTTGTGAGTCTATAAAATAAACTAAGGCTACATGCACACGACCGTGTACTCATCTGTGCCAAAGAGAGGAGTGGGGAAGCGCACCTCTCCATTCCCCTCTGTATAGAAAGCCAAGTGCCTGTGGCTGCAGTCCTTTCTTTTGTGACTGCCCGGTCAGGTCACGGTGCTGTGAGACCATATTTAATAATGCGTTTGCACCAGCTTTCTGTCTGACTTTACACTAGAAAGAATGTAAAAACTGCTTGTACATGTATTTATAAAGTGTCTGCACCAGTTTTGCTTAGCGGCTGCTCTGTATCCAACAAGATGGAACAAATGTGCACCAAAAGGTACGTGATAGTGGTTAGTCGGACTGCGTGCCACGCGTGCCATAATTTTGTCCGATGTGAGCTACATAGGGAGTGAAGGAGAGCCGCGCGCATGGTAAGCGCCGAGCGCGTACCTCCCTGCGCCGGCTATAAAGTTTAAAAAGTGTTTTAAACCGCGATACTGCGGTTTAAAACACTAACAAAAATAAGCTCCGGCACCAGCTCACCCTGAGCTGGTGCCCGGTATTTGCATCTGAAACCTGCCACTTCAAGTGGTAGGTTTCCTTTAAGTAACATTAACCCTTGCCTATCCAGGCAGTATCTACAGCTGCACAATTACCTCTTTATCTACTGTATGGTACAAGGGGCTTATTCGCAACTACTCCTCTGCCCATGCATTGGCAGGGATGTTGCATATATATAAATTGTACAATGAGCAGCATAATATATATATATAATGGTGCACATCCTCCATTCCTTAGTGTGTCTAGTAGGATGATGGGGCCTCCAGACACTGCGGGCCGCAGTTGCTACCGCTGTAGTCATGTCTTTTGTGCTGTATCATAAAGGTATCATGTACATGTTCATAAGGGCCATAACGTGGGGACCATATGGCCGGGTGGAGGGGGAGGAGTGGTTAGGGCTCTTCAACCCTCCCGTGTCTGTAGAAATATTTTGCATTGTGACCACCCAGCTCAGTCATGGTGTGGTATAGTGACCTGTTGGAGTATGAATTATTGCACATCCTTGGGCCAATACACATTTGAGAAATTGATATGGAGGACTGCAGTTTTCGTTTTACAAATTTATGCTCAGTTTGACTATAGTTGAAACACCAACTGCTCCTCATCGACTTGCAATCTGGTATTTGTGGTTATGCTGCTGTATCTACGGATAGCGATCTCTCGTCTTTTTTACTTAGAGTCAGAACAGTAAGCCTTCCTATCTTATAAGATTTTCTAACATAAGTGTTTGAGGGTTGCTGTATGCTAAAAAATGAATACCTTTTAAAATACGTTTTAATATAAAGTTTAACTAACTTTTAATATTGGAAAGTAAATGCAGAATATAAATTACCTAGCTAGTATTGAAAGGGGCTGACCGAAGCTTTTTACTTTGGTCTGGTTACACACTTCAAAAATAGAAGTAGCAGGTGCTATTAGATAGGTGCCAAAATTGGTCCCGCGACCCAAATCGCAGGTCGCGGGCTCACCCATGCCCCTAGTTCCCCGCAGGCGCAGCGTCAGCGCGTCTCACCTGTCCCCACTCCCAAGTCCCGGCCTCGCTCCGTGTGCACGCGTCCCTGTGTCCTAGGGCGCGCACAGGCTGGTCTCGGGAAATTTAAAGGTCAACACACCATTAATTGGCGCTGGCCATTTTCCCATAAGGCTATTTAAACCTACCTCTCCCATCACACCCTGCCGTATCTTTGTGCCTTGAGCCCTAGAGAAAGCCTTGTGCTGTTTCTGAGAATTTCCGTTGTGACCCCGGTTCCGTTTCTGACTTCGCTCCTTTGCCGCCTGCCCTGACCTGTTGCTACTTCTGTGACTCTGATCCTGTGCTGCCCGTCCTGACCTCCTCCCTGTCCCCGACTACGAGATTACCTGCCATTTCTGTACCTCGACCTTGGCTGCCACTGCGGACAGGTCAAGCCTGTGGAACGACCTGGTGGTACCACACCGCAGCAAGTCCAACCCGCTCTGCGGTGTGCTCTGGTGAAAAACGGGTGCCACTTAGACTCCGATCCCAGGTAGTGGCTTGTGTCATCGTTCCGCAGTAGTTCAGAGGATCCACAACCTCTGAGCCTGACAATAGGGATCCTACCCCATATGCAGGTTTCAATATAAATCTGTGCTTTCCGATAGACCAGAGTGGTCTTTAGCAAACACTAACGCCAAAATAGGAATATAGTGGAGAAATGAGGTGCAGTCGATCAGTGCAGCAGTAAATATGGCGCATGCTGTGGAAGTGCCTGGATTTATATTGATACTTTTAATGTGGAAGAGAGATAACATGATAATCAGAACAAAAGTCTTGTTCCTGATGGAGTGGCAGGTTGAGAATTTATACTGCTGCTTTATTCAATATCCCTGGTAGTGCTGAAAATAGCAAATCAGAGCGCATACTCATAGCCCATCGGATAGCTGGATTGCCCACCAATGTCTGATTGTGGGGGGGGGGGGGGGTGTCAACACGTGGCCCCCACACCATATAGTTATTCATCAAGGACAGTGAACTGACCAAGAAGTTGTTATCTCTATGTAGCGTCTGGAATAACAACCCCCACACCCCCACATGAAGATATTAAAGGGGTTTGAGAATGTTCTCAAATTTGAATCCCCTTTTTACACAATAAAGATTTTTAACCCTCTTTGCAATTTTATTCAGTTTTATGGCTGTTTTAGCTCCTATCACTCAATGATGGTCAGTGTAAAATTCCAGGGCCTCTTTAAGCCGACACTTTGTGATTACTCAGTGCTGTGAGATTCTGCGTGTAGACAGTGTGCTTACATTATCAGGGTACAAGGTTTATCTACACTTTTATTTAGCTTCTGAACATTCACTAATATCTGATACAAAAAAGAGAAATGAGACAAATGAGAGATGATGAGAACCATGAACTCTCAGTTCTGCTATATCTCAGCTATAACACACACAAAGTCATGTCTGCTATATGCCTCCTTCCCCTGCTATAAAGACCTCATCTTATCTGTAGCTTGTAGAGTAAGTCTCTGCATGCTGCTTACTGCCAGGAAGTATGTGCGTTTGAGCTGGTCTTGCAATGGACAGGGGAGGGGCAGGAGGCAGAGAACAGGAGAAGCTATTCATGGGAAGAATATGTCCTGTCCGACCATAGTCAGAAGATTTACGGTCGGATCCTCGGGCAACCAAAATTGTATACACCAGACATGTAAGAATTAGATCTGTGAAATGCTGTATTTTTGCTAACAACAGTGAATTAGAGATTGTGTTATTTTGTTATCCTAAGTCTATTTAAGAATCTTGTTTTCGTGGGAACATCGCTTTATTGTTACTTTATGGGGACATCTTTAACCCCATAGCGCAGTGATGGCTAACCTATGGCACGGGTGCCAGAGGTGGCACTCAGAGCCCTTTCTGTGGGCACTCAGGCCATCACCAGAGATGACTCCAGGTTCTTCCTACAGTCCCAGACAGCCCAGGACTTGCTGTGCACAGAGCTATTTTAAAGTGACAGCTGTACCTGGAACTATTTTCTGCTTTATTGGTGTCCTCTGGCTGTTATCAATGAAAACTGTGACAGAGAAGGGAGTATAAATCACAAATTAAATTTCTGTGTTGGCACTTTGCGATAAATAAGTGGGTCTTTGTTGAAGTTTGGGCACTCGGCCTCTAAAAGGTTTGCCATCACTGCCATAGCGCAATAAGACGTACCCTTACCGATCCAGGGTTAACACCGATCGCGGGTGTTAACCCTTTGATTGCCGCCGGCAAAGCTGCCGGCGGCATTAAAGGGCCGGCGGCGCGTGGGCGCCGCCATCTTGCCTCCGATCGTCACTCCCCGTGACGTCACCGGGGAGCGGCGATCCATTGTCATGACAGCCTCGGATCACATAAAGATCCGAGGCTATCATGATCTCGGCTATCTATTACAATGTGCGATTTGCACATTGTAATAGATGGTATGCAAAATCCCCATATACTGCCATACTGTAGTATGGCAGTATATGATAGGATCAATCAGACAACCTAGGGTTAAAGTACCCTAGGGAGTCTGAAAAATAGTAAAAAAAATAAATAAAAAAAAGTAAAAAAAAAAAAATTATATTAAAAAAACATAAAAATTCAAATCACCCCCCTTTCCCTAGAACTGATATAAATATAAATAAACAGTAAAAATCCTAAACACATTAGGAATTGCCGCGTCCGAAAATGCCCGATCTATCAAAATATAATAACCGTTTTTCACTGCGTTTTACCCCGTAGCGGAAAATAGCGCCCGAAGTCGCAAATTGCATTTTTTTGCCATTTTGAAAAATAGAAAAATTCTATAAAAAGTGATCAAAAGGTCGCACAGTCCTAAAAATAAAAGCGTTGAAAACGTCGTCAGAAGTCGCAAAAAATGACACCACCTACAGCTCTGTACACTAAAGTATGAAAAAGTTATTAGCGCAACAACACTGTAAAATGAAGAATTTTTTTTTCTGTACAGGAGGTTTTAATTTTTGTAAATGTATGAAAACATTATAAAACCTATACAAATTTGGTATCGCCGTGATCGTATTGACCCAATGAATGAAGTATACATGTCATTTGGGGCGCACAGTGAAAGCTGTACAAACCAAGCCTACAAGAAATGGCGCAAATGTGTTTTTTCATCATTTTCACTGCATTTAGAATTTTTTTTCCGCTTCCCAGTACATGGCATGGAATATTTAATACCATCACTACGAAGTGCAATTTGTTACGCAAAAAATAAGACATCACACAGCTCTGTACATGGAAAAATAAAAAAGTTATAGATTTTTGAATGTGGGGAGTGAAAAATAAAAACGCAAAAACGAAAAAGGGCCTGGTCCTTAAGGGGTTAAAGATGGTACATTTTTTAAAGGGATAAAATTGGGGCTTATGTCTTTATTTTGTAAATAAGAAATAGAACAAAATACATTCTATATATTTAACAGTATTCCTGATGAAAGAAATGCTCGTGAAGCATTGACCAATAAACACTTTAGCATGCTTAAACATTTCCTGTGGTGCAAGTAGCTCTTCTTTCCAGCCTTAATTACACTCTTGACTCTTGGTGCAGAATATCTTATTTTCACTTCACCAATCAATGCTCAAAACTGTAAGTAATGGAGTGTGAAGTGAAGGAGAAAGTCAAACAATAATACTCCTTATTTCCCAGTGTCCCCTTTGTGCAAGACGGAGACTTACACACATGGTTTATTATGCAAACTGAAAGATAACTCCCATTATACAATTGTAGGAAATGGCACAAGGATGTGCAAAACTTAAGAAGCCGAGGAAGCAATCTTTAGTATGGACATATTTCTAAAATATATAAATATGAAGTCATCTCCAATGATGCCCTTTCCTATTCCAGTCAATATTTCGTTAATGAGTCCTGCTCCTCATGACCGGTGAGTGGACATCATAATAGATAGCTAAATTTTATTTTCATTGCACTTACAAACCACAGCTACATTTTGCCACTTCCATTTCAGTAAAACTCTTCGGTTTCTATTCTCTAATCCTCTGCATGTCGGGCATTCCAGTACTCACTTATATACTCTACAATGTCATGAAAATGTTTCCGCAATCATTAGAATTTGATTCTGTCTGCCTCCGTGCTGTTCTAATTTCATATCCTTCTAATGTAAGAGAATTGCCTTTAGAAATGTCTGGAGAGTCCATTCTGTAATATATGATAATACTCATGTTTAGAAACACTTGCAAAGGGGTAATAAACCAGATAAGTATCACATTTATAAAGATATTATGTAAATGCAAACAAGACAAATAACTCTTATAAGAACAAAACACAATGGGGCTCATTTACTAAGGGTCACGCTGCTCACTTTCGTCAGACTATGCACCTTTTTCCGGGGATTACTAGGCTTGCACGGGTATTTAAGAATTGTCTGCCCTGGGATTTTGGTGCAGCTGCACTGGCTTTCACGTGACAGAAATCAAGGGGGGCGTGCCGTCGGACAATCCGACTGGTTCGGACTGAGCGCGGGATTTAACTTTCAAATTGTGTCACAACCCCAAGCACTTACATGCACCAGGAAGAAAAAAGTGAACTCCTGCGGACCTGAGAGGGGACACGACACATGGAGGATATCGGGTGCATGATCTCTGAATCGCGGCACAGTGCATGATCTCTGAATCGCGGCACACTGAATTAACGTCGGACAATGCACTTTCGGTGAACTCCAGCGAGCGGCTAAGTAAATGTGCTCCAATGGCCCATATTTATCAAAAGGGAGGCAAACAACACTCTGCAATTATTGAATACTGGCACACGGTCTTCTGGGGCCCCCTGCACTGCTCAGGAAGAGTGCACCTACTTTTTTTAGGGGCGACAACACTCTGTGGAGTCTCTGTATTAAATGTCTTGCAAATTCCGACTAAGTTCTAAAACGCCCCTTTAGATGCACATTTTTTTCACCTTGTCTTGCCGGTCACAGTGTTGCCGCGACACAAAACTAACGCAGACACTTCTTAAATACATGTGCAAGGTTTAAGACATTCTTTCAGTGCGAAGAAAAACCAAAAACTGGCTAAGTGTAACGTCCGTGCCTATGTCGCACTATCCGCAGTTGGCGGAATAGATGCCGTTTATTTGTGTGTGAACTGTGGCTTACTGCTTGTGTTTGAATTATCTGAGCCACACCCTACTCCTTGCATTTTAGTCCTGCCCAGCAAGAGTTACTAGCCTGATGGACAGTACCCCTGTGTACTGGGGGCGTGCCCGGGATCGGCCTTATATACCTGCCTATTCCCATCAGACCTTGCTGGTTATTTTGAGTCTTGTCTTACCTGTGTATCTAGTTCAGTTTTACTTGTCTCTGTTCGACTGTCTGTATGTGTGCCTGACCTGTATATATTCTATTTTTCTACTTGTCTGCAATAGACAAAAGAGGGTTGGGCACATATCCTAAGTCTAAGTCACAACCACTCAACTGGTCTACAGGCAAAGTAGTTGTTACATCCATGCCATCATCCTCTTCTGTCCGCATATTGTGACTTAGAAGGCATTACTTTTCCTCTGTGTGTGAACTGTGGCTTAGGTTGCGGCTGTATTGGGACTGATTAAACCACCACAGTTTATCTGCAGCCCCTCTCTGTCCAGCAAACAGTTAACTTGAGTGATTGATGGTCAGTCCAGTCAGCTGCTGGGGGTGTCATCCAGGAACTTTTTTTTATATATTTCTGGTTCTCTGATCTTGGCTTTTCTATATTGACTTTCCCTTTTGTTCTCAAATTCTGTACTGTTCTAGTTAGTTTCGTTGTGAAGAGACCTATGATCTCGCATTTGTGTTACTTGTTTGTGGGTCTTGTGTTGTGTGCCCACTTTGGTTCAGGGAGTGATTGTTGACCAGTTACTGGCCACAGCTTAGGGTGGTGCCCAGTAAGTTGGCAGATGAAAGTTTAGAGGGCTTAGTTCAGGGCTCACTGCCCTGTCTGTCATCCTGACCTCCCATTACAGTAGATCTACAAAACTTTAATTCTCTGTAGGGTTTTTTACAAGACTGCTTGTGTTAGCATCATGAAGAAAATGCTGCAGCTTAATGAGCGAGAGCAAGTATACTTTTTTAACTTGTATTATGGTGTTTTATGTTAAGTATTAGTATTTAATCATGCAGCTTAGATTCATAGTGAAGGACTCGCGAGATAAGTCGCCAAAACACCAAACCTTGGACATCAATTGGCTAAACATTTAAAGAGGAGCTTTCACCTTCTCGCACATGTGGAGAGTAGCATACCATCTGTAGGGGCTACTACACAAATTCAGGGGAACTTAAAATTTTGTGGAGATATCTGTTCTAGTATCTGACCAGTTATCTGTGTTCTGTCAGAGAGGAGGTGAAGGGGCTCGAGCTGGAGGCTTGTGTTACGCTAATCTTGTACAATACTGTCCAATGTGCAATGTAAACGCCATGTAAATGTAAATGCAATGTAAATGCCAACACCATTTACAAGTAAACACCCGGAAACGCCATGCAAATGCAAACCCAGTGAAAATGCAAAGGCGACACAAAAAACATGTAAAAACGCGAATGCAATGAAAACGCCACATAAACGCAAATGCAGTGTAAGGCTGCATTCACACACATGTATGGGGGACGTATATACACTTCTATGGGCTGACGCATGGTACGGGAGCGGTACGGTGCAGCACACATGCGGCACCGTACCGCTCCGTAGCCCGGGAAAAGATAGGACATGTCCTATCTTTTCCCGTATTACGGCGCCGTGGCCCATATGTTTCTATGGAGAGGGGCGGGGGTGAGCAGCGCTCACCTCCTCCTCCTCTCCCCGCGCGCTGCCGTGTCCACGGCAGTGTGCATGTAGCCTAAATGTGACACAAATGCCACGCAAACTACAAGTAAACGCAAATGCAAAAAAAGCACCATGTAAACATAAACATGATGCAAACAGAAATGCGTCACAAAAGCAAACACCATGTAAATGCAAACGCCAGATAAACGCAAACTCTACATAAATGCAAATGCACCGCAAAAGGCACATAATACCAACGCCATGTAAACGCAAATGCCACATGAACACAAATGCAATGAAAACGCCATGTGAACGCAAATGCACCGCAAACAGCAAGTAAATGCAAATGCCACATAAATTCAAACACCATGTTAATGAAAATGCCACATGAACACAAATATACCACAAAAGGCACATGGCAATGTAAGCCCCATATAAACACGGTGAGAACAGCATGTTAATACAAACGCCAAGTAAACAAAAACACCACATAAACGCAAATGCGATGTTAGTGCAAAAACTGTGTAAGCGCAAATGTAACATCATGATTGTACAAATGTAATGTAAATACCATTACATCACGTTTACATTTACATTGCTTTTGCAGTAACATTGCATTTTGCGTCTGAATTCAGATCATTTTTACATCATGTCGTCATTTGCATTACATCATGTTTGCTGAATATTAGCGGAATGTGTGTGAACACGGCCTCTAGATGAGCACAGAGAGATCACAGCTCACTACCATTCAGTGGCGTAACTAGAAGCTGATGGGCGCCAGTGCAAAGTCTGTGCCAGGCCCCCAACTATAATGTATGGTTTATAGTAATAGTCTTCTCATATGGGAAAGTGACACCATAACGGCCCCCTAAACCTCTTGGGCCCAGGTGCGATTGCATCCTCTGCACCCCCTAAAGTTACGCCCCATGACGTTCCCTGCTGCTGAATGGACAGTATGAGAGAGGATTAGCACAGAACACGCCTCCAGCTCCTCCTTTCCGACAGAACATACATTATAATGGTCAGATACCGCAACTGATATCTCCGCAACTGTGGGGAATAGAATCAAAATTTAAAGTGCCCACGAATCTGTGTAGCAATCCCTACAGGATGCTATGCTACTCCCTACATGTGTTAGGTGGTAAAAGTTTCTCTTTAATGGATTTGAATCCCTCCAGACAAGGAAATGTCTTATTAACTGAACAAAAAAAACTACTTTTTAAAGATGCTGGGATAAGACCATTATTATCTCAGTAATCTTGATATTGTCCATTCAATATCCAAATAAATATACAGTATTCCTCAATAGTAGACAGGATTAGCATAAAATTAATCAGGTCTCACTATGTCTGAAAAATTGGAGGAAATTGACACATCTTCATCTGCATGTCTCATCAAAAGTGTCCATGCTATTTAGTTACAAAACCCCGGAGGCTATTCCTCTGCACAGATTCTTATAATACTTCAATTAAGGGACACCAAGCTGCCAAACAGACAGCAGAGCATTTATTTCTTGATGACTCTTTAAGTTGTGCCACAGGCCTATCATTAAGAGAATATTTTTCACAGCAGGCTGCAAAGATTCTTATGCCATTAAATGGAATTGAAAAAGCATCAATTTGTTTTTTTCCACCTAACACAGATATTTTTCATTGCTAGAGCAGCCATTAAAAACAATCTGTTTTATTGCAACTCGAAAAGATCAGATGAAGTACAAAGCCTGATTTATTGAACGTATAACAAGGATTAAACCCTTATGAACAGGCGGCAGCTGGAATAAATATTTAGGCAGTCTATAGGAAGAGGGCTTCTTGCCTGCAGCCCTTGGGGTGCCAAAATCTGTCGTCCACCCTGTCCCATAATAATACACCCAAAAGACCCAGAAATGTGTTCATCTATACCTGATAATATTTGAGAGTACCCAAGCAGCATCCATGGGATCTGACCCCATAGCTTCACCCATCAATGCCTTATAATATCTGTATAAGGTATATGTAGAGTCTAGTTGTTTAGATTCTCCCCAAAATAGTTTGTTTTCCCACAAAACTATGGGGTCTGATGTACCCCCGTTGGACCCTTTGTTGCTCCCCGAGATGAGCAGAGCAGCCGGTCACGCATGGCTGGGCTGCCCCGTTCATCTTTACGGAGCTGATGGAGACTGGCAAGTGTTGTACTCGGCAATCTCCGTCAGCTCCATAAAGATGAATGGGTAAACCTGTACATTGGACCTCCCCATTCTCGTGATCTGTGTCATCCCTGAGACCCCCACCAATCATCAAGTTAGCCCCTATCCACACAAAAAAACCCTTTTAAGAGGGATTTATAATATGTCCATGCATAGTCTGCCAGCATATGTCGTTAGCCCTGCCCCCACAGATTTTTCGAGAGGCTCCGTCCTCGTGCTTATCCAATTGGCCGCCCTCCCGGACAATCCTATGCCAGGTCCGATAGGTAGTGCCCAGGCGGGGGTAGAAACGGTAGCAACGGTCCACTCCAATGCCTGTCATGGCATCCTTCACGTCCACTTGGCATGAAGGTGGAATAAGGGGAAAAGTAGAAATTCCTGTCCTAGCCCCAAAAAAAGAACTGGCGTGAAAGTTCAAATAAATCTGCCCCTTTATTTTTGAAATCTCCAAACTATAGTGAGCAAATAATTCTACCTGGATCAATCCCTTAGAATTTGATTGCGCTATATAAATAAAGATTATTATTATTAGTCATGTTAAAGATGTGAAAGGTAAGTCTGGCTGAGACAACATTTTCTGAAATCACATTCCAGTGGATTATTTGCATTGTCTCCCGTTGAACAGGATAGTAATGGCAAACAGCAATGCATTGTAAGAAAATCCCTTTAAGTTCGGTTCAAATTCCATGTTGTTGACCAGTTTAGGAAAAACACAGAACTTCTGAGGTACACAGTGACCTAGATAACCTGGATGAGTCCCTCAGCAAAGAGATTGTTCTTTACTTTATAGTTAATCAATAACATTATGAGAAAGCCAAAAAGTGACAACCGGCCTCAAACTTAATTCCTAAATTAAACTCTTCATATTTATACTAGTACATAGATTTGAGATATTAAATTAGGTTATACCACAATTATTATTTTCTTATCAAGGTGTCATGAATAAATATAACAAATAATAATAATAATGATGATGAATAGATTACAATTTCCCTTTTGTACACATAATTATTGAGGAATTATTTTTGTGTGTGTGTTTATATTCTATTAAGATATGGAACAAAGTAATCAGGGTTTGGCTCGGCAATCTCCGTCAGCGCCATAGAGATGGATGGAGCATAACAGACGGCCATCTGCTCCGTTCATCGCAGGGAGCGACAAAGGGTCCGACAGAGGCTCCCGTTCTCGAGATCTGTGGGGGTTTCATCACCAAGACCATCATCGGTCAGCAAGTTAGGCCCTATCCTGTGAATGGGACCTAACTTGTTTTGTGGGAACACCCCTTTAAAGGGAACCTGTGACCACGTTTGCACATATACAGTTAGTGACAGGTTCCCATAGAGGTCTATTCAATTACTGACACCATTCTTTTAGCTAAAAATTGTTTCCCTTACATCCCCATAAATCATCTTACCTGGCATCAGAGGGAGGGCGTGTCCTGCTCAGTCGGCCCCTCCCATCTAATCCTCCCCATGTCTTACCGGTCACAGTTCATGTTCAGCTTTACTGGAATCCCCCTTTCAAACCATAAAAACCAGTACAGTCCAGCCACCTAGCTAAGCAAACAAATTATGGATATATGGTACATAAGTTGGATCTTGGATTAGGTTGATTGGGAATTGTCCATGTTCCCATTATCTATATAAACTGCTCAAAAAAATATAGGGAACACTCAAATAACACATCCTAGATCTGCATTTAATGAAATATTCTTCTGAATACTTTGTTCAGTACAAAGTTGAATGGGCAAAATGACAAAAAAATCATCAATGGAAATTAAATTTATTAACCAACGGAGACCTGGATTTGGAGTCAAACACAAAACTAAAGTGAAAAAACACACTACAGGCTGATCCAACTTTGATGTAACGTCTGTAAAATTAGTCAAAATGAGGCTCAGTATTGTGTGTGTGGCCTTCATGTGCATGTATGACCTCCCTACAATGCCTCAGCATGCTCCTGATGAGGTTGCAGATGGTCTCCAAAGGGATCATCTCCCAGACCTGGACTAAAGCATCTGCTAACCCCTGGACTCTGTGGTGTAACGTGTCGCAAGTGGATGGAGCGAGACATGATGTCCCAGATGCCTTTATCTTTCAGGAACTGCTGACACACTCCAGTCACATGAGGATGTTCCAGGCAGCAGATCGCTCTCCCCAGTTTCTCCAAACTCGTATCTGTCACATGTAGTGTCAACCTGCTTTCATCTGTGAAGAGCAGAGGGCGCCAGAGGTGAATCTGCCAATCTTGGTTTTCTCTGGCAAATGCCAAGCATCCTGCACGGTGTTGGGCTGTGAGCACAACCCCTATTTGTGGATGTCAGGTCCTCATACCATCCTCATCTAGTCACTTTCTAACCGTTTGTGCATTGCATATTTGTGGCTACTGGAGGTCATTTTGCAGGGCTCTGGCAGTGCTCCTCCTGTTCCTCCTTGCGCAAAGGCAGAGGCAATGGTCCTGCTGCTGGGTTGTTGCCCTCCTATGGCCCCCTCCACGTCTCCTGGTGTACTGGCCTGTCTCCTGGTAGCACCTCCAGCCTCTGGACACTATGCTGACAGACATAGCAAACCTTCTGGCCACAGCTCGCATTGATGTGCTAAAGCATAGGTACTGAGAAGTGGTCTATGATCCCCACCTGCAGAACCACTCCTTTATTGACTATGTCTTGCTAATTTCCTGTAAAATTGATAGTCAATCAGTGTTGCTTCCTAAGTAGACAGTTTGATTTCACACAAGTTTGTTGTTAAATGTTCCTTTTATTTTATTGAGCAGTGTACATAGGTTTAGCCGGAATGAACTGTCCTCTTTTTGTGCTAAATAATTCAGCCACCGATTGAACACTACGAGGGTGGTTCAATAAGTACTGTGTTAGAAATGAAGACACTATTTTTTTTTTTTTTTTTTCATTTTTCAACATAGTCCCCTTTCAGAAAGATACACTTTTCCCAACATTCCTGCCATTTTTTTAACCCCTCCAAATAATAGGATTTGTCGACCTCTCCAAAATACAATGACTTCCTCGTTTGAACCAATTTTTTTTCCAGCAAGCCATTTCTTCATGTTAGGGAACAAGAAAAAGTCGCAGGGTGCCAGATCAGGTGAATACGGGGGATGCGGAAGCAATTCATAACGCAATTCATGCAGTTTGGCGGCGACATCTCCGGATGAATGTGCTGGTGCGTTTTCGTGTTGAAACAGCACCTTCTTTTTCGGCAAATGCTACAGCCAACGAATCATGTAAAATATTAATTGCCATTTCGGTTGACACACCCGTAGCCTCTGCTACTTTGTGCACTTTCATTCGTAGATCAGCGAGTATCATGTCATGGACTTTTTGAATGATTTCCTTGGTAACCACGTCTGGTCACTTGTTATCAAAAATGGATGATCGCCCACGTTTAAATTCGTTGAACCAATATCTAACTGTGGTCATAGATGGCGAAGTGTCCCCATAAACAGCATCCAACTCTGCTTTTATCTCCTCACATTTTTTCCCATCCAAAAACAAAAAGCAAATTACCAAACGATAATGCTCTTTTTCCATCTTGGCGAAAATCACGAAATCAATCAGTCTGCAATTTGTTTTGCAATCATTTGATAGATGGCAGCACACGGTGATAACACCAACTTCCCTCAGGAACGCCCTCTGTCGTCATACAATGGTGCTTATTGAACCTCCCACGTACATCCTGAAGACCATGAAGACTAAGCCACGGCTAACTCTTACCAAGAGGGTAGCTAAAGCCACTAAAGCAGATTTTTGGCATGAAAGGTGTATTTTGCCTAAGGAAAAGCTGAGTAGACTGGAGACCTGGGTAAGTTGGGTCTGGCTGCTTAATTTTAATTAGCAGCTAGCCGGAGATCCTGCACAAATACCTGTTGCAGATTTCTCACAATGGCTCCACCCACGGGAAGAGACAAGCCACGCCAAAGGCCTGTGGAGCTGAGGCAGTTGTGAACTTATAAGTTTTTGGGGTGCTGGGGGGTAGATCTGCACCTGGTGAGGTAGGTACCTCGGTGTATAGTTAGTACCGGAGAGGCATAGTCTTTATTTTGCTTTTTTGTATTACTGCCGAATAAAATTGTCTGCGGTCATTTGTACCCAAAGCGCACGTTGTGGACAGTGAATTTACTGGTGTGTTGGTAAATTGAGCCCATCTTCCCCAGGAGCCAACAATCCCGAGCCTAATCCCTTACAAGGGGTCTCATATTCCTTGGAGACTTCATTTGCAGACACTTTTAAAATAAGTCACATCACATCTCTTTCTACAAATACTGTAATAATTCACTTTCACAGCGGTGCCATCACTACTCTTCTTCCCCGCTACAACAAATACTAAGATGTAATGTTATTTTGCAAAAAAAATTTCCTGAATATTTTCTCACCCCAGGTGTCACATGCATTGTAGATGCTGAAAAATGCTGTATATTTCATTGCCGTCAGCAGCTTTAACTCAGTAGAGCTTGAAGTAAAGAATTAAGGGTCACAAAAGGTATATATTTTTAATATAAATGAATCTGCCTGGAGCTAAATTTCCCATTTTTTTTTTTTTTTTTTGCAAATGAAGACAGTTCCTCACTTATGCAATTACATGGTGTAACAAATGCTGTATCCCAGCTACCTCAGTAAATTGCATTTTCTCATTTAGAACAATGTAATAGATTTTTCAGCGCGGCGATTTATCATGTAACAATTAAGAGCCCTAGGGAAGAGATGACCATTTTACATTTTATCAGCATGTTTCAATAAACTGTTAATGTGACCTTAATGTCCGGGAAACACTTGTACATAATCAGATTCCGATTCATGAATCCACTGACATTAAATGTTATCTCATTAATCACGGCTTCTCAGGCTTTGTACCTCCATGCAACTCTATCAAGTTATTTCCTAGCAATAAAAAAAAAAAAAAAAATCAGCATTAGAAAGGATATTTAAATAAGGGACTTCATCATTTTTACACCCTCCAGCCTCAAAACACAAAGAGCTGGAAATAAGATTAGGAGTCTGGCAAATGCCTTTATCTAGCGCTCGTCTTTATGAAGTGCAGCCATAACAGAATCCATATTAACAAGTGGAGTTTTAGTAATGTCATAAATAATACTGGACTGTAGATCTAAATACTGCAAAAAAACAAACTAGAAAATATATATTTTTTTCATTTCTAGTAGTTTATAATAGTAAACCTATTCTTATGGAATCCCGTGTATCAACCGTGACAATCTCTTCTGGCACATAGGAAGCCGACTTGTCTTCTAGAGCAGAGATAGATAAATCTGCTCCTTTGTCCATCGTCTATCGGTTTACAACATAATCCTTTTGTAGTTGGCACCAACAATACTGTCTAAAACACCTCAGTTTTAGACAGTTTTTAGACCATTTTGCAACAAGTATGACGTAAACTGAGCCAACCAGTAGGAGGTGCAAAGTAAGACCAGACAACCATATACTATTCCAGTTGTATCCCGTGTGAGGCACTTTGATAATTCTGGTACAGTTTAACACTGTCCATCTAATTTGGATTGAGTGTCCTACTTTCACTTACTTTTTGACATTTTTAAATTTGTCTATCCTTAAAGGGGGTTTCCCATCTACACTATTTATTAGAGCAGACCTAATGTCTGCGTTCAGGTTCGGCCCGCACGACCCAGACATACTGGCAGCCAAACAGCCTATTCGGCAAATTGACCCCCTTAGCAACTAGCCATGACCATCGATACCCCTGGCCAATAATAGCCATGGTTTGTAGCCTTGGCTAAGCTAATGCATTTTGTTAACATTCTGAACCATTTCAGTGGTGTATAATAGTATAATTTACATTACCCGGTTCCCTGCCAGCAGTGTGTGGTGAGTCCCGGGGGGGAGCTGCAGCCTGTGTCTCCTTATGCAGTCTCACTCTACTTCACACCCTCCCCCCCCCCCCCCCTGCTCAATTCACACGACAGGAAGTAGGAAGGGATATGATATTGTAACACGAGGTCTAAGATAAGGCTGAATAAGAACACAGTGGGGGTGATTTACTAAGGGCCCGATTCGCGTTTTCCCGACATGTTACCCGAATATTTCCGATTTAAGCCGATTTTCCCTGAATTGCCCCGGGATTGTGGCGCATTGGCGCTGGCATGCATGCGACGGAAATCGGGGGGCGTGGCCTAACGAAAACCCGAAGGATTCGGAAAAACCGCCGCATTTAAAACAAAAAATCTGTCGCGGAGCTTGCACTTACCTTCACTCAGCCCGAGCCGGTGAACTCCAGCGCGTTCCGACGCTTTTCAGCGCAGCAGCGCCACCTGGTGGACGGCGGAGGAACTACCTTAATGAATTCCTGCCGGACCCGAATCCAGCGCAGAGAATGCGCCGCTGGATCGCGAATGGACCGGGTAAGTAAATCTGCCCCAGTATATCAAGAAAACAATGAACAGAGTAATAGGCAAGGTTAGGAAGAACTCTATAGTCATAGACCTAGGAATATAGGGCTCAGAGCCCTAGCCTCAATAGGGACTGGGCACGACAAAAGATCCTGATAACACAATGAGCCACATTTACTTACCCGATCCTGTTGCAATCTCTGCTCTGCGTTGTCCGACGATGATGCACTCTATCCACTATCCACGTAGATCGTGCACCCGATATCCTGCATGTGTCGCTTCCCCGCTCAGGTCCCCGGAGTTCCCCTTCTTCTTCCTGGTGCATGTAAGTGCATTGTCTTGCGACACAATTTAAAAGTTAAATCCTGTGCTTAGTCCGAATCAGTCAGATCGTCCGACGGCCGGCCCCCCGATTTGTGTTGCATGAAAGCCGGCGCTGTTGCGCCAAATTCTGATCACGTGCGACACAATCCCCTTTTAAATGCGGCGCAAATCGGAGATCGGCGGGATACCCAACGAATGTTGGGTATGAGCCCCAATGAGTGGGTAGTAGTGTGAGAAGCTGACAATCACAGGTGTTACAAATATCCTATATTTTCAGACAAGAAGTATAGACCGACAGCAACCTAGAATAAGAGCAAAAAAGTTGTAGATCTGGGTTTTTAGTGGCCACTGTTTGCCTTAGTGTCCTATATTTCATGACTTAGAGAAACATTGGCAATATACGCCTCTCAAATACCCAAATTCCCCTTAGAACCAGAAAAATCATTTTGGCTTTCAATAACCAAGTCAATTATTGTTCCGGGTAATACAAAAAGGAATGTAATTACCTAAAGTGAAGCTCGCCGTCTACCCAGTGAAACACTGATTTCTCTCTCTTAAAATAAATGCAGCATTTCCTCATCACGGGCTCCTGTATAGTATTAAAATGTCTTTTAGATGGTAAATTGTCTGCACAATCTATTTGAGAATTGAAATATATGTGATTAAAGCCTATAACAATTACATTTTATGGAAGCACTTTCATGTCCTGGACAAAAATAGCAAGTTAGAGGCAATTACACTATACAGGGTTAATGCCATCCGCACATACAGCACATAAACTTGTGCACTTGGGTTAAGGTTTATTTTATGGATAATTTCCCCTCAGTTAGTAATATATAATTGTAATAAACCACGCAGAACTATTGATAATGTAATATAATTGAATAATTGGTTTGGGTCTGTAAACCATTAAAAAAAAATTCAGAAATGGATTATTAAACTCAGTGGTCTAACTCTAATGCTCTTAGCGCCATGTCCAATCTATTATAGGGATTCCCGATCCCCAATTCCACCACGAGCATTATATAGAGCACTTTATTATCTTTCTATACTTACTTCAGCTGCTAAGAATGCTGTATCCTTTTTGACAAAATCGGCCCAAATTTTCAAAATTAGTGCTGTCTGTACTATGTGCAGTTGCCTGTGGAGTGTGCAGGGGGCGCCAGATTCATCAAAACTGTTGCACGGTCTTCATGGATTTGGCGCCCGAGAGGTGTGCACCATTTGTTTTGGTGCACTTTGTTCATGTTGCAGTATGGTGGAGCAGACAGAATTGTGGCGCATGGCAGTAATAAATGTGGCACAAACTCTGATTAAGCAGAAACTCGCCCGTTTAGGCGCACATTTTTTCTATCTTGTCGGACGCAGTGCAGGCGCGATATAAAACAAGCGCAGATACTTTATAAATACATGGCAAGCAGATTGCACATCCTTTTCAGTGCAAAGTCAGAGAGAACAGTGGTGCAAACGCTTTAATAAACGTGGGGCACTGTGTTATGTAAATGAGCTTCTCAGTGCACCAGGGGTGGGCCATGTAGGCTTCTTAAAGGGAACCTGTCACCAGGAGACCCATTTTAGCACTCCCCCAGTCCACACAGAGCATAGTACATACACTGCCAAAGTGTTTTTGTATAAAAAATAGGTTTTACAGAAAAAAAGATATTTTATATTGTACCTTTCATTAGCATGTGCTGTGTGACTAGGCACTTGTCCCCTGGGAGTGGCTGGAAAGGAGCAGTTTCCCCCCCCCACCCTTGGGAAACCGCTCCTCCATGTGTCCTTTTCAAATATATGAATAACTCGCCTCACTCGGGATTGGCTGTAGAGGAGCAGGGGGCGTCGCTAAGCTAAGTGATGGGTGTTTTCATATATTTGAAAAGGACGCATGGAGAAGCTGTTTCCCACGGGCGGGGGGGGACTGCTCCTTTCCGGCCACTCCCAGGGGATGAGTGCCTAGTCACACAGCAGATGCTAATGAAAGGTACAATATAACATAGCTTTTTTTCTGTAAAACCTATTTTTTTTTATACAAAAACACTTTGGCAGTGTATGTACTCTGCTCTGTGGGGACTGGGGGAGTGCTAAAAATGGGTCTCCTGGTGACAGGTTCCCTTCAATACCTTTCCTACTACTGTATGACTTTATACTGCTCAAACCGGGTGAAATAGCATGCCGCTGCAAGATGCTGTGGTAACCATGCTGGTTCAGTTTACCTTTAATTTTGCAAAGCGCCCCCCACCATCGCACCTCCTCCTTCATGCTTCAGGTTGGGAACCAGGCATGTAGAGTCCATTTGTTCACCTTTTCTGTGTTGCACAAAGACACACTGGTGGAAACCAAGGATCTCAAATTTGGACTCATCAGACCAAAGTACAGATTTTAACAAAAAATAAAAGTTAACCCCTTGTTGACAATGGAAAAAAAATGCAAGTCCAAGGCAGTGGGTAGGTCCCACACCTGGACGTGCATTTTTGTCCTGCACAATACTGTAACTGTAGACGGTAATAGTGTGCATTAGCCCGGCTGCAGGCAAACATACAGCGTCTGTCGGGCTTCCTTACCTGCCCCCACCTTTGTGTCAGGGGTGACGCGGGGCTCCGTGGGGGGTTGGGGCTCCATGGCAGCCTCAGGGTCCAAAGAAGGACCCCTGGACTGTCTTCAGATACTAAGTGACAGATTCTGTTTCCAACAGGTTCACAATCCTTCATCCTGGTGGTAGATTTCCTTTAAGGGGTTAAACCATTATTGGTTCTAATATAGGGAAATATTTAAAAGAGTGAAAAGAAAAAATGAACCAGAAATATTACGGAACATCCCGTCCCCTGTGATCTGTGCTTTTGGTTTGCAAACAATTCTTGTAGAATGTAGAAGGGATGCCAGACTTTTACACGTTACAATTCACACACACGCACAACTGTATTTCGTTTTCTAAAGTTCACTGCTCAATTTCCAGAGTACACATATCCTTGGCAAACACAGGCTGATGATGTGGCACAAGCATTGCATCAGTTATCTGCTATCTAATGAATTGTAGGGTATCGTCCCTGTTAGGATTGACAGATTTTGTCTTGAATTATAGATGTTAAAGGGGTTGTCCACCTTACTTCTTTACTTCTTGTAATGCGTAGGTGTGGGGGGCAAGATATTAGTAATTTACCAACATACATCTATTAAAAGTTCTGCATTGTGATCTAACTGTCTATGAACAATTGCCCTTAATGGACCTTAAAGGGGTTCTCCAGTCATAGCAAGTTTGACCTACCAGTACTTCTAATGAAAAGTAGATTGAAAATACTCACCTACACTCCTCTTCATCTTGATCCTGGTGGTCTTCACTACGCTTTACAAACCGAATTCACAAAAGAAACTTATAGTTAGGAGCACATAGCATAGTTAAAAAGGTGTTTGGCGCTTTGGGCTGCTAATTTTGCATACCCCCCCCCCCCCCCCGCGTGACTTCACCTCTATCTCCAACATGGGAGACATCTATCACGCAGGAGGCCTGAATTCATGCCTTTAGCGTGATGTCACCTCCCTCTCCCATACGCAGGGGAATTCTTAATTAGCAGCTTGTCAAACTTAGAGAACACCACCGGGATCAAGATGAAGAGGAGCAGAGGTGAGAATTTTAAGTCTATTTTTCGTTACAGGTAATGGGGCTAGTACAGCCAGGAGGCTTCTTGGGAAGATGCAACAAGTTTTTCACACCTGGATTTGGGGATCCTCTGCCTCTTCCTTGCAGATCCTCTCCAGTTCCCTACGGTTGTATGGTGAACATTGGTAGAAGTCTCTCCAGAGATGCTCACTTGGTTTAGGTCCGGGCTCTGGCTGGGCCAGTCAGGAATGGTCACAGAGATGTTCTGAAGCCTCTGCTTTGTTATTTTAGCCGTGTGGTTAGGGTCTTGTTGGAAGGTGAACCTTCGGCCCAGAGCACACTGAAAGAGGTTTTCATCCAGGATATCTCTGTACTTGGCCGCATTCATCTTTCCTTCCATTACACCCAGTGGTCCGGTCCCTGCCCCCATAGCCTGATGCTGCCCCCACCATGTGTCACTGCTGGGATTGTATTTGGCAGGTGAAGAGCAGCACCTGGTTTTCTCCACACATAACACTTAGAATAAACACCAAAAATTCAATCTTCGTCTCATCAGATCAGAAAACCTTTGTTTCTCATACTCTGGGAGTCCTTCATGTGTTTTGCACATGAGGAGAGGCTGCCATCAGCAGACTCTGCCATAAAGCCCCGACTGCTGGAGGCTGTAGGTGACTTTGTGGAACTTTCTCACATCTCTCTACTGCATCTCTGGAGCTCAGCCATGGTGACCTTGGGGTGATTATTTACCTCTCACACACAGGTTCTTCACCACGATTGCTTAGTTTGGCTGGGCGGCCAGGTCGAGGAAGACTTGTGGTCATCCCAAACTTCTTCCATTTAAGAAATATGGAGGCCACTGTGCTCTTAGAAACCTTGATTGCTTCAGGAATTCTTTGTATCCTTGGACAGATACGTGCCTTGCCACAATTCTGTCTCTGGGCTCCTTGGGCAGTTCCTTAGATGTCATGATTCTCATGTGGTCTGACATGCACTATAAGGTCTTGTACACACAAGGGTGTGCCTTTCCTAATAAAGTCCAATCAGTAGAACCATCAAAGGAGGATCACAGAAAAGACTCTGAATACTTATGACCATGTGATATTTCAGTTTTTAACCCCTTCCCGACATTTGACGTAATAGTACTGCATCGCGGGAGGTGCGTTCCCGCAAAATGCAGTACTATTACGTCAAGCTTCTGGCCCCGGCTCCTGAACGGAGCCGGGGCCAGAAGCTGCGGGTGTCGGCTATATGTTATAGCTGACACCCGCCTCTAACACCCGCGATCGGAGATTTCTCCGATCGCGGGTGTTAACCCCTAACACGCCGCGGTCGCGCTGACCGCAGCGTGTCAGAGGCATTTAAAGTTAATTAAATGCGAATCGGACCCCCCCGCTGCGCTTACCGGGGGGGGTCCGCTCCTCCGATCGCAGCCCCGGGACTGCCGGTGCCCGGGGCTGCGCGATCCTCCTCTCGGTGCCGGGTCCGTGCCTCCTGGCAGGACCCGGCTGTAAGACACTGGGCATGCGCAGCATGCTCAGTGTCTTACATTACACAGTGCAATACATCTGTATTGCACTGTGTAACCTGTAAAAAAGCTTGAACAAGTGATCAGAAGATCACTTGTTCAAGCTTAGATGACAGTAACTGTAAAAAAAGTAAAAATAAATAAATAAAGGTTTTTTACAATTAAAATAAATAATAAAAGAAAGTGAAAGTCCCCCAAACACCACATTTCCCTTTACTCAAGTTATAAAGTATAAAAAACACTAAATCACGAAAAAACCCCACTTATTTGGTATCGCTGCGTCCGTAACAATCTGTACAATAAATCCTAATCATAATTGGACCCGCTCGGTGAACGTGGTAAAAAAAAACAACCAAAAACTTGCCAAAAATTAAAACTTTTTATCAAATTGCTTTACAAAAAATGTTCTAAAAAGTGATCCGAAAAAGTTACAAGCACCAAAATGATACCGATAAAAAGAGCAACTTGTCACGCAAAAAATAAGCTTATAACCAGCTCCGTAAACCAAAAAATACTATAATTATGCCGCTATAAAAATGGCAATACTAAAACAAATGCAATTTTTTCTATTCTAGTTTTCCTTCAATAAAATTGGACAAATAAAAATAAAACTATATAAATGAGGTATCACCGTAATCGTAGTGATCCGTAGAATAAAGATAATATATTATTGTTATGCTACAGTGAACAACCCCCCAAAAAAATGCTAAAAATCCAAAACAAGAATTGATGATTTTATTTTCCTCCACACGTAAAAAGTTAATAAAATTTCTTCAATAAGCTAAAAACCCACTAAAATTAAGTTTCTTTTACAGTGCATCTCGTCTCGCAAAAAATAAGCCCTTATTTGTCTAAATTGCTTAAAAAATAAATAAAGATTGTATAGCCTATTCCCAACGAGCGTTGTTATAGAACGGTGCGGAGGGTAGTGACTTTCCAACACCGGTCAGGGTAAGACGGCGGCTGTTCACTGATCGGGGTAAGACGGCGGCTGTTCCTGACAGCCATCCATCCTGCCCCATGGACCAGAAGGGTTACGTCCCCCCCACACACCCCCAGTTTATTATCGCTGCTACTGGCTCATCAATTCAGACGAGCCAATAGCAGCGAATTTACTTATGACGTCAGTAATACCGATCACCATGTCTGTAGACACTGTGATCGGGGCAGGGTGGCGGCTGTTCCTGACAGCCACCAATTTTGCCTTGCGGTCCAGAGGGGTTTTGTTGCCCCCCTCTGTCCATGTTTGCCGCTATTTGCTGGTCGATATGGTCCAGCCAAAAGCAGCAATATTCGTCACAATGGGCATCGCTAGGGTGAATAAGAGCAACACTTGGCGATAATTTCCCTACGAAAAACCAAGATATGGTACAAAAGTGCGGGCCGTGCACATTGTACAGATTACGCTGTACAACTCTTACGAGCTGTTCCAATGTGCATGTCCTGCCGTATCATTTCTCTGTTTTCAAGAGGAAGATATTAGGAAACTAATATTGGGACAAGAAGGACGGGGCCCCAGTACCTCTGGTTTAGATGTTCCAGGACAGCATTTTCCCGGTGAATTCTGCTGCTTCTAATGGTAGGACTCAATAAAGAGTCTGTTCCAAAAGAGAAGTTACGATGGACACTACATACTACTAAGAGACCTGCGACAACTCTAGAGTGACAAAAGTTTAGTTGGTCCCCTGGTATATTCTACCTCCTTATACACTAGACATTCACAATTCACGCCCAACCTATTGTGAATTAATTTCGGTAAAATGAATAATTGTAACAACTGTTATGTCCCGTTGCTCCCTATACCCCTCCATTATTTCATAAGGGGCGCCACATAACGGGCACTGAACTTTCCAGAAATAATTGCAATTTCCATCTTGGACTCCATTGCACATCATATTTGGAAACCACCTATATGTTCAAAATGCTCATTTCACCACATGTATTACACTACACCACATATTACACCTTGCTATATTCCCCAAGGGGTGTACATTCAACAATTAGGGTCACTTTTCGGGTTTTCCTCTGTTTGGTACCACTACGTCTCTCCAAATGTATCCTGACACATGTGAAGGATTTCTTACAAATTTGGCCTCTAAAAGACAAACATCCCTCTTTTCCTCTACTGTGCGCCCATAAAGCATTTTATATGCACATGTGGGGTACTTCTACACTCGGGAGAAATAGTTTTACACCTTTTTCGGGGTTATTTAATATATTATCCCTTGTGGCTTACATAAATTAGGGGTAAAGTGACATTTATAGGAAAATTTTCACCTTTTTAATGATTCGGGCCTAATTGGATCATTCACCTGTAGGGGCAAATACATATATTACACATTGCAAAATTCTCTAAGGGGTGTGCATTCAAAGATTAGGGTCACTTTTCGGATTCTTATCTGTTTTATACCACTAGGGTTCTCCAAATGCATGTCAAACATTTCTGTCAAATTTGGCTTCTAAAAGGCAAACATTCCCCTTTCCTTTTACTGTGCGCCCATACAACATTTTATATACACATGTGGGGTACTTCTACACTCCAGAGAAATAGGTTCACACATTTTGAGGGGTTATTACATTTTTTTATCCCTTGTGGCTATATAAAATTAGGAGTAAAATGACCTTTATAAGAAAATGTTCACCTTTTATCTATTTAAGTCCTAATTAAATCAAACACCTTTACGGACAAATACTCATATTACACCTTGCTAAATTCTCTAAGGGGTGTGCTTTCCAAAATGGTGATACTTGTTGGGGTTCCGCTCTGTTTTGGTACCACTACGGCTCTCTAAATGCATCCTGACATATGTAAAGGATGTCTGTCAAATTTGGCTTCTAAAAGGCCAACGCCCCTCTTTCCCTTCTGAGCTTCACTGCGTACCCATACAACATTTTATTTGCATGTGTGGGGCAATTTTATACTCGGGAGAAATGCTAGTACACATTTTTTGGGGTTGTTTCATCTTTAATGCCTTATGGGATACAAAAATTAGCCGTAAAAGTGACTTTTTGGGGAAAATGTTCACCTTTTTCCTTTTAGGGACCTAATTGAAGCAAACACCTGTAGGGGTAAATACACATATTACACCTTTCTGAATTCTCCAAAGGGTGAACTTTCCAAAATGGTGACACTTGTTGGGGTTCCCCTCTGTTTTGGTACCACTAGGGCTCTCCAAATGCATCCTGACACATGTAAAGGATGATTGTCAAATCTGGCTTCTAAAAGGCCAAAGCCCCTCTTTCCCTTCTGAGCCCTACTTTGCACCCATACAACACTTTATATGCAAAAGTGGTGCAGTTCTGTGCTTAGGAGAAATAGTTTTACACATTTATGGGGTTGTTTCATCTTTTATCCCTTGTGGCTTACAAAAATTTGGGGTAAAAGTGACTTTTTTGAGAAAATTTTCACCTTTTTTCCCTTTTGGGGCCTAATTGAATCAAACACCTGTTGGGGAAAATACACAAATTACACGTTGCTAAACTCTCCAAGGGGTGTACTTTCCAAAATGGTGTCTCATGTTGGGGCTTTCCTCTGTTTTGGTACCATTATGGCTCTCCAAATGCATCCTGACACATGTAAACTTTTTCAGCCATATTTACCCTGCAAAAACGAAACAACGCTCTTTCCATTCCAAGTGCCCCCCTGTGCCCGTACAGCAGGGTACAGTGACAAAATGGGTATTGGCATACTCAAGAGGAATTGCCCTCAACATTGTAAAATGCATTTTCCTTTTTAACCCATTGTGAAGGTGCAAATTTTAGTGTTCAATGAATCTATAGTAAGATAAAATTACATTTCTCTAATTTCACTTTCATTTATCTTTCACGCTCATGAAACGCTCAAAGGGTTAACAAAATTCCCAAAGGTTGTTTTGAATATTTTGAGGGGTGTAGTTTCTAAAATGGTGTCATTTGTGGGGGGTTTCTGTCATGTGGGCCTTATAAAGTCCCTTCTAACTAAATTGACCCTCCAAAAGTAGGTTTTGATGATTTTCGTGAAAATCTGAAAAATTGCACCTAAAGTTATAAGCCTCCTAACATCCAAAATAAAGGAAAAGATGTTTGAAAAATGATGCCAAGTTAATGCAGACATATGGAAAATGTTAGTTATCAAGTTATTTTAGTGATATGACCAACTTTCCAAAAAGTAGAAAATTTTGAATTTGGAAAACATAGTTTTTTTCAAAATTTTTGCCAAATTTCCATTTATTTCATAAATAAATACTAAATATATTTATTAAATTTCCCAACCAGCATGAAGTACAATGTGTCACGAAAAAACAATCTCAAAATCAACTGGATATGTTAAAGCGTTCCAAAGTTATAACCACTTAAATAGACACATGTCAGATTTTAAAAAATGGTCCGTGTCAGGAAGGTGAAAAGTGGCTTCAGCGTTAAGGGGTTAATAGTTCAGTTAAATAAATTAGCAAAAATATGAAGAAGCCTTACGCGAAACACGTGTCGGGGTCGTGCAGTGCATGTCTTAATCTGTGGTATGGTAATTATTTCTCAGGTCTTACTACCTCTCTATTTGCATATGTATATGTGCCGTTCATTGGTGTCCATATGTCGACTTACCCTATATTACCCCCTTATTTCCTTGCTAATTTGTGCCCCTGATGGCTACTCATTTTCCACATGCATTGTATTTTAGTTTTTAATATATTCCATTCTTGTGCCTATACATTTCATTATATATTTGTGTATGTTTAATAAAGACTATATTTTTCCTTATATAGAGTTTTTATATTTTTTCTTAATGTACTTCAACTTTTTGATATTGAGTGTATTGCCAAGATCCCCTAACTCTACACTATATTGGTATTCATTTTGTAACATATAAAAATTAAAATAAAAATTGATCAATAGATCATACAATAGGTCAGTGGTGGCGAACCTATGGCACAGGTGCCAGAGGTGGCACTGAAAGCCTTTTCTGTTGGCACGTAGGCCATCTCCCCGAACAGGGCCAAATCCACTGAATCTTCCTGCAGTTCCAGGCAATGTAAGCGATTCTCAGTGCTATTATAAAGCAACATTTCATTGGCTGTTTGGAACTGCTGGAAAAGTGAGAAGGGTTTAACAGAAGTGCATTATCTTTGGAGGTAATCCTGCTGGACCCACCATTCTTCCTGTACAGAGAGACCCTGGAGAGAAGCTACAATGAGAGTCTGAAATTGCCCTCCTTCTTTCAACTGTATTGGTGGCCTCAGGTAGCCGATACAATTGAAAGATGTGGAAGAACAAGTAGTAATAAGTTACTGCTTAAAATGCCATGTTGGCACTTCACAGTGATAAGGAGGATTTTGATTATAGTTTGGGCACTCGGTCTATAAAAGGTTCGCCATCACTGCGATAGGTCATACAATTCCCAAAATGGTATCAATGAAAACGTCAGCGTGTCCCACAAAAATGACACTGTACACAGGTCCATGCACTGAGCTATGGAAAAGAACATGGCAAAACTAAGAGTATTTCTTTGGGACAAAAGATTTACATTTTTTTTTTTTTGTTTAGAATTAAAATGGAAAAATTAAAAAAAAAAAACATGGCTTGTGGAAAGAGGGGAGTAAAAAACGGAAACGCGAAAATGGAAAAAAAGGCTCGGCAAAGAAAGGGTTAATGTCCATGGAGGACTGAAAATAAGAAAAGATGAAAAAAAAAAAGATGAAATTGACCTTAAATGTTTTTTTTTTACCCCCCAGACTGGTGTGACTGGTGCCCCTCGCCTCAGGTAATGTGACTATATGGCGCCTGGAGGCAATGGGGATCATGTCTGGCTCAGATCCCTACTCTCGGCGCTGTGCACACTGTGCGACGTGTCACAGAGGCTCAGCCTCCCTCAGAGACCGGACAGAGCGTCAGCAGCGCCCGCCACATCGCCCGCGCTTCCCGCCCACTGCACGCGCACACCGGCGGCCAGAGGAGGAGAGGGGGCGCCGCACACAGGACCCGCACTAGGTACGAGGCCTCTGCACGGACAGATGGCTGCTCTGCAGAACGTCGCGCCTGCTGGCGAGGTGCAATGCTCTGCACAGCCAGTTGCCCTGCGCTCTTCCTCATTCCTGGGATTACACTGTATTACAGTGCAGGGCTTCACTTGTTACACACATTACTATGCCATGTATTTGTAGGACCCCTCTAAGTCCTCTCTAGACACGCCCATTGCCCACGAGCGGGTCCCCGGACCCAATATCAAATCACTGGACTCAACGCAGAATGTTCAGTCCAGTGGAAGGATGTTGGGGAAATGCATAAATAGCAATTCCCCCTTGTGTAACTCTGTGCATGTCATGTTATTGGACTGTACATGGCACATATCTGGGTAATCTATAGGGAAAGCACTGATACATGCGCTGTATACCCCTGCCGCTGTGTACCCCTCCTATGTGTACCCCTCCTATGTGTACCCTGCCGCTGTGTACCCCTCCTATGTGTACCCCTGCCGCTGTATACCCTGCCGCTGTCTACCCCTCCTATCTGTACCCTATGTGTACCCTGCCGCTGTATACCTCTCCTATGTGTACCCTGCCGCTGTGTACCCCTCCTATGTGTACCCTGCCGCTGTGTACCCCTCCTATGTGTACCCTGCCGCTGTATACCTCTCCTATGTGTACCCTGCCGCTGTATACCTCTCCTATGTGTACCCTGCCGCTGTATACCTCTCCTATGTGTACCCTGCCGCTGTATACCTCTCCTATGTGTACCCTGCCGCTGTATACCTCTCCTATGTGTACCCTGCCGCTGTATACCTCTCCTATGTGTACCCTGCCGCTGTATACCTCTCCTATGTGTACCCTGCCGCTGTATACCTCTCCTATGTGTACCCTGCCGCTGTATACCTCTCCTATGTGTACTCTGCCGCTGTGTACCCTGCCGCTGTATACCTCTCCTATGTGTACCCTGCCGCTGTGTACCCCTCCTGTGTGTACCCTGCCGCTGTGTACCCCTCCTGTGTGTACCCTGCCGCTGTCTACCCCTCCTGTGTGTACCCTGCCGCTGTCTACCCCTCCTATCTGTACCCTATGTGTACCCTGCCGCTGCGTCCCCCTCCTATGTGTACCCTGCCGCTGCGTCCCCCTCCTATGTGTACCCTGCCGCTGCGTCCCCCTCCTATGTGTACCCTGCCGCTGCGTCCCCCTCCTATGTGTACCCTGCCGCTGTGTACCTCTCCTATGTGTACCCTGCCGCTGTGTACCTCTCCTATGTGTACCCTGCCGCTGTGTACCCCTCCTATGTGTACCCTGCCGCTGTATACCTCTCCTATGTGTACCCTGCCGCTGTATACCTCTCCTATGTGTACCCTGCCGCTGTGTACCCCTCCTATGTGTACCCTGCCGCTGTATACCTCTCCTATGTGTACCCTGCCGCTGTATACCTCTCCTATGTGTACCCTGCCGCTGTATACCTCTCCTATGTGTACCCTGCCGCTGTATACCTCTCCTATGTGTACCCTGCCGCTGCCTCCCCCTCCTATGTGTACCCTGCCGCTGTATACCTCTCCTATGTGTACCCTGCCGCTGTATACCTCTCCTATGTGTACCCTGCCGCTGTGTACCCCTCCTATGTGTACCCTGCCGCTGTATACCTCTCCTATGTGTACCCTGCCGCTGTATACCTCTCCTATGTGTACCCTGCCGCTGTATACCTCTCCTATGTGTACCCTGCCGCTGTATACCTCTCCTATGTGTACCCTGCCGCTGTATACCTCTCCTATGTGTACCCTGCCGCTGTATACCTCTCCTATGTGTACCCTGCCGCTGTATACCTCTCCTATGTGTACCCTGCCGCTGTATACCTCTCCTATGTGTACCCTGCCGCTGTATACCTCTCCTATGTGTACCCTGCCGCTGTATACCTCTCCTATGTGTACCCTGCCGCTGTATACCTCTCCTATGTGTACTCTGCCGCTGTGTACCCCTCCCGTGTGTACCCTGCCGCTGTATACCTCTCCCGTGTGTCCCCTGCCGCTGTGTACCCCTCCCGTGTGTACCCTGCCGCTGTGTACCCCTCCTGTGTGTACCCTGCCGCTGTGTACCTCTCCTATGTGTACCCTGCCGCTGTGTACCTCTCCTGTGTGTCCCCTTCCGCTGTATACCTCTCCTGTGTGTCCCCTTCCGCTGTATACCTCTCCTATGTGTACCCTGCCGCTGTATACCTCTCCTATGTGTACCCTGCCGCTGCGTCCCCCTCCTATTTGTGTACCCCGCCGCTGCGTCCCCCTCCTATTTGTGTACCCCGCCGCTGCGTCCCCCTCCTATGGGTACCCCGCCGCTGCGTCCCCCTCCTATGGGTACCCCGCCGCTGCCTCCCCCTCCTATGGGTACCCCGCCGCTGCCTCCCCCTCCTATGGGTACCCCGCCGCTGCCTCCCCCTCCTATGGGTACCCCGCCGCTGCCTCCCCCTCCTATGGGTACCCCGCCGCTGCCTCCCCCTCCTATGGGTACCCCGCCGCTGCCTCCCCCTCCTATGGGTACCCCGCCGCTGCCTCCCCCTCCTATGGGTACCCCGCCGCTGCCTCCCCCTCCTATGGGTACCCCGCCGCTGCCTCCCCCTCCTATGGGTACCCCGCCGCTGCCTCCCCCTCCTATGGGTACCCCGCCGCTGCCTCCCCTGCCTAAGCAGCCTGGATGCTATTCATTTTCACTGAAAAACATGCCTAAAACATCTACACTCAGAACATGCTCCTCCCCATTTCTATATGGCAGTTAACTATGCAACCAATCCCTGGCCAGCATGGCTCCTTCCGATTGGCTGCGTAGGTGACCATCAATTGAACGCATTGTCACCAAGAAAGGGATCTGATTGTAATTATTTGAGTTATTTGGTAACTAAACATAAGGGGCATTTATCAAACTATTTTCATTTTTTTTCCTTTCTTGTTTTGCGGCTCTTTAGCATTTTTTTTCTGTGAAGCGCCATATTTTCAAGTCATGGTGAATAGTCACAGTTTTTGGAGCAAATAACTTCCAGTCTAGAGCAGGGGGTAGGCAAGGGGTTCCTTAAATGAAATCTACCTCGGAGTAACCAAAGTTAAACTAAACCTACTCACATAATGTCCTCTTCATCGTGATCGCGTTGATGGTCTTCACTAATCTCGACAAGCCAGGATCGCCTGAAAACCAGACTAAAACCAAGCCAGATCATTAGGACGCGGTGTCCGGAGCTCCGGGCTGCCAAGTTTTCATGCCTTTTACCAGCTTCCTCTCATTACATGCTGAGCGAAGGTATCTGAAGGATGGAAAGTCATAGCTTGCTATGTCCTTCAATCCTGTCTTTTTCACCGGATATGTTGTAGACGGAGAATCTCTTACTGGTGTTTCTAGGTGCCACAGAGTCCGAGATATCCACTGTCTATGAGTATCTCCATATCAGAGGAGGTGTGATTAAAACTTTTTCTAGGAGACCTGGGCCGGGACAGCCCTGCTCTGGCTCTCGTTTATCGCTTTGTGCCAGGGCCTCTTTTCTTCGACCGCTCTGACTGGGCCTGAAGTTCCAGAGGTCAGAGGATCCACTATTGCTAATTAGTGGCCTGCTTGGACCACTAGACGTTGTTGGAGTGACTTGTCAGTGCGGGTCATTGACCCTTGGAACTTCTGTTACACGAATGTCAGTAACGATGACCAGAGGTACCAATAGTGTAAATTGACGAACAGTTGTGCTGGTCCATATGATGTGGCCAGGGACTGGACCAGAGACAAGATAGTCCACAATAAAGCAAAATGTTAGGGTGATGGCACACGTGGCGTTTTTGGGCCGTTTTTAGTTGTGTGTTTTCAGATCATAAAAAACACACGCGATTTTAATTAAGATAATTGATAAAACCTGTCAAAAAACGGATGCATTTTTTTTACGATCTGAAAACGCTTGACTAAAAACAGCCCAAAAACGGCTTAAAAACACCACATGTCCCACCACCCTTAGATGTCCCCATCTGTAACCAGTGGGGGGCAAAATCAGTGGGACGTCTTCACGGTGATCATCTCATCACCCCATCAGTCTGCCATCTTTTTCTATACAACAGTGTTATAATATATTGATCTGCCTTCTTTCCTGAGAGTAATGTGTTTGTCCGGTATTTTTATTTCATTTTTTTGGAGAAATCCTGAGCACTGAAACACAGGAATAAGGCCTCTTCATTTGATACACAGCGGGAGGTGTAATTCTCTAGTGATAGAGCAGAACATAAAATACGTCTCGCAGAGCGTCGAGGTTGGAAGGAAACAAAAGAAAATATTTCTGATTGTGGAAAACATCGGTTTTATGGGCTCGGTGTCGGAAGGGTTTGAGAACCTTTCACCATGGATAACATGGCGACTCTGTGGTTGTCACTGTCCGCTTTATATCTGGCCAAGGATAATATCTGCATGGAAGTTGTATGCTATTTCTCTGTTTGAGTAGGTTTTTTATAAATTGTTCTGTGTTTTTGGCCTCCTATGAAACAGTTGGTTTGTATATGTCCATTCACCAGCTATCATCTGATCAACTCGTCTTAAAGTGCATTTTAGAGAACGGAAATCACAATTTTTTAACACATCTGGTCACAGCTTTTCTTATGAAAACTAAATTCCAACATACCGGAACCCCATCTTCTCTGACCTCTGCCATTGGTGAAGAGTCCAGGCCGTCTACCCATTGGAGGATAGTCGGCTAAACACAAGTAAATAGGAAGTTGTGGTAGTTTTCTATCTATTGTGTATGGAGGACTCAAAATAGGGAAATAAAATAGTAATATATAGTATTTCGTACTGTGGCTATTCCCTGTCCACAGTATAGGATAAAACAATTTAATTGATGGTCCTGACTTCTGGGAGCCCCCCACCGATCACAGGACTCCTGCAGATGATTAGTAACATTATTACTAATTGAATGAAGCGACAGGTCGGGTATGTCTCCTGCCACTCCATTTTTAATATTATTTGAGTGTCTGAGATTGCTGAGCACAGCGCTTGGCAATCTCTGGCACTGACTTTCACAATCTATAACAGTAACGGAGATAACCATACACTGCACTCAGCACTTTCCGAAGCTTCCATAGTGCTTTCATAGTGTTCCGTGACCGCTCTGCTTATTCGTTCATTTAGGGAGAACAACCCCTTTAACTCCACATGTTTTATTATGCCATAGGAGACTTGCCGTTGTAAAGACAAGGTGGTGATTGGTGCGGTGTTTTTCAATGCTCTCCTGTCGTCATCATCATAACCTATAGGACTCTATCATTGGAAGGGTCTTTTAGGTTGTTTTACTTTGTAATTGCAGTGATTGTGATCTAGAAGTGTTTCATTTTCATCCTGGAACTACAAAAAATGTATAAAAAAATCTGAATAAAATTATGTAAAGTATAAAAGATAAATATGAAACGGGCGACACAAAACCTTAGTGCTTATCCGGATTGTTGCCAACATTTGGCAATTTTTTTTTAAGGAGAGTAGTGTGTCTGTGTGAATATTTTCTGGATTTGCCAAGTCCCATACAGGTAATATATTTGGAGCATGGACATATATACTGGACCTATCCTTTTTTTCAGAACGTGTCTGGCACTTAAAGGAAATCTACCATCAAAATCAAGCAGGATAAACCAGTGATACACTGGGGGCGTTACCAGAGCTACTCTCTGCTGTAGTTTCACAGGCTACAGCACAGCTACACTTCCCCTCTGCTCTCTCAGCACTTCCCCCTCCCTCTGCTGCAGCAGATGAATTTTCAGAGCACAGTGTGTGAGTCCTATACAGTGTAACAGCCTGTGAATCTTCAGCACAGGGGTCTTTCTGGCTCACTTGCATAATTTTAAAAGTTGATTTTTGGAAGGAAGAAGGTTACCACAGTCACTGTGCTTGCATCTAGTAGTAAGTGTCCCTGGGTCATCATGCTTGATTTTGATGGAAAAATGCTAGAGCCTGGTGGATGCAGGAGTTCGGGAGGTTCGTGGAGAGTGGGCACCTACCGCATGCTTAAAGGGGTTTTCCCATGAACAAAAGTTATGCCCTATCCACAGGATAGGGCCTAACTTGCTGATCATTGGGGATCTCAGTGATGGGACCCCAACAGATCACCAAAATGACGTACCCCCCGTCGGACCCCTTGTCGCTCCGTAAGACTAATGGAGCAGACGGCCGCGCATGACCGCTCTGCTCCATTAATCTCTATGGAGCTGACTGCACTCGGGGATCTCCGTCAGCTCCATAGAGATTTATGCGCGGCCGTCTGCTCCATTAGTCTGATGGAGCAACTAGGTGTCAGACGGACCCCTCGTTGTCATGATCTGTGGGGGTCTCAGCACTGAGGCCCCCACTGATCAGAAAATTACTTTGTGGGAAAAGCCCTTTAACTGGTTAGTAAATGTGGGGCCTTAGTGTTCATTTGGAGGTTGTGAAAGGTTCCCTACCTCTTTGCAGAATGTTCTTAACATGACGCTTGTTCCCTTTTACATACAGTACGTCTATTTTCTATTGTGGAATACTATTTAGTCCAATCTGTTTTCATAATATTTATTTTATGAGTCTTGTTTCAGGCACAAAGCATATGTAAAAAGCACATACAAATAGAAAGTATTCGGTGAATGTGGGCTTTGTGACACCTGACTGCTACTTCTGAAGTCTCACATCAACATTCTTTTTTTAATAGTGCTTTATGGATCGTTCCTTTATATAACCTGCGCTGAGGAAAGCAAGACAATTTAGGTAAGTGCTTTAATTCTCTTTAATGTGTCTCAAATGTGCTGTAAACTGTCTAAGGCAACTGTGAGCTCTGATAAACATCAACTTCAGACTTTTCAAAGAAAGAACCCAACTTTACAATTTATTGCGTGAGTGTACACAGGAATACATTTCCAGCAAGACTTCTTGATGGTCTTTATTGACCATAGAAGAAATGCAAGGTCTCCTCAGTAGAATTCAGATGCTAATCTGGACACTGTTATGCCAGGTTCACACCGAGCAGTAGTTTAACGCTTATTTTTTGCTAGAACAAGAAGTGTCGACAAAATTGAGAAGGATAAAGTTATTTAGAGCTGCTGGCATTAAATTCCGACAAATATTTCCGTGAAAGAGCTGCGCAACAGTGAAAATCGTCCACATGCGGTCAGTTTTTTTTTGGAATGGACACACACAGCTTCACTCAATGCAATACTTTTTAAAGAGGACCTGTCACCCTAAAAAAAGCACTAGGAGCTTCTTGCTAAAGTAAGCGGCTCCTAGCGCTACCACATTTTAGCAGTGTTAAACTGCTAGCTATATCGCAAACCTGCAGACTCTGCAGCGCCATACCCTCAGAACACCGGACCGAGCTTACAGCGGTCCGGCGTATTCATGAGGGGGCGGTATGGGGTGAAGGTGACTGCTGCATGAAGTGTGGAAGTCACTGTCAATCTATGGTGTGGGAGGGGCTGTCCGGGGAAGAAGCAGCGCCCCCTCATGAATACGCCGGACCGCTGTGAGGTGGGTCCGTAAAAATACACTTCTTAAAAAATGTAATTAATTCATTTTGCAGAAGCCTCCACATACATGGCCAGATGTTTATTTTATATGTGCGACCAAACAACGTGGAACATGCGCTAGTACAATAAGTATAGCAAACGCCAACACACTAAGGGACAAGCTAATACCACAAAAAGAGAAAGACAAGTGTGTAAAGGCTAAAATACAGTAAACTTTATTGAAATTCACAAACAATAGCTAAAGTGTCCTATATGCAAGATTAAAAACATTTAAAAAGTGTACAAATACACATCCATATACAACTAGGTGGGTCAGAGCCTGGTAACCAGGACCCACCTACGGCCACAGATCACAAGAGGGTATGTGAATGCAAATTCCTCACAACAAATGAAAATGGAGCCCTGACCACTATACCTATAATCTATCCAAAAGAAATATACTATACAGGGGGGACCCTGAGGAAGTCGCAATTAGGCGACGGAACGCGTGGGGTGCCTTCGGCCACAGTTCTGTGACCTGGCATTTCCTCCTCCCACTTGGGTCCTATACAGAACCATTTGACTACCTTGGGCTCTGTTCTGCTCTATACCTATGTGATCATCCCTTCTTCAACCTTATGGGACTACCACTGTTCCCTGTTTCCTTCTGCATTGGCAATTGACCTTTGGCTAGCGACATCATTAACAAGGGCTTTGGTCTTGTGAGTACTTGGACTGTATAGTATATTTCTTTTGGATAGATTATAGGTATAGTGGTCAGGGCTCCATTTTCATTTGTTGTGAGGAATTTGCATTGACATACTCTCTTGTGATCTGTGGCCGTAGGTGGGTCCTGGTTACCAGGCTCTGACCCACCTAGTTGTATATGGATGTGTATTTGTACACTTTTTAAATGTTTTTAATCTTGCATATAGGACACTTTAGCTATTGTTTGTGAATTTCAATAAAGTTTACTATATTTTAACCTTTACACACTTGTCTTTCTCTTTTTGTGGTATTTTATATGTGGTTTGGTGCTGACAGAATCCCTTTAAATAAAATTCTATTTATAATTCAACATATATTTTTTAATTTGATCCTAAAAGTCAGTTTAGATGCAGCAGATATGTTTGTGATTGTACTAACGCTGTCAAAACAACCTCATGCTGTGAAACGGGAATGACGTGGAACTCTATACATACTGTAGAGGAGGATTTATCAAGGCTGATAATGACATACAAAGCTTGATGGCGCACAGATAGGAATTTTTACTTTTCCCCCTGGGCTGGGCGCGAAGTTGGCCGCATCGGGGCATGATGTTGGCTGCATCGGGCCACGGAATGGACCGGCACAAGATTGGGATGCTCATTTGCTTTATCCTGTGACCGCTTCTGAAGCAGGACCTGGAGTAGTGTTGGTCAGGACACACAGTCATGTGGCAGACATAATAGGAGGCGATTTTCTCTTAGTATGACCGTCGTGATCTGTGGGGGAACGAAAATTACCCCATAAGGATGTCTGTCTGGAACCAAATAGAAGCCCCACTAGAGTGAATTCAGAATCCAATGCATCCAGACCCTCATGGATCAAAGGTACGAGCGGATGTTTATCAGGTTCTATTTTACGGTAGTGAACTGACCTTGTAACGGTAAGTATGGTAATTTTTCAAGGACACTTAAGTTTCAGATACAAATACATGGAATTTAGTTCCAGTCTGAGATAGTAGTATTTTCTTTATACAACACACACTCTCTACAACCCAATTCGGGATTAGAAAACTATCCTGCTTATGATGCCTTTCCTCTGAGGATCTGGACTTGAAGGGACTTGCCCGGAGCTACTGGTGAAGGTGTCCTAGAATTTCTAATATTATATTGATAAATTAAATCCTCCCGTAATCCCGTATGCTGATGGTATAATGTCTGTATAACACGGAGCCCCGCCACTGTATATAAAATCTGTGATTTATAGTGATTTCAGGAAATTCTTCAGCATTTACTACATCCTGCACAGAGGGTCAGGTTGGGCATAAACTATCAGGACTTGTGTTCCCTTCTAACATCCATTAAGTCCAGTCTATGTATAAAAACACGAGCCGTGACTTTGAAGCTGCCCAGATGTGGATGATCTATCCGTGCAGTGTCTTTTATGTACACAATGTGTGTGTATGTCTTATTACATAACCCAGTCATTGAATGAAAGGCCTTGAGTATTCAGAGTAATCATCTTGTGCGTCTCCCTTTAACCCAAAGGAATCGAGGATGTTTTTAAAATCTTTCGGTATTGTTATTTTATCACTGTTTACATGGAGATGATGATGAGGAGCCAGGTGTTAGTCTTAAACATGGCCTTATATGAAGAAGTGTGCCAGGGGATCAAGAATCCAAAGCACTTGTGTAGTGCCACCGAGTATATACACTGTGTACATGAGCTATCTACACGCCGGTCCTGATTCTTTCCCATAGATGGAGAGAATGTGCCAAGTACCGAGCTTCTCCGAGGTCAAGGCTTCTGACTGAAGAAGGAACAGACAACCCGTCCTCGATTGTAACCGTGTGGAATATAACTATTGCAATTGGCTGAGGAGGGGTTATTTCATAATTTTAGTTTCAGCCATTAAAATATTATTTTAATATTATTATTTAATACTATTAAAACAATTACCGTACATTTTTGTCTTTCTGACAAAAAAAAGAACATGAACAGGAGGTAAATTTGTGAATCAAAAAACCTGCTGCAAAACCCCACATTTACATTTACAGGCAGTCCCCAGGTTACATACAAGATAGGGTCTGTAGGTTTGTTCTTAAGTTGAATTTGTATGTAAGTTGGAACTGTATAATTTATCATTGTAATCCCAGACAGAACTTTTTTGGTCTCTGTGACAATTGGATTTTAAAAATGTTGGGTTGTCATAAGAATCAGGATTAACACTAAAGGTTCATTACAGACACCTGTGATTACTGTTATAGGTGTTTATTGTAGCCTAAGTATAAAGTACAATAAATTACCAACATCCAGAGGTCCTTTTGTAACTAAGGGTCGTATGTAAGTCGAGTGTTCTTAAGTAGGGGACCATTAAGTACCATAAACCTTTCGATGTATCCAAAAAGGTTTATGGTACTTAATAAATATATTATAGGATTTCTTTTATATACAGGCGGTCCCCTACTTAAGAACACTTGAATTACATACGACCCCTAGTTACAAACGGACCTCTGGATGTTGGTAATTTACTGTACTTTGGTCTCAGGCTACAATAATCAGCTGAAACAATTAAGCTTTATTGTCTGTAATGAAGCTTTATAGTTAATCCTGATTCTTATGACAACCCAACATTTTTAAAATCCAATTGTCACAGAAACCCCAAAAATTCAACTTAAGAACAAACCTACAGAACCTATCTTGGACATAATCCGGGGACTGCCTGTATAAATATCTTGCCATATATGGTACATATAGATTTTTTCTATTTTCTTGCTTCTATATGACTAAAGACCTTATTGGCCACTAAAAAAATAGTTTCTAGACTAATTGACCACATCCTGCTTCCTATGCCAACTAGACGGGTCTGCCCGGAGCGCTGGGATTTTCACATATACCTTTTGTGCCTCTGGGTTAATCATTTTCATTTCCAGTTCTGCAGCTGCCCACGTAGCCAACAGTTGTGATGAGGATGTGATCTTGGAGAAGTGCTAATTAATCTCACCCTAGAGACTGCACAAGTTACCTCTATGACTGTCGAGGGCTCAGCTGGCATGTTCAGATAGTGTTTCTACATGGAGATTATGCCTGGGGTAATAGAAATCAATGTCCTCTCAGTTGTCAGGGACCAGGAACCCCAGAGAGTCATAACATATTGATGAACTGATCAGCATTTCAGAATTAGGAGAAGAGGGATTATTAATCAGACTTTTTCAAGTCTTGCTGAAGTCACACCCGACCGTACATGCTGTATACACGAGCTGGAGGTTTCTTGCTTGTAATAGTGCTCCGCATTTTCATATACGCTCAATGGCGGCGGTGTACAACTCCTTTAGATGCTAACCTAAGTTACAGTACATAGAAGGCATCAACTCTGTGAATTAAAGCAACAAAAACCTTATTTTACTACTATCCAAAAAGCAAAAAGAAAATTGGGGCAAAAAAGACACAAGATGTAAACTTAATATTGCAATGTGGAGTTGGAACCTCAACTCCTTCTTTTACTATTATACTATTTACTACTCTACTTCCATCAATAAATAAAGACCTGGGGGACATTTATCATAAGTCGATGCTAAGTTGACCTCCTGATGTATCTGGTGGGCGCCGCACTGTTGGACAAATCTACACCAGGACCTGTCAGCCTACAGACTTTCAGGTTTGAATATTCACAGGCTATAGCTAGAGCCTACACGACACCACTGACCGTGCCCCCATTGACACCCCTCAACACCTACATGGCTGGAAATAATTGCTATTACGTGCAGTTCACTAGTAGCTGCATTTATTTCAGGACCTGATAAATGTCCACCTAGGATTCTCATATGTGTGATCAGCCATTTTATAAATTTTGCATATAACCTAAAACCAAAACAATCCCCACGTCTTCCATTAGATCATGTAAAACACTGAATTAGATAACTGTATAATAAAATGAGTTTCTGGCATATCTATCCTTATGTACCTCCAGTTGTTTACCAAGCCAACATGTCGTCCTATAACGGTTATCGTGACTATCCTTTTTACTTGTTTTTCCCACCAGTAAGACCTCAAGCCCATACGACCCCTAGTCCAACCCCTCTTTCTTCTAAATTGTGGCCCACCAAAGAAAGGTAAAGAAAGGTGTACAGTTCCCTTTATGTAATTTATAGGAAACCCCTTGGAGAGGGAAATCGTATTGCTTTCTTCCATTCATTGTATTTAAATGGGAATATTTGTGAAAATCCGTTTAGAAATTTTAATGTTTAACGCTACATTCACACTACCGTATGGGGGACGTATATACAGCTGATATACGTCCCCCATAGATGGCAATGGGCGCACGGCGCCCTACGGGAGTGGTATGGTGCATCTCACGTGCGGCGCCGTACCGCTCCGTACCCCGGAAAAAGATAGGACCTGTCCTATCTTTTACCGTAATACGGCGCAGTGCGCCATGTATCTCTATGGAGAGGGGCGGGGGTGAGCTGCGCTCACCTCCTCCTCCTCCTCCTCTCCCCGTGCACTGCCGTTGCCCGCTACGGTACGGGCGGGCAACGGCAGTGTGAATGTAGCCTTAGACAAATTTTTCGGCCTTTTTTTGGTAAAGTTGTATTTTGTTTCATATGCACAGAAGTCAATATTGTAAGAATTGGTGCTGATTTCTTACTTACCATACCCGATTCTAGTGCCGCATTTAAGCACATATGTTTACTAGGTGAGTTAAAGAAGAGGATGCTGATACATGGGAACAGGGAAAGGTGAGTATACAGTATGATTATTACTGTTGGGGCCAAGCAGTTGGGGGACCACCGGCTTACATCATCCTTTAGATTTTGCCACGTTATTCTAGCTATGTGTATCATTCCCATCTCGTAAAGGAGATATAGTTGTGATTTATTTTTTGTAGCCTTTAAAGGTCCATTTACAAAGGGTAATGGTTGGGGAACTGACCCCTTGTACAGACGCTTATCTTAAAATGATTTCCTAAACGTGTAAATTGAGTGAATTGCATAAGCCCCACATGTTCTCACAGGGCACCAATTATGCTTTTTTAAAAAGTTTCAGTAGTTCTGGAAAAGTCTTTTTACGTTCTTAAGACATAGACTTTCTTTCATTTGCTTAGAATGGTCTGATTTTCCAGAAATTGCAAGTATCATGAATAATCACTTCACTTACTGTTAAATAAGCCATATTGTCTATGAATAACTACCTGGCTGCTGAGAAAAAGCAATCAGCAGAGCATCCAGGCTGTCAAGCTCACATTTACTGTAAAGGTGTAAAGTGTAATATGTGGGAGGTTTTCCCTATAAAACGCAGCTCTCTCTGTTTTTTATGATCAGTTCAATACCCCAACTGATTACTTTTTCTAAATATATATACCGGTATGTCTAAAGAGACCAAAGGCCCCGGACAACATATTGTTATAAAGGCGGTCCCCTACTTAAGAACACTCGACTTACATACGACCCCTAGTTACAAAAGGACCCTGGATGTTGGTAATTTATTGTGCTTTAGTCCTAGGCTACACTGATCAGCTGTAACAGTTATCACAGGTGTCTGTAATGAAGCTTTATTGTTATTTCTGATTCTTATGAGAACCCAACATTTTTAAAATCCAATTGTCACAGAGACCAAAAGTGTTCTGGCTGGGGATACAGTGATAAAATATACAGTTCCGACTTACATACAAATTCAACTTAAGAACAAACCTACAGACCCTATCTTGTATGTAACCCGGAGACTGCCTGTATATGGACCTGAGAACCCGTGACTTCTGTCTGGATATTTTTTTGCTGGAGTATATTTGGACTCTTCAGAATTCTGATGTTGGGCCCAGAAACCGATGGAAACTTACCGTCATTGTTAATGTCCAAGTCATGGAATTTATTGTGTTAAGGCACTACACCATACTTTTATGTACAATCTATATAGTTACATTGGTCCAAAAACTGAGCAGTGGTTGAATCAAGTTATAATAGATCAGAGAAGCCTCACATCTTGGTTATTTAACCCCTTTAACTGAACTGGGTATATATGGCGTTTTAAACACCAGCATTAATTGTCGCTCCTTGCCAGCATACCAGCCAGCCAGCCAGCATAACTTTGGCCATTGATAGAGTAATATAACTATAAAAAAAAGTATGGATGGCAGGTGTGGACTGGCCCTAAATAAGATAGCAGTTAGAAGAAATAGATTATGGTGAAACCTACCACGAAAAAAATGGTAGTGCTAACCCACAAATACATCGCACTAGCTGAGGCTGAGCTGGTGTCGGAGCATATTTTCATTAATTAAAGAAACCCCCAATTGCTTTAGTAAAGTGTTTTATACCTTATATTACAACCCCCCCCTTCGGCGCACCATGCGCGCGACCGTGCTTGTGGCTGATTTGGAAGTGCCGGAGAGTCCGTGATGTCACCGAGCACCCGGGCACACTGGCGCCTGCGCACCTTCCCTTGCATAAAACTTTCTTTTATGTCCCTTTTGGGAGATAAGATATTTTGAGTGTACAATGACTAATAAAATATTTTCTTGCATTTATGTACATGTGTCCTTCATAGTGTATTTTATGCACCGAGTAGGCGACTTTGTAAGTTGGTGTTGACTGGCAGTGGCCCCTTACCCAGTCTCACCCCAAAAAGCTTTTGTTGGTCCCATTAAATCATAACATTTTGAAATTCCATTCATCACTGGGGCAAAAAAAAAAAATTGCTTAAAGCTACAATTATAAAATATTCAGTTTCGACTTGCATACAAATTCAACTTAAAAACAAACGAAACTTCCTGTACTGTGTACTGTATATGCAGACACATGTCTGTCTTCTAAATCTCAATAAAATCTATTTTGGGCCATTCTAGCAATTTATTCTTCAATACTTTAGTGAAATCTCTTTGTTTTCGGTGGTAGTGCTTCCCATAGTAGCTTACATCTTGTGTCCTCCTTGGTTTATAGCTTTTACTGCTCTGCAGGACTCAGCTGTTCTTCACATTTGAGGTTTGTGACCCGCTCACCTCATGACCTTAACTTCCAATTGACTTTGGCATCCTGAAAGACAGTGAAGATTTTAGGTGTAAAACTATGTTGAAAATGGAGATGCTTATCTTCACCCTGGACCCGAGGCGCTGATGCATCCAGTCTCCATGGAACACGAAAACATTGATTTCTGTCATTTTCCTCAGTTGGGAAAACTCTATTCTTGATTGATCACCTCCCTGTAAAATTACGCTTTCTGCAGTATTTTGAGGGTTTTGCAGTGTTTAATAAAGTATTTTTTGCATCTACGAATGTAAAGACTTTGCTTAAAGTTGATCTGGTTGGTGGCGTATTTCCTGGGGATGGTATAAAGTGAATCTAAATGGATTTTTGATTTCTCCACTCTACAAGGCATCAATGTCTTTTGACGTCTCCTCTCCTGCAGTGCAAATCTGCCTTTTCTAAGCATTTGCATTGCACTATAATTGTGTGTTATAACTTACCTTGCTCCCTGACAAAATCCTGGGGTAGTCACAGGGGCTGGACTTTGGATTGGATGCATTTCAAGAAACAACCTGTGACTTGTCTGTTACCCACTCCTCAGATCTTGGCCCCCACCGTTGTGCTCCTGTCTAGCTCCTCCTCCTGCTTCTTCTCAGAGGTCACAGCCAGGTCAACCTGGCATCTGTGGGGGAGGGACAAGCTGTACAGGAGCACAAACATGGAGGACAGCCTGCAGCTCAAACAGGTCACATGTTGTTTTTTGAAATGCATCCAAACCAAAGCCCAGCCCCTGTGACTACCCCAGGATTTTGTCAGGATGCAAGAGTAAGTTATAACACACAATTATATTGTAATGCAAATTCTTAGAAAAGGCATAGAGGCAGATGTGCACCGCAGGTGTCATGGGCTTTTACAATCTGTCTTTAGTGAAAATGAGGTCCCTGATGACAGGTTCCCTTTAAATAAGTAGTTTAACCTCCTTCACAAATGCACTTGAAGGGGAAGTAGCCTAGTGACCTCCCTGCCACAAAGAATAGATATAGTGGTTAAATAGTCCAAACCAAGGAGTTTTTTTTAGGTTTGGGCCAGTTCTATCCCAACTTTTTGGTCAAAAAGTAGTTCCACAAGCAGCTTTTTGTAACACTATGGAGCTTATTTACTAAGGTCCCGCGGCTGCATTTCCGTCGGGTTTTCCGACGTTTTCGGGGATTGTGTAACGAACAAACAAACCGGCTTTCACGCTACAACGCGCGGGATTTAACATTTAAAATTGTGTCACAATCTAAGCACTTACATGCAGCGGGAAGAAGAAGGTGAATTCCGGCGGACCTGAGCGGGGAAGCGACACATGCAGGATATCGGGCGCACAATCTTATTGAATCTCGGCAGCTGTTCATTCTTGTCGGGGAACGCACCTCGGGGATGGCGCCAGGACAGGTAAGTAAATCTGCCCCCTATGTTGAAAATCTTCTTTTGCCTGGTTAACACTAAACTAAAGAAAAACCAAATACTTCCTCTATCTCCTATTTTCATGTTCATAGGAGCCTATCATCAGATCTACTCTGTGTGATTGAGGGATCAGACATTTCTATCCCTCTGCATCTGGCTGTAAGTCAACTGGCTGCAGCAGGAGCCTTTCAGCCTTTCCCCGTTTGCATTTGGGGAAAAATAATCCCATAAATGAAATCTACCGTGTGATTCATACCTTAAGTATGACTGACTGAAACCACTCTGCACTCTGATGTAATAGTGTTTTATGATTTTTTTCTTCCTCAAATTTTTTATTTTTTTTTTAAATATATCATATTTGTAAAACCTATTACAAGGTCAGGCCCTGCATCATGGTACAACGTCAGTGACGTTGCATTGTATGAATTAATCACGTATGAATCAGACGGTGGATTTCCTTTAACCCCTTATCATCCATGGCAGTTTTCAGCTTAACCCCTTAACGACTTGGCCTTTTTTAGTTTTTTCACTTCCATTTTTCACTCACCACCTTCAAAAATCTATAACTTTTTTATTTTTCCACATAAAGAGCTTATTTTCTGCATAACAAATTGCACTTCGTAGTGACTGTATTTAATATTCCATGCCGTGTACTGGGAAGCGGGAAAAAAATTCCAAATGCAGTGAAAATGGTGAAAAAACACATTTGCGACGTTTTCTTGTGGGCTTGGATTTTACAGCTTTCACTCTGCGTCCCAAATGACATGTCTACTTTATTATTTGGGTCGCTACGATTACGTGGATACCAAATCTGTATAGGTTTTATAATGGTTTCATAAAATTAAAAAAATTAAAACCTCCTGTACAAAATTTTTTGGGGGATTTTGCCATCTTCTGGCGCCAATAACTTTTTCATACTTTGGTGTACGGAGCTGTGGGTGGTGTCATTTTTTGCGACTTTTGATGGCGTTTTCATTACTATAATTTTTAGGACTGTGCGACCTTTTGATCACTTTTTATTGATTTATTTTTATATTTTTCAAAATGGCAAAAAAATGCCATTTTCGACTTTGGATGCTATTTTCCGTTACGGGGTTAAACGCAGTGAAAAAACGTTATTATATTTTGATAGATCGGGCATTTTCGGAGGCGTTGATACCTGATGTGTTTATGATTTTTACTGTTTATTAATATTTATATCAGTTCTAGGGAAAGGGGGGTGATTTTAATTTTTAGGTTTTTTTATTATAATTTTTTTTTAAACTTTTTTTAATTTTTACTTTTACTATTTTTCAGACTCCTTAGGGTACTTTACCCCTAGGTTGTCTGATCGATCCTATCATATACTGCCATACTACAGTATAGCAGTATATGGGGATTTTACTCCTCATACATTACAATGTGCTGATAGCACATTGTAATGAATGGGTTAAAACGAGACAGCTTCGGGCCTTCGTGAGACCCGAAGCTGTCATGGCAATGGATCGCCGCACCTTGTGACGTCATCGGGGAGCGATGATCCGCGGCAAGATGATGGCGCCCATGTGCCCAGCATTGCCGGGGGTGATCGGCATGAAAGCACCCGCGATCGGTGCTAGCACTGATCGCGGCTGTTACCGTTAACCCTTTGCTGCAATATACAGCAAAGAATTACCGGTTATGGAGAGGGCTCGGCCCGCAAGCCCTCTCCATGCACCTGGACACGGCATGCCGTACTAGTACGGTGCGCGTCGGGAAGGAGTTAATGACCAGACTCGATTTTTCCAATCTTCCCTGTGTCACGGTAATTGGTTATAACTTCGGAACGCTTTAACATATCCAAATGATTTTTGTAGGTATGTTCGTAAAAAGAGGGAAAATTTGGCAAAAGTTTGTAAAAATTCTTCATTTACGGAATGTCTGCTTTATGTTGAGATGATATTTTTTCTAGGATGTTATGAGGATGTTTTAGGTGCGATAGTTCTCATTTTCATGAAAATTGCCAAAACTCACATTTTGAGCGACAACTCATCTTCCAAGTGGCTCTGAAACGCCTAAATAATAGTAAAACTCCATAAATGACCCCACTATAGAAACTTCACCCTTCAACTTATGTCAAACAACTTCTATTAAGTCTATTTACCCTTTAAGTGTTTCACATGGGTTAAAACAATAAGGACCTGCGATTTAGAAACTTTTGAATTCTTTTGGAAAATACATTCATTTAGGTCAAAACTGACAGTTTCAGAATGAATACAATTATGAAACGCTCTGCAACGTTTGATTCTCCCGAGTGTACTGATACCCCATATGTGGTGGTAAACTGCTGCATGGGCGCACGGCCGGGAATAGAATGGAAGCAGCGCCATTCACACCATTCATCCCAGATGGGATGAGATACAATGTATAGATAATTCATTTTAAGGGTCTATAGCTTATTCATGAGATTTTATTAACTATTTCATGGAGGACACAAACAAAATCATCAATTTTTATTTTGAATTTTTAGCACTCTAGGCCCCCCCCCCCGGTTCACAGCAACATAAAAATAATATAATATCTTTATTCTCTGGATCACTATGATTACGGTGATACCTCATTTATATAGTTTTTCTTATCTTTGCTCAATTTTACTGAGCAAACCAATATTGACAATATCGACAACTTTTCAGGGCCATAACTTCTGTATTTTTCTGTTGTTGAGATCTGGTTGAGGGCTTTTTTTTTTTTGTTTTTTGTTTTTTTTTAGAAAGGAGTTTTTCTTTTCAGTCGTAACTTTTTTTCATCACTTTTTAGAACATTTTTTGTGATGGTGTTTAATGAAAAATTGCATATTGCTGTTTCCGTCGTTCACCGAGCGGGTTCAATATTGATTTAGATTTATTGTACGTTTTAATACGGATACGGTGATAACAAATATATACTTTTTTTTGTGTTTTATATAGTTTATATGCATTTTCCTTGTAACTGGGGAGATTATGGGACTTTATGGGACTTTAATTTATTTATTTATAAAATGATTTAAATTTTTTTTAATTTTTTTTTTTTTTTTTTTTACATATTCCAGATTTTGGCTTGAACTTTGGCTTCATCCGATCGCTTGTTCAAGCCCTTACACAGCAATACACTTGTACAGTGTAAGTAACTAAGCATTTTGCGCATGCTCTGTTACATACAGCTGGGTCCTTCCTGGAGGCGGAACCTGTCGTGAAGAGGAGCTGGCAGACTCGGGGCACTAGCTGGACCCCAGGGCTTTGGCAGGAGGGATCGGATCCCCCGGTAAGCTCACTGGGGGGTCCGATCCACGGGAGAAATAATTACACTCCGCGGTCATGCTTTACCTGGGCTTGTATGGGGTTAAACACCCGGGATCAGAGTTTTTCTGATCCCGGTTTTAGTGCCGGGTCTGGGCTGTGATATCACAGCCCGAGACCGGCACCAGTGAGACCCGTAGTCCCGAAATCTTCTTCTTAACCGCCGCCATAGAAAGGGGTCGCCTCAGAAGAAGTACCCTTAATGACCGCCATATAATCTCGATAAGGCGGTCATTAAGGGGTTAAAGGACACCTATCACCAGTATGAAGGATTGTAAACCAAGCACAGGTATGTGCCCCCTCTGGCAGGATCCGCTGTTCTTTGAGTGTACTATGCAAATGAGCCCAAGGGGTTCCAAGATCTATTAACACCTATGGAGCACAGAGCCCCTCAGGTTCTTTTGCCTAATTTTAAAGCCTTTTTACTGTAAAAAACAGCGCATAAGAAGCTAAAAGAAGAGTGGACCCTGTCAGAGGGGGCACACACCAGTATGTCCTTGTGATTGGTTTAAAATTCTTCATTTTGGTGGTAGATGTCCTCTAAAGGGATTGCTCAGTTTTTCCAATGCACTTTCTTTATGACTTCCTAAGTGTTTTCTAGATCTCTACTTGCTGCATTTGAAAAGGAAAACTCATTGTTTACTTCATTTGGATAAAAATCAGTCCATGACCCATGATCATCAGAGAGAGATCGTCGTCGGAGAGCAGAAATCTAGAAAACAGTGAGAAATTGATATAGGAAGTATATTGGAAAATTGTGTAACTTTTCATTACACAGATATTATCAATAATTGCTGAGAGTGGACAACCCCTTTAAATGTATCCTTGGTTATGTCCTAATCATCAATCAGGTCTAGACTTGTTATTTAGTGCAGATGAGCAGGAGATTATTATTTATGTTTGTATGTTCTTATTTCTAGATAGTGGTGCAGGCTGACAAACGGCGAGCATTGTTTTATTTGTTCCTTTGAGAGTTTTGTCATCTCTACTGGAAGGTTTAGATGTTGCTGTAGAACCCATCGTCAGGATCTCAGAACCCTGCGCACTTCACTCCTGTCTTTGTATTATTATCAGTATACGGCTACATAATCATCCATATTCTGTGCTCCCTATGTTGTTTTTTGCAGTCTATTTCTGTCTGTTTTGTATTCCTTCCTCACACATTTGTCTGGGTCTTACAGTTCAGACTGCTCATTTTTTTTGTGTACCCGTCGTAGAATGACTTATTATTATTCAGTTGACATTTATTTTCTAGTCAAATTGTTCATTTGACAGGGAATCAAAGGCAGTACAAATAATAAAAGATGTGTTTTTAATTCCACGCGTCACATATGTTCACAGCAGGACTGGAAGGACTGTAAAAAATCGGAGTCTTCATTCTGGTAACGCACAGCCAAGAGTAGCTCATTTCCATTGAAGAGTATTAAAATAGACACATTTGGCATGTCGCATTATCAGGTAATATACTTTACTAAATATCTCATTTAAACATTTTTAAAAAGGTTATTGAGGCAAATTGTAAGAAGAAAGTTCAACATGATTGATGACAGCAGATCTTGTGCTGTCACCGAGGACCCGATATTGTAACTGGCCATATTAATAACATTTATCTTTAATTCATGACTTCTGGCTGTGATTTCCTCCCACTAGTTGCAGTGTGGGACTCCGTTCGCTTTTGATATTTCAATTTATTATTAAAATGGAAGGGGAATACGGGGATGATTGGATGGGGTTAAAAACATGTATGTGTATGAATTTTTAATATACTGTATATAATTTTGTTTAAGCCAAAGAATGTGCTGAAAATAAAGCCCAACTCGGCTTATGCACAAGTGTATAAAAAATAAATTTACAGTATTTTTCAGACTATAAGGCGCCCCGGAGTATAAGGCGCACCATCAATAAATGCCTGCTAAAACATCTAGGGTCATATATAAGGCGCACCGGATTATAAGGATGAATGACCGGCAGGTGGCCGACCTGTGCACAGTTCAAGGCAGCTGTTGTCTGTAAGTACAGTTCATATATAAGGCGCACTGGACTATATGGCGCTCCTTTGATTTCTGCGAAAAAAAAAAGAATTTTTGGTGCGCCTTATAGTCCGAAAACTACAGTACATACTTTCTTTCCGATGCTCCTTGTGGTTCCTTTTCTCTCTTGTCTTCGTGTATAACAGAGCGGGCAGTGTCATAGTGTGGCCGTGTCATAGTGTGCAAACGGGCAGAGTGTATGGATGTGTCTCTGCTTGCTTTGTTATACATAAAGACAAGAGAGGAGCTGCAGGGAACTTTAAAAGGTAAGTACGTAACTTTATTTTTTATACACTCGTACATTGGGGAAAAAAAGTATTTAGTCCGCCACCAATTGTGCAAGTTCTCCCACTTAAAATAAGAGAGAGGCCTTCAATTAACCTCATAGATATAACTTAAAGGGAACCCGTCACCACTATTTTCACAAATACAGCTAGTGACAGGTTCCTATAGAGCTCTAATAACTATTTGACACCCTGCTTGTAGCTAAAAATTATGCCCCTGAGATTCCCATATATTCAACTTTATAGTTTTATCTGGTAACTAAGCATGGCTACATGTAGTCCAGGTGGGCGTGGCCTCCTCGGGCTGAATCCAGCAGCTCCTCCCCATCCCTATCTCTGTATGCTGCTATAATGTCATGTGACCAGGGTGACATCATCGCAGGTCCTATAGCTTTTGTAGCATTAGGAGCTGTACACTAAGCATATATGTCATGAAATCACAGCATATTTTATCACATGAAATCACAGCAGCCTGCATGCAGAGGAGTAGAAGTCCATGGAGGCTGATGTGATGGTTTTATGTGGTCAGATATGTACATGGGGTATAGTTTTCATATTAAGTAGCTCAAGGACCTTTGATGATGTCACCCTGGTCACATGACATTAGGCCACGCCCCCGTGGACTAGCTCCAAAGCTGCATAGATACCAGGCAAGATTATAACTCTGATTTTATGGGGATCTGAGGGGAACAATTTTTAGCTAAAAGCAGGGTGTCAGATAGTTATTAGAGCTCTATGGGAACCTGCCACTACCTGTATTTGTGAAAATAGTGGTGACGGGTTCCCTTTAACTATTGTTTTCACTTTTTGCCCCTCAATCTAGATAATCAAATTATTTGCAAATCATGGTGGGAAATAAGTACCGTCTATACGCTAGTGATAGGGATACCCTATAAATTATAGTTCAAGTAAGATATTCTTAGTCAGCATTTAAGACATCATTTGGCAACAGACCTTCAAGCTTACAAAGGAATCAAAGGTGTTTTTGCATAAAGTGTATTATGAAACAGCGCAAACACTAGGTTACAATCTTAACTATAAAAAGTGTCTAGCAACCCTACCTGTGTCAACATAAGGGGGGGATATTTAAGAATGACTAAATATTCCTGATGCAATGTGTAACAACACACTGAGAAGTAAACCTACGTCTTTCAGGGAAGATTAGTTCAGTAAATATCATTGTTAAGACTACGTGTGGAATTCGCCTATTCTAAAGTGTATAAAAGACAACTACCTGTTCAAATAAAGTGTGCTTTTTGCTCAGACTAACTTCGAGTCTGTGTATATCACATATTGCTTGTGAGCTCCAAGTACTATTTAATAATTCGGCTTCCATCCAATATGCTCCCTGCACTGGTCGACTTGAGAGCAGACCCAACACTAGTATAAGCAAATTTTTTTCAGCACAAAAATGTGCTGTCCCCCCGCGGGTCTTGTTTTCTTCCGTCTGGCAGCGGCACTTCCGTGCGACGTTGCGGCGCACAGCCTCTGACGTCAGCCGGCTGCCAGCACACACAATATTTGAGCAGCAGCGGCTGATGTCAGAGCCTGTGTGCCGCATCCTTGCATGAACCTGCCGCTGCTTGACAGAAGAAGACCAGTGGGGTGCGTTGGAAAGGTGAGTATTGACTTAATATTTTTAATGAATTGGGCAAACTGGGGCTGGTTATATACTTGAATAGGGAGCTGGCTATATACTGGGAGCAGGCAGGCAGGCTGCCTATATACTGGGGACAGGCTGGTTAGCTTTATACTGGGGGGCAGGTTGGTTGGCTGGCTATATACTGGAGGCTGGCTGGCTATATACTGGGAGCTGGATGACTATATATTGAGTGCTTGCTATAAACTTGGGGTACGGGCAGGCTGTTTACAGGGGCAAGGGAGCTGGCTGGCTATATACTGAGGGTAGGCTGTGACCAATGAGTTTCCCTCCTTAGGCTTACACTCGAGTAATAGGTTTTCCCAGTTTTTTGTGGTAAAATTAGCAACCTCATCTTATATTGGCTTATTCTCGAGTATATACGGTATTTGGTAAACAAAAGCTTATCTCAATACTTTGTTATATATCCTTTTTGGCAATGACAGAGGTCATATGGTCATCAGTCAGTAGGGAGTGCACAGGCCTTTGCTTTGAATGACTTCAGAACATCTGAGGCCACATGACATCACTAGTCTCTTCCACAATTCTGTGACTGTTGTGTTTCTTGGCCATAACTTTGTCACTAAGGATTTTGCAGAGGTTTTTTATTGGGTTTAGATCAGGACTCTGGGTTGGTCATTTCATTGTTTGGATGTTTTCTTTGTTTTGAGGAACTGCTTTACTGGTTTTGTTGTGTAACATGGAATTATCCTGCATGAAAATTGCTGGCTGAATGAGTAAAGAATGCAAGGAAGGAACCACGTTGTTGAAGAATGTTCTGATACACACTTGCATTCACTCTGGCGTGTAGCTGTATGAGAGGTCCAACTCCAGCTTCAGAAAACATTTACCAAACCATGACACTTCCTCCACCTTTCACTGACTTCAGTCTTTCCCCAGTTTGTTGACCAAAGTTATGTTTCTCAAAAGATGCAAATAAACTTGCTTTTATCACTAAAATGAATTGTGGACCAATTGTCCTCTGTCCACACAACATGCTCCTCAGCAAAGGTTAGTTTAGGCTCTTTCTGCTAATTAAAACTTTGGTCCCTGCAATTAGGGCTTTTAATTCAAATGCTCTTAAATGTTGTGACACTGTATGAGGAAACAGATCTTTACCCTGTTCAGTGGTAAACTGGCAAACAATTCCAACTGCAGTATTGATAATATTACCAATGGAGATTCTCTGCATTATCCTGTCCTCTCTTGCATTTGTCTTTCAAGGGCAACCAGCCTTTTTTGGGGGGACTTGAATGAGTTTGTGCTGTTGTAAGGATGCAATATTCTAGAAATCAGACTTGAAATGACCAACTTATCTTGCAATGACCCCTTTGTCCATTATTTGTAAAACTTGCTGCCGGAGGATTTCCATCATTTTGAAACGGCGCACCATTTTTCCAAAGTTGCAGACAACTGCAAAGTTAGGCGCCAATTACATAGGGTATGTCAAATGCCAGGTCTACACAGTGTTCATTTACAAAAATATCACTTACATTTTTATTCGGTCCTTTAAATATGTACAATCAATAAAATAGGCTTAAAATACCGCTAATTTATTCATGTTCGGATATATTCACATAGGACTACACAATTTTGATCTCAAGTATGGGTATGTATGTATGTATGTATGGATGGATGGATGTGTCTCTTAATGTATGTGTGTATATTCATGTGTGTGTGTGTGTATGTGTGTGTGTGTGTGTGTATGTATGTGTGTGTATGTGTATATATATATATATATATATATATATATATATATATATTACAAGAAATAGAATATACAGGCGGTCCCCTACTTAAGGACACCCGACTTACAGACAACCCATAGTTACAGACAGACCCCTCTGACCCCTGGTGAAGCTTACTGAATGCTTTACTATAGTCCCCGATTGCAATGATCAGCTGTAAAGTGTCTGTACTGAAGTTTTATTGATAATCCTTGGTCCTATTACAGCAAAAAATGTTTAAACTCCAATTGTCACTGGGGCCAAAATTTTTTCTTGTCTGGATCTACAATTATAAAATATACAGTTTCGACTTACATACAAATTTAACTTAAGCACAAACCTCCGGATCCTATCTTGTACGTAACCTGGGGACTGCCTGTATATCATTTTCATAAAATGTTAAGTCTTTATGTATTCTTATGCTGATTTTAGATTACCTTTATACTATACCTTAATTGTACTATACTTTTTTTTTTCTTTGCTTTATCCTATGCACTATTCTGTATAAACTGTGAAGTAATGCAAGTAATATACTATCTACGAGTTGAGTCCTACCTAATGATACATATAAATAGTAAATAGTATAATATATAAAATGAAAATATAAATGTATGAATAATATTATCCAAGGAAATATAAGTCATATAAACATAATTTAGCAATACAAATTTTAAAAAAAAAGAATAAAATGTATAAATAGTCAAAATAAACCGAAGTATAATATAGGAAATAAACAATCTTTTGGCTTTTTAGCTTGTGATGTTTAATCCAGTATCAACTTGCATGCGCTCCAGCAGAAGGATTAATAAGTAATAAACAGCATCTCAGTCTAATCCATATTCTCGTTTAAGTTTCGGTGACAGGCGTCCTCCTCGGGGGAGAGCAAGTTCTTTTTTTTTTGAGGTTAGGTGATGAGCCTCGTTCCCCGAGGACGGGCATTGTGAAAACAATCTTGATTTTGTACATGCTAATCTAATCTCCATTTCTCCATCTATTACGGCACACTGGAAAGTGTGGCTGATCTTGTATGCAAATAGCCGGCTTATTAGGCATTGTGACTGTATGTGCTAATGTCTCGGTTGGAACCTTGTGGGATTTTTTTTTACTTTTTTTTTTTTTTTTTTTTTTTTTTTTTTTAATCCAACCGTCAAAGCTGTAAAAATGAATGATGATTACTACATAGCTTTGAAGAACAAAGAAAAGTCACCGCATTTTATCGGTGTCAGATGTCTCAGATCTTGACAGCATGATGGTTACCGATGAACAAGGCTGCTGATTTTGGGTTAAGTAGCTTGTGTAACAGATATACATTTATATAAAAGAAAAAAAAAAATAATAAAAGAAATACTGTCATCACCCACTTGTACGGGTTTTATTGGCAGGACTAAAATTATAGTGTAAGATGCTTTCAGTAGCGACATTTTGTAATAAACGGTTATCAGGCGATGCCAGTGGCAGTTAATGGGATTATTCAGCAGGCAACATGAGCAATCGTCTGAGTCTCAGAAGAGCTACTCAAATCCTTCTTATTTAACCCCATGCGACACTGTGTTATAATTATATTCACTGTGCCGCGATTTTATATAATACCATTTCGATAAAGTTTCCTTCAAATATTTTATCGTAAAAAAAAAAATATGTTCTAGTCATTGTGAAAATTTCTTTATTTTGAGTTAACTATGACTATAGCTGGTATAAATATCTAAGATTTTACCTTGCATGTTGTAATAATATTGTATATAAAAAATAGCCCTAATGTATTCCACAGCTCATCACATCATTACAGGCGGTCCCCTACTTAAGGACACCCGACTTGCAGAAAACCCATAGTTAAAGACGGACCCCTCTGCCCCCTGTGACCTCTGGTGAAGCTCTCTGGATGTTACTATAGTCCTAGACTGCAATGATCATCTATAAAGTGTCTGTAATGAACATTTATTGATAATACTCGGTCCAATTACAGAAAAAAAAATTTTAAATTCCAATTGTCACTGGGGCAAAATTAAATTTTGTCTGGATCTACAATTATAAAGTATACAGTTTCGACTTACATACAAATTCAACTTAAAAACAAACCTATGGACCATATTTTGTACGTAACCCGGGGACTGCCTGTTTTGTATAATGAAATCATACATTTAATTTAATGTACATTTTGGGTTTCTCTCACTTATGTTACACAAAAGATTTATTCCTAATTACGGTACAATGATTTTCATGTTTAAATAAAGTTGCTTACACTAAAAGTTAAATAGGAATAAAAAAAAGATTGAACACAAGACTATGCTAAGGTTGTTTGCAAATAGCATTTTATCCCGTCTTGTATGGAATGTGCACAAAAACCTTCATTGGTAAAATCTACTGTGTTTGATACACTTTAAAATCGCATAAAGAATTGCTTTGTTCAAGTTGTCTTATTATCATAACTCATATGAAAAATTAAAGTACAGTTCTGAATGTGATTGTGATTAAAAAATCAAATCATAATATATTTTTTTTTTATATTGTAGAAGTAATGTTGCAGAGAGAGATCAAAAAGCATAAAATAATAAAAAAGAAAACATAATATTTTTAAAATTCACAAATGATCGGCAAATAACCTACAGATCCTTAATGTCTCCAACTATAAATTTAGTCTTAAGACTGGAGACGTAATATCATGAGGTTTTAATATTTCAACATAGGCATAAAGGACAGTAGTGGGGGAGGCATCTATGTAAATTAGGTGTCATACTGGCTGTTATGTCACAACAGGAGAAGATGATTACTTTCAATGTCAAAATGTTCATCTCTTAGCCAGTTTACTATAGTCTGGAAAAATCAGTTGTAGGGATGGATTGTGTCTTGGTAGGCCGCTCAGCTCCAGGCAGTCCCCGGTTATGTACAGGATAGGTTCTGTAGGTTTGTTCTTAAGTTGAATTTGTATGCAAGTTGGAACTGTATACTTTATAATTGTAACCCCAGGCAAAACATTTTTTGGTCTCTGTGACAATTGGATTTTAAAAATGTTGGGTTGTCATAAGAACCAGGATTAACAATAAATCTAGAAGACACCTGTAATAACTGATCATTGTAGCCTAAGACTAAATTACAGTAAATTACCAACATCCAGAGGTCCGTTTGTAACTAGGGGTCGTATGCAAGTCAGGTGTTCTGACAAGGGACCGTCTGTATTGCATAAATCCTTGGCAGATGTGACACTGGAAGAGATTTTAACTTTCTGTACCCCCAGCACTGGAGAAAATCCCACCTAAGGCTATATTCACACTGTTGTTGCCCGCCCGTACCGTACCGGGATCGTAGTTTTTCCGATCCCGGGTGTTAGTGCCGGGTCTGGGCTGTGATATCACAGCCCGACACAGGCACCAGCGAGACCCGGTGTCCTGAAATCTTCTTCTGACGCGCCGCCGTAGTAAGGCGTCGCATCAGAAGAAGTACCCTTAATGACCGCCGTAGAAAGCCGATACGGCGGTCATTAAGTGGTTAAAAATGTTGGGTTGGCATAAGAACCACGATTAACAATAAATCTTAATTGTAGACACCTCTAATAACTGTTATAGCTGATTATTGTAACCTAAGGCTAAAGTACAGTAAATTACCAATTACCAGAGGTCCGTTTGTAACTAGGGGTCGGGTGTTCTTAAGTATGGGACCCCCTGTACTATGTTATAAACCAACAACGACAATTTTAAACATGAATAAACATGAATTCATCCATAAATATGAATTAGGTTGTTGCGGTAGTTCATACCTTCTGGACTTCTGGTTTCTAAAGTAAGTATCCAGAAGGCTTCTCTGGCAAGGACCTTCTGGCACCAGTCTCCTTCTCTTTTGGGCTTGAACACCTTTTCGATAGGTATTACTTGCATTGTTCTGAGGTCCCCGAAGTGGTGTTCCTTAAACTGCTTTGAGGCTCCAGAAAGGTTTGGGGTATTATTTAAGGTTGTCGAGTGAAGATCGTTGCTCCTGAAATATGTTCCTCTTTTATTTGAAATAAAATAGTGTTTTTATTCATCAACTCTATGGAACCAAACATTGTTGGATATCTTTTAGTTTTTTGTAGCTTATGGACTGACCCCCCCGACTCGGTTAATCCTATAGACTGACATATAGCACTTAAGGTGAGCTGTTTCTTCCGTTTCAATACTTTTATAGGCTATGATGAAGGGCAATAACTACAAAACATCTGCCCATAGTCTGGCTAATATCCAACCTTATGTTTCACGCTTCCTTTATGGACCAAGCTCTGACTGGCATTGACCACTGGAGTAGTAATGTTGAAATAGTGAGGGATTGAAAAGGTTCATAAACTTTTTCTGTTCTGTTTTTTTTTAAATGTAACCAATTCCCAGTTCTTCAACTTTATTGTTATTTGCCATTATTACTTACTATTATGGCCTCACTTTATTAATTTTAGTTCCCCATCATGCCCTATGCTGAAAGTAGATTATCCTTTTTTTTTTTTTTTTTTGCAGTGGGGTAAAATGGGTCGAAAGGATGCCTCTGCCACAAAAGTCCCGGTTGATCAATATCGCAAGCAAATCGGTAAGTTCTTCTAAATCGGGTATTTTGCCCTTTGCGTATTTAAGATTAATTCATGACAACCTCTGTAAAGGGCTTTTATAGCTATTAAAATGTACAAAAAAAAATCACAAATACAAGTGTCAGAGTTATTTGTTTTTGTCACAGTCGACCACGTATACATTCACATTGGTGGAACGTCTAGAACAGTGATGGCAAACCTGTTAGACTTCAAGTGCCCAAACTACAACCAAAACCCACATATTTTTCGCAAAGTGCCAATGAATCAATTTAAGCAGTAACTTATAAAAGCACCTGAGGACACCAATACAGTAGAAAGAAGTAGTTTCGGAATATCATTTTTGCTTCCTTCCAGGGTCATGGGCTGCTTGGGACTGCAAGAGGCCTTGAGTCGTGTCTGTGAACTCTACTCGGGTGACGTGCGGGTGCCCGTCGAGAGGGCACCCGTGCCATAGGTTCGCCACCAGTGGTCTAGAACATCCAACAATATCCATCCGACTCAAATAAGTTAATGGAATGGTGGCTAAGTATACAAACTACCGTATATACTTGAGTATAAGCCGAGACCCCTAAACAAAAACTGGGAAAACCTATTGACTCGAGTATAAGCCGAGGGTGGGAAATGCATTGGTCACAGCCTCCCAGTATATAGTCAGCAAGCCTCTTTAGTATATGGCCAGCCCCCAGTAGTATGTATATGGCCAGCCCCCAGTGGTATGTATACAGCCAGCCCCCTTTAGTATGTATACAGCCAGCCCCCTTTAGTATGTATACAGCCAGCCCCCTTTAGTATGTATACAGCCAGCCCCCAGTGGTATGTATACAGCCAGCCCCCTTTAGTATGTATACAGCCAGCCCCCTTTAGTATGTATACAGCCAGCCCCCTTTAGTATGTATACAGCCAGCCCCCTTTAGTATGTATACAGCCAGCCCCCTTTAGTATGTATACAGCCAGCCCCCTTTAGTATGTATACAGCCAGCCCCCTTTAGTATGTATACAGCCAGCCCCCTTTAGTATGTATACAGCCAGCCCCCTTTAGTATGTATACAGCCAGCCCCCTTTAGTATGTATACAGCCAGCCCCCTTTAGTATGTATACAGCCAGCCCCCTTTAGTATGTATACAGCCAGCCCCCTTTAGTATGTATACAGCCAGCCCCCTTTAGTATGTATACAGCCAGCCCCCTTTAGTATGTATACAGCCAGCCCCCTTTAGTATGTATACAGCCAGCCAGTCCCCTTTCGTATATATATAGCCAGCCAGCCCCCTGTAGTATACAGCCAGTCAGCACCCTTCAGTAGCCAGCCCCCTTTATTAGCCAGCCCCCATATTGAAAAAGTACTTAAAAAAATTAACTTTCAAACTCACCTTTCTGATGCTCAGTGCGGCTCCTCTTCTGTCTACTCAGCGATGCTGCAGTCCTCGCAGCTCCTCTTTTCTTCTTCTGTCTCATGTAACAGCCAGCAGAGCCGCGGCAATGCGCATGCCAGCGCAGACTATGATGCGGCTGCTGATGACGTCATATTATGCGAGCAGACCGCATGGCCGCATCTCTGCCGACTGTCACAGCAGACAGAAGAGGAAGGGCAGGGACCAGAGCATCACGGAGAAGACAGAAGAGGAGCCGCGCCGAGCATCGGGAGCGCTGGAAGGTGAGTATATAAGTTTTTTTTTAAAACATGTGTATATATGGATGCAATTAGCATTGCTGCTGAAGTCAGCATCGTTTTACCATATTGTTAGTTAAGGATTGATATTTTCTTAACTCGACTCATCTAAGCTTTTTATTTTTCCTAAAAAAAACATAGAGTCTGCAGTCATTTTTATTAAATTCATGTTCTATGACCTGCAGTCTTGCCTAAAACTTCAAACAATTCTCTCAGGACCAAGAAAGAGAGATTTTTTTTTTTTTGCTCACTCCGCAGAATTTCAAACTAAGTAGAAAATATAATAAAAAAACTTTGAGGGAAAAAAAATTCTGTACTAAACTGGGAAGAGCGGATTGACAAGCGATTTCTTTATACATCTAATATAGTTAAAGTCAATATTTCCATCTTCAAGTGTTCCCATTCTTGCAAAATATAGAGAAATGCTGACACGTGACAATGAACCCAACAGGTTTTGTTACTGTAGACCATTAGTACTGTACATCACTATGCAGCACCTCTGTTGTAATGCTGTCAGAGATTACAAGGGTGAAGAAATCAAGTAATTATGATTCTTTTTTTCCCTCTACAAACAATGGGGTTGCATTATGAATACTAGTACTTGATTCCCTTTGTGCTAGTGTGACATGTTCCTATGAAGTATAAATAAATTGGGGACATCACTGCACCAAAAACACAAATCTGCTCCTGCTAGAAGCTGACCATGGTCTGTGCAGTAATTTACAGTACCTTCTGGTGTAAGTTATTGTACATTTCCAAGGTCACTAGAGGCCCCATTCCCTCCATTTAACTACTCCCGAAAAGTGCAGGACATCTGAGCAGTTGCACCTTGGGTGAAAAATCACTGAAGCCAGGAAAAGAAAAATAAACTGTATGTGTCCATTAGCCAAAAAAGTCAGTGTGATTCTTCCCCAAGTGCCACTGGTTAATCATGCTTGGTAGATTTTCTTTGAAGACAACTACTTATCCTGCATACACTTACAGTAACAGAAAAAAAAATTCACATCAGAATCCATCATGATAAACAGTGGGACTCTTAACCACAGTGACAGTGATTGGACCTATCTTCTTATATTTGTTATCCATCAACTTTAATAATTATGCTAATTGGCATGAAGGGCTCTAGTGGTTGTTTCCAGAGCTGTAACTTCACAAGCTATTACAATTAGAAGAGCATGATCTTCCCTCCCTCTACACTTTCTGCTGTAGGTAACAAAGGTGGGGGATGGGAGAGAAATGTAACAGTTTGTGAACTTGCAGCATGGAGGGGCTCTGGTTACAACCCCAAAGCCCTTTGGGCTCATTAGCATACTTTTAAAAGTTGATTTTAGAAGGAAAGAGGCTGTAGATAACAAATATAAGAAGATTATCACAGTCACGGTGCCTGGATCTATGAGTAATGTCCCTGGCTTATCATGATGGATTTTGATTTTCTTTATGGGTTAGAACATTGGCGGTGAGGTTATAGAATACTTCTACCTGAAATGAAAAAATCCATTTTCTACAGGATGAGTATCAGTTACCCTCCTGTTAAACGTTAACAAATTATCATCCAGCATCAACCACAGACATAAGTCTGGAAATTTTTAGACTGTGAAGTCTAATTTTTATGAGGTCTAACTTTTAAACGCAATTAGTAAATCGGGCCAACAGTTGTTTTTTTTTTGGTTTTTTTTTTGCAAAAAATTTAAAACCTAAATCTACATGAATAGTTATTGTTGTAGAAAATAAAACGTTATGTACTTTCTGTTGTGTGATCAAGCTGTAAAATAAAAAATATTTTTAAAGAATATACCTGTGTCCTGAAGGGCAAATGCTGATTTCATAAACACAACTGAAAGGGGTTGTCTAAATTTTGAAAACAAATGATGATGTGCCCGGCCACACAACCCCCGGACAGAAGTGGCACAGTTTATTAAAGACATGTTTTTAGATTGTAGACAATCCCTTTAAGCACCTGGTTGAATTGGATTCTTTACCTGAACAATGTGCCTCCTCTTTTGGTAGTTGCAGGGAGACACTTTCCTTTCCTGATTGCAATGAATCCTTCTAAATGCATTTGATTCGTACAATCGAACAGGAAGTTAATCTGCCAAGTATGAAAATGCTCATTACATTGCGGTTTCTGGTGTGCAGTGTGTGCCTGTAGACCACATCATTACTGCATCACATTAATTACTATAAGATTGTCAAACTCAAGCGCTTTTGTATTCATTTCGCATGTCTTTTCTTCTTTTTGCAATTAATGAAAATCCCTGATTTCATGAATTTTGTATGTATGTGTAACAGTATAAGTGTTAATATCTTCATTACCATCCATGATGACTGCAGCAGTTTGCTTGGTGTTGACTGTATGAGCAGCCGTTGCTATTGTTTTTGCTTTAATATTCTTGTGTTAACAGAATCATTTTTTTTTTTTGCATGCATTTTTTTGCTAATTTAGCTTTTAGTCGAAAATATTCTGAAATACTCTGAAGACAGAAAAGAAAAGCTTCTAAAAGAGAGGGCAGATTCACCATTGACTCACTTTAGGGGTTGACCATAAGGTGAAGACATTTTTTCCAATGAAACAATGTTTTTTTTGTTTTTTTTTTAAAATACATTTTAAAATTGTTTATCAGTTTACAAATTTAGCCATAACAATAAACAATTACAAAAACGACGAATTCTCATGAAAAAAAAAATGCACCCACCTCTCCAGGCGACAGACGTTACCGCCGTTACTACTCTTCTAGCATGAACGTATGATTTCTCCAGTCCAGTATTTCCGTGCCGTATGAGCCTATATATATACGTGATGTTTTTCATCTCTATGCAGCACGTATTTTATACGTCCCCATAGACTTCTAAGGAATACAGCACTGGAATAAGGGAGAAAATAGGACATGCTCTATATTTTTATATGGCAAGTGTACGGTATATTGTTAACAACGGCAATGTAAATAGTTGGACGTGTTGACCATTGAAATGAATGTGGCTGTACGGTACGGGTAGCATGCGGCCATTTTCATATGGTCGTGTGAATGCAGCCTTATAGTAGCGGTCTATTGACCCATGCTTCCTGCACTCCTCATCCGCATTTTATTTCTTACATCTTCCTGTTGCTCTGCTACCACCAACAGATCTAATTTCTCCTCCCACAGTTTATTTTATTGGAGGTATTACTAGCTTTCCAGTTATAGACTAGATTACTTTTCTTGCTATTAATAACACTTTCAACTTACAGATTCGCCAATTATACCCAATCTACCGTTTTGGGGTAAAATGAACTCTGTGTTTTAAAAATCTGAAAGCCATGGAAAACCAAGTCTTGCCTACTTTTGTCATAACATATCTCAACTGAGATCTCCATTTTTCTCTTAGTATTTTGTATATTGACGATATTATACCTCTCCTGGCTGGTTTTAAATAAAAAAAGGCACCCAGGGGATGAAATTCCTCCGGAAAATCCTCCCTACTTAAAGGGGTATTCCCACAAAGGCAAGATTTTTAAATATACTCAGGATAACAAAATGACACATTCTCAAATTCACCGTTATTAACAAAAATACAGAATCTCACAGATACAATTCCAACCTGCCTCTATCAGTCCTGGTGTATATAAAAGTGTAGATAAACCTACTACCCTGATAATCTAAGCACATTGTCAGCACATTTGAGACATTTCTTTCATGGGCAAAGCCCTTTAAGGAAGCACCAAAGGCATATTTATCTACCACTTTCAAAAATGTGATGTCTATATAACACCCCTTTAACCCTCCACAATCTAAAATGGTCCCTAAGGATATCTTGTGCTAATATCCCCCATAATCTTAAAGTAACCCTTCCAGCTAAATTCTTTAATTTTTTTCCCCATACCTACTTTCCGAAACCTAAATAATTTTATATACACCCCATATTATATACCTCAACCCATTCATATTTTTTCCTCAAATTTAAAGGGGTATTCCCACGAAGACAAGTTTCTTATATGTACTCAGGATAACAAAATTACACATTCTCTAATTCACTGTTATTAACAAAAATATATCATTTCACAACCTGTCTCATCAAGTCCAACCTCTCTTGAACAGTCCTGTACACAATTTCAGTTTCCCCTTGACATGACCCTTTAACTTCTCTTAGGGTCGGGCGCCATCTTGGATGAGATTGTGGAGCTGAGTTTCTGTCTGTCTCTGCCCTCTGTCTGTAGCCACACCCCCTGCACAGAGCTCACAGACACTCACTGATTCACAGCCTGTCAGCACATGGTGAGCAGAGAGAGGCTGCAAACATCAAGCTACAAGGAGATAAGTGATTCAGGGGCAGGGGGAAGCAGGCACATAGCTGTGAGATGTAGCAGAGCTCACAGTGTAACAGTGTAAAAGTCTGTCAGCCTCTGTGTAATCATCTCATGCATCTCTGATCACTAGTGACACCAGTGAAAAGTGCATATACACCTTGTACCCTGATATTCTAACCACATTGTCACACCACAAAACTAGATGGATAATACAGTAATGTCTCTGCTTAGAGAGGCCCCGCCTACACCCTGGGATTTTGCACTGAGCACCATAGAGAATGATAGGAGCTAAAACAGCACTAAAACTGAGTAACATTGTAAATTAAGGGCTTAAAATGATCTTTATCGTGTTAATATCACTTGGGGATAGAAATGTGAGAATTTTCTTTTGTGGGAAAACCCTTTCAAGTTCCCTACGTGCTAAGATCTTTCTATTCCCCCCCCCCCCCCCCCCGTTCTATACCTGATGACCTCCTCTGCCTTCTCTCCTATACTTCATTAACCTCTGTTCACTTTCCTTTATCCTGTGACTCCCCTAAAGCTCACTTCCATACAATATGACACCCTTTGCCATTACCCTCTACTTCTGCTGTAGTTTAAGATACACTGTGCAAAAGGTCAACATTTTCAAAAAGTTTAGGAAAAAACCCAATATATTTCTGCATCTTAGGACACCTCCCTGTAATCCTGTGCCAAACAATTCAATGAAAAAAAAAATTACTAACATTTTGAGCAATTTTGGTCTGTTAAGTGAGAAAAGTAGGAAAATAAACCAGACACTTGGCAAGGGCTGTACAATGATTATAATTTACTGTAATCTTGTATCATTTACAAAAATCCACATTCCTGTGTGTACAAATAAATGATGATTTCAGTCCATTTGTGGCCACTCAAGTTTTCATCCACAGACTCTAGTACTCTTTAATAAGAGCACATAGGTAAATGTGGCTCATAATCACAGCAAATAGCTACATCTATTGTAGGTAAAATAATACACAGCTATGCAGAGACTATATACTATATATAAATAAACATATACTAGACTGGGCGTTAAAAGATAAGTGCTGATGATGTTTAACACTAGCTCAGACAGCTGTGTTAAAAAGGACCTTCAACCTTAAAGGGGCTGTCCATGTTCAGCAAATAATTGATGTTGTTAATGCAATGAAAAGTACTAGAATTTTGAAATATACTTTCTGTATCAATCCCTCACTGTTTTCTAGATCTCTGTTCCGCTTAATCTGGACATGTTATTTGGGCTGCAGAGGTGCATCTGGCCAATCACAGCCATGCCTAGTTGCTAGGGGCAAAAAGCTCCCTGATCAAGTAACATGTACTGCCAGGTGACTCAGACTGGGAGCCAAACAGAACATTGATATTTTAAAGTGGTGTAGGCTGTTAATATTTAAAAAAAAAATTGTGTTACAAATTTTCCTAAAATATAACAGACTGCAACAGGAGTTTGGGTATACACGGACATAAACACTGCAGTTTAACTGCAGGTAGCTACCTCCCCGCTTTTACAGTAACGTTCTAGTGCATGGAATTTATAGGAATCCTAGTTACATGCTGTGTAAATAACCTGCAGAATGAAATGAGTCACACTGTGGGATTAGATTCCACCCATACAACCTAGTAGTTTTGGCTGGTTACTGCTACAGTCTAAAGGGCATGAATGAGTTTGTTCCCCCAAACAATCTGTACCTAGAATCACTGACCTGAACGGACATGCCAAGCTCTAGCCTCGAATAACTGACCTGAATGGACATGCCAAGCTCTAGCCTCGAATAACTGACCTGAATGGACATGCCAAGCTCTAGCCTCGAATAACTGACCTGAATGGACATGCCAAGCTCTAGCCTCGAATAACTGACCTGAATGGACATGCCAAGCTCTAACCTCGAATAACTGACCTGAATGGACATGCCAAGCTCTAGCCTCGAATAACTGACCTGAATGGACATGCCAAGCTCTAGCCTCGAATAACTGACCTGAATGGACATGCCAAGCTCTAGCCTCGAATAACTGACCTGAATGGACATGCCAAGCTCTAGCCTCGAATAACTGACCTGAATGGACATGCCAAGCTCTAGCCTCGAATAACTTACCTGAATGGACATGCCAAGCTCTAACCTCGAATAACTGACCTGAATGGACATGCCAAGCTCTAGCCTCGAATAACTGACCTGAATGGACATGCCAAGCTCTAACCTCGAATAACTTACCTGAACGGACATGCCAAGCTCTAGCCTCGAATAACTGACCTGAATGGACATGCCAAGCTCTAGCCTCGAATAACTGACCTGAATGGACATGCCAAGCTCTAGCCTCGAATAACTGACCTGAATGGACATGCCAAGCTCTAGCCTCGAATAACTGACCTGAATGGACATGCCAAGCTCTAGCCTCGAATAACTGACCTGAATGGACATGCCAAGCTCTAGCCTCGAATAACTGACCTGAATGGACATGCCAAGCTCTAACCTCGAATAACTGACCTGAAAGGACATGCCAAGCTCTAGCCTCGAATAACTGACCGGAATGGACATGCCAAGCTCTAGTCTCGAATAACTTACCGGAATGGACATGCCAAGCTCTAGTCTCGAATAACTTACCTGAATGGACATGCCAAGCTCTAACCTCGAATAACTTACCTGAACGGACATGCCAAGCTCTAGCCTCGAATAACTGACCTGAACGGACATGCCAAGCTCTAGCCTCGAATAACTGACCTGAATGGACATGCCAAGCTCTAGCCTCGAATAACTTACCTGAATGGACATGCCAAGCTCTAGCCTCGAATAACTTACCTGAACGGACATGCCAAGCTCTAGCCTCGAATAACTGACCTGGACGGACATGCCAAGCTCTAGCCTCGAATAACTTACCTGAACGGACATGCCAAGCTCTAGCCTCGAATAACTTACCTGAATGGACATGCCAAGCTCTAACCTCGAATAACTTACCTGAACGGACCAGCCGAACACTATCCTCGAATAACTGACCGGAATGGACATGCCGAGCACTAGCCTCGAATAACTGACCTGAACAGACATGCCAAGCTCTAGCCTCGAATAATTGTCCTGAACAGAGATGCTGAGCTCTAACCTAGAACAGCTGAACTGAACGGACATGAGGAGTTTGAACCTAGAATGACTGTACTGACATGTAATGATTGTAGGTTCAATACAGTCAATCCCACAAATGCAAGAAACAAATTGTTGGACCAAACTTGCTCATGGGCAAAAGCTTTAATCAACATTTCATTGGACCCAAACTTGTATTTTGCTTTTCCTCTTACATACCGTATTTTCCAGGCTATTAGGCGCACCGGACTATAAGGCGCATTAGTAGTCAACGCATTATATATGGAATAATTCCATATGTAAGGCGCACCGGACTATAAGGCGCAGGGTCTGGGGCGTGGCAGAGGTCCGGGGGCATGGCAGGAAAACGGAGCAGAGACCGACCCGGCAACAGGTGAGTGGTCTCCGAGGAAGTGGAGCAGGGCCGTGGACCCTACTTACATAGGTCCCCGCTACCGGAGACAGCAGATCTCCAGCAGGAACTGCAGACCGACGCGGCAGAAGTTGGTTCGCGCTATGGCGCTTGTTGTTCGTGCCGCGTGGTCTGCAGTTCCCGCTGGAGATCTGCTGTCTCCGTTCATAGGGCGCACCGGACTATAAGGCGCACTTTGGATTTCTAAGGAAATCCTAGGTTTTTATGTGCGCCTTATAGTCCGGAAAATACGGTAACCTGCATGTAAGCAGCAGACACTTTGATTACTGTAGGCAACTGCACCTATTTTGTCTTTCGCATATATCTGCTGTATATTTTGTGCCAACTACAAGTTGCAGTAACCCTCAGGGCTGTCACTCAAATTAACAGGAATCCTAGTTTGGGTAACTATGTAGGCAGAAGCATTTTTTTTCCATAAAAACCCATCTGTATGAACCCATCCATACTTTCTTCACATAGAATTATAATTGCACACGTTCCTTTCAAAGTTTAAGGAAATTAAAGATTTACCGGCACATAAAAGACCATCAGAAAGGGGAAAAATAAATATAGCAGCTCGCCCATTTGCAGGTGAAAAGACTTGTCTTTCATGCGGAACCAGCTGTATTTTCGGTGAAAGAACAACAGTTTATGAAGCCTTTCTGCATGTGTCTGTTTGATAGCATAATGTGCTCATAAGCAGCTTAAGCAGTATTCAGAAAATAGCAATGCATTAATTTTTAAAGCAGAAAATGCAGGCGGAAAGCGGCCCTGCCACATGATGATAATGAGGTTGGATATTGTAAAGTCTGCTGAGGAAAAGCGTAGAGGAAAGCTTTGAAATATGAACATTCATAAAACAATAACTAGATATTCACATGATAATGAGATCTGGACAGCAATGTGAAGAAATGGCGAGCAGGCATTGAGACTGGTGGAGGCTGATAAATTCTCCGGCTCCTAGCTAGAGGCCATTAGACTCCCGTAATTGTGTCTAAATAAGCGGAGGTTACAGACGACTGTGTGACAACAAAAATACATTCATCTCTTTTGATGATGTTGCACGGGATTTTACCGTATGTTTCAGGAAAGGCTTAATCCCTAGATGATTACGATGATGCTTTGTGGGAGCGAAAAACAGCAGATTGTAAAAATGTGCCGGGGTAGAATGATTCTGACAAAATCTCTCCATGTTGTCACCTTGTGGTTTTACACATTAAAGGCATTTTTAACCTCTTACTTTACAATTTTACTTGGTTTTATTGCTGTTTTGGGTCTTGGCATTCTGTGATGGTCAGTGTAATATTCCAGAATGTGGGCGGGGACTCTAAGCAGACACTTCATGATTCCTCTGTGCTATGAGATGCTGTATGAAGGCAATCGCCGATCCGGAATGTACGACTAGGATTCCGACTAGTATCAGGACTGCTAGCTCACCCAACCCTCGGATCAAGAGCTTATCTTCTCTGTAGAGCTGCTGCTGTCTCCTCCTGCACGCACTTGTCTGTAGTGCCTTCTGCCCCTCCCCCTGCGGTAGAAGAGAAGCCAGAGGAATCTGCCCGACCATAGTCAGGAGTTTATGGTCGTACCCAGCGACAGCCAAAATGTATACACCAGGACTGATGGTGAGAGGTTGCAACTATATCTGTGAAATGCTGTATTTTTGGTAATATCACTGAATTATAGAATATGTTATTAAGGTATCCTGAGTATATTTAAGAATCTTGTCTTCGTGGGAATACCACTTATGGTGACATTGCTGGCTACGTTATAGATTGAAAAATTTGGATTCAGGTGGAACCTTCTTCAAGGCTGTAGATGTGGTTCCAAGGATGTTGGTAGGCTAAAGCGTAAATAAACTAAGACAAAATTTGCAGAAATCAATAGGTTTACTTTGTAATGTATATTTTTTTTTTAAAAATCGGTGCCTGTGCCCTTATTTTTGCTTTTCCTTTCTACTCTCAGCACATTATGTAAGTCAACTCTCTGTTCTGTATCCGCTGACAGCTGAGAGATAAAGTAACCTGATAAAGGGTCTCATGACCTAACGCTTTACAGTGGTCTATGGATAGTCTAATCTCCTCAGAGAGATGATTCATTACTGTTTTGGGTGCTGTATGACGTTTTGATCCTTTTTTTTTTTTAATTCCAATTTTTTTACATTTAGCCTTTATTTTCCACTTCAGTATTCACCACCGGGTGTGTTTTTTTAGCTTCTATGCCCTGTGTTTTGCAAAAAAAATGCTTTTAAAATTACGCTTCATAGGTGTTAATGGGCCTGGAGCCCCTCAGGCTGATTTGCATAAATTTAAAGCTTTTTTTTTTCTTCTCAAAAACAAGGGCATATGAAGCTAAACGAAGAGCTGTACCAGCCAGAGTGGACATAAATCTGCATGTCTGTGTGTTTGGTTTTACAATCCATGACTTTGTGGTAGATGTCCTTTTAGTAGCTATCAGACCTACCACAGATTACACAGTAGCAAAATGTAGACATTTTACACCCTGTGCCTGTTATTGTATGGATAGACTAGTCAAGACACTTGTGTTTGGTGTATGTGAATTGTGTATATACGTTACTGAAGAATCCCTGGTCCCGTTCACTTTCCATGTTATCTGCTAGAAAGCTGTCCATTTTTAGAGGAGACCAATAAGTCCTGTAGGTTATAGAGGAATGTCTCAATGTTATGAGAGTATTTGATACTTTTTCCCATGCACCAATTGGTCACAAGTAGTACCCGAAATCAGAAGATTTACACATTTTTACACGTTAGCCGTATTGGCAATCGGTAGCCCGTTGCCGATCCATCATCTTGCAGGCCTGGGTAGGCAACACTTATAACCCTTGGAAACTGGATAATTATTGGCTCAGATAAAGTGTCCATTCCACCAATGGAAGAGCCACTCCTGTGAATTGGTGGTCGGGGGGGGTGTTGTTTGTATTAATTGTGTGTTTGTCACTTCAGTACAAAGTAATAAAAAAAAAAATCTGATTAAATAAAAATTTTCTGCAGACATTGATCAGGGTCATTAGGTGATCGTCATACTTCAGTTCAGTCTACAATTCTGAGCCACTCAGATGTCCAGCTTACTGTAGCACTACCAATTTGTAATGTATGGATTTTCCTTGTAATGTCGCCGGTCCACACCCGGACACATTCTATCGGTGTTCGTTAGATGCCGTTAGCTGGAAGTCGTCTTTCATGACTTTTTCGGTAATACAAGGCTCAGTTAGCAGAACAGTCTATGTGAATATTAATGAACTTCAGAGATTCTGTTGCCCTGTTCCTCTACATACTGAAGGTACCTGAAGTTTGCTACATTGGAGCAATACGCTATCTTTCCAATTAATTTACCATGTTCAGACTTTTTATGTCTGGAAAAAATGTTAATTAAACCAAGGTGCTTTTGAAGATCCAGTCTTTAGCGTTTTAAGCGAGATTGCAAGTTCTTGATGTTGAATGGTCTCTTGTGGGTTAACCGTTCCCGGAGTTATTATTAATACCCCACAAGAAAAGCACTCGTCTCACCCTGATTAGTGTTTTCACCTATTATACAGACTTATGAAGAAGAAGGGAATTTTCCTATAAACTGCAGTAAAATCATCATAATTTGTATTCGAGTTAGAAAAAAAAAGAATAATGTCTATTCAAAGCTCATCAAGCGAGAATCTCAAAAACACAAGGCTCGGCAGTGTATAGTTTTTTTTTTATTCTGCTACACACAGACCTATGGATATGAACTATTTGCACAGTTTATGCCATTACCTTAAAATATTTCTAAAGTGTTTGGGAAAATCAAGAGGCCGTTAGTTGTTTTTTTTTTTGAAAGTCTACAATTTAGCTAAATGATGTCTTTTTTGATTCTTTTTGTTCTAAAAACAGATGCGGACACATTGAAAATCTTTTATAAATGTTTTTTTTTTTTTTTTAATCATAAATAATTCAAACAACAGAAAAATAACAAGTACAATGTACAACCGAGGAAATGTGGACCTGAGACCTCAGGAAAAAGAATTAACATGTATATCTTCAAATTTCTGGGTCTCCAAAGTAAGTGGGTAAAAGGAGATCTACCACTTTCTAAAATCAACTTTTACCATTATGGTAATGAGTCCGAAATGCTCTGGAGGGTGTTACCAGAGCCCCTTTTATGCTGTAGAAAGCATCACAGGATGTTACATTGTTCAGGACTCTCCGCCCTCCCACTGGGGGAGGTTCATAATGTGTTCTGCGCCAGTTTTGTGGCAGAGAAAGCAAATGAATCTTCCCTCCCCGCCAGTTTTCAGGCTTCTCCGATCCGTGCACCACTTTTGATGTGGTGGGACAGGCAAAGCAGGGGGAAGGGAATAAGGTAGACTGACCCCTACCAATACCCTCAATTAGCTGGTCTGCCTGTAGGTGGGTGTGGTGAGAAAGGAGATCACTTTATATATGTGGTCTACCAGGCCCCAAAGAAGTTTTAACCCCTTCACGATGCGCGCCCGGCTGAGCCCTCTCCATAGCCGGTAGGTCTTTGCTGCATATGGTTCCATGACAGCCTTCCGACATTAAATACCATCACTATGAAGTGCAATTTGTTACGCAGAAAACGAGCCATCACAGAGCTCTTTACATGTAAAAATAAAAAAGTTATAGATTTTTGAAGGAAGGGAGTGAAAAATGGAAGTGGAAAAACTAAAATGGGCCAGGTCGTTAATACTGATGACTTGTCCTGAGGACAGGTTTCAACCTGACCTCTCTCAATAAAGCAGTTCGAGCAGTGTTTTAGAATAAAAAAAAAAAGGTACATTTTATTTTCTTGTGTACCAAATTTTTAATCCATAATCCAGATGTTCACTTTCGTTGATACTTTTTATGCATTTTTATTTATTTGGTGGATTAGGTTTTTGATTCTTCTCGTTAATAACTACAGTAAAGTTGAGAACAGACCTCGATTCCGGACCTTTTCAACCCTTTTCTTCCAAGGGATTTTTAGTGGAATGGCCAGCTATGATTGCTACATAGTCTGTTCTGTGGTATTAACAGGGCTGTTTTCTAAATGCCTTTTAGGGTATAATTGGGAAATAAAATACCATATTGCTGCAAACAAATGCACAAATATTTGGTAAATATGTTAAAAAAGAACAGACAGGAAATGACTATTAAACCAATCTGAAGAGAGATTGTCTGAGCATTAATGGTCTGTGTGATGAAAGGAACTAGATAGTAACGAACAGTGTGGGGCACTAAAAGAATCAGAAAAATCGGGGTATACGACAAGTAGGATTTATTTTGTAATTTTTACACCAGTGTAAAGGTTATCAAAAATTTAAACAAACACTCTAATATCTATTCTTACCCTAGCATATATGTACACCAAAAAGATGCATAAATACTCAACAATAAACCAAAAATGCTATATGAATGAAAAAATAAAACAGTCACATGTCTTCATATTTATGCAGTTGTATCCTAAAATTCATAATTCATTGGTAACTTAAAGAGAATCGGTCAACACGATTTGGCTACCCAAACTAAATTTTAGGTTATGTAGGGCTATGCCCGCACTACGGCCCAACTGTGCCATTATTTAATCCTGTCCATTTTTCCATTCTAAAAATTGACTTTATAAATATGATAATGAGGCTGAAGGCTTTAGCAGAGCACTTCAGGGCTTCAGCTTCACATCTCGCTGGAAGGGAAAGGATGAGCTAAGTTGATGAGCGGTGTCTTGAGGCTTCCTGCTAACACTTCCTGGACCACTTCAGCCTCATTTGCATATTTCTTTACTTAACTTTTGTCGCCATAGGAACAGCTGGACAATAAAAATATAACATAACTGGCAGGTTAAGGGAGGGGAAGGTTAATTTTGGTGACTGATTCCTTGTAAAGGAAATCTACTATCAGGAATCTACCTATTAAGGTAGATCCTATAGTAAGTTTTAGGCTTTTAGTAAGAACAATCTTTCACTAATCCTTTAATACTTTCTGATCTAAACTTTATCTAGTATGCAAATTTTCAGCAGATGCTAATGGGGCGTGGAGTAGCCTCTCCATGATATGGAAAAAAAGGCTACTGCACGCGCCAGTAGCCTACACTGTCCCACCTCCTTCCCCATCGTCAGCGGGCTCCTTCACCATGGGGGGAGGAGGCGGGACAGCATAGGCTACTGGGACATGGAGTAACATGTGCTTCCATACCACGGAGACACAAAATTCAAGAAAATACCACGGAGAGGCTACTCTATGCCCTAGTAGCCTCTACTGAAAATTGGCATATTAGTTAAAGTTTAGATCACCTTAATAGGTAGATTATTGATGGTAGGTTTTCTTTAAAAAAAGACATGTGTAATTCGAATGAAAAAAATAGTATTGACAGATATATATACTGGTGTGTGTGTATGTGTTACCCCCCATATATTAACCCCCCATTAATATATATATATATATATATATATGGGGTTAATTTATTTACTATTGGAGGACATTAAAAAAAAGTAGTGGGAAGGCCTGTATTTGTCATCTCTATGTGGAGCGCAATAAGGCTGCAAGCAGATGGAGCTCGATGGTAGCTCGTTCCCAAAGTGACTAATTATTACCCTTTTTATACCACAGTTTGTTGCTTACCTTTCTTTCCCCTTTGGATCTTAAAAACTTGTCTACAAAAATGCAACTAAAGAAATGTTCCACCCATAAGTGAGGTCCAATTCTAGTTCGTCAGGATTTATTCGAAGCATTTGGCATCCAGCTTAGCTCTGTCCCCCTATCCATTGATTAGATATTAAAATAAATGTTATTTGTATGTAAATCTACTGTCAAAATTCAGCATGGTAAATGAGGGACACTTATTCATTGGTCCAGGAAAAGTGACTGTGGTACTCTTCTTCTGGAACCCCCCCCCCCCCCCAAAAAGAAATTATGGCTCATTTGTATAATTTTAAAAGTTGATTTTAGAAGGAAGGAGGCCGTGGATAACAAATATAAGAAGATTACCACAGTCATGGTGCCTGGATGTATGAGTAATGCTGGGTTTAGATCTTCTTCTTTAAAGTACACATTCCATTTCCATACTTTATTGAATACCGATACTTCTAAAGTCCTAGTCATGTTTGACCAGCCCTCTAATTTCTATAGGCAGAAGCACAAATTGAGGAAACAGAGGTGGCCGTGAACGCTAGTATCAGGAAACACTGAAGAATTCTAAGGGAAATGTACTTTTTAAGATCATAGGTTCTGCATAAAACAATAGATAAAAGTTTTGTAATGTTTCTGTGTGGAAGCAGCCATGCTTGTTCAATCATCTAAATCATTGTTTCATTGTTTCTTCCTCAAATTTTAGCCATTCGCTCTCTATTTGAGGAGGCACTCCAGCATATATATTTTTTTTAATCTTTTCTGCCCTTTCCTGCGTCCAACGTACATGACAGTAATTCAGGGTCTGAAAGACATGCATTACCCTCTCTGCTGTGATGAGACACCACGTTGACTGTTTAATCTCATCGCGCCCACGTCTGTGAAGCCATCATTTGCCTTCATCTGTGCATGCACTGCTTTGCATAGATTGGATATGCAGAGCGCATTGCAGTGCTGGGTACAGCGCATGCGCAGATCTCCAGCTTCGCAGACGAGGGTGTGTGCAGTTGCTGGAGGGAGCACAATGAAGACGCGCTGGATCGCCACAGGCTACTTGGGCGTGGAACAGCCTGTGTTCCCGCTCAACAGAGAGGCTACTCCACGCCCTAGTAGCATCTGCCGATAATTTGCATAAATAAAAAGTAAATAGTTTTAAACCTTATTAGGGTAATCCGTGTTGGTAGGTTTCCTTCAAAAGGCTAATACTAACGATAGGAGCCAGAAACGATCACGGGTGTTACCAACAGGGGTGGACGACATAATGACCTAGTGATTCACAGGGAGTCACCATGTAAAAACAATATAAAAAATATGTAAAAAAAAAAAATAAAGTAATATAGGCTGAATTATATTTATTTGGGGTTTTTGGAAATAATAAAGGAAAACATTGTATTTATTTATTTTTTTAATAATCCCAATTTGTGTATGAACTGTGCCGTAGATTTCATTTTAGTAACTTTTTGAGACTTTTATGCAGACTCCCTTGCAGCGCTGTCAGTAATCCCGGCACATTGCTATATTTGTATGTCTCTGTTTATTACGACGGAACATTATTGCACGTTTGCGTTTTGGTGTGTGTGTTTTTTAATAAAAAACGAGAATCGATAATGCTAAAATAATTACGAGTATACATTTTGCCATCAATTATTCATTCTTTTTCTACTTTAGGAAGACAAGACTACAAGAAAAACAAGCCTGTATTAAAAGCAACGCGGCTAAAAGCAGAAGCCAAGAAAACAGCAATAGGGATTAAGGTAGACATGTATTTGATAACTCACATTAACTTTCACTGCATGTCTACTTCCCTTTCCCCCAGGATATGCCGTGTGAATATTGATTTCTGAGAGAGATTGCTTATGACACTTCAAACCCCGAGTAGAATGTCTGTGCCTAAAATATTTATCATGCGCTGCTTTACTTAAGGCATCGATTAACCCTCCGATGACTACACACAATGGATTTCTAAGGCACGTCTATGTCTATGGCCCTTGTGTTAAATACTGCAAACACCAGTGTCACTGCCTCTTGTCATTTTAATAGAGGGAACTGAAGAAGTTGCAATATTTGTGTCCTATTATCATAAAAATAAATCTTACAGATGTAGAACTTATTCACATGGAAGCAGATAGTAACATTACATGCAATACATTGATACAAGTAAATTGTTAGACCCTTTGCTTGATTTGTTAACAAGTAAATGAAGTCCTACTTTGATCAATTGTTTTAGGGACGACCCATGGTTCATAGTCTGCGGGCATCTGAGTAAAACGAATGTAACTCAGCCATGAAAAAGAAATTAGTTGCCTCTGCGATTAGTTGCGGGAGACTTATTACCACTTTGTCTGGTTTCTTTTGCTACATTTTCATTTTTATTTGTATGATTTGAGACTTATTTGTCTGAGGCAAAAAAAAGTGTACAGATATAGTACAAAAAACCAAAGAGGGGATAAATGCCATCCATTGTGTTTGTACTTTATTGTGCTATATAACCATTAAAGGGATCAACCATCTAGTGTTGACATGCCGGGATTACCTAGAAAAGAAAGTAATAAATTAGCAGCATGGGGACGAGATGTCCGGCGCTCCGAGCTGATATTTATGCACGCCCTCACATGATGTCACCATCTTCTCATATACTCCCAGCATGGGAGAAGGAGGTGCTGGGGCGTGCATAATTAGCAGCCTGGAGCGCCGGACACCTTTCCCCCAGCTTCTAATTATAGGCGTGTCAAGAATGTCGGAAGAGAAGCGAAGCTGAGTATTTCTACTTTGTTTGTGAGTTTTTGCAATGGTTTCTTTATTTGTGATCTTTGTGATGTATATAACAGAAAGCTGATGCAAGATATTTACTTTTTTTTTACATTTCTTTAAGGAGATTTGAATATATAAGTGTACAAAGAATAAATGACTCCTGTATTTGAATAGAGTTTAGTAGTGAGTAGTAAGCGTGTGTTCCACGTCCGACGTACATGCTGAACTCGTCCGTAGTACATATACTTGGAGGCCTCCTTCTGGTCTCAGTCAGCTCAGTGTATGTTACATACAGCAGGAAGGCCAGGATCAGCAAAAGCACAGAAGACATTGCTAAAAATCCATCCCTGGCCTCCACTGAACATACAATGTGGGTGTTTACCCAGTGATGTAACTGTCCATATACAGGGTGTAAAAAAAAAGGTAGGGACAGTGGTATATCCTGTGAAATACACATTGGATCAAAAAACTAAAGTATATGTGTCAAATATTTTTCAAAATCTAGCCAATGGGAACATTGCTGAAGAATCCAAATCTGCAAAAAAATGAAGCTTCACATTTAGGATTTTAAAGTTCCTCCTTGCCCCACCACCAGGGGGTGTGGGTAGGAGGCTGAGTTTGGTATCATTAAGTAGATTTAAAAAAATTTTTGACATCTATATTTTTAATTTTTCGATTTGATGTGTATCTCGCAAGATAGTCAACTGTCCCAAACTTTTTGCCACACCTTGAACATAGGCAGCAGCCAACCACTGTCCACTAATGAAGTTATCTACTTCTCCCACCTTCAGCGGCGAAGAGTTTAAACAATATATTTGGAATCCTCCCAAAATAAATCCTTAACACGGACTGCAAAAACAAGATGTGTACGTGTGGCCACGGCTCCATTTGCCTTTATGTCATTGGTGCAGTATTGTTCTGGACTATTTGTGTCTGTCTCGCAGAAATAAATGGCCCTTATTACAATAGACAGCAGCAATAGCTAGAAAGGTCAGAGATTGTGATCAGACACTAGAAATTGAGAATATTTTTAAGGCAATATGTTGCCATTTGCTTTATTTCTTTACTAGCATGTCATCCACAATCTGCTCTGAACTGGAAACATCCAAATCCCAGCTTTACTGCAAGAATCTTAATGACATCAGACTCGAGTAAGGCTGATTTGACAACAGTTTTTTTGCCGAGAACATTGAAAACTTGGTACTGATACATAAAGGGAACCTGTCATGAGTAGTACTGAGCGCACCCGAACTGCATCCGGACTCCACTCCCACCACCCATTCCTGGCACTTATTGCAATAATTAAGTTTTTAAATGCTGCCAGCTTAGCCACCTTGTGGGTGTCATTTTCCCTAGAAGGGTTGTTCCCTGATGAGGTTGGTGGCATTTGAAGGGCTAACTTACGCAATGTTACTAGTGGATGCTTGCCGGGGGCACACTCTTAATTAGTAATAAGCAGTAGAGCGCATAGACCGCTATAAAATGGACCGACTCCACACACCTATAATTATCAAAATTTAGAAATTTCCAGGAGTGAGCAACATTTATTGGTCCAAGGACCTCATTGTCATCCAACTCAATTTTGAAGGGCCACATCAGTAATCAGCACCCTAGATGCGCCAACAACCACCGTACAGGACAAAATGCCACCCCAGAAAACATGCCACAGTACAGCAATAAATAACACCCGAGAAACCAAATACTGCAATAATAGTGCAGACCACAAAACAGATAATAATACTGGAGACCCCCCTGAGCAGACTAACAATACTGGTGACCCTATAAAAGACAATACTTGGGAACCCTAGAGGATATAACTAATAACACTGGAGACCCCCAGTGCAGACAATAATACCGGAGACCCAATAATTAGTCAATAATACAGGACTCCCAATAGAAGACAATATTGGAGACCTCCCAGAGTAGACCAAAAAAATCCTCTCCTTTCCTGGCATCCTCCATGTGCCGCTCTGCTCTGTGATCCATGCTGGTTGTTTTTCAGGACCTGAGAGCAGTACAGTATAGCTGACAACCACTTACCACTCCTGGGTCCTCTCCTGTGGGCGCTCTGCTCTGGGTCCTGACCTCGACCAGTGTCAGGATTCAGGACACAGAGTTGAGTGCCAGGAGAGGACCTGGGGCAGTGAGAGCTTCTCAGTTGTACTTGCTGCACCTCCCGCACTAATGAAAGCTTCCATCATTATGTTACATTAGTTTTGGAAGTGCTCATTGCACTCATTAGGCTCATTGGTCAGCAGGGTGCAGACCATAACTTATGGCTTGATAGGTTGCATGTGGCCTTTCAGCGCGGTCTGTGTACTCCTGATCCCCCTTTTTAGTTGAGATGAATGTGGCTGTAGTTTATGTACTGTACATGCTCAGGAGTGAAGCTCCTCTGCTATAGATTAGAGGAATAAAGCACTGAGAATGAATTATCACACGTATCTCAAGCACTGCTAGAGTGACCAGAAAAATAGGACTGTGGAGTCAGTAACATTTTGTTGGAGCTGTAGTCAGAGTTGAAGTGAAATTGAGGAGTTGGAATCAGAGGTTTTGCCTACGGACTCTACAGCCCTGATATCTACAAACAGAGGTCGCATTGACATCTGTCTATGACACTTGTACAGGCAGTACCCTGCTAAGTGAAGCCCCATTTTATTAATTTTATTAGTTACCCCCACTCTCAAATAGTAATAAATTACAACATATACCCGAGTATAAGCTCTGGTAGAGCTCTCTGGATGCTTTACTATAGTCCCAGTCTGTAATGAAGCTTTATTGATAATCCTTGTTCCTATTACAGCAAATAATTGTCACTCGGGCAAAAAAAAAAAAAAATTGTCTAGAACTTCAATTATAAAATATATAGTTTCGACTTACATTCAAATTCAACTTAAGAACAAACCTCCGGACCCTATCTTGTACGTAACCCGGGGACTGCCTGTACTGATAAATAATAGTAAGAGGAGTATTATCACCTTCTGGAAAAATATTACTGTGACCTCTACAAATGACCTAATGAGTCACAGGGGCGGAGAATGGTTTGTCGGCACTTGATCGGATCATTTTTCACTGAGCGACCTGTGTGATATGTGCATGCCACGAGCTCCACCGGATAATCCAAGAAATGAACTTCCCTCTATGCAGCGGGATTACAATTACTCGTTGCCCGACATCTATCCATACTAATGAAGCTGGCAGCTAGTAGACCAGGCAGACACATTGTCTGCAATTGTACATGTTTTATTTAGAAAAAGATATTAAAATATGTTATATCAGAAGAGCATCTCCCTTGTATGTGGCAGATGAAAAATCAATTTTTACAAGTTCTAGCTAATAGGAAATGCCAAGGTATTACTACCGAGCTGTACCAGCTGCTCCGCTGCCAGATGACGGATTTGGGTTCCTTCCAGTATTTGCTATTCTAATCATGAAACAGCGCTTTCTCTTTTTTTTCATCCTGACTGCAGATCTTGATCAAGCATTGCCATACGATGTAGCATGTTTTCACAACATAATCTCTGCAGTTAGTGCCGTGTGTCAGTTTTTAATGAGGAAAAGGAAATTGCCATTTTTGTTAAAGGATGTATCATTAACCTTATGTTTCTTTTCTTTTTCACTTCTTCTCTTTCTAAATCAGATTTGATGTTCTCTTTATTTTCCGTCGCTTTATATTCCAAGCGCGGCTTTATTCTGCAAGCCCTTTAAAATGATAAAAGTAGAGGATAAGGCAAAGCTTTACACCGGAGGATACTTGTGTCATTGCTTCTCCCTTTACAGTTCTTACGTTGCTGCTGCTGTTGCTTTTGGCATTCGCTCAATGTGAAATAATAAAAGTAAAAAAAAAATTTGAAAGAAAGAGTATGTGAAGGTAGCAGAAGTTGTGTACAAAGCTGAGTCTTGTTTAGGGATGAGCGGGTTCGGAATTCGGGTTCAACTCCTTCAGCAACCTATAAATGCCGGTGGCACGTGTGTGCCAGCATTTACCCAAGAATAATCGCTCGCCATCAGTTCTTTGGGGAGTGATGAACCCAGGGTAAATGTCAGCACCCAATCGCCACCAACATTTATAGTGTTAACACCCACAATCGGTGGCGGCCCCGCACGCTGGTGTTACCAGTGAGGCTGAGCCTTCAGGTTTAGATACGCAAACCGAACTTCACTGGGAAAATGACTGTCACCGCCATTTTAAAGGATAACACTCATTGGTGTTGCCAGAGGAGATGCACATTCAAGTTCAGGTACCCAAACCCAACATTCAGGTCCGGTTTGGTCAAACTTGGTGAACCCAAACCTGAACAAATCCACTTATCCCTAGTCTTGAATTAATTTTTTTTATCGATCTGTGGTGATATAAAGAAACGGGTACTCCGACAATCAGTAGCGTCCAATACACCGTGTAGTTGGCCCGTGTAATACACCATGTAATCTTGCATATATATATATATATATCTTGCTATATATCTAAATCGAACTCTCAATACTATTGCATGAGGATTTAGTCCTCAAAAGTCAGATTTCTTTTTCCTTCTGAAATATTGTAATAGTTTGATCCAATATATCCGATTAGGATCCCATTAGGATTAGGTCTAGTTGGGATTTAATGTCAAACTACATGGATGACATGGGTTTTGTTCTCTATGGGGTAGATACAGCCCTTTATTATAGCAAGTTTCCATTATGGATCTGAGTTGCCGACCTGAACAAGCACTTTTACATTCAAATGATCGCATTTGTGTGTTAGTCTTAACCATACCCTATATAGTGGCCACTGTGTTTCTATATAGTAAGTAAATTATGTAAAGGAAATTACCGTGCACGTATGTCAGGTAAAAAAACTACATTTCAAAGTGTATACACATAAATTACTATTCTAGACTTCTGTAACTCTACTCATTGGTCTTCCACTCGCTAAACTCTTTACTTACCAATCTATTCTTAATGCAGCAGCCAGGCTCCTCTTTCAGACCAAACGCAACAAAGTTGCCTCCAGTTCATGCCAGTCACTGCAATACAGTTTAAAATCATAACCCTCATCCACAAAGCTCTGCATAATGCTACACCTTCCTACCTATCATCTCCAACTGCGTCTACTGCCCAACCCGTGCTCTTTGATCTGAAAGTGATCTCAGAATAATCTCTACCTTAATTCGAACCTCACACTGTCAGGATCAGTGGTAGTGGATCCTCTGTACCACTGCGGACGATGATGTAAGCCGACACCTGGCAACGGAGTCTCAGTACCCGGTTTTCACCAGAGGCTGTCGCAAAGCAGATTGGACTTGTTGCTGCATGGTACCACCAGGTCGCTCCACAGGCGCGAATTTGTCTGTGTTGGCGGCCAAGGCGAAGTACAGAGTTATTGAGCAGAATTGTAGTCGGGGATAGGTAAGATGTCAGGGCAGGCAGCAAGGGAGCATAGTCAGGGACAGAACTGGGGTCACAACGGGAATTCAGAACACAAGCACAGGGCATCAGGAACAAAGCTTTCTCAGAGGCACAAGACACAAAGGCACTTTAAATCTCGAGTGCTTAAATCACACAGTGCTGGATCACGGACAGGTGAGTGAGCCTGCAATACTGAGGGGACACAGGGAGTCACACGGGTGCGCCCGCGACCCGAGAGGGGAGTCGCAAGAGTACCCATGACACCCACTCACCTCTCCAAGACTTTTTTTTACAGCTGCACTCTTCTTTAGAGCTCCATTCTATGGAATACTCTGCCCCGGACTATCAGACTAACACCCAACCTCCAAAGTTTGAAACCTGCCTTCAAAACTCATCTCTTTAGGAAAGCCTATCACACTCGTTAACTGCAAGTTTTAACTCTCTTTACTAACCCATCCTGTGTCCTCCTCCCATCTGTTATCCAGCAAACACCAAGCTTCAGGCTTCTCTGCGGTCCCATTCACCCTGGACTTTGTATATAACAGTGGTGGCGAACCTTTCTGTGGGCACCCAGACCTTCACATCAACACATAGTTTGCCAGATACGACTCAAGGCTTCCTCCTGCAGTCCAAGACAGCCGAGGAGGAGTGAGAAGGTGTGGATGGGGATGGATTGTCATTTGAGCTCCTGCTCTGGGTCTCCTGATTCTTCCTCTTCAGGGCACCCAGGAGGGAAGCTACAATCCAAATTTCTACGTTATCTTTCTATTGTATTGGTGAACTCAGGACGCCAATACGATTAAAACCTGTGATACAGTAGGGATAAATAAGTTACTGCTTCAATTGTTATGATGGCACTTTGCGGGATACAAGTGGGTTTTGGTTGTAGTTTGGGCACTCTGTCTCCAAAAGGTTCGCCATCACTGGTATATAAGATGGCGGCTGATGACTGGGTCAAGCAGCAGCACCTCTATTTATTATATTATATTTTATTCTATTCCCTTATGAAGAAAGGCTGAACCATTATATAAGCTTTTTACCTCTTATTTCGCCCCATTCTTCCTCATAGACTGTAATCGCTTGTGTCACCCCCTCTTCCATATAGACTGTAAGGTCTTGTCACCCCCTTATCCTCATAGACTTAAAGCTCTTGTGTCACATATAGTATTCTATGTGTATTTGTCCCCTATGATTTGTAAAGCGCTACAGAATATGATGGCGCTAAATGAATAAAGATTATTATTACTAATATTACTATTTAGCAAAATGAGTTTTAATGTGCCAACTACAATAAGTTTGTTCCCATTTTCTGACTAGTAGACATGGTGTAGTGTGACAAATTTTGGAAATAATTTTATTATGAATCCCTTCATCCAGCTCCTTCCAGCAGTCATTGAGGTATTGGCAACGTTTCTATTCAACCTCTAAACTTTATGCCCATATTGTTTCCAGAAATTAAAGTATTGTTCTGGTAATCTATTCTTTCCGAACACTGTATGCTCCAAGACTGTGCTATGTATTAAAAATTGATTTCAATGGTTATTGCTTTAATGACCTATTATTCTCTTCTCTGATGATAACTATGGCGGACTGAACGGTGGCTGAATGTATCATCTACCTTTCCCGAAAACCCTAAACAAGTTAAAAACTCATATGTGTATATATTTCTACTTAGCAAAACCTTAATCTCTTGTGTTCTTTCCATACTTAGAACATTCCTTCCATTATCCTTGTGCAGATTGATAAATAATTGCTACAGTGTTTTAAATAAAGCATTTTAGCAACAATTAAAACCCGCAGCCCGGCTGACCTCTTCTCTATCTATTACTAATGGATAGTTGTCCGAGAATCCTCGGGCAGGACAAATTACATTGACCTCAACCATCCTAGAATCCAACTGAAGTTTTGTATCTCATAGAACAAGTTTATTGTACCTTTACTTAAAGCACACCTGTCATCAGGTCTGTGTCACTATTTCTGTCACCTCTACCTGTTGGAGCAGCTCACAAGGATCCATCCCAGCCTTTATCTAGTCATTTCATACATTAATCATTGTAAAATCTTTTCTTTATTATGTAAAAAATGCTGGTCACATGGTCAGAGGCGGTGATGTCACCCTGTTCCCCCTCCTCTCTCCTCCCCCTGCTCATGTCTGTGAGTAATGTATAGTAAAGCATTGCTAGTGTCTGTGCTTTATCTGCTGAACTGCCCTCTCCTACCATACACATGTGAGAGACACAGACATCGGCTACACAAGTACCTGACACATTCTGCTATAACATGGCTGCAGCCTGGAGCTGTTGTATCTCTCCTATACACACACAGGCTGCAGGGGGCGTGGCCACCAGCAAGCACACGGAGGAGCCTTTACACTATTATAAAGGCTGTCAGTCAAGCACAGCTTGAATATGATAATGACTCATTGGACATCTCACAGGTCATTTGCATACAGCTTTAGGACCTCATTGCTTAGGTTTACAGGCATGTAGAGGGACAATGAAGGGATAGGGGCAATGCTTTCTAATGGCAGTTTATGAATATATATTTAGTTTAGGGGGTTAATTTGCCTGACGGGTTCTCTTTAAAGCAAATCTACCATCACGGATCTACCTAATAAGGTAGATCCGGTGGCAGGTTTGTCTATTGTACAGTTTAGTGCCCCCGAACATAAGAAATCTTTTATCCCATCTTATGAGGCTGCAAGCACTGATCTGCGAAGTTATGCTCATGCACTGTAACTCTGGCTTCCTGCAGCAGCTGCACGCTGAAGACACCAGGGGAGGAGGGCTGTTAGAGAGTGGAGCAAACGTAGCTCCATGATGCGGTTACTCCATGCCCCAGAACATGTATCACGCTCCTCCCTCTGCCTGTTTAAAGTAGCAGTAGCATGAAGTGTAGGGGGAAGGGAGACCTGCTCTGCTCATTCTAACTGGCTGTGAAGCTACAGCACTGAGGGCCCATGGATAACTAATATATGTAGAAATAATTAAATATATTTTTAAAAAAAACTATGATGTAGTGATATATAGATATTTCTTAGAAGTTACATCTCTATATACCAGTGTCTTGCGCTTGTGGAACACTTAATATATTGAAGGTCTTGGAAAGGTCTTAAAATCCCCCCATTGACAGCCAGTAAGTCCATAGTCTAGTGCAGCGGAACCAAATCGCCGGGCCGTGGAATACACATTCTATACTTGCCTCAGGCCACGGGGAGAAGAAAATGGAGATAAGTATTTTTTAGAGGTTTTTTTAAGGGGTTTCTTCTGTGAACATTTCATTAATGTGGACATTTGATTGGAGTGGGGCTCTGCTGTGGACATTTCATTAGTGAGGTGAAGCTGCTGCTGGACATTAGTAAAGGGGAAGCAGCAACTCAACATTTTACTAGTGAGGGGAGGCTGCTAGACATTTTACTAGAGTGGGGAAGCTGCTGCTGGATATTTTACTAGTTTGGGAAACTGTTGCTGGACATTTCATTGATGAGAGGAATCTGCTGCTGGGCATTTTTATTGGGAGAGGCTGCTGCTGGACATTTTATTAGTGAGGGGAGGCTGCTGCTGGACATTAGTGAGGGAAGGCTGGGTATTTATCATATGTTGGTGCTCCAGCCTCTTGATGTATCCAGCGTGTTGCTGCACAGCGTTTACTTCTTTACCAGATCCTACCTCATCTGGGAAAAGTCGCTGGATTCAGCAAGTGCCTACAATCCGGCCTGCCGCGCCCACTCCTCCACCTGCTGCCCCTCATAGCTTAGGCAATACAGCCAGAGATCCCACTTGCACTAAATTTATTGTGAACTTGCAACCAGGCAGCTGGGAACACTAGACCTGTGTCCCTTCGCTGCCCTGCCAGTGGCAGACGGCTGGACCAAGGTCCATTCCAGTGACTACAGGGGGATAGGAGAGTCATCTCAGGTGTCTGTGCTTCTTACACTTCCGCCATGATCTTAAAATGTCTTCCAAAATCTTTATTAATAAGTACATTACAAATATAACTTTTTGTTATTAGAGCCACAAATATCACAATATTATGGATTTTTGTAGAAGTGACACAACACCCAAGTTATGCTCGTTTTTTGTTTGTTTTTTTTATGATTTTTGACACACCAAATTCAAAAGATTGGCCAACACTGATTTTTACCACAACTGGTGTCTTATTAAGTAGATAGACCTTCTAGTTTATGTTACTATTATGGGCCAGTGTAGTGTCGTCATCCAGAAAATCAGCTATGAAGTGATATGCAAATGAGTAATTGGACTCTGATGCTCCTGGCTTCATTCCTTCTACCTTTTGGTATTTGGTTTCCCACTACTCTTATCCAAAACGGTAATGTACACTGAATCTAATGTACTATATCCTTACAGATGCTTTATACGACCAAAAGGAATTAATTCAAAAGAGATTCATTAATAATAATCCTAATAAAAATATTATTTTGCGCACACCATGGCCATAGACGTTTATGCCTGTACTAATTAGTATGTTTCATTAGAATGTTATTGCTATGTCAGTTTAATGCAGCATTAAATGCGACCGAGTTTCTTTTTGCTGTTGATATTTTAAAACTTTTTAATTTCCCCAAAGAATCGTTCCGTTCCCGATAATAATGTCAGAGGAACCGCACAGAATGACTAAATAGCAAACCATATATTTATCTGTAAAACAAATAAAAATGAATGCCTGCAAATGACTTTACAGTAACTAATTAAAACTTGTGATTTCTTCATTAGGATGTTGTACTACTAATTGGGTCACATGTGCTTGTGTTGTAGCAATTAACCTTGTGTTACCGTTGTAAATCATAATATATAATGGGTGAGCTGGTATCTATCTGTTCCTCAATAATGCCAACATACAATTCTGGTCCGATCCTGGAAAGTTCTTAAACACTGATCCTTCATTTGGACCCTTAGACTTTTAATGTTTTGTTGACTTTTGTTTAAGAATCACCTGTCTGATTAAGTAAATTTATGTTCTGGAGCATCTTTTCTATGTTGTGCCACATCAAGTTTTCCTCTTTCAAAAAGAAGTGATAACTTCCTTATCGCTGAGTCCCCCAACCCCCTTGTAGTGGGTTAATGGTAAACTTTCTAGCAGTAATAATAAAATGTAACCCCTTGGTGACACGGCCTGAAAAGACCAGGGCATTTTTAGCAAATTTTCGAACATGGGGGGGCCATAACTTTTTTTTTTACATGCTGCCTTATAAAATGTTGTGCTGATTGTTTTGGGACACATAGGGATGGTAAAACTCAATACATTATTCTTTCTTTGCATTTTATTTACATTTTTTGTTTTTTGGGGGGTTAAAAGTGGGGAAAAAGTTTTACTTTTTACATTTTTTCTTCTTTAACATTATTGCCCCTGTAACTGGAGCCCCAGTTACAGGGGGAAATGACCTCCTTTGAGGGCTGAGGTCATGTGACCTCTAGAGCTGGCAGCAGTGCGATAATGTGAGGAGTAGAGAAGAGAGAAGCGGTAATAAACTGCATCTCCCTAGGGTCTGAGAGACACCTGGAGACCCGGTCCTGCTCATGCGACTAGTGCGGGAGCAGAAGAAAACTTACATTGCTACAGACTCCGCACCTGCGCCTGCTGAAGTCAACAGGCGGTCAGAAACAAGTTAATATACTTTATTAATGAAATCTTTTTCTGTGCCCTTCTTTTTCCTCTGCCTTTCTTCCTTATTTATGCAATTGTTTAAATTGGTTTTCTGTCGTGTGTCTCCTGACAAAAGGAACCTCATAAAGTGTCTAATGGCTTTACTTTTTGCAGTATCCAGATAGTCTAATTTCTTTAAATATTATCAAGGTGTGGAACAAGTTAATGATTAGCCCCCTTATCTGCCTGAAGCAGATGGCTTCAGTGGGCTTTCAGATACACTGCTAACTACAGGAGAAAAAAGCAGCAAATGACACAGATAAGCTGCTTTTCTATTATTATTTATTGAAGCTCACGATCATCACTGCTGTATTCATTTCTGAAATAAAAGCAAAATATATACAGTATATTTACAGGTTTTGATAAAGTATAGAGTATGGATAATAGGTAGATGTTCAGCTTTACTTCTCAAATACCAGTTGACAGAATGTCTTGTGTACTTACTCTATCAAGGCAGAATTCATATATGACTTGTGTAGAGATTGGACATGAAGGGGTTGTTCACACCTCACCAGCATTTCCATTTTGAAAGCAATCAAATGCAGTTCTTATCTCTCTTTCTTTCTTAATCACTCTTGCTCTGGGAGATTCTATGGCGTTCTTCCAAGATCATGTCCGATCCAAGTTTGTGTGTTTTGGAAAGAAAAAGAGAATTGAGATTGATTGCCATCATCAACCAGTGTGTGCCATTATACCATTTCCCCTGTGGATGCATTGGCATAGGCGACATGGATATCAAAGCAGCAGGTTGCTTGGCATCACAAGTGGCAGCTTCGCGGCTGGAGCATCTGCACGCCTGCCATGTAGAGATGGGAAGAAGCACGGCTTATCTCCCGCACTCACTGCGCCTCTGGCTGTATTAACTCTCTGCTAAAAACATCCATGGCTGTACAGTACATTAAGTAGGAAACATTGTGATAACTGGGAAATAATAGGGAAGTCATATGTTTTACATTAGAAACAATTGGACTCCATGGACACAGTTAGGATTGTTTCAGTTTTTTCCTGGACATTTAGAAGGACACGTACGGTAATTGTACAAATAAAAAGCTTTGATTTATCGATAAAGTGAAGATTTTATTATAGGACACATAATACTAATATAATAATAATTCTCTATATATTGCACACAGATTACGCCATATCAGTCCTTCCCCTCATGGGGCTCACAATCTAATCAACCTACCAGTATGTTTTGGAGTGTGGGAGGAAACCTACGAAAACACGGAGAGAACATACAAACTCTTTGCAGATGTTAACCTGGATGGGATTTGAACCCAGGACCCCAGCACTGCAAGGCTGTAGTGCTAACTACTGAGACACCGCGCTGGCCACATTCTGTTAAAGGGGATCTTTTATATCCTTTCAGTAAAATGTATACTGATACAACATATACCATGGGAGGTGACCTCAGAGATATTCACAAGTAAATCATAGTCTTATATACCTAAACCATTTAAAGTGCACCACACCAGGATTTACTGTATGCTAGGTGCACTTATACAGTATCATACCCAAATTGGATAATATTAATTGATCCCTCATTTATTTGCATGCATGCAGATCTTATCTACGTCTTATCTACTTCCAGCAAAAGTAATGTGTCTCCACATTACGGCGCGCGCCGGGTCCCGGTGCATGGAGAGGGCTCGCGGGCCGAGCCCTCTCCATAGCCGGTAAGTCTTTGCTGCATATTGCAGCAAAGGCTTACCGGTAACACCCGCGATCGGTGCTAGCACCGATCGCGGGTGCTTTCACCGCGATCACCTCCGGCAATGCTGCCGGAGGCTTCAAAAAGATGGCGCCGCATGGGCGCCGCCATCTTGGCGCGGATCTTCGCTCCCCGATGACGTCACGGGGAGCGGTGATCCGTTGCCATGACAGCATCGGGCCTCACGAAGCTGTCACGAAGGCCCGAATTGCACATTGTAATGAATGAGGAGTAAAATCCCCATATACTGCCATATTGCAGTATGGCAGTATATGGTAGGATCGATCAGACAACCTAGGGTTAAAGTACCCTAGGGAGTCTGAAAAATAGTTAAAGTAAAAGTAAAAAAAAGTTAAAAAAAAAAAAATTATATTAAAAAAACCTAAAAATTCAAATCACCCCCCTTTCCCTAGAACTGATATTAATATTAATAAACAGTAAAAATCATAAACACATTAGGTATCACCGCGTCAGAAAATGTCCGATCTATCAAAATATAATAACGGTTTTTCACTGCGTTTAACCCCGTAACGGAAAATAGCGTCCAAAGTCAAAAATGACATTTTTTTGCCATTTTGGAAAATATAAAAAAATTAATAAAAAGTGATCAAAAGGTAGCACAGTCCTAACAATGATAGCAATGAAAACGCCATCAAAAGTCGCAAAAAATGACACCACCCACAGCTTCGTACACCAAAGTATGAAAAAGTTATTAGCGCCAGAAGATGACAAAATAAAAAAAAAAATTTTTGTACAGGAGGTTTTAATTTTTTTAAATGTATGAAAACATTATAAAACCTGTACAAATGTGGTATCCCTGTGATCGTAGCAACCCAAAGAATAAAGTAGACCTGTCATTTGGGGCACACAGTGAAAGCTGTAAAATCCAAGCCCACAAGAAAACGTCGCAAATGTGTTTTTTCACCATTTTCACTGCATTTGGAATTTTTTTCCCGCTTCCCAGTACGCGCCATGGAACATTAAATACCGTCACTACGAAGTGCAATTTGTTACGCAGAAAATAAGCCATAACAGAGCTCTTTATGTGGAAAAATAAAAAAGTTATAGATTTTTGAAGGTGGGGTGTGAAAAATGGAAGTGAAAAAACTAAAAAAGGCCAAGTCGTTAAGGGGTTAAAGGGCATCTACACAATCAAAAAGCAAAACCCTGCACAACCATAGTATACACTAGGTATAAATGTAATCAACACACTAAAATAAATCAATCAAACAAAAGCAAAGCGGTGTGTTACTGTCAAAACTATGCGAAAAGCCAAATAAATTTTATTGATAAACAAATACAAACACAGACAATATCATAAAAACAATTAAAATTGTACCAAAGTACATAGAATTATATGCCCTGTTATTAGCACTATGATAAGTACAACAACAAAACACCTTCTGAATGGGTAAAGTAAACCCAGACCAACTCCAAAAATGTGAACAAGTTAAAGGTGCATTTACATATATCCAGCTGCCATAGAAGTATGAAACATATAAACTGGTGCCTAACCACATAAACAAATAGGTCAAGTATCCCCAATGAAAGTCAAAGGTGGTGGAAAATCAAGGCAAATCCCCAGTATACATTACAGATAATCTGGCGTTATACCAGGCAACGCGGTGACAGCATCGAAAACGCGGTGGTACAATGATCAGCGGGTGGAGGGCTCGCCAAGCGTTGCGTCTCCCACTGGAGACTTCCTCAGGGGTAGTCTCTAGTACCGGCGCGATTCTTCAAGATCCTGCGTCCAATTTCCTGCATGTGTCGATTCCCTGCTGAGGTCCGCCGGAGTTCACCTTCTTCTTCCTGGTGTATGTGAGTGCATTGTCTTGCAACACAATTTGAATTGTAAATCCCGCGCTTAGTCCGAATCAGTCGGGTTGTCCATTGGCCACGCCCCCCCGATTTGTCTTGCATGCAAGTCGACACAATTGCAACAAAATTTGATCACGTGCGCCAAAAACCCCACTTAAATGCGGTGCGACAAAAATGCGCAGTGTGTACCCTTACTAAATGTGCCCCAGTGTGTTGTGTGAGCACTAAGGGTTTACCGCTTCCTTGCAATGTACAAAGTGTCTGTAGAGCAGAAGTTGGGAGAGGGAGAATTTTGCTCCACCAAAATGGTCACCGCGTTCACAACTTCACAGTCCTGTTTTCCTGGTCACTCTAGCAGTGCCTGATTCCTTATACCTTGTAACAGAGGAGCTTCACTCTTTGCTTGTACATTGCAGCCCCATTAATCTCAACTTAAAAAGAGATCAAGGGTACACAACCCGCACCAACAGGTCCACACTCTGCTAACAGTCCTATGAGCGCTTCCATAAGTGGAAGCGTGCACTGCTATAGGAGTTTTGGTAGCAGTGACTGCAGCTGAGAAGAACTCACTACGCCCTAGTCCTCTCCTGCCGACCAACTTTGTGTCCTGACACTAGTTGTATGCATCAGTGACACAGCAGTGCACCCCCAGGAGTGGTAAATACTTGTCAGCAGTACTGTAGTGCTACCAGGTCCTCTGCTTCTGGTGCAGCTCTGCTCCAGGTCCTGATGCCGCCACATACAATTTGGGAGTTGTTAATTACTCTACTGCAGCATTTATAATTTAGTGTGTATGGTACATTTTGTGCTGCATTGTGGTTACTGTTGCATCTAGAGTGCTGGTTATTGACGTGGCCCCTTAAAGTTGAGCAGTATTAAAATATGGCCCTTGGAGCAACTCCTGGCCTAAATCCTTAGATGAAGATTTAAATAGACATTTAAAGGAAATTTGTAATTTATTATTATTATTATTATTATTATATGTTTGTGGAGTTGGTCTATTTTATCATGACTCCGACTCCACCAATATTGACACAGACTCCAACTCCACAATTCTGACCCCACAGCCGTGAGTCCCTTTCCTCCAGCATTCAGAATCTTGTCTGTTTTCTTCTCAAGGACATAAGCAGCACAGCCAAAGGAGAACACTACTGCAAGAACTGCCTAAACTGAGCATAGCAAAAAAACTACTTGAAATAGTTAATAAAAGTAAAACAGCAAATTTGTTCTACATCCCAAAAGCTCCTTAATTTATTTTAAACATTTTCTTTTTTTAAATATCAGAGTTGCGCTTTAACTATACAACATTAGAAAGGAAAGGCTCATTGCTAATAGTTTTGAATACCTTGCTATACCCCATTCATACTGTTTTTGCAGACATAAGTGTCTTCATTCTTGTAGACTACATACACTCACCGGCCACTTTATTAGGTACACCATGCTAGTAACAGGTTGGACCCCCTTTTGCCTTCAGAACTGCCTCAATTCTTCGTGGCATAGATTCAACAAGGTGCTGGAAGCTCCTCAGAGATTTTGGTCCATATTGACATGATGGCATCACACAGTTGCCGCAGATTTGTCGGCTGCACATCCTTGATGCGAATCTCCCGTTCCACCACATCCCAAAGATGCTCTATTGGATTGAGATCTGGTGACTGTGGGGGCCATTTGAGTACAGTGAACTCATTGTCATGTTCAAGAAACCAGTCTGAGATGATTCCAGCTTTATGACATGGCGCATTATCCTGCTGAAAGTAGCCATCAGATGTTACAGGGTACATTGTGGTCATAAAGGGATGGACATGGTCAGCAACAATACTCAGGTAGGCTGTGGCATTGCAACGATGCTCAATTGGTACTAAGGGGCCCAAAGAGTGCCAAGAAAATTTTCCCGACACCATGACACCACCACCACCAGCCTGAACCGTTGATACAAGGCAGGATGGATCCATGCTTTCATGTTGTTGACGCCAAATTCTGACCCTACCATCCGAATGTTGCAGCAGAAATCGAGACTCATCAGACCAGGCAACGTTTTTCCAATCTTCTACTGTCCAATTTTGATGAGCTTGTGCAAATTGTAGCCTCAGTTTCCTGTTCTTAGCTGAAAGGAGTGGCACCCGGTGTGGTCTTCTGCTGCTGTAGCCCATCTGCCTCAAAGTTCGACGTACTGTGCGTTCAGAGATGCTCTTCTGCCTACCTTGGTTGTAACGGGTGGCGATTTGAGTCACTGTTGCCTTTCTATCAACTCGAACCAGTCTACCCATTCTCCTCTGACCTCTGGCATCAACAAGGCATTTCCGCCCACAGAACTGCCGCTCACTGGATGTTTTTTCTTTTTCGGACCATTCTCTGTAAACCCTAGAGATGGTTGTGCGTGAAAATCCCAGTAGATCAGCAGTTTCTGAAATACTCAGACCAGCCCTTCTGGCACCAACAACCATGCCACGTTCAAAGGCACTCAAATCACCTTTCTTCCCCATACTGATGCTCGGTTTGAACTGCAGGAGAATGTCTTGACCATGTCTACATGCCTAAATGCACTGAGTTGCCGCCATGTGATTGGCTGATTAGAAATTAAGTGTTAACGAGCAGTTGGACAGGTGTACCTAGTAAAGTGGCCGGTGAGTGTATACACCTTGTTTATAATCTGGTTCTGTAGTCGGGTGTCTGCCTGCTTCAATTATTTTAGCAACATTTTTTCAGATAACTGTGTGTAGTTTAAAAAAAAAAAAAACAAAGCAGATGAGAGTAACCTGTATCTGAAAGATCAAACTGGATTTGTTTGTAGTCTGTTACCATGGAGACATATAGGACTGCATGCACGAACGGTCGATTTTTAAACGACTATTCTGGATTCTTTGAAACGAAAAGTAGCCTTTAACATTTGGTAGCTGCGTGAGCGTCCTGCGGAATATGTGCTATTTCTAAGTGTCGCTTTGTAAGTTGTTTATTGTACGTGTGTTTGCCTGCATATTAAGACAACACATCTGTCCGCACTGTATCATGTAGCTGCTCTGCCATTCGTTATGTGGGTTGAGAATAGCGAGCGCACTGCACCGGTCTGCTGTCCATTCTCACAAGCAGATGGCTCCTACAGTTGTGTGTCACTTGCTTATTACATCCTCTTAAGATTAGTAGCTTTGTGTCCAGATGGGCCGGCAAGAACAGCTGTGTGCAAAAAAAAAAGGAAAATAAATGAAACCTGTGTTTTTAAAAAAATAAAAAAAATTAGTGTCCTAGTTGCAATGAAAACACACATTTCTCTCTCCGTTAAGATGTTTTTAATCGTTTGTGTTGTATTTTGTATTTTTGTTTTTTTTGTTTAATTTAAGTAAATATTCATAATTTGCTTCTTTAATGCAACTGTGCATTTATTTCACACAAGGGCAATGTAAATAGTGAAATTATCGAAAAAACTTGTCACAATACAAAATCAAGACGACGCCTCAGAGAAACGTATGTTACAGTTGGAATGTTTTGAGCAAATTTATGCCATTAGCACTAAAACATGAACAGCCAGGTAGAAAATCCCAGCAGAACATAAACAAATGCCATGAATTATTCATTCCTCGCTTTTTTTCTTTTTTCTTTTTTTTATCCGTTCCTGGTTAAACTGCAAATGGTGTTTTTGAAGGTTGTTCGGTTGTTCTTTTCTCTACTAATTTTTTTTTTGAGTCAAATTTATGCAAAATTAATTTAGAATATCTTGATCTTGTGTGTATTTGTGTGTTTTGTGATCACAGGTTGCGTAGACATTCATAAAATAATTAGATATTTTCTGGGATTTTAAAATTCTCCTGCAAAATGTTATTTTCTGTTAGTTGCATTTACTGAAAAAGGACATATCCGTATCGTAGGTCTCCATTCACATGACACAGTACACTGGGATATCATCTAAATAACCAATAATGTCCAATATACAGGGGCACATTTACTTACCCGGTCCTGTCGCGATCCCCGAGGTGCGTCGTCCAACGAGGATGAAGTCTGGTGCGATTCACAAAGATTGTGCGCCCGATATCCTGCATGTGTCACTTCCCCGCTGAGGTCCACAGAGTTCACCTTCTTTTTCCCGGTGTATGTGAGTGCATGTCTTGCGGCCACACCCCCCGATTTGTGTCGCATGAAAGTTGGCACGATTGTGCCAAAATCCGATCGCGTGCGCCAAAACCCCTGTTCAATGTGCCGGAAATAGTCGGGAAACCCGATGGAAATGCGGTATGCGGACCCTTAGTAAATGTGCCCCATAGTGTTTTAATGTATTGTAGACAATGGAAGCTTTTGAGTGAACAGCTGAATTCCTAGTACATCATACATGTATTTGAAGATTTCCTTTCGGAAGCCTTTACAAGAGACATGGTAGTCTACCTGAAGGTTTGACCATGCAAAGCTGAGGCCAATGTCTTAATGTCCAAATGACTTAAAGTTCTCTCCATCTGACAACTAAGTTAAAAATCGTATACCCCGGTACCCCATCCGGGACATTTGAGGAAGTTTGGTGTTACTCAAAATAGGAAAGTATACACTGTGGCCTTCCACAACTAACATCCCTTTCATTTTGGACCACACTTTAGATATTAATAATAATGTTGGACACTGTATTGTAGACATTGTTTCTGTGATTCCCTCAATAGCTGCTATAGGGGGTCACACACCCGTCATACAAGTTACTATACGTCCACTAGGTCCCTCGTGTGCAGAAGTTCCGGAATGGCTAATCCCCCATCAGTTTTAGCTTGCTGTATTATTTCCATTTTTATCCACGGATGTCCATTTTTCCATAACATTTGCATTACTTATAGATCCAGGCATCATGACTGTGGTCATTTTCTATATTTGTTATCCATGGCCTCCTCCTTTCTAAAATCAACCCTAGGCCCTCTGTGATCTGGCTTTACAGGCTATGCTGGTTTTACACTGTGTTACCCTCCCCCTGCTTCCGCAGCACTTGTGCAGTGAACACTTCCTGCTGTATTCTCAGTGCTGTGGGAGGAGGGGGAGACAGTGTAACAGCCTGTAAAGCCAGATCACAGAGCTAGGCCACCCCATCAGGCTCATTTGCATAATTTTAAAAGTTGATTTTAGAAGGAAGCAGGCTATGGATAACCAATATTATGGATACAATGATTACCACAGTCACTGGATCTATGAGTAAGTGTCCCTGGTTTATCATGATGGATTTTCATGGTAGATTTAATTCAATGGTGGATTTAGGAGCGTTTTATTAAATCTGAAAATCTGATCAAAGATTTGTCATGTGAACTGCACCTTTAAAGGTGTTATACGGGTTTCTTTTTGTTTTTTTTCTATATATGGCTGGGTCAGCTTGAAAAATAATAAAATGCATGTACTTACCCAATTCAGCTGCGGTGCTAGCTCGAATACTGCTATGAATTGGAGAGAGAGGTAAGTATAAGCATGTTATTATTTTTCAAGCCCCTCTCCCCCCCCCATTCATATATTTTATAATAATTAAAACCTGGACAACTACATTAACTTTTCTTTCTGCATTAAATTTCTTTAAAACGTGTTGTATAAACTTTTCAAAATATTGGTATAATATGTAAGTGTTTCCATGTCACTTCTGTGTTGCCATGCTACGGAAACCTATGTGTCTCCACAAACAACCATGCAAGTCTGATCCTACAGTCATGGGTCATTTTTGTATCTTCTTCCTCTTCTACTATTAGTAACTTAGATGTCAACTATGCGAAAATATTGTATATACTGGAGTATAAGCTGAGTTTTCAGCACAAAAAATGTCAAGAAAAAAAAAAGTGTACTCCCCTTCTGACGCCCCCCTACCCCCTCCCCTGGTAGGTCCCCTTCCATACATTGCGGCCCCAGGATCGGCGCCGTGCTCCTGGAAGGTTATATACTAGAGGGGGCTGGCAGGCTACATACTAGAGGGGGCTGGCAGGCTACATACTAGAGGGGGCTGGCAGGCTACATACTAGAGGGGGCTGGCAGGCTACATACTAGAGGGGGCTGGCAGGCTACATACTAGAGGGGGCTGGCAGGCTACATACTAGAGGGGGCTGGCAGGCTATATACTAGAGGGGGCTGGCAGGCTATATACTACAGGGGGCTGGCTGGCTATATACTACAGGGGGCGGGCTGGCTGGCTATATACTACAGGGGGCAGGCTGGCTATATACTGGAGGGGCTGTGACCAATGCATTTCTCACCCTCGGATTATACTCGAGTCAATAGGTTTTTCCAGTTTTTTGTGTTAAAATTAGGGGTCTCGGCTTATACTCGGGTCAGTTTATACGATAGTGTATATATGGTAGTTTCCTTAAAATAAAAGGTACATTAACGTTTTGTTAAAAAAACAAAAATGTATGTTTCCATGGTTATGGTAAACTGAAATTCAGGACCTCATTGTCACTAAAGAATGTTAACTACTAAAATACTATGAGACCTCATAATAATGGTCAAACGTGGATGTAAAGGCATTTGATGTCCTATAATATGTTTCTTCTTGTCTCGTTATTTAGGAGGTATTGCTCGTTGCTGTTGCTTTCTTGGTACTTCTGCTGGCTTTCTATGCCCTGTTTTATCTCAACTTGACTCCAACTACGGAATCGGGAGAAGATTCGGCAGACTAGACCGTGTTATCCATCTCAATGCTGTGATTAAGCTATGAAGGACTCAGAGGATGTAAACATACATTATATGCCATATCCGTTATAATTGTAACATTCCCCTTCTTGCACAATGATAACGAGCTACAGAATACAAAGTCTTAATACCCTCGTAATTAAACATTCCCGATTTTGAATTATTGTTCCAGCATATGAATTGTTGATTATGTAGTAGATACAGACATCTCTTTTGGGGACAATTGTTTTTTTTCTTTTTTTTTTTTTTTCCGAATTTCGATTTCTACTGGATGTGTGCCTAATATGTTGATTTGTACACTTCATTATTATAATTAGCAATACCATGATTTCCGATGAAGGCAAAGATTTTAAAAATGAGTATTTTGATAGAAACGAATCTTTCTTTTTAAATGATGCAATTTTTGTATTCGACACATTAAACATATTGTGATCTTCATTTGTATGCCGCGTTTGTGTCCTATGTGGTGCAGCGCTTCTGTAACATCTGTGCCAAGGGATATGACTTGCCGACTGACGTTACTTCATACACACATTAAGAATATTAAAATGAGGTCTCGGTGAACAGATTTTATTTTCTTATATAAGGGCACATTGTATCTTCAATCCAATTCTATTTTGCTCTTTTTAGAGAAAAAATTATAAAATTATATTTTTACGAAATGTCATAAAAGATTAGAAAGATTAATCTTCTAGAAACCTAAGAAAAACACAACTTCAAGTAAGTATGCGGTATAATCGAATTTTCACTTTTTTTGTTTGTAAGATTTATGCAGAAAAGGTATTAAAGGGATTGTCTGGCAAAAAAAATAAATACAGTGAAATACAGTCCCATGTGAATATTTTTGTAATATTGTAGGTTGCCACACAAAGAAATGCTCCCTATCCCCTCTGTTTGAAGGCCACATGCACACGCACGTGTAGAGAGCTATTAAAACGGTCGTATATATGGCCTCATGCATTCCAATGGCCAATATGCCCATCCATGTACCATGTACGGTATTTGAGGGGGACGTATAAAAATATAGATCATTTCCACCATATTTCCATTCCGTACCTCCCATAGAAGTTAAAGGGAAAGTAGGAAATACGAGCTACCGTATTTTTCGGACTATAAGTCCGGTGAGCCTTATATATGAAATGGTCGTGTTTAACAAGAGCTCCGGGCCACGCCAGCATTATCCTGCCAACATCCTGCCCACACTGTAGACAGGCACAATACTCTACACCGGTGCCTTGGCACCGCGATAACAACAACGTGCCCCTCTGTGCATTGGAGCAGGGCAGTAGCATGGAGTAACCGGAGCCACAGCCGCGACCCTGCATGGCCACTAGTACCAGAGGGGGGGACTTGGCAGTGACTGAAGGAGGCAAGTCGGAGGAGGGCAGCGGACACTACTTACATGGGTCCCCACTACCTGAGACGGCCCCTTCACAGCAAAACTCCAGCGGGATCTGAAGACCACGCGGGGTGCAAACAACAGGCGCCATAGTGCGAACCACGGGGCTTCTTCATCTGCCGCTCACATGGACCCCCTTCTAACCCAAGCAGCCATCAAGACACTGCCTACGCCTTATAATCCGGTGCGCCTTATATATGCACCTAGACGTCTTGGCAGGCCTTCATTGATAATGCGCCTTATAATCCAGTGCACCTTATCATCAGAAAAATACGGTAAATAGGTACTGCATATGGTTGTGCACCGCATGCTGCTGTCTATACGTTCAGTTTCCATGGAGACCTGGGCCTGTGGGAGGATCCTAGGTTCCTAGGATATGGTGCAATGCGTTACCATATGGTTGCAATACGTCCTGTATTTACAGCCACAATAAAGCTGTATATACAGAAAAGAACATACTGTCATGTGCATGAGGCCTAACATTTTAAATATAAGACCATTTTATAGTTTGTCATGGGGGTATTTGAACTCAGTACAGACTGAGGTTGCAGCAGAAGAAGCGTTAGGTAAAGGAGCAGATGATGGAAGAAAAAAACAAAAGCAAAATAACAAAGCTCCCTTTTCACTACATAGCAAAGTATCAACTTACTTTGTGATGGTTTGGCTCGGATCAGGTACCATGTTCTTGCTTATCCTCTTGCTTGTACCTCTGCCTTCCAATGACACAGTGAGAATTGACCAATCAGAGCTGAGAAACTTGGACATGTGGCTGAAAAGTACCACTTCTGAACCTGTGCTACCTAGCCTGAAGTAGCTACTACAATAGTACCTGTCACCTTTTTGATAATTCAGTGTTAAAAAATTGAGAAAAGAGGTTAGAGTTGACAAAAAGCAATTTAAACATAAATTTGAATGGCAAAAGTGGCTTTCCGTTCCTCTAAGGGTACTTATAAATGGGCTAATTTGATGAACATTTGTTTAAAAGGGAATCTGTCACCATATTTTTCACAAATACAGCTAGTGACAGGTTACTTTAGAGCCATATTAACTAACTGACACTTTTATCTGTTATCTTGCCTGGCATACAGCCAGATGAAGCAGGAGTTGAAGGGAGCGTGTCCTCGGCCAAGTACAGCGGCCCCTCCCCATGCCACATCTTGCCTTTCAGCACATCATGTCATATGACCAAAGGGACGTCATCTAAGTATTTTACTCACTGACATTTGCAAAATCTGCCCCATTTATGTATCTGATCACATGAAGTCACAGGATGCCTCGATGGACTTATCTCTAAAAAATAACTTTTCATTGTTCCAGCTCCCCTGAAGAGCAGTGTGAAACATGTCATGTTTTGACATGTACTATATGAGGCCCTTTGGAAACTGTACTGTAGTGGCACAATAGGACATCTTATTTAGGGCAAGGTAACGGCTGAAGGGCAGCCACTCTGATGTTAGATCTATAGAGGTTAATAGCCATTCAGATACAGGGTGTAATAGGTATAGATCAGTGATGGTGAACCTTTTAGAGACTGAGTGCCCAAAATACAACCAAAATCTACTTATTTACCATGAAGTGCCAATGTGGCATTTTAAGCAGTTACTTATTGCTACCTGTTCTTCCACATCTTTCAATTATATCGGCCGCCTAAGGCTACCAATACACTTGAAAAAAAGAGGGCAGATAGCTTCTCTCAAGGGTCTCTCAGTACTGGAAGAATGGAGGGTCCAGCAGGAGGACCACCAAAGATAATGCAGTTCTGACAACACCTTTTCATTTTTCCCGCAGTTCCAAACAGCCAATGAAGTGTCACTTTAAAATAGCACTGAGTGCAGCATTTCTTAAGTTGCCTGGGACTGCAGGAAGATTTGGTGGATTTGGTGCTGTTTGGTGAACTCTGTCCTGCAGGGATGGTCTGAGTGCCCACAGAAAGGGCTCTGAGTGCCACCTCTGGCACCCGTGCCATAGGTTCGCCACCACTGGTATAGATGGTGGTCCTTTTGTAGCTACTAGACATTTACAAGCACACATTTGCCATTCTTGACTTACTCCAACCCACATGTATGCTCCCCTGCTGCCTCCTTGTGTACCTTGAAGCGTAATGATACCGACCATAAGTGTGGACATAACACAGAGACTGGAATTGGATCAAGCAGACCTCATTAGAGGAACACCTAAGCACTGACCGCATGAAGAACTGGCAAGACCCCCAGATGGGGCCTGGTTTTAATACTTGGATTATAGCTGGTGTAACATTAACTTGTGTGGTGTCTCCACGAAGACAAGATTGGTCTGTAGCTCGGACGATGGTCCAGCTGGCTGTGTAGCATTTATACATGTTTGATCATTTACTTTTAATCAAATAAAGTGAAAGTTACATTCCACTCAGGGAGAGTAGTACACCCAAAGAGTAAATACGCTAAAACCTGCAACGCCACCAATGTATCAGATAGTTGTTGAGACTCTGGTGTTAGGCTGTACTTTAATGATCTTGTATACATTCGTAGCCTACACATCCAGAAATGAAATTAGACATCATTATTGTGGCACATCACTGTCCAATGCAATATGACATTACAAATAAAAAACAGCAGAGCATTTTAGGAAACTGTAATTCTATAAACTAGTGTACAAAGCAGTAAACCAACAGAATGCTTGTCTGAGCGAACAGTAAAATCCATTGAATGCAAACAAAAGATATGAATGCAGAAAACTGATATATCTACAGGTATAATATAGAAAATTCCTATTCAAGGTTGTAGCCTTTTAATCATACTTGCCATCCTTTCAGCACAGAAGTCTGTTATGGTAAGCATCCGGTATTAGGAATTAGTTTATTTATTCTTTTAGGTTTTTTTTAGTTATTTTCTGACTGTCCATATAATATGAAACATACAAAAGTAATTATTTAGGTAAACTGTAAAATTATCAACTTTGTGCCCCTAATGCATGAATAGGTACAATGGGGGTTATTTACTAAGGGCCCGATTCGCGTTTTCCCGACGTGTTTCCCGAATATTTCCAATTTGCGCCGATTTTCCCTGTATTGCCCTGGGATTTTGGCGCACGCGATTGGATTGTGGCGCATCGTCGCTGGCATGCACACGACGGAAATCGGGGGCGTGGTCAAACGAAAACCCGACGGATTCAGAAAAAACGCCGCATTTTTTTAAAAAAAGTGTCGCGGAGCTTGCACTTACCTTCACTAGGAATAGGCCGGTGAACTTGAGTGCGTTCCGATGCTCTTCAGCACAGCAGCGCCACCTGGTGGACGTCGGAGGAACTACCTTAATGTATCCCGGCCGGACCCAATCCACCGCACAGAACGCACCGCTGGATCGCGAATGGACCGGGTAAGTAAATTTGCCCCAATGTGTCAAAAAAGGACTAAAGTTTCAGATTTTAGTTGCCAATTTAAAAAATTGTATATGTATTGTATATTTGTTTTTTGATGACTTTTAACCGTGAATTTGGGTAGCAATGGACCACCCTTTTATGTGGCGGTTTTAATACTTATGTATCCTAATGAGTAAAAAATATTCTATAATGCTTGATATTATTTGCTGGAAATCTATTCTTGCCCTATAAAACCCCAGTACCCTGACAGTGACAGATATAAGCTACCAGAATCCACTAACATCCGCTGGCATCATGTCTAGTAGTGGTGGGGAACCATGATGCCTCTGTGAGCAGAGCCCTACTTGCTATGAAATAAAGAAACTTTTGGTGTTTGGCGCCTGGCTGGATCATGAACTCCTTATTTTAGAGCCCTAACCAGACCTGGTTAAAGGAAACCGGCCACATAACTATTACAGGCGGTCCCCTACTTAAGAACACCAGACTTACAGACGACCCCTAGTTACAAACAGTTCTCTGGATGTTGGTAATTTACTGTACTTTAGCCTTAGGCCACAATAATCAGCTATAACAGATATCACAGGTGTCTGTAATGAAGCTTTATTACTAATCCTGGTTCTTATGACAACCCAACATTTTAAAAATCCAATTGTCACAGAGACCAAAAGAAATTTGGCTGGGGTTACAATTATAAAGTATACAGTTCCAACTTGCATACCAATTCAACTTAAGAACAAACCTACAGAACCTATGTTGTACGTAACCCGGGGACTGACTGTATTCTTAAAAAGTGTGGACCGTGTGCCAGTTTATTGGATAGGATCCTGCAGAAACTACACAGGAAAGGATAATAAACAAAAATGTACTCGGTCTGTGAATCTTAAGATACATAGTGGTTGGATTTCGTGTTGAGGATGGGACTCCAAGCATCATAGTTATATATGATGCAGAGGACCAATGCAATAATAATAACTATATTTATATAGCGCACACAGATTACGCAGCGCTGCACAGAGCTTGTCTAATCAGTCCCTGTCCCCATGGGGCTCACAATCTAATCAACCTACCAGTATGTTTCGGAGTGTGGGAGGAAACCCACAGAAACCCACACAAACACGGAGAGAACATCCAAACTTTTTGAGAAGTTTTTTTTAAATGAACCAGCAAGTTCACTCTTTGTTTCTTTATTTGTTCCTCATAAAACCAGTAACAGACAAATTGGCAACATCAGAGAGTAGTAGATCCACACACATGTTATGCGTTTCAAGTCCTTGTGACTCTTAATACTAGACCTTTTTAAAAACATTTTGCAGATGTTGACCTAGGACTTAAACCCAGGACCCCAGCGCTACAAGGCTGTAGTGCTAATCAATGAGCCACCGTGCTCCCAGATGCAAAACCTTCAGGGAAGAAGGGCCTTGTATCATAAACATATCATCCCCGGCACAGTGTGTGGTCCAGATCTGGCCACTTTGCCGTCCGGCATTCCGGCAAATCCTAAATCTAACTGTGCACTGATTTGTGATCTCCGAAGAATTGACACTTTATGGCAGCACATAGGAACAGTAGAAAATCTAGAAATGACAGCATAATTACCACTATACATATTTCTAAGTATAAAATTGTGAAATACAATCATTTTAGTTAAGCTGCATTTATTTATACCTGTGAGGCTGAATAAAACCTACTGCTACCCTGAAAGACGCCGCCGGCTGCATCATTAAAATGACAACTGTTCTACGGCAAGATCTTTAATTTTTTGTTTTTCAGCTTAATGATGAAATCGCTCTGGTTGCGGCGGAGGATTTGTTTTTCAGTACATCAGTAGGACGAATATTCGGTAAAAATATTTCTCGCTATCAGATGGAACTTTTAGCAGTGACAGATTATTCCTTGGCACACGGGAGCTGGCTGGAGTAACGCGCCTTCTACAGTGAGTGTATAAAAATAGGAAAATCTACTTGAGCCTAAATTTACTTGCTAAATATGTTCTTTTGATTGAGGCGATAATTATAATGCACTTTACTGCAATGTGGAAATTATGAGATCAGAACTACTTAGAGTAGCGCATAATGGATTTCCAATGCCATCAGAAACTGTTGGGAACCGAGAAGAAAAAATGATACAAGTAGGAACCGTAATGGAAGAAAAATAACTAACAATAAACTCCTTGTGGGACGAGGAGAGTGAAGCTGAAACAGGTAGTGCTTTGTTGCACCCTAATAAAGTGCATGATTACATTACATGTTTTTGAGCCAAAATGATTGATCTAATAATAATAATAATCTTTATTTATATAGCACCATCATATTCCATAGCGCTTTACAAATCATTGGGCACATATACAACTATAATATTACATTACAGAGTACAAACAGTCATAAGCTTTCATTAGCTTACAGTCTATGAGGATGAGGGGGTGACACAAGAGCTTACAGTCTATGAGGATGAGGGGGTGACACAAGAGCTTACAGTCTATGAGGATGAGGGGGTGACACAAGAGCTTACATCCTATGAGGATAAGGAGGTGACACAAGAGCTTACAGTCTATGAGGATGAGGGGGTGACACAAGAGCTTACAGTCTATGAGGATAAGTGGATGACACACGAGCTTACAGTCTATGAGGATAAGAGGATGACACAAGAGCTTACAGTCTATGAGGATGAGGGGGTGACACAAGAGCTTACAGTCTATGAGGATGAGGGGGTGACACAAGAGCTTACAGTCTATGAGGATAAGTGGATGACACACGAGCTTACAGTCTATGAGGATAAGAGGATGACACAAGAGCTTACAGTCTATGAGGATGAGGGGGTGACACAAGAGCTTACAGTCTATGAGGATGAGGGGGTGACAAGAGCTTACAGTCTATGAGGATGAGGGGGTGACACAAGAGCTTACAGTCTATGAGGATAAGAGGATGACACAAGAGCTTACAGTCTATGAGGATGAGGGGGTGACACAAGAGCTTACAGTCTATGAGGATGAGGGGGTGACAAGAGCTTACAGTCTATGAGGATGAGGGGGTGACACAAGAGCTTACAGTCTATGGGGATGAGGGGGTGACACAAGAGCTTACAGTCTATGAGGATGTGGGGGTGACACAAGAGCTTACAGTCTGAGGATGAGGGGGTGACACAAGAGCTTACAGTCTATGAGGATGAGGGGGTGACACAAGAGCTTACAGTCTATGAGGATGAGGGGGTGACACAAGAGCTTACAGTCTATGAGGATGAGGGGTGACACAAGAGCTTACAGTCTATGAGGATGAGGGGGTGACACAAGAGCTTACAGTCTATGAGGATGAGGGAGTGACACAAGAGCTTACAGTCTATGAGGATGAGGGGTGACACAAGAGCTTACAGTCTATGAGGATGTGGGGGTGACACAAGAGCTTACAGTCTATGAGGATGAGGGGGTGACACAAGAGCTTGCAGTCTATGAGGATGAAGGGTGACACAAAAGCTTACAGTCTATGAGGATGAGGGGGTGACACAAGAGCTTACAGTATATGAGGACGAGGGGGGACACAAGAGCTTACAGCCTATGAGGATGAGGGGTTGACACAAGAGTTTACAGTCTATGAGGATAAGAGGATGACACAAGAGCTTACAGTCTATGAGGATGAGGGGGTGACACAAGAGCTTACAGTCTATGAGGATGAGGGGGTGACACAAGCTTATAGTCTATGAGGATGAGGGGGGTGACACAAGAGTTTACAGTCTATGAGGATAAGAGGATGACACAAGAGCTTACAGTCTATGAGGATGAGGGGGTGACAAGAGCTTACAGTCTATGGGGATGAGGGAGTGACACAAGAGCTTACAGTCTATGAGGAAGAGGGGATGACACAAGAGCTTACAGTCTATGAGGATGAGGGGATGACACAAGAGCTTACAGTCTATAAGGATGAGGGGGTGACACAAGAGCTTACAGTCTATGAGGATGAGGGGGTGACACACAATCTTACAGTCTATGAGGATGAGGGGGGACACAAGAGCTTACAGTCTGTGAGGATGAGGGGTGACACAAGAGCTTACAGTCTATGAGGAGGTGACACAAGAGCTTACAGTCTATGAGGATGAGAGGGTGACACAAGAGCTTACAGTCTATGAGGATAAGTGGATGACACACGAGCTTACAGTCTATGAGGATGAGGGGGTGACAAGAGCTTACAGTCTATGAGGATGAGGGGGTGACAAGAGCTTACAGTCTATGAGGATGAGGGGGTGACACAAGAGCTTACAGTCTATGGGGATGAGGGGGTGACACAAGAGCTTACAGTCTATGAGGATGTGGGGGTGACACAAGAGCTTACAGTCTATGAGGATGAGGGGGTGACACAAGAGCTTACAGTCTATGAGGATGAGGGGGTGACACAAGAGCTTACAGTCTATGAGGATGAGGGGTGACACAATAGCTTACAGTCTATGAGGATGAGGGGTGACACAAGAGCTTACAGTCTATGAGGATGAGGGGGTGACACAAGAGCTTACAGTCTATGAGGATGAGAGAGAGGGACAAGACCTTTCAGTCTATGAGGATGAGGGGATGACACAAAAGCTTACAGTCTATGAGGATGAGGGGGTGACACAAGAGCTTGCAGTCTATGAGGATGAGGGGTGACACAAAAGCTTACAGTCTATGAGGATGAGGGGGTGACACAAAAGCTTACAGTCTATGAGGATGAGGGGGTGACACAAGAGCTTGCAGTCTATGAGGATGAGGGGTGACACAAAAGCTTACAGTCTATGAGGATGAGGGGGTGACACAAGAGCTTACAGTATATGAGGACGAGGGGTGACACAAGAGCTTACAGTCTATGAGGATGAGGGGGTGACACGAGCTTATAGTCTATGAGGATGAGGGGGATGACACAAGAGTTTACAGTCTATGAGGATAAGAGGATGACACAAGAGCTTACAGTCTATGAGGATGAGGGGGTGACACAAGAGCTTACAGTCTATGAGGATGAGGGGGTGACAAGAGCTTACAGTCTATGGGGATGAGGGAGTGACACAAGAGCTTACAGTCTATAAGGATGAGGGGATGACACAAGAGCTTACAGTCTATGAGGATGAGGGGATGACACAAGAGCTTACAGTCTATAAGGATGAGGGGGTGACACAAGAGCTTACAGTCTATGAGGATGAGGGGGTGACACACAATCTTACAGTCTATGAGGATGAGGGGGGACACAAGAGCTTACAGTCTATGAGGATGAGGGGTGACACAAGAGCTTACAGTCTATGAGGATAAGGGTCGACACAAGAGCTTACAGTCTATGAGGATGAGGGGGTGACACAGGAACTTACAGTCTATGAGGATGAAGGGGTGACACAAGAGCTTAAAGTCTATGTGGATGAGGGGGTGACACAAGAGCTTACAGTCTATGTGGATGAGGGAGTGACACAAGAGCTTACAGTCTATGAGGATGAGGGGGTTACACAGGAGCTTACAGTCTATGAGAATGAAGGGGTGACACAAGAGCTTACAGTCTATGAGGATGAGAGGATGACACAAGAGCTTACAGTCTATGAGGATGAGGGGGTGACACAAGAACTTACAGTCTATGAGGATGAAGGAGGACACAAGAGCTTACAGTCTATGAGGATGAGGGAGTGACACAAGAGATTATAGTCTATGAGGATGAGGGAGTGACACAAGAGCTTACAGTCTATGAGGATGAAGGGGTGACACAAGAGCTTACAGTCTATGAGGATGAGGGAGTGACACAAGAGCTTACAGTCTATGAGGATGAAGGGGTGACACAAGAGCTTACAGTCTATGAGGATGAGGGGGTTACACAGGAGCTTACAGTCTATGAGGATAAGTGGATGACACACGAGCTTACAGTCTATGAGGATGAGGGGGTGACACAAGAGCTTACAGTCTATGAGGATGAAGGGGGTGGCACAGTAGGTATAAGAGCTTGTATAATGGTCCAGCCAGCCTTTATAAGGGAACAGCATAAGATAATTTAATAAAAATTCTGTTGCTTGAACCAGTCATCAGCGAACATCTTATATACACTTCCATGGTGAAAATAACTGCAGAAAAGCCAGGAGCTTGGTATTTATCTGGTGCCATATAACCAACGGGAGGAGGACACTGGATTAGTAAAGAGAGATATGACATACTTTGAAGTCAGCGAGTGTGATAGGCTTGCCTTAAAAATGGATTTAAGGGCATGACACCTGATTATCCCAATGATCAACTGTTTTACACCATGGTGAAGCAGGAAACCAATATCTCCATCTGTAGTGTATTGGTTCTCATTCAAAACACTGTGGATGGAGTTATCTGCCTCCTGCTCTGGCTGCAGTGTAAAACAACCGATTATCAAGGTGACAGCTCAAATGTGGACTAAGGACCTGGTTACCACTGCTATAGTATGTAAGGCAGCATTGTAGATATTTTAGGACCCAAGCACCTAGCTCTTCACAGAGCTGCAGTATTCCCCACTAGGGTCTATGGTGATATAAGGTCATCTCCACAAAATCTCTATAGAAAACAGCCTTTCCGAACAACATTTACTTGGAGTGTTCTTCAAGTTTACTTAATTCCTGCACTGCAAACATTTTCTAATAAGTTGATTCCCTTTACCTGCAATTCTTGTATGATCTACAGTATGACTATTATTATCATCTACAGGTCCTATACTATACCAAGTCCATCTGAATTGACTTTACTTCATTGCATTCACTTTTTCCTAATATTCAAGATCTTATGAATGACTTGACAATTCATCTCTTAAAGAACACAAACATTTATTTTTAGAAGGAACCATAAACCAATTGCCTATATATAAGCTTATCTGGTAGTTAGTCACACTTCTACGTTTAATACCTAAATATAATTATTTATGGTTATTTTTACCAACTTCTCACCTAACCTAAAGAAAGAGGAAGGTCAACTGCTGGAATAAAGGATGGGGCACATTGAGTTCCAAATATTCCAGATCCTCTTTCACAATCGCCTATGGAAGATTTGATTAATACATGGTGCAGGCCTGAAGGGAGGAGCATGACTCAATTTCATTGTATTCCTAGAACCTTGCTAGAACCTAGAGCCATGCTCCTCCCTTAAGGCCCTCCACAAGGTATAATTCAATGAATGTGACTGGAGTGTACCTTAGACACTCTTAGAAACAATAGTCTTCAGAAACTAGTTGGCATAAGATCTTCTTCATCCATTCAAACAGCAGGCATCCACTATAGGAGACATGGATAACACTATTTTACACCGTGCCAAGCAGCTGGATTAAAGTAAGGGGTTCTAGTAGAGAATCCCCCCCCCATAACATACATATGCCCTAGCCTAAACATGTACTTGATGCATGTACCGGTACAAAGTCAGTCGTCCATATAGTCTTATATGCTATATATCTCATCAATATCCATAACTGGAAGACTACAGGACATAGTTAGAAATATGCCTGGGGTAAACTCTCTGCCGGTCTCTGGGTTTTTTTCAGAGCAAATGCAAATCTAACAATAGTATAGGTAATTAATACCCAGTGATTTGTGCGTTGGTCAATTTTTTGTATGTACACATTCAGTGAAAGGGGGGGGGTCCTTCCACTTTGTGTATTTAATGGACATATTTTTTACAGTAACCATATATACTTGAGTATAAGCCGAGTTATTCAGCACAATTTCTGCCCCATGTGACTTATACTTGTGTATATATAACAAAAAGAAAAAATTAGTACTCACCCTCCGGCACTGACCCCCGTTGTCCTATTTTCCCTGCTGCATCTCTTTGAGTTCCCAGCTGGGCCGGCAGATGCAAGTCTGTGCGATCTGGTGGCACATGAATTATGATGTCAGCAGGCCGTGTCATAGTTTCTGTGCTGGCAGATCCCAAAGACATGCAGTATATTAATGCAGGTACTCTGTTGGGCATTGTAACAATGGGGGCACTCTGCTGGGCATTATAATAATTGGGGCACTCTGATGGGCATTATAATAATGGGGGTACTCTGCTGGACATTTTATTTATTGGAGGGTTGCTGTGGCCATTTCATTCATGAGCGGAGACTACTGGACAGTTTATTAGAGAGTAGCGGCTGCCTTCCTACCCTAGGCTTATACTCGAGTCAATATGTTTTTCCATTTTTTGGGGTAACATTAGGTGCCTCGGCTTATACTCATGCTGGCTTATACTTGAGTATATACGGTATTTTTCTCTTTTTGTGTTCCCACACTTTATTTTTTCATTTTCATTTAAGTAATTCTGCACAATTTGACAAGCTTTGTGTAATATGTGTGCACTACATAAATAAAGAATTATTATTATTTTTATTATTATTTACTGCTTCCCTTGCTTGTTCGGAGGACATAGTCACCAGTGGTTCTATCAAAGCTTCTGGGCTCTCCTACAGAATCTTTTGCTATAAATGTATTTATTGGTGAACAACTCGTTTCGGCCAAGAACATCAATGTTTGTCAGGTCCAATAAAAACACATATATCCCTTGACAGTTTATCTCTATTGAGTATCTCAGCTCTTTTGAAGTATAGATTATTAATATTACTATTGTTCTAATTATAAGTCCTGTACCTACAATCCATTTTTACACATACAAATAAACTTAAGAAAAAATAGTCAGACTTAATAATGTAATTAAATCAACCACATCCATATGTTATTTTTACATTTTTTTTAAGTGATTGTGCTTTTAGTTGAAATTACTGCCTTAATTTTATGCAAAGCGTATAATATAGTTTGTTGACCAAGTTCCGCTGTGCTCAGAGAGAAAGGCGGCGTTTGGTGCTACGTATTACTGCAACAGATGTCACCACATTATTTTGTAGCTTGTTTGGATGAATAAATATGCAAAACTGTGAAGTATTACATTTTACTTTTTTATCATAAAAAATAAGGGACAATCTGTTGCTATCCTAATTGAGGTAATGTGTGGTTTACAGATTTGGCAGTTATAACAGTGAATTTTAAATGATTTCAACCAATAAACACTGCTAAACAAAATATTGTAAATTGTTGCATAAATGTCTGGTACAATGTGCCCCCTGATTATAATGAATTATTCAAAAATCTACCACTATAGTATAGGAATTGTAGTCCATGTGTTATTTCCTTTAAAAAAAAGAATAAGAAGGGATATTTGCCTTTGTTGTACTTGTACCAATACATCAAACATAAAGAAGATTAAAAAAAATAAAAGAAATGTGTAAAAAAAAGAGAATGTAACATTAAAATTTCATCGACCTTGTTGGATTTTTTTTGTGTTCCGTGTAGGTGTGTTTATCACAATTTAGTTCCCTTCTTTTGACAAAAAAAATATTTTTTAGTAAAATTAACGTTTATAAACAACCGATGATAATTTATGATAATTTATTTGAAAAATATTGTAAATTAAATAATAAAAGAAACCTCATAAAGAAGTTTAGGCTCAGTTCACACTTGCGGCAGAGGTTTCTGTTACCTCAATTTCAGGAAAGTGTAACAGAAGCTTAGATTGGCTGGTGAATGGAAAGTACCCGATCGATTTCCTTTCCCTATTGACTTTAATGTACAGAAGGTTTCCTTACGGAAGCGTAAGGAGGAACTGAACCAGCCGAATGCCAGTGTGAACTGATCCTTAGTAGATAATGGTGCTTATTTTCTAAGGGTCGGTGGCTGCACTTTCGTTGGATTTTCCGACGCTTTTGAGATTTGCGCCATTGTGACAGGTATTAAACTGGGGATTGTGGCACACGCGATGGCTTTCATGCGACACAAATCGGGGGTGGGCCATTGGACGATCCGACTGATTCGGACCGAGTGCGGGAATTAACTTGCAAATTGTGTCGCAAGATCAAGCACTTACATGCACCAGGAAGAAGATGGTGAACTCCGTTCGACCTGAGCGGGGAAGCGACACATGGAGGATATCGGGCGCACGATCGTAGTGAATCGTGGCACAGTGCATTCCGGTTGGATTATGCACTTTCGGGGAAACACGTTAGGACAGGTAAGTAAATGTGCCCCAATAACTGAAATATAATGATACTGTTTTTTCTGTTGATATAACAGCCGTGCTATGTTCAGCCTATAATTTAGATACATTCGCACCCCTTGAATCAGGTATTGTGGAGCCTCTCGATACCTGGCAATAATGGCTAAGACACTTGTCCTTTTGTAACATTACTAGCCTTCTCTAGTGTGCCTTCTTTTTTTTATTTAATGACTGATAAAATATGGCTGTGACTGTGCTTTAAACGGCAGGTTTGGGAACACCCACAATATTGTCTTGGTTTATAGTAGTGGCTGCAGATCTACTATATTGGTCTCACCTGATATTATGCCAGCTGTTAAGGGAAACTGTGAAGGAAACCAACATGTTCCGGACCCCTGAAGGGTGTGCAATGACACTTACCGTATATTCCGGCGTATAAGACGACCTAGTGTATAAGACGACCCCCCTACTTTCCTGTTTAAAATATAGAGTTTAAGATATATTCGCCGTATAAGACTACCCCTTTTCCAATGCATACAAAACACAGGTAAAAATTAAAAAAAAAAAACACATTTGAATTTAACATGGTCCTTTTTTTAATGTAAATTCTTATGACATGCAGGTATATAGCAGGAAAACTGTCGCTCATAAACATAAGGCATACAACAACAACATTACCATTACAGCACAGCCCCCAGTAGTATACAGCACAGCTACTACGGTAGTATTATACAGCACTGCCCCCAGTAGTATACAGCACAGTCCCCAGTAGTATACAGCACAGCCCCCAGTAGTATACAGCACAGCCCCCAGTAGTATACAGCACTGCCCCAAGTAGTATACAGCACAGCCCCCAGTAGTATACAGCACAGTCCCCAGTAGTATACAGCACAGCCCCCAGTAGTATACAGCACTGCCCCCAGTAGTATACAGCACAGCCCCCAGTAGTATACAGCACTGCCCCCAGTAGTATACAGCACTGCCCCCAGTAGTATACAGCACAGCCCCCAGTAGTATACAGCACTGCCCCCAGTAGTATACAGCACAGCCCCCAGTAGTATACAGCACAGCCCGCAGTAGTATACAGCACAGCCCAGCCACCGGAGGGTGAGTATGCGCCCATGCGCCGCTATCTTTTTGAGGCTGCCGGCAGCCATCGGTGCTAGCACCGGTCGCGGGTGTTACCGGTAAGCCTTTGCTGCAATATGCAGCAAAGACTTACCGGCTATGGAGAGGGCTCAGCCCGCGAGCCCTCTCCATGCAGCGCGATCCGACCGCCGCCATGAGTATACGGCGGGCGGTCGGGATTACCGGCGTATAAGACGACCCCAGACAAGACAGAAGATTTTTCTGTCTTCAAAAGTCGTCTTATACGCAGGAATATACGGTAGTTATCCTTTTATAGACACTCACAGAAACACACGGGTTCTGAGAGGCGCAGGAAGAGATTTAAAGTTGTCCACACAACTTCTGGATATTTCACAACAATAAACCCTGAACTCAAGGAGCTGCCACCAGATCTCCTTTAATATAAGCCCAGTCCGTAACGGGGTTATATAGGGTGAGGAACCAACCCTGTATGTATATACAGCGAGACTCAGACGTGGGGATTCATGGATCAAGATAAAAGAGCAACACCGATTTGATTTTATATTTAATTGCCTTAAAGGCACACTAGACAAAACAATATTTACAGTAGAGCTATATACAGTTACAAGGCAGTACTACAAGTAACAGCAGTTCAGTAAGTTTGTTACCTTGTGTGTGTGCCTAATGGAACCTGTTAGTCCACACCTTCTCTGCTCTTGATGTTAAAATGGTTCCCAGACAAAGACTATGCGGCCTTAGAGGTGCCTGATTATATCAGGTGCGGACACACCTTTGCCCACCCAACAGAAGGAGTCAAGGGTCCCTCCTACCTGGTACTACAACCAGAGCCCTGGAGAAGCCATAGCTTCTCAAGGGGAAGACGTGGGCTCATGTTTCTGGTATCATTGGATCCAGGTGAATCCCTGAATCGCAAGGATACCAAACCTGACCCATTTGCTATGGTCCTATCCAGAGCTATTGATATCTCTGGACCCAAGGGTGCTAGAGCCCTGGAAATTGGATCATTGTGATCTCCTGAAAATTACATTCAAAAAATATATTTGTTCTTCTGGTGAGATGGGCCATAACTCCATAACTGTCCCTATTCAACCTATTGGTTTAAGAGTTTTTATGGCTCTTTGTCTGTTTGACACTTGGGGGGGGGATGCATGGAGAAGATGCAGCTGCAGAGGTCCTTTGAAGCTACACCTCCAGGAGTGATTGTACACAACCTAGCTCAATTAGGCCAATTAAGCTGAGGCTGGGGGAAAGTGGTGAACATCTGTACTATAAGGCTTCCCCTCCCCCTGGTCACATTTATCACAGTAACCTACCATTTAATTTGATGCATTATGAAGCAAACATACCTTGAGAATGCTTCAGTAATGGTGAATCATATCTTGGCTCAGCGCTTTTAGTATACTGGGAAGCAGGAAAAAAATTCCAAGTGTGGAAAATTTTTTTTAAAAATGCAGGAGCATCACATTCTTGTGGGCTCAGTTTTTACGAATTTCACTCTGTGCTAACAAAGTAACTATATAAAATACAACTAAATACATAGAGAATGCAACTACACCCACAAGCCTGGATCCCCATTAATGTGTATGTATATACAATATATATCCCAACTCCACACCAGCTCCTGGATATATCCTGATACCAGGAATCACATCCAGTACCTGACCAGATACATATAGAGACTCATGCACAATAGTGTATCCATCTACTTCTGTACATGTGCAGGGCACACATCCACATGTGAATGAGATATGGCTACCGCTTGTAAATATATACATTAATCTACACACAATCACTGGAGACACTTAGTCATGTATATATGGTAAAACAAATAACGCCTGGAATATCTATGTGTAGACATATAAATTCCCATATATTAAAATTACTTTTATATAGTTATATACATGCACAAATTACACAAAATATTACCTTGGGGTAAGTGCTGTTCGTCCAGGGGGTGTCAGGAGGAACAGAGATAGATTTCCAGCTTCACATCCCTAAATAACCCATTGGGAGGCCCTGCCCCTTCTACTCCACCCTAAGACCACTCAGGATAGACCCTAGTGTGTGTAGGGAGAGAATCTTTTACTTGGTTTATGATGGCTTCTTCCTGAGCTTTGTAATGCTAATGGTGGCATAGACTGACCAAATGTGACCTGTCTCACTGGAAGGATCTCAGTATATACTATATCCATTTACCCTGCATGTAATATGTGATCATAGAGGGTCCAATTAGGAAGAATGTTCTCCTGTAACCAACATCTACTCTTCGATGACAATATCCTTTCTATAACAAACATTCTACATGTGAACATAACTAAAGGAAATATTTGCATCATATTCTTTCACATTCCAATTCTGGTCACACACAAATGGACTATTCCTGTTCATGTATGTTATATAATAGTATGAACCTGTGAAGTTCATATCAAGTTGTCTTATTTTTTTCACCAGTGTTAATAATAAATTAGAAGAAGAGAGATAATTTTATACTATAAAATAGGATACATTTTCTTCTGCATAAATTATGGTATTTCCATCATCATTTTAGGGATAGAAATTATAATGAATATGATATATATATATAAAGGACCTGCCTAATTGGGCAAGAGGTTAATTACCCTACTTGTTCCAGTGAAAGGGTTAATTATTTCTAGCTGATCAAATGGAAAGAGTAAATTAGTCTCAGGCTTAATAATTAATCATGTTAACGAGGGTTCTGGTACCATCACTGCACAAGGGAATCCATGGGAATGGGTAAAAATAACAAATGAGTTTGTATTCTCTTGAAGATGGTTCCCACAGCTCCCCTGATTACAGTGCCAGTAGTATAGATCTTCTTATGACATCACTGATGGATCGTTTTGTTTTTAAAAACAATAATTATGCCAGATTGTAAGACAGGTCAAGCTGTTGCCGATGGACCAATAACCTATAAATCACTGTAGTATATACAGATATCCTCGTGGCTGGGGATGAGTGGACCCAACTGAGGATGTGTTTGTCAAGTTCCTCTGAACTTTTATCAGAAGCTCGGTTCAGGTGACCGAACCCACCAGCAAAGCCCGCAATCTGTTCTTGCACCGATTGCAGGTGTTAACCCTTTAAATGCTGCATGCATGCCTCCATTTTCACCAAGAATCGTCGCTCCCAGTGATGTAATTGAGGAACAATGATCCTAGGGTGTTGAGCCGAAAGCTGAGCCCAAACTTCTGTCTGAAGTCCCAGTTCATGTCCTCTGAAGCCTAAATATACAATTACTTGATTTGATTTGGTTTCTGAAAAAAGTATTGTACAGAGCTAAAACAAGCATATTCATCTCCACTTCTTCCGCCATAGGCTTGAGATCTAAGTTAAGCTGAATCCCAGAATGATGGCACCACGGGCATAACTACCACCAGTGGAACTTGTCTTCTATGTGCTTTTAGAAATTGCCTTTATGGTCATTCACCTTAGGCTTCTTAAACACAAATGTATGCTATGCCCACCTTTGCATAGCATACCGCCGCCTGGAGAAGGGGAGGGGTGAGTACGGTTCGGTGGGCAATTCGGTCATTCAAATGGATGACGGTATTGCCCATTAATATGAATGTCGCCATGTGCTGCCCATACTGAATTAGGTATTGGTAGCACAAGGCCAAATTAAAATGTTCATTTGCATGAGGCCTTAAATAGCATCAGGGTCTTTATCGTCTGCATTTTTTCGTTAATAATAGCTGGATTGACCCATAGTTCTTCTATGTAGACAACTGCTTCAACAGCACAATGGGGGTCATTTACTAAGGCCCTGAATCGCTATTTTACGTCGGGTTTCCCGAAAATTACAGATTTGCGCCAAATTGCCCTGGGTTTATGGCGCATATCGGGGGGGTGTGGGGGTAGTGGCTGTTGGAAAACCCGACAGATTCGGAAAAAAATTGGAATTTAAAAAAGAAAAAGTGTCGCTTGACACTCGCTTACCTGCACCCAGCAACGGATGGTGAACTCCGAAGGACTTCAGCACAGCAGCGACACCTGGTGGACATCGGACGCACTACCTTAATGAATCGCCGGAAGATCCGAATCCTCGACAAAGAACGCGCCGCTGGATCGCGAATGGACCAGCTAAGTAAATCTGCCCCAGTATATTAAAAATCCCTTCCTCATTCAATCCATTCTCTTCCTTGGCTGAACTTAATGGACATGTGTCTTTTTTTAACCGTATAAACAATGAAAAAAATTCAAAAATTATGAATGGTTAGGTGACGGAAGCCTGCCAAAATAAGTCAGCCGCCTTAGGGATGATGTCTCCTGATTTTTTTGCCTGGTCTATCTATTTTCTCTGTAAGACATGCTCTATCGGCAGCAAGCACGGCCGCCACCTTTATAGATTGTGTTTGACCCGTCTCAATTTAAATTCAACACCATCATGGATTCTCAGGAAATTCAGAAGACAGGGACTGTGCTATGCATGACTCTTCCCCAAGAGTAGAGGTTATTTTTGTCAGTTCTCAAGTCTAACAAGAAGATCCCTGACAACACCCATCCATCACACCATAAACAACTTGAAAAGCTGCCATCTCTCTTCCCTAGGCCAGTGGCAAGATAGACAAAGCTGTCAGTGTTTTAACAGACCTTGATGAACACATATTGTTGTTCGAGATATGCAGGTTCTACCCTTTGACTCTGAATTGGATTCCATAAAACTGCACATGGAGGAATGGCAAATAACCGGCAATGCATCTGAAATATTCTTCTCAAATGCTATAGTATATGTAGGTAATGTTATTCAAGAACTATATATAGTATGTTTATGTAAAGAAATTGTAGAGGTCAATCAATAGCAACAAGTTTGGGAAGCAGTGGCTGCTTGACACTCAAATATGTGGTTATATATTTCAAGTCACATTTGTTAAAGTGTTTGCACCAGTTTTTTTTTCTGTCTTTTCCCTAGAAAGAGCATGGAAATAGAGCATCCAAATAAAATGTGCACCAAAAGGAGCATGTTACTGCTTAGTCGGACCTTACACCACAATTCTGCAGCATAAACAAAGTGCACCAAAAAAAAAAATGGTGCATACTTCCCGAGCAGAGCGGGGGGTGCCATATTCATGAAGAACGTGCACCACAATTTATGAATCTGGCGCACCCTGCAGACTCCACAGGCAAACTGCACCTAGTAGAGACTGCACTGTTTTTGATAAATGTGGACCGTTGAACCAGTGGTTTCTTGTAAGTAGTTTTTATGTTCTGATGAGATGTCCATCTACTTGGACTAGCATAGTCATCTACAGCAATTATTATTTAGGCGTCCAGTAAGAAAATAGTAATAGTCAAAAGTCCCAGTCGTGACACCTTTTTGTTTCAGACTTTAAAGGAAAATATCTGAATTTTCCAGCAAGTAATAGGTGAGATAATATGCATCATAAATTCAATGATGAGGCTGATGTGTTTTAATCTCAAATTGGGCTTTAGGGCAGCTTCGCACTGCCGTTGTCGGTCTGTGAACCATGAGTCCTGTGGCATGGACCAACAATGCTGCTGGGGACATGGAATTGTGAAACTGCCATAGGATGCTGGGATCAAGGGCCGATTTGAGTATAAAACATAAACAAGTTTTTAAAATTGAACTTTATATATCATCTACTTGACGCGTTGCCCATGTTTCTGAACACAGAACTAAAGACTTTTGATCCAGTCGTTATGAACCTGCATAATAATCTTTGGAGAATCATTACAATGATAAACCTTAAACGTAAGAAATATTGTAAATCTGATTGTGGTAATCGGTTTCTGAGATAATTATGCTACATGGCATCCCATTAGAAATACTTGCCCTTGATCCAATATGGCAGTGCAACACCCTCGCCGATGCAAGGCGAGGGAGTGTTTGCGAATACGCCCCACCTGCATGTAGCCACATTACACTACATGGTCCTTATAGGACATAGGGGACATTGCAGTGGTGAATCCTGCCTGGCAAGGCAGAAGTTAATCTGTGTATGATGTAAGATTCTATTATCCAATGATCTGTGTTACATCCTGTCCTCTGTAAGCTGAGATGTGATTGGAGGAGCAGCCACCACCTGACCAGAGGAGTTACAAAACCCCTGGCCAGGAATGTTCTAGAGAGAAGTCTCTCTCAGGAGAGAGAGGAGAGCAGTCTCTCCCAGGAGGGAGAAGAGACCAGTTCTAGTCAGACCCTCAGGGTCTGCAGGACACCAGAAGAGTTTAGTTTAGCCTAGCTCAGATGAGAAGAAGCAGACTGGGTTACCCCAGTCCAGACTCTATTCAGCCAGCATACCATACCAGAGCAGGAAGAGCCTAGCCCCTGCCTCTGAAGAGTGGAGCTAATAGATTAGAGTTAGTGAGGAAAGGGGTATCATCCTACCTTCAAGGGTGATACCTGAAGCCCTACAGGACAAGCTGAAGCTTTCTATTAGGACACAGCTACCTCCTAGCCTGCCCTCTGCATCCAGGCTGGCGATCTACCTCCTGTGGCTTCCTCCAACTTGCATCTCAGCAAACCACTATCATTCTGTTAAAGGCACGTTGCTGATGTTCCTGTCGGTTCCAATAATGAACTGTAAGTTGTTTTCGTTCAACCTCTGCCTCCGTCTGGTCCCTGCTACTACGGCTGCCATCATCACAGGCACCCTGTCCACCACACAGAGACTCACACTCGGGACACTAAAGGGTTGCCCCAGGGAGATCCGCTATAGCAGACTCTCCCTCATCATTTCTTGCCAACACCACCCTGCTGGAGACCTGCCAGGCTGTAGGACAGCCCTCCGGTTCCCCATACCAAGCACCGTGACACAAGCGTGCTTAGGCCGCAACCGCCAGCCACTCAGGTACTGTGGGCCCCGGCTGACTCCAGGCCCCGAGAAAAGGCTAGGCCCCGGTGGGGGATGTTGCAGCAGCATTTTTGTTCTACACATTGCCTAAAAGATAAGTCCCCTCACTTATTTCTTGCTGGGGAATTCAAGGTTGGCATTTTCACTTTGGATCCTGAAAAACAGGTTTCCTGGGACCTTTGACTAAGGGTACATTCAGACGCCCGTCTATGGGGACGTATATGCAGCCGCAAGTTTGCAGCCGCATATACGTCCCCATAGACGGCAATGGCATGTGTGACACCATTCTGCTCCGTACATCGGGTAAAGATAGAGCCGGCGGTATGCTGTGTGAATGCACCCTAACCTTGTACACAATAGCATGTCTATATATATATATAGGAATCTCCCTCAGAATCAGGTTTTGGAGATATTTTTCTAAAAAATATTCCCATGAAACTCTTAACTATGATGTAAACTGGGCCTGGAAACCTGGAGAAGCTCCTCAACCTTTCATCACCTTTGATTGGAACGTTTCCTTGTGATTCGTATAATCAAAGTAGCCATCCTGTCAAAATAACCTCATTAGATTTTGACAAAGCTAAGCGAGGGAACAACTTCTACATAAATAAGATATGTAGCCGCAGAACTGGCAGAAAGTTTTTCGCTGACTGCCAACTTTGCTGTTTTAATTAGGCTTCATTACTGTAAGTTTTTCCCTTGCACTTACAGTTGTGCTGTACATTTTGTAAGGCTCCAGCTCCCGCACATTTGGTTTAGCTAAAAGTAGTTGAAAATGAGTTAATTACCGCTGTTGGCACATCAACAGGTGTCTGGCAGGTGCGCAGAGACTTACATCTTTTCTTTCGACTTCCGGGTTATCATTTTGTACAGCGTTTTCTTATTATGTTATTCAGGCGCATTCATGCATCGCACACCTGGAATGTCAACCTGCGGCTTATCCAAATCAAACTGCATTCAACTTCTGAGCTTTATGTGAAGATGAAGCTGAGCCGGGAATAAGGAGGCGACGATAAGAGTCATTTATTATAACTTTGTCTTGCCAGGCATTAAGGTATTTTGAGGAGCTGTCAGCTTTGACTAACTTTAGCAATTTGCTGTTTTCCACGTAGGGACTGAACCTAATCTTGTCTCAGTATCAAACGTCATGTATAGAACAGAACTTTTCTTTCTTTACCTGTGACTTCTATACTGCAAAGTTCCACAAGATGTCTGAGGCTAGAACTTTCTTTGTGTAAATAAGCATTCTCAGAGACAGAAGAAGAATTTATATGCAGAATGAATAGATAGAATTCACTATGAAATATGTTAAAGGAAAACCAATATTGGTATAGGGCTGTATTCACCATTTGTGCTCCCAGCAGGGAGAATACAGCCTATGGTTATCAGGGAATTTTGTAAATGACATCTATCAAATATTATATTCTTATGTAAAGCCCTTATGCTTCAGTGGGCGTTAACAGAGCCCCTCCAGGCTACAGCTATTACACACCCCTAGAGCACTTCTTCTCTGCCTCCCTGCTCCCTCTTCACCCTCCCTACCCGCTGTGTGCCGTAATCTAACAGCACAGAGTTTCCACAGAGCCATTGTGAAACATCTGGCGAGCTACAGGTTTGGGACTAAAGGCACAGAATATTAGCGGGAGTTTCCATCTGTAGCTATTAATGACTATCCTTAGCACATTGGCGTTGTTTATCACATCCGTGGTTCAGTGATTTACACAGATGCCTTTGGTTCCAATGGGTGTTTTCACCCATTTTGGCTTTTTTTTTTTTTCACTAATCCTTGGAAAAAATTTGAAACCAGTCTGTTGTTTCTATTGGTCTACTGATGACAGGTCATTTTTTGTCACTGATGAGGCTGGGAATCCAGGTGTATCAGACAAAATGGAAGCATCACAGAGACAAAATGGAGACTAAACAGTACACCTCAGGGTGCATCCACACGACCGTCGGGGCAACTTATAAAATCTGCGGCAGGACATACGTCCCCCATAGACGGCGATGGCGCCTGGGCTCGGTACAACTAGTGCTTAATGTTGCGAGCCATGGCTGCAAAAAAAGATAGAGCATACTCTATCTTTGGCCAAGAGAGCGGCCGTGCGGCTTTATTTTCTATTGAGAGCAGAGGGGTCATCCCACCTCATCTCCTGGGCACCGCCGTATGCCGGTCCGGCCGTAGGTGAGCATGTACCCTTGGATTACATGTATGCACATCATCTAGTCTTCAATAAAGGAATTTGAAAAAAAAAATATATATATATATATCACAATTTGTAGAACGCACCTCCATTTTGTTTTAACCCCTATAAAACACCTAAAGGGTTCACAGACTTCTTTAAAGTGGTTTTTCATACGTTGATGTGTGTAGTTTCCATAATGGGGTAATTTACAAGTCTTGCTATTATTTAGGCCTCTCACAGTTGATTAGAAGTTTCGCTTGTCCATCTAAATACAGGTTTTGGTGATTTTCCCAAAGATTTGAAAAATGGTAGCTAAATTCTGAGCCTCATAACATTCTAGTAAAATATGTGGAATCTTAAAAAACCATGACAACATAAAGCAGACATTTAGGAAATGTAAGTTATGAATTTATTTGGGTGCTTTGACTATCTGCATCAAAAGTAGAGAATTTAGAACTTTAAAAATAAAGAATTTTTCCAAATTCTTGCCAAATTTTTTTTTCATAACTAAACACAAAAGATTTCATCCAAATTTTTAAACTAATTTGAAATACGTGTCACGAGAAAACAATCTCATAGCGTTCCAAAATTATAACCACTTATAGTGACACAGGGCAGATTTGAAAAATGGGGCCGTGTCCTAAAGGCCAAAGTAGGCTGAGTCCCGTAGGGGTTAAACACAACTGGGTGTTACTATTCACTGTCTCTACACAATTTAATACTGTTTTTGACTGGGTAATACTCTAATGGTAAATCCTAGTTGTCAATGTATTGATAGAATTGTAGGAGACAAAACAGAGGAGCACAATTCAGAATGATAAGAAATGATGCTTATATGGGGAGGAGAAACAGATTCTCTGAGATTGTATTAAAACAATTAGTCAATTTTTTTAGTTCTTTTTTAAATCCAGAAGGTTTTCTGTCTGCAATTGATTAGATATGGCTCAAATCTTTACATCAAATAATTTATGATTCCGCTGAATTCTTTGTTCTTTCATGCGGTTGCATTGTTTCTGCATCAAAGGATTGTCTGTAAGAAGGGCAGTAAAGAAGTGGGCAGTGTTCGTATGTGCTTCCTGCATTTTCTACACATCATGTCATTCTGGGATGGATTCATCATTTTGACAACCTTTATCCTTTCCACAATACTGCATAAAAAATACTGTTATAATGACTGCACATTTAGTGTAATTGATATGTAATGGGTAGGAGTGTGACGCCTGGCGCCCCGCCAATGGACGCTACGGACAGACCTGGGAAGATACAGATCCCTTCATAGTGCAGGGGCCGTTCTGGCTCACTCGCTAAAAGAGATCTCTGCCTGCAGCGAGCTGGGAAAGCTCCTACACTGCAGACAGAACCATTGGGTCCGAACAGCTGATTGGTGTGGGTGCCGCTACACCACCGATCACTTACTAAAACCGTTATCTGAGACTTGGGCCCCTTTTCACACTTGCGTTGTTCATGCGGGTGTTCTGCACGTGCTTTTGATGCACAGAACTTGCATTGCACTCTAACCCACAGGTTTTTTCACATGCATTTTTTTTAATGTGCGTTTAAATTTCAGCAAGATCTACTTTTGCAAGTCACGCAGGTAAAATGCGTTTTTCACTGATCAATTGCCATAGAAAAGATAGAGCTCAGTCCTGAGTCTTTTTCATGAGCGTTATCTATGCGTGAAAAATGCATTGAAAACACAAAAAAAGATGCGTGAAAAGCTGAGACACAGAACAAACTCTGACTGTAAAATGATTGAGCTCCGATGAAAAATGTCAGTTTTTCACTGACCAAACCCTGATCGCACCCTGATCAGACTCGAGGTGGCCAAGGGAAGGCGGCGATCCCGGTGTACCATGCCGCGCTCTGTCAGGGATAAGGAAGCTCCGCTCTTGTAGCTACTTGCCGGCCTGGTGCTGGGACATGGTGACACGTGGGTGTTCCCAGACAACTGGAAGCTGCACGGGTGGAGCCCAGAGAGAGTGCAGAGTGGGACACCAGAATTTTTGGACAAGATATGTACTAGTTATTTTTTTTATGCAGCCCACCCCCAGCCCCCTTGTTTTTTTTAATTAGTCTCGGACATCCCCTTTAATGATTAGGAAATATTTTGTTAATAGTTTTTGCGTGAAAAAAAAAATTAAAGGTGAACCTGTCAGCAGAAAATGACCCAATAGACCACTACCAGTATCTTGTAAAGCAGACTAACACCTTCCGAATCACGTTTCTATCATGGTGGCATCATCTAAAAAAGTTTGAAGTGAGATGTAACATGAGTGTATAAAGTTGTGGAGGTGGAGAGTTTAGCACTGAAGTCAAGCTCTCCTCACCTCAGAACGCCAACTCTGTTGTGATTGACATCATTCATCACTCTTCAGAGGAGCCCGGTACTCATGTCCCTGGATGCTAAATTATCTGCCTTTTTTTAATTTATACAACAAATTTATTTTAAAGGGGATTTTCTGTGTATTGCCCCCCCCCCCCCCCCCCACTGGATCATGAAAAGATCATGATTTGGATGGTGTTAATCTGCTTCCTAACATACTGGTAGTGGTTTATTAGGTCAACCCCTTATGACAGGTTCCCTTGAATATATCTGCAATAACCAATTTTATAGACAATAAAAACATAACATAAAATTAGTGCACTTATAAAAGGAAAGATTAGGAGTGGTATCCAACAATAATGGTTATTGTGACATTCCAGACCCCTTAAGGTCAATTAGTTATTTTTTTTTTCCATAGACACTCCCTGAACATACAGGAGATACAAGAAGCAAGATAGAGTTGTCCTCACAACCTCCGATATGACAAAACACTTTCAGTCGCCACAGCAGTAAGGTAGTTTCTGCACCAGCTCTCATTAGATAAACTGTATAAGCCTGATCCATAACAGGATTATATTGGGTCAGAAGCAAATCAAGGTAGCGTATATATAACCAAGACATTGACGTAGGGATTTGTGGATTGAGATAAACCTGAACAACTAAGGTATAATATGCTGGTTGGTATCTGGTGTCAGTCTGACCAATGGACACTCCACCAATCACGAGAATGGAGGTTGTACTGTACAACTAATGGAGATACAGGTCAATCATGTCCAATGCCACTCCAATCATTCTCTACAGCATGGCCAATGATAGCCAAATCAGCCAGTTACTAGGGAATTAATAGGTAGGGCATAATGCCTGATTAAATTGGCGCTCTATTAACATGGGGGGGGGGGGCTGTAAGAGATATATTTCTCTGCAAGATGCCATTTTGGAACAAGTAGACACCATTCTTGTCTTAGCCGGGGGGGATACTGACCTCTGTCGGCCATATTGCAAAAAATTTCAGTTCTGTCAGTTGACTCTTGTCCTATATTTTTCCTTCAGCACCAGCTTATCTTATGTTTTGGCCTCACCGAGGAGTCTTCTTCTCAGGACTCTTAGTAAAAACATTTAGTCTCCCTGGAAAAAATACTTTGTGTGACAAATAATATGTACAGTTCATCTATATGTTTTGGACAAGGGTTCATTTGGAAGTCATCTTACAACTGATAGGGACTGTTTTGAGTCCTAGATGAAGATCTTTTATAGGGACAGAACATCTATTCTCAAGATTGGTCACAACGATCAATTAAATCAAAAAGTAGAGTTAGTTTTTTATTACCTCTTGTATATGTCTGCAAGAATTCAAGTTTCTAAAATAAGGACCATTAGGTTCCATCTTTGGGAGCACCGCCAAATTGATCTGCCTTTTTTTGGGCAAGGTCAAGCTGAATTTTTAGGATTATTTCTTCAATTTTTGGGACAATCTAGCCAGGTATGTGATAGGCCGTCTGATCTGATCTTCCAAAGGTCAGTCCATTCTTACTTTAATGCTTTTATCTTAGGAACCCAGAGAAAATGATGATGTAATGAGATGAAAATCCCCCAAATTTGTACAAATACACTTTATTATTTTCAACGACTTCCACATATTATTGGCTTGAAGTGTCGACTAGAAATGTTAATTTGTTTTCCGGTGCTATACAATGGCATTTTCCGCTCTCAAACATCCTTGTAAACATCCTCCATACTGTATGATTGAATGGGGTATGGTTGTAGTGGGTGGTCCGAGATAAGCATGTAAATCACTTAATAACTGTTTGAGATCAATTAACTCAATTCTTCCAGTATGCAAAATAGTCTTTTAATTATTACAGAGAACAAATTTAGCAGAAGTAATCATACATAATTTCTGCAACACACCCTGGCAAGGCTTCAAACAATATATTAGTGCCAAATTGTATTTTTAATGACTAGATTGTACCTAAATAGAATATTTTATTGTGCCAATAATTCATTCCCAGTTCACTTTTCATCTAAAGAAACAATTAGCTGTTTACCATTTTCTGTAACTATATAATAGGAAAGCATCAAGACATTAAAGTGTCATCTTCCCATTTGTCCTCCAGCTTTCTAACATGACTTTCCCTAATCGCTGGCTTTGTTCAATGTAGAGGGTGCGGGATGCAATTACAACTCCCAGCATCCTCTTATACATGGGGTATGATGGGAGGTGCATTTTCGAAATATTTGGGTAGAAACCACTATTGTACGAGTGTTGCCATATGGCATCATGGTATAAAACTATGGCCACTAAATAGGCCATTACATGAATCACACAACGGGGGGGAATTTATAACACCTCGTCTGCCTTTTTAGAGACAAGAGTGGGACGGGCACAGGGGTGATTGCCCCGGCCTGCTTTATTTACTATAGTCTCTGCTAGAAAAGTGACAGAGACTATAATAATAATAATAATAATTCCTTTATTTATATAGCGCACACAGATTACACAGCGCTGCACAGAACTTGCCAAATCAGTCCCTGTCTCCAATGGGGCTCACAATCTAATCAACCTAACAGTTTGTTTTTGGAGTATGGGAGGAAACCTGAGGACCCAGTGGAAACCCACACAAACACAGAGAGAACATACAAACTCTTTGCAGATGTTGACTCTGGGACTTGAATCCATGTCCCCAGCACTGCAAGGCTGTAATACTAACCACTAAGCCACCGTGCTGCCCCAATATAACTGAACTCTCCACTGGTTCAGAACCAGTATAAACAGGTTCAAACTGTTGGAGATCCCATCTGGATCTACTAAGAGGCAGGACCTCTCAAATAAAAAAAAAGTTTAATTAGAAATGATTGGCTGGGTCTCGCTATAAATTCTTCTTCTCACACTCACCACAGGTGACTTGTCTGTGTTCTCCTAAGGAGTTAGAAACGCTTATTTACTTTAATTTTTGGTAAATAATTTTAGATGAAATGAGTGTTTCTAACCACTTATGAGAAGACGGATAAGACAAATACACTGATATCAAGATCTCTATGCACAAGTGAAAAATATTATTATATTAAACGAAATATTATTAAAATTTTATTAAAATACTGTTTACTCTACAATTGTACATAAGCCTTTAAAATCCCTCTCTACATTGGTTTATAATCCAAAACACTATTCATGATTCTTAACTCCAAAGACAAAATGTCCACAAAACGGAGGGGCTCTGGTCACATCCCCACAAGCCCTCCGGACTCATTAGCATAACTTTAATAGTTGATTTTAAAAGGAAAGAGGCCATGGATACCAAATCTTAGAAGTGTCCCTGGTTTATCAGGCTTGATTTTGATTGTAGATTTACATTAAACTCAAGAATCCCTGTTTATCAGTATTATTTTTTTTTAATTCTCTTACATAATGAAAGTGCATTACAGAAGCCTATACTGGTGGTGGGAACTGACCCATAAAAGGGTTTTCCATGAATATGAGAATATGGGGTAAGAAAATGTATCACCCTGGTTAGCTCCCAATTCCCATTGGTTGCTGTAATACTTCTGCTTTCTGGCCCTTTGACCCACTAGGACAGTGGTGGCGAACCTATGGCACGGGTGCCAAAGGTGGCACTCAGAGCCCTTTCTGTGGGCACTCAGGCCATCACCACAGGACAGAGTTCACCAAACAGGACCAAATCCACCAAATCTTTCTGCAGACCCAGGCAACTGATGAGATGCTGCACTATTTTAAAGTGACACTTTATTGGCTATTTGGAAAAGTGAGGTGGTGTTGACAGAACCGCATTATATTTGGAGGTCATCCTGCTAGACCCACCATTCTTCCTCTACAGAGAGACCCTCTTTCTTTCAACTGTATTGGTGGCCTTAGGAGGCCGACACAATTGAAAGATGTCAAAGAACACGTAGCAATATGTTACTGCTTAAAATGCCTCGTTGGCACTTCACAGTTAATAAGTGGATTTTGGTCGTAATTTGGGCACTCGGTCTCTAAAAGGTTCGCCATCACTGCACTAGGAGTTCTGGAGGGTCACAAGACCTGCTTAATTCAAAGAGTAGCTTCTTTAAACATAGGCTTTCACTTCAGTTTTCCTGTGGACTTCACTTTCTGGTCTGAAGAGGAAGGTCATTGGATGAAATGAGTCACATAGATCAGTGATGGCGAATCTATGGCACTGGTGCCAGAGGTGGCACTCGGAGCCCTTTCTGTGGGCACTCAGGCCATCACCAGAGACGACTCCAGGTATCTTCCTGCAGTCCCAGACAGCCCAGGACTTGCTGTGCACAGAGCTATTTTAAAGTGACAGCTCTACCTGGGACTACTGGAGGATTGGGAAGGTGTGGACAGATCTGGATTATCATTGTAGCTCCTGCTCCGGCCCTGACAATTCTTCCTGTTTATGGCACCCTGGAGGGAAGCTACAATTATCATCCAAATTTCTCCTATTTTCTGCTTTATTGGTGTCCTCAGAGTGCTGAAATGAATGAAAGGTGTGACAATTTGCGATAAATAAGCGGGTCTTGGTTGTAGTTTGGGCACTCAGTCTCTAAAAGGTTCACCATCACTGAGCTAAAAGATTCAGAAATAACGGGGCCCAGATCTGGAAGCACCGGAGATACACAAGAACCAAGAGACAAAATTGGGTAATAGCGGGATGGAGAAATTACATGTTAAGCCTGTTCAGCTGCACATGGGCTCTCTTGGAGTCTACTCTGGCCCATTTTGCAATTGATCAAACTTGCATCCTTATGGTCAAACTCTTGACCCCTATAGATGTTTACTGCCATATACTGTCAGCCACTCATTACCTTATATTACCAAAAATGATCAGTATTTCCCCTCTTTATCAGCGCAAATAGATAAAATAAAGCAATTCTAGAGATACGATACGATACAACTTTATTGATCCCCTGGGGGGTGGGGGATTATTTAATGGATGTACTAGGAGACCTCATATACTGTTTTATTGACAGCGGCCCATAGTTGTCTATTGAAGTTAGGAAGAAACTTGGCTATTACAAAATAGGCGTCTCGCTTCTGAGAGCTAATTTGCATATTTTTTTCCCACGTTGCATTGGCTATAAGTTTCTAAACACCAGCTGGACCTCTTCAATGAGAACCAGAAGCCCCCTCATACAGTTGACATTCCTATGGATAGTGACTGTATAACCGTAGTCCAAAAACATCCGAAAAAAGAGAGGATTTCCCAGAAGCCACAACTACTTTGATTTAGTGTATTCCTTTCTGCTTCTTCCCTAACACTGTGGGTGTTCCACATCATAAATCAGGATTAACTATGTCCACTCTCACTAGAAGCCATGAAGGGTTCAGAAGACTTCCTAGTATCCTAGAGTTACACCATCCTTAAAGGGAAATTTACTTGACAGTGACAGCAATTTTCCTCTTTTCGTGGATTTTCCTGCAGATCTACACGATTTCGCCTCTTAAAGTTACAGTCATTATGTTTTTTTTTTTCTCCAGTGAAACAGCTGATAACATGTTTTTACCAGATGTGAAATTACACTTGACTTTTCCCATGGCACATGTCTGCAATGAGTCTCTTTAAGATGTGATTACATAAAAACAAACTTTTCCTCTTGTAATTCTCCCATGCTGGATTTCAATGTGTAATAAAGAAAAGCTGATAAGGCATATCATTTACCGCGCTGTCACTGAACTGAGCGCTACGTAATCTGCTAACATAAACATATTATAGGATTGCGGGTGACATGTCAGACGGTTCTGTAAAATATGGGCAAATTAAATCAAATTCATGTTATTCCATGAATTCCCTGTTCCTGAATTGTGTATTATTTTATGATTTGACCCAAAAGTGAATTTATTTTATACAAGAATTGCGCAGCAATAGCAGTGCGACCTGAGTTACTGTATTGAACATTGCAGATAACCAAATCAACATAGAGAATCCACAAATATTACTTTGAATTTATAAAAAGAGAATTATAGTTAATATACCACATAAAATAAAATGCATTACTATTACTTTTTGGGATAAGATTGGCGAAAACAACACCATTTTTGTCCTGGCTGTGTCCTGTACTGAAAAATATGCAAATAAGGATGGGATAGGAAAACCACGCATACTTTTACTACCTTGTAAGGTGGCCCCCTTACCATCAAGCATGACCTTCAAGAAGCCTAATGACATAATGCGGGATTAAATCAAATCTAGTAAGGGCTCTACTTATGGGATGTATCAAGAAAGGAATAGATTGTCATGATAAAAACATAGTTTTGCCCTTATACAAATCCCAGGTCAGACCACTCATGGAATATTGTGTACAGTTTTGCGTACCCGTATGAAAAAAGGACATAGTAGAATTACAACGGGCGCAGTGAACAGCAACCAAGATTATTAGGGGAATGGGGGGGCTGGAATACAATGATAGATACTAAACTTGGGGTTATTCAGTTTATAAAAAAATACTGAGGGGAGACCTCATTACAATGTACAAACACTTGAAAGGTCAGTACAAGGATCTCTCTAAAGATATTTTTATACCTAGGCCTGTGACCAGGACAAGGGGGCATCCCCTACAGCTAGAGGAGAGGTTGTTCTGCCATCACCATAGACAGGGGCATCCTCTACACCTAGAGGAGAGGGGATTCTACCATTACCATAGACAGGGGGCATCCTCTACATCTTGAGGAGAGGAGGTTCTACCATCACCATAGACAGGGGGCATCCTCTACACCTAGAGGAGAGGAGGTTCTACCATTACCATAGACAGGGGACATCCTCTACACCTAGAGGAAAGGTGGTTCTACCATCACCATAGACAGGGGGCATCATCTACACCTTTAGGAGAGGAGGTCCTACCATCACCATAGACAGGGGACATCCTCTACACCTAGAGGAGAGGCGGTTCTACCATCACCATAGACAGGGGGCATCCTCTACATCTAGAGGAGAGGCGATTCTACCATCACCATAGACCAGGGGCATCCTCTACATCTTGAGGATAGGAGGTTCTACCATCACCATAGACAGGGGACATCCTCTACACCTAGAGAAGAGGCGGTTCTACCATCACCATAGACAGGGGACATCCTCTACACCTAGAGGAGAGGCAGTTCTACCATCACCATAGACAGGGGACATCATCTACACCTAGAGGAGAGGCGGTACTACCATCACCATAGACAGGGGGCATCATCTACACCTAGAGGAGAGGAGGTTCTACCATCACCATAGACAGGGGACATCCTCTACACCTAGAGGAGAGGCGGTTCTACCATCACCATAGACAGGGGGCATCCTCTATATCTAGAGGCGAGGCGATTCTACCATTACCATAGACCCGTTGCATCCTCTACACCTAGAGGAGAGGAGGTTCTACCATTACCATAGACCAGGGGCATCCTTTACATCTTGAGGAGAGGCGGTTCTACCATCACCATAGACAGGGGGCATCATCTACACCTAGAGGAGAGATGGTTCTACCATTACCATAGACAGGGGGCATCCTCTTCACCTAGAGGAGAGATGGTTCTACCATTACCATAGACTGGGGGCATCCTCTACATCTAGAGGAGACAGGGGGTATCCTCTACACCTTCCCCTAGACAGGTGGCATTCTCTTCACCTAGAAGAGAGACGGTTCTACCATCACCATAGACAGGGGACATCCTCTACACCTAGAGGAGAGGAGGTTCTACCATCACCATAGACAGGGGGCATCCTCTACACCTAGAGGAGAGGTGGTTCTGCCATCACCATAGACATGGGACATCATCTACACCGAGAAGAGAGATGGTTCTACCATTACCATAGACAGGGGGCATCCTCTTCACCTAGAGGAGAGGAGGTTCTACCATCACCATAGACAGGGGACATCCTCTACACCTAGAGGAGAAATGGTTCTACCATTACCATAGACAGGGGGCATCCTCTTCACCTAGAGGAAAGATGGTTCTACCATTACCAAAGACAGGGGGGCATCCTCTACACCTTACCATAGACATGTGGCATCCTCTTCACCTAGAGGAGAGACGCTTCTACCATCAGCATAGACAGGGGGCATCTGCACAACCTGCCATTAGTGAGAGTTGTACCCCCATTCTCGTGACCTGTGTGGTTCATTAAAATGGATCTGTATGGATCAGAGCCCACAGGTTGTTATCACTTATAATCACATACTGATTCAAAATTTTGCCTAGCGTGCGCAGTTCATGTCTGTACATTTGCCCATTTTTGGTGCTGCCATAGACATGTATGTAGAGCGGACATGCATGAACAGCAAAGGGGTCAGCAGAGATGGGTGTGTCAGAGTTGGGACCCACGTCTATCATAGGTTTATGGCAGATCCTATGGATATGTCATAAATGTTGCACGTGACATACCCCTTTAATGTATGTAAAGTATCTCAGACCTCTTTATAACCGTAACAACGCACAACATAAATGGTAACCGCATATAAATCTAAAACTAACAACACACCAGACCCCTAAAAGGCCCCTATGACTGGTCGATACCAAATAACTATTGAATTACAGTCTTTTTACAAGCCCCAAGTCTCAGGGTGAAGGAATCTTATGCGCAGTGTATTGAAATGGAGGAGAAACAGTAAAAGCATAAGCCTCGGAGCTTCCATTGGAGCTCTAGTACATTCAGCCGGTGCGGTTACGGTGAGGCATGTCTACCGCTAATGGATTTTAAATAACAAGGAAGAAAACCTTGCTTTTGCTACACCTAGGCGTGCAGATGTTTCCAGCACATATACTTGTTGTTTTTCTAACACAGCAGAGGAGGGAAGGTTATTTGCATTTCTAGTCTACAGCCTTTAACTGAAATGACATATGTGCAGTACTTCAGCAGGCAGATGTCAAGACTAAATTATAGCCCAGGAATGCTATCAATTGAGAGCTCTGAAATATCTGTCGTAACTGTTCACCCTGCAATGCTCAGACAAGGAGATGTTTTAAATAAAAACATATTGCTTTAGCATCTCACTGTTAACTCTTGCGGGGACGACGGATGTGGAGTGTGTAAGCGATAATGTGTTAAAGCAGCAAATATCTCCATGAAATCATCAGAACGACGACAATTCAACTTAGTTTCTATCCTTCTATTATATAGATTTATATATACTGGTATATATGTAATAGAAGATATGCTGTATCGGTTTGTGACAAAAAATACTGCCACCATGTGGTTGGATGACCACACAACATATATATAAAGGAACTTAACACTCAACACAGGGTTGATGGGGGGTGAAGGAAGTGATGCCATGACACCCACTCCACATTGTAGAGGAGAGAGAGGCTCCTACTATGTTCACAGCACCCATATGTAATCACAATATTGGAAAGCCCTATTTAATACCCCATTTTCACTGTGCAGTTCCTGTTGCAGGCTATAGCTAGTGTGTAGCCCCAGGGCAGGAATACCAACCGACTCCATGACTAGGACAAGCCTCTTTACACCAAATTGGCATGTGGGGAGGTTTGTATGTCATAAAACTGGCATATTGGAGACCTCTTACTTCCTGACCCTAGTCAAAAACCAAAAATCACTCAGTTAAACCAGTTTCCAACCCTTTACTGAAGTGATGCAATCAGGTCAAATGGGAATGTATTCCTTGAGGAATAGATATACTGGTTTGGCTTTAAGCCCACATCATGTAATTAGGCTTCTTTAAAGTCATGCTTGATGTTAAAGAGGAGGCAGTGTTTTCCTTTTCCAGTCCTGTAAAACATATTTGCATATTTCGCAGAATCCCCCAGTAGAGTATCAATGGCTATAGATCTCCACACGCCTGCAAGGCAGCCTTAATTGGCAAAGTCTCCGTAGGAGAACTCTCCCTTTTTTTAAACTGGCATAGAAGCTTTGAAAATTTTTTAATTTTTAATAAGTGATTTACTAGTGACACATTCCCTTCAACGTATCTCAGATTGGGTTAATCATTAAACCAGTATAGTACATGGAGGCATTCATCTCTTTATTTTAGCTCTTTCTCTCTATATATGCATGTAAAAGGACATGTCTATCAATGGTGGACAATTTGGGCACTTTTGCACTCAATGCAAAAAACATACATTTTACGCCAACTGGGATATAAAGAAAATAAAGCACGTTGTGTCTTAACATATTAACCAGCCAAGTCTATAGAAATCCATAAATCCATCTTTATGGACTTGGTGGTTCTGCGTTCGTTATTATTATGGCTATCATTGTCATCCTCCTCATTCCCACTAGCCAAGGAGCAACACACGTTATTGACATGCTCCTGGCCTTGTTAATAGCCGTCATCTTCTTGCCATATGATTTCTAGTCTTATCCATAGATGCTGCAGGTTCACACCATTGCGATATAACAAGTCAATAACAGCAGACTGTATACTCCTGTCACTAATGCGGGTGTGACACAGATACGCTGTTGTCACTTGTTACGTCTCTTGTCACCACATTTAAGGTGTAAAAATGTAAAGTTATATTCAGCTAAAGTGTGATTAATAGAGTTCATCAATCCAGAAACCTATGATACAGCCAGCTGGTGAGAATAAGAGACAGAAAAGAATATCACAGCTGCTGTCTTAAGGATACAGACACGTTGCGGCAACCACATTAGTGACGGGAGCTAAAACCATTGCTTGTTTCATCTCAAATGGACATCATGGAGAATGCACCCTTGTTAGACTCGGCCCATCCACTATGGTCAATGTAATGCTGTATTTCCATCACAGAAGGCCCCTCTCAGCTGATCCCCAGAAAAGCCAGCTGCCATATAAAAAATCCCTTTAAGCTGTAGTATTAATATGGTTGCCCATCTTCTTCCGAATACAGTTTAAAATAAAGACCCTCATCCACAGAGCTCTGCATAACGCTGCACCTCCCTACCTCACCTCTCTCTTCCCAGTATATCACCCAACCCATGCTCTTAGATTAATCTTAGATTATTCTCTACTTTAATTCAAACCTCCCACTCCCATCTACAGGACTTCTCCTGAGCTGCACCAATTTACCACACTCACGGTGCCTGGATCTATAAGTAAGTGCCCCTGGTTTATGATGCTGGATGGTAGATTTCTTTTAAAAAAATCATATTATAGTAAATACTAAAGGAAAATGAGATATGCAGAGAGATCCATGCTGAATACTTAAAGGGGTATTCTGGGAATATGAACGTCTTATATAAAAATCCATGATGCTATAAGTAAATGAATATATCACCATTCAAGGTCATTAGTCACAAAATGGGGCTTTTATGATTCTCAAAATGTTATGGCCTCTCTAAAGTATGCGGAGTTATCTCCAAGATGGTTGCCACTGGAAACTACTTATGGAAGTCCCATGATCCTTTAGTTCTCAGTAACTCCTCCTCCCACTGGCCATACTGGATGCACTGCAACCAACCAACTGCAGCCAAACATAGTGCTGATCACATGACCATCCCAGGCAGGTGCAGGACATGTGATGTGGACATATGACCAGCGGCCATCTTCTGTCCTGTGTCTTCTCCTCCTTTCGGAGGAAATCAATGGACTGTTTAAAGGGTCAGTAGCATTTTAATTCTCCATTACAGTCTATGTCACCAGTATTTACTGCTAAGGGGAGCAAAATTTTAAATAACAACTAATTCCATATTGGCTTATATTTTAAGGACCCAATTGTATATGAATTATGCTTATTCCCGGAATACCCCTTTAATCAGTACTAATCTTTCTAATAGTGTAGGTTGAACTGCTATAGAGGACACAGGAGACACTTTTATTCGGGTACGTTGGATAGTTGTATTATGAGGCATGGAAACTTGACAAAGAAAAACTAGTTGTAATATGTTTCTACCTTGTGCTGTGTGTTATAGAGTTTTATTCTATGATATCATTGCTGTTACTTATATATATGTATATTAGTGAATGTTTCTGTAACTACTTTTTTTTTTTCAAGGCTTTGAGGTTTTGGCTAAGTGTACAATGTAATATCATTTTCAGTAAATACCATAAGCAGTCCATTATAAAAGTAACATATCATTAACATCAAGGATTTTAAGTCTTTTCAACGTTCTTCCATTTAAATGAAGGTAGCATTGTCTACATAGAGCTGTAAATTTACTAAATTGTGAAAATGTAATCTGCCACCAAATCCATCTCAGTATTTTACCCCTGAAAGGTCAGGAATAATCGCTCAATGCAAAGAAGTGTTTTAAATAATTTATTCCTTTTAAAATGTTTGTGCCTTGCATGCAGCTGGCGAGCCATAATGCTTTCATTAAATATCACATCTGTGCTGAATTAGTACAGGAGCCCGCTCCGGCACTGGGATGCTTGTCAGGTTGAATACCTTTTCTTCTCTTTCTTATTTTTTTCTTAGTTCCTGAAGCTTTTCCAAATTCGAAGCCTGGAGACAGAGTGCAGGCCTTGTCACGAGCTGGTACTGAGCTTTAGGAACATTCTTCATAGGTTATTCACCGTCTGGCTCCATCCTGGAGGTACATCTCCCTAGTGTTTGGTTTACAAGCAACTCAATGACTGCCCCTTTTGTTTAGCAAAGGGAAATAAAATACTTAAAATTAACACAACAGTTTCCTAGATATTTTCAACGATGGAAGAAAAATTTGGAATTTTCAGTTTCGAAAATTCATTATTATATTGTGTTTAGTAAAATTTATCTTGTTTCTTGAGTCAGCAATGGGGCCGGTAACTGATCGCCCTGTCAAGCGTTACACAGCACTCATCGGTGAAGAAAACAGTTTTGAAGTCACTCTTCATGTCTTGTTTGGCCCACTGGAGCCGTTTCTGCTTGTTTGCAGTGGATAGAGGAGGTCGATCGGATGGCTTACGCACAGCTACAAACCTCGGAAGGACCCTGCATCTTGTTGTTTGGGGGACGATGGAGGCACCAGCAGCTTCAAAAACTTGTCTGCTGCTATGACAAGGCATTTTTGCAGCTTTTCTGTTAACCTGACGTAATTGCCTGTTGGAAAGAGTCCTCAATTTCCCCTTATGAGCGCATACACGTGTGTGCCGTGAATCAGCTACATACTTCTTGATTGTGCGATGATCACAATGAAGTGTCTTGGCAATGTTGATTGTAGTCATACCTTAACCATGCCTATTTGTTGCTTCTCAGCAGCCGACACATCCTTTTTCTTTTTCTTTCCCATTTTGGCTGAAAATGTTGGCTGATTAATAATGTGGGACAGACTACTTAAGTGGTCTTGCCTTTAATTGGACACACCTGCCAAACTAATTAGCATAGGTGTCTGCAATTGCTTTGAGTGCAATTGCTTATCACTCCTAAACACTTGTCGCATAATAATTTGGAACACAGTGTAATGTAGTAATGTCAACCATTATAGTGTTGTCCTGTAATTATGCTTGTATGCAACTTAACAGCCAACATCATGTAAGGATAACGTACCTTTCATAGTGTATGTATGTAACTGTAACCTTAAGCCTACTTCTAACTAATGTATGTAAAATTTTGCCTGGGCACTATGTACAAAAGATTTCCCCCCCCCAGGGGATCGATAAAGGGTTATCTTATTGTATTAATTTTCTGCACTACACCACCAGAGATGCTAACATTAAAAGGGTTGTGTAGAGATACGGTGCACAGTACTAAAGTTCTCCATTCTGTGCTATTATGGGCTTCTTCTTAGGCGATGAAGACTGTCTGCCCAGTTTGCCGTGACGTACTAATTCCAAGAATAAATTGTGTAGTGGGTGGACACAGAATCAAAAAGTAGGCTGAGTTAGGAGTGGCATCAAACCCCAATTTTGACCCAAAATAAATCCATACCTCATCTATAACCTGGAACTTATACAGCACTCAGAACTGACCTCAAAATAAGTTCATTTCGCAAAAATGAATTGGGCCACACGTACTAGATCCTAAAATACACTACTTATACTTGACGTCCTAAAAAAAGACCAGTCTCGTCAGATACATCTGACCACAAGGTCTTCCCAATATATTAGACCTTACACCTTAATAAGAAATGTGTATCAAACCAGATGAAAAAATTAGATCCCAGATCCAAGTCCTTAATTGACTCATTGCTCCTGGATCCCCATTTTAATTTTGTCTAGGCCATGCTTACAGTCAGGTCTCAAAATTCACACCGGCAAGTGTCAGAGGTCAGGACTGTGATACATTGCGAAGATTCCAATGATGGTTTTTCAATCAAAAATGGGGTATAACAATCGCCAGTGGGGCTCCCAATTTTTGTTACTTGCCTCAGACACAAACTAGCGCCTATTACCTAGAAATACAATAAACCTATCATAGTGTTAATTATCTTTAGAAGACTAGAAATATATGTTTCTCTACATCTGTCCCTACAATATTTACCCAGCTAATTAAATGCTGAAAAGCCAAATAAGCATATGGACATCTCAACGTATGTGTGACTGAGAGCAGCCACTTCCATAGAAGAGAGATATAATTATTCTTATTCTTAGTAGAGATGTGAGCGCTACTCTCATTTTTTAAGGAATATAGCAAATTATTTATAGCCTATGTACATCTGTTTCCGAGCCTGACATTTAAAGAGCAACTAATTACCCTGAAAGAATTCTGTGTGTGATATAATTCTTATGTTTTATTATCTCGAAGAAAATGATGGGAAAACATAATGTAGATTACTTTATATGAGATCTACACTGAAACTACTAATTTTACAGATATAAGAAATCAGTCTAAGACTGACCCTCAGAGTGAGAAGGTAAATCACCTGGGGGGACTTTTGATGGGTCCAAGCCCCCAACACCTGTATTGGGGGCTTTGGGCAATGCATGACCCAGTACACACAGATAGATTATGTGCAGCATCTCAATAGGTCTACGCATCCATATAATAAACTAGGGAGATCTCAATGTACAGGCAGTCCCTGGGTTACACACAAGATAGGACCCATGGGTTTGTTCTTAAGTTGAATTTGTATGTGGGTCGAAAGTGTATATTTTATAATTGTAAATCCAGACAATTTTTTTTTTTTTTGCCCCAGTGACAATTGGAATTTCAAAATTTTATGCAGTAATTGGACCAAGGATTATCAATAAAGCTTCATTACAGACACCTTACATCTGATCATTGCAGTCTGGGACTAAACTAAAGCCTCCGGAGATTTCACCAGAGGTCACAGTGGGCAGAGGGGTCCATCTTTTACTAGCGAATGTCCGTAAGTCGGGTGTCTTTAAGTAGGGGACCACCTTTATTACCATTTCAATGCAAAGAATGGTTAGTTGGGTACTGACAGGACCCCCAAACTGAGATGAGGCTAGGCATCAGGCTTCTATTGACATAAATGTGTTTCTGTACAGTTTCAGGAATCTGAGAACATGGTCATGTGATATTTGCAATATAATGAAATATGTAGAACTGTAGGGGAGTTCAACAGTTGGAACACAACAGAGGAGTAGTAGTGATTTTGAAGACAAGGTATGATTTAGTTTTCATGAAGAGGTCAGGGTTGGTGAACCCTGCGACTACCAACCACCTCAGGGGTGGTGACCACCCTAAAAGTTTGCTCCCAACCAGGTGATGTTACCTCACACTGTCAGCAATCATAGCCAGAACTGAGAGGGTGTGTCAGCGCATAATCAAATTTTCCAATATACTTTCTGTATCAATTCCTCACAGTTTTCTAGATCTCTGCTTGCTGTCCTTCTATAGAAAGTTTCATTGTTTACTATCAGCGGACAGAAATCTGACCATGGTCACGCAGGTGCATGGCTCTTTATATCACACAGCTCTGATTACTCTCTGTGACATAACAAGCCGTGCACCTGTGTGACCATAGACAGATTTCTGTCCACTAATGACAGCAAACAGAGATCTAGAAATCCATGCAAAATTGATACAGAAAATATTTTGGAAAATTGTATAACTTTTCATAATACAAACAATAACATTCACTTACTGAAATAGGAATACCCCTTTAAATTGAATACTTTATTCTATGTGATATTGAAAGTATTCATCACCCTCCCGGTCTTTATATCATGATGTTTTTGTGAAGTTGAAGCTGTAACATTACAGAGACTTAACTTCTTACTTCCTAAATGCAATACAGTAAATCTGTAAAAATGAAAAAGCAAATATTCCTAAACTCTATGCGGTTCTTCCTCTGTAATGTAATGTTTGCAGATAAGCTGCAAATTCTATAACCAAATCTTGAAAATCCTCGGTCACGGTATTCCAGGATATTTTATCATTCTGTACACAGGAGAAGTCCTATTAAGTTATCGGGTACAGGAGATGCCTATAAAAATGCACAATGCTATGGAGCATTGGTTCCACTTCTTCAGGGGGGATTTTCTATGCACATTTAGTGTTGATAAAGCACCATGGCGAATGCCGGCAATATGAACCCATAGCCATATAAAATTATGAAACATTGCATTATATTATCATCCACCAGGTCTCATAAAAATTCACCCTCCGTTCTTCTAGAATGTAAATAAGTCTTAAACTGGATTTATGATGTTTGGTTCTTTATAAAGTTAATATGTATTAGGCTACATTCACTTCCCGTTTTTTTGCCTTATGCTGTAGGGACACTGAAAAAGGGACAAGTTACTGTTGTGGGTTTCCTCGCCATAACTTTGTCACTAAGGATTTGCCAGAGGATTTTATCAGGTTTAGGTCAGTACTCTGGGTTGGCCATTTCATTGTTTCAATGCTTCATATAACTGCTTTACCCATTTTTCTGTGTGACAAGGGCTACTATTTAAAAATTGCTGACTGATTAAGGGAAGAATCATGGGGAAAATGATAGCGGCCATAGTGGCGTTTGATAGTGGCCATGCTTCCCCCCACCTGTTAAAGCATTCATAAACTCTCCCTTTGTGTTTTTGAAGAAGGTTTTGCTACACACTTGCATTCACCATGTTGTTGTATGAGAGGTCCAACTCCTGGTGCAGAAAACATTCCCCAAACCATGACACTTCATCCACCACTTTTCACTGTCTTCTTTAAACACTCTGGCCCACAATTATTAAAGCGTTTACACCATTTTTCTGTCTGACTTTGCACTGAAAAGAACATGCAAACTGCTTGCACATGTTTTTATAAAGTGGCTGCGCCAGTTTTGTGTCATGGCTGCACTGTATCCGACAAGACTGAAGAAATGTGCACTTAAAGGGGTGTTTGAGTGCTTCGTCAGAGTTTGTGTCGCACACGTTTGTGTCAAGCATAATGTTACCCATCAGACCCCCAAAAAATAAACTTTTATCACTAAAATTAACAGTGGAGCACTTCACCTCTGTCTACACAACATGCTCCTCAACAAATGTGAGTTTAGCCTTTTGATTCTTTCTGCTTGAGAGGTTTCTACACTGCAGAGTGCGCTTTCAGTCCAAATGCTCTTAAACATTGAGACTCTTAATGACAACTCAGATCCTTATCCTGTACAGTGCTGAATTGGAGAGCAATTCCAGCTGCAGTGTTGAAACGTTTACCCATGGAGATTCTTCGCATAATCCTGTCCTCTCTTACATTTGTCTTTCAAGGGTGACCAGCCTTCTAGGCGGACTTGAATGAGTTTGTGATATTGTAAAGATGCAATATTCTAGAAATTACAGACTTGGAATGACCAACTTCTCTTGCTATGGCTGATAGGGTCACCCCTTTGGCATTCATCTGGACAACCTGCTGCAGGAGGGTTTCAGTTACTTTGCAACGGCACTAAGAAACTAGTTTTGCAGTCAGTGAAAGCTGGAAAGTTAGACGGCCAGTTAAATAAGGTTTGTCAGATAATTAAGGAAATTAGCACCAGGTGCCAGATTATATGAAAAAAGCCTAAAATACTGCAATTTTACTCATGTTAGGATATATTCACACAGGATGACACAATGACCTTGACATTTAGGAAATTGAGTGTTGTTAATTTTGTGTAATAATAATATAAATAATAATAATTTATTTATATAGCGCACACAGATTACGCAGCACTGCACAGTGCTTGCCAAATCAGTCCCTGTCCCCATGGGGCTCACAATCTAATCAACCTACCAGTATGTTTTGGAGTGTGGGAGGAAACTGGAGGACCTGGAGGAAACCCACGCAAACATGGAGAGAACATACAAACTCTTTGCAGATGTTGACCCTGGGACTTGAACCCATGTCCCCAGCGCTGCAAAATTTAGATCTACGTGGATTCAAGTATATCAACACAACGAAAGTGTTTCGGCAAAAATAGGCAATTAAAGCTCTGAAAAATAATATGTGACAGATGTTTTGCCTGGCAAGTCATTGTTGTATCCAGAGTTGAAAAGGTCCCACCATGTGTAAATGATTTAGGAGGGAAAAAAAAGAACAACAAAAACAAAAGAATTTTTGCTATGATATGTAACAATCTCCTATCTTTGTGTAAATCTCAGAACCTATAAGACAGACCTTATGGTGTGCCGTGAGTGGTCACTCGAAATGTCGATTGTATGACAGACTGTGAAAGCTAGAACAAAGAGAGCAGGAATGTGGTGTCAACAATGAAAATCTGGATTTAATGGAAATACTTTGTAGATAAAACTTTAAGATACTGTCTAAAGTATGGGGTATAACTAAAGAAGGTATCGACAGATCAAAGGCTCCGAAGTGTTGACATTTCTTGCTTGAGAGACCTAAATACTATAAAGTATAAAAAGAGATTCTGAAGAATGAATCTTATGGCATAAAAAAATCAACAAAAAGGAAAAAAAATGGGTTGATATTCTAGATTCAGGTCTGGAATCGTAAAACTCATATTTATCCTGTGGAAGGGTCCTCTCGTGAAACAGGTCAATTTGCAGTAAAAGGTTAAAAGTTTCACCTTATCTATGTATAGGTGGGACTAGATTATTGGTCACCAATTATTATTCCAACATTTTTTAAATCCAATTGTCACAGAAAATTGACCAAAAAAATTTGTTACAATGATAAAATATACAGTTCTGACTTACATACAAATTCAACTTAAGAACAACACACTGGGGCAGATTTACTTACCCGTCCCATTCACGATCCAGTGGCGCGTTCCCTGCGGTGGATTCGGGTCTTCCGGCGATTCACTAAGGCAGTTCCTCCGACGTCCACCAGATGTCGCTGCTGCGCTGAAGTTCCCCGAGGTCCGCCGGAGTGCACGATCCTATACTTGGTGAAGGTAAGTGCGTGTCCCGCAACACTTTTTTTTTTTTTAAATGTGGCGTTTTCTCCGAATCCGTCGGGTTTTCGTACGGCCACGCCCCCTGATTTCCGTCGCGTGCATGCCGGCGCCGATGTGCCACAATCCGTTCGCGTGCGCCAAAAACCCGGGGCAATACAGGGAAAATCGGCGCAAAACGGAAATATTCAGTTAACACGTTGGTAAAACGCGAATCGGACCCCTAGTAAATGACCCCCACTGTTTTTTCAAAAAAATTCCTAAAATTTTTTGAAAAAGTCACAGCTCATGAAGCACAAAGTGACACAATTAACATGGGTCACGGGATGGCAGTCACTGTAAAATGACCCCACCTTATGGTATGTGAGATACCACGGCACTTACAAATCAAGACCAAAAATTTCAATAATTTTCATATAGCAAACCCCCTACACAACTCGTTTAGATATTTCACATAATTGCCGTTCAGAGCGAGATTTCCGCATCACATTTCGTTTTACATACATTTCTTTCATACATTTTGTTGCTGATAATGAGCATCTCTGGAAAGTTCTGTGCAATGAACTTAGTAATAGAGGGTAAGATCCCGAAATGTTAAAGAAGTTGCCGTTGTCTCTTTGCAGCTGTGCTTAATATCATGCGTTTCCATAGTAACCCGCCGTACAATAGTTTTGCTAATAATCTAGTTCCTGCGTATAAAAGAATTGAAACAGATGTTAATATATCACCATGTTATTAGTTGACTGCGACACCAGAAACGGATAAATCATCTTCTTTTTTTAGTCAGATTTAGTGAAGGGGTTTCGGGAGTATCATTGGTCGTAATAATATTCTGGACAGGGATTGCAATTAATAATATGATTGTACAAAATTTGTAAATTTACCTAATTTCCAGTCAAGGTCTTTGGGCACTGGTCGACGGCGGCCAGAAGGAGCTCCGATCACTGATTGTACATAGGCTGATGCCAAGACCATCCCGATAACGCTACACCAATCATTCCTCATGTAAATCTTCATTGAATATCTGTGTTTTTCTATTCTGATTTGGGTTACCTATAGTGGGGTTTTTTAAATACATATTTATATGCATTTCATTCTGTATGTGTTTTATTTTTACCTCTTATTTCAAGAAAAAAATTATACAGATTTGAACATGTGCATAGACTACAATATAAAAATATGCCTGCAAAAATCTTAACGGAATCAAAAGAAAATGGACATGATCGTCATTTTATTTTCCACATTAAGCAACAATTTCCTTGAAGAAAAAAATGCAAAAAAAAAACGAAAAAAAAAAAAAAATTTCTACATGAATATTACATCCACTTTATGGGTATCTGCACACTTTGTGGATGATGGGGCAGATTTACTTACCTTCTCGCTGGAGTTCAAATGAAAGTAAATTATCCGACGATCATGCACTGTGCTGCGATTCACTAAGATCGTGCGCCCGATATCCTGCACGTGTCGCTGCTCAGGTCTGACGGAGTTCACCTTCTTCTTCCCGATGCATGTAAGTGCATTGTCTTACGACACAATTTGAATCTTAAATTCCGCGCTCAGTCTGAATAAGTCGGATCGTCCGTCGGCCCACCCCGCCGATTTCTGTCGCATGAAAGCCAGAGCAACTGCGCCACAATCCAATCGTGTGCTACACAATCCCACCGTAAACTCCTGTTAAACACCTTTCAAAGCTGCGCAAATCCCGAAAACCGTGAACAGTCCCAAGAAAGTGCGATCCATGACCCTTAGTAAATAAGCCCCTATATGTTGATTTTATGTGCAGGAAAATATGCAGCATAAATCTGTTCCATTAGACATGTCTCTTCATGTATATGTACCCGCTGTCACCACTTTGCCCTCTGCATTTATCCTGTTTCTAACTCCTTCAGTCCATCTTAATGGCATCACCCACTGTGCCTCTCTCTCTCACAGTCCTTCTCTCTGACAGACCCGGGAGAGGTGTGGATGGGGCATGAGTCATAATCTCCTGCTTTAGCTCCACCTGTTTTTTGTACTATGGTAAAAGATCCACATAGAGTCTACATAGAGCACAAAAGTAAGTAGCAGGAATGCTGAATCACCTGATGAACATTCAGGGATTATTGTTAAGGCAGTAAAGACACATGAGCAACACTCCCCCCTCGAATAAAATAATGATCATGTCACTTTTCTTGTGCATTCTCGTGGTTTATTTCACATTGTAGTCTATGGGGGAGTGAAAATCTATATCACATCTGTATTAAATCATGATGCAGATTTGGTGCAGATTTTTGGTTGAACTGACGTCAGATCAAGTGAAAAAAGAAGTTGAAAATCTGCATGTAAATCAAAAACACATAAAAAAACAGTACATATAACACAAATCTACATAGAAAAACACACGTAAAAAATGTGCTGCGGATTTACACGCAAATTTTCCGTATTACTATCTGCAATGTGTGAAGATACCCTAATGCTACTGTATTGCACTGCATATTTTCCACAACTAAATCTGCACAAATATTCCACAATATGTACAGGCGATCCCCTACTTAAGAACACCCTACTTACATATGACCCCCAGTTACAAACGGCCCTCTGAATGTTGGTAATTTACTGTATTTTAGTTTCAGGCTACAATGATCAGCTGTAACAGTTATCACAGGTGTCTGCAGTTAAGCTTTAGTGATAATCCTGGTTCTTATGACAACCCAACATTTTTAAAATCCAATTGTCACAGAGACCAAAAAAATTTGGGTTGTGGTTACAATTATAAAATATACAGTTCCGACTTACATACAAATTCAACTTAAGAACAAACCTACAGAACCCATCTTGTACAACTGCCTGTACTGTTAACCTGTAAGTCAGCACATTATAACAGAGAATTTATTGGGGACAAGCGTTTTACGTCTAATAAATGGTCTTATATCACATTGAACAATTGTATTCACGTTACAAAAACTTCAGGCTTAAATTAGAATTCTGCTTCTGTATATTCTGTTTACATGTTCTCTACCCTACGTGTCCGACATTTCATAGAAATGTGGTTCTTATTTACTAGGAAAACAATCTCTCATGCTACAAAACTACTGATCACATACATCTGGAAAGCCGGTGGATCGCCATGGGGCAGGATCAATTGTTTTGACTGACAGCTGCCTTCATATGAGCATTTTCACAGTGTTCCCGAGGCAGTCAAAGAGGAAAGCATGTGTTTGTTAGTTTAGAGGTGCTTTGCCTTGTAGGGTCAATAAGTGCCAATGGCAATGACACGTTAGGGGTTAGGTCAGGGTAATTGTTTTTGTTTGTTTGCGCCGAGTCCTGCATGTGTTTCAGTGTTCTACTAGGATAATATTGCATGTAATAGAATAAAGATATATGAAAAACAATTGATGGGGTTCTCATTTGCTGAATTGTATGGTTGGGCCAGGAAGACTAGGACTACAGGGTTATGTCACATCCTGGCCATTATCCTTCATAGTCTACAGCTACCGATCAGAAACCTTGGGGCACATTTACTTACCCATCTGACGAAATTCCCCGAAAGTGCATTGTCCGACGATAACGTACTGTGCCGTGATTCACTAAGATTGTGCGCCCAATATCCTGCATGTGTCGATTCCCCGCTCAGGTCCGACAGAGATTACCTTCTTCTTCGTGGTGCCTCTAAGTGCATTGTCTTGTGACACAATTTGAAAGTTAACTCTGAGCTCAGTCGGATCATCCAACGCACACCCCCTGGTTTCTGTTGCATGAAAGCCAGCGCAGCTGCGCCAAAATCCGATCACTTGCCAACACAATCCCAGTGCAGACCGCTGCCATCAGACACAGACAAGTAAGACTAAGACTAGTTAATTTGGGTCTATAAGGATTGTTTGTGTCCCCGTTGCACCCTGCATGGACCGGTATGTATGTTTGTAATTTCCAGAAACCTATGGGCATATGATACACATTTATAGTAATAACATTGCTATGAATTAATCACATGTAAATTCCGCTCATGATGTTTCATCTCTTCAGTGAATCTGTTCAGTGTTTTTACATGGTATAAGATTGATCGCTTCGTGTAACGCTCTTATCAGAGATTAGCAGAGATAAGTCATGTACGGTATTATTTATGCTGCTTGATAGTTGTACAGTATATTAAAGACCTTTCTAAGATCTCTGGAGCAGGTATTCTTATTCCTCTAGGATATTAATAAGAGCTGTCTATGGTTTTATTTATAGACGTAGGTTGTCTGGCATTAGAAAAACAGGGTGACCCAACTGTATTCACCCCTGTATAGGTCCAAAGGACTGGTCTGTAATACTAGATGTAACCTATGAACTGGAGCGGCACTGTTTCTTTACTTTTCATATGAGCAGATCCAAACTTTAGGTTCAGCATCCTCCAGCAGTGTTTCTTGATTGCCTTCAGTGCCATAAAAATCATCAGGTGTCAATCTTTAGCACTAAATATCTCTGGAAGAGGTTAATATCTCATCTACTTCTCTTAAAGGACATCTACCACCAGGATGAAGGATTGTAAACCAAGCACACTGACATACTTGTGTGTGTCCCCTCTGGCAGGATCCACTTTTGTTTAGGTTTCTTATGTGATTATTTAAAAAAAAAAAATAAAAGGCTTAAAAATGATGCTAATTAAACTTGATGGGCTCCAGGCTCCATTGAAACCTATGGAGCCCAGAACCCATCAGGCTCATTTGCATCATTTTAAAATCCTCTTTTTTGTAAAAACCAGTCAATAAGCAGCTATAAGAAGAGCAGAGCCTGCCAGAGGAGGCACACACCTCCAGGTAAACCTCCTTGGTTTACAATGCTTCATCCAGGTGGTAGATGTTCTTTAAGAACCCCTGGTAAATTTGCACTACTAATTTAGAAGTGTGAATATAGCAAATAGATTATTCTTCTATTCTCCATCGTTGCCGGCTCACTTATTCTCCCAGTTTATCTATAATGAAATGATCCGAGGGCATTGGTTTTCTTATTTTTTATTTTATCTCGGTTTGGCATTCTGTGCCAGTGCTCGTCAAAGACACTTTCAAGCAAACACTTCTGTACAGAATTGAAATACACGTGGGAACATTCCAGAGGGTTCTAAGTTATCAATTCACTTTGATGGAACGCCAAGCTCAGTTCACAGATTCTTGATTTACAGTGGATTTTTTATGGGAATGTATTAACCTTTTCATGACAGTCGGCTGCGTATTGTAAATATTCTGTTTGGACTGTTCTGATCTTATATATATATATATATATATATACTATCATTTTTGAAGATGGAGTTGTTTGTTGGACAACGATTGATGTCAGGGTAAGATAAAACTTGCAGGATTGTGACCAGCAGTGTCTGTTGTATACATTTTTGATGAGTGTGCTGCCAGTGTGGAGTCCCATCGAAAATCAGAAATGATGGAATGGTATAGAGGGTGATCTACACATCACAGTGTACTACAGTAATGCTGTTGTTGAGTTCTCTCTGGTGGAGGGAAGGGTTGCAGTTGGACCTTGTCAGACTACTTTGGTTTTCGCAAGACCATGAAGACCATGGTGACGGAGGATATGGATAATAATTTTGTAATGCACATATTTTTCTACAAGATCATGGCAGTGAGCTATGTCTGGTAATGTGGGCATGTTTAGACTCATAAGTGAATACCCCAGCAAGTAATGGCTGAGGGGATCTATCTTTTAGACTATGGGGGTCATTTACTAAGGGCCCGATTCGCGTTTTCCCGACGTGTTACCCGAATATTTCCGATTTGCGCCGATTTCCCCTGAATTGCCCCGGGATTTTGGCACACGCGATCGGATTGTGGCGCATCAGCGCTGGCATGCACGCAAAGGAAATGGGGGGGCATGGCCGAACGAAAACCCGACGGATTCGGAAAAACCGCCGCATTTAAAACAAAAAATTTGTCGCGGGGCTCGCTCTTATCTTCACTCAGCCCGGCTCGGTGTATTCCAGTGCGTTCCGGGGAACTTCAGCGAATGGACCTGGTAAGTAAATCTGCCCCTATGTCTGTAAGAAGGCCACCATCTGGAAAGTCATATTGGATTAGGGGCATGTAACTTATGAAAGAAGAGCAGAATTTTCTCAGAAATCAATTGTCAAAATCAGAATTACAATATCTCTTATGGTGTAAAAATTATCAACACAAAGATTCTCATGTAGGTTCTAAAAGATTGGATCTAGCGCTTTCAACTCTGTGTTCAGCACCATGGACAACTTGTCAGCCGAGCATTGCAGGGAACATTTCCAGTTGTTGTCGCCACATTCTTTTCATAACTTTTGCTTAAAAGAAAAAGATAAAAAATAAGGTGCCACAAGTGTGAAATTTGAATGGGAAATTTACAATTATTCTTTCAATTAATTGTACTTATCTCGTTTGGTTGTACAATTGGTACAACCCATTTTTAAGCTTAACAGTGATCCAAGTGGTTTAGGTGGCCCTTCCTGGGTGCCTCGGCGTGTATGTAAGGGAAGTAAAGATATGTGGGTGGGATTCCCAGATCGTCACAGCGCTCAAAAAGTCCTTTGTATACAAATAGGTTTCTTGTGTTTATTACAAAGTTATGTAGCTACATAAAACACATTTTGACCCCCAATCCAGATTCTTCATACGTTAGATATAACAGGCATAACTTTTAAACCACAATTGATATTAAAAATCTGATTTAAGCAATTTCTAAGACAGTTATAGTCTTCCTTGAATAAACTCCTTAATCCAAGATGGCAGAGATGTTCAGGAGATCTCCCAACTCACTGTTTTTGTGGAATTCAGCTATGTAATTTTCCCTTTTTTGTATGCAGTAAAATGACATGTCTGCACATTGAATCTCTATATAAGCAGGAGAACCAGTTTAGCCATTTCTGATGGTAATCAAGATATTGGTGGCAGATCAGCCGTCCACATTGACTTCAAAGAGCATGACGATCCGTTGCACTTGTGTCTGGTGGCTGTGATGGTGGTGTGTTAGAAGCCTTCATTGATCTAATCATGTCTGAAGGGTGATATGAGCAGTCCACATTGGTTATCACATGGCGACCCAACGTAGTCATGCAGGATGGCAGGTTTACATTGATCTCTAGAAGAGCATTCGAACCATTGTATCCATGTCTGATGGAAGGCATTTTCAAAGCAAATAATTTCAAAGCAATGGAAATAACTTTTTGAATGCCCACCACCTTCTCATGTAAGCTAAAACCCAACATTTTCTGAAGTCTCAGGAACCTGTTGTTCAATTGGACATTTATATATCCAGCCTGTCATTCCTTAGGCAAGTTTCCAGGCTAGTGGCTAGTGGCGTCCAGAGGTCAAAACTGTGTACTGGAAGAGCCCTTGTTTTCAATTGGTGCCACAAGGGGCATCATTTTATTATGCAACCTTCAAAAATATACACAAAATAATATTCGCGAAGACTCGTCGGAGAAGGTCAATAAAAACTTTTAAAGTGATTTTTTATAAAAGTGATTTGTACTGATTTCTAAAGATATTATTATTATTTTTTGTTATAGGTTAAAGGAAGACAATGATAGTGAAGTGATTATATGTATCTATGCCTCCCTTACTATACTATTAGTACTGACTGTATATTGTAATATTTTCTCCTGAATACTTGTAATCACGTAACCCTGTTTTTCTCCATGAAGCAGCAGCTGTTATTAGAATAATTTGTAGTCTGGGGAAGCCATCTGTAGAGGTATTGCATAACAAGGCGCAGGAAGAGAAATGTTTTTGGAATAGAAAGAATTACAATCTTACGAGAAGTAAACATGGATAATTATTCTACCTTAATATTAAAAGTACTTATTTGCCCTCCATTAGTAAAAAAAATAGTACTAATTTTCTTTATTTTTGTATTCATTGGCATGCAGTGGTTAACACGAACATTTAGGGGTGGTTTGGGACAGTAAACTGTCCACATGTTCTTATGGACATGTCCACGTGTCCTAATGTCCAAATTGTCTTGTATTATTTCTGTTCGTGGCTGCAATAAAAGAAAATGTTATACTTATGCCTCATGCAGAGCATATGCTCTCCTGAGACATAACCCAGTGAGCACATGTCTCCAGAGGAGGAGCCCTCTCCATAGATAACTGGGCAGCCGCCACTGTATTCTGTCAAAATATAGGACAAGTCCCATATTTTACACGGTGTACGCCCCGCTCCGTCATGGTACGGTGAGACACGGGGGCAGATTTACTTACCCGGTCCATTCGCAATCCAGCGGCGCATTCTGTGCGGAGGATTCTATTTCCCTATTATTTTTTACAAAATGGAATAGAAAGCAGTACTTTTTGGGAACTAATAATTCAAAATATAAAGAGAAGTCTGGTGACTAGCACAATTAAGGCAGTCACTCTTTAATATTTAGGAGTCGGTAAAAATTAAAACTACTGTCTATTACTACACTTCAGATTTAGCTTTTGTAAAATAACCTTTGAAAGGGAACTTGACACCCAGATTGTTCATTTACAATAATGTTAAAATATATTGTTGCCTTCCTCTATGTTGAACCATTCATTACGAAAACCAAGCAGATACAGAAACCCAAAAATCAGGTTGCTGGTCAGAAGATAAAAAAATGGTCATTAGATTAGTGGTCCTTTCTTCTGGAATTGAACCCACACGTTTGTTGACTGAGATGTAAGGGCATGTGTTACTGATAGATGGTGGTGACTATAACACATCTGATTCAACTTTATTCAAGGTTACCCTAATACTGAGTCAATCATTTTTGAGTTCTAGCTACCTCTTCACAAAGAGTAACAATACCACTACTGAATGTGAGGACTCCCTCTTGTGATGCTACTTCAATCAGATAGTCTATGATGTCCCTCCTGTAAATTGGACTTGTCTTTGATCCTGACCAAGACCATAATCTTCATGCAGATTACATGTTCTCCCTCTTGGTTCTCCGACTTCTTCCCATATTCCAAAAAGATCACCCCTTGGTCCTTTGGGTTTCCGACCATGTGGAACCAAAAATATTGATCTCCCTGTCGCATTGCGCATGTGACAGCTAAACAAATAGCTAGCCTTAGAGGTTCACCCATTGACGTCTTACGAGCGAGGCCAACATTTGTCTCACGTGCAAGACTAATGGGTCTACAGCACTTCCCATCCCACAGAAGCATTGGTGGAGGGAGCACTGGCACTGGAATGGAGGGACCTCGAAAGAAATGACAAAAATAATTCTTGTTACCCGAATATTTCCGATTTGCGCCGATTTTCCCTGAATTGCCCCGGGATTTTGGCGCACGCGATCGGTTTGTGGCGCATCGGCGCTGGCATGCACACGACGGAAATCGGGGGCGTGGCCGAACGGCCGACGGATTCGGAAAAACCGCCGCATTTTTAAAAAAAAATTGGTCGCACGGGCCATACTCACATGCACCACGATGAAGATGATGAACTCCGGGGCACCTCGGCGGACTTCGACCAGCAGCGCCACCTGGTGGACATCGGGTGCAGGACCTTCATGAATCGCCGGAAGACCTGAAAAGCTCGTCAGAGAAGCCGCCGCTGGAACGCGAATGGACCGGGTAAGTAAATGTGCCCCATTGTGTCACATACAGATGTGATGGCAATCTACAGATAAACGAAATATTATGTGATATGTAAGCAACACGAAAACATAACAACATGTAAATCACACTTGATCCGTACCGTACCGTTAGCCAATGCTATAGCAAACATCTCAGTATGTGTTGTAGACATTACTCTGCACTAATCTATATCATTAGCACATAAACTACCTGCGAGTGTGATTTTCTCCATCTTTTCAACATTTAACTAACACATATAAAATAAATGTTAATGTATTGCGGAGCGGATAAAACATATGTAAATATTTCTCATCAGCTGCTCGCTTCTCTCCCTCCACCTTATTCTAATGCATGGAGCCACATTGCACTCAATAATTTAACTGCAGGAGACGGCAGCTCGGAGAATAGAAATATATTTATTGGGCAGAATCACAATTTTGCAATCTTTCGAGTCTATAGATAAAAAGTAATTGTTGCACTTTAAGGAAAAAACATAAACAAGTGCAGAACTATAAAATACACCAGGGCGCATTAACATTTTTATGTTTTTCGGTACGGCTCTTCCCGTGTAGCACTTTGTGTTTTGGAAATAGCAGGAAGAGAAAACATCCTAGGAACTGCAACCGATTCTTCTTTCAGATACAAGACTTAAAGAAATATTCCCAGTCCCGCCTTCCAACAACCACCAAAAAACTTGTTGTCCGGAGTGGCCTGAAACACCCATCAGAAAACGGCACCTCACCCTCCCTACTAAACACAGACAGGTGAACATGTACCTGTACCACAATCACAGCAGGTACATAAGATCCAGGGGGCATTCTCCTGCAGGTCCTCTAATGGGGTTTACTTTATTATATATGGACAGTGTCCTTCCGTGGGCCTCTATGTGGGCCAGAGACTTCATCAGCGTATGAACTCACAACGATTTGAAATTAACAACACATTTCTCCAGAGAGGACCACACTAATCAAATTTGTTGATTACGGTTTTATTGGGACATATCAAAACGCAGAGGGAAAGGAAAGAATGGAAGTACATATAAATAAATAGATTTAACCTTTTGCAAAGTGGTCTTTATATCCATTCCTACTTTTTGACCTCCTATCTCTGACCTGGAGGTCACAATCAAATAAGAGCCAGAGCTCTCTTGTCACGTCTTACAAGTTTTTAGTCTTTTATTACTATCCTGTTGTAAATAAGATGTCGGTACTAGAGATGACCGAGCACTAAAATGCTCGGGTGCTCGTTATTCGAGACAAACTTTTCCAGATGCTCGAGTGCTCGTCTCGAATAACGAGCCCCATTGAAGTCAATAGGAGACCCGAGCATTTTTCAAAGGGACCATGGTTCAGGAATAAAATGTGTTATTTAATTGAAAAAGAATGTCTTCTGATAAGTTAGCAGGTGTATGCAAACATCTGCAATCTATTCTTCACTGTTCCGCGCGTATATTATTTCCCGACAAGTTAACAGATGTGAAGAACAGTGAAGAATAGAATAAAAACAGTGAACACAGGATCATTTAAGTGAAAAACGCAGTGAAAAACACAGTGAAGAATAGATTACAGATGTTCGGCACATCTGCTTACTTGTCGGGGTGATACGCTGTCCCGGGATCGCTCCTCTTCTTCCACTGAAGTCTCCCCGTTCTGCCCGATGTCTCCCCGTGCTGCCCGATGTCTCCCCCGTGCTGCCCGATGTCTCCCCCGTGCTGCCCGATGTCTCCCCCGTGCTGGCCGATGTCTCCCCCGTGCTGCCCGATGTCTCCCCCGTGCTGCCCGATGTCTCCCCCGTGCTGCCCGATGTCTCCCCCGTGCTGCCTGATGTCTCCCCGCTGCCCGATGTCTGCCCGTGCTGCTTGATGTCTCCCTGCTGCCGTTCCGCGTGTATCTTCCGACAAGTAAGCAGATGTGCCGAACATCTGTAATCTATTCTTCACTGTGTTCTTCACTGTCTTTTTCACAAAAATGATCCTGTGTTCACTGTGTTCACTGTTTTTATTCTATTCTTCATTGTTCTTCACTGTGTTTTTTTAATTAAATGCTCGATCTCGAGCAGGGGAAATACTCGTCCGAGCAACGAGCCGTTTCGAGTACCTTAATACTCGAACGAGCATCAAGCTCGGACGAGTATACTCGCTCATCTCTAGTCGGTACCTGTCCAGCAACCGCACAACCACAACCAGGCTTGGCGCTAGCTGTCAGATTAGGTAAGTGGTGGCAAACTCACCCTGCAACGTCCCTGTGGGCTAAAGTCCTGCCTAAAGCAGATAAACCGCCCTGGTAAGGGCTAACCTAACTGACGATCCCTGAGCGACCCTACAAGATGACAGGGAAGACTTACTTTGTCTGGCAGCTGCTGGATTGTGTAGCGGACAGGTAATGGGAATACAGGGATAGACCAGTGGTCACACTGGTGCACAGTATACTAACACAGGTCTGAGACAGGGAAAGCGTGATAACACCGGGAGAGACACAACACTGAGGGACAAACAACAGATACAGACAGGCAAGCAGAGTCAGAAGGAACCGGGTCAAAACCAAGATGGCAGCAAAGGTACAGAATCATATAGCAAATAGAATGGTCAGTAGGCAAAGCAGAAGTCGATACACAGTATAGCAAGAAACAAGCAAAAGCACTAGATAACACAGGAGACTGAATAACCAGCAAGGTCCGATGGGGGTAGGCAGGTATATAAGGCAGTTCCCAGACACACCTCCAGCAGCACACTGGGAGAACTGTCAATCAGGCTAGAAACCCTTGCTCGGCAGAACTGAAATGCAAGGAGCAGGGTGTGGCTCAGAAAATCCAAGCCACAGTTCACACACAATTAACGCCACCTATTCTGCTAACTGCGGATAGAGACACATTTTGGCACGGACGTTACATAAGATGTCTCTATATAGATCATTCTGTTGTTCTAAAAGTTTTTTTTAATATCCTTTGACGATCACTGCCAAGTGTGTATAAAATGATATGAATTATCTTTTTTTTGCACAAAAGTTCTACTTGCATTCTCGAAAGCTCCCCATCATATATACTCCTCCTAAAAAAAAAAAGTATTGCTTGATTTCTTCACTCTTCCTATGCTCGGTATGAGTTCACACTGCATGAAAATATCCTTGGAACCTCTGCGTCGAAACGAAAACCTAACAGTTGTCTTTCCATTCTTAAAACGCACAGGGTTGTGGTTGTGTTGCTGACAGTGTGGATTTGCAGATGCCACCATATGGGTCTCGGAAATCTAGATACACTGATGATTCTCTGCACATGTAGGAGACAGTCTGTATTGTTGGCATTCTCCCTGAACAGAAACAAGCACAGCTTAGCAAAGAGGAGCAGATGGTACTAGATCTGGTGCCAGAGGAGCAGTGAATTAAAGGTTATACCCACCAGGTTTGATGCGGTGCCAGTTTGAATTGGTACAGAAGTTTCAGCCCACCTGCTTTCTGGCCTTGTGACATCTGCCTATTTTCTCCTTCTTTTTTTTTTTTCGACTCATTTACGTTCAGCAAGCAAAATAGTCATTTCATTGGCAAGCTCCTAATAAATAGGATTACAATGGCGGAAAATAGCTTATGAGAAAATCTATAAACCAGTAATTATCTTAATTTTATCTTATCAAGCTCATAAAGCATCGGAATGAATGTCAATTGATAGGCAGAAGTTTGCTGGGAATTGGCTATTGAATATTTCTTTAGTCTTTTATTGTATTATTTTTTAAATGGCAGCTTTATGACCCCCCCTATCTCTGACCCGGAGGCCAAATGCAGACAAGAGCAAGATATTAGTCTGTTTATTAGCATCCTGTTGTAAATAAGATGTCTGTATATAGATCATTTAATTTTTTAAAATTATTATTAACATATCACAGAAGGTTCACTTAAGGTATGGAATCAAATGTGTCAGATATGTGATGGAAAATGGGAAGCCCCCAACTAACTGGGACCAATAGTTTTATATCACCTGTTCTCAATAAATGACTATTAGACCGTGCCATAAGAGGGTCAGCCAACCTTAAATAATAAAATAGTCAACTGCTAAATATCCCTCTAAATATTCACTTTTGGGATGAGGTACATCATTGGATTGTGAGAAACAGCATGGTCACTAAGTTTTGGGCCATTGTGCCCAAGTTTGTTGAAGCAGTGCTTACTAGAGGGCACACACAAATGTTTACCAGGCTCCGCATGGCCTAGACATACCACTGGTAGGAAGAATCATTTGATCCACCTATAGGCACAAGGAGCTCTTAAGATTACACAGGATGTGCCTTCATTACACACCCCAATCTCTCTACTTACTCACACATGTGCATAACAGAGGCAGCATATATACAGCACATATATATTATACACATATGTGTATATAATGGTGCACATCCTCCATTCTTTACTGTCTCAGGTCAGATGAACGGGCCCCTGACACTGTGGGCCCCATAGTGGCTGCTATGGCTGCTGCCCCTGTAGTTATGCCCCTGACTCTGCTTTCTCAACATGTGTCTCTATCTACCCTCCCATGAAGATTGTGAGCCCTCCTTCCACATTTTCCTGACATTAATGGATTATGGCAGCACAGTGGTTTAGTGGTTAGCATTACAGCCTTGCAGCTCTGGGGATCTGGGATCAAATCCCAGGATCAACGTATGCTAAGAGTTTGTATATTCTCTCCGTGTTTCCGTGGGTTTCCTCCAATACACCAAAACATACTGGTAGGTTGATTAGATTGTGAGCCCCATTGGGAACACGGACTGATGTGACAAGCTTTGTGCAGTGCTGCGTAATCTGTGTGCGCTATATAAATAAAGGATTATTATTATTATAATATAGGCGACTTGAGCAGTAATCCGGGGTCCCATGGCCGACCAAACCACCCTCTAAATTGTATACAGAGGACTTTCACCCATTAAATCCTCATACATTTGTTCATGATCTCAATACACATGTACATTACAGGCATTTCAGGTCCTTTGAAGGCCCTCCAAAAGCCTTGAAACCGCAGATTGATAGAAGACAGAAGAGCCGCATCCTCCATTCCCCAAGAAGCTTATGTACCACTAGTACCATATATAAGTAAATTCCAGACTTGTAGGTGCTAAAATATTCATACAACCCAGAATCCTTGGAAGTCTTAATCCACATTTGTTTCCTGATCGCTGCCGTTTTTTTAAATTTTGCGTTTGTTTTTGTTAATACTGTAATGTATGTGAACCCCTTATTGATTGTAAAGCATCATGGAATTAATGGTGTTCTGAAAAATAAATAATAATATTAAAAGGCAGAAGAAATTTTCTTCCATGGGGCCCTTTATGTGCCCTGCCAGTGACAGCCATGCACTATCACCTTCATTTCAGTAGTGTTGTGTGTAGGAAACATGCTACACACATTTATAAGGACAAATGTTGTGTTGGGGATGTGATGATGGTTTGGGTCCAGTATGATGGTCTTGTGGCGAGTCCTTCAACCCCGCCGTTACTGTGAAGCATCAATCCTCAGCCGCTGGAGAGATGATCTGGGAAGATATCACATATAACAGTCGGTTACCCCTAGTACTTGGATTTGGAACAAGTGTTGATCAATCAGAGCTAAGCAGTTTGGACATGTGTTACATTAGTAATGATGATGATAATCGGCCGTTACCTAACTTGGAGCAGGTACTATTATTGCTTTCCGAAAAAAATTTTCAAAGTTGTTAGAACAGAATGAAAGCCAATCCGGTTTAATGCTCACCACCATCAGCAACCTGCAAGATCCACAGGCCCAACCTAAGGCCTAAGGCACTTAGCAGGGTCCTAGAGCCTCCTTAGAAATGTATAATATCCCAATATTAGTATAACTGTTCTCTCTAATATTGTAAACATTTACATACACACATAAAAAGTTTAACTTCCGGGTGTTGTATTTTTTAAATTCATAATTTTTTTGTTTGTATTTGTTTTGGATGCAACTAAATGGAAGAATTAAAATATACATTATTAAGTAACGAACCCCCCCCCCCATTACTTGTAACTGGTCACCATTGTCATGTGATCACGGGAAGTCCAGGAAACATGAGTCACAAAATATTTAGTAGGAAACAGAATTGTAGGTGCCATAGATTACTCAGCTAGGTAGTAAAAATAATGTGATCCAGACTCCAGATGCCAAACTGAATAGTAATAATCCCATGTAATGAATAATGACCCATGACCTGATGGAAACAACGGTGGATGTCAAAAATAACCGATCAGAATGAGAACCCTTCAGTTTCTGTGATTGTAGATCAAACTCAGAATAACTTGATTTATTCCAAGACATGAAATTTCTCTTATGTAGTAAATAACTTTTTATGGTTCATTTAAGAACAAAATATAATATTTACAATGATAACTGTTATATTTCTACATTTCATTGCTTTCATTTATTTATTTATATGGTACCTAGGCCATGAGAAAAAATTTTGGACATCAATGGACATCTTTGGAGGATTTTTACTTCTGAAATAGTATTTGTGCTTTACTAAACCCCTTCTAATCTGGTCTGCATAGGCTTTAAAGGAAAATATGCAAAGTTTTCCAGGATATGATAAGGAAAACTATGCTTCTTTTAGGTACCTTGGCAGTCTCCATATGGAGAACTCTTACTTCTGACCTTAATCACAAGCCTCTCACTCAGCCACACTAGTTCCCTATGCTGTACTGAGGAGACTCAACCAGGTAGAAACGGTGCTGTCTACAGTTGGGAGTCTGTTCCTTCTGGAATAGATATACTGATTTGGTTTTAATCCCACATCATGTCCTAAGGCTTCCTGAAGGTCATGCTTGATGTCAAAGGAGCTGCCTTATAAGGTAGCTAAAAGAGGCGTGGTTTTCCTTATCCCATTGTGGAAAACTTTGCATATTTTCCCAGAATCCCCCTAGTGGAGCATCCATGGCTATAAGACTCCACACCCCTACACGGCTGCCTTAATTGGCAGTCTCTGTAATGAGAACTCCTCCTTCCCGACCCTAGGTATTCCCATGAAGACAAGTTTCTTAAATGTACTCAGGATAAAATGGATAAGACGTCTGACTTCAGATCGGAAGATTGAGGGTTCGAGTCCCTTCGTGGTCGATGAGTTGATAGAGCGCTGTCTAAGTGCTATCTTTTGAATTTGATTAAACACATTTTTGAATTTGATTAAATAAGTTAATATTTCATCTGCTAAGCCTATAGCCTAGTGAATAGCCTGTGTCTTTATGGCACATGGACTGTGTTCAAATCCTGACTCAGGATAACAAAATAACACATTCTCTAATTCAATGTTATCAACAAAAATACAGCATTTTACAGACATAATTTCAACCTGTCTCTATCGGTCCTGGTGTACACAATTTTGGTTGACATCATGTGTTATATGCATCTCATGGATCTCATCTTCTCTCATCTCTGATCTGTCTCATCTCTCTCTTTCTATGCGTCTGATACTAGAACAATGTTCAGAAGCTAAATGAAAGTGTATTTAAACCAGACCCTGAAAATTCAAGCACATTGTCACCACACAGCATCTCATAGCATAGAGGAATCATGAAGTCTCTGCTTAGAGTCCCTGCCCATGCCCTGGTATCTTACACTGACCATCACTGAGTTATAGGAGATAAAACAGCAGTAAAACTGAGTCAAATTACTATTAAAGTAAGGTATTAAAAATTATATTTATTGTGTAAACATCACTAGGGGATTACAATTTGAGAATTGTCTTTATTGGGCAAACCCCTTTAATGGTGAGACACTTTTAGTGTGGACATGTAGGTGTGGCTCAAGCAATCTTTTTGTTGTCTACCAAACTTTAAAAATGAAGGGACAAAATGTAGTCACATTAGGCAATTCAGTACATTTAGTACATTTACATTACATCTTGTATTATTATTTCTATTTGGGAAACTGAAAAGTGTAGATTTCAGAAATTTTTTCTTACAAGCAGCAGAAAATGGAAAATGGAAAATTCTGACACCCGTAACCTTTTCAACTTCAGTGTAAGGTGCCGTAAGGGTCAGAACATTTTCATTGTTTTCACTTTTTTTTAGTATGGTCTTGTTCAGACAATATACATAAAATATATTGCCAATATAGTGGACTCCAGCGGGGTCTAGTGTAGATCGCCCTATGACAGCTATGGCTGCCTCAATTGTTATAGAAACAGATCACCATGTCTGAAGTGGTCCTGCTGACACCCACAATCTATGTCAGCATGTATCATGTTGGCAATGTATTATTTAGCAGTCACCTGCCCTGTATAGAAAGGGGTTATGCCAACCAGGATTAATGGCCCAATGTTAAAGGGTTAAAAAGCACCATTTCTTAAATGTTTGGTGTAATAAGAATTCCACATAATATAAAAATTCTGGAGCAAATTTTTTTCAACTCTTTGTCGTGCCATTCCTCACTTATTCCACCTAGAAATTTTATAGTTTCCACCTAGTTTGCCGACTGTGTTAGCAGTTGGGGTAGCACAGTTTGCCAGTATTAGTGCTGATTGGTCAGTATCAGACTATGCAGAGACCCCCTTCCCCTACTGTCAACACATAAAGATGTCATTAATAGAAAGAGTTACTGGTCACTTGTTATGTTTGTGTCTGTGTCTCTCCTAATTTTTCAATGGACTATACTTCTTCTTCCCCTCTCCATAGATTTCTGCTGCTGAAAAACTGTTGGTGAATAATAGTCAGTGACCCGAGCAGTTTGGAAAGCAGAGAAGGAACTGGAGAGAATACTATTAAGTAGAAAAAACACAAAAGAGGACATTTATATGCCAGTTCTGTCTTCTTCCCCACCAGCGTTCTGCATGCTAGATATAGAGGGTTTGACTTCTTAGTGGATTCTGAAGTGTGCTCCGCCACTCTCTGCCAGGTTACAGCAAGTTAGCTCTCTGCCAAGTTAGACCAGGTTAGCTCCCTGCCAGGTTTGACCAGGTTAGCTCTCTGCCAAGTTAGACCAGGTTAGCTCCCTGCCAGGTTAGACCAGGTTAGCTCTGTGCCAACTTAGACCAGGTTAGCTCTGTGCCAACTTAGACCAGGTTAGCTCTCTGCCAACTTAGACCAGGTTAGCTCTCTGCCAGGTTAGACCAGGTTAGCTCTCTGCCAAATTAGACCAGTTAGGTCTCTGCCAAGTTAGACCAGGTTAAACCTGGTGGAGATTTCAGGATGGCTGGTTAGACTTGGCAGAGGCTATAGTAAATATGGATAATATATAGGATGTCCGCGCTCCCTCTCCCTGTCAGCTGTGCTTTCCAACTCCGTCATAGCCAAAGTGCAGGGGAGGAGGATAATTGACAAAACTGTTGGTTTTGGGGCTTTAAATGTGCTAATGGAAGTGTTAAATTCCACCCAAAGTTTCTTATTTTACTTTGACCTTAATTTATGAAAACATTCAAATGCTACTTACTGTTTGAGGTCACTTAAGATTATAAACAAACCTGCTAAATTCTTTGGACCCATTTATTTTTATACACAAGTGAAACCACACAAGATTCCTTCTATCCTGCTCAAATATGGCAGGTACAGTGCTGTGCCTCCAAGCGGGAAATTTCATAAAAATCGTGCAAATAATTTACCCAAGTTCAAAAAAGCCGAAAAAAAATCCTCTTTACCTTCTCAACAAACACATGAAGAATTGTAATAAAATAACATCTGTTGTTTACATGCCAAGGAAGCAAACACGTGAACGCTGCAGCAGCTGTTGTCGCATCCTGAACCGCGAGGTGGCCACATATGCATTTATACTACAGCTGATATCAAGAATCCCAAGCGGAAGCACCCTTGGCTTCAAGGAACTACAACGTCAAATAATTATCATAGTAAAATCAATAGGATTAGATAAAATAGGTTTAGTATTAAAAAATTGATAACTGTGATTAGATGACCGTAGGTGGCCTCTGCATGAACTATGTGTGTGTCAGGTTCTCATAGAAGATATTTTGGAATAAAAGGAATTCTATTCATAGATGGATAGAATGAATGTGTGAGTGACAATACCCGTTTTATGGCCTTAAACATAACATAATCCTTAAGGGTAATGCTGCCGTCATATTTTAAACTAATTCAATTAGAAAATTTGGCGGTACTAATTTTTTCCCCCAATTTTCTGGAGTCGGTTATCTGACCTCTTTGTAGTGCATTTTGAGATTCATTTTTGTTTCAGCCTCATGGATGATAGGAACCTGTATTCTTGACCGTCAGGTGTTGTGGTCATTCCCTTTAACCGGTCCAGAATAGGATGGGAGGTGAGCCGGTGAAATTCCCTTGAAGTAAATGGATCCTGTTTCTGTTTTATTATCCTGTTATGATCATAATAATAAGTTGGCTAATGAAAAGTGATCTCGATAGAAGAGGAACTTCAAGATTTCATGTTTTATTTTATTATCTTTGACAGCGTCAATGAAAAAAAGTTTTTTCTTAATTATAGGTTTAATGTAAATGATGTGTAAACAATGGGGCAGATTTACTTACCCGGTCCATTCGCGATCCAGCGGCGCGTTCTCTGTGGAGGATTCGTGTCTTCCGGCGGCTCACTAAGGTAGTTCCCCCGATGTCCACTAGGTGTCGCTGCTGTGCTGAAGTTCGTCGGAGTGCACTGAAGTTCACCAAGCCAGGCCGGGTGCAGGTAAGTGCGTGTCAAGCGACACTTTTTTAAAAAAAAGAATGCTGTGGTTTTTCAGAATCCGTCGGGTGCATGCCGGCGCCGATGCGCCACAATCCGATGGCATGCGCCAAAACCTTGGGCAATTCAGGGAAAAAGGGCGCAAAACGGAAAAATTCGGGTAGCCTGCCGGAAAAAAGCGATTCGGGCCCTTAGTAAATGACCCCCAATGACTCATAGTAGACAATCATCCATAAAGACCTAGTGAATCAAATGTTACCAGTTTATCATGGGATAATAAAGTGTTTGATTAATTTTATGATACAGTAATATCCTATGTTACATTTCATGAATGAGGTCAACACACAACAAGACTTTGGGATAGAAGAGCGAGTGGAGATATGACTAAGAGCACTAGTTCGGCTGCCATATGGACCCAATTAGATTTCGCTCATTGAAGTTGTACATGGCCCATGAAGAATTTATTAGCTCCAGAGTTTGTTGTGCGTGAGCAGAGGAAGTCACCGATTCATAAAAGTCTAAGGTGCTAGAGAACAGCTAACCCTGAGTCATCCGATACTTCCTACTTCCTTAGTTTTGGGAAATCATTAGGCATCTCCCAGAAGTTGGACAATGGAGAAACCATCATTCTTACGAAGGCTTTGTATTAAAATATAAGGGTTAATGTGACCTTTACTAGGGGATTGTCTTACACGTGGAATTCGGTGACCACTCCTGATTGTCGAGATCCGAGATGTGACATGTAATATAGGGATTGCTTTAGCATATCACAGCACAACATTTGTCACTAATGGGGAACAATGTTGCAAGAAGCATCTTGATGTGCCATGTGGTGGAGCAGCTGTTCTCCGAGCTGATATTCACAGATCAATTAAGATCCTGTGCTATGAAATCAAGACTAAGTTCAAAGGAAAAAAAGTACAGTAGGCGAAGTCGAAATCTGTCGAAATAATCATTATTGCTAATTATTGATACTAGCGCTCTATTGCTTCTGTGTACAACAGACTATCATTCTCCGAATGTGCTGTTACATACCTTCATTTATATGTAAATAACTGTGTAGATTATATACAATAATGGGGCAGATTTACTTACCCGGCCCATTCGCGATCCAGCGGCGCGTTCTGTGCGGTGGATTCGGGTCTTCCGGCAAATCACTAAAGTAGTTCCTCCGCCGTCCACCAGATGTCGCTGCTGTGCTGAAGTTCCCCGAGGTCCGCCGGAATGCACGAGCCTATACCTGGTGAAGGTAAGCGCGAGTCCCGCGACACCATTTTTTTTTAAATGCGGCAGTTTTTCCGAATCCGTCGGGTTTTCGTTCGGCCACGCCCCCCGATTTCCGTCACGTGCATGCCGGCGCCGATGCGCCACAATCCGATCGTGTGCGCCAAAATCCAGGGGCAATTCAGGGAAAAAAAAAATAAAAATCGGCGCAAATCGGAAATATTCGGGTAACACGTCGGGAAAACGTGAATCGGGCCCTTAGTAAATGACCCCCAATGTCTCAATGAAGCAGCAATTCTGCTGTTTCTTTGCACCTACAGGGGCGGAGCTACCACAAGTGTGAAGGGTCAACAGATTGGATTGTAAAATATAAATATTTGAAATATATAAGTAAATAGAATTACCATGGATTCAAAAATACAAAATGAATACAGACAGTCCCCGGGTTACGTATTGGATAGGTTCTGTAGGTTTGTTCTTAAGTTGAATTTGTATGTAAGTAGAAACTGTATATTTTATAGTTCGCAGCCAAAAAATTTTTTAGTATCTGTGACAATTGGAGTTTTAAAACTTTTGAGTTGCCGTAAGGACCAAGATTAACTATAAATATTAATTGCAGACACCTGTGATAACTGTTACATCTGATTATTGTAGCCAGGGGCTAAAGTACAGTAAATTACCAACATCCAGAGGTCCGTTTGTAACTAGGGGTCGTATGTAAGTCAGGGACCACCTTTAATATAAAAATAATGACAACAAGTACACTATAATAATAATAATAATTTATTTATATAGTGCACACAGATTACACAGCGCTGCACAGAGTTTGCCAGACCAGTCCCTGTCCCCATGGGGCTCACAATCTAATCACCTACCAGTATGTTTTGGAGTGTGGGAGGAAACCGGAGGATACCCACGCAAACATAGAGAGAACATACAAATTCTTTGCAGAAGTTGACCCTGAAATTTGAACCCAGGTCCCCAGCGCTGCAAGGCTGTAATGGTAACCACTGAGCCACCGTGCTATAGATTGCTTCAATACACATTACTATTGTGTTGTATATTATGGTTATTCAATACAAATATGGTGGCTGCAAGGTCCTTATGGATTAAAGGCTAAATACATTATCAAAGGAAATTTCCTTTGTTAAACTCCTGGCTTTTTTTTTTTTTGCAGATGCTTCGTCTTGCACTCACTGCAAACTGCAAGGAAATCCCTCAGAGAAGACGTCTTTCTGCTCCCTAAATGTTAACAACACACATTGAAGCTGATTTATAGTTAGTCTGATGAGAAAAGAGAGAAAAACGCACAATTTCCTACAAGGTCAAGGTCACTGTGCAGTCCTATGTCAATGTATCCTAATATGAGTAAAATGTAAGTATTTTAAGCTCATTTTATAAACTGTATATATTCTAAAGCACAGGATAAAAATGTAAATAAGATAAATGAAAACGAACACTGATCAAAATTAGAGAACACTTCAGATTCCTGCAAGTTATTGGTGTTATTCTGGCACTTGGCACCTTACTTTTCAGTTTTCACAGATTTTTCAAAAATTTTGTGTCGTTCCAAAGCCACTGAAACCCTCTGGCAGCAGGTTGTCCAGATAAAGGCCAAAGGGGTGAACCTAACAGCCATAGGAAGAGAATTTGGTTGTTCCAATTCTGTGATTCCTAGAATATTGTATCTTTACAACATCACAGACTTATGCAAGGCTGGTCGTCCTCGAAACACAAATGCAAGAGAGGAGAGGATAATGCGGAGAATCTCCTTGGGTAATCGTTCCAACACTGCAGCTGGAATTGGACACCAATTAAGAACTGAACAGGGTAAGGATCTGTCTCATCAGACAGTGTCTCAACGTTCAAAAAATCTGGTTATAATCTTTCTCTGTGCTGTAGTCATTGCTCTTAATGTAAAAACGATTGCTATGTTTTTGCAATGTTTTTTGCAATGTTTTTATGGTTATTTTGGAAAACACTGTTCTAGTGGCATGGTGTACCCCTTACAAAAAATATTTTAAATTTTGATCAATAGAGATTACATTATTTCTGAAAAAATCAAGTGATCCTACATTATTCTATTATTTTGATCTCCAGTGTATATACAGTGTATATATCAGACATCCACGTGGCTCTTACACACCCAGAACCCCCAGAAGCACTTGCGCTTTTCCCCCTCCCACTGTCTAGTGAAATCTTGAGGCTGCAGTAAGTACACTACTTTGTTCTGCCACTAAGGGCCCGATTTGCGTTTTCCCGCCGTGTTACCCGAATATTTCCGATTTGCGCCGTTTTTTCCTGAATTGCCCCGAGAATTGCCCCGAGATTTTGGTGCACACGATCTGATTGTGGCGCATCGGCGCCGGCATGCACGCGACGGAAATGGGGGGCCGTAAAAAAACCCGATGGATTCGGAAAAACCTCGACACGCGCTTACCTTCACCCAGGGTAGGACGGTGAACTCCGGTGCAATCCGATGGTCTTCAGCGCAGCAGTGACACCTGGTGGACGTCGGAGGAACTGCCTTAGTGAATCGCCGGAAGACCCGAATCCACCGCAGAGAACGCGCCGCTGGATCGCAAATGAACCAGGTAAGTTAATCTGCCCCAATATTTCTAGCACAAAGAGGGAGGGAGGAGTCCTAAGAGAGGAGGGAGGCAGTCACAAATTCTTCAGGGGAAGGGCTGGGGGGGTGTAAGAGCCCTGGAACAGATCTAGTGACATCCCCTGAGGTGTGTGTTTCATTTAAATAAAGTTTAGCTACCTAGCAGTCGGAATGGTTAAAGAATCCTGGATTTGTCCGTTGGACTTGAAATTGAGCGTTTTTGGACCGGCGCTGGATGACTCCAATGCTTAAAACTTTTCTTAAAAAGTAGTTTTATTTCCATAAATTAATGGTTAACGAGCATCTACCACCAGGATGAAGGATTGTATGCAAATGAGCCTGAGGGGCTCTGTAGGTGTTAATGGAGCCCCTCAGGCTCATTTGCATACAGTCTTTGACCCTGGTGGTAGATGCCCTGGTAGTCAAAAGCTCGTGATTGATTATATATATACACAAAAATCACAACAAAGCCAACTTGACTATCTTTACTTGGCTATCCACACAAACAATACGACACGATGCCATATGTTATTCTCGTATTGTACATTTGCCAGCACAGTGACAATCCGGGGCGATGTTGTCATAAGATATAAGCTGCTGTTTTGACCCTATGACTCTATTAGTCAATCAGAAATACAGTGTGAATATGAGTCTAGCATCTCTACGTTACCCTACGTGACTCATTCGTGGTTCCCGGCCCTACGGAGCGGTAAACAGCAGGCGCTATCATGTATGTTGAATAGTGATGAAGCAGTGATATACAAATTACTAGGTGACACTGTCAGGAGCTATGAAATTGGCGCAGGTTATTTAGCTCTCAGAGTTGTCTGTGATGTGATTGTCATATTAGGAACTTTTAAGTGATCTTTTTTTTCCCCGGTAAGTAGCTGCCATAAAAGCTACAAGGTGCGGTGACTCGGATTTCAGAATAAGTGCCTGTAATGAATAAAAATGAATACTATAGTCATAATAACATATTGCAGGAAGGCGAGCCCTTCTTCCACCTGCCATGTGCCGGATGTATTGGAAGGGGCGTAATTATAAGCAGGAGCCTCTATGGACATTTAGTTATTGTGCCGCAATATAAAACATTGATTTGTATGGGATTTGTGCACTTTTTTTTAGCCTTTTAGTTGCTTTATTTTGAAAACAGGTAATCACTGGCACTCAGCCTATTGGACAATCAAAAAAGTTTTTGTTGGTATTGTTCCGTTACTATGTCCGCATTGTAATCATGATGAATGCAAGCTAATCTATGGAGACACCACATATAGTGAGTCTCTGTATTAGTTACTCTGGATGAGCAGAGGTATGTAGTATGTACAGTAAGATTTCATCCACAAAAATACAGAAAATATGTGTTGCTCATACAGCAAAGGTCAAGGAGACCTCATGTAGGGACAATAAGCTGCTATGGGGCCCACAGTGTTAGAGGGCCCCAGCATCTGGGTATTGGGTGTATATATGCTGTTTGTATTGGTATATGGTCTGGTACCTTTCTGTGTATTTGCTGTATGTGTGCATATATGTGATATGTATATGCTCTAATTGTGTGTGCATATGTAATGGGATATGCTGTATGTCTGTATATGGTATTGTATGTATCTGTTTATTTGCTGTATGTGTGTATATGCAATGTGTATAAGCTGTACATGTGATGCGTATGTGCTCTAAATGTGTGTGCATATGTAATGTGTATATGCAGTATGTGTGTATATGGTATTGTATGTATCTGTTTATTTGCTGTATGTGTGTATATGTGATGTGTATATGCTCTACATGTGATGCATATATGCTCTAAATGTGTGTGTATATGTAATGTGTATATGCTGTATGTCTATATGGTATTGTATGTATCTGTTTATTTGCTGTATGTGTGTATATGTGATGTTTATATGCTCTACATGTGATGCGTATGTGCTCTAAATGTGTGTGCATGTGTAATGTGTATATACAGCATGTGTGTAAATGGTATTGTATGTATCTGTGTATTTGCTGTATGTGTGTATATGTGATGTGTATATGCTCTACATGTGTGTGCATATTTAATGTGTATATGCTGTATGTCTGTATATAAGATGTATGGGTGTATATGGTACTGTATGTATGTGTGTATATGATGTATGTATATACTCTGTGTGTTGTTACTCACATGTGTGAGCATATAAATATGTAGCTTTTTTAGTTTCAAAAAAATTTTATTGAAGGAAAGCAGAATTGTGCTTTATAGGTCATGGCAAAACACATACCCCTCGCAGTGGGAATTCACAGAATTTGGTATGATAGGTCGCCAGCTACTGTATCAATAAAAAAAAAAAGAGAAAACTGATGAATACCGGTATTTTTCGGACTATAAGGCGCACCGGATTATAAGGTGCACAATCAATAAATGCCTGCTAAAACGTCTAGCACACTGGATTATAAGACACACCTGATTATAAGGATGAATGAACAACAGGTGGCAGACTTGTGCACAGTTCAACTGTAAGTACGGTTCATATATAAGGCGCACTGGACTATAAGGCACACCTTTGATTTCTAAGAAAATCAAAGGATTTTTTGTGCGCCTTAAAGTCTGAAAAATAAGGTATGTATTTTTTAACAGGGAAAGAAAGGCCCCATTCAGAAGTCCTGTTCTGAGGCCTTGCATCTCCTGGTTATGCCAATGGTGCTGCACTTCCAATCCAGGTGGGTATGTATTAGTTAAAAGTTTACATTTAATATTAAAACATATGCATGAACAAGACATTTTGGAATAGGACTTACACCTTCCTCCGGTTACATTTGTAGATACAGATACTCTATATCACATACTTGTTTTCTCTGCACATCTGTAACCTGAGCAAAAGGTAAGCCCTACCCCCAAATCGTTAATAGCCAAATAGTAACTATACACTTACACATACCCTCCTAGATTTCTGTTCAGCCATTTGGAAAAACCACCATGTCCATTCTCCTTCCTCCACCTTCATCTCTTCGCCTCTTATGCTTCTCAGTAATCATCCTGAGCCTGAATATTAATCCTGCACCTGTTTCTAGCTGATCATCTTTAATTAACTCAAATTTGTTACACAAATTATAGTAAACTTACTGGGTCCTGTGGTGTTGGGGTACAGAAAATTGGGTGGCACGGTGGTTGAGTGGGTAGCACTTCTGCCTTGCAGCGCTGGAGTCCTGGGTTTGAATCCCACCTAGGTCAACATCTGCAAAGAGTTTGTATGTTCTCTCTGTGTTTGTGTGGGTTTCCTCCGGGCACTCCAGTTTCCTCCCACACTCCAAAACATACTGGTAGGTTGTTTAGAGTGTGAGCGGCGATTTGTGCAGCGCTGTGTAATCTGGGTGCGCTATATAAATAAAGAATTATTATTATTATAAAAAAACAAATGTACCCTGATTCTACCTGATGTAGCTACTATTCATTGTGACTCCTGGTTTTTTCACTTACAATCCCAGTCTACAAGGTATTTGTAGTCATGAGACCTGCTGGGACCAATCAGGGGCCTTCTATGCTTTAGTGACTGTTTCACATCCCCGATCCCGTGAGTCAACTCTGGCTTGGAGTGTTATCAAAACCAAACGGCGACTCAGAGTAGGGTAGGTACACTTTCTTTTTTAATTCGCCATGACCTCCAGAGTTTTTTTTGTGAAGAATTAGAAACAATCCGGTTTACATGGATGTAAAAAATAATCAATTAATCGCTCATTATAGGTAGATAATATTGTCACAGCTTTTCGCTATATCAGCTTCCCAAACCATTGGATTTGGTTTTCTACTTACTGTAAATCTCTCATATCCCGAGTATCCACTAATGTGATTTATCCGGCTCGCCGGCGCAAGTCACTAAATATTTCCAGGCCAATTAGAATATCGTAGACGACAATTGCTGTTTCAAGTGAAACGTCTTGGTTCGGAGCATAATATTTGGCCCTGGGAAACAGACGCAGCTAAAATTAGCAGCTAATTTTCATGTGTTCAATCTGCAAACATTCTGTCTGGTCTTTTTTTTCTTTCCCTGCTTAAATCAGATGGATGGCTGTGACTCGATGCCAAATTGCCTCGTTTCCCCTTTTCGAAAACATTGTGTACCGTTAAATATTACCAATTGGTTATTAGGATTTTCTATTGCGAGTGCTCACAAATAATTTGGATATCAGTTTGTGCTGACTGTTGTGTTATGGTTCTATTCACTGCGGCTCCATGTATGAATATCAGGTAATGGGTACCATTAGTTTTTGTAGTTCGCTTGTTTCCTGGGGTGTCGGTGACAGGACAAATGTATGCATTAAAACAGGCGTGATGAAAAGCAGTAGTGTTTATAATTTTAGCCCAGCTGCTGTATTGATGGATACGATATCTAGCACATGCTCCAGGTGGTTTCTAATGCCCGACTCCCTGCAGAAACCTTTATTTGTACATCTTAAACCACTTATTGGATTTGAGCAGGATTTTTCAGCCTGAGCGCAGTTACGGTGCTCACTTGTGTAACGTACTAAATCCGGAATTTGTACGGCACATATTGTACGATTCATCTTCTTCAATGTATCCAAATATTGGACACATGTCCTGTCCTAGTAGTTTTATTGTGATTTACAGTATGACGCTTTTAATTATAATGTATATATATATATATATATATATATATATATACAAAAAAAAATGTAAAGTGTGAAAACGAAATAATTATTTTCAGATCACTTACATTGAAGAGGCAAAAAAAGAAAAAAGACAGCAACCCATGTAATTACCAAAAGCTGTTTTGTTTGATGCACGCAGCCCAGGGTCCTAGTGTGCAGGATCCATAGTCCAAAACAACAAAAAAAGAGAGAAGGCCACAGCATCCAATATGATGAAAAAAGGTTAAACCCTTATTCACACAGGCATAGAAAAAATGTTTCGATTCACAATGAATCTTTGTCAAGCAAATGCTGTTAGTGCTGCTCCAAATACTTCATTGTTTTTGTGGTTTTTTGTTTGCTAAATATACAGCAGAAACCATTTATGCAATTTTCAAAAATATTATAAATCCTCAAAGAAAAATGTTAAACACGTTATGTCGCCACCTTTCCTTTAATGACCCCCAAAACAACTAATATGGGACTATTTTTTTTTTTGCCAATTTTGACCTTATATTTGTTTCTTGTATTTGTTATAGGTAGTTCTAGAAATACTTTTATTCAAGGAAAATCATATCTTTTTTCCCCATCACAGTAATTTAAGCCTGAGATCAATTCTTCTGAACCTGTTCCTCTGAAGAACGAGCCGTTTTGATTCTCATCACTGTTAGTCGGGTCAAGCATCATCTTATATCAGGTCACACATTCACAAGGTGTAAGTAGAGGAATTTTATCAGCTTAGCGGGCCCGAGCTTGAAGCCTTTATTCTGCCCTTGTCATTATGTCGGCTTTTACTTGAAGACAAGAATGTGATAAGTTGATGCTATTTTATGGTTGTCTTCCTAAATACAACATAATGGATCAGTCACTGAGATGTCTAATATTACTAGGTATTTGTTCAGACACACTCTAAAACCAGGATACACTCCAATTTCTAAGTATTCATGGGGATGTCTGAAAATCCATTGCATTTAGAGGAAATTGCTGGTTTTTAGGCATGTTTCGTTAATGTAAAATATACTCTCTATATAAGCTGCAGAGAATATAGCAGAGAAGAGTGGGAGAGAGCGCTCATAGGGTGATATTGTAATGTGACCAATATACAAGTATATATGTAGTCAGCTCACTTTGTGTGGTGTGGCACAACCCTAGTGTACATATATCGGAGAGTTTCCAAGGGTGCAGCCTATGTCTTCATCCTCTAGTCTGGGGTGCCTTACCAGCTTGAGTATAACAGGTAAAATGGGGAGAAGGGCGGGTGCACACCAATGATTAGGATTCCTTAGGGTGGATACTAATTGTTATCCAAAAATAATTTATTGAACATAAATGAAAAACGGAGCACCACAACGCATTTTACGGGGAATAACAAATACCCCTTTCTCAAGTTGAAATTCTTGAACTCCTGGTTTCAGTCATGCATGTGTCCAGGAGATTAACGAGATCACAGGCTGACAGGCTTAGGCCTAAATGCATCTGTGATCGGGAAAAGGTCCTATCTATGTTTTTCTCAATGCAATTCAGAGTGTGAACATGGCCTAAAGATCCTGTGGTTCTGCCAAGTCTGTTCTTTTGGTGGGCCCAAATTACCCAAGTCCGACACTGCTGCTGTATAATACAGGAAAAGTTGTATGAAGAAACCTCAGCCTGTGAGCCCTCTTCTTACAGGGTTAATACTTTATTATTCTGTTTCTGTGTCCTTCTTCTTCCTATGTCTTTCCACTTTATTTAAGCAATTTGTGTAAATCAGCTTTCTATCCTGCATCCACTGATATAGATGAGAGCAACCTGATAAAGTGTCTAATGACTAACGACTTGTGCCGTATCTATCCAAGCCCAATAGAGAATGGCGCAAATGTATTTTTCACCAATTTCACTGCATTTAGAATTTTTTCATCCATTTCCCAGTACACATCATGGAATATTCCCTAACCCTTATCAAATACTCTCACTGTGAAGTGCAACTTGTTACGCAAATTGTCACACCAGTAATACCTACTTGTAAAGTGTTAAAAGTTCTCTGCATAGGACCTTAAATGATCTGCCACGGAGGCACTGTACCTTAATTACAGCCATTTTCTGATATGCAAATGAGTAAAGATGTGTCATATTCTGAATAGAAGAGTTATGTTTGCTCCAGGTTGCCAGTTAAACATGTCCCTTCTTTCGATTGACAGCTCTGTGTCTCTTCAAATTTCAGCCTGAGCAGGTTAATTGTGCTTGTTCTTGATGACAGGTGCCCTTTAACTCTTAATTGTCTCTGGATAATCTAATCTCCCTAGTGAGCTGAATCATTAGGAAAAATATACTCTAGGTATGGGAAGAGTTAAATTAGCCTTTTGACCTATCTAATGTGGATAGTGCTCAGAAAAGTTTCAGATGCACTGCTCACTGCAGGAGAAAGAAGCAGAAAAATGATACAGAGAGGCTGCTTTTTTCAATGAAGCATATTACAAAGTTTACTACTTTCTGCTTTATTCATTTCTAAAATAAAAATAATCAGCTTTAAAGGTTTAGTTACTTTTCCATTTGGGGTGAGTCAGTCCTCTATATACAACACCCCTGACAATGCAAGGGTTAAACCTGGTGTTTGGCAAAATTAAAACACTCTCCATGCCCTATAGATAGTTAAGGAGCCTGATCAACTCACTAGTAGACTCAAGTGCTGGATCATGGTAATGCCTGAGGAGCAATGTTAATATATATAATTGTGTTGACCAATAGAATGTTGTGTAATATTGTAATTAAAGGCAAAAGCTGGTTGGATAACAAGCTGCCAGTTCTTAAGGGGAGTTTATAAAACCCATTTGTAGCTGTAAAGTTCTAGTTCTTATAGAGAGAGAGAGATTCATGGAAGCAGAGGTGTCTGAGGCACGCTGCCCTGACACACTAGGCCCGTGAAAGAACACCAGGCCCAAGCAGACATCCACCCTCTGGTGTCCCATCTTCCATCACTAGAAACCTACACCTTCAGCCCCTCCTTCTATTTTCTTGCACATACCACCTGCCGGAGACCTGCCAGGCTGTGGACGAGGTCTCTATCCCCTGATACCAAGAACCCTTACCACTGATGAGTGCTAGGCCGCGCTAGACAGCCACTCAGGTATTCAGGGTCCTGGCTTCCTCCTGCCACGAAAACGGCTAGGCCCCGGTGGGGGGATGTTTCATATACACAATAGATGGTATCTCAGTCCTGCTGAAATATTTGAGTTCTGCCATTATTAATCTAATGTTAATGGAACATGATGCTATAAATGTGGAAGTGGGGGGTGATAAGCAAAGTTTTAGAAAGACCATTTAGATGTAACCCCCGCTGGCTTGGAATTATTCAAGCCTATGATAAAGTATGTAGGGAGTTAGAGGAATTTTTTTCAGGCAAATAGTGTCTACAGATAGAATAAACACCGATATTATACTTTTTATCATTCACTTTTGCCTGATAAATTATTATGTTCTTGTCACAGCACAGTATTTTTGATAATCATTAGATGGTACTTTTTTGCTTAGTCAAGGAAGGGGGGATATTTTTGCAGGTATGTTAGAAACTTTAACAAAAACTGTTTACGACACTCATTAACATTATTATCTAATTCCGCAAACGGAGACCAAAGGCTTAATGAACTAAACCAAGAAAGTATATGGTTAGGGGATTTTAGGATGACCTGAAGGGCGGTATCGCTAGCTAAAATGGCAAAAAATTGCAATCCGTGAGAATTGAGTCCATCGGGTGCAATTGGAAATGGGTATTGCTGTTACAGTGTGAGGAGTTTATAGAGTGGATTTGTTATAGAAGCATTTTTTGTCTCATTTAGAAAGAGAAAAAGTGAAATAGTTTATTTTACAAAGATTTCTAATTGCGGAGTTCAACAACTTTTTGTCTTTAGTTGCAAAAGATGGGATAATGTTCGTAAAGATGGAAGATTAGAGGTGAGACATTGGGAGCATGAAACATTGGTTAGATCCTTAGATACAAAGTGCCGGATTGGCTTGATTCACAGGTTCATCCTAGTTTAGGGGAAGAGCTACACAGACTTGCACTTAAAGAGGACCTGTCACCCAAATTTTCGGCACTAGGAGCTGCTTACTAAAGTAAGCAGCTCCTAGTGTTTGAACAAACGCCGCAGTATTAGAGTGATAGCGTTACCGGAAACCTCAGGGAACGCTATCAAACACTGCGGCGGGGTACAATGTAATCATTGGGCTGCTCTAGTGCCGAAAATTTGGGTCAACTCTTTGAATTTGTATGTTGGTTGGAACAGTTATTTTTTATAGCTGTAACTCCATTCAAAATTTTTGGGGATTTTCAAAATTTCATGGGAACAAGGATTATCAATAAATCTTCATTACAGACACCTTACAGCTGATTATTGCAGCCTGGGACAACAGTAAAACACCAGAGAGCTTCACCAGAGGTCTGTCCGCAATCAGGGGACATCTATAAGTCAGTAGTCCTTAAGCCGGACTGTCAGGGGTACTCCTGCGACCTATATCTCGGATCGCAGGCGCACCCGTGTACCTCTGGGTGCCCCAGTGCCTGCTAACTCACCCATCCTGGCTCCAGCAGCGATCCCCGCAATGTCCACACTGCGGCGCACGCTCCCATCTCCTAGGGCGCACACGCGCCAGCTCTATAAAATTTAAAGGGCCAGCGCGCCGATTATTGCCATCTGGCCAGCTGCCTTCCCTAATAAATTCCAGCCCCCTCCTATGTCCCCTGCCGGACATCCGTTTGCCTGACATTTTGATATGTAGTTATTGTTACATTGAAACACCCTCGAAGAACTAAAGGAGCATGACTCCATAACTTTTTGTCTCGATCCGACAGTTGAATTGCGAATACATTTTTGTTTCATTTAATAATCAACCTGTAGGTAATAAAGTTAATGTTGGTCATGGTCTGTGACATAACATTTAATAAAATTGGTGCTTGGACAGACTTAATTTAATGAAGGCTGATGGTATTTGCTCCAATCCTTTTTGGTTCTATATTAAAGTGACAGCTTAATTGGCAGTTGTGACCTGGAGCTAATTAACTCTAATCGGGAGCTCAAGAATTTTTTAGCCTCCTACAGTTAGGAGAATTCTGTGAGGTAATACTTATTATTGCACTATTATACATTTTCTTAGCAACAGACTTCAAAGACTAGCACAAAAAATATTGCAGATTTCAATTCATAATCACACATCTATGGAGTAGCGGCTCCGAGCCGAAATGCACATGAAATGAGAATGTTTGAGGTACAATGAAACCTTTTCAAATGTCAAGTAAGAAAATATTCAAGGTATTGGTTTGGAGATCAGGCCCTCCCCTATTAAATCCTTGAAATGTTCTATTTGCTATAATTTTCCTAGTACACAATGTGGCTCATTTACTAAGGGTCCGAATCGCGCATTTTCGTCGGGTTCCCCGAATTTTTCAGATTTGCGCCGAATTGCCCCAGGATTTTGGCGCATGTGATCGGATTATGATGCATCGGAGGGGCCTTCGGAAAACCATTAGGAATTAGGAAAACCCGCGAATTAGGAATTAGGAAAACCCGCGGAATGAAAAAAAAAATTTTTGTCGCAAGAACAGCACTCACATGCACCAGGAAGAAGAAGGTGAACTTCGGCGGACTTCAGCGCAGCAGCGACACCTGGTGGATACCGGGCGAATGGACCTTAGTGAATCCCGGCAGACCCGAATCAATGTTGGAGAACGCGCCGCTGAATCGCGACTGGATCGGGTAAGTAAATGAGCCCCAATGTAGCAAATAGATATTCAGACAACAGCAAAACAAATGAATGTGACACGTGGAGAAGATGGGGATCATCCGGTGGTGATTTGTGACATTTCTCGTTCCACATTACCGGTGAAGTACTGAAATCCAGGGTAAATTAGAGATTGTGACTGTATGATACTGCATAATACCTACTTCATTATGCATTTTCTGTATATCATCGGTTAACATTAGTTGTAACAATTACTACAGGCTAACTCTCAGTTTAGTCCATCTGTAACAAATACGGGTAAATACTCAAGTGCCGATTTGATACAAAAATTTGGGACTGGAATTAGGCCATGATTAACCTTGAAATATGTCCCCATTGAGATCTTGTTTTCAGTATTAGACATTACAGCGCCACAATAGAGGGAGGGGCTCCTAAACTTTTTCTCAAAAAATAAGACCTACATCGAAAACTAAACCCTAGCATGATTTTTCACCTTTTTCAAAGGAGAGGTGAGATATAATTACTACCTCAAAAATAAGCCCTGGTTACGGATGACTATATCTTCTTAAGTGTGACACCTGGAAATACAACTATGGTGTAATTTCAAAGAAGAGAATATCAAGCAAGTATGACACTAATATTGATTTCAAAAAGATCTTCCATTAATTGCTGTACTTTTAACAGTGAATATCTCCCTTTATGAGGCATCTAAAAGCACAATTCTTATATAATATTAAAGGAGAAATTCTGCTCTTTAAAATGACACCAGAAGTTCTGAAACTGAAGATATAGGTTGCCACCTCTAACCTGTTCACAGTATGTTTCCGCATTTTGATTAAAGCCACAAAATAAGCCTCTCCTCGGTAAATGATACAATACAGTAATGATACAGTGAAGTCTTTTTAGAAAATAACCTCTGGTCTGAAAAAACCCCATCAAAACACCATCCCTATCAAATCCTTAATTAAAGGGATTTTCCAATTAACAAAAGTTAGGCCCTATCCACAGTATAGGGCCTAACTTGCTGAGCAGTGGGGGTCTCAGTGCTGAATGCTCTAGAGGAGTCAACTCTTTTCTCAATAATAAGGATAATCTTGTTATGTGCAATTACATCTACCTCCTTCACGCTATAGTTGTCCCTTAAGAAAGAAATGACCACCAATCGCAGATAAAAATGTTGGAGGATGGACGCAGACTGTAGATCCAGGTAATGAATCCCAAACTAACAATTGTTGAAGAAGAAGACTGCAACACAGCTCAAGATTTCGTCCACCTAGGATTCAACCACCAAAGCAGTCTTTATGAAGCACGATAAAGCATGCTTTGGTGGTTGAAATGTCGCATGATGGGTGATTATAGACACCAGATTGCTCATCTAATCTTGAGCTGTGCTGCAGTCTTCTTCTTCAACAATTGTTGGCTTTAAATTTAGTTTGAAACTGGACTGTAATTGCTGCTATGTCCAATACCTCCTTCTGTTTCAAACTGTCAAATGTCTACATTCTAAAAAGAGAGTGACCTTAAAGGGAACCTGTCACCAGGAGACCCATTTTTAGCACTCCCCCAGTCCCCACAGAGCATAGTACATACACTGCCAAAGTGTTTTTGTATAAAAAATAGGTTTTACAGAAAAAAAGACATGTTATATTGTACCTTTCATTAGCATCTGCTGTGTGACTAGGCAGTTGCCTATTGGGAGGGGCTGGAAAGGAGCATTCCCCCCCCCACCCTTGGGAAACATGTGACCTTTTCAAATATATGAATAACTCCCCACACTCGGGATTGGCTGTAGAGGAGCAGGGGGCGTCACTAAGCCCAGTGATGGGTGTTTTCATATATTTGAGAAGATCACGTGGAGGAGCTATTTCCCAAGGGTGGGGGGGGGGACTGCTCCTTTCCAGACCCACCCAATTGGCAACTGCCTAGTCACACAGCAGATGCTAATGAAAGGTACAATATAACATATCGTTTTTTCTGTAAAACCAATTTTTAATACAAAAACACTTTGGAAGTGTATGTACTCTGCTCTGTGGGGACTGGGGGAGTGCTAAAAATGGGTCTCCTGGTGACAGGTTCCCTTTAAGCACACCACCGAGACAAGCCAGATCTCTTGAGAGACCCAAGACTATCTAACAATGTTCATATTCCAATTTGGCAAATTTTAGAATCTAAAGAAAAGAGTGACAGAAAACCCTCAAATGCAAGTGTGCAAACTTTGAGAAATCATATCCAAAACTAGTTCGGGATAAAATCACTACCTCAGGTACTTTACCAAAGTTCTACTGAGTAAAGGCTCTGAATACTTCTGTAAATGCATGATTTTAGAAAATTCAGAAATTTCAATCCCCTAGTGATGTTAATACAATAAAGATAATTTTTAACCCTTTACAATTTTACTCAGTTTTATTGCTGTTTTAGCTCCTATCACTTAGTGATGGTCAGTGTAAGATTCTAATTCTGAGATTACTGAGATGCCTATTGCATACAATGACACAGTCAGCTCTTCTACATCTCTGCTATTCCACAACACACTAGATCTGCTGTGCTTTCCTCCCCAAATAAAGAACTTATTTGTCTGTAACTTTGCACTCCTCACACTGCTGCCAGCAGGAAGTCAGTGTCTTTGTCAGTGTGAGCTCCATCCTGGACTGCAGGGGGCTAGAGTGCAGGGAGCATAGAGATAGACAGAAACTCAGCAGCACGGCCGTCACACAGAAATCCAATATAGCTTCCCCGACCCTAAGTCAGAAGTTACAGGGTTGTGTCTAAGGGCAACTGAAATTGTGTACACCAGGAATGATAGAGACAGTTTGAAATTCTATCTGTGAAATGCTGCATTTTTGTTAATAACAGTGAGTTAGAGAATGTGTTATTTTGTTATCCTGAGTACATTTAAGAAACTTGCCTTCTAGGGAATACTCATTTAACTATTTGATTAAAAGCCAAGATTTGTAACATTGATTTCCAAATGATAGGAGGATACTTAAATTTACTTCAGCACAAGGCTGAAACATAATAGAATGTAAAAAAATAAAGTGAAAGATCTGAAGACTTTTCCATGGCAAACTTCTTGCAGATGTTGCCCTTCGTTGGCTTGAAACCCAGGACCCCAACACTGCAGGGCAGTAACCACCGAGACACGATACCGTAGTCACCTAGTAGAAAATGCTGTTATACAGCATTCCTGATGAGTTTATCTGGAGGATAATGATATAATAGTGTTAGCAAAAGTACAAAATGTTTGCAATTTTTATTTTTGGCAGATTTTCGGAAAAAAAAAAAACACGTTGCAGCAACGTTCGCAGCCCAGAAATAGAAAGCAGACCTCCATTGTGACTCTGCTATGGAAACATAAACCCCCTCAATCCATTTACTTGTCATCTTCATTATAAAAGATACCGTGTAATATACCTTAGTAAATTTGTTACGTCTTTCAGAGTTAAGGAAATAAGTCTATGCATTGTCCATATTTACCAAAGCGGCGAGCGCAGGCTGCAGCTGTTTTCAATCTGTCTGACATGTGTGGCCTTTCACAATACAATCCCTTCTCCGTTAGAAAAGTACTAATTCTGGTAGAAAAACAGTATAAAATTTATGTAAAATGTATCAACGATTTAAAGATCTGCAAGTCAGATTCCAGGCGTCCTCATCGGTAATTCGAAGACGGTTTATTTACGACCTCCAGCAGCCGTTGTAAATATCTCCGGTACACCGCACATCTGTGTGAGGGTGAAATACAGGGAAACAGCTGCGCAGATATTTCCACAAATCAAGATAATTCCCTTTACCGGGGAGTTCTAGAATCACAAGGGAATGACACCTTTCAGGGCTGACAACACCAGCAAACACAAGAGCTGAAAATATGCTGTGCAAGATGGAAGCTGTAATTATTAACTGCAACTTCTAATTTGTTCCGTGGCAGGAAGGCGAGTATAGATATTAGGCTGGGGATCTGTGAGAAAGGGGAAGCCTCTGTGTTTGGCACAGCTCTTCTGGATGATCACAGAGATTTTTGATGCCTCTACAAGCCTTATAATTTACTATATATGGTATATTGTTTATTTCGGAAGTAACCAACTGTTCTGAATGATGTATTCTAACTATAAAGTCCTATAAGCACAGTCTATTCTAAGGTCTCTACGGCCCGTGCTTATTTATAAAATGAACCATTATTGATCAAAAAGTTGTAGGTTTTCCAAAATGGAATCACATGGATTGTATGTGATCTCGTTTTCTTAAGGTTGTGCGTCTATCATATGTGGATCTTGATTGTGTTACAATATATTGTTTATTGGGATCACAACACGTTTTTGCCATTGGCCAGGAGTCTTCATCAGGTGAAATTTGGAGCCAAAACGCCTTGTGATCCCAATAAACAATATATTTTAATATGATCAAGACCTAGATTTGATAGGCGCAGCACCTTAAGAAAACAGGACCAGATATGTGTGTGATGCCATTCTGGGTTGGTGGATTTGTTCCTCATGGCAAGCAACGTCGATATCCTCAATCGAGGGCTCAAAGAAGCATGTTCGAAATTGCACTTGAGTGCACTATTTTTTGACCCTTCTTGCCTCTCTCTGTTTTTTTTCCGGTTATGGAGAACAGCAACCAGAGCAAATGTTTTTTTCCAGAATCCACACATTTTTTTTTAACCTCTTAACGAAATGGCACTTTTCATTTCCCATTGCGGTTGTACCATTCTCTTATAGGCTTTTTATCTACCTATCTCTCCTATAACATATACACATACACCACCTCCTCTCCTATTACATTTACACATATACCACATCCTCTACTACTACATGTCGACATACCCCACATACACCATTTTACTGACATACATACTATGGGTTGGTAACTTGTGGATCCACTGCCTTACTCCCTCCTTTGCCATACAATTTGCCACCTGCCAACATAGGCTTCCCCCTCTCTGACCTGTCTACCTCTTTAGTTTCTTTGTTATCTCTTCCCCCTAATTTTAATATTCCGCCACCCCTGCTAGGATCTTCTCTGCCAGCACAACCCCTTCTATTCAGGTGCAAGTTGTGTGCAGAAAACAGCTTGTCCCTAATAAAAAGTCAGCCCAGTGCTCTAGGAACCCAAATCCCTCTGCTCTACACCAGGATCTGAGCCATGAGCTCCCACTGTCTTCTCTGTGTTGCAATCTCCGACTAAGCACTGCCACGGCACCCTTAGGTGCGAATTTTGTGTTGGATAAAGTGCAGCTGCAACATAAAAGTGGCGCAAATACGTGTGCAAGCAGATCACATGTTCTATTTAGTGCAAACTTAAACAAAAACTGGGGCAAGCACCTTAATATACCTGGCGAGATATGTTTGTGGTTTTTCCTCTTCTTCTACGCGCCACAAGAACCAGGCTGGTGGTGTTCTTTTTCCAAAAAATGTTCTTCTTCATTTAAATAATAAAGAAGAGGGAACGTTGAAGAAGAGGAAAACCACAAACATATCTCACTTCTCATCCGCTCCACGAGAAACCTCATGGTGGAGTCCTCCAAGACGCAGCAGCCAACCAGGTTTTATGGAATTTAGTTCTGCCATTGCCATTGATTAAGTGGATGACAATTAAATATAATATTTCTCACATTTGTTAGTTGTGTAGGACGGCAGAACGAATGTGAGAAGTATTATTTATAATTCTCATTCAGTTAACCAACAACATTACGCTATCGGTGCCGGACCTTTTCTTTTTCTCCTCAAGTGTATCTATATTCTTAAAGGGGTTATCCGGGTTTAAATTTTTTTTTATGTTCGGGCTGGGGAGGGCTAGTTAAACATAATAAACATGTACTTACCTCCTCCGGTGCTGCCGATGTCCCGCGCCGCGGCGCGTCTTCTCCGTGCGCCGGTTTCATTACACCGGCGCACAGGGAGCTTCCGCCCGGCCGGAAGCTCCCATGCGCACCATCTCTCAGCGCTTACAACGCTGAGAGATAGGGACGCATGGGAGGAGCCGTCCACATCGTGGACCGGAAGCTCCCTGTGCGCGGCTTCCGTGCCCCTGTAAACAAACAGGGGCACGGATCGAAGGGACCGCGGCACGGGACAACGGCGGCGCCGGAGGGGGTAAGTCCATGTTTATTATGTTTAACTAGCCCTCCCCAGCCCGGCCATAAAAAAAAATTTAAACCCGGATAACCCCTTTAATATGTCTGGGCCATAGATGGTATTTTGTGTATCCATTCTATTAGTGCCCACAACCCTTTCTCTTTATTAACATTTTTTCCTTGACCATTGGTGGCATTTGAAAGCTCAGTGGATTGGTACAGGTAGATGTTGTACAGGTTTTGTTTTGTACTATATTTTCTTTATGTTATGTTGTAAACACTGTAAATATTATATATATATATATATAGTATATAGTGGGGTCTGGGAACTAGTGTTAGGTTGGGAGGGGGGTGATGGTGGTGCGATTTATGAACTGACCTTGGGCACTGGTCTGGACTACTTAACGCAAACTTTGGACGTTAGACCAGTGTCTGAGGGGAAGGGGAGGGTGTGGGCGTGGGATTTAGCTTAGTGTAGTCTATAGTGTTATGTGTATTCTGTGTGTGGGGGAGGTTTGTTATTAGAGGGTGTGGGGAGGGTTTATGTTTATTTATACTCATTTATGTTTATTTATGGGTTGTCTTTGTTTATTGGTTTGGTTTAGGATGTGATAATCGGTTGGGTGGGGATTGTGGTATTTGATGTTTATTCATTCTGGTGTATTTTAAGTTATTGTTTTTTCTAGGTGTGAATGGGGCTGGACCAGCAGGTAAGTTATTGTATATATTATATATTATGTTTGGTTTGTGTTATATATTGTTATGTTTTTTACTTTTATCTAAAATAAAAGATCTACAGGTAGATTAAAGTGGAACAGCTGAACCCAGTGCTTTCTTTTTTATGATCTGTTAATAGACTTCAAGAAAGTCCCAATTGGCGGAGTCTGTAGCTGAAACGTTGCTAGGATGTGTAATACGGATGTCGTCTATAAATATATGAAAGACTGTGAGAAACCGGCAGATTCCCCCAAGTGGTTATAATATATAGCGGTAATATTTGGACAAACCTGCTGCCTGTATGACCTATGGCAGTGGTGGCGAACCTATGGCACGGGTGCCAGAGGTGGCACTCAGAGCCCTTTCTGTGGGCACCCAGGCCTTCACCCCAACAAAGGTCCAATACAGCTCAGGACATGCCATGCTCAGCACCATTTTAAAGCAACATCCTTGGATGCTAGGGCTACAGGAGAAACGAGAAAGTGTGGACACAGAGAGATTATTTTTGGAGTTCCTGGTCTGGGAACCCGGATTCTTCCTTTTCAGGGGACTCTGCAAGGAAGCTACAATCCAAATTTCTCCATCATTTCTATTATATTGGTGAACTATTGGCACCTTTCAACATATAAGTGGGTTTTGGTTGAAGTTTGGGCACTCTATCTCCGAAAGGTTTGCCATCACTGACCTATGGGAAAAGAGTCTTGGCTGATATTGAAATCCATTTCAGAAACATTAATGGACAAACTGGTAGAACATTATTCATGAATTCTTCTCTAACAATGAATCCCCATCTTCATATTGTGCTTTCAGGATGGAGCTTCCCTGGAATGGCACTTCATTGAAATAAGACAGCTGTGTAAATCACTTCAATTGAAAAATGCCTTCTCTTTGGATGGCTCGCCCTGAATTAAAAGCAGTTAAACACAAAAATAAAGCGTGGAGAGCCCTGCTAACCTAATATTTCCTTCTTCTCTCTTTCCCCATGGGTTGTATGGGAGGTGATACCGCTTCCGTCTGCTTATGATAACCTATCTTTGATTTTGCCTTGCCTCTACATTATTATCTCTTTGCTGCAGATTGCTATTGTCAACTGAAGACAGGGCACATTTAATTGTGTGCCGGATAAATTGTTTTTTATCTGTATTGAACATGCCGGAGCGCTGCCGACCAGGACAGGAGTTCTGACTGCAGAAATGCGGTTCTGTAAACACAAAATGTTCCAGAGAAAATAATTATGGAGGGGAGAGAAAAATATAAAATGTATCAGCGTATGTGGATGTTATTCAATACCATTAAAATACATATTTTCCTATATTTTTGTTATAGGGCAAGGGGAGCTATGTAGATTGTACAGAGTGTCCTATCCGTATGCAGCATGTTATAGAGCAGGAGGAGCTGATCAGATTGTACATAGTGTCCTATATGCAGGCAGCATGTTATAGAACAGGGGGAGCTGATCAGATTGTACATAGTATCCTTATATGCAGGCAGCATGTTATAGAGCAGGAGGAGCTGATCAAATTGTATATAGTGTCCTATCTGCAGGCAGCATGTTATAGAGCAGGAGGAGCTGATCAGATTGTACATAGTGTCCTATCTACAGGCAGCATGTTATAGAGGAGGAGCTGATCAGATTGTACACAGTGTCCTATTTGCAGGCAGCATGTTATAGAACAGGAGGAGTTGAGCAGATTGTACATAGTGTCCTATCTGCAGGTAAAATGTTAAAGAGTATCAGAAGCTGAACAGATTGTACATAGTGTCCTGTCTGCAGGCATCTTGATATAGAGCAGGGGTAGCTGAATAGATTGTATAAACTGTCTTATCTGCAGGCAGCATGTTATAGAGCAGGAGGACCTATATTAATATACACACATAACACAGAAAGCTATCAATCATTTATAATACTTTTGACAAGGGACAAGTAACAAGTCACCTTGAAAGACTTTGCTTGAAACCGAATTAAAGGGGTTTCCTGGATAATGTATATATCCTAGGTCAGTGATGGCAAACCTTTGAGAGACCCATATGATGCTCTGAGTGCCACCTCTGCTATAGGTTCACTACCACTGGCCTACTTGATCAATATCAGATTTGGTTTGGGGTCCTATACCCAGCACCCCCACTAATAACTGATGTACATACTGTATTGGGACTGCAGCTGTTCATTTAAATGAGCCTGAGCTTCATTGAGGACATACAAAATGTATATATTATGGTTGAGAAATTCTCAGTATACATTTTTTACATGTCCAGTGCAGCCCTCAGTCACCTGCATAATCAAGGACATAAACTGGTGCAAAGAATGGAGGCTCCATACAAGTGAGTGGAAAGTACAGCAATAGGGGATCTCCCTTTCCATTCATTGAGGGGTCATTTATCTTTGTTAGTTTTTGCCTGTCTTTTTTCAGTCTGCTACTTTGGTTATTAAGCAATCTCACTTTTTACTTGTGTTAAAAAAAATTTCAGATCTCTTTTTGCGACATTTGTTACAAATGTCTCAAAAATGTCGCACACATGTCTGAAGTCACTTCTTTCCATTTGCTAAGTTTTCCTTAAGTTTCTCGCAAATTTTAGACAATTTGAAAAGATAAATGTGATTTGCGACATTTAGAACATCGGGAATAGAAGATAAATGTGTCCTACTAACAAATAAACAAACAAAAGTCGCAAAAATGGCAATGCGCTAAAAAAAAAAAGTCTAAAAAAACCCCAGATAAATAGCCCCCATTGTATCAGTATACAGAGTGGTAATGTGAATTCGGGACCAGCGCTCCATGTAGCCCCGCTAGTGGTGAAGGATGGGCCCTAGCCAATAGGAGGTGTTCCAATGTTCTGTCTTCACAGATCTAACAAATATCATCCATCCAGTCGATAAAAAAGTTAGTAACATACAGCATGCAATGTGATTTTATAGCTTCATCAGAGGAGTCACATAATTTATATTTCTGTGAAGTCATTGGGTCCCTATTGCTGTGGGCACTCCATGCTCTACCTTATGGCGCCTCCATATGGCACTGTGTTACAGAGATATTCTCCCCTAAAAGCAATGTTTGTAGGGAAGAGCATTATTGTAACACACCATCAGATTAAACAGGCTGTTGTCCAGAAAAAAAATCATAAAATATTGGATGTACAATATGTTGCTTTCTTATGTGAAAATCAAGGATTACTGTATATACTGGCGTATAAGAATACTTTTTAACCCCTTAAAATAATGGCTACAGTGGGGGGGTCGTCTTATACGCCGGATATACGGGGGCCGCACTGTGTGAGGTTTTTTTTTTCCCCGTCAGCGCACAGAGAGCCGCTTCCTGGGACCGCCGCGCATGCGCGGCAGTCCGCCTCTCACAGTCATTAGAAGAGGCTTAGTACGCGCTGACGGGGCGGCGCGCTGTATGCCAATGCAGCCGCCCCGTCACAGCGGTCGGCGTCACAGAGCTGGGGGTCACAGGCGACACTTACAGAAGCATGTCGGATCTTCATTAATATCGCAGCTTACAGTTATGATCACCAGGCACTTGCTCTCTTGTTTGTTTTGCAAAGTTTTAAGCAGACTTTTTTCATTTGGGAGAGGGGTAGTCTTATACAGTGAGTATATACCAAATTCTATATTTTTAGGGCAGAAGTTGGGGGTCGTCTTATACGCCCAGTCGTCTTATACGCCGGCATATACGGTATTTATTTGGGATTATTATTAGCATATTAAAGGAGTTGTACCCAGTTTGATTGTTATCCCCTATCAACTGTATAAGTTATTCGGTGGGAATACAACTACTGAGACCCCTACCGATTACGAGATTGGGGGTGGTGTTTTCACTAAATTAATAGAAAAGGGGGTGGGCCATGTGTCCTGCCAATCTATTCCCTACTATGGAAGCTTCAGAAACTTGGAAGTACAGAAATACGATATCTCAGGCACTCCCATTCACTGTCAACGAGAGTTCCGGAGATATCTGGGCACCGTGATTTCCAGAATTCCCATAGTACTGAATGGAATGGTAGGACACATGACTGACCTGTCTCACTACCAACGGGTGAGAACTGGACTTCCATTCTATTGATAAGTGGGGGTCCCCCTTATCAGAACATCATCCCCTATTTTCACTAGGGAAACCCCTCAAAGGACTTTTACTTTATGTTGTAATAGACCTGCTGACATATCTTCTATATTGATAATAATCCTGAACCATGTCATTAGGCTTCCTGAAGGTCATGCTTGATGTCAACAACACTGCCTTACAAGCTAGCTAAAAGAGGCATCGTTTTCCTTATCCCATCCTTGGAAAAATTATTTGCATATTTTCCTAATATGGATAATGCACAAAGTCTTTCCATGGGTGAAGGTCGATTTCATTGTTATATCAATAACTTTACTATTTGCTTTCATGATAGAAACCATTTTGGCCTGATGTGCATGGACCCTCCTGACACATCCATAGCCGCTCTGCGGGGATGGACAAGGAATTTAATTGTATTGAGTTTTCTGTTGTATCTTGCTGGGAGAATAAAAGTTACCAATGCAGGAATAATAATTGGATCCTTTGTAATGTCTCAGAAAGGTCACACACATCATTTGTGACATTCATTACTACAATGTTACATTTATCGGTTAATCTGAAATTTTACAATTTTCCTACTAGGTAGAAATGAAATACAGACAAACAGCAAGGTCCTTGTCACTGAGGTAGATAGCTCCCAAATATGACATGTCTAAAGGTGCCCAAACACCTTCAGTTGGGGTCTGTCCAAGGGCTTGAAACAAAAGAAAAAGTCAAAACTTTGATGGAATTCTACGTCTACAAGGTCTGGAATTCTGTCATAATTTGTGCCAATAAATTGTCTTAAATGTTTTGTGCCTTATTTATTAAGGGTTTAACTCAATGCCGAGTTGCTGGAGCTTCTCCTGCGCTAATGTCAGGAGCATCATTGGTTCTCCAGCTGCCAGACACAGTCAGAGACCTTAGGAGTAGAGATGAATGGACTCTATGTTTCCATTCTGGCTCGGCTGCGCAACCCGGACCCATTGCCAGATTGGTGGCCGAACAGCCAATGCGGCATATTGACACTCCTAGAAGTTGTGGCCCTTAAACCACTACATAAGGAAATTCGCCTAAAATGCCCCAGTCATTAAGACAAGCTTTCATGGTGGATATGACAAATAGGCCATGGTCTCAAAGAAGGAGGCATGGTTTGGGGGAAAAAGGGGGCATGCACCAGATTTCAAGCAAAACGTCCACACTTTTCTTGTGCAAATATACAACAAATACAACTAAGCCAGATATTGTGAGGTGCACAGAAGGACCAGACAGTCTTAAAGGGAACCTATCACTACATGTTCACATAAACAGCTAGTATCAGGTTCCTATACAATCTTCCCATGTCCCATGTCTCTTCTCAGCATTCAGCACGAATGTTATGTAATTCAAGGTCCTTTACCCAGTTACATGTGTAACATCTACACCATGTATGTATCTGATCACATGAAATCACAGACGCCTCCATGGAGGATGGGGAGGAGCAGAAGTCCAAGGAGGCTACTGTGATTTCATGTGATCAGATACATACATGGGGTTGACGTTGCAAAGAGGACCCTAGATGACATTGCTTAGGGCACATGCCATGAAATGCCCAATGATGAGAGACAGTGCAAGTAAAATTTTATATTCATCACTCACTTAATGTCATTAGACTCATATCAGGTGAATTGCATATAAGTTTACAAACTGATTTCTTAACATAGCAGCCATGGAACGGAACCATTTAGGGATAAGGGAAATGCTTTTTAATTAACATTTTAATGAAGTCTTTATTTTGGATGGGTTCGCTTTAACCCAGTGCCACCAGAGCCACTTTTCACCTAACTTACACGGCCCATTTCTTCAAATCTGACATGTGTCACTATAAGTGGTTATAACTTTGGAATATTTAAACATATCCAAGTGATTTTGAAATAGTTTTCTCGTGACAATTTGTGGTTCATGAAAATTTTGAAAAATTCTTGATTTTTGAAATTCAAAATTTTCTTCTTTTTCGACACGTTATGGGTAGAGATGAGCGAGCACTAAAATGCTCGGGTACTCGTTATTCGAGATGAACTTTTCCCGATGCTCGAGTGCTCGTCTCGAATAACGAGCCCCATTGAAGTCAATGGGAGACTCGAGCATTTTTCAAGGGGACCAAGGCTCTGCACAGGGAAGCTTGGCCAAACACCTGGGAACCTCAGAAAAGGATGGAAACACCACGGAAATGGACAGGAAACAGCAGGGGCAGCATGCATGGATGCCTCTGAGGCTGCTTAATCGCACCATTATGCCAAAATTATGGGCAACAGCATGGCCATGACAGAGTGACAGAATGAAGCTAGATAGCATCTAAAACATCCAATAATTGACCCTGACACTATAGGGGACGGCATGCAGAGGCAGCGGCAGCAGCGGCAGGCTAGAGAGTGTCATGGCGACATACCCTAAATGGACTCAGGCTTCAAACCAATGGGTAGCAGAGAGGAACCAAAGGAGGTGAGCAAGAAGCGCTCAAATAATATCGGTACATGATAAAAGTTTGCCAGTATATTTTGTGGATTACACAGCAGGGTGGCGACAAAGTTAACATGGAAGCCATGAAAACAACCGAAAATTCTGCCTGACACAGCTCGTTTGATAAGGGGACCATGTATGGAGGCAGTGAACTAGTAGTAGATTAAAGGTGCTGCAGTAAAACTATGTTAGTTGGATCTTGGCATGGAGCTGGCGCTCCGCTGCCAGGCGAGCTTTCGCCAATCCAAGCCCGTGTCTCTAGGCTACTCCCCAAACAGCACTTCTAAGAACCTTTTGTATAAGATCAAGTGTAGTAGCGTTCTTATAAGTTTAGGATATGGCGGGTGAGGGGAATGTAAACAGAAGCGCAAGAAGCGCTGAAATAATATTGGTAAATGATAAAAGTTTGCCAGTATATTTTGTGGATAACACAGCTGGGTGGCGACAAAGTTAACAACTTTGATGTGGAATCCATGAAAACAACCCAAATTTCTGCCTGACACACCTCGTTTGATAAAGGGACGATGTATGGAGGCAGCTATATGGACGACTTTTGGAGGTAGCAATGGAGACAACGTGTGGAGGCTGCTATGGAGACAATTTAATTTGGATAGTGCCTGTATGTGGCAGTCCAAAAAAGTTTTCAAACCAGAGGAGCAGGTAGGTGGCCCTCCAGAAAAATGAAATAGATTGAGTGCCTGTATGTGGCAGTCCAAAAAAGTTTTCAAACCAGAGGAGCAGGTAGGTGGCCCTCCAGAAAAATTGAATAGATTGAGTGCCTGTATGTGGCAGTCCAAAAAAGTTTTCAAACCAGAGGAGCAGGTAGGTGGCCCTCCAGAAAAATGGAATAGATTGAGTGCCTGTATGTGGCAGTCCAAAAAACTTTTCAAACCAGAGGAGCAGGTAGGTGGCCCTCCAGAAAAATGGAATAGATTGAGTACCTGTATGTGGCAGTCCAAAAAAGTTTTCAAACCAGAGGAGCAGGTAGGTGGCCCTCCAGAAAAAATGGAATAGATTGAGTGCCTGTATGTGGCAGTCCAAAAAAGTTTTCAAACCAGAGGAGCAGGTAGGTGGCCCTCCAGAAAAATGAAATAGATTGAGTGCCTGTATGTGGCAGTCCAAAAAAGTTTTCAAACCAGAGGAGCAGGTAGGTGGCCCTCCAGAAAAATTGAATAGATTGAGTGCCTGTATGTGGCACTCCCAAAAATTGTTTAAAACAGAGGACCGGGTCGGTGGCCCTCCAGAAAAATTAAATGCATAAAGTACTATAGCTAGAGCCAGTGGGCCCTGTCAAAAAATAGCCAGTTTCCTCTGCTTTACTGTACAAAGAGGAGGAGAAGGAGGAAAATGAGGAGGAGAAGGAGTGGATAAATTATTCAGGTTGAGCTTCCTTCACCTGGTGGAGATTGGAAATTATGAGAAATCCAGGCTTTATTCATCTTAATAAGCGTCAGCCTGTCAGCGCTGTCAGTCGACAGGCGTGTACGCTTATCGGTGATGATGCCACCAGCTGCACTGAAAACCCGCTCGGACAAGAAGCTAGCGGCAGGGCAGGCAAGAACCTCCAAGGCGTACAGCGCCAGTTCGTGCCACATGTCCAGCTTTGAAACCCAGTAGTTGTAGGGAGCTGTGTGATCATTTAGGACGATGGTATGGTCAGCTACGTACTCCCTCACCATCTTTCTGTAAAGACCAGCCCTACTCTGCCGAGACTTGGGACAGGTGACAGTGTCTTGCTGGGGTGACATAAAGCTGGCAAAAGCCTTGTAAAGCGTACCCTTGCCAGTGCTGGACAAGCTGCCTGCTCGCCTACTCTCCTTTGCTACTTGTCCCGCAGAACTACGCACTCTGCCGCTAGCGCTGTCAGAAGGGAAATACTGTTTCAGCTTGTGCACCAGGGCCTGCTGGTATTCATGCATTCTCACACTCCTTTCCTCTCCAGGGATGAGAGTGGAAAGATTTTGCTTGTACTGTGGGTCCAGGAGAGTGAATACCCAGTAATCGGTGCTGGAATAAATTCTTTGAACGCGAGGGTCACGGGATAGGCAGCCTAGCATGAAATCTGCCATATGCGCCAGAGTACCAACGCGTAAGAATTCACTCCCCTCACTGGCCTGACTGTCCATTTCCTCCTCCTCCAACTCCTCTTCTTCTGCCCATACACGCTGAACAGTGAAGGACTCAACAATGGTCCCCTCTTGTGTCTCGCCAACATTCTCCTCCTCTTCCTCCTCATCCTCCTCCACCTCCACCTCCTCCGATATGCGCTGAGAAACAGACCTAAGGGTGCTTTGGCTATCAACAAGGGAATCTTCTTCCCCCGTCTCTTGTGAAGAGCGCAAAGCTTCCGACTTCATGCTGATCAGAGAGTTTTTCAACAGGCCAAGCAGCGGGATGGTGAGGCTGATGATGGCGGCCTGACAGATATCAGACATCCACGTCCACTCCTCATTGTAGACTTGAGGAAGCTGACTGACCTGACTACCAGTTCTGGTGGAAGTTGACATCTGGCAGTCTACAATGGCTCGGCGCTGCTGGTAAACTCTGGATAACATGGTCAGTGTTGAATTCCACCTCGTGGGCACGTCGCACAACAGTCGGTGAGCGGGCAGTTGGAGGCGGCGCTGCGCTGCCCTGAGAGTGGCAGCATCTGTGCTGGACTTCCTGAAATGCGCACAGATGCGGCGCACCTTCGTGAGCAAATCAGACAGATTGGGGTATGTCTTGAGGAAACGCTGAACTATCAGATTTAACACATGGGCCAGGCATGGCACATGTGTCAGTCTGCCGAGTTGCAGAGCCGCCACCAGGTTACGGCCGTTGTCACACACAACCATGCCTGGCTTCAGGTTCAGCGGTGCCAGCCACAGTTCAGTCTGCGCCGTGATGCCCTGTAATAGTTCTTGGGCGGTGTGCCTTTTATCGCCTAGGCTCAGCAGTTTGAGCACCGCCTGCTGTCGCTTAGCGACGGCACTGCTGCTGTGCCTAGAGCTAGCGACTGATGGCGCCATGCCCACGGATGGTAGTTCGGAGGAGGAGGTGGAGGAGGGGTGGGAGGAGGAGGAGGCATAGTAGGCCTGAAACACCTGGACCGAGGTAGGCCCCGCAATCCTCGGCGTCGGCAGTATATGACCAACCGCAGGGTCAGACTCGGTCCCAGTCTCCACCAAGTTAACCCAATGTGCCGTCAGCGATATATAGTGGCCCTGCCCGGCAGCACTCGTCCACGTGTCCGTGGTCAGGTGGACCTTGTCAGAAACGGCGTTGGTCAGGGCACGGATGATGTTGTCTGACACGTGCTGGTGCAGGGCTGGGACGGCACATCGGGAAAAGTAGTGGCGGCTGGGGACCGAATACCGAGGGGCGGCCGCCACGCCATGAGGTTGCGAAAGGCCTCGGTCTCTACTAGCCTATAGGGCAGCATCTCCAGGCTAAGCAATCTGGAGATGTGGACATTAAGGGCTTGGGCGTGCGGGTGGGTTGCACTATATTTGCGTTTCTGCTCCAGCGTCTGGGGTATGGAGAGCTGAACGCTGGTGGATGCTGTGGAGGATCGTGGAGGCGACGATGGGGTTTTTGTGGCAGGGTCCTGGGCAGGGGGCTGACTATCAGCTGACACAGGGGAAGGAGCAGTGGTGTGCACGGCCGGAGGTGAACGGGCTTGTTGCCACTGAGTGGGGTGTTTAGCATTCATATGCAGGGCCGGATTAAGGTTGGTGGGGGCCCCTGGGCGCAAAATCTGGTGGAGGCCCCCACTGAATGTTCCATAGGTACACATACTCCTTCTCACAATCCCCCCAGTAACAGCCGCCAACCCACAGTAATACATCTATATTTACCTCAACCCCTACCAGCCATGCAGTTTCATATAACATACCCCCCATTCCCCACCAGCCATGCTGTCCCTAATAAAACACATGTTTAGCTCCCCTGACATGACTTCAATCATCCTTTTTCCTTGTCAGGACCCTCACCTCCATACACCTGTATACAGACACCGCCAGCCCCGTCACCTCCATACACCTGTATACAGACACCGCCAGCCCCGTCACCTCCATACACCTGTATACAGACACCGCCAGCCCCGTCACCTCCATACACCTGTATACAGACACCGCCAGCCCCGTCACCTCCATACACCTGTATACAGACACCGCCAGCCCCGTCACCTCCATACACCTGTATACAGACACCGCCAGCCCCGTCACCTCCATACACCTGTATACAGACACTGCCAGCCCCGTCACCTCCATACACCTGTATCCAGACACCGCCAGCCCCGTCACCTCCATACACCTGTATACAGACACCGCCAGCCCCGTCACCTCCATACACCTGTATACAGACACCGCCAGCCCCGTCACCTCCATACACCTGTATACAGACACCGCCAGCCCCGTCACCTCCATACACCTGTATACAGACACCGCCAGCCCCGTCACCTCCATACACCTGTATACAGACACCGCCAGCCCCGTCACCTCCATACACCTGTATACAGACACCGCCAGCCCCGTCACCTCCATACACCTGTATACAGACACCGCCAGCCCCGTCACCTCCATACACCTGTATACAGACACCGCCAGCCCCGTCACCTCCATACACCTGTATACAGACACCGCCAGCCCCGTCACCTCCATACACCTGTATCCAGACACCGCCAGCCCCGTCACCTCCATACACCTGTATACAGACACCGCCAGCCCCGTCACCTCCATACACCTGTATACAGACACCGCCACCTCCATACACCTGTATACAGACACCGCCAGCCCCGTCACCTCCATACACCTGTATACAGACACCGCCAGCCCCGTCACCTCCATACACCTGTATACAGACACCGCCAGCCCCGTCACCTCCATACACCTGTATACAGACACCGCCAGCCCCGTCACCTCCATACACCTGTATACAGACACCGCCAGCCCCGTCACCTCCATACACCTGTATACAGACACCGCCAGCCCCGTCACATCCATACACCTGTATACAGACACCGCCAGCCCCGTCACCTCCATACACCTGTATACAGACACCGCCAGCCCCGTCACCTCCATACACCTGTATACAGACACCGCCAGCCCCGTCACCTCCATACACCTGTATACAGACACCGCCAGCCCCGTCACCTCCATACACCTGTATACAGACACCGCCAGCCCCGTCACCTCCATACACCTGTATACAGACACCGCCAGCCCCGTCACCTCCATACACCTGTATACAGACACCGCCAGCCCCGTCACCTCCATACACCTGTATACAGACACCGCCAGCCCCCTCACCTCCATACACCTGTATACAGACACCGCCAGCCCCGTCACCTCCATACACCTGTATACAGACACCGCCAGCCCCGTCACCTCCATACACCTGTATACAGACACCGCCAGCCCCGTCACCTCCATACACCTGTATACAGACACCGCCAGCCCCCTCACCTCTATACACCTGTATACAGACACCGCCAGCCCCCTCACCTCCATACACATGTATACAGACACCTCCAGCCCCTCACCTCAATACACATGTATACAGACACTGCCAGCACCTCACCTCCATACACATGTATACAGACACTGTATACATGTGTATGGAGGTGAGGTGCTGGCAGTGTCTGTCACTTCTCTCCCATCCACGTGTAGTCAGAAGTTACAGCATCTTTGCTTCCTCCATTGAGAAGAGACTATCCCGGGAAGCTCCGCCCCTTCCCGTGACATCACACCTTCCAGAAGACAGTGCGATGTAGAAGTATCTGCCTGCATTCTGGAGGTCTGTGCGCTGCCCTGTCCCTTTGAGCTGACTGTCGGTAGCTGGGAGCGATGTGCTGCAGCAGCTGCAGCACATCGCTCCAGCCAGAGACAGACAGCTCACAGCTGTCTTTCACTCGGGACTGGCTATCTGGGATGGGGGGGCACGGTGCACTGTGCAGCTTGCTGTGTTTGCAAGCTGCCTGTCTCTGCGTGACTGGGAGTGATGCTCTGCAGAACCACCGCTGCGCACCGCTCCCAGGGTCAGAGGGAGACCGCTCTCTGTGCAGGAGCATCAGCGGAGGCTGCGGAGCACATACGGGCAGCGGGGGGAAATAAAATATGTCAGAGACCGTCACCCGGTGGGGGCCCCCTGGGGGGGCAAGATGGTGGGGGCCCCGGGGCTCGAGCCCCGGGAGCCCCGCCTATAATCCGGCCCTGTTCATATGCCTGCGCATACTGGTGGTAGTTAAGCTATTAGTGGTGGAACCCCTGCTGATCCTGGTTTGGCAAATGTTGCACACCACAGTCCGTTGGTCATCCGGTGTTTCCTTAAAGAACCTCCAGACTTCTGAAAATCTAGCCCTCGCCGCAGGAGCCCTCGCCACGGGAGCTTCACTAGTTGACACATTTGGCGCTGATGCACCAGCTCTGGCCCTGCCTCTCCGTCTGGCCCCACCACTGCCTCTTCCAACCTGTTCTGGTCGAGGACTCTCCTCCGTCTCAGAAGCACTGTGTTCACCCGGCCTATCAACCAGCTTGGGTCTGTCACCTCATCATCCTCCGATCCCTCAGTCTGCTCCCCCCTCGGACTTCCTGCCCTGACAACAACTTCCCCACTGTCTGACAACCGTGTCTCCTCATCGTCGGACACCTCTTTACACACTTCTTCCACTACGTCAAGAAGGTCATCATCACCCACAGACTGCGACTGGTGGAAAACCTGGGCATCGGAAAATTGCTCAGCAGCAACCGGACAAGTGGTTTGTGACTGTGGGAAGGGTCCAGAAAACAGTTCCTCAGAGTATGCCGGTTCAAATGCCAAATTTTCCTGGGAGGGGGCAGACTGGGGGGGAGGAGGCTGAGGTGCAGGAGCTGGAGGAGTGCCGATTTCGGTGACATGTGTGGACTGCGTGGAAGACTGACTGGTGGACAAATTGCTCGAAGCATTGTCGGCAATCCACGACATCACCTGTTCGCACTGTTCTGGCCTCAACAGTGCTCTACCACGAGTCCCAGTAACTTCAGACATGAACCTAGGGAGTGTAGCTCTGCGGCGTTCCCCTGCTCCCTCATAAGCAGGTGGTGTCTCACCCCGCCCAGGACCACGGCCTCTGACCCCTGCAGTAGTTGGACGCCCACGTCCCCGCCCTCGTCCTCTACCCCTAGCCCTCGGGTTAAACATTTTGAAAATGAGAGTTATAACTTTAATTTTTTTTTTACTTTTTTTTGTGTTTTCTGTTTTTTTTTTGTTTTTTAGTTTTTAAAACCAAACGATGCTATCCTATTGCTATGGCTATTTTCTAGCCAAGTATGAAAGCACACTGCTATGCCAGATGAGATGACGCTGAGTTATTAAAAAAATAAACGTAAAATAAAAAAGGAAATGGCAGACTGTGCCTAATTAAAATCCAACCCCTAATAAATTTTTCCACTTCGGTCTTTGCGATGGATATGTGCGTCACTAAGCGCTAAACACAAAGGTCGCAAGTCTCACTACAAATTGCTCACAATATGGTAGTAGATGCACTGCAGCAAGGACAGCCACCAGCAGATCAACCAGAAATAAAATATATATAACGCTATTGTAGGCCTAAGTAAGCCGTTTGGATTCTCCGATGGCTATTTTCTAGCCAAGTATGAAAGCACACTGCTATGCCAGATGAGATGACACTGAGTTATTAAAAAAATAAACGTAAAATAAAAAGAAACTGGCAGACTGTGCCTAATTGAAATCAAACCCCTAATAAATTTTCCCACTTTGGTGTTTGAGGTGGATATGTGTGTCACTAAGAGCTAAACACAACGGTAGCAAGTCCCCCTGCAAATTCCTCACAATATGGTACTAGCTGCACTACTAGTGCCAGCAAGCCCAGCCACAAGCAAATAAAAAAAAAAGTATAACGTTATTGTAGCCCTAAGAAGGGCTGTTGGGTTCTTGTAGAATCACTCCTGCCTAACAGTAAGCTAATAGAACACCCTAACGCTTTCCCTGACCAGCAGCAGCTCTCTCCCTAGCGGCATCCAGACACAGAATGATCCGAGCAGCGCGGGCAGCGGCTAGTCTATCCCAGGGTCACCTGATCTGGCCAGCCAACCACTGCTATCGACGTGTAAGGGTACCACGTCATGCTGGGTGGAGTGCAGAGTCTCCTGGCTTGTGATTGGCTCTGTTTCTGGCCGCCAAAAAGCAAAATGGCGGGAGCTGCCATTTTCTCGAGCGGGCGAAGTATTCGTCCGAGCAACGAGCAGTTTCGAGTACGCTAATGCTCGAACGAGCATCAAGCTCGGACGAGTATGTTCGCTCATCTCTAGTTATGGGGCTTTGAAGTTTAGGTGTGATTTTGCACATTTTCCAAAAAAAAGTAAAATCATGTTTTTGAGGGACCTGCTCAGATTTCAAGTCAATTTGAGAGGTATAAATAATAGTTAAAGCTCATAAATTACCAAATTATAGAATGGAACAATAGGAGTGAGGGCCCTGCTCACAAGAACTTACAGTCTATGCGGATGAGGGGGTGACACAAGAGCTTACAGTCTATGAGGGAGAGGGGGTGACACAAGAGCTTACAGCCTATGAGGATGAGGGGGTGACACAAGAGCTTACAGTCTATGAGGATGGGGGGTGACACAAGAGCTTACAGTCTATGAGGATGAGGGGGTGACACAAGAGCTTACAGTCTATGCGGATGAGGAATGACACAAGATCTTACAGTCTATGAGGATGAGGGGGTAACACAAGAGCTTACAGTCTATGAGGATGAGGGGGTGACACAAGAGCTTACAGTCTATGAGGATGACGGGGTGACACAAGAGCTTACAGTCCATAAGGATGAGGGGTTGACACAAGAGCTTACAGTCTACGAGGATGAGGGGTTGACACAAGAGCTTACAGTCTATGAGGATGAGGGGGTGACACAAGAGCTTACAGTCTATGAGGATGAGGGAGGACACAAGAGCTTACAGTCTATAAGGATGAGGGGGTGACACAAGAGCTTACAGTCTATGAGGGTGAGGGGGTGACACAAGAGCTTACAGTATATGTGTCAGGCACCAGTGGTAGTGGACCCACTGGACCACTGCGGACGATGACGTAAGTCGACATCTGGGAGTGGAGTCTAAGTGGTACCCATTTTTTCACCAGAGCCAGACGCACAGTGGGTTGGACTTGTTGCGGCGTGGTACCACCAGGTCGGTCCACAGACGTGACTATGTCCATGGTGGCGGCCAAGTCAGGACTGGAAACTAGGTCACAACGGAAAATCTGGATAATCGCAAGGGGCATAGAACAAAGCTTTTGCTCAGGCATAGAAGCATGAAGATTCGGCAGGGGTCACAGGAAGAGGTGGAGCATTTATAGTTTGTCAGATGACGAGCGCCAATTAGCGGTGTGCTGACCCTTTAAATTTCAGACGGACGGCGTGCACTGTCTAAAGAAATGAGTTTTAAGAGCATGTTTGAAAGATTGGAGGTTGGGTATTATAAACTGGGTAGGGCATTCCAAGGATTTGGTACATCTCGGGAGAGTTTTTGGAGACATGAGTGAGAGGTTCGGATTACGGGGGAGATTAATCTAAGGTCACTGGAAGATTTAAGATCATGGGTTGGCCTATAGACTTGGATGAGAGAGGAAAGGTAGAGCTTTGCAGAGCTTTCTGGATGAGGGTAATTATTTCAAACTGTATTCGGAAGGAGACGGCAATCAGACACATTTATGAGAAGTGTCGGAAAGCAGAACTGTCCTAGTTGCTCATGGTAACCAAACAGAGCTCAGCTTTCATTTACCCACAGCTGTTTATGAAATGAACGCTGAGCTCTGATTGGTTACCATGAGCAACTAGGACAGTTTACCTCAGACACTCCAGCCCCAGTAACTATCTGCACCCCAGCACACAATAACTGGATGTTGTTCTCAGGGCCGGTTCTAGACAAAGTGGGGCCCTGGGCAAAACTAAAAGAGCGGCCCCAAAATAAAACTATTGTATGACCAATCACAGTCAGTAAGAGGCTCCCTTTATTACAATCTGTAATATGGGAGAATTTATAGGAGATAGATAGATGATAGGGAGATTGATGGGCAGCACTGTGGCTCAGTGGTTAGCACTACAGCCTTGCAGCGCTGGTCAAGATCTGCAAAAAGTTTGTATGTTCTCTCTGCGTCTGCTTGGGTTTCCTCCGGGTCCTCCGGTTTCCTCCCAGACTGCAAAAAATAACTGGTAGGTTGAAAAGATTGTGAGCCCCATTGGGGACAGGGACTGTGCAGCGCTGCGTAACTTGTGTGCGCTATATAAATAGAATAATTAATTATAATCATCATGATAGAAGATAAATATGAATGATGATAGAGATTTCTAGATGTAGAACTATAAAGTAGATAGTTATGAGACATAAATAAATTTCCTGTGTGGTGCAGCAGCTCCTGTGTGCAGCAAATTCTCCCTGCAACCTGACGGCTAAGAATCTGGAGGGGGCTACACATCAGGGGGCTGTATCTCTGGCTCGGTGATACATAGAACATCACTTCTTTTTTCCTATGAAAGAAGAGAGTCTCCTCTTTTATATGAATCTAAATTTTGTTTCTAAGTGTCAGGAAAACTGAGATATTAACTGTTAAAGTGCCCTCGGGAGTGATTTTTATTAATAAATATCCCACCTGATATTCTCACTTTAAACCTGAATATCTTTGGATCCATAGCACCTAGAAACAAAATTCAAGATTCATTTGAAAGAAGAGATTCTGCCCTTTCAGGTGGGCCCTGGGCAATTGCCCACTTTGCCTACCTATAGCGCCGACCCTGGTTCTTCTGATCACCAAGCCTTAGCTTCTGAACTCATTTAATAAAAGCCTATAATGACTTTAGTCATTAATAACACAGGGATTGGCTGTTCATAGGTATCTAAGGGGTTCGTAGACATAAAGGAGCCTGCTTCCCTGAACTGCTGTTGGGGGTACCGATACTTGTTATGGCGATGACTGCTGCTATGTATGTCACAATTAATCCTGAATATCCTATGTACCAAAACATCCTGAATGGGTCTATACATAAATTTATTACATTTTAATCCAGTTCCATTTGTTATGGAATTATTTTTCCTACAGGGGGCGCTCAACTATAAAGCAAATGGCAAAGATATCTCCCAATTTAGGTCAACATTGCAGACCGGTAATTATAGGACTTGTTTCTCCAAATTATCTTTGTGGCTTGCGACTTGACCTCTGCCAAGAGTAAGATTTTTATGTGTTACAGAATATTAATTATCAAAGATGTATCCAAACCACACGGCAAAGTCCCATATTCTAGAATTTAGTTTGGCAGCTTTTTCTTAAATATATTGGTTTTTATTTTACATTTAAAATATCTTTATAGGCAATTGTCATTTACTGCAATGGTGATTTTAGTTAGATATGTATTTTTAAATGTTTATTTATATTCTTATTTGGTCACATTTATGTATCCTAATAGGTTATTACCTTTCTGTTTATGGCACAGAATCAGCAAGGTTATGTAGTTCCCATTCACCTGTATGGGAGTTACTGCATACCATAGTTTTGTGATGTTAGCATCACATGCAATCCTGCAGCATCCAGTGAGGATGAGGAGTCGTGCAAAGTGCCATTGGGGCTTCATTTTCAAGATTGGTCGAGGGTCTCAGATTTGGGACCCGCATCTATGAGACATTAATGACATATCCTGAAAAGGTGACGACATGCAAGAAAAGCATGTGGGAACCGAGCCTCTAGATGAGCATAGAGACAACATAAATGTGAGCGTTCATAGTCACTTCACTCACATTGCGAAGATTAGCATAACACACACCTCCTCCTACTGCTCAAGCACCTCCTCTCTGACAGTGGAGAGGATTACAACGGTCAGATACTGAGGCTGATATCTCAGCAACCGTGAGGGATAGATAAAAAATTTAAAGTGCTCCTGAATCTGTGAAGCAGTCTCTATATTATGATAATCTCCACATGTGTGATGTGGTGAGAGGTCTTCTTTAAGTTGTCAACCATAGTGGCTTCTCACTGTTGCTCACATGGACACCACAAAATACAAGATGGATAAACATATCTTGTATCATCAATAGTTAGCTACCCTATAAGTGATTTTAGAAAACCAATAAGAAAGTGTAAAATATTACAAGGTGTATCAGGGCATTGACAAGGTGATTACACATAAGAGGCACTTGAGAAGAACAAATATACGGTCTTAAACTCACCCACAATTCCTGTCACCTACCTAACAAGCCCAGCAAACCCTATTGATTAGGAACTTCTGGTTGACAATTTCTACACTGACTGCACAGGAAAGGAGACCAGACACAGGGGGACAAAAAAAGATAGTAGACAGACAAGCAGTGTCAGACAGAACTGGGGCACATCTAATATAGCATAAAATCAAATTGCAAGAGAATAGTAAAAATAACATAGCAGATGCCAGATGCAAGGTACAGCAAAGTAATAGAAACCAGAAATTGGTGTTTCTATTGAAATGTGTCAGGAGATTAGTAAAAACGACAAAGGAGTTCCTGGATGCCGCCCCCAGCAGCCGTACATCACTCAAGTCATAGGTGAAACACAAATGAGCTCTAAATTAGAGCACCCAGGTTTCCCCGTGCAAAAGAGTCAACTAGGCAGTTGTCAATCAAGGTTTCCATTAACACCTCTGGCTATGACTAAGTGCACTGTAGCAAGCATTAACATGTTATATTCTACTTGACTTAAACATTGACCTTCAGGTAGCTACTTATAGGGTTCTCAAAGTTGGCCAGGTAGAAAGATTACAATGCGGTTCAGGTTTGCTCATCACTACTTCCTTCCAAGTCAATCTCCACAGAGAAATCTGAATAAGCTTTCTTTGCTAATATGACAATATTCCTTAATAAATATCAAGTTGCCTAGTTCTCTGATTTAATCATTTCATACCATTCTAATTACAGGTCCTTAATAATAAAAAAATAATGTATTAAAAAAAAACCTTTTTAAAAAATAGTTCAAGCTAATGTTTTCTCTTTTTGCTCTGTGTGATTGCTCGGATGAAGAAGTGTGACTTTTCGGTAATGAGACGTCTCTTTTAATGTGATTACAGTGAAACTACAAAAAATGCAAATGATCTCCTGACCGGCGCTGATTATTAGGATCTGATCTGAGGAATAACCACATCTCCCGGTATGAAGCTCACCGTTATCAGAATGTTAAACAGACTCTACCTTCTTGTTATAAACCAGTCTGATCACAGCACAGTTAATATTTTATGACGGCAAAAGTGAAATGAAGATGGAAAAATGTCAAACCAATATGAACAATATGATGAGCTGAAAATGACTATGAATGGCACCGAGTAAGTCAATTAATTCTTCATGAACTGATGTGAAACTCATTTTCATTTTAGAGAAAACTAATGAACACATGCTACTGTAACTACAACGTGTGTGAGGAGGGGAATATATGAAATTATGGAACCTTTTTATAGAAATTGAATGGAGATTGGTTATTAAAGGGGATTTCCATTTTAGAAGTGAAAAAAAAATGTAAAAAGCTGATACTTTGGACACTCTTCAGTTTCTGATCCGGCTTGGTACTCCGCCGCTCAATGCTTCCTCATTCAATGATGAAATCCCAACACAGGAACTTGTTGTGGAGGGGCTCCAATGCAATCTATGATTGGACAAAGTGCCACTACTTCCTGCCAGGAATTTGATGCTGAATTAGTAGCGACAGATTAGTGGGGCCAATAGTGGATTATAATATAGGCAAGGTTCATGGCCACCCAAACCACCCACCAAATTTTATACTGAGAAGGACCTTCACCTCTGAAATCCTCATACAACTGATCCTGTTCTTAATACACATGTACACAAGGTCCATTTCTGGGCCTTTGAAGGTCCTCCAAAAGTTCTGAAACTGCAGAATGAAAGCAGTAGAAGGTATATATCATCCATTCCCCAAGAAGCCTAGGGCCCATGGCAGTCTTTATCTGCCCAGGAGTGGGGCAACGGGCAGCATCAGTAACAAGGCTATAGGACCTGTGGGATGAATATATATATTTAAAGAAAGGCACCTGAGCACTTTTTATACATTTTTATAAATGAAATGGGTTTTAAGAGAATCTTTTTTCCCCAGAAACAGCAATTATGTATCCGTTTGTGATTCTGTGTCCCGGTCAACACATTATTCTGTGGTACAGTACCAGTTGTAACTAGAGAAGAGCGTGTATACTCGTCCGAGCTTGATGCTCAGTCAAGTATTAGCATACTCGAAACGGCTCGTTGCTCGGACGAGTATCTCGCCTGCTCGAGATCGAGCATTTACTTAAGGAAACACAGTGAAGAACAGTGAAGAATACAATGAAAACAGTGAACACAGGATCATTTAAGTGAAGAACACAGTGAAGAACACATTTCAGATGTTTCCGTACATCTGCTAACTTATCCGAAGAAACGTGTGCCGAACGGTGTTCTTCACAATAGTATGTGAAGAACAATATGTGTGAAGAACACATTGCAGATGTGTGGAAACATCTGCATTTCAATTTTCTTTGATTTACTGTGAAGTTTTCTTCAGGATTTATCTGTGCACCTGTGGAGGTGGAAGTATGATGGAGCTATACTGAGCGAGCTGAATGCCAAGTCATGGAGTGTGAAGATGGAAGTATGATGAGACTATACTGAGTGAGCTGGATGCCAAGTCATGGAGAGTGAGGGTGGAAGTATGATGGAGCTATACTGAGTGAGCTGGATGCTAAGTCTTGGAGAGTGGAGGTGGAAGTATGATGGAGCTTTACTGAGTGAGCTGGATGCCAAGTCATAGAGTGTGGAGGTGAAAGTATGATGGAGCTATACTGAATGAGCTGAATGCCAAGTCATGGAGTGTGAAGTTGGAAGTATGATGGAGCTATACTGAGTGAGCTGGATGCTAAGTCATGGAGAGTGAGGGTGGAAGTATGATGGAGCTATACTGAGTAAGCTGGATGCTAAGTCATGGAGAGTGGAGGTGGAAGTATGATGGAGCTTTACTGAGTGAGCTGGATGCCAAGTCATAGAGTGTGGAGGTGAAAGTATGATGGAGCTATACTGAATGAGCTGAATGCCAAGTCACGGAGTGTGAAGTTGGAAGTATGATGGAGCTATACTGAGTGAGCTGGATGCTAAGTCATGGAGTGTGGCAGTAGAAGTATGATGGAGCTATACTGAGTGAGCTGGAGGCCAAGTCATGGAGTGTGAAGATGGAAGTATGATGGAGCTATACTGAGTGAGCTGGATGCCAAGTCATGGAGTGTGGAGGTGGAAGTATGATGGAACTATACTGAGTGAGCTGGATGCCAAGTCATGGAGTGTGAAGTTGGAAGTATGATGGAGCTATACTGAGTGAGCTGGATGCCAAATCATGGAGTGTGGAGGTGGAAGTATGATGGAGCTATACTGAGTGAGCTGGATGCCAAGTCATGGAGTGCGAAGATGGAAGTATGATGGAGTTATACTGAGCGAGCTGGATGCCAAGTCATGATGGAGTATGTTCTGTGTGAACCTTTTTTTGCTTTTATGTGACCATCCATTCATATTTGTCCAGAATATTACAAACCAATCAAAACAAAAAATCCTTATCTTAATGCTTCTCTTATTTTTTTATTTGGATTTGGGATGGAAGACAAAATGACTAACATGGCTGCACCAACAGCTCCCTCAGGGATTACCCCAGTCTCTACCTTTGCAATTTATAATAATCCCCTTACCCAAAATAATGCCTCTTTTGCTAAATGTTCTTATAGGATCATGCTATCTTTCATAACTACAGCCAGGGGCATCAAAGATATTTATGTATATATGATGTATATATACTGGGACACATTTACTTACCCGGTCCTGTTGCAATCCAGCAGCGTGTTCTCCATCGAGCATTCGGGTCTTCTGGCGATTCACTAAGGTCGTGCACCCAATGTCCACCAGGTGTTGCTGCTGCGCCGAGGTCAGTCGAGGTTCGCCGGAGTTCACCAACCTATTCCTGGTGTATATAAGCGCGTGTCAAGCAACACTTTTTTTTTAAATACCGCAGTTTTTCCGAATCTGTCGGGTTCTCCGATGGCCACGTCCCCCGATTTCCGTCGCATGCATGCCGACGCAGATGCGCCACAATCTGATCGCGTGTGACAAAAACCCGGGACAATTCGGCACAAACCTGTAATTTTTGGGAAACCCGATGAAAATGAGCGATTCGGACCCTTAGTAAATGTGCCCCACTTTGTTTGATTGTAACTCACATATGTGAGTATCCGAATATGTATATTTTAAGTGGGGCCCCATTCAGAAGTCTGCTTACACTCCTGACTACAATTTTTAAGGGAACTTACTTAGGTTAATATATGAAGCTTTGTGTGCAAGCTGGTGTAAGACATACCAGAAATCTATCTCAGCAGGGGACAGAGATTTCAACTATAATCTGCTCCAATTTTATGCTGCATGCTATAGTAAATTTGTTGGGCCAAACTATCTACATAACTACCTTGATCCCATTCGATCTACTATTTTATTTTTTCAAAATGTTCATTTGGCACAAAATTGAAAAAAATTGCAATTTTCTTGGCATGCTTCAGCAATGGCTTCTTTTTCCATGCCCGACATAGCAGTTTTTTTAATGCAAGATACATTGCCCCCCACTACACATCAGTATAATATGCATCTGTTCTCCATCATCTCACAAGTTACAAAAAATTGGAAACCAAAAAAATCTATCTGATTGTTTTGTTTAAGAATGAAGGGAAACAAATATATAGCTACAAGTAGTGATGAGTGGACCCTTATGAGTACACTCCATCTCAACTTGGACCAAAACCCCACCCCTAGTAACACCCACGATCAGTGCTGGCACCGGTTGCATTTGTTAACTGTTGTTATACTGCTGGAAAATTTGCCGTTAGCCTTTAAATCTATGACATCATTGGGTAGCGCCAGTCCTCCCGAAAATATAAGTGCCACCGGTAGTAGTTGAACAGTTAATGTCTGCGATTGGTGCCTGCACCAATAACAGGCATAAGCGGTGATGAATTGAGCCGGACCCAAAACTTCTGACAAACTTCTGACAAACTTTGTGGTTCGTGTTGCCGCAATCCTAACTACAAGTTCTATGCTGATCTATTACAAGTTCTGTTTCCGGTATCTGGGAGGACCCCTCTGTGACCCGGATTTGGTGAAAACTTCTCATTACTCTACTTGCTAAGATTAAGATGTGTTATTGTATTGCTACTATGTTATGTAAAAGGTTAACATGGTGCCTCCACTACAGATGACTACATATCTATTCTGGGAATTACCATAACATTTTACAGCTATAACTGCAGATAGATATTACATAAATGTTATCAACACCAGACCTGGCAGAGAAGCACATTCGTAACCGAGAGCGGATTACATAACATGCTAAGCTCCGCTCCAACTTCTCCAGAAACTCGCAAGTAAGTTACAGTCTACAACAAAAACTTCTTATTACATATGTTCGAATGGATCGGAATTTGCCAGGTTTGTTCAGTTTTTTTTTCTTTAGTTTTTTACATTTTTGTGTTTATTTTTTTAATTCCCACCATCCAAGAGCCGTAACTTTTTTCGGACACATCTCCGTTATTCTGTGGGTCATTATGATCATGGAGATAAATTTATATAGCTTTGCTATATTTGACAAATTTTTTGGAATAATACATTTCTCTGTATCGTCATTTTCTGACACCCCAGTCTTTTCTTTATTCTTCAGTGTACAAAGCTGCATAATGGGTCATTTTCTTTGAAATGAACCAACATTTCCATTGATAACATTATGGGAGCTGTATTCACTATTTTTTTAATTAAAATTTTTATGTCAAAAAAGCAACAATTTAGACATTTACATTTTTTTCTCTGAAGTAGAATGTTTACTGTAGGGGATTAATATTTTTGAGTTTTGTTAGAATAAGAAATTTTTGGACGCAGGGATATCTACAGTTTTGTTTTTATGATATTGTTTACTTATAAGTGCATCCAGGGGATCAATTTGGACTGTTATGGTTTTATAAAACATTTTTAAAAACAATTTTAAACTTTTTTAAAAATCCCCCCCCCCCCATAGAGTGCTTAAAACCTTCAGGGTCTGACCACTATTATATCATAATACAATAGTGCTGTATTTCAGTTTTTTACATTGTTAAAGTTCTCATTCCCTACTACTCTATACAGTGGGTACGGAAAGTATTCAGACCCCTTTAAATTTTTCCCTCTTTGTTTCATTGCAGCCAATTGGTAAGATTACAAAAGTTCTTTTTCTGCTCATCAATGTACAATCTTCCCCCATCTTGACAGAAAAAAAACCTAGAAATAGGTATTTAGACCCTTTCCTGTGACACTCATATTTAACTGACTGTCCATTTCCTTCTGATCCTCTCCTTGAGGTGCTTCTACTCCTGCATTGGAGTCCAACTGTGTTTATTTAAACTGATTGGACTTCATTAGGAAAGGCAGACACCTGTCTATATAAGACATAGCACATGAGAATTATGAGGTCTAAGGAACTGCTCAAGGTGCTCAGAGACAGAATTGTGGCATGGAAAGCATCTGGCCAGGGTTACAAAAGAATTTCTGCAGTACTCTATGTTTCTAAGAGCACAGTGGCCTCTATAATCCCTAAAAGCCGCGTATAGTTTAAAAAAAAAAAAAGGAAGGACTCCTAGATTATGAAAAATAAGATTCTCTGGTTTGATGAGACGAAGATTAAACTTTTTGATGTCAATTCTAAGAGGTATGTGTGGAGAAAACCAGGCTCTGCTCATCACCTGCCTAATACAATCCCAACATTGACACATGGTGGTGGAAGCATCAGGCTATGCGGGCAGGGACAGGACAACTGGGTGTAATGGAAGGAAAGATGAATGCGGCCAAGTACAGAGATACAATGGACAAACACTCCTTCCAGCGTGCTTCCAGGACCTGGAAAATATGCAAATAAGTTTTCCAGGATGGGACAAGGATAACCACATCTCTTTTGCTACCTTGTAAGTCAACCTCATTACCATCAAGCAAGCTCCTTTACAAGGTAGCAAAAGAAGTGTTGTTTTCCTTTTCCCATCCTGGAAAACCTATTTGTATAGTTCCCCGAATCCCCTAGTGGAGCATTAATGGTTATAAGTCTTCACACAACTGCAAAGTCTCTGTAAGGAGAACTATTAATCCTTGAGCCTATGGTGTAATAAGAGGAGCTGAGTGACAGACCTGGGTGTGGTTAAAAGGCCATGTGCTACCCTGATGATACAAAGAATGGGAGGCCCATACAATGCCACTGTTTAACGGTTGCGGTTGTGTCCTGGAGAGTAGTCCAGAAATTGAGCCTTGAGGGACACTGAAAAAAACTTGGAGGGGGGTAAGTTGGAAACTAAACATTTAGCTAGCGAAGTATGAAGAAGGCTTCAGAAGCAGATGGAAGATTAATGAATCCGTTGTTGCCCAGCATCGTGGCAATAAGCTGCCCGCCTCTGGTTTGTAAGGCTTTATACATATAATGTAACATAATTTGTTATGGATCATCATTCACCAGTCTTAAGTCTTTGGGTACAAGTTTTACCGATACAACCATAGGAGACGCTACTGCATTATTCCTTTATACTGTTTTTATATGAAGGGAAGGAAGCAGTTTATATGTTTTGTATAAGATATCTGTTTGTAATTATTTTCACAGAGTCATGTGATCTCTTAGTATGGTCTCCATGCGTAGTCCATATACTCATATGTACAGTTATCATGGATATCCTATTGGAGATGGATTACTGGCATACGGGCTGCACTGTGTTTCGTCAGCTCGTAGTCAGATAATGAAAGTTTTGGCTTTACACATCCTACATATGTTGCCAGACTGTTTCTGGACATTGTTGTGTGCTCTTGATTAAGTGCAGATTCCTTCTCCATTATGCCACCACACCAAACCTCTTCGCTCTACACTGTTTATTTTTCTATGTAAAAATAGAATATTGGTTTCCATTCCCTTTTCTAGTTCAGGACTACATTTTCAAGGCTCAGTACAAAAATGATTTTTCCACCTACAGACTGTACACACATTGTAAAGCTTATTTCTATATGATGTCAGAATGCAACAATGTCTAAATGCGCTTCAGTAAGTGATGTAGGGGAAAACAAATGTTTTAAAATGTTTTTAAAATGATGAATTCTGAATTTTAAAAAATCATACTAAGAAATAAAACAAAGAACTTTAGACAAAGTAATTATTAAATAATATAAAATAAATCCCCCATGATTACATCCTTCTTCTGTGGTTCATGAAATAGATATTAGCTGAATTACATATAGATTTATATTATAGGGCGTATTATTTTATGGTACATACATATATGTGGAGAAACAATAATGTGGGTTATCCCACCCACACAGGCTGATCGACAAATCTCCTTTTTAGTAGAGGAAGAAAAGGCTTTCAATCTTCCTCTCAAGACATGGAAGAAGTGTTAGCCCTGCACACACTAGTACCTCTGGCCCTGCCTACTTGCTTGCCCTGTGCTACACAACAGACAACACCGGAATAATGGTATATATCTTGGGTACATGCACATTAAGACAAGCAAGAGAGAAAAAATAGGCAAAAATCAGGGTCAGGAAAACCAAGTCAAACCCAAGATTGCGGCAAGGTACCAAATCGCAAGGCAGTAGAATAGAAAAAGGTACCAGCAAAGGGTCAGAATCACAGCAAAATCACAGTTGAGTATACAGTTAACCAGCGCAAGAAGACTTTTCTAAAAGGCACTGAATGAATTCACAGGTAAGTTTAAATGGCGTGACTGGATGCCGCCCCAGCAGCTGATTGGTTCGGCTGTACAACAGATTTCAAACTGCTGAACTAGAACATTTTAATAATCAAAAATACTGTATTTAAATCATGGGTGCAAACTTTATCAGGTTATAAGAACCACATGGTTAGACTGTAGAGCTCCCATGTGCCACCATAAAAAAGAAATAGATAGCTGTATAATGTATATATATTACTTACCATAAATGACTGTTATCTGGGGCCCACTTTGGGACCTCCATGTACAGGCGGTCCCCGACTTAAGAACACCTGGCTTACAGACCACCCCTAGTTACAAACGGACCTCTGGATGTTGGTAATTTACCATATTTTAGCTTTAGGCTACAATAAACAGCTATAACAGTTATCAGAGGTGTCTGCAATGAAGCTTGATTGTTAATCCTGGTTCTTATAACAATCCAACATTTTTAAAATCAAATTGTCACAGAGACCAAAAAAGATTTTGGCTGGGGTTACAATTATAAAATATACCGTTCCAACTTAGATACAAATTCAACTTAAGAACAAACCTAATGAATCTATCTTATAAGTAACCAGGGGACTGCCTGTATTGGGAAAACACAGAAATAGCAAAACATTTCAAAAAACACCAAAATTGCAAAAATGATGGCAGCATGCGTGGTTCGTGCATCTTCTCCCTCTGATGCCACCTCATGCTAGAGGTGCCACCCAAAGCCCTGTCTGTGGGCATGTGGTCCATCGTCAGGACAAAGTTCACCACATAGGACTCAATACCTCCTTCTGCAGTCCCAGGCAGCCCAGGACATGGCACCCTCAGCAGATTTTTTAAGTGATATATACTGTGACTCTTGCATATTTTCCCAGAATCACCTAGTGGAGCATCCATGGCTATAAGACTCCACACCCCTAAACGACGGCCTTAATTGGCAGTCATGAAAGTCATGCTTGGTGCTAAGGGAGCAGCCTTACAAGGTAGTAAATGAGGCGCCATTTTCCTTTTCCCATCCAGGAAAACGTATTTGCATATTTTACCAGAATCCCCCAGTGAAGCATCAATGGCTATAAGTCTCCACACGCCTACAAGGTGGCCTTAATTGGTAAAGTCTCCATAAGGAGAGCTATTACTTCCCGACCCTTATCCCTGTAAAGTGACATCACTGTCTATTATCCCGGTACTTTAACATCACTGTTGGTATTATCCTTGTACATGTGTGTGTTATTTCCCTAATGTGACATCACTACGCATATTATCTCTGTCTTGTGACATCACTGTGTGTATTATACCTGTACTGTGACATAATTGTGTGTATTATCCTTGTACTGTGACATAATTGTGTGTATTATCCGCGTAATGTCATCACTGTGATGATCACTGTGTGTATTAGCCCTGTATTGTGACATCAATGTGATATTATGCCTGTACTATCACTTCACTGTGTGATTATATTTCTATTGACATCAGAAAGTCAAGTAAACTTCATAAACCGGTTACACAAATGAGGTAATTTTCTTTTGACCTCTTCCCTTGGAGTCCTCAGCAGCTTGCGATGCAGTTAGTGATGGGCTCAGGTATGAGCACGGCCTGGGCCTCTGTACCCCAGCACAGCTGTTTATGAGGTGAAGTCAGTGATGGGCTCAGGTATGAGCACGTCCTGGGCCCCTGTACCCCAGCACAGCTGTGTATGAGGTGAAGTCAGTAATGGGCTCAGGTATGAGCACGTCCTGGGCCTCTGTACCCGAGCACAGCTGTTTATGAGGTGAAGTCAGTGATGGGCTCGGGTATGAGCACGGCCTGGGCCCCTGTACCCCAGCTCAGCTGTGTATGAGGTGAAGTCAGTAATGGGCTCAGGTATGAGCACGGCCTGTGCCCCTGTACCCCAGCACAGCTGTGTATGAGGTGAAGTCAGTGATGGGCTCAGGTATGAGCACGGTCTGGGCCCCTGTACCCCAGCACAGCTGTGTATGAGGTGAAGTCAGTGATGGGCTCAGGTATGAGTACGGTCTGGGCCCCTGTACCCCAGCACAGCTGTGTATGAGGTGAAGTCAGTGATGGGCTCAGGTATGAGTACGGTCTGGGCCCCTGTACCCCAGCACAGCTGTGTATGAGGTGAAGTCAGTGATGGGCTCAGGTATGAGCACGGCCTGGGCCTCTGTACCCAAGCACAGCTGTGTATGAAGTGAAGTGAGTGAAGGGCTCAGGTATGAGCACGTCCTGGGCCTCTGTACCCCAGCACAGCTGTGTATGAAGTGAGTGAAGGGCTCAGGTATGAGCACGTCCTGGGCCTCTGTACCCCAGTACAGCTGTGTATGAGGTGATGGGAGTGAAGGGCTCAGGTATGAGCATACCCCGGGCCTCTGTACCCCAGCACAGCAGTGTATGAGGTGAGCGCTCCCAGCATATCCCGGGCCTCTGTACCCCAACACAGCTGTGTATGAGGTGAGCGCTCCCAGCATACCCCGGGCCTCTGTACCCCAGCACAGCAGTGTATGAGGTGAGCGCTCCCAGCATATCCCGGGCCTCTGTACCCCAACACAGCTGTGTATGAGGTGAGCGCTCCCAGCATATCCCGGGCCTCTGTACCCCAGCACAGCTGTGTACGAGGTGAAGTGAGTGATGCACTCAGGTAAAAGCATGGCCTGGGCCTCTCTACCCCAGCACAGCTGTGTACGTTGCTCCCAGAATATGCTGGGCCTCTGTACCCCAGCACAGCTGTGTACGAGGTGAAGTGAGTGATGCACTCAGGTATGAGCATGGTCAGGGCCTCTCTACCCCAGCACAGCTGTGTATGCGGCTCCCAGCATATCCCGGGCCTCTGTACCCCAGCACAGCTGTGTATGAGGTGAGCGCTCCCAACAAATCCCAGGCCTCTGTACCCCAGCACAGCTGTGAAGGCACTCTCAGCATATCCCGGAACTCTGTACCCCAGCACAGCTGTGTATGAGGCTCCCAGCATATCCCAGGCCTCTGTACCCCAGCACAGCTGTGTATGAGGTGAGCGCTCCCAGCATATCCCAGGCCTCTGTACCCCAGCACAGCTGTGTATTAGGTGAGCGCTCCCAGCATATCCCGGGCCTCTGTACCCCAGCACAGCTGTGTATTAGGTGAGCGCTCCCAGCATATCCCGGGCCTCTGTACCCCAGCACAGCTGTGTATGAGGTGAGCGCTCCCAACAAATCCCGGGCCTCTGTACCCCAGCACAGCTGTGAAGGCACTCTCAGCATATCCCGGACCTCTGTACCCCAGCACAGCTGTGTATGCGGCTCCCAGCATATCCCGGGCCTCTGTACCCCAGCACAGCTGTGTATGAGGTGAGCGCTCCCAACAAATCCCAGGCCTCTGTACCCCAGCACAGCTGTGAAGGCACTCTCAGCATATCCCGGACCTCTGTACCCCAGCACAGCTGTGTATGAGGCTCCCAGCATATCCCAGGCCTCTGTACCCCAGCACAGCTGTGTATGAGGTGAGCGCTCCCAGCATATCCCAGGCCTCTGTACCCCAGCACAGCTGTGTATTAGGTGAGCGCTCCCAGCATATCCCAGGCCTCTGTACCCCAGCACAGCTGTGTATTAGGTGAGCGCTCTCAGCATATCCCGGGCCTCTGTACCCCAGCACAGCTGTGTATGAGGTGAGCGCTCCCAACAAATCCCGGGCCTCTGTACCCCAGCACAGCTGCGAAGGCAGTCTCAGCATATCCCGGACCTCTGTACCCCAGCACAGCTGTGTATGAGGCTCCCAGCATATCCCAGGCCTCTGTACCCCAGCACAGCTGTGTATGAGGTGAGCGCTCCCAGCATATCCCAGGCCTCTGTACCCCAGCACAGCTGTGTATTAGGTGAGCGCTCCCAGCATATCCCGGGCCACTGTACCCCAGCACAGCTGTGTATGAGGTGAGCGCTTCCAGCATATCCCGGGCCACTGTACCCCAGCACAGCTGTGTATGAGGTGAGCGCTCCCAGCATATCCCGGGCCTCTGTACCCCAGCACAGCTGTGTATTAGGTGAGCGCTCCCAGCATATCCCGGGCCTCTGTACCCCAGCACAGCTGTGTATGAGGTGAGCGCTCCCAGCATATCCCGGGCCTCTGTACCCTAGCACAGCTGTGTATGTGTCTCCCAGCATATCCCGGGCGGTGTTCAGGCCTTACTCCTTGTTTTCATTGTGAGGTATTACTCTACATGAAGACGATGTTCTATTCCTTGACATTTTTGCAGCGAGACCACTTGTATGCCATAACCCGGTTTGATTTACTGTACAAAATTAAGAGCGCCACGATTTGTAAAATACATTTATTACGCAAGTCCGCAAAACGCTTAGTGTCTCGGGTCCATCCCCATCTGGTTTCATTTTAATCTCACTTCGAGCCACATATGAAATGTTTCTTGGCTGTTTTCATTCTCTTAGTCGATCTTGATTAATGGCTTTGAAAGTAAAAATAATTGGCCCGCATCAGATTTCTTTTATAACTTGTTCACAAAGAATGCAAGCGTGGAAAGTGATCCTAAACAGAAGGAATGCATTACATCCACCCTGAGAAAAAGCAGCCCACCAGCTCGCTCTATGTATATTTTTATAACAGGCGCCTCCTTGACCGTCCATATTACGAATGATATGAGAAGCCAAAACCCTCTGTATACTCCATAAAAGTGACCATATAACAATGTAGGGAAACCTAAATACCACACATGCTCAACTCATAAAAGTCCAGCCGAGGTTTACGGCCTTATAATGGAAACAATGACTAAGGAAAACACAAGGTCCGAAATTAGGGAAGGCTAATTGTCCCTGTATTTCACATTACCGACCTTAAAGACACCCCAGAGGTATTTTATTATAAATTTGTAATAATTTTACGGTATCCAGTTTCATGTCAGTAGTAGGCGGCTCGGAAAAGAGTTTTTAGATAAGACTCACAACATCTAAAGGCACAAGTGGATTGTTAGTGTTTTCTTAAGACTACCGTAGTCCGGAAATTAACTGTATGGTCTGTGAAAGAAGCACATGGTGTGTAATCTCTATAATCGTGAAAGCCAAGCTCAGGTTTGGGACCGAGTAGAGATTACGTCAGGAAAACCTTCACGGCTTTCCCTTTGCTCCAGTGTAACGAGAATTCAAAGTTTAAACGCTTTAAAGGGAGTCTTCATACTTTTGGTTTATGTAAATTTTAAACAAACTCTAAGTGTAGTATTAGGTCTACAGGGAACCTGTCAGCTCCCCAGTCACAAATAAGAAAACACATAGTTACATGACTCTGTGATACCAGGGTGCACTAGACCTCACAGACATATCCATGGTGCTCCAAAATGCTTATTTGCTTGTATATACAATAAACATTTTTTTTTACCTTGCAATACACTTACCCGGCCTGACCTATAAGGCCATGTGCATAGGTTCCCTGTATACTACATATTACTTTACTGCTTCGGGATATTAATTCTGTGGGATGAGGAGGTAGCAGAAGGGTTAAAAGGGCTTCGGGAGCCCAGTGGGTCTCCACTAATGCCCCTGGAGCCCTTCAGGCAAGTTTACATAAGGATTAAAGTCTCGGAATCAGCTGGCTATTATCTTTTATAAAGGTATTTTGGGCAGATTTGTAACCTCTACAAAGCACTGGTGTTGCTTTGTGGAGGTTTTATGATGTGGTAGGTTTCCTTTAAAACCAGTACAACTGAACTGAATTGACATGATGGGGCTCATTAGGTAGGGGTCCAAGTGCTGCAATTTCGTCAAGTTTCCCAAATATTTCCGTTTTGCGCCGAATTGCCCCAGGATTTTGGTGCACGTAATCGGATTTTGGCGCATCGGCGCCGGCTAGCACACGTCAGAAATTGGGGGGTGGGCCGTCGAACAACCTGACAGATTCGGACAAACCGCAGAATTTAAAAAAGGATTTGTGTCGCAAGATCAAGCACTCACATGCACCAGGAAGAAGAAGGTGAACTTCGCGGACCAGCAGCGACACATGCAGGAACTCGGGCACACGATGTTAGTGAATCGCGTCGGACCCAAATCCTCATTGGATAATGCACCACGGGGTCGCGATGGGACCGGGTAAGTAAATCTGCCCCGATGTGTTCAGTTGAACTGTACTGGGTGCAGGCCCTTATCAGATCAAAGTTCGCCAAACCGCACTGATCCTTATCTGAATAACAGTGTGTAATAATGTGCAATGTCAGTTTCTTGGTTTATAGGCTAGAAAACTGATGTCACTCTCCCCCTGATGGTCACAATCACAGGGTTACTCATTACCTACTGTACCTCTATTCAGGGGAAACTAGGAAGTTTGGGGCCACTGACTGTCAAATTTTGTGGGCACTCCCAAGGCCACAGAATGATAATCCAGCCCTGTGTGCACAGTAAGGCACCTGGGAAGGGAGGAGGGTTTTATGTGACTTGGGGCCCCTGCTCCTCCTCAGGACCCTGAAAACAGTCACACTAAACCCTCCCTGATGGCGGCCCTGCCTCTACTCCAGCCATTGCTAGTATCTGTGCTCCTTAGTGTGCTTTGCTCCCATATGGTGAACACAGGTGAAAACTTCAAAGGGCAGGTGTCGTCTGCCAATATCTCTGGATACAACCTGGTTATGTCATCCCATCTCTATTCTTATTCCTATTGTCAAAGGCACAGTGACTTGGAGAACACCTTTAGGAAACCAGATAGATGTTACAGTGGACCCCTACTTCTCTGCCCATTACAAAAATATACCTCTAAAGGAATGGGCTCTTTTGCAGCACCAAACCTGGACCATCACCAATACAACCATCAATATAGAATATTCTTTTTACAGTCTTCCAAAATTTGGAGTTGAGAAATAATCTGAATATATACAGTATCTATTTTTTTTCCAATGAAACCAACCCCAGGTTAAGCTCAGGCACTGCAAAAAATGGATGAAATGCTCCGATTTACACTGTAATATCTCCACTAAGAAACATTATAATACCTTAATAATACATCCTCTGCAAGACCTTAGAAAATAGAGTGGTTCCAGATAATAAAGCGAGATAAAGCATATTAAGATCTATTGATAACAGAGTATTAGTTTAACCCTCTAGACCGGAATCTCTTTGCGTTCGCTCTTTTGATTTAGTTTATGAAATGGTAAATTATTCAAAGGGATAAAACAAAAGGCTCTGTGCCTGGTGTTCCTATTTCCCCAAATGTGTTAAAATGCAAAATGACATTGTTCGGGGACACTGTAGATTGGTCTTTAGTTTTCTGAACAATAGAGGCTTTTCTTCTGCTCCGGATTTCATATTCTCGTGTAGCGACATAATAGAGTTATTGAATATTTGAATTTATATTGGCGTTACCGTCTATGGATCTCCATCTCTCTCAGTCAAGGATTATTTTGTTATTTAAAGCAGCTCTGGTTTCCGCACCCTTGTGGGAACAGATATTCAACATCTTGTGTATGAATTTGCTACAATCATTATAAAGGTTAAGGGAAGCCTTGTTGATTCAATAAGGGCATGTACTGCCATTCGGATAAAAGATTTAACTCTTATTTTATGAATAATCTTTGCACTTTTGTAGGATTTGTAGATTTGATTGTACATCTAGATGGTAGGTAACTGAGACTGAGTCGTGAGGAAAAGAAAATACACCCTTGTAGAATTCTTTGGCTTCAATAAAATTCTGATAGGACAGGTCTTAGAACAGCTAGTCGTCAAAGGACTGATGGGGAGAGATGTAAGTATAACTTTTCTGCTTCCACTGTAGGTAACAGCCCAATACCACTATTAAAATGCTTTCAATTATCATCAAGTGTGACAACCCATGGAAAAGCAGAAGTTTTGGCAGAATGCTTCTCTGGAGAATTCAAGTGTATGTTAATACAAGCCAAGCAAGGAAGTCAACACTGAGAGTGGTGTCACGCGTAGCGCTGCTTAGAAACAGAGTCAAAGAGCAAGGGTGCCTGCCAAGGCCCGAATGCATCTGCATTTCTATGGAAATGCATGCGATAGATAACCTGCACCTGGTGTCTAGCATTTAGAGAATACAACACACTGGGGCAAATATACTTACCCGGACCTGTCGCGATCCCCGATTCGGACGGTCCGGAAGGTCATGAAGATCTGGCGCGATTCGTGAAGATCATGCGCCCGACTTCCTGCATCCGTTGCTTCCCCGCCGAGGCCCGCTGGAGTTCACCTTCTTCTTCCCGGTGCTTGTAAGTGTCTTGCGGCACAATTCTAATTGTTAAATCTTGCGCGTTGTCTGAATCCGTTGGGTTGTCCGACGACCCCCCCCCCAATTTTTGTGGAATATGCCGTACAGTTCATCCCCTTCCACTCTTAAAGCAGAAGAAGGAGTGACCATGGACAATAACTGCACTGGAGACCTCTCTGAGTGTACGCTCAGCGGTGGCAAAACTTTGCATCCATCCACCATTGGCTACTAAGGCCTCCACGGAATGCATGCTTAACTCGAGGATGGAAAGACATGCTTCTTTCTGCCAGTCTATATCTACGTATGCATTCAGTGTATAAGCTTTCCTGGATGTGTACATATAAAGAGGTGTGAATGCAGCCTAATAATGTTACAAAATCAACAGTTGCTGCTCATCAGTCTGGGAAAGATTCCAAGGCCATTTGCAAACAATTAGAATTAAATCATTCTACAGTCACAAGCCTGTGATATCATCACTGGACCAGTAGGTTCTAAGCAATAGTGGATTATAATATAGGTGTTTTGGGCGGTAGCCAGTGGCCAAATCCTTATAGGGGGCCCATGGCCACCGAAACCACCCACAAAATTTTATAATGAGAAGAGCCTTCACCCGTGAAAACCTTGTACATCTGTTCCTAATCTGAATACACATGTACATAAGAGCCAATCATTTAAGGGCCTTTGGAGGTCCTCCAAAGGTCCTGAAACTGCAGATTGAGAGCAGGAAGGAAATACTCACATTCCCCAAGAAACTTGAATCTAGTACCATATGTAGGAAGTAGAGGCTATAATATTCATACAAGACATGGAAGTCTTAATCCACCCCTGGTGCTTATGCGTGTTAGACTGGGGAACATTGTTAATGGCAGGGGTACAACGTGAGAGGTTGAATATTAGGCAGTCGCTCTTGGGTCTAGGAGTCTTAGGGATCCATAAAGGCTTCTTTTCCTTATATGAGGAGACTCTAAGCAATAAGATATAGTTTGGGGGCCTGTTACAAATTTCCCATTTTGGCCAAGAAGCTTCATGTTAACTCTCTAAGTAGAGGATCAGCAGGAGATCCTTAAATTGAGTATTTATTTGTTAAATCTAATTTTCTTTTTCATTTTCCCATTAGGATCCATGATGACTTGTTATAATATTATACCTAAAAATACCCCCCTCCCAGGTTGACTTCACATCATGGTTTACTCTCATTCTGCATGGAACTGGTGTGGAGTGATATCCCCCCCCCCCCCCCCCCTCGACAGCCTGCAAAAGGAGATTTGCATTATCAAGACAATAAGGCAGCAGGTATTTATATGTAGAATTAGTTATCCATCTGCTGTAGGATTACACACGTGGGAAATTCTAAGGAATCAATCCTGCAACAACAATACTTCCACAACTTTTTGGCTGGCCTCCTGCCAGTGTTTTTGATGCCCCTGTTATATTGTTCTGTTCTAGTTATTGAGTTTCATGGTGGGGACTAGAAAGTTACAGAATTGGCAATTGCACCGATCCCTGTGAGGTCATCAAATGTCACATGACTTGAAAAGTATGGAGGGCCTACCTACAGGATATCTTGTGCAATCGTGTGAGGTCGGATATTTTTGGCAATTTCAGAAGTGGATTTTTCAGTAATGTAAAAGTCTGCACCCAAAAAGATCCGTGTGTGGCATTGCCTATAAATCTATATATATATGCTACCAGCCTGTAAAAGTGATTGGCCCAAATTTAAAGGGAACCTGTCATCAGAAATTGGTCTAATTAACCACTAGCAGTATGTTGAGCAGCTGAGCAGCTTCTAGATGTTGTTTCTTTCATGACCTGGTGTAGTGCCATCATCCAGAAAATCAACTTTGAAGTGGGATGTAAATTGGTTGTATGAAGAGGCGGAGAGTTTAACACTGAAAACTGGGAACTGTATATACTATATTTTGAGGAACTGCATATATATAATTTGGAGGCGTTGCATGTATATATCATTTTGTGATGTTGCATGTATTTTATTTGGATGAGCTTGGTTCTGGTGCTGTATTTATGCGCTGAAATCCATTTTGGTAATATTGATTAAAGTCCACATTACTGAGCTCCTTGCGATCTCATTGTCACTGTCATGAACCCAATTATCCTGTACACCTAAGGAAGCGCTTGATACGAGCGTGAAACTTCTTTCTGAAAATTTTTCAATATTACAGTAGATTTGTTAAGAAAACGTGTCTGGAATAAAACAATTTTAGATTTCTATCCATTTGAAATTGATGAATATGTTTGTGGTACCAGCGCATATTTTTTTTTGTTAAACCTGTATCATTTATTCTTTAATTTACATAGGACTGCTGCCTCTTCTTTCATAGATAACACGCAGTTCTGTGTAAAACATGACACCAGATTGTCTGCTTTACATGTAGCAGGCGATAGCAGTCCTATGTAAGGAAAACATTTGTGTATGTGAGGGTGGCAGGTATAGGTTTGCTTTGAGGCCTAGTAATTTCTTGTTATGTCCCCGATGGAAACCCTAAGTGTAGATGTGGACTTTACACACACAGAGAAAACGATGTGAATGTATGAGAGTAATGGTGAAGTAGTCATTCCTATGTGAAGGACAATTGGCCACTCTTCAGGGTCTGCGTGTTTACTAGCATGAAGTCCTTCATGTAGAAGAGGCTCGTTTATTACTAGCATCTTATTGTGAGCATTAAAGGAAATCTGTCTCTACTGTGGAAGGTGAAACATCCCTTTATGTCTGGTTGAAAGCGATGGTGACCTCGTGTCCTTGTGCCGTCTACATGAAAGCTTCCCCCATACAACGCTTTGTGAGAATCCCAGGCATATTTGGAAATTACCATAACACTTCCAGGCACTTTCTACAAGGTAAAAACAAACACATCACATCACAGAGAATCTCACTGCGGGAGTAAAACGATCCTCAGTGTTATATGTCGTAGGAAAAGAAAAGAAAATGGATTCCACTTCTTACAGAGCCCCTACTCATTACCTGATAGGACAATGTGGGTGTTTTACTAAATGCACCCAAAATCAGTGCTACATTCATAATGTGTCTTCAAAACATTTTCGGCTTTCCTCATAAGTGGGCTTGATGGAAGGGGAAGAAAGTATGAAATGCTGTTAGCCAGGGAAAGGGAAAACACTACAAAACATACAAAACCTGTCATATAGGGGCTCATTTACTAAGGGTCTGCGTAGCGCACTTTTGTCTGGTATTCTGATTTCCGATTTGCGTAGCATTTAAAAGGGGTTTGTGTCGCACGCAATCAGATTTTGGCGCATAGGCGCCAGCTTTCATGTGACACAAATTGGGGGGGGGGAGGGGGGCGGGCAGTCAGATCCTACTGATTCGAACTAAGTGCAGGATTTAACTTTTAAATTGTGTTTCAAGACCTGCACATACATACACTGGGAAGAAGTTGGGGAACTCCGGCGGACCTGAGCGGAAAGAGACACATGCAGGATATTGGGTGCACTATCTATGTGGATCTCGGCACAGTGCATCATCGTCAGAGAGTCCAGATCGGGGATCGCAACTCGGACGGGTAAGTAAATGTGCCCCATAGTTGTTACACCCTCACCGGCTGGGCAGGCACATGTCAGCTCGCTGGAGAGAAGGAAGGATGAGCATTACTCACCTCTCCCTTCTTCATACAGCAGCACAGGGCCGGCGCCATAACACACCGAAATATAGGAGATGTTCTATATTTGGTCATACATAGTCACAGACTGGGTGCTATATGCGTAAATGGGGACTGGTATCTGGCCACATATGGTGCATCTGGATATCAGTCCCCATTGCTGTCCCGTGAATGTATCCTTCACTGGTTCCAGTGTGTTCAGCATCAAGTAATGAAGTTTCCTATATTGTCCCTTACTAAACTTTTGGCTGCTGAAAAGTTTTTACATTTTTAAAACCTTACAGCATTACAGGCAGTCCCTGTGTTACATACAAGAAAGGGTCCATAGGTTTGTTCTTAAGGTGAATTTGTATGTAAGTTGAAACTGTATATTTTTTAATTGTAGATCCAGACAAAAAAACTTTTTCCCCAGTGACAATTGGAGTTTCAAAATTTTTTGCTGTAATGGGACCAAGGATTATCAATAAAGCTTCATTCCTGACACTTTACAGCTGATCATTGCAGCCTGGTACTATAGTACATTCCAGAGAGCTTCACCAGAGGTCACAGTGGGCAATGGTTCGTCTTTATCTCTGTAAGTTGGGTGTCCTTAAGTAGGGGACTGCCTATATATGCAAATTTATCTAAACCAGTCACAAGGGGGGGGAGGCAGTTTTATCTAGTCGTGCAGTCATTGGGGTACATGTATCATAAGTTTTGATTTGTCCGTCTGTTTATTTTTTTGTTTTTTTCTGTTGGTCAGATGTATCTTTCCCCTACTGATACATCTGCCGTCAAGTTTACAGTGAATTAGGGACTTTTTAAAACAAAAGTCTCCAAAAGTCTCCAAAAGTCGCAAACATTTCTAAGCTAATGTCTACACTTGGTCAGGGACAGCATTAGATTTGGGCCTAATTTGCGTCTTTTTATCAACTTTTTAAAAATGTTGCAACCTTTCATATCTGGATTCAGGTAAAAACTCAGGAAACACTGCAGGAAACTAGGCAATGGCGCAAAAAAAGGCACAAATGAGCACAAGCACCATGAAAAGTCTCAAAAAGTAAAGAAAAAGGTAAGCAAAAAGTTTTAAACATGTGCCCCATTGTACATAGTGGGGCACATTTACTTACCTGTCACCTTCTTCCTGGTGCATGTAAGAGCTTGGGCTTGCGAGACAATTTGAAAATTAAATCCGCACCTTAGTCCGAATTAGTCAGATCGTCCGACGCCCCCCCCCCATTTCTGTCGCATGAAAGCCAGCGCAGCTGAGCCACAATCCAATAACGTGCAACACCTGTTAAATACCTGTCAAAGCGGAGCATAACCTGAAAAAGGTAGAAAGTCCGACGAAAGTGCGTTCGCGGACCCTCTATGGGAGCAAGAACAATACCAAAGACTATACACAGTTGAAACCAGAAGTTTACACATGTTTTTCTCATATGAAATCACAATAAACCTTTCCCATTTCAGGTCAGTTCGGATTAACATAACTATTTATATTTGCCATTTGCAGAATAATGAGATAGAGATTTGTAAGGTATTTTTATGGCTCTCTGCAAAGTCAAAATACATACACTAAGATTACTTTGCATTTAAACAATTTTGAACAACTAACATGATGTTGTCATGTCTTTGTTAATTAGCGATGTCCCTGGGGATATATTTGAAGGCACATCTGAAACACACAGTTGCTTTGTGTAACAGCACGGAAAAGTCTAAACAAATCAGAAAGGCTATAGAGGACTTGTATAAGTCTGGTTCATCCTTGGGTGCAATTTCCACAAAACTAAAGGTGTCTCATTCATCCAAAATGTGCATATCATCCCAACAACAAAAGCAAAAAACTTTGTGAAGAAGCTGTCTGAAGCTGGTAAGAGTGTGTAATTATCCACAGCGAAACAAGTTCTGTATCCACATGGGCTGGAAGACCACTTTGCCAGGAAGAAGCCATTACTACAAAAGAAACATAAAAAGCCAGATTTTTGCTTGAAAATGCACATAGGAACAAAGACCTTCATTTTTGTAGGCAAGTCCTGGGGTCTGATGGAACTAAAATTGAAGTGTTAGACAATAATGACCATCATTACGTTTGGAGGAAAAAAGGTGGATGCTTGTAACACACATGGGTTGCAGCATCTTGTTGTGGAGGGATTGAGTCACTTAAAAAAAAGATACATCATGAGGAAATAACATTGGGGCACATTTACTAAGAGCCGTGCACCAGTTTTCCATCTGACTTGCACAGGTATTTAAGAAGTGTCTGCACCATAATTGTCATGGCCGTACCCGGGGATCCTCGGTACAGATCGCGGGTAAACATGTGCCCTTCCCTATGGCGCAGTGTCCCCCTGGCCCGTACTCATCTTTCCAGGCTCCTGGCTCTCCTCTGGTCCCATCAAGGCCGCGCACGTCCCCGTTCACTAGGGCGCCGCCTCTTAAAGCTTTAAAGGCCAGCGTCCACTTGATTGGAGCTCGTTAATCTGGCTCGCCCTTATAATCTGGCACCTCCCTGACGGATCTTCTCCTAGGATCTCCTATAGTTTCCATAACAGGCTTCCCTAAGTAGTTCCTGAGGAAGAGAAAGCCATCCTGCTTTCTACGCTTCCTATGTGTCTCCAGCGTTTCCATACACTGGTGTTCCTGTCTCTAGTGTTACCACTGGTGTTCCTGTCTCTAGTGTTACCAGTGTTCCTCTGTGTTCCTGTCTCCAGCGTTTCCAGTGTTCTTCTGTGTTCCTGTCTTCAGCGTTACCAGTGTTCCTCCCTGTTCCTGTGTCTCCAGCGTTCCTACTTATTATGCTGTACTATTTGAAGAATAATGCGTATATATTATGGTGCACATCCTCCATTTTTTTAGTTCTGAACGTGGGGCCCCTAACACTGTGGGCCCCATAGTGACTGCTATGGCTGCTACCACTGTAGTTACCACCCCGCATAGGTCAACGCATAGGGGCACATTTACTTACCCGTCCATGCGCGTTTCCCGAGGTGTGTTCCCTGACAAGAATGCACAGCTGCTGCGATTCACTGAGATCATGCGCCTGATTTCCTGCATGTGTCACTTCCCCACTAAGGTCCGGCGGAGTTCACCATCTTCGTCCCTGCGCATGTAAGTGTTTGGTTTGCCATTTTGAAGTTATATCCCACGGTTTGTCCGAATCTGTTGGACCATCCGACGGCCTGCCCCATGAAAGCCAGCGCGATTGTGCCAAAATCCGATCGCGTTCCACACAATCCCCTTCTATATCCCTGTCCCGTCGGTGCGATCCGTGAAAAGTCGGAAAACCCGACGGAAATGCGGCCGCGGGACCCTTAGTAAATAAGCCTCATAATCTTCATGTGATCTCCATTGTAGGTCTCCTTGAGAAATGACTGTCTGGAGATGCTTATATAAGTACGAGCTTATGGATTATAGTACAGAACAATGGGACATTTACCCTGGAACTTTTATGGACCAATTCACCTTCTCATAACACAGAAGTCTCCTAAGCTGCAGTCTGTGTCACATTGAGGCTTGTTCTAGTCTGGAAACCCTTGAATGAGCTAAAATCCATCTTCACGGCTCCGTCCTCGCTTGATTTATTCCTCATTCTTCTCACCAGTTACCGGCAGCATGTTCCAGAAAGAATAATTATCTTGTTTCTTTCCAGATTCCCATTCATGTTATTTATTTGACTTGTCCGCTTATCCATCTCATGAATCTATGAGTGGAAGAGGGAAGGTCTGCACTTGAGACAGTCCGTGTGCTCCCTATTGAATGTTAATCTAACACAAAATAAGGGGGGAAAAAAAAAAACGAGTGGTTTAGCAAATCTTAAAAAAGTCGTGAGTAATATATAGCGCTCTTTTTACAGCTGAGCCGTACAATATCCAGAGCCGCTAAAGATAAAGAGAACAGACGGTACTTATGTCAAATTATTATCTCAAGAAAGAACTGGAACTTACACAGACGTTTTCTAAGGCATAACACTTACACCCCCTGTGACTAGTCAGCGTTGGCTGGATATAGTTCTCTCGAACATCACAGCTGCTAGTAAAAGATCTGCGATACTGAATCGCTGTTAAATAGTAATTAGTCACTATTTTTAATCTATTTTTAATTATGCTCCGAACAAACCGTCATTAATTTACTTTTTTCCCCCTTAAAAGTTACAGCTAGGTTTTGGGTTTTCTACATGGAACATTGATTTAAAGGGGTTGTCCACTCTTCCTCATCTTTTGTGTACAGTGTGTGTAAGTGTGGGGGGCAGGATATTTAGTAATTTACTAATACACATCTGTTAATAGTTCTGCACCAATTTCTTGATATGTTAAGTGAAGCCTCCTGTATTTTACTTAATCAAACAGACATTCCTGTCCATAAAACAGGGTCATGTGATCTCCAACTGGCTATGAACAATCGACCTGCTAGAACTTTATGAAAGTATTCTTAAATATGAGATCATGGCTCTGGCAAGGGGATTGTTCATAGAACGATAGAGATCACATGACTCTCCATCTGCGGCCATTTTATGGACAGGAATGTCTGGCTGATAGGAGGCTTCACTTTACATATCAAGAAAGCGGAGCAGAACTATTAATATATGTATATTGGTAACTTACCTAATATCCTGTAATACACATATTACAAAAACATGAGGTAAAGTGGTCTAACCCTTTAAGTTGGTATCAAATTGTGCTTTGTCTCTGTAAAGCCAGACAACAAAATATTTCCCTTTTTGTTTTTGTCAGTATTGATGTAATGATGGGTCAGTGTTATCTATATAGAGGTCATTGTACAGGGAGGGGGAGGAGATTAGCTGTGACATCATCTTTTGTCAGAAGTGATGTAATGATGGGTCAGTATTATCTATATAGAGGTCATTGTACAGGGAGGGGGAGGAGATTAGCTGTGACATCATCTTTTGTCAGAAGTGATGTAATGATGGGTCAGTGTTAACTATATAGAGGTCATTGTACAGGGAGGGGGAGGGGGTTAGCTGTGACATCATCTATTGTCAGAAGTGATGTAATGATGTGTCAGTGTTATCTATATAGAGGTCATTGTACAGGGAGGGGGAGGAGATAAGCTGTGACATCATCTATTGTCAGTAATGATGTAATGATGTGTCAGTGTTATCTATATAGAGGCCACTGTACAGGGAGTGGGAGAAGATAAGCTGTGACATCTATTGTCAGTAGTGATGTAATGATGGGTCAGTGTTATCTATATAGAGATTATTGTACAGGGAGGGGGAGGAGATAAGCTGTGACATCATCTATTGTCAGTAGTGATGTAATAATGGGTCAGTATTATCTATATAGAGGTCATTATACAGAGAGGGGGAGGAGATAAGCTGTGACATCATCTATTGTCAGTAGTGATGTAATGATGGGTCAGTGTTATCTATATAGAGTTCATTATACAGGGAGGGGGAGGAGATAAGCTGTGACATCATCTATTGTCAGTAGTGATGTAATGATGGGTCAGAATTATCTTTATAGAGGTCATTATACAGGGAGGGGGAGGAGATAAGCTGTGACATCATCTATTGTCAGTAGTGATGTATTGATGGGTCAGTGTTATCTATATAGAGTTCATTGTACAGGGAGGGGGAGAAGATAAGCTGTGACATCATCTATTGTCAGTAGTGATGTAATGATGGGTCAGTGTTATCTATATAGAGATTATTGTACAGGGAGGGGGAGGAGATAAGCTGTGACATCATCTATTGTCAGTAATGATGTAATGATGGGTCAGTGTTATCTATATAGAGGTCATTATACAGGCAGGGGGAGGAGATAAGCTGTGACATCATCTATTGTCAGTAGTGATGTAATAATGGGTCAGTGTTATCTGGATAAGCTGTGACATCATATATTGTTAGTACTGATGTAATGATGGGTCAGTGTTATCTATATAGAGATGATTGTACAGGAAGGGGAAGGAGATAAGCTGTGACATCATCTATTGTCAGTAGTGATGTAATGATGGATCAGTGTTATCTATATAGAGGCCACTGTACAGGGAGTGGGAGGAGATAAGCTGTGACATCATCTATTGTCAGTAGTGATGTAATGATGGGTCAGTGTTATCTATATAGAGGTCATTGTACAGGGAGGGGGAGGAGATAAGCTGTGACATTATATATTGTCAGTAGTGATGTAATGATGGGTCAGTGTTATCTATATAGAGATTATTGTACAGGGAGGGGGAGGAAATAAGCTGTGACATAATCTATTGTCAGTAGTGATGTAATGATGGGTCAGTATTATCTATATAGAGGTCATTATACAGGGAGGGGGAGGAGATAAGCTGTGACATCATCTATTGTCAGTAGTGATGTAATGATGTGTCAGTGCTATCTATATAGAGGCCACTGTACAGGGAGTGGGAGGAGATAAGCTGTGACATCTATTGTCAGTAGTGATGTAATGATGGGTCAGTGTTATCTATATAGAGGTCATTGTACAGGGAGGGGGAGGAAATAAGCTGTGACATCATCTATTGTCAGTAGTGATGTAATGATGGGTCAGTGTTATCTATATAGAGGTCATTATACAGGGAGGGGGAGGAGATAAGCTGTGACATCATCTATTGTCAGTAGTGATGCAATGATGGGTCAGTGTTAATTATATAGAGGTCATGGAGGAGATAAGCTGTGACATCATCTATTGTCAGTAGTGATGTAATGATGGGTCAGTGTTATCTATATAGAGTTCATTATACAGGGAGGGGGAGGAGATAAGCTGTGACATCATCTATTGTCAGTAGTGATGAAATGATGGGTCAGTGTTATCTATATAGAGGCCACTGTACAGGGAGTGGGAAGAGAAAAGCTGTGACATCTATTGTCAGTAGTGATGTAATGATGGGTCAGTGTTATCTATATAGAGTTCATTGTACAGGGAGGGGGAGGAGATAAGCTGTGACATCATCTATTGTCAGTAGTGATGCAATGATGGGTCAGTGTTATCTTTATAGAGGTCATTATACAGGGAGGGGGAGGAGATAAGCTGTGACATCATCTATTGTGAGTAGTGATGTAATGATGGGTCAGTGTTATCTATATAGAGGTCATTATACAGGGAGGGGGAGGAGATAAGCGGTGACATCATCTATTGTCAGTAGTGATGCAATGATGGGTCAGTGTTAATTATGTAGAGGTCATGGAGGAGATACGCTTTGACATCATCTATTGTCAGTAGTGAGGTAATGATGGGTCAGTGTTATCTATATAGAGTTCATTATACAGGGAGGGGGAGGAGATAAGCTGTGACATCATCTATTGTCAGTAGTGATGCAATGATGGGTCAGTGTTATCTATATAGAGTACATGGAGGAGATAAGCTGTGACATCATCTATTGTCAGTAGTGATGTAATGATGGGTCAGTGTTATCTATATAGAGTTCATTATACAGGAAGGGGGAGGAGATAAGCTGTGACATCATCTATTGTCAGTAGTGATGTAATGATGGGTCAGTATTATCTTTATAGAGGTCATTATACAGGGAGGGGGAGGAGATAAGCTGTGACATCATCTATTGTGAGTAGTGATGTAATGATGGGTCAGTGTTATCTATATAGAGGTCATTATACAGGGAGGGGGAGGAGATAAGCGGTGACATCATCTATTGTCAGTAGTGATGCAATGATGGGTCAGTGTTAATTATGTAGAGGTCATGGAGGAGATAAGCTTTGACATCATCTATTGTCAGTAGTGAGGTAATGATGGGTCAGTGTTATCTATATAGAGTTCATTATACAGGGAGGGGGAGGAGATAAGCTGTGACATCATCTATTGTCAGTAGTGAGGTAATGATGGGTCAGTGTTATCTATATAGAGTTCATTATACAGGGAGGGGGAGGAGATAGGTTATTTATGTCTTTGTTGCTGCTCAATATCCTTTGTTCAGGGTCTCACGGACAAGTCTATTATATAAATGCGCAGACTTTAGCTGGAGACTGCTCAGTCGCGTTACACGGGAGACACAGACGATGTGCTCTATGGAAACGAGCGGCTGCACATCAGACAAAGCATCGGCAATGCTGCGGCATGAACTATCATATGCTCTTTATACCTTTTTAATAGAAAGTGTTCCCATGGGGGCTTTCTCCAACACTTCTCTAACAAAACCGTATCCCAGTTTATTAAAAAATCATATACAACAATGCCGCTTGCCAGTTTTTATAGTACTAATGAAAATTTGGTCCAAAGCTCTAAAACTATTTGGAAAACTGCCTAAAAATTCCCTGTCACAGCTGTTTAAACAGAAGGTGCTTGCACGCCATTCGTTAATACAGCGCCATACGGGACACAGTATGACCACCGCAATAACCAGTAAGTAACAGACTCAGTATGTGCATTACCGCGCCAAATATTCCGTATGCTGTGTGCAAAGCCAAACCTGGGGACGGAGATGTACCTTGATGACAGCAGAGATAATCTTTGTACATTGGAAATTTAAGATTTATTTAAAAGGTTTTATATTCTGATATAATAACGCGTTACTGGTTATACTCTGGAAACGGGATGGATAGCACTAGTGTCATCACTTCATTGTATCTGCTGTATGATGGCATCAAAACAAATGTGAATATGTTCCTAGTTAGGCTACATGCACACTGCCGTTGCACACTGCCGGCAGCGCAAGGGATAGAGGAGGAGGTGAGTGCTACTCACCCCCGCCCCCTCTCCATAGAAACATATGGAGCATGGCGCCATAACACGGGGAAAGATAGGACACGTCCTATCTTTTCCCGGTCTACGGAGCGGTACGGTCCCGCACGTGTGCTGCACCGTAACGCTCCCGCACAGGGCCGTGAGCCCATAGAAGTGTATGGGGGACGTATATCGGCCGTATATAAGTCGGCCGTATGTACGTCCCACATACATGTGTGTGAATGTAGCCTTACAGAGATATTTCAGGCTGCATTTGTCTTAAAGGGATCTTCCCAGAATCATGACATATTTACAGGCGGGGCTGAATGCAGAATTTGTCGCACTTGCACGACCACTTTACTTATTTGTCTATGGAAAATAACCGAGTTTGTAGACCGTTTTCGTTGTTTCCATAGACTCAAATAGATAGTAACGAACTTGGAATCCAGCACTCCAAAGAAAATTTCTATATTAGAAGCGACCTACGCGTTTCGAACGAAAAAATCTAGTTCTTAGTCATGACTAAAAATATGTGTGAGTGTCCAAATATGGATATTTTATTAAGGGGAAGGGGGGTCCCACGCCTGTAAAACCACGCCTGTTTCTCAATGCCCCTCCCCCCATCGTCATAGTTAAGTTTCTGAAACCCTTGATCAATGTGGGACAAGGCATTTGATGAAAACCTGATTGACTTTCATGTTTGTCAATGCAGGCGGCATAATCAGCGCAGCGCATGTTCGTTTTAGCTCAGATACAATTTACATCCGATGTCTCCGATATGTATTGTATTAATGCCTCGACTTCACGTCATACAGATTGTGTTAAGATGACTCTGTGGTGACATTTCCATGAGATGACACCTCACTTTGTCTCCGTAAAGTTGTAATTAATCTGCCGCATGAGCAGCGACGCCATTAACGTCCATGAGAAGAGCTGACAAAATGACTTTAATAAAAAAATAAAATGACTTCATGTTTTATCTGCGGCATTAACATAATTAAAGCTTTTGCTGCACATTTTTTTCTGTATTGTAGGACTTGTGTCTTCACTGTCATATTGTCTGTTGTGATGGGTTTTTGTCTATGCACTTTCATTTCATCACCTCTTGCTATGGAAGGTTTCGGTTCTGTTCACAAGGAGACGGGAAATGTAAAATGTGAATTGGGTTCTTCACCTGCCATGTAATGTACAATATAAGTGTCTTCTCATTTTACAAAAAGGCTGTGGATCCCCTAAAAGCAAACCTGTCACCAGAAATTGGCCTAATAAACCACTACCAGTAAGTTGTCAAGCAGAGGAGCAGCTTTTAGATGATGTTTCTTTCATGGCCTAGTGTGGTGGCATCATCCAGAAAATCAAATCTGAGGTGACATATAAATTGGATTGATGAAGTCAAGGAGGCGGAGAGTTTAAAATTAGTGTCAAACTCTCCCTGCCTCAGAATGCCTCTGTGTCACTAATTGAAGGTCCTTTGTCCAGGTACATCATTGACCAGATCTCCTGAAGTCCGGCACATGATGTCAATCAGAGGGGAGGAGGAATTTAGAGGTGGGAAGAGCTTGACTTCAATGTTAAACTCCCCGCCTCCCTGACTTTATACAACTAATTACATCTCACTTCAAAGTTGATTTTCTGGATGATGCCACCACACTGGACCATGAAAGAAACATTATCTAAAAACTGTTAATAGTTTAGTAAGCCAATTTCTGATGACAGGTTCCCTTTAAAGGAAATCTTTCAAATTCCATCAAGATAAACCAGGGACACTTACTGATAGATCCAGACACTATTGGGGTCATTCATCTTATTTCTGTCTTCTCTGTGCTCTTTTTGCGCCTGTTGTGCCTCTATTTTTTGCACCTCATTTGTCTTTGTTGTTTTGTCTTTTTGTCAAATGCAGGGTTTTTTGCACCTTATTAGGTGCAAATTTTAAAAAGGCACAATTTGTTGCGCAATTCATACCATTGCCTTTCCTACGCATGGTCAGTAGAAGGTAAAAACACAAAAACACAACACGCCTCGTGTTATAAAAACCAAATAAAATCAATGTCTAGTTAATGCGTTTCAGTATAAAACCTTCTTCAGACCTATATAGACACACAGCCAGACCAGCAGATGACATCATTTTATTTAGTTTTTATGCCTTTTTATGTCAAAATTTTCAATAAAATGAGTTTTATTTTATCGACTAAACATTGGAGTTGAATCAGTTTGTTAATGATGTTGATGCTCCTTTTTGGAATCGGATATTGGCGTCCCATGTTAGCCATCTGTTTTTTCCACTTTTGTAATCCACGCATGGTCAGGACTGGCATGTTATTACGCAATTATTTGCGCCCATGTAGGCACAATAGTGTAATAAATCAGGCGAAAAACATCTGTGAAGAGGCTCAATGTGATAATGTGATGATAAATAAGACGCAAAAACACACAGCGAATTGAGCGTAACATTCCAAAAAAGCATGAAATAGGTGTAAAACAGCCATTACGCAGCAAAAAGACGCAAAAACATAAAGGGCAAGGAAAAAAATTATAAATGACCCCCTATGACTGTGATAATCGTGTTATATTTGTTATTCAAGGCCTCCTTCCTTCTAAATTTTAAAATCATGCTAATAAGTCTCAAAGGTTACTGTGGGGGATTCCAGAGACTATGTACAGCAGAAACCAGAAGTTAACATACACTATGTAAAAAGACACATATGTTTTACTGATATGAAATCAGAGTAAACCTTTAGATCAGATTAGGATTACCAAAATTATTTATTTTTGCCAAATGGCAGAATAATGAGACTAGAGCCCCTCTGTGCTACAACTTTGCAGGCTTCTTCAGTGTACAAGAAGCACTTCCCCCCTCCCTCTGTGTGCTAAAACTTTCTCAGGTGCAATGAGATTACATCAGGCCGGGGCGAGGGAAAGTGCTGAGGGGGGGGGGGACGTTGAGCAGGGTTCACCCCTCCCCATCTCCAGCCCATCGATTCTACGTGTCCTGGCCTAGGCGTAGAATACATCTTGTGAAAAGGGCCTGATACTGACACATTGCATGATTTATAGGCTGTCAGAGATACATGTAGGTACAGTATGGGTGCAGGATGTCTGAGCCAAATTACAAGTTAAATAGTTGTGTGATGCCAAAAGCTCTGTTTGTTCTCCATGGAAGCCATAAATCTCGAGAAGAGTGATGGATCTATTTTCCAATAGCAATCCTTATATATAGACCTCACTTTGTGTCCATCAGGGTTCTGGTACATTTGTTTGGTAGCACTGCCTGTGATGGGTACTAGTGCTCACAGTGCTATAGGGCACAGAAGTTCTCGCCCGGATCTCACATTTATTTAAGTCACTTTCCATTGAAAGGTGCTTGGACAATGAAGTTCCCTATTTCATTAGCGTTCTGCAAAAGTGTCTTTATAAACCCATCGATTTCTCCAATTTTTGACCTTTGCTTGATCTACTGCCTAAAACCAATGTTTATCTACCCTAACCTCGGCCTGTTTTCTTTATCAATCTTTACCAACTCTTTGGTTCCATGCGACCATCTGGGTCAGTCATTACTACACTGAGACTTGTCCTGTGGTAGCAACTTAGTGGTTCCTTATATTCTAGATTCGACGTTCTTTGGTTAAGATTGCAGCCAACTTAGACAACGACCTCAGGAGTAACCACAAGGATATAAAAACTAGAGCCTACATATGATAATTTAGAGTACAGGTCCACCTAACCATACATCTTGAGAACATACATGATCCTGCCCATGGCTCCACTATGTTATCTGTAGTTCCTGGGGTTCACGGCTCAACGACCTCAGGAGTAACCACAAGGATATAAAACTAGAGCCTACATAATATAATTTAGAGTACAGGTCCATCTAACCGTACATCTTGAGAACATACATGATATTGCCCTTGGCTCCACTATGTTATCTGTAGTTCCTGGGGTTCACGGCTCAACGACCTCAGGAGTAACCACAAGGATATAAAACTAGAGCCTACATATTATAATTTAGAGTACAGGTCCATCTAACCATACATCTTGAGAACATACATGGTCCTGCCCTTGGCTCCACTATGTTATCTGTAGTTCCTGGGGTTCACGGCTCAACGACCTCAGGAGTAACCACAAGGATATAAAACTAGAGCCTACATATTACAATTTAGAGTACAGGTCCATCTAACCATACATCTTGAGAACATACATGGTCCTGCCCTTGGCTCCACTATGTTATCTGTAGTTCCTGGGGTTCACGGCTCAACGACCTCAGGAGTAACCACAAGGATATAAAACTAGAGCCTACATATTATAATTTAGAGTAGAGGTCCATCTAACCATACATCTTGAGAACATACATGGTCCTGCCCTTGGCTCCACTATGTTATCTGTAGTTCCTGGGGTTCACGGCTCACGTCTGAAGTCCAACATTTAAAGCGATCAGGAATGTCCTGGCTCAAATCAACCTTCACACCCAGGGCTTGTGAACAAGAGGAGTTCTGCATTCCCGTGGTAGCATTTCTTCCCATTGATAAGGGTGTCTGGCAGCCATAGGTGAAGCATCGGCCTCAGTATCTGTGTGTGTATATACATGCACTAGGCAGGGTGGTCATGTGAATTTACTGGGATACTTGTATCATCTGTTTTGTCTCATTGTTTCTGCTGAATGTGACAGTGAGACAAAGCAGGTAGTGAATGTGTTGGTGCTCTGGACTATGTCTTGTTCCTTCTTGATAGCAGTCTCCCTGTCTGCACAGTCAGCCTTCAAGCCTTCTCCACAGACGCCTCTTGTTTTTCCCCCTCTGTTCTCTTTTATTATTACACTTCAACCTCTTGACAATTTTCTTTTCTCCTCCTTTGTCCCAAGAGCAGATTGTCCAAATTCTTTCTCCTTTGATGAATGAAAGGAATATCTGTTTCCAGGTCTGAGGACTAGTTAATGTACTTGTAAACAGTCTCTGCTGGTCAATGGATCATGGCGTCATCTAGCATCCAGCCTGAGACCCCCTGTCCTGTATACAGCGATGTGGGGTCACCAGGGGATGGGCAGATGTTTCTACATCATGTGATATCACATTGTCATATAATGTTATATATTATGTCACTGCTATTAATGAGAACGTTGATGTTTTTCTCCCTAATGTATCTATATTTTCTATCTATCCAAGTAAAAAATCAAGTTGCTTAATAAACCCAGAGTGAAAATGCTACATAAAGAAATATAGACATTTTTTATCAAAACATATTTATTTATTTAGAATTTTTCAGTATATTGATATTATAGTATACATGATTATGGTGCACAAGTGTAATTCCTATACTATGTCACTGTAAAATATATGTTACTGTGACATCACTGTGTGTATTATCCCTGTACTGTGACATCACTGTGTGTATTATCCCTGTACTGTGACATCACTGTGTGTATTATCCCTGTACTGTGACATCACTGTGTGCATTATCCCTGTACTGTGTCATCATTGTGTGTAATACCACTGTACTGTGACATCACTGTGTGTATTATCCTGTACTGTGACATCACTGTGTGTATTATCCCTGTACTGTGACATCACTTTGTGTATTATCCCTGTACTGTGACATCACTGTGTGTATTATCCCTGTACTGTGACATCACTGTGTGTATTATCCCTGTACTGTGACATCACTGTGTGTATTATCCCTGTACTGTGACATCACTGTGTGTATTATCTCTGTACTGTGACATCACTGTGTGTATTATCCCTGTACTGTGACATCACTGTGTGTATTATCCCTGTACTGTGTCATCATTGTGTGTAATACCACTGTACTGTGACACCACTGTGTGTATTATCCTGTACTGTGACATCACTGTGTGTATTATCCCTGTACTGTGACATCACTGTGTGTATTATCCCTGTACTGTGACATCACTGTGTGCATTATCCCTGTACTGTGTCATCATTGTGTGTAATACCACTGTACTGTGACATCACTGTGTGTATTATCCTGTACTGTGACATCACTGTGTGTATTATCCCTGTACTGTGACATCACTTTGTGTATTATCCCTGTACTGTGACATCACTGTGTGTATTATCCCTGTACTGTGACATTACTGTGTGTATTATCCCTGTACTGTGACATCACTGTGTGTATTATCCCTGTACTGTGACATCACTGTGTGTATTATCTCTGTACTGTGACATCACTGTGTGTATTATCCCTGTACTGTGACATCACTGTGTGTATTATCCCTGTACTGTGTCATCATTGTGTGTAATACCACTGTACTGTGACACCACTGTGTGTATTATCCTGTACTGTGACATCACTGTGTGTATTATCCCTGTACTGTGACATCACTGTGTGTATTATCCCTGTACTGTGACATCACTGTGTGCATTATCTCTGTACTGTGTCATCATTGTGTGTAATACCACTGTACTGTGACATCACTGTGTGTATTATCCTGCACTGTGACATCACTGTGTGTATTATCCCTGTACTGTGACATCACTTTGTGTATTATCCCTGTACTGTGACATCACTGTGTGTATTATCCCTGTACTGTGACATCACTGTGTGCATTATCTCTGTACTGTGACATCACTGTGTGTATTATCCCTGTACTGTGACATCACTGTGTGTATTATCCCTGTACTGTGTCATCATTGTGTGTAATACCACTGTACTGTGACATCACTGTGTGTATTATCCTGTACTGTGACATCACTGTGTGTATTATCCCTGTACTGTGACATCACTGTGTGTATTATCCTGTACTGTGACATCACTGTGTGTATTATCCCTGTACTGTGTCATCACTGTGTGTATTACCCTTGTACTGTGACATCACTGTGTGTATTATCCTGTACTGTGACATCACTGTGTGTATTATCCCTGTACTGTGTCATCACTGTGTGTATTACCCTTGTACTGTGACATCACTGTGTGTATTATCCTGTACTGTGACATCACTGTGTGTATTATCCCTGTACTGTGACATCACTGTGTTTATTATCCCTGTACTGTGACATCCCTGTGTGTATTATCCTTGTACTGTGACATCACTGTGTGTATTATCCCTGCACTGTGATATCACTGTGTGTATTATCCCTGTACTGTGACATCACTGTGTGTAGTATCCATGTACTGTAACATCACTGTGTGTATTATCCCTGTACTGTGACATCACTGTGTGTAGTATCCATGTACTGTAACATCACTGTGTGTATTATCCCTGTACTTTGACATCACTGTGTGTATTATCCCTGTACTGTGACATCACTGTGTGTATTAACCCTGTACTGTGGCATCACTGTGTGTAATATCCCTGCACTGTGGCATCACTGTGTGTATTATCCCTGTACTGTGACATCACTGTGTGTATTAACCCTGTACTGTGGCATCACTGTGTGTAATATCCCTGCACTGTGGCATCACTGTGTGTATTATCCCTGTACTGTGACATCACTGTGTTTATTATCCCTGCACTGTGACATCACTGTGTGTATTATCCTGTACTGTGATATCACTGTGTGTATTATCCCTGTACTGTGACATCACTGTGTGTGTTATCCTTGTACTGTGACATCACTGTGTGTATTATCCCTGTGCTGTGACATCACTGTGTGTATTATCTCTGTACTGTGACATCACTGTGTGTAATATCCCTGTAATGTGACATCACTGTGTGTATTATCCCTGTACTGTGACATCACTGTGTGTATTATCCCTGTACTGTGACATCACTGTGTGTATTATCCCTGTACTGTGACATCACTGTGTGTATTATCTCTGTACTGTAACATCACTGTGTGTATTATCCCTGTACTGTGACATCACTGTGTGTATTATCCCTGTACTGTGACATCACTGTGTGAATCAGGGACATCACTGTATTATCCTGTACTGTGACATTGCTGCTTGTATTAACCCTGTACTGTGACATTGCTGTGTGTATTATCCTGTACTGTGACATCACTGTGTGTATAATCCCCTGTACTGTGACATCACTGTTTGTATAATCCCCTGTACTATGACATCACACACTGTGTGTATTATCCATGCAGTGTCCCCTATTTAAGGACACCCGACATACAGTCGACCCCTAGTTACAGACGGACCCCTCTGCCCACTGTGACCTCTGGTGAAGTCTCTGGATGCTTTACTATAGTCCCAGACTGCAATAATCAGCTGTAAAGTGTCTGTAATGAAGCTTTACTGATAATCCTTAGTCCCGATACAGAAAAAAATGCTGAAACTCCAATTGTCACTGGGGCCAAAAAAACATTTTTTCTGGATCTACAATTATAAAATATACAGTTCCGACTTACATACAAATTCAACCTAAGAACAAACCTATGGCACCTATCTTGTACGTAACCCGGGGATTGCGTGTATTACTGAGATACTATAGGTATGTCCATGTAAAAACGTAAGCCCTGGTAAAATTACATTATTCTTTCCCCAATATTGAAGCCCCCATCTCCAAAATTGTCTAAATAGATAACAATGGCGCATCGCTTCTACCCAAATCATTGCAAAACTAATAGGCAAGGTAGAAACTAATTTGAGGAGCGCCAGCTTTCTGTTCTGGAAATTCAGGTAATGTATTCCTGCTCCTAAATTGTATTTGAGGAAGTGTTATTAATTTCATATATCAAGTTGGTAGTGGCCATCTGTTCCCTCCACGCTGCTTCGTCTCCCTCCATCTGCCCTGTTTTTCTTCTGCTAATCGGGTGGCAAAAGCTCAGATGATCAGGAAGTTTTCCTCTGACTTTTGATTTGTCACTCATCATGGCGCCAGCTGTGCGGTTTTCACAGCGTTGCACGGTAGTCGCAGCCGAATGTAAAAAAAAATTAAAAATCGGAAGCCTTCTGCATTTTTCTCCTTCCTTTGTAACTTGGAATAAACCCTCCGCGTTTCTGTTAGGCAGATTACACTCGGCGCGCGCTGACAATCCGCTCTCCGAGCATAAATTTGTTTGCTTGAATATAAATGAATGTGGAAAAGTCTTATAATATTACAGAATACAGACAGCGGGGAAGCATCTCGAGTGCGGAGAGACCGTGCAGTTTTACACTACAAAGAACATCAGAATAAATTGGTGTGAAGCTTTAGTGTGGAGGAATTATACCAACGGGAGCGGCTGGAGGGAGATTTCGTGTACACCTTTGTATTATTCTAGAGACTTCTGGCAACATTGGATCACAGCCGCCATCTTGAAAAAACGAAGGAAGAAGAAACAAAGTTAAACGCTGTTAAACGCGGCGTCAACAAGATAGTTTATGGGCAGCATGGTGGCTGAGTGATTAGCACTACAGCCTTGCAGCGCTGGAGTCCTGAGTTCAAGTCCAACCCAGGTCAACATCTGCAAAGAGTTTGTATGTTTCCTCCCGGTACTCCGGTTTCCTCCCACACTCCAAAACACACTGGTAGGTTGATTAGATTGTGAGGCCCATTGAGGACGCAGACCAATTTAGCAAACTCTGTGCAGCGCTGCGTAATCTGTAGGCGCTATATAAAGAATTATTTAGAGATCATCAAAGATTTGCTTCGTAGAAACTTCTCCAAATGTTTCTAAAGATTTGGTTTTGTACTGAATCTTCACGGACTGAAGAAATGTTGCTGTGATGGTCCTGGAATTTGGTCTATGACTCCTTCTAGTACATTAAAACACTGATTTTTCATAAAAAGCGCCTATATCTTTATGTTAGTCTGTATATTTTTTTTGCCATTTATTCTGTTGCCCTTGTCCCCCTCCCTGAGCTCTGTGATAATAGATAGCGGTAGCTACCCACCAAAACATCTGTCCAAAGCGAAGCAGAAAAGATTTGGATTCCTTTTACTCTTGGAGTACATGTGCCATGCTGCTCCATTCAGTGGGACAGATTTACTTACCCGGTCCTGTCGCGATCCCGTGGTGCGTTGTCCGATGAGGATTTGGGTCTGCTGCAATTCACCAAGATCGTGCGCCCGAGTTCCTGCATCCGTCGCTTCTGCGCCGAGGTCCGCCGGAGTTCACCTGCTTTTTCCTGGTGCCGGTGAGTGCGTGTCTTGCGACAAATTTCTAAATGTTAAATCCTGCGCGTTGTCCAAATCCGTCGGGTTGTGCAACGGCCCGCCCCCTGATTTCTGTCGTGTGCAAGCCGGCGCCAAAATTCGATCCTGTGTGCCAAAATACTAAAAGTGTTGCAAGATCAAGCACTCACATGCACTGAGAAGAAGCAGGTGAACTCTGGCGGACCTCGGCGCAACAGCGACACCTGGTGGATGTCGGGCGCACAACCTTAGTGAATCCTGGCAGAACTCGAATCCACGTCGGACAACGCGCCGCGGGATCGCGACAGGACCGGGTATGTAAATGAGCCCCACTGTGTGTATTATCCCTGTACTATAACATCACTATGTATTATTCCTGAAGTGTGACATCACTGTGTGTATTATCCCAGTACTGTGACATCACTGTGTGTATTATCCCTGTACTGTGACATCACTGTGTGTATTATCCCTGTACTGAGACATCACTGTGTGTATTATCCCTGTACTGAAACATCACTGTGTGTATTATCCCTGTACTGTGACATCACTGTGTCTATTATCCCTGTACAGTGACATCACTGTGTGTATTATACCTGTGCTGTGATATCACTGTGTGTGTTATGTCTGTACTGTGACATCACTGTGTGTGTTATCCCTGTACTGTGACATCACTTTGTGTATTATCCCTGTACTGTGACATCACTGTGTGTATTATGTCTGTACTGTGACATCACTGTGTTTGTTATCCCTGTACAGTGACATCACTGTGTGTGTTATCCCTGTACTGTGACATCACTGTGTGTATTATCCTGTACTGTGACATCACTGTGTGTATTATCCCTTTACTGTGCCGTCACTGTGTGTATTATCCCTTTACTGTGCCGTCACTGTGTGTATTATCCCAGTACTGTAACATCACTATGTGTATTATCCCTGTACTGTGACATCACTGTGTGTATTATCCCTGTGCTGTGACATTACTGTGTGTGTTATCCCTGTGTAGTGACATCACTGTGTGTATTATCCCTGTACTGTGACATCACTGTGTGTATTATCCCTGTACTGTGACATCGCTGTGTGTATTATACCTGTGCTGTGACATCGCTGTATGCATTATCCCTGTACTGTGGCATCGCTGTGTGTATTACCCCTGTACTGTGGCATCACTGTGTGTATTACCCCTGTACTGTGACATCACTCTGTATAGAGGAATAGTCACAATTGTATATTACTTTTAGAGATGAGCGAGCACTAAAATGCTCGGGTGCTCGTTATTCGAGACGAACTTTTCCAGATGCTCGAGTGCTCGTCTCGAATAACGAGCCCCATTGAAGTCAATGGGAGACCCGAGCATTTTTTTAATAAAACTGAACAGTAAAAGAACAGTGCAAAAAAAAAATTCCAGATGTTTGCAGATGTTTTACTTGTAAGAACACATTGAAATAACACTATTCTTCACTTTGCAGGTGTTCGCGCGTGTCTCCCGCTAAGTTAGGAGATGTGCACGAACATCTGTAATGTGAAGAATAGTGTTCTTTCAATGTGTTCTGCACTTAAATGCTCCTGTGTTCACTGTCTTTAATGTTTTAATTCTATTCTTCACTTTGCAGGTGTGCGCGCGTGTCTCCCGATAGGTTCAGAGATACGCGCGCACAGCTGCAAAGTGAAGAATAGAATTAAAACATTAAAAACAGTGAATACAGGAGCATTTAAGTGCAGAACACATTGAAAGAACACTATTCTTCACATTACAGATGTTCCGAACATCTCCTAACTTAGCGGGAGACACGCGCGAACACCTGGAAAGTGAAGAATAGTGTTATTTCAATGTGTTCTTACAAGTAAAACATCTGCAAACATGTGTAATATTTTTTTTTTTTACAATAAAAATACTTTTATTCAATTTATTTTATTAATTTACTGCTCGATCTCGAGCCGGCGAGATACTCGTCCGAGTAACGAGCCGGTCCGAGTATGCTAATACTCGACCGAGCAGTATACTCGGACGAGTATACTCGCTCATCTCTAATTACTTTCATGATTTTGATGCAGATTTTCCAGCACAGCATATTAATGTCACCTCAGCTCTGCTACATCATTACAGAGCAGCACAGTCTCTTCTTACAGCTTCAGGGTATCCTGCATATTGCTTATAATTTGGAATATGAGATATTTGTCAAGGTGTTATAACCAATCCTTACTTTTGATGAGTGTGAAGACATTGCTGTGTGAAATTCCCATCCCATAATTTTCCCTGTACACCGCGCACTGACACAGAGCTGTGAGCTCCTCTCCTGCTATAGATAACACTTACACAGCTCATTTACAAAGTTGCTGTTTTTGCAGCATTTGTGCATTAACTGCAGATGTAAGTGTCCTGTGGCCGCTCAGGCGGCGCCCCGTATATGTCCCTGTAGACTGCAATGAACCTTATGTTCACTTCTCAAAGTTGTGAGATCTGAGGGTTTCTGGGAGTAGAAAGTTCTCATTCCTGAGACTAAACCTACAGATGGGATATATAGTGAGCTACCTTTCTGATATGGGGTGTATCAGTCCCTTACACACAAGTGAGTGTGATGTGTCCAACTGGCAGCAGGTCCCCGCTGGGATGTCGGGCCCGAATGCTGAGTGACCAGCACTTCACATCAGTTTTGGTTGCTCAGCATTTGGACCGGATGTCCCAGCCAGCACATGCTATGAGTTGGACGCATCACACTCACTCGCGTGTAAGGGACCTTACACTCTCTTTCAAGAGAGAAGGTAAAGCATTTTTCATTAAAGTGATTATGGAGCTACAGTCGCGTAACAAATGTCATGAAACCTCCATTATTCATGAAATGCCCAGCAGCAGCCTCCCCTCACTAATAAACTGTCCACAGCAGAGCTCCTCCATCACTACTGAAATGTCCAGCAGCCTCCCCTCACTAATGAAATGACCAGTAGAAGCCTCCCCTCACTAATGAAATGTCCACAGCATACTTGCCGAATGTATTTTATCCTCATATGAAATAAAGAAGACACTATTTTTGAGTGCCAATTTTTTTCTTTTTTATTGCATTGCTGATGTCTTCCTCTATGTATGCAGAGCACCACCCAGATTTGTTTTCTTTATGCCACCTCTAAACCAGCAGTGAGATTTATGGAAGTACAGATAGTGCCCCTTTCTTTTTCAAATCTTCATATTGGACTAATGAAATGTCCACAGCAGCCTCCCCTCACTAATGAAATGTCCACAGCAGCCTCCTCTCACTAATGAAATGTCCACAGCAGAGCCCCTTCATCGCTACTGAAATGTCCAAAGCAGAGTTCCTCCATTGCTACTGAAATGTCCAGCAGCCTTCCATCCCTAATAAAATGTCCACAGCAGAGCTCCTCCATCGCTACTGAAATGTCCACAGCAGAGCTCCTCCATCGCTACTGAAATATCCACAGCAGAGCTCCTCCATCACTACTGAAATGTCCACAGCAGAGCTCCTCCATCACTACTGAAATGTCCACAGCAGAGCTCCTCTAAAGCTACTGAAATGTCCACAGCAGAGCTCCTCTAAAGCTACTGAAATGTCCACAGCAGAGCTCCTCTAAAGCTACTGAAATGTCCACAGCAGAGCTCCTCCATCACTACTGAAATGTCCACAGCAGAGCTCCTCCATCACTACTGAAATGTCCACAGCAGAGCTCCTCCATCGCTTATGAAATGCCCAGCAGAATGAAATGTCCACAGCAGATTAATGAAATGTCCACAGCAGAGCTCCTCCATCACTACTGAAATGTTCATCAGCCTCCCCTCACTAATGAAATGTCCACAGCAGAGCTCCTCCATCACTAATGAAATGTCCACAGCAGAGCTCCTCCCTCGCTACTGAAATGTCCACAGCAGAGCTCCTCTAAAGCTACTGAAATATCCACAGCAGAGCTCCTCCATCGCTACTGAAATGTCCACAGCAGAGCTCCTCCATCGCTACTGAAATATCCACAGCAGAGCTCCTCCATCGCTACTGAAATGTCCAAAGCAGAGCTCCTCCATCGCTACTGAAATGTCCACAGCAGAGCTCCTCCATCGCTACTGAAATATCCACAGCAGAGCTCCTCCATCGCTACTGAAATGTCCAAAGCAGAGCTCCTCCATCGCTACTGAAATGTCCACAGCAGAGCTCCTCTATCGCTAATGAAACATCTAGCAGCAGCTTTCCCTCACTAATGAAATGTTCAGCAGCATTTCTTATTAACTTTTTACTATTTTCTGTTCATACCCTAATTTTGCCAATTGTCGGAAAACCCTTCAAGTCAATAATGTAAAATTGTAGCAATATCTCCCATTTGCTGTGTTGTATAGCTACCAGCAGTAAAACAGTTAACCTTCATATGACGCTAAAAAGTCAAAATGCTAATTTATTCCGATCCGCTCACAAATTGCCATTGTTTACCGCTGTGTGTACATGGGTGATTACTTTAAATCAAAAAGTAAGACTAAGATATGAAAACCCTTTCGTCGCCCGCTGTGCATTTTTGTCCTTGATTTTCTGGACCATGAAGAGTGATTTCTGATATGTGCGTTCACAGTAATGACAGACGACGCACTGAAGGTCCTCCTAGCAACATAACCGCAAGGATACAGAACATGTGATCTCAACATGTTGGACAATTTACCGACATATGGTGCGCACAGCATTGTGGGATCCGCCTGACCCTGATAAAGCCGCACATAACAGGTGGCTCTCATTATTATGGTGGCAGAAACTAAATGTAGCAACGATGGATGTGACATCACTAGAGTGACAGATTTATCACTAGACGGTAATGCAGCTACATAGAGACGCAGCCCTGGCCCTATGACAGGTCACATAATCTCCTGCCTCCATACTACACTAAAAATGCATCACCTATATGGGTGTTACATGAAGTGCTACTATTCACAATGTGGGAAGGGAAATTAAAAAATTTGGATTGTTATTAATGACTAAGACCAGTTATACACAAGTGAGTTTGTTCCGACAAACTCACTCCATGGCACACATTTATCTTAAAGGGGATGTCCAATTTCAACTAATAATTGACATTGTTTGTGTATTGAAAACTTATAAAACTTCCCAATATACTTTTCTGAATCTTTTCTTTGCAGTTTTCTAGATCTCTGCTTTGTGCTTTGGTACCTGGTAATTTGGTGTCACACAGGTTTCCGGCTTGTTATATACCTGGTCATGTGATGTCACACAGGTGCACAGCTCATTATATCCCAGGTCATGTGATGCCACACAGGTGCCCGGCTCATTATACATCCCTGGTCATGTGAATTCACATAGGTGCACGGCTCATTGTATACCTGCTTATGTGATGTCACACAGATGCACGGCTTGTTTTATCCCCGGTCATGTCATGCACATAGGTGCACGGCTTGTTATATCCGGGATCCTTTGATGTTACACAGGTGCACAGATTGTTTTATCCCTGATCATGTGATGTCACACTGGTGCACAGCTCGTTATATCCCTGGTCATGTGATGTCACACAGGTACAATGCTCATTTTGTCCACGGTCATGTGATGTCACACAGGTACAATGCTCATTTTGTCCCCGGTCATGTGATGTCACACAGGTGCACGGCTCATTATATCCCTGATGATGTGATGTCAAACAGGTACAATGCTCAATTTGTCCCTGGTCATGTGATATCACACAGGTGCACGGCTCATTATATATATCCCTAATCGTGTTATGGCACACAGGTGCACGGCTCCCTGGTCATGTCTTATAATATAGAGTAATTGGAGCTGTGTGGTATCACATGACCAGGAACCATTTTATTATACACAGGAAGTAAACAATAAAGCTTCATGTTGAATGACAAAAAGCCGAGATCCAGAAAACCGTTAGGAAGTATATTGGAAAAGATCATTCTGCACACCCTGAGCAGAATAACGAGATTACATCCTTTATTTATGAAAGGAACAGGCTCTTGTTGTAAGTATTTGGCTCCAATGTCGCAGGGCGTTCCTGTCCCCACGGCACACATGAAAAGTCGCTGGCTGCGCCTATTTATACACCAGCCACCTGCCGAATACCTCTGGAGGCCTAAGCCTCTTGATGTATCTGTCTGCTTCAGAGGGGTGGACACATGATAAATAACCCCCATGATCTTTGTTTTGATTGATGAGATTCTTACCTTTATAATGCCACCAGAACCATGTCTGCAGCTGCTGTAGAGCCCAAGATACGAGTGTCTGACAGCATCTTCACCTAACTCCTTTAAAGGAAACCTACCACTTGAAGTGGCAGGTATAAGAGGGAACTACCGAGCACCAGCTCAGGGTGAGCTGGTGCCGGAGCTTATTTTTGTTAGTGTTTTAAACCGCAGTATCGCGGTTTAAAACACTTTTTAAAATTTATGGCCAGAGCTGCTTCGGCACAGGGAGGTACGCGCTCGGCGCTTACCATGCGCGCGACCGTGCACGCGGCTACATAGGAAGTGAAGAAGAGCCGTGCGCACGGTCGGGCGCATGGTGCGCCGAGCGCGTACCTCCCTGAAAGTTTAAAAAGTGTTTTAAACCACGATACTGCGGTTTAAAACACTAACAAAAATAAGCTCCGACACCAGCTCACCCTGAGATGGTGCTCGGTAGTTCCCTCTTATACCTGCCACTTCAAGTGGTAGGTTTCCTTTAAGCCAAAAAGTGCCTTTTTTAACTAATTTCATATGAAAATTTTTATTGTATATTTTTTATTGTCATTTAGCTAAGTTGGCAAGTTTATACATGCCTTTGAAATCCAAAAGAAAACTGTAGCCTTGAAGGGAACCTGTCACCAGAGACCTAATTTTAACGAAAGACAGGTTGAAGAAGCCCACCTGCAGTGCAAATCTGCCTTTCTGCTTTCTCTAAGCATTTGCATTACAATATAATCATTTGTTACACTCTGTCAGGGTGTGTTACACCTTGACAGAATCCTCTATGTAGTCCCAGGGGTTGTTTTAAAAAAACAATACGTGACTTTTTTGTGCTGCTCACTCCTCAGCTCTTAGCCCCCCACCTTTGTGCTCCTGTACAGCTCCTCCCTCTTGTTCCTTAACAGAGCTTACAGCCTGGTGAGAAGACAAGTCACATGTTGTTTTTTTGAATGCATCCAAACCAAAGCCCAACCCCTAGGACTACACAGAGGATTCTGTCAGGGTGCAATGTAAGTTATAACACACAATTCTATTGTAATGCAAATGCTGAGAAAAAGCAGAAAGTCAGAGGTGCAAAGGAGCTGTAATGGGCTTGTAAACCTATCTTGAGTGAAAATGAGGTCCCCGTTGACGGGTTCCCTTTAAGAGGTTTAAGTTCAAGTGGAAGTGTCCTACACTGCTCATCCTGACTGTCTTACAATAGCCATTTTCTTTTTGTAAGACTCCTTTTGTAACTATGTAGCATCAGCCACTCCATTTACTGACAAACTGTACTGGATCCACCAAGGCTTTATTGGCAAGTATCCTCTTAGTGCTTTATACTTTGTGTCTTACATTTCCCTTACAGAAGATGATTTTTGATGACTTCATACCCCAGATACAGTGCGCGTTGTGACTACATTTCTGGCCGCCTCGTATTCTTAGAGTTCAGCAGAGTTGAAGCCAGAATATCACAGCTGCGGAGGAGCGCGCTCAGCTCCACACAGCTGCACCGATCCGGTGCCATAAATACCTGGGAGAGATACTTTTATTGATTCATCATTTAATACAATATCACGGGGGAGATTTCATTATTTCTCCTGCTGAGAGACTTAAGAAAATGTGATGATGTAGGCAGAATAACTTCCTATATTCCTGTGTAGGATAGCCCTGGTTTTCCATGTGCTTATAGGGTGTGTCTGTTATGAGATAGACCTGATGTTACTGGATTTACAGCTGTTGGGGTACCACAGAGGTCAGTGGTGGGGTCTGTCGAACACTTAATGTTGATCTCATCCTGGAGTTCTGGTAACTGTACATGATATTACTTGTGTGGATGAGTTAAAACAGTGGACAGGGGCGTAATTTGAGGAGGTGCAGAGGTTGCGGTCGCACCTGGGCCCAAGAGGTTTAGGGGGCCGTTATGGTGTCACTTTCCCATATGAGAAGACTATTACTATAAACCATACATTATAGTCGGGGCCTGGCACAGACTTTGCACTGGGGCCCATCAGCTTTGAGTTACGCCACTAACAGTGGACCCTCTCATTCCAGAGAAAAAAGCACTGGCCAAATAATAACTAATTATTTCTATGGGTTGGGACATAAATTTTCAATCAGTTGAGGTCCAATCTTCAGAACACCCACTGGTAACAAGAGGGAAAGGGCAGCAGCATTCGCAGTAGCACTCCGGACCATAAAGGTTCTTTCTTTGGGTGCAGCGACATGGTGCGTTCTTGGTGCTTTTTTTGGTGCTTTTTAAAAGCTGCTTACACTTCCAGAAATGAAGAAAAATAGATTCAAACCAGCCAAATGCACGGAAAATCTGTTTAAATAAGCCCAAAAACACACTGTGTGACCGCACCCTTAGTGCAGGTATGTAAGTGTCCTGTATTGCAGCTCAGGAAGGGCCTGTAGTATCCTTAGCAGTCTTACTCATATTGACAGTAGTGGATTATAATATAGGCGGTTTGGGCAGTGGTCTTCTAGGGGGCCCATGACCACCCATGTTTCTCTCAATAAACATGTACACAATAACCATTTCAGGACTTTTCTCTAATATATATATATATATATATATATATATATATATATATATATATATATATATACACTCAAGTATAAGCTGAGTTTTTCAGCACAAAAAATGTGGGCTTATACTCGAGTCAAGAAAAAAAAGAAATGCATTTCCCACCCTAGGCCTATACTCGAGTCAATAGGTTTTACCTGTTTTTTTGTGGCAAAATTAGGTAACTCGGCTTATAATTGGGTCAGCTTAGACTCGAGTATATACAGTATATATATTTTTATACATTATTACTGTATACTCTTGTTCTGCAAGTAATATTATATTTTATATAATGCGTTCTGTAATGAGATGGATTCATGCATGCCCTGCCTGTAAAGGTTAACACTCTACATAGACCATGGCAGCAAGACCTACATCTACCATCTGTAGTACTTTATTCCTACAATGATCGCTTACATGTGATTATCCCTTGGAGTACAACCCATTAAACCCTCAGTGATAACAAAACCCTCTCCCGATCCTATTAATTCCTTGCTCTTCTCTCTATGGCACTGTCAGTGTGGGCTATTTGAACACATTCCTTTTTCTGCTTCTTAAGCCAACTTCTGTGCTAGAGATCCTTGAAGTTACCACCAGCTGTTTTTTGGCCTGTACAGAAGGCCCGAGCACCTGCTATTTTCCATTCCCTACTAGCGTATGTGTGTCTTCCTCTACGAGCTGGGTCTCCGTGTCCTTTTGTGTCTGTTCCTTAAAATAGTCTGGCATCTAATTTAGTATTCCCCTAGCATGGCACCTACAGCATCCATTTTCCTACGATTTTTCCTGAGAAACTTCAAAGGAGAACTTGAAGAAAAAGTTATTTTCAGCCACTCCATGTGACCTAAATGATCAATTGTAGCAGCACAGTAGAAAATGTATAGAAGGTTTTATAAATAGTGATGAGCAGACCTGTTCAGTTTCGGCTTTTCTGATTTTGTTTGACTCTTGAACAAAATTTTGGCTTGGGTACCCAAACCTGAACGGCAACAACCACCTTTTATTGCCCCCGCAATTTTCCCAAAAATCATTACTCCCTGATGGGGAACAAAGATCCTAGGGGTATTTAAATGCTGCCACCAGCTTCATGGCTGAAGACCAAGTTCAGGAACTCGACCCTTAAATTTTCGAGTCTGTGTCGAACATTGTTGGTTTGCCAAATTTTCTGAAAATTCAAGGAGGCTCCCAATTAAGAAGAGACCCTCTACAGTCCCAGAAAGCTGGAGAATGTCTGGAGCCCAACAAATTTTAAAGCATTTTACATGTGGTGGGCAAATATATTTCTGTCATGCCCCGTTTTCATGGCGCACAGCAAATGTAGGTGGGTCACAATCCAAAATTGACAAACATATATGGGATGAGGCTTAGAGAAAGAAATAGAAAGTTTTTGTTACCGCAGACAAAATTAGAAGACATCTCCTTTAAATAATTCAAAAATACATAAAAGCTGCAGTGGAGTAATAGGCGGAGTTAGCAGGAGTCTGCAGAAGACCAATGATGAACTGTTACTACATTCTGATTGCAAGGGGACTGCCATTGTGCCTCCATAGTTATTCATATTCCTTTCCTAGTATTCTTAAAAAAGCAACTATTCCCCATTGCCTGCTCTGCACTGATGGAGAGCGGCCACCACTGAAACAGCCATTATCTGTAAATGGGCCGATTTCGGCTCAGTCCTGAATCATGCCACAGAGTCCGGCATTGAATCATCTGGAGCTGCCTACTAATGGATGGCATTGGAAGAGGAGAGTGCCTCATACCACACCATTTTAATAAAGCAATTTAATGGTGAATGTCAATTTAGTGGGAGGAAGAATGGAGCCTGATAAGGGGAGCAGGAAAAATTTTGCCCTGATATTTTGTTCTCAATGATGCAAGGAATCCTGTCCACTGAACTGTGCTCGGTCTCTTGTATCCGACCAACACCAGGGTCCAATTCCACATATTAACACGTTTGTGTTTAGGGGAACTTAAAGGACATCTACCATCAGGATGAAGAAATGTAAACCAAGCACACTGACATACTACACTTCTAAGGATACTAAGGATCTACACTTTAAGCTTCTTATGCTCTTGTTTTTAATAAAAAAAGCTTTGAAAATTTTGCAATTGAACCTGAGGGGATCCAGGCTCTGTTAACACCTATGGAGTAAAAACCATGGAATAATAAGCTAAAAGTGAGCAGAACAGCCAAGAGGGGGCACATAATAGTATGACAGTATATGCTTGGTTTACAATCCTTCATCCTGGTGGTAGATATTCTTTAATGTGATAAGCATTCTCATTGCACACCTAATAATACTTAAAGCAGGACTATAAAGTTGATTGTGAATCAACATAACTGCCAGCGTGGAGAGGTGGCTATAATTGGGATTGTCTTCTGCTGGAATTGTGAACCTTGGCCCACTGTAGGATCATTACTATGGGTGTGTTTTCACGTTTCAATTGGTCAGTAATGAGAACCACTTGTTTTGCATTGTTTATGCAGTCGGGTCAACCCCCCCCCCCATTCTGGTTGACTTGCGTTCTAAACTCAAGTTGATCGGAAACCTATAGTCGGCTGGTTTACCTTTGCATTTTATGGCAATTATTTATTGCTATTAAATAGTAATAGAAAGGAGTGTAACAAACCAAAAAAAATCCCCTAAAATACTTTTGTTATCTTCATACATTGAAATGGTGATGTTTTCAAATCCAAGACTAGAGCACCCATTCCCCTTGTATACAGTGTCCAATATTACATTAGCAGATTTGCATTTTTAAGTAAAATGCAGGGTTATTTTTTTTAGAAAGTTTTCGTATATATTTATATTACATACATGACGATATTCCAGGTTGTAAAGTTACAAATATCTCCAGATATTCCCACCAGTCATCCCAGGACCTGTCTTTATGTGTTACTAACTTTTCTTTCCCTTTGGTATACAGTTACACCTAATTTGTTATGGGTTAAAAAATCCTTCCCACTCCAACATTTCTCCGGCAGCAAATAGCAGGTTCTTTACAAGCTTGTATATCAGCTAATAGCCATCTAGATGTATTTAATAGTCTCATTCTGAAAGAAGAAACAAAACCTAAGATGCAAAGAGATTAGCTCCCCCCCTAGGGCCTAGTTTGATTTTCTATGCTGCGCATTCCATTTTTTTGTAAAATGTGATCAGTTGCTTTTGTTGTGATGCCTGCGGGGGAACAGATTAAATTCTCTTCAGCTGGTTGTCCTAGGGTGTGGCTTTTTTTCAGCATTTTGACTAAGCAGATGGTGGCGAACCAACAGGTGCACAAGAAGCTGTGGACCAGAGCCGCACTACATGCAAATAGTGCACCACGCAGCCTCCTCCTCGCCAGCTGGGACGTTTACAGTTTCCGACTATGGAAGTGGACGAGGCGATGAAGGATGGGAGGCTGGTGACCTTCAACTATTAACTGCCTTGTGGTCTATTCAGAAAGGCTTTGATCTGGTGTCTGTAGGTTCCAAAGCTCAGACGATATGAGCTGAGACTAGGAAGTGTAGAAGAAACTGACATTTCAATGACAGGTTTGGTCAACAGTGAAGAATTAGTTGTACTTGACTGTTTTTATTACCTACAACTCTAATGTCACGGTAATAACTCAGATACACACAACCTTGTAATATCTTTATTGTTTTATACTACGTTACTACTGTAAAGTTTATGCTATACGTGTAGCACATTTGATCCCACCTACAACAACAAGTTCACCTCAACCCCCTCTATATATTATGATGTGTAGTTATTATTTGTCATAAATTATTTTATTCAAATTAAATTAACTCATTATTATTGATTTATAGTTTTCTTCCTGAGTAAAATATTGAAGATCATTCCTCAGAATATGATATTAAAATGAACCCCCTTTACCCAGAACTACCACCATCAGCCGATATACATCCCCCATAGACGGCAAGGGGCAGCACACGTGCGGCACCGTACCGCTCCGTACCCCGGAAAAAGATAGGGCATGTCCTATCTTTCTCCGTAGTACGGCGCCATGCACCATATGTTCCGATGGAGAGGGGCAGGAATGAGCTGCGCTCACCTACTCCTACTCTCCCCGTGTGCTGCCGTGCTACAGTACGGCGGGCAACGGCAGTGTGAATGTAGCTTTAGACCTACTAAGCCCTACCTAACTAAAAACTTTTCTTTATGGAGTTACTGGAGTCGGGGGTCGAAGGTTACACCCCTTCCCTGTAGCCTCTGAAGTGTTACCTCTGTCCGTGGTCAAGGATGAGGTTACTGCACATGCGTGGGCACAGGCTGTATAGTCAAGGTAACCGTAGCCTTAGCCCCTGGCGCTTGTTGAGACTACTCCACACCCCAGTAGCCTCTCAAGTTAATTTGCATAAGGCATAGATAATGTTTTTAGTTACTTAGGTATGGTTAAAAGTTTAGGTGAAGGCAGTGAAGGGCTTAGTAGTTGTAAAGGTATCTACCTCCGTTAGTGAATTCCTGATGGTAGGCTTCCTTTAAAGGGAACCATTCAATAGGTTTTCATAAATAAACTAGTGACAGGTTCCCACAGAAGTCTTCTCATTGTTTCCCATTCAGTTTTTATTATAAAAATCCATAGCTCATATCTTTAATAAATCAGTTTAAAAAAAAAAAAAAAAAGTAGCTGGCACATTGCCAACAGACTCACTAGAGTCACAAGAAGCATGTTTTCCCTTCTCTGGTGTCTCCCTCAGCTCCCTCACCCCACCTCCCTCAGGAATTTCTCTTCAGACAAGTCTCTGTGTGACTCAGCCAATGGGACTCATTTACTAAGGGTTGCGCTGCTCAATTTTGTTGGACATTGCACTTTTTTTCGGTGACTGCACAGCTGGTACATGTATTTAAGAGGTGTCTGCACTGGGATTGTGTCGCACACAATCGTTTTTTTGCCGCAGCTGCGCTGGCTTTCATGCAACACAATTTAGGGGGTGTGCCGTCGGACGATCCGACTGATTCGGACTGAACGCGGGATTTAACTTTCAAATTGTGTCGCAAGACAATGCACTTACATGCACCACTAAAGAGATGCTGAACTCTGGCGGACCTGAGAGGGGAAGTGACACATGCAGGATATCGGGTGCACGATCTTAGTGAATCGCGGCAAAGTGAATTATCTTCAAACAATGCACTTTTCGGTGAACTCGAGAGGACGGATAAGTAAATGTGCCCCAATGTCTCTCTCAGCTCCCTCAATTCCTCCTCCCTCAGAAATTTCAACAAGTTCAACAGGGATTTACAGAACTGGGCCTCATGAACTGGACTGAACTGATATGCACTGAGCGTTTTCCTATGCTTTAAATTGCAAGTGGGCAGCCAGTCTAGAACTAAGTATTGGTGTGTTAGGCAATGAAGGTGGGTAGTATAGTAGTTGCTAGTAGGTAGATGGAAATAATGACATGGCTGTTCTCTGGAGAAAAATAACTGCTTAAAGTTAACGTGGAAAGCTGTTTTTGCTACAGCTAGGTCAACATTTTGACGCAAACCCTCCTAATGTGTCCCATCCACAATAAGCATATACCTCCTTATAAATTTACCACAAAATCTGTGGTCTCTGAATAATAAACTGGCACCAGTGGGTTGTACCAAATTTGACTATTTGCCCCTATCCACAGTCTTTCTGATTAGTGGGGATCTGGCTGGTGGGATTCACACAACCATGAGTGTGCAAGACCTGTTTTCCCTTATTAATTGAACCTGAGGTTGAGTTTGCATCTTCAGGCTCCATCCAATACTAAAGGAATGTTGGAAATTGGTCAGTACTGTGCCATGAAAGTGCTGGAAATTCGATGTGAACCAAGTGCTGATGCTCCCTGTTGAATGGAGCGGCAGGACACATGCTTGACTTGCCGATTTGAGGTGGTCCCACTATTCAGACCCCAAATGAGCAGATTGTTATCCACTATCCCATGGATATGGAATAACAAACAAACTTGGTACAACCCCTTTAATTAATAGTAAAAGCTTCAAGCTAGGGATGGTCTTACCCCTCTGGATAAGTTCTGGAAAGAGATTTGAGTTCAGGTTCAGTCACACTACCTGGACAAACGGCTGGATTGGTGTCCCCCTGGTCATTTATAGCCCAGGGGACCTCTATTAGCAGAATCGGCTGTTTGGTCTCTAATCTGGCAACATGTCTGGGTTGCGCATCGCCCCCTGAACTGGAATGCTGGTTCCTCTCATCTCTAGTTCTGGACACTGAATCTGCTGTGTCTACAGGGTAAACTTACTTAGATGGAAGCCTAAAGACGGTCAATTTGGATGTAGATAATAGTATAATAGTCTGCAAACAATGATATGGGATAGCGTAATATCCAATAAATAAAATATAAATTGTACTTGTCTTTTTTTTACAATTGGACCCAACGGGTGATAAATCTAATGTGTGACATTTAAACTTGGAGGCTGTAAGTGTGATGTGTACAGATGAATGTATCAAAAATATTCTTGAATTAATAAGACACAAAATAAATACAAACTCTCCCAAAAACACCAAATGTCCCTTAAATTCAGTGTGTGTGTGTGCTGCCTGGATAATATTATTCATATAACTACCAGTACTTGATCTGCAATTGTAAAAGGATATTTTTTTTTCAGCTTTATACCATATGGCATCTGCAGACTGTGGACATATGGGCAGCAGACAATACACTATGTCCAGGGGAAAAAACGGAGCAGGGACAATGAATTCATGTATGCTGCTACAAAAAGGGGGACGATTGCTTCTTTTTATGTTTTATGCAGTGTAAAGTGACTAAGAATAATGAAGAAATACAGAAAAGATGCTTTATTCCTACTCCAGCAACTGTGGGATTTCACGTGGTTCGCTGTAAGCGCGGAGGCTGTTACTAAATGGTGCGCAATGTAATAATGCCAAATGGAATCTGAAGATTTTGCAGCTATGTGCAATTTTCAAAATTATGATGTACTTTTATTTACTATATTCTGGAAAGAATAAAGATTTAACACTTAGGCCTCTTGCACACTAGCGTTGCGTTTCACGTCAGGGTGCAATGCGTGAAAAACTGACGTTTTGGCTGCGTTTTTGTTCCATTTTTCCTTGGAGTAATTTGCGTTTTTGCGTTTTTCACGCGCGTGTTGTTAGCGTTGTTTTTGCGTTTTCGGCGCATTTTTGACGCGCGTTTCAATGGGAGACTCGAGCAGTTTTCAAAGGGACCATGGTTTGGGATTAAAATGTGTTATTTAATTGAAAAATAATGTCTTCTGATAATTTGCAAACATCTGCGATCTATTCTTCACTGTTCCGCGCGTATATTATCTCCCGACAATTTAGCAGATGTGAAGAACAGTGAAGAATAGAATAAAACCAGTGAACACAGTGAACACAGTGACCACAGGATCATTTAAGATAAAAACACAGTGCAAAACACAGTGCAGAATAGATTACAGATGTTCGGCACATCTGCTTACTTGTCGGGAGATACGCGCGGAGCGGTGCGAACAAAATAGCATGTGAAGAACAATATATATGTGTGCAGAAGACATTGCAGATGTATGGAAACATCTGCAATGTGTTCTTTACACACATATATATTGTTCTTCACATGCTATTTTGTTCGCACCGCTCCGCGCGTATCTCCCGACAAGTAAGCAGATGTGCCGAACATCTGTAATCTATTCTGCACTGTGTTCTGCACTGTGTTTTTCTCTTAAATGATCCTGTGGTCACTGTGTTCACTGGTTTTATTCTATTCTTCACTGTTCTTCACTGTGTTTTATTAATTAAATGATCGTTCGCGAGCAGGGGAAATAATGTTATTCTGGTCACCTAGCAACCCTTACGTTTAAAACGCATTGCACTCGCATTGCACTTGCAATGATTGCGAGTGCAATGCGTTCTTGATGCATCTCCATAGACTTGAATGGGGCGTGAAAAACGCGCGTGACTCGCAAAAATAGAGCATGCTGCGATTTTGACGCGCGTGCAAACGAACGCAAGCACGCGCGTTCAAAACCACGCAAATGGAGAAAGACCCATTGAATACAATGGGACAGAGTGCAATGCGAGTTCTGCGCGTCAAATGCACGCGCAGAACTCGCGCGTGAAAAACGCCAGTGTAGAAGGGGCCTTAGATTCCCTGCATAGGAGCGCGTTCTGTTTTCAGATCTGTGGTCCTTTTTTTCGATCTATGGTGCACATTTATACTTACCCGTCAAGTCGCGATCCCCGAAGTGCGTTGTCCGATGAGGATTCGGATCTTCTGCGATTCACGTAGCTTGTGCCCCCTATTTCCTGCATCTGTCGCTTCCCCGCTGAGGTCTGCCGGAGTTCACCATCTTCTTCCCGGTGTATGTATGTGCATGTCTTGCGACACAATTTGAATTTTAAATCCCGTGCGTTGTCCGAATCCGTCGGGTTGTCCGCCGGCCATGCCCCCCCGATGTGCGTTGCATGAAAGTCACCGCGTGCGACAAAAACCCCTGTTTAATGCGGGAAACCAGACAAAAATGAGGTCCGCGGACCCTTAGTAAATGAGCCCCTATGTGTCATCGGGTCACTTCGGTTCTGAGATGTATGTCCACAAAAGGGATCCTTGTTTACTCAGCACAAAATAGAAGCCAAGAAAATAATGTCACTTGCCCCTTGAACAGACACATGACTGTTATCTAACCACTGATCCACTAAGGCTATATTCACATCTGGGTTTTTTGTATACACTCAGAATAATTGCAGGGCCATTTCTTAGACAAAATAGGGGCTCTGAGAAAAACTAAAAGTGGGGCCCCAAAATAAAAATATTTTATAAACAGTCACATTTATTAAGAGGCTCCTTTAGTCCTGCACATATCACTTTAGTTTTTATATCACTATGATGATAGATAGATTATAGGATGATAGAAGATAAATATGAAATATGATATAGACTTATAGATAGATGGTAGATTTATTGATACATGAATATAAAGTAGGTTATATATAGATGATGCAACATAGATGATAGATATGAGAGATAGATATAATAGAAGACATATAGAGGAGCGATTGATAGATGGAAAGATAATAGAAAGGAGATAGATAGGAGATATATAGATAAATAAATAGATTAGTGGTTAGATATAGACAGATATATAGATAGGAAATAGACAAATTATAGGAGATAACTAGACCGATAGATGATATATAGACAGGGGATAGATGAGAAGCATCTCATCTCAAGCACCCGGGCAGTAAACCAAGGGGTATTAAAAGAACAATACATCCTCTGCCTACAAAAGTCCACATGCAGAGGAGGCTTTTAGGACACGGGGCCCTGGGCAAATGCCCAGTTTGCCATCTCCAGACTCCAGCCCTGCATATACGCCAGGAAAATTACGGGCGCATATGCATAGAGATGTACTGGCAGGTCCAAGGTTTTCCCAGTATACATCATGTACTCTGGGAAACATAGGATGGAAAGATGCAGCAAGCTATGTCCTCCATCCTGCTCCCTTCTGCTGGGCTATGAATACGCTCAGCAAAGGCCATTGGAGGCAATGAGGGACAGAAGCAATTTATTGCACGCCTCCCCTAGCCTTCACTAAGCGTACACTTAGGGGGGTCCGCAGAGATGTCACTGTTCATATAATGGACCCATACAGTTGATTTTTTTTTAACATCCATATGGAGCTTGTTCGGTCCTTCCCTCCTATTACTTACATTACATATAAATATCAAGTGGGAAGAACCATACCAAACCTCCTGAAATTGGTGGATTCTTAAAGGAAATTCAGAAAATTAGATTTACTGACGGTAGACCACTTACACTGGGATGCACAGCTCTTCAGCTTTCCTTCGGAACCATCCTTCTCCAAGGTTCAGATCCCCAATCCCCTGCGGCCTCCACTGTGTCTAAATTATCAAGGCCTTCACTCCTTGCACAGCCAACTGCTCAGCAGCTTGTGCAAGATTTGCAAAGAGCCGGTTTACATTGCTGGCTGTCAGGGATAAGGGCAGAAATAGGCATGTCTGGAGAAGAGTGGGGGGTGCATTATTTAGAGATGAGGAGTACCCCAAGAGAAGGGGTCGGGAAGAGGAGCTAAAGAACTACACATCTCAGTGTAACTATCTACCACCAGTAAATCTGTTTGTAGATTTTCTTTAAGATTTATATCTTATGTTTGTAATGGACATCAGATATCTTGGGAAATGGTCAACTTTTCCTCTTCCAATAAGTAAAACATATCCAATCAAAGCGATGGGTGTGTATGGTGGGTTATATGGAAATAGTTAGATGTTTGGCAGCCTAAGTGTAAGACAGATGCTCATTGGTTGAGTAGATCTTTGGCAGTATGGCACACAGAAAACATATAAACATCAGATGTAGGATGGTATCTAATGAAATCATTGAACATTTCTTCTTCTCTAAGGATTTTTTTTGCACTGTACAGCTACTGACAATCGTGCAGTGTATGATGAGAAGGGATATAACCATGACATGCCAAAGTATGGGGTCCAGTATGAGAATTACCTCAAACCTCATGTATGTAATATCACAATTATTTCAGACCAGGAAACCTTAGCACCCCGTCTAATGCTATGAAGTAAGAACCTTTCCATGCTAATCTTTAATATGACACTTTAAGTAAAATAAATTCTCCATCTAATCAAAATGGAAAATATAAGCTCTACTTCTGCTCACATAGCATAGCAACCTATGCCCTCCGGAGAGAACCAGATGTCTCCTCTGAAGAGATTAATCTCCTCACAGATAAGCCTTTCAAGCATGAAGATATATACTTTGGATATAATAGGCTGTCGGGAAAATTCATAGATTTGGCAACCATGGTATGTAGTCCTGGACATTGTGAATTGTTGGTCACGGCAGATGCAGTGTATAGAGTAGAAGATCCCATAAGTTGTGACCCCGTTGATTGAAAAGTGTCCCGTATTTTGACTATAAGCAGCTTAGCCTATACATCCTTTTCTTTAGTCTGGCATTATGGAAGATGGTCTTGAAGTCAAGACATTCTGATTTTCAGGTCAACTATATAGCTAAATTTTATGGACCAGACAAAAGAAGTTGGAGTATGGAGCCAAATCTTTAGTGGAGCCCACACCTAAATCAGTGGGGAAATCGTCTTCTCCAAAAAAAAATGCCAATCACACCAACTGTGAGCAATTACTACAACCTTTAGTGATTGCTGTGGAAGGTTTGATATTGGACGACTTCCCAGACCCCAACCCCAGCTGGTATTACCAGGTAAAGCGTCATCCAATTCCAAACCTCTAGCATTCAGTCTTACTTTCTACTACATCTAATAGTTGGGAGTCTAGGACCTTATTATGGCACATGTTGTAGGTTTAGGTAATATACATGATTAAACATGATATACATGATTAAATATAATAAAATGATAATCCGCTCTCCCAGTCGACATTGGCAGACATATCTATCTTTGGGAAGACAACAAGCAAGTTCAACGGCAGAGCAACACCTTCTTTAGCACTTCTGAGTTTAAGAACTAATATAACAATAAAATAGTTAAAGCTTTTTAGTCATAGCTATGGAGTTGGAATGGAGTTGTTTAGATACCTTGACATTGGCTGCTAGGCTTTACCATTTCCTGTGTCAATGGATCATGTTCCTACACAGTCAAACACTATGCAATGAGCTCTTAGAGTGTAGGAACAAGTCCGTTTGATATAGAAGCGATCATCATTATTCCATTATGTGTTTCTTCGGCCATCATCAGTCCCATGGCTTGTTTATTGTTCAGTAAGATTTTAGTGATTTGGGTAGATCTACAATACAAGCTATGCAATGCATGACACTGTGATCTTGGTAATTTTGGTAGATTACATAGGACAGTGCTTATCTAAATGCTACAGTCACTTCAAGCAGTTGGTATGTAGGGAGACCCATCCGTATCAAATGAATAACCTATCATAAGTTATCAGGGAACACCCCTGTAATTATGCTTTTGCATTTATTAACATATTCACTAGATCAAATGTGGATCACTGATGGACTCGGTGTTATAGGGTTATAAAATGTGTTCATGTCTATTGGGAAGGCATGTCGTAGGTGAAGAGCACTGATTCAGTTTCAAAGTGGCCCAGCACCTTCTCCCTTTCTAGCAAATTGTATCTTAATGCTTGAGCTAATTCCATGGCTAGGGCAAGGGCAATACGGTGGCTGAGTGGGTAGCACTTCTGCCTTACAGCGCTGGAGTCCTGGGTTCAAGTCCCACCCAGGTCAACATCTGCAAAGAGTTTGTAAGTTCTCTCTGTGTTTGCGTGGGTTTCCACCGGGTACTCTGATTTCCTCCCACACTCCAAAACATACTGGTAGGTTGTTTAGATTGTGAGCCCCATGGGGACAAGGACCAATTTGCCATGCTTTGTGCAGCGCTGCGTGATCTGTAGGCGCAATATAAATAAAGAATTATTATGGCTAACAAGCATTGTAGGGACTACCAGAATGGCCAGTGGGAGGCATGGTTAAACCGATGTGTGGATAAAAAACTCTATCTACATGTTTTGGCAGCAGCTATAGTTGACCATTGTCCCACCTCCACCATTGTGCCTTTGGGGCTGTGATGATGTCATTGCACCTGTCATGTTAAGAGCTGAGCATAGCAATGGCTGAGAAGAGGAGAGCTGTGGCAGAACAAAGAAATGTAGGCAGCATTTGCTATAGAACATATTTCAGGTGTCGAATCGATACTGAACATTTTACGATTAAATTTTGGAAAATGATTCAAAATAGCGGTCATTCATTCCATAACTGAGGGAGGGGGGTTGGGTGAGGGATAATTTTTAAAAAAGAAACGAGATAAGATCTTTTTATACAACAAAACCTTTGTCTTACAGATCAAAAGGGGGTTATATACCAGATTCCAGGACAATTGGAGCAACATTGGTTTAGACCAATTAGATTTGGAATAACAAGTGGCTTAGACTGATTAGATTTGGACCCGCACTCTATGATAATATAAGGGTTTTATGTACTATTCCAGCCTTGGTGCCTTCTATTATCTGCAGCTGTTTAGACCATGGGTGGGCAATTAATTTTCCCATGGGGCAACATGGGAATTTGGAATGGTTTTAGAGGGCCGGACTAAAATACTTAACTCAGTACTACCCAATACCAATATAATGTTTATCAAGATATAACCTATCCCTACATTTAAAAAACTGTAAATAAAACATTGGGCGGTCAGTGATAGTTAAAGGGCCAGATGTCCCTCTTGGGCGTACAATACCGAGGTCTGGTTTAGACAATTATACTATTTTATTTTAAATTTTATGTATGTATACTACTGCTCAAAAGTTTGTGGTCACTTCTTAAAAACTCTTGTTCAAGTATGCTAGCACAGCTGAAAACTGTTTTACTTATTACAGTAGCTATAAAACTGACCTTCCTTTGAGCTGGTTGAGAGTTGAAAATGAACTCCATGAAACTCTCACAATGAGAACTTTCACATGAAACTCAACACTCTATTCTTGTTCTTAGAAATTAAGGCCATTCCATGTGCCAAATTGCTAAGAAACTGAACATTTCCTACAGCAGTGTGTACTACTCATTTAAAAGGAGATCAAAAACAGGATCTAACCAGAGTAGAGAGAGAAGAGGGGGGGGGGGGGCGCTGCACAACTAAGCAACAAGACAAGTACATTAGATTCTCTAGTTTGAGAAACTGACACCTCACAGGTCCTCAACTGGCAGCCACATTAAATAGTATCCGCCAGACGCCATTGTCAACAACTACAGTGAAGAGACAACTCCAGGATGCTGGGCAGAATGGCCATGAAAGAAAAAGCTACATCTGAGACTAGCTTCTGAAAGGAAAAGATGAATATGGGCAAAAGAACACAGACATTGGACAGATAAAGATTGAAAAAACTGTTATGGACAGACAAATCTAAGTTTGAGGTGTTTGGATCACCCATGTTATTACCTGGGGTTGCTTTGGTGCTGGTAAAGTGGGAGATTTGTACAAGGTCAAAGGGATTTGGGGAAAGAAGGCGATCAATCCATTTTTCAACCCCATGCAATACCCTGTGGACAGTGTGTGATTGGAGTAAATTTCATCCTACAACAATGACCCAAAGCACCTCCAGATTATGCCTGAACTATTGAGGGAAGAAGCAGCAGCTGGGGTTCTATCTGTAATGGTGCGGCTGCCCACTCGCCAGATCTCAACCCCATTGAGCTGTTGTGAAAGCAGCTTGACCATATGGTACGCAAAAAGTGCCCATCAAGCCGATCCAACTTGTGGGAGGGTCTTCTGGATGCGCAGGGTGATATTTCTCCAGACTACCTCAGCAAATTAACAGCTGAAGGCCAATGGTTTGCAATGCTGGAATAATAGCAAAGGGAGCATTCACTGATGAAAGCAAAGGAAGGGAGAAAATTATTACTTCAAATGAAAATAAATACAGTATTTTAAACCATGTCAATGTCAGGACTGTATTTTCTATTCATTTTGAAACTCATTTGAAAAATAAAAGTCTAGAAAACACAAAATTGTCTGGTGACCTCAAACTTTTGAGTGGTAGTGTATACCTATTAAAACATCGGAAAAACCTAAATATTCAGATTCCGTATTCTTGGCTCAGAACATTAGGCATTCACCTAAGCAAAGAATAAACCTAGCACAATGACCATTCTGAGAACAGCAGAAGTCCTGCATTATACAAAGTCAATCATCTCATAGTCTGACTTGGTCACAACTTCTAAATTGCTTCTCAACTTTAAAAATGAGAACCTGTCTTAGAACGATTTGTACTAAAAAGTGCCTTTAAATTTTGAGCCTTCATTCAGGTACCTAAATGTCTATAATCCCCAGTGATTTCGACATGGAGATAAAGAGTCGATACTGTGGGAATATAAGGCTTCACGTTTTTCTCAGTGCACAATCTGGTTTCCATTATATGTGGAAAAACGATGTATAATAATCCCCTTGTACTATGGATCCTCAGGGGATGTGGTTCATCCGAGGGCACTCCAATTCATTATACTGGTGGTCCAAAGTGAGAAAGGCATCTTTCATGCACCATTCATTTTTGTTGTATAATGATCTTAATGGTGTTCATATTGACATTTTATTCTATTTGCTACAAGGCAGCAAACAATTGCAGTCTGTCAGTTCCATGAGTAAAGACTTCAGGGAGCCGCAGTTGAAGTAGAGGGAAGTTAATGATTAGTGAACTTTCCAAATAGGGTATAATGTTACCAATCCCTAAATGCTGCTAATACGGCATGGTGACTTCTGTCAGAGTACGCCTGGCTGACCAGCAGCTCTCCTCTGTAAATAATATCAGCCGTATTATATGCTCTGTTTTTTGTTGCATAAGTATATCTAAAACAAAAAGTCCACAAATTCTTTTTGTGTTTCTAAACAAATTCAGCCCAATTACATTTCTTTATGAGACAAAAAACTTCAGTAGATGTACTTAAAACTAAAATGCTTTTGTACTCCCAGTTATTACAGTAAGTTTAGTGCCATGCAGTATTTAGGGTTTGTCCAAGACTGTAAAAAAAACAAACAATAGTGGCCGGGAGGGGGCTGCTTAAAAAAATAAACATGTACTTACTTCCCCGTGCCCTCCCAGCGTCCCGTGATGCCATCGCTGTGGTCCGTGCCCTATGTAAACAAACAGGGGCGCTGAAGCCACGCTGCGTTCAGCTTCCAGCCGGCCGAGGTGGTCGGCTACGCCCATCTGTCCCTATTTCCAGCGATGTATCATTCGGTTCGGGTGGATGTGGCCGGACACCTTGGCCTGCCGAAAGCTGAATGCAACATGGCTTCTGTGCCCCTGCATGTTCACATGGGGCACAGACCATAAGGGACATTCCTGCACCAGCAGCTTCACAATAACTACACAAGTAAAAATATAATTGTGTAAGATGCTTTATCCTTTACCAGTTTTCTATTTTTTTTAATTTTTATCTTAATGTAAATTAGCTTTAACGGCACACCAGGAGGTCAGTCTTCTTTTTAGGTAATCCATTACACCAATAGATGTCCCTTTACAAAACGATTGCCATCCTCCATAGAAAGAAAGCACTTAAAGCCACACCCCTGGTGCACTGACAAGATTATTTGCATATGTACACAAAACACATTTTTTCTAAAAACATTTTTCTAAAAGTTTCTAAAAACAACCCTATGCGGTGTTGTTTTTTTTTAAAAATGTGGCGTGATTAAGGTGGAGGTACATTCTCTTCAAGAAACTCATTAAGACCAAAATCTGATAACACTCCAATTTTGGCAAGATTGTACAACTATCTTGTGTTGATTCTGCACCCACTGACAGGTGATGTTCGGAGTATAAGGATTGGGCGTGTTAAGGAACCAGTCACGGCGATTTGGGACATTAAATCACCCACATGTTCAGAGGTCCGGAGGATTTTTAAACTTTATACTTACCTCATGTTTTGTTCTGTTCTGTGCCTGCACGGTGCCCACGTAAATACGGCACATCTGCAATGAAGTATGAGTATTTTTACTATCCGCCTCATTTCTCCTCAATGCCAGTAAGAGAGGCAATACTGTGACCAGACTCTCGGAAATTCCAGGGCATGAGCGGTGGTCTCTTTATCACACAGAATCACTGAGAAGTACCTGGGTGTATTGTGGATAGATGACTGTGCATGCGTGGGAATCGCTGAGATCCAGGAGATTTCACCAGCCCTCTTACTAGCATGAAGGAGAAAGGAGGTGAGGAGTAAGCTCTGCCGGGGGTGTAAATAACAATGAGATGATAGAGCAAAGAGGGGCTCTGGTGGTTTTCCTTTAAGTTTAAAGAAGCTGAGTCCCTGGATCTTACAGAAAACACTTCTAGAGGTGTGTGGAAACAGCCACCTACCTTCTCGTCATGTGAATGAAGAGGTTTTGACCTGACTTATTCATATATCAGTGTCTTGTCTTTGTCACTTGTATATATTTTTATATGTTTGCATTGTGCCACCAATAAAAATGTACTTTTATTCCAATATCAGTCTTTAGTGTTTGTCCAACTTCCCCTATAATGCAAGGGGTACCCCTCTGATACCAGGTGTATGGCACAGTTGCCTTGATGGCAGCACAGAGAATATTTGCTCTACAGTACATCCATAAAGTAGTTTCCCATGGAAGTAATGACCCCATAAAGAGGCATACAGTATGGGATTCCATATGTCACAAGAGGAATCAAACAGAAAAAAAGCACAATGAACCATTAGATAAAATCAGGTGCAACGCCTCAGTGGTCAGAACCCAGCAATAAGATACATTAGGTAACAAGTTATGACTGTTGGACAGACCATCACCCGATGTTAAAGATGCACCAAAAGAAAAAGTGGTGCACCGTGTGGCATGAAGAACTGGCGCCAGAAATCATGAATCTGGCACCCCGTGCACACTACACAGGCAAACTGCATATAGTACAGTTTAGCATATAGTATAGTGCACTGTTTTTAGTAAATGTTCCCTAATGTCCTGTGCAACAATCCTGGACTGTTGGTGGTCCGGTAAAGTAATAGACACCCCAACAAACCCTTTATTAGCCAATGAGATGTTATAAGCTTGGTCGGTTCCCACCATTTCAAAGTTGTAATAGAACACAACAATGGAAATAGTTTATGGCAAGTATGAACCCAGCCCTAATCCTTTCGAAGCTCAGAAGGTTCTCACATCTTTGGTAATATTAGTTACAGTTTTTTTGCTTTTTATTGGCGATTTCAAAAGTAGAGTAAGAGGGGTAGGAATTTCTCTATTTATAATATATAACCATTTTAGAGATGTCACATAGATCAAACAGAGTGCAAGCTATGAATGTGTAGTATGTCCGCTCCCTATATCTATAGGGAACACGCTTCAATGCTACAAAGAGACTCTTTATGGAAGGAACGTACATCAATGAGTTTTATTCATCAGTGCCAATGAAAAATGAACTCTATGGAAATGTGATTGAATAAAGCCCTTAGAGCATAATAGCTTTAGTAAAGGTACCAAAGGCTCCTAACAGTTTAAATAAATATGAAACTTTTACAGTTTTAATGTGTGTGTAAACTAAGACAGAATTTGACCCTAGGATTCCATTTAGTGGTAAATTGGATTCATGAGAAGAATATATTTGAATTACCGCAGATCCAATTTTCAGACGTAATTGCTCATTCAATAAATCCACTTTTTTTTTTCTCGAGAAATAACCTTCTTTGTATAAAACAGTGTACATTCACATCACAGGAACATTTTCCAGTAAGCACTGTGTTAAAATTAGGGCTAAAAGTTCTTAAGAAATAATTGTTCGCTAAAATTATACATTTCCGTGCTGAGAAAAACAATTTTGTTCAGTCCGGTTCAGCTATGACACTGATTTCTACAGATTATATTCAGAGATTTTCTATTATGGTATAATATATACCAAGGAGCCATATGTTATTATAGTCCTGTGTTCCTTCAGACGTTAGGCTGGCCATGAAGATTGGATAAAGTTTATCGGTGACCAACAATTTGTCACACTTGAGGAGGGAAAGTGTGTAAAAGTCTCTTGGAAGAGTCTGTGGACCCTCTGGACCACCCCGGGAGATGGTATGAGGCCCCCGGTGGCAGCCAAAGTAGTACGGCAGGAAATGCAGGAAGCAGTTCAAACTTGAGATGACACCAGGAAACACAGAGGAATTCTGGTAACGCTCCCACATGGAGGAACACTGGTGATGCTGACATGGACTGTAGATTCCGCTGGACAGGACCCCTGGAAGGCACAGCAAGTCACAGGAATGGCAGAGACACAGAGGAACACTGGAACGCTGGAACACAGAGGAACACTGGAATCACAGGGAACACTGGAGGGATTTCTCTTAGCAGGAAATGATGCTGAAGATCCGGCGGGGAGTGAAGGGAGGTGCCAGATTATAAGGGCGAGCCAGATTAGCAAGAGCTCACAAGGAGGACGCTGGCCCTTTAAGTCTTAAAGAGCCGACGTGCACTCCCTAGCAGTGGGAGAGTGCAGCCTAGCTGGAGTACAGCCAGGAGCGTGGAGAGGTGAATCCAGGCCGGGGAGCAGGACGGCGGCAGCGTGGACCGCAGCACATAGAGGGGCACGGTGTGCCCGCGATCCGCGACAAGGATCGCGGGTGCATATGTGACACAATTCAACTTAAATTATCCCAGGCAGCATTGACAATACATTTAGTTTTATACAATTTGTTAAACAAATAGTCCAAAATAGTCCAAAATATCAAGTTTCCACCAGTACATGGTAGACTTACAGACACAGGGTGTAGCTGAGCTACTCGCTTCCAAACTTTAGTATTCAAAAAGGTATCATAGTAAATACGGTTAGAAAAAGCCATCAGTCCATCAAGTACAACATATAAAATTATACATTGTTGATCCAGAAGGAGGCAGAAACCCTGCTTGGTTGATGTCAATTGGCCCAAAGTAGGGTAAAATTCCTTCCCGACCCCTAATATGGCAGTAAAGAATTGTCATGCCCTGTCATAACCTGGAAAGAATCCCAGTACAGATGAGCAAATATATTCATTGGTTTGTAGATTCCATAGGAATCTGCCAATGCTTTTGTTCAAATCTTGTGTTCTATTCTATAGATTATTTTTAAAGGACATCTACCACCAGATTACTGAAGGTAGACTGTCCCCTTTTGCATGCACGTTACCTCTAGGAGATGATGGCACAGTCCAAGGGACCTGGAGTCCTCAGAAAACAACTTTATAAAAATATGCAAATGAGCCTGAGGTGCTCGTGACACTGCTGTTTCCCAATAAATTCATGCCCCCCGACTCCTCAATATTCACCCCACCGTCATTGCTATGTTCAAACAGCCAATGACATCAGCCTGCTGTCTGCAAACTCATTCCTTGCGCAGCTTGCAGGTTACTAGTGTGGCTGGACAAGGAGCGAGTTCTTGCGCATGCGCAACATTTGCTTAGACAATTCTTGGATTATATTGGGATTCCACTCTCCATTTATAATGGACATTTGTATTTCCATTTAGGAAACATGCAATAAATTATATCACGTCACCCAAATATTTTGCTGGACTTAAGGGTCCGTTATTATATGTCAGAGCTGGGGATCAACAGACAATCCCCTAGTTCCCCAACCTTGACTTGAACGCTGAGTGATTTCATGAAGTTCTCTAAATGATTGGAACCTGTTTATGTAAATCACTTGTTCAGCATCATGTACAGCCCTTTTCGGTCTACCCATAAGTCCATAATGTAGGTCTGATATATGAGCTTTACAATTCTACTGTGCAAAGAGGCATCACTTGATGAGTGTACACAAGCCGAATTGTACAAATATATATAGGTTTATATTCTAAGAATGAATACATTAAAAAAAGGAAGTAAAAACCTAAAGAGCTATCTTATTAGGCCATTTGGAAACAATGGAGAGGGATTACTTGGTGCACCCCTTTGGAGATAGATAGAAGGTTCCCTTGTAGAATATCTGGGCCATCCTTCATCCTTGAGGATGTCATTGCTACGCAACAGCATCTTCTCCTAAATCCAAGACTAGTTATAAAATCAAGTCACTATATATTTACTTTAATAATTTATGAACATATCCCTAAAATGCACATTGTATATAAAATGATGTCTTGTAGTTGAATCCCAGCTTTTACGTGAAGGCATTTAATCTTCCCATAGAAAATCTACATGGAACGAGAAGCACCAAACTACCTTTGTCATTTTTATTGTCTAGTGGAGGAGGAATCACGTTATAAGAGTAAAAACATCACAATTGGTTTATTGTATTATATAGCCTAATCATTCCGATGATACATCAGTCTATTCTACAGGAAACAATCATGATTCAAGAATCTGGGGGAACCAATGATGACAAAATGCATGTTCTAGTGAATATATCTCCTCAGTCTGAAAGATCTTATAGAGGAACTTTTACATTTGGTTTATAAATAATATTCAGCTGTGCAGATGGTGAAATAAACCTTCTGAGTTGAGGACCGAATGAAATGTAGAATGACTTCTGAGCACTTACAAGTGGATGGTATCTAGGTAACTCATGTTTTGTAAAGCTAAACAAGATAAATGGTCATCCAGCTCAGCACTGGGACTTTTTTTTTATGTAAATGACACAGGGGGTTATATAATAAAACGAAAAAAGGTCAATGCTCTACTGATTCTCGAAAAATTGTTCTATCCCGTTAAAAGTGACTCTTACCACTCTACCATAGTCAGGAATAGAAGATCATAAGATGATAGTCTCTGTATGAAGACTCTGTTTGAAGACCAACTCTGTGTCCGAAGCCATTTGTGGGTCCTATATCAAAGAGATGTACAAAATCATGCGGATCAGCCAGGTATAGGGATAAAGTATTTTCTACTGATATACTCAAAAATGAGCTTAAAACTGTGCATAGAAACCTAAAATCTTTAAAAAACACCAAGACACATTGCCCGACCTCAGCTTTCGCCTCTTCAGGCACTGGCCCTTTTTCGCCTCTTCAGGAAAAAGCCTGAGCTCGGGTAAGATATCTTGGCGTTTTTAAGATTTTAAGTCTATATGCGCAGTACAGGGACTATATGCGTCCGGGGACTTATCTTACATGAAGGATCACTAAGGATCTCCCATTCCTGACTATAGTGGTGTTGTAAGAGGGACTTTTAACTGGACAGAACTGTCTTTTCGAGAAGGAGTGGAGCATTGACTTTTTTTCGTTTTATTATGTATTTTGTAGCATATGTGAGAGCGTGCTGTGTCTGACTGCTCCTCCGGCAAGTTCCTCCTCCTTCAGGGACTAACATTTCGAAATTACAGGGGGTTATAAACCAATTTCCAGGACAATTGGAGAAACATCAGTTTGGACCCAAAATTTGGCGAAGCTTCTGCAAATTGAATCTTGAATGATTTGTTCATCTTTATATATTGCATATAAATTTGTGACAATGGGGCAGATTTACTTACCCGTCCATCGCGATCCCCACTGTGCGTTGTCCGACAAGGATTTGGGTCTTCCGAGATTCACTAAGATCGTGCATTCAATTTCCTGCATGTGTCACCTCCCCGCTGAGGTCCCCGCGGAGTTCACCTTCTTCTTCCTGGTGTATGTAAGTGCTGATCTTGCAACACAATTTGCTTTTTAAATTCTGCGGTTGTCCGACGTCCACGCCCCCCCCCCCGATTTATGTTGCATGCAAGCTGGTGCTGATGCGCCACAATCTGATTATGTGCGCCGAAAACCCAGGGCAATTCAGCTCAAAACGGAAAAAAAAACGCGAAACCTGACGAATATTCTGTGTTCGGACCCTTAGTAAATGTGCCCCAATATCCTCAAATCATGTTGTCTTGAAAAGCCAATCATCTAGACATGTCCAGTCAAGGGTAAGGACGAGATACATCGGTATATAGACATGTAAAACAACAGAAAAGCCATAGACCTTACTTGTATTTTTAATATAATGCAATATTTTCTCTGTAATAGATTAATAAACCTGCGCCAAAGTAATAATAAAAATCTGTTTATATTTCCCTAAACCTTTTAATGACACAATCTCACTTTCATGCATTTGTTTTAATAAGACATAAAATATACCCAAGCTTTGTATTACCGGAGATGTGTTTCACTTGCTATAACTCAATAGTCACATTGAGGGAAAAAAAAAACAATAAAAGTTAATCTCCAATGCATTAAACCGAGTTATAATGAAATTTGTGCTGGGTGCTGCCAGAAAATGAGACGGATGAGATAAAAGCCAAGCGTTTACATTGTAATTGTACTGTAAATCACACAGATAATAATTGCATTACACAATTGAATGTAGGTATCTTGAGGAAATTCAGGACTCTAAAGCTACAACGATAATTTCTTAAGACCAAGTGGCTCCTGAAAAGATTGACAGGTTAAAAGGATTTATGTTACTTGCAATTAATTTAAAAATGTGGCAATTTGCTGCAAAAAAATGTATCTTGTTGCTTTCTTTATGTAATAGTTATTAATTAATTAGAAATGTTAAAGCACAACTTTGCCCAACAAATACTGCTCTAGTATGTTCTTAGTCATGTGGTATTTGATTTTCTGGGTAAAGTCTGGATTTTAATCTCATTTGGAGAAGAAGAATTATGGGTAAAAAAAAAAAACCCTCTCCACTGACCTCTGTAGACCATCTCCACTTCTTTGTAGACAGGAAGTCCGTTTCTCTGTTTATTCCTTTTAGGCCCATTCCACACTTTCGAGTGTGATGCGATGAACTCCGGGATATTGCGGCCCGAACGCTGTAAACCGGGACTGAACTGACATGCTGAGTTCAGTCCCGGTGTGCAGCGTTCGGGTTGGGAGATGCAGACAGCACACGTTGCGATTCTGATGAGAGTTCATCGCATCACACTCGCAACTGTGCAACGGGCCTTGCAGCCTCATTGTGAATTGCCTATGGTGTGAAAAGAGACTCTAACTTCCTGTCCACACAAGCCACTTCCTGTTTACAGCTCAGGACCAGTAGAGAAATGATTAGTTGCAAATACTTACCCTGTTTCCCCGAAAATAAGATCAAGGTCAATTTTTATCAAGCTTTAAAGTGTAACTGTAAAGTTACTGACAATAAATAGTGTTATCGCAGCTGGAGAGAGTTTTTGATAACCATTCCAATGATACCTGTATCATACTGCTGGCTTCTTCCCAGCCTGAAATATATCTAGTATATTTAACATTAGATTCAGATTAAGCTATTCCAGATGTTGGGGAGGGGGGGCACTTTCAGGGTGTGGCAATGAAGCTCAGGGCAATAAAGCCAAAACTGGACAGCATGTTTGTAATTGGCCGATCTGTAGCATGTGATGAGTCACATGCTTGTGTGATTACTTTAGCTCCTTTGCATCACACTAAGTACTTTCAAATGATGCAGGGCAGCTAGTTTGTAATTGGACGACCTGAAGCATGTGATGAATGTGATTACTACAGGTCCTACAGACCCTCTCAATAAGCTTGCTGTCATCTCTAGCTGTACTATACAGTTTCCCATGGCAACTAGAAAGCATGGCAAATGGAGATTAGCCTGGGGGCAAAGTAAAACCTCTGCTAGCTACTAAACAGCTGCAGATAGCTAATTATAGTAAATTAGAGAATTGCTTATATTTGCTTAGTGCAGAGTTAGGCAAAAGTTGTTATGCTTTTTACAGTTGTACTTTAACCCTCCCCCCCCCCCCAGAGAATAAGACCTAGCAGCAGTCATATCTACCGATCCCCTCACACCATACATTAGTATTACTAGATCATTTAGATACTGCAAGAGGTTGTGACATGGATGCAGAATGTATGGGATATAATCACTGACAGTTATACTACAAATGCTATGAGCAGTGGACCCAAAAGTGTCATTGAGGGAAAGTGCTTAAAAATAGAGATTGGGGCCAATGATTTTAAAAGAAATGGAGTCACAAGAAATTCAAAATGAAATTTAGGGTTTGGAGAGTTATGATGACATTTAATAAGATGATGATATAACCGTCTTTGAATAAATGTTGCTTTTTGTTCATACATTTGTTATGGAATTCAGGCTTTGGGCAGTTGTAAGGATGTTACAGAAATTTTTGAAATGATGGTCTATAAATAAAAAAAAATATTCGTAAATAACATAAATAGGATCAGTAAATGTACTTTAGCTTGGCAAAAAGGCGATGTGGCCTTAGCAAAGGGACATGGCCTAGCCAGGGGGCAGAAAATTTAGTCTGTGCAACAGAAAATTCAGTCCTAAACTAGATCAACTAATAGCTGGTCCACAGAAGAACTCCACAGTTCTGAACTACTTCCGATACATCACCCAGTATGATTTAGATGGTGTTGAAAATAACTGTGTAGTCTAACTCTGCGATGGTCTATTCACTGACACTTTGTTAAATCTCCCCCAATATATTGGCAACAAATGCATAACTTCAGGGGGTGCACAAGGCTGCACTCAGGCCCATATGGTGTCTCTACCCCATATGATGAGACCAGTATTATTAATAATTCATTATACTTAGACTTTTATAGATTTCGCACTGTGATCCAGCACTTTCCAGGTATGCCTATAGTGGACCAGCAGTATGGGCTTAGGTCTTGTTCTTACATAGTCAACATGCAGATATATTTCACTGAATATACATATGTTCAACTTTAGAATCTAATATATTTGTGATTTCATCTGAAATCCTCAACCGATAATAGATGGAAGCACTTTCAATTACTAAAGACTTAGCCGTGAGTTTGTCAAGACTTATTTCTCCAATAATGAGTTTTTCTGTAGGGGGCAAGAAAACCGCTGATTAATGACTTTGACCCAGTATTCATGAGAAGGTGGAATAATGGCAGCAATGTCCTTACAGGAATGGAAGAGAAGAGAATATTAGCAGCACTTTCATCCCATTGTTAATTAACTGCAAGCAATTACCTTAGTGTCGGGGAAGTCTAGCCGAATGCTCATAGGTAATAAAAGTGAAATGATGTTAGTAGAGCTCGTCCGTGCTTCACGCTGTGTACGCTTCTTTCACTATATCTCCTCGAAAAAGATTTCAATCTCAACCATTGCCATCTGACATCTCTATAAGCCTGGCACAGCACATTGAATTTGGATTTCGGGAGCATACAGTGACCTCTGTATTTGTATTTTATTTTTTATTAAATACACCCGGTGGATAATACATGCAGATTTTGAAAATAAAAAGGTCATTAAAGAACAGTTTTTATTAAAATAGAAGAGTTGTTGCTATGGAAACAGCAAAACATCCATTCCTTAATTTTGAAATAATTCAACAGTCTTGGAAAGGACAGTCGTGACATGAGGACATACATAATTAGCAGCCCGGAGCCCTGGACATCTTGTCCCCAAGCTCGGTGCTGCTACTTATAAGTTTCTTTTATAAGTGATCCCAGCGTTTCAAGACTAGCAAAGGACAGCACCAGGATAAAGATGAAGAGGAGTGGGGGTGAGTATCTGTAGTGTTTTTTTTTTAACTTTTTTACACTGGTTGCTTTTCTTTGAGTCAACAATGAAGGGATTTGCCAGTTATACTTAAATATTTGGGTATGGCTGAAGATGGGTCAAGTCAAAGATATTGATCATACAATCAACTTCCTATGGCATATCACTTTGCCTTTCAGTGATTTTGTTGGTCACAAGAAAAGTGAGAAAAGTGACTTACAGCTGTGAAGGCAACGCTCTTCCTCCTGTGGCAGCTGATGCCACAGTGACCACCAACACTTTCCACCTATCCAGGGGTGTCAACAAGAAACCATTTATTTCTTTTTTTACATTCTCTCCTTCTGGAAGTCTACATTCCCTGCCACTCTGTAAAAATTCTTAAAGGGAACCTTTCATTAGTAATGGGCCAAATAAACCAAGTATTTTGTCAAGCAGCTTAACACCTTCCTTTGAATAGAGATGTAAATTGGTATAAAGTCAAGGTGGCGGAGAGTTTAACATTGAAGTTAAGCTCTTCCCACATCCTTCCATTTACATAATACACCGGACTTAAGGAGATCTTCCTAGTGATGTTTCTGGATGCAGGACTATCAATTACAGTGAAGGAGGCGTTATAAGCAAGGAAAGCTTGACTTCAGTGCTAAATTCTCCACCTCCTTGACTTTATACAACTAATTCACATCTCACTGCAAAGCTGATTTTGTGGATGATGCCACCACACAGGACCATGAAAGAAACATTATCTGGAAGGTGTTTAGCTGCATGACGACAGTAGTAGTGGTTTATTAGGTCAATATCTGCTGACAGGTTCCCTTTAAATGGAATAATCTTCCATCCTTGGTTCAATTGATCTCAATCGCAGTTTAGAACAGTTACAAAAATGTCCACTTTTACATCTGTTGGCCACTGATACTTTTTGAGACAACTTTATCCAACTTAATTTAAATTGAATCCTATGGTATTATTTGTGAAGTCCATTCCCAAACTTCTTGGGCACAAAATTCAGAAGGCCACTAAATATTGGAGTTAGATATTGTAGAACTATTTATGGGGGCATTCTTGTAAAAATGAGTAAATATAGAGTATATCAATTGAAATGACTGGATAGGTGATAAATTGTAAATATGTCGACATCACTATCACAAGACGCTTTGATTGCCAATGAAGAGTTACATAAGGTCTTATGTCACGTAAAAGACTAACCTTACAGTCTTTATGTATATATTTTGCAGATTTTTTATACAATCTGCTGTTTTCTGAGAGCTGATGGGTAAAGACCTAGCTGCTGTGACTCTCTGCTCTCTCTCCCTTCTTCATAGATAACTCAGATAAGATACTTGCTATTTAGATGAAATTCAACTGAGATTTAAGAGTGAAAAACAGATTAGGAAGAAAAGAGGAAGGATAATAAGAGGCAAAGTAAGTAGAGAAAGAATCACTTTCAAGAAAGGAGACTTCTATCCAGCTAGATGCGAGGAGTCGGTAAATCGGTAAAACAAGCAAAATTTATTTAGTCCATAAAAACGGTAAAAATACAGCACAGCACATTGGACAAAAAGAGAACATGAAGGCTACAAGCCTACGCGTTTCGGTACAAGACCTTATTCATACGGTCTTGTACCGAAACGCGTAGGCTTGTAGCCTTCATGTTCTCTTTTTGTCCAATGTGCTGTGCTGTATTTTTACCGTTTTTATGGACTAAATAAATTTTGCTTGTTTTACCGATTTACCGACTCCTCGCATCTAGCTGGATAGAAGTCTCCTTTCTTGATTGTTGCTTCGTGTGCACCTGTGGCCGAGGTTGTCCGTGCTGGAGCTATTTGGAGCCAAAGGAGTGAGGATTGTCTGGACATTTTGGTGAGCTATTCTACGATAGTATTTTACTTCGTGCCTGTTAAAGAATCACTTTCCTCTGATTTATTACAATGTTTCTTGTATTGACCTGTCATTTAAAGGGGTTGTCCAGCATTTACAAAATGTGCTTTCTAATAGTAACACTGTCCAAGAGTTGTGTCTGATTTTGTGAAATGAATGGGACTGAGCTGCAATACATACATAACTTGTATGGGTGTGGTTCTCTTTATGGAAAAAAATGAGGCATGTTTTTGTAATTCTGTGTGGGGGGGTATATTTTGCTAAGAATTTGGTAAATCGTCAATTACTAAGGTTTTCTCTTTTATATAGTTGCTGTACTGAGTGCTTCACTATAGAGATATCCTCAAATGACCTTTAAAGTAAGCCTTCTCAACGATCCCATTGGGAGACGGAAGAGAATGCATTACTTAATGTCTATTAAATATTTAGAAGGGTGACATCATAACATCTACATTTATAGCCTTGCACAATTCTTCTCTTAGCATTATACATCGATGTGGCATCATGGACACATTACCTATGTGATCGAATGTATTGGATAAATAGATAAAAAAGTATTTTTATAGGAAATTTCCAATATTAAAGAAATATTAAATAACACTAGACATTTATCGATAATATTCCAGGTACATTGGGTTTAAAGGGAACCTGTCATCAGATACTGACCTAATAAACCACTACTAGTATGTTGATCCAGATGATGTTTCTTTCATAGTCCTGTATAGCCGCGTCATCCAGAAAATCAGCTTTGAAGTAAGTGATATGAATTAGTTTTATGAAGTCAAGGAGGCGGAGAATTGAAGTGAAGCTCTCCTGGCCCAGATTGTCCCTTTCACTGTAATTGATAGTCCTACATCCAGAAACATCACTAGGCAGATCTCTTAAAGTCCGGTGCATTATGTCAAACACATGTGGGGAGAGCTTGACTTCAATGTTAAACTCTCCGCCTTTTTGACTTTATACCAGTTTACACTTAAAAAATGATTTTCTGCGTGATGGAACCACACTGAGCAATGAAATAAACATAATCTGGAAGGTGTTAAGCATCTTGACAACATACTAGTAATGGTTTATTAGCCCCATTTCTGATGACAGGTTTATATACTGTATATACTTCTGGTGGCCCTGACTGCTGTAAAGATATGCCCATATTCAACACAGAGCCAGTTCCCAATACACCAATACACCCCTTGACCCTACTACTTAGTAAGGTAATAAAAATTTGAATGTTTTTCATTACCAATCATTACCCCCATATACATAAAAGGGATCTATAGGAGGTCGCCAAATTTAGTAAATCCAATATTCACAGGGACCATTTTTTTCTGGAGCTACAATTATTAATATACAGTTCTGACTTACATGCAAAATCAACTAAAGTACAAACCCGAAAGAACTCATCTTGTACATAACCTGGGGACTGCCTTTAGTAGACTGGAAATCATTGTGATTCCTCTTTGGGTTATCCAAGGAGCGATTCAGGGCTGAACTCTATTGTAAGTGACTATTTAACCTGACATGAAATTGTCTAAAAATAAGGTTTCTTTAGAGGAATGAATGAGTAACCAGGTTTTACAATGTTATATTGTTATAATAAAATAATACCACATATCACATCCTGAATATCGTAAAATAATAGATACTTCTCGATTGAAATTCACAGCACTTGTCTCATTCATCTTCTTCCCTTCCACCCATATATTATTCCAGGGAGCCTTTCTGTCTTTCTCCTCGCAATGCTTTCTTTATTAAGAATTCTCGTTGCACAAAATACAACCATCAGTGTCAGTTTCCTTCAGATATATGTAAAACTGACTATGGAGATTATACCGGAGGGATTTCTTGTTTTAGTAGGCACACACAACAATTATTTCCCTATGGCACAACTAAGTCCATTAGTTACTTTAAATATTGGGGTTTACAGCAAAGTCATTCATCACTCTAACCAAGTCAGTGGAGATATTCTCTTCCTTGGGTCCTGTAAACATGAAAAACCTAGACACATCATGAAATATTTATTTTAACCCAGTATGCACTAGCGCTGTCTTCTGTAGACGTCGGAACAGCTTATTAAATATGTAAAGGGAAGAGTGGGTTTATCTCACAAACTACAGGAAATATTCAGCTGAAAAACTCATTACTGGAACTTATTTTTCCCATATTCCTCTATATTAGAGAGTATATATTTAACAAGCGGGGCTTTGACAAAGGCTAGTTAGTGTAGGTAGCTACTTGGAGGCCAATGAGCGGAGCAAGGGTACAATAATAAAGTAAAATAACCCCTTAGCTATAAAGTCAAACTACTTGAAACTAGTGAGAGGAGTCAAGTTTTCACTGGTCCTAAGTACTTAAGACTCGTAAAATACTATTGGTCACCATTTTTAGTAACATGTAGGGTCAGACTGGAAAATTAGAGAAGTAGAGGATCCTCTGGTGGACATAGGCTCTAACACAATGACGGTGTAACGTAGGCTTACCTTCAGCCCCCGTGTCTGGCCATGTTTCGGCTCCCTTAGGTTGTTGGTGGCACCTCTTTCTCTTTCTTTAAGGATCAGGGTGTTTCCCACCTAAGATCAACACATACCTCCAGCCATATAGCCCTGTATGCCGTGTTCCCCGCACCTGAGCAAAGGTTTGTAGCTTGCAAGTCCTGCTCAATGATTTCTATTTCGATTTGTCTTAATGTGTGCGACCCCTGGCTTGTTCCTGACTCTGATTTGATCCATGCTTCCTGGTATTCAACCCCCGTCTGTTTCTCGAACCTCTGCTGCCTGCCTTGCCTGACCCCTTGGTACCATGTACTGTTGTCTTTGTGCCTGCTAAGCCAGCTGCTATCTATACTGGGGCCACCAAAAGACATAGGGGCCTTGCAATGTCTCCTGAGGAAAGTCCAAATCCCTGTACAGGGGTAAAGGGTGAATACCAGAGGGGTCCATGGATAACACCCTTAGTGTGTGGCTCAAAGTCAAACCAGTTAGATAGCACAGTGGGTTCACAACCCACTGGCTGTTACAGATGGTCAAGGAGAATACAGCCCAATTTGAAGGTTATTAGGTTTTATTTTCTAGTGGATGATGAACAGTGGGCATCATTACAATTGTATCTGGTGGTTCCAAGGACCCCTGGGGTGAGGTTTGCTAAAAAGGATATTGTAATGATAGGACACACAGGACAAGGACACAAGGACAGTGTTCCCTAAAACTTAGTCCCCAAACTTTCCCTGGCTGCTTACTGGGTCCACCTTAAACAGTGGCCAGTAACTGCACATTGTTACTTTTCTACACCTAAGTGAAAGGACAAACTATGCAACACAGATGAATCATCAACAATCCAGGTCACAACAGAGATGACAATGCAGTACAGAGTCAGGAATACAGAGGAATAGTCAAAAACTGAAGCAAAGATTAAAACACCAGGAATATTGATAGTGATAAAACTGAGGGCAGGAACAGAAACTCTGATGATGGAGGCAGAGCTATGTCAGTCACAACGGGTTAACTATTGTTGGTCCAGAGCACAGCTGTAGAGGATCAAGTGCGACAAGAAGAAAAAGCAGCACTCACCATCGCTGTGCAAAGGTAGATTTCTTTATTTCGGGTGCAAAGTACAGGGAGGAGCGGGACCGTGGCGACGAGCCGTTTCGCGCCTACTGGCGCATCATCAATCATCAAGCCATCATCAAGCCAATGGTCATTGGCTTGATGATGCGCCAGTAGGCGCGAAACGGCTCGTCGCCACGGTCCCGCTCCTCCCTGTACTTTGCACACGAAATAAAGAAATCTACCTTTTCACAGCGATGGTGAGTGCCGCTTTTTCTTCTTGTCGCACTTGATTATCTATTGGACTTGTTGTCTGCATAGCAGAGCACCACCGGCAGTGTAACGATAAGGATTGTATAACCGGAGTCCACTACAGTGACATAATATTGCCCTATGATTGGTACGCACTGCGATCAGTGAACTTGGATTGTGCCGAGCGCTGTCTTCTATTACTACAGCTGTAGAGGAGGTCGGTGTAGTGCAATCAATCAGCAGACCACCAACTAAACCCATGTTCACACTACCAAAGAAAGTGAGACAAAGAGAATGCATCTTCAGTCTCACAGTATAGACTGTGAAAGTGCTAACACAGATGTAACAAATTATTTTATACCCTACCTGAGTGGGCTGTTAGTTTAGTGGTGTGAAAGTGGAGTGAAGATCACTTTACTTTAACAAGATAGCAATTAGTACTACAATCCTAGTTTTGTTATAAAAGGTCTTCTCTGGACCAAAACATTAGACAATACTAATCTGGACTTTCATTACATTTCTTGTTACTGGATAGAGGCTAAAATGGTATATGAAGAGGACGTACCGCACAGAGCTAATCTGCAATTCTGAGTGCTATGTCATTTACTGTCATTAGTGAAGGATCAAATGTGATGAAGAACCGTTTTTGTGAAACTATGACCTGTTACAAGAGATGGGTGTGACACACAGGACACAGTCTTACCGCTCCGTCTTTGCCACCTACCTTTCAAACATTTAATAAGTAAAACTGCCAAATCTTGCAATTGTTTTGTTCATATAAACTATGCTTCAAAAACCTATTACACAACTTTTTCAGGACTTCTGGAAAGTGTGACTTTGATGATGGGTTGTTCTCTAATCAAACATAACAGCTATCTAGTACAACCTGTAGGAAATTCTTTAAAAAAGTTGGTGTTGGTATTGTTGGTAAAAGATGTTTTGCCACCCAGCACAGATAGAGGTTAGAGGTATGAGTTATTACCGGTGGTTCAAGTTCTAGGACACCAAGTGACCGTGAGAAGGGGGAGGAGGCACAGATGGTCCCAAGAGCTCCATATTGGAGAAGTTTGATTTATGACCAACCAACACTCAATCATATCTTTGGGTATTTTTGGACAACCAGTATCCTCAGTCCTAATCTCATGAAAGAAGTGTTGGTCAAAGAGAACTTTGAATCATGTGTGGTCCCAGCAGACATTTCCCCCCTGTGTTGTGGATAGGGAAATGGGGAAAATTAATGTGATCTGTTTATAGAAACTTTTTGTAAGAATGATCTCCGGGTGAAAGTTTCTACCAATAAATGAGGTTCTCTTGTACTGGTGCCTAAATATCCCAGTTATTTCATGTTATGTCCTTATCATTGTTACACGCTATCTCACGTTTTCCAGCCTTGTTTCCATTTTTGCTTTTGAATAGAAGGAATTGAAAAAATGCAAAGGAATCTTGGAGACGCAGCCTCATTTCTGCATGGATCAGGGATTACAGATTGCCTTTTTAGCCTCATCTTATCCAGATAGTTTTTTTTTCAGTTATTTAATTTACTCTACATGAAGTCTATTGATTATTCAAGCTGGCAGTCAATTTTATAGGGCACCCCGTGGTTTCTTTGCTTAATGTAGTCAATAAGTGTAATTGCTTGATCAGTACAGACCATGAAACAGGTTTTTGTGTCTCTTTTTTACAATGCGTTGATAGCTTTATCTGATGCATCCTTGGCAGGGTGTAGGTTTTACAGCACTATCCAGAAATCCCAGTGGTCTCTAGATTAATGACTATAGCTTTCTGCCGTAGCTGCTGATACTGCTGTCCTGAATGTATTAGCACATCTGGCATGCCATGTTAGCTTCTGATGCCAGGCTCTTTTGTTCTGTACCCTCGGAATATCTCGCCAGTGCCTAGTTAACCGCTTTCATTGAGAGTGAGATAAAAATTATATCAATCCACTGAATGTAACTAAGGCTCTGTGTGATGTTTCTGGTTATCAGTGTAGATTATTAACCTTTATTTACATAGAGAGTTCCGTCTTGTAATCAGGATTTATTCATTTACAATGGTCTTTCATCTTGGTCTTGGTCAAAACTTGATTGTAGCCTCGTAAGATTCCTTCTAACAATAATATATATATATTTTAAAAAAAATCTCTCCTGTTTGGTGATCTTAAGTATTCCTCAATGTCTTAAATGAAAGGCAATATGCTAATTATTTGGGTCAAGTAGGTAGGTCAAAACCTTTTTATAGCAAATACCAATGTTATCAACATAGGGCGGCACGGTGGCTGAGTGAGTAGCACATCTGCCTTGCAGCACTGGGGTCCTGGGTTCGAATCCCACCCAGGTCAACATCTACAAAGAGTTTGTATGTTCTCTCCGTGTTTGCGTGGGTTTCCTCCGGGTACTCCGGTTTCCTCCCACACTTCAAAACATACTGTTAGGTTGTTTAGATTGTGAGCCCTATGGGGACAGGGACCAATTTGACATGCTTGTGCAGCGCTGCGTAATCTGTGTGCGCTATATAAATAAAGAATTATTATTATTAACTTCAAAACACTTATCAATATTAACCCATCTTTTTATCTATCAGCCCAAAGTGTCAGAAACATTTCTTGAGGACATGCAAAACCTTGAGATCTACAATAACAAAACAGAACAACATGCAGAATTCTACTAAAGCCAAATATCAAGGGTTGGATGTTTTGGGTGTTTCAGTCAAATGGAAAAGGAAGGACCACTCCCTCAGTCTTCACTTTGTCTCCTGCACAAGTCTCCTCCTCAAGCTTCCAGGTTTGCTTAGTGTAGGTTAGCAATAATTACGTAACACACAAAACTTGCGTTTGCTTTCAACTGTATTCAAAGATATTCTGATACAACGTATTCTTCTTATATCACAACCATCTCGGTTATATAAAAAAGTCCATAAAATATTCCATATGACAAGTCTAATCGAAAGAATGAAGAATAGATGGGGAGACAAAAGAAAGAGAAAGCACTTCTTTGGTGTAATACCTTTGGTGGAAATATAAATTTTTGATGGTGTAATGTTACAGTCACCTGGTGGAGTTGTGCAGCAAGGGCACAACTCCCTGTAGAGCTTATCTGAAGACTCGGTGCCGCTGCCGCCTTCCACTGATATCCCCTTCTTGATGGAGAAGCAGTTATCCAATCTTTTGCATCCAATAGATGGGTGCATTTTTTCTGAATCTGATGAAGCGCTTGGTACAAGCGCGAAACGCTTTATTCTGTATTAAAACTTTTTTATGGAATATGATTGCTTTATGGAAAAATGAAAAGAAGTTTTTTATCATGCAAACACGAGGAAGCCAGAGCCATTCATGGTGGACATCCTTTCGATTACTAAAAAATTGCGCTATTTTTTAGTAATCGAAAGGATGTCCACCATGAATACAATGGAGAAGTGTGCCTAACACCTACTGCTAATCAAGATAACAGGCAAGGAAGGAACACATACAAGTAAAAGACTGTATTAAATACTGTAGGTCACCACTTGTCAAACTCGGCACACCATAAAGAGACCCATATATAGAGGGGTCAAGGGCCATATAATAAAATAATTTCAACCTGTTTCTATTGAATGCTCTTCAAAAGCAGAACCATCTCCACCTGTACTACTTGGAATCCACACCAAAACCTGTATGCTATTTTGAGTGTTATATACCGTACTGTATATATATATACATTCTTTATTCATTCATTCTATTCTGATTTTTCTGTATTTGTAAAAAAAAACTATCCCCCATTAAATAATCTTTTTAACAACTGGTAGCAGGGCTGGGATAAAACTGTGCTCCCACCATCCCTTTGGAAAAGTGTGGCAAAAATCAAGGCCGATCCTGAGGGAAAAAATAAAATGGCTCCCTCCCCCTTTAAAAAAAGAGCCAGCTACTATGGGATCATCTATAGTCAGGCCTACTAGCAGAAAAGCAAATAGAAGCCCAGCACATGTCCCATTTACATAGGAAACCCAGCACATGTACCCAGTATATATGTAAGCGAGCACATGTCCCCATTATATAGGAAACCCAGCACATGTCCCCCAGTATATATGTAAGCGAGCACATGTCCCCATTATATAGGAAACCCAGCACATGTCCCCCACTATATATGTAAGCAAGCACATGCCTCCAGTATATATGTAACCCAACACATGTCCCCATTATACAGGAAACCAAGAACATGTCCCCCAGTATATATGTAGCTCAGCACATGTCCCACAGTAAATGTAACCCAGAACATGTCCCCCAGTATATATGTAGCCCAGCACATGTCCCCAAATAAATATGTGAGCAAGCACATGCCTCAGTATATATGTAACCCAGCACATGTCCCTCTTATATAGGAAACCCAGCACATGTCCCCAGTATGTATGTAACCCCGTACATTTCCCCCACTAAATATATAAGCAAGCACATGCCTCCAGTATATATGTAACCCAGCACATGTCCCCCAATATATATGCAACCAAGCACATGTCCCCCAGTATATATGTAGCCCAGCACATGTCCCCCAGTATATATGTAGCCCAGCACATGTCCCCCAGTAAATAAGTAAGTGAGCACACTCCTCCAGTAAATAGGTAACCTAGCACACGTCCTCCAGTATATATGTAACCAAGCATATGTCCCCATTATATAGGAAACCCAGCACATGTCCCCAGTATATATGTAACACTGCAGATCTCCGCCAGTATATATGTAGCCCAGAACATGTCCCCCAGTATATATGTAGCCCAGCACATGTCCCCCAGTTAATATGTACCGTATATACTCGAGTATAAGCCGACCCGAGTATAAGCCGAAACCCCTAATTTCATCACAAAAAACTGGGAAAACCTATTGACTCGAGTATAAGCCGAGGGTGGGAAATGCATTGGTTACAGCCTCCCAGTATATAGTCTGCCAGCCCCTGTAGCATACAGTCTGCCCAACCCCTGTAGCATACAGCCTGCCCAGCCCCTGTAGCATACAGCCTGCCCAGCCCCTGTAGCATACAGCCTGCCCAACCCCTGTAGCATACAGCCTGCCCAGCCCCTGTAGCATACAGCCTGCCCAGCCCCTGTAGCATACAGCCTGCCCAGCCCCTGTAGTAGGAAAAAAAATAGCACTGTACTCATCTTTCCGACATCCCCCATAGGTCCTTTTCTGTCTCAGACAGAAGAGGACCTATGATGTCAGATGATGTCAGAAAGGTGAGTTTTGACTTTATTTTTTTAGTTGACTCGAGTATAAGCCGAGTTAGGGTTTTTGAGCACAAATTTTGTGTTGAAAAACTAGGCTTATACTCGAGTATATAAGGTAAGTGAGTACATGCCTCCAGTATATATGTAGCACAGTACATGTCCCCAGGTATATATGTAACCAAGCACATATCCCCATTATATAGGAAACCCAGCACATGTCCCCCAGTATATATGTAACCAAGCACATGCCCCCATTATATAGAAAACCCAGCACATGTCCCCCAGTATATATGTAAGCAAGCACATGCCTCCAGTATATATTTAACCCAGCACATGTCCCCAGTATATATGTAACCAAGCAAATGTCCCCATTATATAGGATTAGATTGTGAGCCCCATTGGGGACAGGGACTGATTTGGCAAGCTCTGTGCAGTGCTGCGTAATCTGTGTGTGCTATATAAATATAGGAATTATTATATAGGAAACCCAGCACATGCCTCCAGTATATATGTAATCCAGCACATGTCCCCCAGTATATATGTAGCCCAGCACAGAAAAGAAAATGCATTGCTAAGTTGACTTTGCCGCATTAGGTCACTCCGAAGGAAACAGGCAGTGGTAAAATCACAACGCCTAGTAGTCTGGGTATTAAAGATACATATACCACTGAATAATATTCAGGACTAGGACTGCACCACCAGAAGGTTGCTTATCTTTTGTCCCGGCCCTGACTGGGAGTTACTATTGCCCCTATCAGAGGGGGGTGTTCCTACAAAGCCTGACACTGGTAGTAGTGATTGGACAGTACCAGACTGTGTTGAGACTCACCCCAAGTTGTATATGTTGTGTCAGGTGTCAGAAACTTGTACAAAGAATACCAGCGATGCAATATGACTGAGTTGCCAGAATTGTTAGTTAGATGTGTTATGACTAGGGATGAGCGAGTATACTCGTCCGAGTATACTGCTCGGTCGAGTATTAGCATACTCGGACCGGCTCGTTACTCGGACGAGTATCTCGCTGGCTCGAGATCGAGCAGTAAATTAATAAAATAAATTGAATAAAAGTAAATTTTTTTATTGTAAAACAAAATATTCCAGATGTTTGCAGATGTTTTACTTGTAAGAACACATTGAAATAACACTATTCTTCACTTTGCAGGTGTTGGCGCGTGTCTCCCGCTAAGTTAGGAGATGTGCACGAACATCTGGAATGTGAAGAATAGTGTTCTTTCAATGTGTTCTGCACTTAAATGCTCCGGTATTCACTGTTTTTAATGTTTTAATTCTATTCTTCACATTGTCTTCTGATAGGTTCGGAGACACACGCGCACATCTTCAACGTGAAGAATAGAATTAAAACAGTGAAAACAGTGAACACAGGAGCATTTAAGTGCAGAACACATTGAAAGAACACTATTCTTCACATTCCAGATGTTCTGAACATCTCCTAACTTAGCGGGAGACACGCACAAACACCTGCAAAGTGAAGAATAGTGTTAGTTCAATGTGTTCTTACAAGTAAAACATCTGCAAACATCTGGAATATTGTTTTTTGCACTGTTCTTTTAATGCTCTGTTTTATTAAAAAAATGCTTGGGTCTCCCATTGACTTCAATGGGGCTCGCTATTCGAGACGAGCACTCGAGCATCTGGAAAAGTTTGTCTCGAATAACGAGCACCCGAGCATTTTAGTGCTCGCTCATCTCTAGTTATGACACATTACAGTATATGTTCATGTGATGGAGCGTGCACCCAGACTCATATTAAGGAGGCACATGAGGTGTCTCTACCCCATATAAGGAGATAAATACTAAAAAAATAAATTATTGTTGAGAAACCCGGTACAGAGCTTGGAATTCAGACCAGCAGCTTCTGCATGTCCTTTTTAACAAGGCCATCATCTTGTTTCCATTGAAGCTACTTTAGTTTACATGAAAAGCAATGGGGTAAGCGAAGCAATTACCTATACAGTACACAGCCCAGGCTGCTGTCACACATTGTATGTGCTTATGATTAATGAGCACTAAGAATTCAGTCCAATTATCCTACAGACTTCAAACTCTATGATTTCCCAACCTTCTATTGCTCTGCTCAGCCCAGCTTCCTATAAGGTTATTCTTGCAATTTTTAATTATCCCCTACTGACTTCTGGCTGATCCCATCTTGTCCCTTCTTGTTCACTGTCAAGCGGGCAATCTACAGCTCGATTTTTTCATCTACAGCTAAGCGTTGTTCACACCTATCCCTGGGAGAACCATAGCAATGTATGGAGTATCCACATTCCATATTCATGGGACAGTTCCCTTGAACGATGTAGAACTTCTCCCAATCCTGTTTTGTGGGATACCGTATATACTCACGTACAAGCCATGCCGAGTATAAGCCAAGGTACCTAATTTTAACACAAAAACTGGGAAAACCTATTGACTCTAGTATAAACCTAGGGTGGGAAATGCATAGGTCACAGCCTCCAGCCAGTATAAAGTTGATAACCAATATCCCCCAGTATATAGAAAGCCCATGCCTCCCCAGTATATGGCCTGCCAGTCCCTGCAGTATCTAGCCCCTTCCCTGAGTATGCCAAGTCTTTAATTTAAAAAAAAAATATACTGTACTCACCTTTCCGACAGCCTCCGCAGGTCCTCTTCTTGCTTCAGATGCTCCGGTGCCTCTTCGGGTCCTTCAGGTCCTCTTCAGATCCTTCGGCTCCTGTTTGGGTTGCTCCACTCCTCTTCGCATCCCCGCCCATGGCCGGCACACACAATGACATCAGCCACTTGCCAATGTCATTGTTTGTGCACCACTGGCCACACGCAGGGACCCGAAGAGGAGCTGAACCACCCGAAAAGAAGCCAAAGAGGAGCTGAAGGACTTAAAGAGGACCCAAAGGACCTGAAGAAGTAGGACCTGCACAGGGTGTCGGAAAGGTGAGTATAGTGTTAATTTTTTTATAGACTTAAGAATAAGCAAAGTCCTCCATTATTCCTGCTACAATACCCATCCTGCTATTCACTCGAAACTTTGGTTCATTTACCATGTGGACATCTCATCATAGTCAACTATTTTAAATTTTTTTTGTTATCTTCAATTATGACTTGTGAGGTCTTCTGGATGGACATTAGAGCCTCCAGTGTTGCCTCACAATGAGTTCACAGAGAAACTTCTCATAAAGGAAATGTCAGTAAAGAAACTAAACTCTTCATGAAGATTCAGGCTCTTCAGGCAATCTTTATATGTGTACAGAGTCTTAGCCCCTTACTACTGCACTTGTTTTACACCTTGATAATCACTTCTTAGTTTTTTTTGTCAATGGCTTCCACGAGCTACAATTTTATACTTTTCTGTCACTATAGTAGTGTGGGGTCTTTTGTTTTGTGGTCTAGTTTTTAATGGTAGGACTTTGGATTTCACACGCTCTATTGATGAATTTCTTTTAACCATTTTTCTATGGTATATTTAAAAAAAAAAAAAATAAAAATTATGACATTTTATTCCAACAGAAATTGTTGCATTTGTCGTGCAACATAAACATAAATAAATAATCTATCTATCCATATATTATGAAAGATGTAAAGGCAGCCCTGGGGTCCTTCAAAGAAAAACTCTGCTGCCATGTGCTGCTATCGACACCCTGCAATGGCTTCTGTGGTTAGGCAATGGCAACCATTTTGCACCCTCTGCACCGATTTCGATACCGCGGTCCATGCTTGAACACAGTGGGGGTCATTTACTAAGGGCCCGATTCGCGTTTTCCAGACGTGTTATCCAAATATTTCTGATTTGCGTCGATTTTCCCTGTATTGCCTCGGGATTTTGGCTCACGCGATTGGATTGCGGCGCACTGGCGCCGGCATGCATGCAACAGAAATGGGGGGGCATGGCCGAACGATAACCCGACGGATTCGGATAAACCGGTGAATTTTTTAAAAAAAAGTGTCGCGGGACACGCGCTTACCTTCACCAGGTATAGGATGGTGCACTCGTGCGGACCTCGAGGAACTTCATCGCAGCAGCGACATCTGGTGGACGTCGGAGGAACTGCCTTAGTGTAACGCCGGAAGACCCGAATCCACCGCAGAGAACATGCCGCTGGATCGTGATTGGGCCGGGTAAGTAAATCTGCCCCAGTGTCTAAGGGGTTCACTACCAGGAGCTTTTAAAATTCTGGGTGTTAGTGCTGATGATAGGCTGTGATAACACAGCTGAGCAATGGCAGCAGCAGGAAGTTATGTTCTGTATGCCAATGGGCCACCATAACAAACCAATCCAATTGGCATCATTGGTACCAAACAAAGAACACAAAGGGGTTCGTACATCTTTGCTTTTTCTTTTAATTTTCCTCTTATATTTTCTCTTTTTTTGGCTCATTTGAATATTTGCACAAAAATTTGTGACTTTTTTTGCCTTTTTTTCAGTGTTGCACCTAATATATGTTTAAAATCCAGATGTGAACGTCTGAAATAGTCACACTGTTTTGCGCAGACTCTGTAAAACGTCGCAATACTTTGCCAAAAAACCTCTAGTCCCAAGCAGATGTAGGCAATAGGTATAGGTAGCTCAAGAGTCTACGACTTTTGCTCAACTTTTTCAAACTTTGCAAAAATCATAAAAAATAAAATGCAAATATGTCACTCCCTAAGTCCAAAATCCATAAAAGACAAAAAAAAAAGAAATGCACAAATGTCTTGACTAAAGGATTTCCAAAGAGTTGGAGTTTAAAAATAGAAGGTATATTTTTGTGCTTTCATAAAATATTTCTATTGTACCAATTGTATAGGATTCCAATGATTATTACTATACCACAGGAACTAGGATTTGGGTCTTTCCCCTTTTAAGTAGTAAATAATAACAGCAGCATTTATACGCTTTACAAACAGTTCCTGTGGCACCTTCCCTAACAGATTTACAGTAATTAAAGATCCGTAACTCTATTTCTCAGTACATTATGTCAACGACTCAGGCAATGTTTGCCGAGACTTGATTGTCACAGTTTTATGTTTGGTGAAATTGGGTTATTAGGCATATAAAACATTGTCTCTAGAAGCAGGCCAAGAAAATGTAATAAAAACATGCAGCACAGGTGCATAAATCCATGGACAATATAATTATATAGCACACATGTGCCATTCACAGCGCTCGAGGTGACGTTGCCAAATGTAAACCTGCACTATACTTTAGACCAGCTGCAGGATGCACTGAATTTTCCCATCTGAGTTTAATAGAGAGGTCAGACATGTGTAACATTGTGACTAACCACTTTCCTACTACTTTCACATTTTTACAAATTTAATGTTCCATTCCCCACTGTACTCCCGCATGGGTCTGGAGAACATGCCTTGAGCTCAATTGTTTGGATCCAACGCAATATGTTTTGTTATATGAAGGCAAGCCACGGAGAAATAAAACTCTCACCCAACAAAAAGTAATAGACTGGTCTGCATAATGAGAAATGGCTTGTTCTATGTAGTTTGAGATCCAGTCAATCATATGAAGTGAGAAGGTGAGTTGGGTCTATAAAATTAAGTTCAATGGCCGGTAAGTTATGAAGAGCTAGTAAAAGTTTGGTTCCTGATCCAGACAGATGTGCATCACCCGAATATTGGTCCTATATCTACAATAAAGGCCGTACTATAAGAGAATCCACCTGTACAGGGTTACATATATAATAATAATAATTCTTTATTTATATAGCGCCTACAGATTACACAGCGCTGCACAAAGCATGTCAAATTGGTCCTTGTCCCCATGGGGCTCACAATCTAAACAACCTAACAGTATGTTTTGGAGTGTGGGAGGAAACCGGAGGAAACCATGCAAACACAGAGAGAACATACAAACTCTTTGCAGCTGTTGACTTGGGTGGGATTTGAACCCAGGACCCCAGAGCTGCAAGGCAGAATGGCTACCCACCCAGTCACCGTGCCGCCCTAGGGAGTGCAGGGATATAATTCACTTTCAGACCTGTCACTTGTAAAGTGCCAAAGGCTGCTCTACCATGAGCTGGCCACTTTACCTCATGTTTTTTGTGTTAAGTGTAAGGGGGCAGGATATTAGGTTATTTACCAATATACAGTGAGTACAAAATTCAGGCCATTTTAACTTTTTTCCTTTTGTGTTTTATTGCAGCATATTGGTAAGATCAAAAAAGTTCTTTTTTTTCATTTATTAATGTACACTCTTCACTCCATCCTGACAGAGAAAAAATGTATTAAACCAAAAAAATGGAAATATCACATGGTCATAAGTATTCAGACCCTTTGCTGTGACACTCATATTTAAATTACATGCTGTCCATTTCCTTCTGATTCTCCTTGAGATGGTTCTACTCCTTCATTGGAGTGCAGCTGTGTTTAATTAAACTGATTGGATTTGATTTGGAAAGGCACACACTTGTCTACATAAGACCTCACAGCACAAATGAGAATCATAAGGTCTAAGGAACTGCCCAGCAAGCTCAGAGACAGAATTGTGGAAAGGCACAGATCTGGCCAAGGTTACAAAAGAATTCCTACGGGACTCAAGGTTTCTAAAAGCAAAATGGCCTCCATAATCCTTAAATGGAACAAGTTTGGTGAAAATTAAAATTCTTTCTCGACCTGACAGTCCAGCCAATCTAAGCAACCAAAATCACTGTGGCTAGGCTCCAAAGATACAGTAGGGATATGGGAGAAAGTTCCACAAAATTAAGTACCACTGCAGCTTTCACCATTTGGGGCTTTATTGCAGAGTCTGCCGATGGAAGACATATAGAAGCTACATACAGTTTGCAATAAAAGCACATGAAGGATTTCCAGACTATGAGAAATAAGATTCTCTGGTCTGATGAGACGCAGATTGAACTTCTTGGTATTAATTCTAAGAGGTATGTGTGGAGAAAACCGGACGCTGCTCATCACCTGCCAAATACAGTGGGTGGTTTGGTGGCTATGGGCCCCTCAGAAGGCTTGGACCCAAGGATACTGCCCAAACTGCCTATATTATAATCCACTGATGCCTATAGGCTACTTTTCATGGTTATTAAGCGTAAAAATAAAAGCTAAAAATATTTCTTCAAGTCATTTCCAGGAAAATGTGCAACGTTTAGTGATTTTCTACAAACTCACTGCATTTTAAATGGGACAAGGCTTAGTGATAGGTGAAATGTCAAACAAATTGACGGCTTATGTGACAAAGTGTTCAGCCTCTGAACATGGCCCATGTCTCGGCCAAATTCCTCAGACTAAATATATAAGATCTTACCCAAACCCATGGAAACTTCCTGCCTCACTGTGAGGTTAATGTCCTGTATTCCCATACATTATGTTTGAATGTAACTCACATTATCAAAGAAAATTGTAATGCTGTAAGTTCAGGTCAGAGAATAGTCTTCAGGCCAGGAAATATGGCCGACACTGATCCTTTACTCCCAGGTACTCACGGATGTATACTGTATATATATATGCATATATATATATATATATATATATATATATATACATATATGCGGTTCCCTACTTAAGGACACTACTTACAGACGGCCCCTAGTTACAGACGGACCCCTCTGACTTCTGGTGAAGCTCTCTGGATGTTACTATAGTCCCAGGCTGCAATGATCAGCTGTGAGGTGTCTGTAATGAAGCTTTATTGACAATCCTTGTTCCCATTGCACCTAAAATTTTGAAATTGTCACTGGGACAAAAAAACATTTTGTCTGGATCTACAATTTTAAAATATATAATTTCCACTTACATACAAATTCAACTTAAGAACAAACCGATGGAGCCTATCCTGTACGTAACCCGGGGACTGCCTGTTTATATGTATATTTTTATTTACTTATTTTTTTCATGTTTGAATATTTTTAAATAATGTCATACAACAAAACAAATTGAAACCTCTCCAGAAGGCCACAAATTTTAGAATCCCTCACCCTAAACGACAGATTTTTTTTTCAGTGGCCAATTTTTTCCCCCCATTATATACTATGAAAACTGACCCCCTATGAACAGACAGCATCTTTAAAAGACCAATGTTCAGTGCAAAACTGGGTGCTCTGCTCAAAGAGATTTCATGGTGTTCTGTAATCTTACATGAAGCTGAACAACATATATATATATATATATATATATATATATATATATATATATATATATATATGTATATATATATATATATATATATATGTTGTTCAGCTTCATGTAAGATTACAGAACACCATGAAATCTCAATATATATATATATATATATTTAATAGTTTGTAAACTGATCCAGAAATATTCTTAATGTCGCAATGTTTATACTCAATTTTATTTAAGAAAATCCTTAAAAAGAGCAATATATTCTGCATCCATAATAATGTATTTCGGAACATCTGCTCTCTGTGGCACCTATTAATAATGAAGTAGCAACATTTCTGCATTTCTTGTCATCATAACATAGGCTGTCATTAGGACAAAGAATTCCTGATTACTTGCAAACAGATGTTACTGCATTTATAACTACTGATCTTAATATTTCTGGAATCTTAAGAACACTATATATGCACCACAGTAATAGTAGTATAATAAGGTCATTATACAACACGCTGCATATCTTATCTTGATGTTTGGTCGTTTCTGATTGATGACTGACGTCTGTAGATATTATAACAATCAAAATACACACGTGGTTCCGTAAGTGTAACTTTCTTTATTTTTACCAATTAACAGATAGAAAATTAGGAACATGAGTTAAACATTAGATACATATGTATATGAAATGGATATACAGGCGGTCCCCTACTTAAGGACACCCGACTTACAGACGACCCATAGTTAAAGACAGACCCCTCTGACCACTGTGATCTCTGGTGAAGTCTCTGGATGCTATTACTATAGTCCCAGTCTGTAATGAAGCTTTATTAATAATCCTTAGTCCAATTACAGCAAAACTGTAACTCCAATTGTCACTGGAGCCAAAATTTTTTGTCTGGATCTACCATTATAAAATATACAGTTTCGACATAAAAATTCAACTTAAGTACAAACCTACGGACCCTATCTTGTATGTACCCCATCCATATATCTACAGTCTGTGTACTGTAGATATATGGATGTATAGATAGATATAAGATAACAAGGTAGATAGGCAAAAAGATGGGTAGAGCAAATGAAAAGACCACAGTAACACCATGTTCAGAGTTCCTAAAAATAAGTGCGTGGGGTTTCAATGCCTCAAGATTTAGACAAAAAAATATTTTTTTGTAATATACCAGGAAAGAGAGGCAGCATATCCAATCGCAAAATTCAGTGACATACATGTCATTTCAGTGTTACTACCTCTGCCAGGTGTCCAGAGCACCAGTTTAAGGTACACTGAATTATAGTTGCAAATAAAATACACAGAATCTGTTTTTCAATAAAATACAGTTTTATTAAAATAGTAATGTACTAGAGGTCTAACATCCCACCCCTACCAATCACATGTGCATATATCACAAAAATATATATCAAGCTAATACATCTAATAGTGCACCTAAGAAAATCACTATATATGCATATGTGATTGGTAGGGGTGGGATGTTAGACCTCTAGTACATTAAATTATTTTAATAAAACTGTATTTTATTGAAAAACAGATTCTGTGTATTTTATTTGCAACTATGATTCAGTGTACCTTAACAGGTGCTCTGGACACTTTGTAATTTGTTTTTGTTTGTTGCTCATACTTCAACTATCCGTGAGCACATGTTTTTGGACCCCTATTGGATGGAATGATATCCGTTGAGTAGTCCCAATCCTTTACCTATTTTTTCCACAACCTGATATAGCAAGTCCAAAAATCGGAAAAAAAAAACAAGAAAAGACACACACAAATATCCCGGCTAAAGATAAATGACCCCCAAAGTGTACAACATTACTAACAGATATATATATGACTAGTGAAAATCATGAAAACCATTCACTAAAAACCAGCCAGGCACAGATATGGTCCAATCAAAGCTGGAAAAAGAAAATATCATGGCGGCTAAGAAAGGCCCAGGAGGAATATATTATTCACCATAAAGTCATCCCAAAAGCTGACCATCTAACACAGACATACTGGCTCCATACCTGGAGAAACTACCGGACCCCAGAGACCATCAGTGCCCCCCCAGTGCCCACATCCTGGCCATGGAGTCCGGGTGCAACAGCTCTGGCCAAATTTTTTTTTTTGTCCCAGAATTTTCCAAAATTTTGCTATCATGGGTACAAGGATAATCAATAAAGCTTCATTACAGACACCTTACAGATGATCATTGCAGCCTGGGACTATAGTAACATCCAGAGACTTCACCAGAGGTCACAGGGGACAGAGGGGTCCGTCTGTAACTAGGGATCGTGTGTAAGTCTGGTGTCCTTAAGTTGGGGACCGCCGGTAATAAGATAATATAGATGTATAAGTGGTAAGAAATAGATTTTAATCACTTGGCTAAATCTTTGGTCCACCCATGGACCCCTCATTGGGGTTATTATACAATGATGTATTTTCCGGTGAGCATAGCCCTACACTATACACACAGATACAGACACCGTACATGGAGCATCTGACATCAGACTCTACACACCCAGCGTCCTCCAGTCATCGCCAGGCTTCGCTCTGCTTAAAAACAGTTCCAAAAAAAAAAAAATCTTTCCTCATGAAATATTTATATTCCAGACACATCAGTAAAAGGAGAGTATGATTACAGGGACTGGATTATATGATTGTAACATAATTGCTTTATTTTTAGGCCTTGATGCTTAAGGAAAACAAGGTCTAGGGGAAAATGAGCGGTGAAGTTTGGTAACGGCGCACATTAATCAAAAAGAAAATCGCTGCGAGAAAGATCTGATCGCTCAGCGCTTTTATCTCCAAAAAAACTCTTTTTTTTTATCCCTTTCTTTTAAATATGTAGAGAGAAGCTTGTGTTCCGTCCTCATTTATCATCGGCTTGTCATTAGATCACAGCGCGGCGGTGTCAATATTACCAAAGATCCTACACAATATCGAAAACGCTTCTCCTAGAGGGAAAGACTATATCCTATGATGGATGGCTTGTTAAGTGCAACCTCATAGGAGAGAAAACCAAAATGACTCATTTCACTGAATTATTGATCGATCTATAAGGCGTCTTACACTTTAATGAGATGTTAAATATGGAACACGTAAAAATCTATATTCTGTAAAGATAAACTAGATTTTTTAAAAATTGGTAGGAGGCAACAAGATACACCCCCGTATACCTGTGATGGTTTTACTGTAACTTCTCCCTATATATAACCACTATACCACCATCCAGTACAGGGATCATTCTGATAGACAGAGCCCATAATACAGTACCACCCTATTAGTATCCTGATAATACTGCCATATAGTTCACACTGAATACTGCAATTTACTAAGAATATATCACCAGACACTGACGGGGGATTCGTTTAGTGTGTGGTGTTACAGGAATGGTGAACTAAGGAGACTGGGACATCATATATAGAATCAGGGGGGTTAAAACTGGGGACCATGTTAATATAATAGTAATTACAATATGTGATATATATATATACAGGCAGTCCCCGGGTTACGTACAGAATAGGTTCCATAGGTTTGTTCTTAAGTTGAATTTGTATGTAAGTCGAAACTGTATATTTTATAATTGTAAAAAATGTTTTGCCCCAGTGACAGTTGGAGTTTCCAAACTTTTTGCTGTAATGGGACCAAGGAATATCAATAAAGCTTCATTACAGACACCTTACAGCTGATCATTGCAGCCTGGGACTAAACTAAAGCATCCAGAGAGCATCACCAGAGGTCACCTGTAAGTCAGGGGTCCTTAAGTAGGGGACCGCCTATATATCTTTTCCTTTTCTCTCTGTGTCTGTCTGTCCGTCTGTCTGTCTCTCTCTCTATACATATATATTTATATACGCTGTGCCAGAGGCAAGTTGCTGTTATTGCTGTGTACTGCCATAATAACGATGCTATTGAATTGTATTGATGCGATTGAGCCTGATATTCAGTTTTTCATATATTGTTAACATATGCCAAAAAGCAGCTACAAAAAGTCTTTCATGGGACATAATTTATTGCTTTGAATGGAGAATGTGTAATCCTCTACTTCGCCTGCGGTGGCGCTGCAAGGGCTGAATTTGTCAATCGGAACTAACTGCTATGTTGTATTGGGCTATGTCCACACATGGCCCCGTACCTTTGTTTTTTTTTTCCAGCCAAAACTGTAATATGTGAATGAATCTTAGAGGACCTGTTATGGCAAAATATGACACTGAACCACCCACAGGTCCTTATTTAGGGGAGGTTCAATAGCTAATAATGATATTTTATTAACTCTTTCTTGGTGGTGTTAAAAAAATCATTAATTCTTGTTAATGGGTTTAAGCATTTTTTTTCCGGCCATTCATCGAACCATAAAAGTAATGTATTTTTTTTATTATTTGGGTCATGGCGATTATCTTTTCATGGTTTTGCTGAATATTGAAATCATTTTGCGAGAAATTTGCTTGCTTTTGCATCACCATGTATTAATAGGCATAACATTTTTTTTTGTTTACAGAGCTGTTTTAGGACTTGTTTTTTGTGGGACAAGCTGTACTTTTTCTTGGTATCCTGTTGGGGTAAATGTTACTTTTTGATTACTTTTATGCTGTTTTTATGAGGTCAGATGTGTAAATTTCATAAATTTTTTTTGCTTTTTTTTGTAGGGGTTCTTTTTTGTATTTGATTTTTTTATGGGATGGGACATCAGGGAGGGGACTTTATTCTTTTTTTTAAATAATTTTTAGTGTTTGTACTTTTTAAACAAAAACAAACTTTTTTTGACTGTTTTATTTTGTCCCAGGGTGGGACATGACCATGTGATCATTGTAATATGATTTTACATTCTGCATAGGCTGACAGCAGCCTTGTGGGGGTGGGATGTTAGTATGGTTTACTGTGCGGCTGTGCCAGTAGCTGATGACGGGTTCCCTTTAAACTACCGACTCCCTCAGTTCAAGTATGAAATGTCCTTTCAAGAATTCCCTCTTTTATGTGAAATCTCACACATTCACCTACAAAAATTTATATTGCAAAGTCATGTGAAAATCAGCAATAAAGTGTCACATTGTGCCCGAGATCAAGTTTAAAGGCTGCAGGGGGAGCATCACTTCAGATACAGGCAGTCCCCAGGTTACATACAAGATAGGGTCTGTAGGTTTGTTCTTAAGTTGAATTTGTATGTAAGTCGGAACTGTATATTTTATCATTGTAATCCCAGCCAGAACTTTTTTGGTCTCTGTGACAATTGGATTTTAAAAATGTTGGGTTGTCATAAGAATCAATATTAACACTAAAGCTTTATTACAGACACATTTGATAACTGTTAGGACTAAAGTACAATAAATTACCAATATCCAGATGTCCGTTTGTAACTAGGGGTCGTATGTAAGTTGAGTGTTCGTAAGTAGGGGACCGTCTGTTTTATAATTTCTAGAAACATGTTATTGGTGTCTAATTAAGGATAAGAATCTCATTATTTAGAACATTTGTTGGAGGCCGATAGCCCCAAATATTCCTCTCCCTTTCTACAACTCTTTTTTGTACGAAAAGCCTTCATTTATGCAAAACTTTTTGTGCAAATGGAGAAGAAAAAGATGGTTTGTGTCGCATTCTACATGAAAAAAGACATTCATACATGTCCAACTCTAAATTTAGGAACATTATTCTAAATATTTTCCATTATTTTAAAACATTATAATATCATAGTATGATTATATACTTAGGCCTTTGGTGGTATGTGGTCAGAAGTCACTGTGGTCAAGAACATTGGTTTAGGAAAATTCTCATCGACAAGCCAAAATCCATTGTCAAGGTAAAACAGGGGAAGGGTCTAACACAGGGTCAGAATTCACGTATAAAAAGTCTGCATTTACCCACAATTTCTTTATCGGTTTGTTTACTGCGATCACAGATTGTATACATGTAGCATCTCCAAAAGGAAGAGTTACATAAGTAACGCTCATCTGGAGCAACGTACAATTCCTTTTCACACGACCCCGTCTTAGAAGATTGTGTTTTTGTTTGTAAATGGTGGAGCATGAGATTCAGCTTCTTGCCAATTCCTTCTGGCACGTCAAACCCTGGAACATTTTACTGCCGCAGCTGAAAGATATGAAAAATGGCCTCCTAAAAATATCTCCCATTCTGCAGACAAATATGCGACACTGTGAGTAGGAAATTTACATATTGTGGAGTCACTGATTGGAAAAAAATAGCAGGAAAATCCAAGGATTGGCGTTGCGGCGATCTCTGAGGGAAGAGGTCAAGAACGCAATAGAATACTGAACGTGTCCGGACATGCCCCGGGGGTCTTACATTATATTGTGCTGATGAGTAAGGTTTAACACTTTACAGTTTCTGTAATTTGCATATTTATTTGTTTCAATAAATTCCTATCCTTCATGTTCATGATATTCTTCATGTTCATCTAGTTTTTACCGAAATCCGTTAATTAATTCAGAGTAAAGAAAAAAAAGGAACCCAACAGAAAATGGCACCATGGGTAATACCATTTCATGTCTAGAAAAAGGAAAAAAACTTTTTTTTCAGCTCACCCATTCCTTGTAGCCACGTGTTGAAAGTTTCGAAACGCGTCAGTTTTTTCGCTACTATGGTACCTTTTTAACCTATTTTTAAAAGGATGAAATAAAATATGTTTTGCAATTTTTTCTGCCTGGTTGCTGGATTCACCTGTTCTTCCTCTGCACCATTTCATGTCCACGAAGGAATCTGGTCACCTGGTTGTTGGGAATAGACCAACACAATGCTGAATCCACACAGTAAAAAAATTCCTGTAATCTATTGATTGTGGGTATCTGAGGAAGAGGTTTTAAGCCCAAAGAGTGTCATGTCCATTTTGTTACATTTGGAATAAGCATTTTTTTATTATGTTGTATTCATTGTGTACATGATTAGATTTTTTTATTGCACTAATTCAGATTACAGAATAAATGATATTTGCCTATGGAAAGTCATAAGCTGTAACCTACAGTAACAGAATCTATCCCTCAAACAATAAGTGGTTGTTACTAGTGTTGAGCGGATCCAAACCACAAAGTTGGGATTCATCCTAATCGTTTCCAGTTAAGGTCCGCTGGGCCTGACCCCGAACTTCGTACATCATTAAACACTCTAACAATGGATGGGGAATCACCTCAAATCCTAGGGGTTTTCTAAGCTCTTGTGAGCAGAGCCCCCACTTCTTTTGTTTCATATGACTGTTTGTACTGGCGGTCCCCTACTTAAGAACACTCGACTTACATACGACCCCTAGTTACAAACGGACCTCTGGATGTTGGTAATTTCCTGTACTTTAGCCTTAGGCTACAATAATCAGCTGTAACAGTTACCACAGGTGTCTGTAATGAAGCTTTATTGTTAATCCTGGTTCTTATAACAACCCAACATTTTTATAATCCAATTGTCACAGAGACCAAAAAAATTTTGGTTGCGGTTACAATTATAAAATATACAGTTCCGACTTACATACAAATTCAACTTAAGAAGAAACATAAAGACCCTATCTTGTACATAACTCGGTGACTGCCTTTACTTTATAATATCTTATTTTATTTTTACATGTTCCCCAGAATCTGTAAAGCGCTAGGGAATTTGATGGCGCTATGTAAATAAAGATAATTATTATTATTATCAAGCTGACTCCAAACTTATTTTCTCGAGTGGTATGTGAAGTTTGAAAATAAAAAGTTACCGCCCCCTTCACTTATAAAAAAAATTATATTCAATTTCTGGAAGGGGTTATATCTTTTAAGAGGGTGGTAGGATTTCTTATGAAAAAATGAACACTGAGCAACAAGTAAGATATTCCAGTGATAGATATGAAATGGTTAGGTTTTTCCAAGGACACGTTACTGGTCGAGTCCCGTTCTCCGTCTCTTGTAATATTCAGGTTAACTTTCATGTTTATGATGAAAAAAACCTTTTTCTCAGATTTTTCAAAGTCTTCTAATTAAGAGCCACAAACCAATGCGGTTGTGATCAAGTGGTTTTCACAGCTTGTTTCTCATTACATTGTGGATTATTATTAAATAATTTATTATATTTCCCTCCACGCTGTAAAAATATGCGAAATATCATTGTTTCCCTTCCTCTGTCTTTTTTTGTTGAATGACAATACCCATAAATCCATTAAAGACCCAGACGTCATTCTCTATACATTATTATTTTTGATGAATTACTGTAAATTAAAAAATCTGTATAAAATAGAGCAATAAAAAAAGGTAAAAAGTTTCACATGCGCCAGGATTTATTTTTTTTTTTTGTAGAAATCCCATACAGGCAGCCAGAAGTCCATCCACAAGCTGCAGAAATAAACCTATTAATATGGAATTTAATGTTTTAATTTCCAGTCTCTGAGTAATGTAGTGCAGTATTGTCCACCCAATGTCTAACCCTGCCCATAGACATCAGATTCCAAGTACCGGCAGTCCCCGGGTTACATACAAGATAGGGTCTGTAGGTTTGTTCTTAAGTTGAATTTGTATGTAAGTCGGAACAGTATATTTTATCATTTTAATCCCAGCCAGAACTTTTTTGGTCTCTGTGACAATTGGATTTTAAAAATGTTGGATTGTCATAAGAACCAGGATTAACACTAAAGCTTCATTACAGACGCCTGTGATAACTGTTATAGATGTTTATTGTAGCCTAGGACTCAAGTACAATAAATGACCAATATCCAGAGGTCCGTTTGTAACTAGGGGTCGTATGTAAGTTGAGTGTTCTTAAGTAGGGGACCGCCTGTATATTTTCCCTTGTTCATGTCTTTGCCCCTCTGCATTGCCTTAACCAGCCTACAAGAACACTTATAATCTTGCATGCTCCATGTAGCAACCTAAACCCTTTGCATCCAACTACAACCATACAAAAAATAGGGTGAAAAGTTGTTGAACTTTAACTCAAATCAAAGACAAGGGGACACTGTCTCCATCTGGAGTAAACAAAGTTTAGAGGCAACAGGGCTTCTTTAATATGAAATCATCAATACAGAGTAACTGGCATCGCTCCATTCTGCCAGGATGCAGGACTGGGGTCAGTGGACCCTGTTCTCCAGATAGGTGCATCTATCATGTAATTGAGATAGATCCTGTGGATAGGTCATAAATAAATCTGCCCCAATGTTTTTATTAAGTCAATAGTTGACTTACAATAGTAAATAGTTTGCTTGCAAAAGAGTCAGCTTGTTGGCCATATTCTTACGGGGTTCTCACATGTATGCCCACCTCGAGTTTAGCCCATATGTCTTGATACTGGTCTCCAAAGCCACAGAGTTTTTCTGGGGGGATCGATTCCCGAGGGTGCATGCTACTTTCTTAAGACACATGGGTTGGACGTCTAGAGACTTTGTAGGGCCGTCTGGTGAGAACTGGATTATCCCTCTCTGTTTCTATTCAATTTGAAAACACATAGAGGGGTGAAAATTGTGCTGACTTATTAACCTGCTTTAAAAGAGGCAGCGAAGATCCTATTATATTGACTTTTGTTTTGAGAAATATACAGGACTGGTGCTATCTATTTTATATTAAGTTTTGAAAGTTTTGAAAAGAATGTACAAAGTGGGGGGGGGATTTACTAATTGGGGCAGCAGCACACCTGTCGGCATCGCAGATCAGCCTCTGGAAAGCACAGCCCAAACAGTCGGGCGCCAAAAAAAATGCCGACATCAATGAGATGTGCGCCAAAATCTTACATGGACTGCGCCTTAATTTTGCTATCTAACCATTTTTTTCCTGGTCTATCCTGTGCCAAAAATTGCACCTATGAATGCCGACAAAATACACATAAATGTGGAGGATAATGTGGAAACATTAGGCCACGCCCAATTGCGCCAAAAAAAGACAAAGGAGTCGGGATAGTCGGAAACCTCTGTTCTTTCTGGCGCAAAATCATTATAAATGATCCGCAACAGTTCTGGGCCAAAAAAAAACATTAAAATCCCGGCATTTTTTTGCGCAGATGTGATAATACAGTGTCTCACATGTATTTATGAATTGTCTGCACCAAAGGGAAGTTCCGATGCCGACTCAACAGATACGCCCATTAAACTGGATGCACCGAAAAACTGGTGCACTCAATTTCATGCAGAGTGCGTCAGATGATTGAGCACCATGCTCCAGTAATCAATGATCTGTTGCACTCTACAGTTTGCATCACTATTGATAAATCTGGGTCATAGTTGGTCTTATGCTCCACAGTAAGACTGCCATGTAGGTGGTTTTGTGCTCCACAGTAAGACTGCCATATAGGTGGTTTTGATGTTTTGGACTTTTATTGTTTTTTAAAAATTTGGTGCCAGTCGATAGTTCTAGCCGCTGTCAGTCTCCACGTCTCACGCGGTCTCATCACAACACGTTCTAATCATTCTCGGTAGAAGACTCGTTTCCATAGTCCAGTAGACATACTCAATAGACTCCTCGTCTTCAGGCAGATGTACAACATAAGAGAGATGTTATTATTTTCATGGATTCTTGAGCACCTGCCTTCATTTACATTTTATAAGCCGGAGTGGCATGCGTGATTTCTACTTTCCACTCTGTCTGTCCACAATCATTCATAGTTAATGTTTTGGAGGAAGGAATCAGAAGCAAGTGAAATAATCTTCTTCTTCATAAATTATTCTCTTTCAACTTTCAGCTTCGGTATTCCAGTCCACAGCCTGACACTGCGCAGAAGGTTTGCTCTCAGCTTGCTATTAGGAAAAGCTCCGAGGATTGTGCTAATAGTAGAGCTTGATCTAAAAGTCTATTCTTTTGTATTACTCCAAACCATTCATTACATACAGTGTGGACTGGTAATTCTGGGTCCAATTAGATCAATACTTCCACTCACTTTCAATTGGGTTGATGGATCGGCTTGTGGCAAGGGCTGAGGCAATTTTCCCCGACTCCTCTGCATTCCCATAGGCACGCAGCGTTTGACAGATTGGAAAGAGCTGCCACAATGGAGTCTGACACAGATGGTGTAATTAGAAAATGCGAACAGTGAGTGTGAAATTTATCTTTGATCAGAGCCTCCTTGCCAGATTGTCATCTATGTTAATATGATGATGGGGGTTTTTTCAGATTTTTTTTGGAGATGGATGCAAAAATAAAAAAGAGAAGCCTTCGAGGAGGAGATGCGTCACCTCTTCAAAACATTTTTATTATTTACCTTTGGAATGTCATTACAGTAGAACTTGATACAGTCGTAATATTATGAAAGCCGATCATACATATGGAAAAATTCTGAATGATATTAAAAATTAATTTATTGCTATACAGTTGGATACAAATATTTTTTAAGTCTCTGCACACCTAAACACAGATATACATATAATACATAACATAGAACCACACATTTCCCGGAAAGCGACTAACATACAGAAGATGGAAATATTAGGGATACATTTCCAGATTCCGGAGCTAAAATATACTTCTACAGCTCATTTGTTTTCCTTTATGTCACGCTCGTGTGCTGGAGGAGAATACCTTATCAGATTGCTGTAACACTTGACTTAACACGGAATGTGATCTGAATATTTATATGGATTTTAATGTAAACACACATTGCGCTGTCCGTCATGTAAACTATATGGCAATATTGTTATTGTTGTGTGAGCCACTTTTACGTGATGATAACAAATGGAAATGTAAAAAATAAAGATTCCTGGAGTTTTTGCTTTTTTAGTGTAAAAGAAGATGATAGTAATCACAATACAATATTAATAGTAATTGTACGTGGAAACATTAATATTCTTTTGTAACATCAGTTGACTATATGAATATCATTGGTAAATATGATCCAGATTTCTGGATCTGGTTGGCAGGATGAGATCAATGATATCTCAATCAGGCTGATGGGCGACTACAGTTTGACTTTTATTTTAACTACTGGGAAAGTGAAAAGTTTGAGGACATCCTTTTGTTTTAGAAATGAAAGTTAAAATGACATAAAGTGAAACTTCTTCAGAAGACCACCCCTTTAAGTAGTCCCCTCCCTAAAAGACCAATTTTTTTCCACCATTTTACAGAGCACTCCTTTAAAGGACTCGCAGGGGCACATTTACTAAGGGCTTTGCGTTGCACTTTTGCATGCTCTTGTAGGCTAAAACGACTTGCCACCCTCCTGTGTCGCAGCTGCGTTGGCATCCATGCGACACAAATTAGAGGAATTGTTGGCAGTGGGTCCGACTGGGGAAGTGACACATTCGTGATTTCTGGTGCACATTCCTAGTGAATCGGTCACACCCAGCATTATACATGGAAAAGAGCACTTTTAGTGGAGTTTCCGACTTTAAGTTAATGTGCTCCACAGAGTTTTGATGAATATTTGAATACCCTTGAAAGTAATGGGTGGGCGGACCTATATTTAAGGCTATGATCAGAACATGGTCGCCATCTTAAAAGGTACCCAGACATACCAAAACTATATAAATTTAATATCTCTACGATCCTACCTAAAGAATAAAGGGGATGTGTCATTTAGACCTTGCAGTGAAAAACCTAACCGCAAAGCCTTTAAGAAAATGGCACAACAGCTTATTCCACTGAATTTTTTTTTTAACTATCCCGGTAGATTGCACAAAAACATATCTAGTGCCACCATAAAATTCTATTTGTCCACAGAAAACGAGCCCTCATATAGAATGTAAAGACTACCATGTGGTTTTTATTCTTTGAGATTCTCTTGATCTCCATTGTTTTACAACTTGGCATTTTCAAGCTTTCATATTGTTCTCTAAATGGAGAAAAAAAACAAGACGTGGCTTTAGGAATGTAGGACGTGAAAAACGGAAAAGAAAAAACTGAAAAGAGCCTGGTAAGGATGTGGTTTGATACAGTATTATTCTCCAGTCTTAAGCATCCAGTGTACAAACATGTGCTGTTCTCTGGCCGCAAACAATGGAACCACGGTCTGTATTTCAGCAGTGTGTAATGAGCCAGATGTCCTCACAAATGGTCTGTTTGTCATCTGTTTGTAGAGGTGAGCAGATCTGAAGTTTAGATCCGGTGTTCAGGTGCGTTCCTACCTATCCAGGCACCCGACTGATGTCCTTCTGGCCAATCACGCCATGGCTAGTTGTTAAGAGCATTAATTTGCCAGATTTGCTGCTATGTCCGGGTCCGGAAGAACGTGCCTGAACCTCGAAACCGAACCTACACTTCAGGTGCACTCATCTCTATCTGTATGACATCCATATTTGCTGTTGCGCAAAGAAAACAGAAGGTTGGCAAATGTCATCATTGGTTTATTCCAACCCCTTGAAGGGTCACATCGAGAAAGTGATCTGCAAATACGGACCACATGCAAATGAAGCACCTGAGAAATCTCAGTTCTGATTATAGAAGATGAGTATTTCAGTGCACCATGGATGTGGCCTTGAGGATCACTGCACCATGGGTGCGGTGGTGAGGTTCGGTTCACCCTTTTTTGCCCTATTATCCATTGGGAGCAGAAAGGTGTAATAAAAAGCTTAATGGGAGGTAGTGAAACTTCAGTTATCATTGATCTTACTTTTTATACATATTTAAAGCTTTACTTTTTTGGGAGGGAATTCCACGATCATAATCTTTGGAATATGATGCCGATATATAAATATTCATTCATTTGAATAACCCTTTCCTTTATTGATGTCTAAACCACCCCTACTCCCCATGTCCCACGCCCCCACGTAAGATTATTTGATGTACCATTATGTTGTACTTAAAAAGACTTAGATTTTTATCCATTGGTTCATTGTTAAAAGCTCAAGGGTCTCTGGCGTCAATATAACATCCATGAATTCATACATTTTCCCGTTATTGATTGTTTAAAGGTCCTCACATTTCAACCTCCTAAGCAATCAATATTATGAACTGGCCTTAAGTGAGTAAATCCCATGGTGCCGCTCCACTCCGGTGTCATCCTTCAATGTGTGCACATTTTACTTTACAGTCAATCTTCTTGTTATCATTGTCACCTAATTATCCTCTGTGCCTTTCCAGGAATTTATTTTAATTATTATTTTCCAAATCATTATTTATAATTTTCCTGAAGTTCACCCAAACATATGTTTTTCTTTGCCAAACAAAAATCACATTAATATGATGGATGATGTTAAATAATGCAAAGTCTATGGAGTACAATGGATGACAGGGAGAAAGTGAACTCTTTCTAGGAAACTAGATATATGTAATATGTGTAGAGGGGTAAAATGTTCTAATTAGAAACATTTAACAGTTAAAGGGGTTTGCCTATGAAAGGAAGATCTCAAATTTTTATCCCCTAGTAATATTTACACAAAAATATCCTTTTTAACCCATTTACTTTACAATTTTACTAGTTTTATTGTTGTTTTAGCTCCTATCACTCAGTGAGCAGGGAATCTCTAAGCAGACACTTCATGATTTCTCTAGTGCTGGGAGATGCTGTGTGCTGACAATGTGCTTAGATTATCAGGGAACAGGGTTTAGCTTCTGAACATTTTACTAGTATGTGACACATAGAAAAAGAAGTATGAGACAGATCAGAGATGATGGGATCCATGAGATGCATATAACACACAATGACACTCTCAGCTTTGCAATATCTCAGCTATAACACACACAGTCATCACTGCTACATATAAGCTATAACACACACAGTGTCTCCACCCCCACCTCCACCCCGGATTAAGACCTAATCTTGCATGTAGCTTTTAGAGTAAGTCTCTGCATGATGCTGCTTGCTGGCAGGAAGTGTCTGTGTGTGAGCTTGTCTTGTAATAGAGGAGGGGGGGGGGTAGGAGGCAGAGAGGAGAAGCTATTCATGAGGAGAATAACCAAAAGCTATACAATTGGATCCTGGGGCAAATGAAATTGTATACACCGGGACTGAGATAGACTGGTTGAAATTATATCAGTATGCAGTATTTTTAATAACAGTGAATAAGAGAATGTATTATTTTGTTATCCTGAGTACATATAAGAATCTTATTAGAGAACAAGGGTCAGAGTACATAGCAAGCAAAATGGAGACAATAATACCACAAGTAGGAAGAGACTAGTATAACTATTACCTGAGTGATGGAGCAGGTACATGTGGAGTTCTTGGATGCCGCCCCCAATCACTTATTGGTTCAGCCATCCATCACTCTAGGTGAAATCACCCAGCTTTTCACAGTCTATCACAATCTCAAGCAGAACAACCCTGGATGTGGTTCACAAGCCCAAAACAATGCAGGAAAAGGGGGTTTTAACATCGGATCAATTTTTAGACAGGGTGCACCTGTGTATAGGTGTAGAGGGCGTCAGATTCATTCGTCAGATGCTGGTTTGATTATTACACTTTTTTATCATTATGTCTTTTATAACAAGTTATCTTATGTTCTTAAATAGAGATGAGCGAACACTAAAATGCTCGGGTACTCGTTATTCGAGACGAACTTTTCCCGATGCTCGAGTGCTCGTCTCGAATAACGAACCCCATTGAAGTCAATGGGAGACTCGAGCATTTTTCAAGGGGACCAAGGCTCTGCACAGGGAAGCTTGGCCAAACACCTGGGAACCTCAGAAAAGGATGGAAACACCACGGAAATGGACAGGAAACAGCAGGGGCAGCATGCATGGATGCCTCTGAGGCTGCTTAATCGCACCATTATGCCAAAATTATGGGCAACAGCATGGCCATGACAGAGTGACAGAATGAAGCTAGATAGCATCTAAAACATCCAATAATTGACCCTGACACTATAGGGGACGGCATGCAGAGGCAGCGGCAGCAGGCTAGAGAGTGTCATGGCGACATACCCTAAATGGACTCAGGCTTCAAACCAATGGGTGGCAGAGAGGAACCAAAGGAGGTGAGCAAGAAGCGCTCAAATAATATCGGTACATGATAAAAGTTTGCCAGTATATTTTGTGGATTACACAGCAGGGTGGCGACAAAGTTAACATGGAAGCCATGAAAACAACCCAAAATTCTGCCTGACACAGCTCGTTTGATAAGGGGACGATGTATGGAGGCAGTGAACTAGTAGTAGATTAAAGGTGCTGCAGTTAAAACTATGTTAGTTGGATCTTGGCATGGAGCTGGCGCTCCGCTGCCAGGCGAGCTTTCGCCAATCCAAGCCCCTGTCTATAGGCTACTCCCCAAACAGCACTTCTAAGAACCTTTTGTATAAGATCAAGTGTAGTAGCGTTCTTATAAGTTTAGGATATGCCGGGTGAGGGGAATGTAAACAGATGCGCAAGAAGCGCTGAAATAATATCCCTAAATGGTAAAAGTTTGCAAGTATATTTTGGGGATTACACAGCAGGGTGGCGACAAAGTTAACAACTTTGATGTGGAATGCCCTGTAATAGCTCTTGGGCGGTGTGCCTTTTATCGCCTAGGCTCAGCAGTTTCAGCACCGCCTGCTGTCGCTTAGCGACGGCACTGCTGCTGTGCCTAGAGCTACCGACTGATGGCGCCATGCCCACGGATGGTAATTCGGAGGAGGAGGAGGTGGAGGAGGGGTGGGAGGAGGTATAGTAGGCCTTTGAGACCTGGACCGAGGTAGGCCCCGCAATTCTCTGCGTCGGCAGTATATGACCAGCCCCAGGGTCAGACTCGGTCCCAGCCTGCACCAAGTTAAGTGTAGTAGCGTTCTCATAAGTTTGGGATATGGCGGGTGAGGGGAATGTAAACAGATGCGCAAGAAGCGCATGATGCGCATGGAGCTGGCGTTCCGCTGCCAGGCGAGCTTTCGCCAATCCAAGCCCCTGTCTCTAGGCTACTCCCCAAACAGCACTTCTAAGAACCTTTTGTATAAGATCAAGTGTAGTAGCGTTCTTATAAGTTTAGGATATGCCGGGTGAGGGGAATGTAAACAGATGCGCAAGAAGCGCTGAAATAATATCCCTAAATGGTAAAAGTTTGCCAGTATATTTTGTGGATAACACAGCAGGGTGGCGACAAAGTTAACAACTTTGATGTGGAATCCATGAAAACAACCCAAATTTCTGCCTGACACACCTCGTTTGATAAAGGGACGATGTATGGAGGCAGCTATATGGACGACTTTTGGAGGTAGCAATGGAGACAACGTGTGGAGGCTGCTATGGAGACAATTTAATTTGGATAGTGCCTGTATGTGGCAGTCCCAAACATTTTTCAAACCAGAGGAGCAGGTAGGTGGCCCTCCAGTAAAATGGGATAGATTGAGTGCCTGTATGTGGCAGTCCCAAAAATGTTTCAAACCAGAGGAGCAGGTAGGTGGCCCTCCAGTAAAATGGAATAGATTGAGTGCCTGTATGTGGCAGTCCCAAAAATTGTTCAAACCAGAGGAGCAGGTAGGTGGCCCTGCAGTAAAATGGAATAGATTGAGTGCCTGTATGTGGCAGTCCCAAAAATTGTTCAAACCAGAGGAGCAGGTAGGTGGCCCTGCAGTAAAATGGAATAGATTGAGTGCCTGTATGTGGCAGTCCCAAAAATGTTTCAAACCAGAGGAGCAGGTAGGTGGCCCTGCAGTAAAATGGAATAGATTGAGTGCCTGTATGTGGCAGTCCCAAAAATTGTTCAAACCAGAGGAGCAGGTAGGTGGCCCTGCAGTAAAATGGAATAGATTGAGTGCCTGTATGTGGCAGTCCCAAAAATTGTTCAAACCAGAGGAGCAGGTAGGTGGCCCTGCAGTAAAATGGAATAGATTGAGTGCCTGTATGTGGCAGTCCCAAAAATGTTTCAAACCAGAGGAGCAGGTAGGTGGCCCTGCAGTAAAATGGAATAGATTGAGTGCCTGTATGTGGCAGTCCCAAAAATTGTTCAAACCAGAGGAGCAGGTAGGTGGCCCTGCAGTAAAATGGAATAGATTGAGTGCCTGTATGTGGCAGTCCCAAAAATTGTTCAAACCAGAGGAGCAGGTAGGTGGCCCTGCAGTAAAATGGAATAGATTGAGTGCCTGTATGTGGCAGTCCCAAAAATGTTTCAAACCAGAGGAGCAGGTAGGTGGCCCTGCAGTAAAATGGAATAGATTGAGTGCCTGTATGTGGCAGTCCCAAAAATTGTTCAAACCAGAGGAGCAGGTAGGTGGCCCTGCAGTAAAATGGAATAGATTGAGTGCCTGTATGTGGCAGTCCCAAAAATTGTTCAAACCAGAGGAGCAGGTAGGTGGCCCTGCAGTAAAATGGAATAGATTGAGTGCCTGTATGTGGCAGTCCCAAAAATGTTTCAAACCAGAGGAGCAGGTAGGTGGCCCTGCAGTAAAATGGAATAGATTGAGTGCCTGTATGTGGCACTCACAAAAATTGTTTCAAACAGAGGACCGGGTAGGTGGCCCTCCAGAAAAATTAAATGCATGAAGTACTATAGCAAGAGCCAGTGGGCCCTGTCAAAAAATAGCCAGTTTCCTCTGCTTTACTGTACAAAGAGGAGGAGAAGGAGGAAAATGAGGAGGAGGAGGAGGAGTGGATCAATTATTCAGGTTGAGCTTCCTTCACCTGGTGGAGATTGGAAATTCTGAGAAATCCAGCCTTTATTCATTTTAATAAGCGTCAGCCTGTCAGCGCTGTCAGTCGACAGGCGTGTACGCTTATCGGTGATGATGCCACCAGCTGCACTGAAAACCCGCTCGGACAAGACGCTAGCGGCAGGGCAGGCAAGAACCTCCAAGGCGTAGAGCGCCAGTTCGTGCCACATGTCCAGCTTTGAAACCCAGTAGTTGTAGGGAGCTGTGTGATCATTTAGGACGATGGTATGGTCAGCTACGTACTCCCTCACCATCTTTCTGTAAAGATCAGCCCTACTCTGCCGAGACTGGGGACAGGTGACAGTGTCTTGCTGGGGTGACATAAAGCTGGCAAAAGCCTTGTAAAGCGTACCCTTGCCAGTGCTGGACAAGCTGCCTGCTCGCCTACTCTCCCTCGCTACTTGTCCCGCAGAACTACGCACTCTGCCGCTAGCGCTGTCAGAAGGGAAATACTGTTTCAGCTTGTGCACCAGGGCCTGCTGGTATTCATGCATTCTCACACTCCTTTCCTCTCCAGGGATGAGAGTGGGAAGATTTTGCTTGTACCGTGGGTCCAGGAGAGTGAACACCCAGTAATCGGTGCTGGAATAAATTCTTTGAACGCGAGGGTCACGGGATAGGCAGCCTAGCATGAAATCTGCCATATGCGCCAGAGTACCAACGCGTAAGAATTCACTCCCCTCACTGGCCTGACTGTCCATTTCCTCCTCCTCCAACTCCTCCAACTCCTCTTCTTCTGCCCATACACGCTGAACAGTGAAGGACTCAACAATGGTCCCCTCTTGTGTCTCGCCAACATTCTCCTCCTCTTCCTCCTCATCCTCCTCCACCTCCACCTCCTCCGATATGCGCTGAGAAACAGACCTCAGGGTGCTTTGGCTATCAACAAGGGAATATTCTTCCCCCGTCTCTTGTGACGAGCGCAAAGCTTCCGACTTCATGCTGACCAGAGAGTTTTTCAACAGGCCAAGCAGCGGGATGGTGAGGCTGATGATGGCGGCATCGCCACTGACCATCTGTGTTGACTCCTCAAAGTTACTCAGCACCTGACAGATATCAGACATCCACGTCCACTCCTCATTGTAGACTTGAGGAAGCTGACTGACCTGACTACCAGTTCTGGTGGAAGTTGACATCTGGCAGTCTACAATCGCTCTGCGCTGCTGGTAAACTCTGGATAACATGGTCAGTGTTGAATTCCACCTCGTGGGCACGTCGCACAACAGTCGGTGAGCGGGCAGTTGGAGGCGGCGCTGCGCTGCCCTGAGAGTGGCAGCATCTGGGCTGGACTTCCTGAAATGCGCACAGATGCGGCGCACCTTCGTGAGCAAATCAGACAGATTGGGGTATGTCTTGAGGAAACGCTGCACTATCAGATTTAACACATGGGCCAGGCATGGCACATGTGTCAGTCTGCCGAGTTGCAGAGCCGCCACCAGGTTACGGCCGTTGTCACACACAACCATTCCCGGCTTGAGGTTCAGCGGTGCCAGCCACAGATCAGTCTGCGCCGTGATGCCCTTTAATAGCTCTTGGGCGGTGTGCCTTTTGTCGCCTAGGCTCAGCAGTTTGAGCACCGCCTGCTGTCGCTTAGCGACGGCACTGCTGCTGTGCCTAGAGCTACCGACTGATGGCGCCGTGCCCACGGATGGTAGTTCGGAGGAGGAGGTGGAGGAGGGGTGGGAGGAGGAGGAGGCATAGTAGGCCTGAAACACCTGGACCGAGGTAGGCCCCGCAATCCTCGGCGTCGGCAGTATATGAGCAGCCCCAGGGTCAGACTCGGTCCCAGCCTCCACCAAGTTAACCCAATGTGCCGTCAGCGATATATAGTGGCCCTGCCCGGCAGCACTCGTCCACGTGTCCGTGGTCAGGTGGACCTTGTCAGAAACGGCGTTGGTCAGGGCACGGATGATGTTGTCTGACACGTGCTGGTGCAGGGCTGGGACGGCACATCGGGAAAAGTAGTGGCGGCTGGGGACCGAATACCGAGGGGCGGCCGCCGCCATGAGGTTGCGAAAGGCCTCGGTCTCTACTAGCCTATAGGGCAGCATCTCCAGGCTAAGCAATCTGGAGATGTGCACATTAAGGGCTTGGGCGTGCGGGTGGGTTGCACTATATTTGCGTTTCCGCTCCAGCGTCTGGGGTATGGAGAGCTGAACGCTGGTGGATGCTGTGGAGGATCGTGGAGGCGACGATGGGGTTTTTGTGCCAGGGTCCTGGGCAGGGGGCTGACTATCAGCTGACACAGGGGAAGGAGCAGTGGTGTGCACGGCCGGAGGTGAACGGGCTTGTTGCCACTGAGTGGGGTGCTTAGCATTCATATGCCTGCGCATACTGGTGGTAGTTAAGCTAGTAGTGGTGGAACCCCTGCTGAGCCTGGTTTGGCAAATGTTGCACACCACAGTCCGTCGGTCATCCGGTGTTTCCTTAAAGAACCTCCACACTTCTGAAGATCTAGCCCTCGCCGCAAGAGCCCTCACCACGGGAGCTTCACTAGTTGACAGTGGCGCTGATGCACCAGCTCTGGCCCTGCCTCTCCGTCTGGCCCCACCACTGCCTCTTCCAACCTGTTCAGGTCGAGGACTCTCCTCCGTCTCAGAAGCACTGTGTTCACCCGGCCTCTCAACCCAGCTTGGGTCTGTCACCTCATCATCCTCCGATCCCTCAGTCTGCTCCCCCCTCGGACTTCCTGCCCTGACAACAACTTCCCCACTGTCTGACAACCGTGTCTCCTCATCGTCGGACACCTCTTTACACACTTCCACTACGTCAAGAAGGTCATCATCACCCACAGACTGTGACTGGTGGAAAACCTGGGCATCGGAAAATTGCTCAGCAGCAACCGGACAAGTGGTTTGTGACTGTGGGAAGGGTCCAGAAAACAGTTCCTCAGAGTATGCCGGTTCAAATGCCAAATTTTCCTGGGAGGGGGCAGACTGGGGGGGAGGAGGCTGAGGTGCAGGAGCTGGAGGAGTGGCGATTTCGGTGACATGGGTGGACTGCGTGGAAGACTGACTGGTGGTGGACAAATTGCTCGAAGCATTGTCAGCAATCCACGACATCACCTGTTCGCACTGTTCTGGCCTCAACAGTGCTCTACCACGAGTCCCAGTAACTTCAGACATGAACCTAGGGAGTGTAGCTCTGCGGCGTTCCCCTGCTCCCTCATCAGCAGGTGGTGTCTCACCCCGCCCAGGACCACGGCCTCTGACCCCTGCAGTAGTTGGACGCCCACGTCCCCGCCCTCGTCCTCTACCCCTAGCCCTCGGGTTAAACATTTTTAAAATGAGAGTTATAACTTTATTTTTTTTTTTTTTACTTTTTTTTGTTTTTTTTGTGTTTTTTTTTTTTTTTGTGTTTTTTGTTTTTTTTTGAGTTTTTAAAACCAAACAATGCTATCCTATTGCTATGGCTATTTTCTAGCCAAGTATCAAAGCACACTACTATGCCAGATGAGATGACACTGAGTTATTGGCTAATAGAAATCCAACCCCTACTGAATTTTGCCACTTCGGCCTTTGCTATGGATATGTGCGCCACTAAGCGCAGAACACAGCGGTCGCAAGTCTCACTACAAATTGCTCAGAATTGGCAAGTACATGCACTGCAGAAACTACAGCCACCAGCAGATCAACCAGAAATCAAATATATAGAACGCTACTGTAGGCTTCAAGAAGCTGTTTGTATTCTCCTATGGCTATTTTCTAGCCAAGTATCAAAGGAAGCACAGTACTATGCCAGATGAGATGACACTGAGTTATTGCCTAATAGAAATCCAACCCCTACTGAATTTTGCCACTTCGGCCTTTGCTATGGATATGTGCGCCACTAAGCGCAGAACACAGCGGTCGCAAGTCTCACTACAAATTGCTCAGAATTGGCAAGTACATGCACTGCAGAAACTACAGCCACCAGCAGATCAACCAGAAATCAAATATATAGAACGCTACTGTAGGCTTCAAGAAGCTGTTTGTATTCTCCTATGGCTATTTTCTAGCCAAGTATCAAAGGAAGCACAGTACTATGCCGGATGAGATGACACTGAGTTATTGCCTAATAGAAATCCAACCCCTACTGAATTTTGCCACTTCGGCCTTTGCTATGGATATGTGCGCCACTAAGCGCAGAACACAGCGGTCGCAAGTCTCACTACAAATTGCTCAGAATTGGCAAGTACATGCACTGCAGAAACTACAGCCACCAGCAGATCAACCAGAAATCAAATATATAGAACGCTACTGTAGGCTTCAAGAAGCTGTTTGTATTCTCCTATGGCTATTTTCTAGCCAAGTATCAAAGGAAGCACACTACTATGCCAGATGAGATGACACTGAGTTATTGCCTAATAGAAATCCAACCCCTACTGAATTTTCCCACTTCGGTCTTTGCTATGGATATGTGTGCCACTAAGAGCTAAACACAACGGTAGCAAGTCCCCCTGCTAATTCCTCACAAAATGGTAAAAGATGCAAATTAAAATAAAAAAAGTAGAACGTTATTGTAGCCCTAAGAAGGGCTGTTGGGTTCTTTGAGAATCACTCCTGCCTAACAGTAAGCTAATAGAACACCCTAACGCTTTCCCTGAGCAGCAGCAGCTCTCTCCCTAGCGGCATCCAGACACAGAATGATCCGAGCAGCGCGGCCAGCGGCTAGTCTATCCCAGGGTCACCTGATCTGGCCAGCCAACCACTGCTATCGACGTGTAAGGGTACCACGTCATGCTGGGTGGAGTGCAGAGTCTCCTGGCTTGTGATTGGCTCTGTTTCTGGCCGCCAAAAAGCAAAACGGCGGGAGCTGCCATTTTCTCGAGCGGGCGAAGTATTCGTCCGAGTAACGAGCAGTTTCGAGTACCCTAATGCTCGACCGAGCATCAAGCTCGGACGAGCATGTTCGCTCATCTCTATTCTTAAAATATCCATATCCTTTTTTGACTTTCTCTATTAATTATTAATCGTCTCATTTGCTCCTCTCTCTCCTGTCCTTCCCCTCGTTGTTCTAGTCCTTTTTTCCTCAATGTAATCAAATACTCCTCTTGTTTCCCTCATGAAATATTCCTACTTCTTCAAGGATGAGGATTCCTCTCCCCTGGCATTGGCTAGCAATAGGTGTTCGCTCATCTTAACTCATGTTGCAGTGGATTCTGTGATCAGTAGCACTACCAGCATAATGCATTATGGGGCAACTTCGGTCAGAGTTTTACTCTTTGGGCTGTGGCAGGTTTGACACCTGAGAGAACTTCAAAACATTTATGTAATATACTTATACTGAAGGTAATACAAATTATATGACTCTTTACACATAATACACAGAGTGATGTCACAGTACAGGGATAATACACACAGTGATGTCACAGTACAGGGATAATACACACAGTGATGTCACAGTACAGGGATAATACACACAGTGATGTCACAGTACAGGGATAATACACACAGTGATGTCACAGTACAGGGATAATACACACAGTGATGTCGCAGTACAGGGATAATACACACAGTGATGTCGCAGTACAGGGATAATACACACAGTGATGTCACAGTACAGGATAATACACACAGTGATATCACAGTACAGGGATAATACACACAGTGATGTCACAGTACAGGGATAATACACATAGTGATGTCACAGTACAGGGATAATACACAGAGTGATGTCACAGTGCAGGGATAATACACACAGTGATGTCACAGTACAGGGATAATACACACAGTGATGTCACAGTACAGGGATAATACACACAGTGATGTCGCAGTACAGGGATAATACACACAGTGATGTCGCAGTACAGGGATAATACACACAGTGATGTCACAGTACAGGGATAATACACACAGTGATGTCGCAGTACAGGGATAATACACACAGTGATGTCACAGTACAGGATAATACACACAGTGATATCACAGTACAGGGATAATACACACAGTGATGTCACAGTACAGGGATAATAGACACAGTGATGTCACAGTACAGGGATAATTCACACAGTGATGTCACAGTGCAGGGATAATACACAGAGTGATGTCACAGTACATGGATAATACACACAGTGATGTCACAGTACAGGGATAATACACACAGTGATGTCACAGTACAGGGATAATACACACAGTGATGTCGCAGTACAGGGATAATACACACAGTGATGTCGCAGTACAGGGATAATACACACAGTGATGTCACAGTACAGGATAATACACACAGTGATATCACAGTACAGGGATAATACACACAGTGATGTCACAGTACAGGGATAATACACATAGTGATGTCACAGTACAGGGATAATACACACAGTGATATCACAGTACAGGGATAATACACACAGTGATGTCACAGTACAGGGATAATAGACACAGTGATGTCACAGTACAGGGATAATTCACACAGTGATGTCACAGTGCAGGGATAATACACAGAGTGATGTCACAGTACATGGATAATACACACAGTGATGTCACAGTACAGGGATAATACACACAGTGATGTCACAGTACAGGGATAATACACACAGTGATGTCGCAGTACAGGGATAATACACACAGTGATGTCGCAGTACAGGGATAATACACACAGTGATGTCACAGTACAGGATAATACACACAGTGATATCACAGTACAGGGATAATACACACAGTGATGTCACAGTACAGGGATAATACACATAGTGATGTCACAGTACAGGGATAATACACAGAGTGATGTCACAGTGCAGGGATAATACACAGAGTGATGTCGAAGTACAGGGATAATACACAGAGTGATGTCACAGTACAGGGATAATACACACAGTGATGGCACATTACAGGGATAATACACACAGTGATGTCATAGTACAGGAATAATACACACAGTGATGTCACAGTACAGGGATAACACACACAGTGATGTCACAGTGCAGGGGTAATACACACAGTGATGTCGCAGTACAGGGATAATACACACAGTGATGTCACAGTACAGGGATAATACACACAGTGATGTCACAGTACAGGATAATACACACACAGATGTCCCAGTACAGGATAATACACACAGTAATGTCACAGTACAGGGATAATACACACAGTGATGTCACAGTACAGGGATAATACACTCAGTGATGTCACAGTACAGGGATAATACACACAGTGATGTCATAGTACAGGGATAATACACACAGTGATGTCACAGTACAGGGATAACACACACAGTGATGTCACAGTGCAGGGATAACACACACAGTGATGTCACAAATCTATTCTAAAATGGTGCAGCACAGATATTATACTTACAATCACAGCAGATGTTACACCCCAGGGATAATTATATCAAAGCGCAGGAATAATTTGAAAACATATAATGCTGTAGTGAGGGGGTGATTAATGCACACATCTCCATTGTAAAATTTAGAAGAAATAAGTTTAAGTTTACATGGCAACTTCCACTGTCATTACTATCTTCTCATCTATCTGCTGGTTCATTTCACAAAACAGATGCTTCTTACCCATTCATTGCTATAGAAGTCATGTCATTGTTATTAGAGTGGCACGTCGTGGGATGATCAGTCTCATTCTAAGAAGACGTTTCATCTGATGGTTCACAACCATTAAATATATTTCTATATACTTGTAGCCGGGGCCGGCACTAGGACAGGGCATACCTGGGCAAGTTCCGGGGCCCAGAGCTGCTGGGGGGGGGGCCAAATACTGGATCCAAAGGGAGTGTGGAGGCTTTATATAAAATAACCATGTTTTGGGATGATAAACTTGGGAATATTTTAGGGAACAGGAGACTGTTTTAGCTTCTGAATTTTTAATGTTCCCACGTGAGTTCACTGCAAAGGAGCCCCCTGAGGCTCTGTCGTCCAGTGGCCTACTGAATCCTGGAGACGACCCTGCTTGTAGATTAAGCTAGGAACCTACAGAAGAAAATCAGTACCAAAAACTGGACTTCTTGTGACTTAGTATGGAAGAACATACAATAGTCTGCATAAGGAAAGTAACATAATGTCGCCTCTCTTTGAAGTTCAGGAATGTAAGATACTGAATAGGTAAATTGTAGAGAAGAATCAGAGAGTCACGTCACACAATACAACCTCCCAGTCCAACCAAAATGAAAGGAACGGAAATTCAGAATTAAAGCACAATCTCAGGGCTCGCTGCTCCTCAGTCACTAGAGCCGTTCCTATCTAATCCTTCGGAAGAGAATCCTTCAAAATGTAATTGCGTTAGCTAAGGTTAGTCACTTGCAAATTCCGATCTGAAGCACCAGAAGTTGGGAGAAATGAAACCTTTGATCTGCACATCAAGAAAAAAAAAATGATTATCCAATTTCCCAATTTCCCCCGGAGTCACAGTTAAAGGACTCGTATCCATGGTATTAATTCCCGAAAAGTGAATTAGCATAATTAATGAGAAGCCGTATTTGGGGGTAATACTGGATGTAATTAACATTAGATAGTTCTGTTTTACCACCTGCCCCCAGATTTCATTGTTTCGCAATGTATGAATGGTACAGGAGGAAATTTTCTCCTTTGCTGCACCGAGCTAAAAGCAGCTTCCTTCATCAGAATAAGCCATTAGCCGTAATGGCTTGTAGGTGTAATGGAATGTGCTCCAAACATCTGTGCCGAGAACAGGGGAGAAATTGCTGCATGCAGTCCTAGGCCTTTGGGAGCTTGATTAAGAATTGCTTCAGAGAACTTGAGATCAAGCCTGGGATACGAAATAAGAGCAGAAAGAAAAATACCGCTAATAGATTTACGCTCGCACTGTAGGGAGAACAAAGGGTTTTTTTTTCTTCCCCACTTTCTTTTTATGGCTCTTATATTGCATCACTCTCTGTTGGGTTTTTGTCGATTGAAATATTAACTAAAAACAAGAGTTACAAGGCAGAGAAGGGAAATATCATTACATCTGCTTGCGGAAAGCACCGTTGAATTCTGCACGTTGATTGGTCTTCATTGGATGCTCTGCTGTTGGGTTTTTACGTGCTAGAAGTTTATAATTAATTGTTACCGAACTGCTTTTCAGGAAAATATTGGGGCACATTTACTTACCAGTCCAGTGCAATCCCCGAAAGTGCTTTGTCCGACCGGAATGCACATCTGCCGCGATTTACTAAGATAGTGCCGGCATGCACGCGATGGAAATCGGGGGGCGTGGCCGAACGAAAAACCCGACGGATTCGGAAAAACCGCCGCATTTTTTAAAAAAAATGTGTCGTGAAAATTGCACTTACCTTCACTCAGCCCGGCTCGGTGTATTCCAGTGCGTTCCGATGCTCCTCAGCGCAGCAGCGCCACCTGGTGGATGTCGGAGGTACTACCTTAATAAATCCCGGCCGGACCCGAATCCAGAGCAGAGAACGCGCCGCTGGATCGCGAATGGGCCGGGTAAGTAAATCTGCCCCAGAATCTTAAATCTTGCATTGAGTCCGAATCAGTCGGATCGTCCGACGACCCGCCCCCTGAAAGCCAGAGCAGCTGCGACACAATTTGATCGCGTGTGACACAATTGCCAGTTAAATACCCGTCACAGCAGCGCAAATCCCGAAAATCTGACGAAAGTGCGATCCGACGACCCTTATTAAATAAGCCCCATTGTATCAGTATTGAGTATTAGGATACTGTTCCCGATTGCGTATAACGAGGGGCTACTTGTGGGAGACTGCTGCAGGGCAGGGTGGGGGGAGGCTGCTGGGCATTTTATTAGTGGGGGGGTGCCGTGGCCAATGCATTTCCTAGACTTAAAATTAAGCCAATGGAGGTAATTTATCATTAGATCAGCTCCTTATGACAGTTCTATATCTTGGAGTTCTTCTGCAGTCAGATTTATTAAAGTGGCTTTGAACCTTGATAAATCTGCTGGCAACATTTTTTTCTATGTGGGTTGTTTGCGACAGTCTCATGAAAAGATGCAAAAAACATCAAAAGTCACAGGACATAGATCAGGGTGGCGACCGGTGTAAATTTAGAGGAAAATTTGCTCCTAAATGTAAATTTGCGTTAAATTGCAAATCTTCAATTCAGTTGTATTGTGAAAACGAATCAATTCAAATAATGAATTTGGAGCAAACGGGTCTATGACAAAGGGACTTTGCACCGTCCTATGTTCATTTGGCGCAATGGAAAGTCTGTATGGGATATAGACATAGAGATAGAACTGGCACCTATCATGTATTTATAAGATATCCTATGGGTATTTCATAAATATAGAGTAAATGCTTAACAGTAAGTATTGTGTACATTTTTAGAACCTTCCACGCCCAAAGTTTTATTATGTCACACATTAACTATTCAGTTCTGATTGATCATCACAAGTTGCATCATGGGTCGTGATCTATGTTAAGACAAACCAAACCTATACCTATGAGTCCAAGTCAACCCAGTAAAATGTGGTAAAAATGGGGCTCTAGAATTTAATTTTTTTTTCATAAATAACTAGTTCAGATCATTATATTAAACTTTATAATAAATCTTATTAGAGGATAGTGGGTCTTACTCCTCTTATTAGTCCTCTACTTTCTGGGACAGACCTCTAGGAGCAATTGTAATGTCCAACACTGCTCAACACTATAGGAATATTTTAATCAAATTGCTAGAAATCTGCTGAACACTTTCTGTTCTTTGTGCAAAACATTTGCATGTTTATGTGTCTTGCCGTATTTGGCTCCTCCCTCTTTTTTCCGTAAACCGCTAAGAACTGCCATCTTTAGAGCTGGGGTCCCAAAAGAGCTGGGGTCATTCACTGTGGCAACCAATGACCATTGGATATCATTTCCATTTAAATGACATCCCACATTGAACGCCAGTCTTAATTTTCTGCTGTTGTAATGCACACCAGATTTACTAAGAGGTTCTGGCCTCTTTATAGATCCAGTAGTGTCCTCCGTCACTCTATAAGGTTGCATACACACGCGGTATGACTGCACGGCAGGGAATACCGCCGTGTGATGGAGAGGAGGAGGAGGTGATCCATACTCCCTCCATAGAGAACAGTGCGCATGGCCGCACACTCGCCGAAAGATAGAGCATGCTCTATCTCTTTGCGGTGTGTGGCACCGTATCCCTGCCATGCCACTATTGCCATCTATGGGCATGTACGGCCCCGCAGACGGCAGTGTGAATGAGCCCTTAGACCAGGTCTGACCTGGCAGAAATTTAAGGTGTAATGTCTGCTAGTTTTCCCAAGTTCATGGCTCCACCCTGCTCCTTGCTCAATAACACCCAAAGTTCAGTAAGAAGAGGCCCGGGACACTGTTGGAAATGGAGCTTTATACATGGCATGTCTGCCAGATAACAAGGTGGCCTTAATTGTTAGTCTCCAGAATAAGAACTCTTACTTCTGGACCCTGGTCAAAAGCCTCGCACTCAACCAAACCATTTCCCTTCACTGTGCTGAAGAGATCCAACCAGGTCGAAACAGCGCTTTCTACAGTTTGGAATCTGTTCCTTCTGGAATAGATATACTGGTTTGGATTTAATCCCGCATCATGTCATAAGGCTTCCTGAAGGTCATGCTTGATTTCAAGGGAGTTATCTTACAAGGTAGCTAAAACAGGCAATGGGCTTATTTACTAATGGTCCCCTGGCCACATTTTTGTCAGGTTTCCCAACTTTTCGGTGATCGCGCTGGGGATTGTGTCGCACGCGATCGGATTTTGGCGCATCAGGCCGTCGGATCATCCGACGGATCCGGACAAACCGCAGGATTTAACTTTGAATTTGCGTCACAAGATCAAGCACTTACAGGCACCAAGAAGAAGAAGGTGAACACATGCAGGATATCAGGCGCATGATCTTAGTGAATCGTGGCTGCTGACAGCTCTGCTGTCGGGGATCACACCTCAGGGATCGCGCAGGGACAGGTGAGTAAATCTGCCCAATGTTTTCCTTATCCCATCCTGGAAACCTTATTTGCATATTTTCCCAGAAAACTAGCAGACAAGACATGTTAAATTCTGCCACTATTCCAGTTTTTCAATGAGTTTATTTCTAAACTTTGTCAGTTTTTACGGACATAAAAGTATCTTTAAGTCTCATTTTCCTTTCTCTTGTTCTTTAGACGATTGTCTATGCAGAGACTTCTGGAGACACAGGTTTGTTTTTACATATTTATATGAGAAAAATTGGAAAAAAAATGGGAAACCCGAAGCATAATAAGAATAATCTAACTACTAAATACTGCCGGCTTCACCTGTTTGGCTATTACATTGGAGGAAATTAACCCCTTGCTGGCTAAGAAGGGCCCAAAAGACTATTTGTATTCTATGTACACAATGGATTGATTAAGAGGAGAAAATATCGAGCAAATTTTGCCAAAGAAATAGTTGAAAGACCTCATTACCGAGAAACAAGCCTTTAACTATTTGGCAGCCGTTTGGTTCCTCAATAAACATGTTGTTTAATACTGAATAACAACAAATGATTGTGTACTTAAGCACTCAACTCCTCCCTTGTTGGACCCTGGCCAAAAATTACGTTGTTTACTGAATTGCAATAAAAAAACAAAAACGCGGCAATGTAATAAAAGAAGAAGAAAAAAAAACAAACACAAAAAAAAAATAAAACAATATGATGGCTCCTGCCTTGTTTAGTGCACATAGCACCTGCTGTTTAGGTTGGAAAAAAAAAAATAGAAAAATAAAAACATGGTACCATCGAGTTGTTCCTAAACAGAAAATCTGGGCTGGAAGCCAATGGCACAACGTGCTTAGGTGCTCTGTAAATAGAAACAACAAAAATATAAAAAACGCCAAAACCATCTATAGGATATTAATCCTATGAAGTACAGAATATTTTCCGGAATTTCTTAGGTGGGCGAGTAGGAGGCGGGTCAGACGAGAACCTACATGGTGCTACTCATCTTCACAAAGCAGGTAAAGACTTAAACCCAAAATGCTGCAGGAATCGGTATTTATGAGGTCAATGTATAATAATGGGGGTGTAAATGGCAAGTTGTCGGAAATGATTACCCATCTGACAAAAAAATAAGTAAAAAGAAGACAAATTGTCGTGCCCCCCTTTTTTTTTGGAATTGGAAATGAGGTTGTACAATTAGAGGGCCACTTATAAGCTGCTTTCAGATGAATAGCAGGGCAAAATACAGATGTAGCACGGGATATCACTGGCTGGCATAGAGCCAGAGAAAAATAACACATTCCCCTTGCTAAAATTACTCCATTGCCATCTGGAAGCACAGAACTACCACACTAGTGTGACATGTATGCAGGAGAGGAGATGCAGATCCATGAGAAAGCAGTGGTTTTTAAAAAAAAAAAATCTGGATGTACATAAATAAATAAATAAACAAAAAATAAATAAATAAAATAAATAAATATATATATATATATATATATATATATATATATATATATATATATATATATTATATAGAGAGAGATAGATAGACTTTAACAATCTTATTCCCATATCACACATTGGGGCACATTTACTTACCCGGTCCTGTCGCGATCCCCGAGGTGCGTTGTCCGACGAAGATAAAGTTCGGCGCGATTCACTAAGATCGTGCGCCCGATATCCTGCATGTGTTGCTTCACCGCTGAGGTCCGCCGGAGTTCACCTTCTACTTCCCAGTGTATGTGAGTGCATGGTTTGCGACACAATATGAGATGTTAAATTCAGCGTGTTGTCCGAATCCGTCGGATCGCCCCCCGATTTGTGTCCCGTGATAGCCGGCGCCGATATCCGATCGCGTGCACCAAAAACCCCAGTTAAATGCGGCGCAAAGCGGAAAAATTTGGGAAACCCGACGGAAATGGGTTACGTGGACCCTAAGTAAATGAGCCCCATTATGTTGAAAACACCACTATAAGTAACAGATTTATATTGATATATAAATGATAAATTATTTTACACCGAAAATCCCCTTAAACCGATTAGCACACTTCATGTTAGGCTGACTTATGGATGTCTAGAACAGAGACTGTTTTGCTTTCTAACACTTTTTTAGACTGTAACAATACTTATCATATATATATGATTAAAGGACATCTACCACCAGGATGAAGGATTGTAAACCAAGCACATGGCATACTGGTGTGTGCCCCCCCTTTTATCTTCTTATTTTTTAAGGGAAAAAAAGGCTTAAAAAATTATGCAAATGAGCCTTAGGGGCTTTGGCAAGCTCTGTGGAACGCTGCGTAATCTGTGCTATATAAATAAAGGAATTATTATTATTTATTATTAGGGGCTCCAGGATCCATTAGCACCTGTGGAGCCTGTAACTAATTAGGCTCATTTGCATAATTCTAAAAGCCTTTTTTGTAAAAACCAAGGAATAAGACAGTAAAAGAGCGGATCCAGTATGTCAGGGTGCTTGGTTTACAATCCTTCATCCTGGTGGTAGATGTCCTTTAAATTAATTTCTGTCAGCAAAAGAGAAATTCAATTCAACTAGAAGAAAACTTTTGGAATGAGATTAGATCTTATAGTAGCTTTGTGTAGTCTTCTTGGTGACTTTCTGGCCCCTATTCTCCTGATCACTAGGGGGCGCAGTGATCTTTTCTCCTCTGTCCTGTGTATAGGGGACGGTGGTCTTGGGTTGTACCAGTCATTTAACCCTTATAATGTTTTTACATCAGCCGCTCGTGACAGTTATTATTGTCCAGTTCGGGCACTATCACCCAGGAAAAGCTTTAATCCTGGCTATTTCCCCCTTTACACACTGTAGTGAAACATGTTTCGTGGTGTCTAAGTAAGTCTAGAGGAGATAGGTCCCCCCTGTCACACATCGGCTCCCCACTGATGCAATAGCAGGGTGTTGAAAATGTTGCATGGCAGTCAGGGGGTCCTCTGAAGGACCTGAGTGCTGCCTGTATTATATTTTTTTTAGGCCATGCCAGAGTACAATACATTTCATGTCAGTGCAAGACAGTATAATACACTGCACTACATGAGTTTCCTGTGATCTTATGTCAGTGTCCTCTAGCGCAACAAAGTAAAAAAAAATAAAGTAATTAATGTAAACAAAAAAAAATCTATATAAATCTTAAAATATAGGTAATTAAAAAAACAACACAAAAAATTGTGACATCACATGACCAGGAATAATACGAGCTGTGCCCCTGTGTAACATCACATGTCCAGGGATATAACGAGTTGTGCACCTGTGTAACATCACATGTCCAGGGATATAACGAGCCGTGCACCTGTGTAACATCACATGTCCAGGGATATAACGAGCTGTGCACCTGCGTGACATCACATGTCCAGGTATATAAAGAGCTGTGCACCTGCGTGACATCACATGTCCAGGTATATAACGAGCTGTGCACCTGTGTGACATCACATGTCCGGGGACATAATGAGCCATGCACCTGTGTAACATCACGTTTCCAGGGATATAACGAGCCGTGCATCTGTGTGACATCACATGACCAGGGATGTAATGAGCCATGCACCTGTGTGACATCACATGACCAGGGACATAACGAGCCGTGCATCTGTGTAACATCACATGTCCAGGGATACAACGAGCCGTGCACCTGTGTGACATCACATGTCCAGGGATATAACGAGCTGTGCACCTGTGTGACATCACATGACCAGGGATATAACGAGCCATGCACCTGTATGACATCACATGACCAGGAATATAATGAGCCTTGCACCTGTGTGACATCACATGACCAGGGATATAATGAGCTGTGCACCTGTGTGACATCACATGACCAGGGATATAACCAGACGTGCACCTCCACAGGAAGTAAACAATGAAGCTTCATATAGAATGGCAGGAAGCAGAGATCTACAAAACCAAGTGAGCAATTGATACTGATTGTCTACTGGAAAAGTTTATTTATTACACTATCAATTTTTTTTTTTTTTTGCTGTGAGTGGACAACTTTACGTAGAATTGCTCCAAACATAATACAAGAATAAACTGATCTTCAATTTGGTGAATTTGGTTTGAATTTGGTGAATTTCAAGTCAAACTATTCCTATGCCCTTTCGATTTCTTTCCAATTATTATTCAATAAGTGGCGTCCTATTTTACAAGTCTTTACACAGAATATATATATATTCACATCAGATCCTGCCCCAGTGGAGCTTACAATCTAATAATTGACCTAGGCCTCCTCCAGTATTACCAAATCTATATGAAATTGCAGGTGCAAACTAAATAAAATGAAGGATTTTATCCGGAGAATTCCGTAAATAATAGATAAAAAAAAAATAAAATTATGGAAAAATGTAAAAAACAAATTCACCGACATAAATATGGAAATAATAAACGGAGAAGATGAAGAAGAAAAAAAAAAAAGTATAAAACAATAAAGTCTTCAGAGATGAGATAAGACAATCCATGGTTCAGTTCATAAGCGTCTGGTTCTGGTTCTTCGCGTCTGTTTGGCGCTGATGCAGGAGGCCATTATGTGTTATATTCATATTCAAATGTGAACATTCAGCTGAGGAATAAATTATCGTCGGGCCCCTGCGCTATCGCTTTAAGAAGGTAATAAAAGGAAGAATTAATGCAATTTATTAAGTATGAGTATCGTATAGAATTTTACTTCCATTAAAGACATTATAATTTCTGAGCATTATATATTTCGGCTCGTTCCATAATCAACGTTGTGCTCTAAACAAAAGCCTTCACTGATAATGATCAAAATGTGCACGGACTATAAGAGGCTGAATATGAAATCATTTATTACGTATTTCCAGCCTTTCATAGAGGGAATCGCTCATTCTTCTAGCAAATAGAGAAATACAGATGATTTTATATTCCTTCTAGATTAATGGAAAGTCATTATTGCTCAGTATTTATCATTGTACGGAATGCAAAGCGTTGTAAAAAGGGGCAGTGTATTTAATTATAAGGCAAATAATTCCTTTTGTCAAAAGGTATGAGGATGTTCTGACTATCTCCAACTTGGGTGGAGTGAAATAAAATGTATAATATGCTCAGCTCCTCCTGCTCTATAAAATGCTGCCTACAGATAGGACACTATGTACAATCTGCTCAGCTCCTCCTGCTCTATAACATGCTGCCTGCAGATAGGACACTATGTATATTCTGCTCAGCTCCTCCTGCTCTATAACATACTGCCTGCAGATAGGGCACTACGTACAATCTGCTCAGCTCCTCCTGCTGTATAACATGCTGCCTGCAGATAGGGCACTATGTACAATCTGCTCAGCTCCTCCTGCTGTATAACATGCTGCCTGCAGATAGGGCACTATGTATATTCTGCCCAGCTCCTCCTGCTCTATAACCTTCTGCCTGCAGATAGGGCACTATGTACAATCTGCTCAGCTCCTCCTGCTGTATAACATGCTACCTGCAGATAGGGCACTATGTACAATCTGCTCAGCTCCTCCTGCTGTATAACATGCTGCCTGCAGATAGGGCACTATGTATATTCTGCCCAGCTCCTCCTGCTCTATAACCTGCTGGCTGCAGATAGCACTATGCACAATATATTCAGCTCCTCCTGCTATATTAGAAGATTAAAGGACATCTACCACCAGGATGAAGGATTGTAAACCAAGCACACTGACATAATGGTGTGTGACCCGTCTGGCAGGATCTGCTCTTCTTTTAGCTTCTAATGCCCTTGTTTTTAAGAAAAAAAAAATGCAATACATATTATGCAAATGAGCCTGAGGGGCTCCAGATTCCATTACGCCTATGGAGCATTACATTTTTCATATTTTGTAACCTTTATTTTATTGCTGGCTTGTGGAGGGGCAAAAGTTCCTTACAATATACATGGCCGATTGATTCATTAAGCAACACATGCCAAACCCTCCTGTGAAAATGTGAATGTCCCATACCTATAAGCTGTAGCTCATAACCCTATTAGTTAAACATTTGTTCTATAGCCATGTCCCCTATATTGTCCCATCACCCACAGGGATCTTAATGCAAGGCCTTTGCAGAAATGAGAACTATAACTACATTGTGCATGTCTGTCCACCCCACCAAGTTGGTGAAAAACATTAGGTGGACCATAGAAATGTTAGGTGGTGCTGTCATTTAATTTTTAAGTTATGCATAGCATAAACATTTTACACTGGTAAATTACTTCCATTGATGTGTTCTACAATTTTTGCATTAAAATGTTTGCATAACACGTATTGGAGCTGTTTATGTCATGTTAATGTAAGGGAATGGACAAGGATGGAAAAGTAGGACAGCTATAGATAGTGAGCCATTAAGCTAGAACTACCCAGCTCTCCCTACCTACTTGCTGAACCTAACCTAAGTGATAAGTGCCAACTTGTCGACGTTGCTTCTGTGAAAAGTGAAAATACAGAGACAAATACAAGACAAATAAACACAAAAGAAAAGCCATGTAGAGAGAACCAAGAGAACAATGCAGTGCAGTATAAGAGGCAAAGGATGGTCAGAAGACAATGAAAAAGAGTCCTAGTCTAGAAAGTTATTTGCCAAGGCATCTGTACCTCATAGCTAGGGGTATTCCCATCTGGGCATTCACATTTAATTTACCATATATACTCGAGTATAAGCCTAGTTTTTCAGCACAAAAAAATGTGCAGAAAACCCAAACTCGGCTTATACTCGACTTAAAAAATATAGGTTTTACCAGATTTTTGTGGTAAAATTAGGGGCCTCGGCTTATATTTGGGTCGGCTTATACTCAAATATATATGGTAATTCATTTGCCATATATAAACATTTCTTCAATTGGAAGTTATTAAAAAATGTTTCCTGTGTGAAGATAATTTCTCATAAATGTAGCCATGTTGCCCCTTAGAAATTAGATAGTTTCCTCGGATACGACCACCCCACACTCTGGCAGTGGTGGCCAGACATGCTCAATTGAGCCCTGCCCGACCACCTGGCTTCGGGGTTCATTACCACAGGACAGCTGTAAGACATGCAGTAACTCCTCGGACATTTTATATAGAAAAACCTTTTGTTTCTTTGTGTAATCCCTCCAGCAGAGGTGGCCGTATCCAAGGACACAGTATTGTTTCTAGGGGACCATATGACTACATTTATGAGAAATTATCTTCACACAGGAAGATTTTCTTCAATAACATCTAATTGAAAAAATGTTTATATATGGCAGATTAATGAAACTTAATGTGAATGCCCAGATGAGAATACCCCTTTAAGTCATTGCTCTTTGTATAAATTGCAGTGCTGTTCTTTTTCTCTGCATCTAAATATACATTTCTGAGCAGGACGGCCCCTTTAAACAACAGGCTTATAAAACCCTTAGCTTAGCCCATTAGCGTCAGTAATTTCTGGAGCTTTTCCCCAGTCGGTATCATTTAATACAATAATGTATAGCTGAAAACAAACATACTGTAGTCTTAATTGCCTGTGAGTCTCTGCCAACATGCACTGGCTGCATATGTAATAACTCGTCTCTTCCTATAAGTGCTTAAATTAACAATAGGAGAACACCAACGCTGGAAACGAGGCTCGTATTCTATTAAACAGTTAATTAATCGGGGCGTCTAATGACGGCATAGGAAATCAAAGGTTAAGAGACACTGAATGCAGAGTAAATTCAATGTGCAACATCAGTTCTATTCATGCACAATACATCAGTCTCCCTGTACTTTGATGGGAACAATTTCGAAGACTAGGCAGCGAGGAGGGATTTTTTTAAGCCAGATACTTCCTATGGAAAATATTTTACTGCTTATTTTGTTCAACATCTTAGGCTATTAAAGGGAACCTGTCATCGGCAATTGGCCTAATACACCACTACCAGTATCTTGTCAAACAGCGTGACACCTTCTAGTTTTTGTTTCTTTCATGGTCCAGTGTGGTGGCATTATCTACTTTGAAGTGAGATTTAAATTGGTTGTATAAAGTCAAGGAGGAGGAGAGTTTAACATTGAAGTCAAGCTGGTGAAACTGGTCCTTTGGATGCAGGACCACCAACTACAGTGAAAAAAGCATTCTGAGGAAGAGAGAGAGAACTTGACTTCATTGTTAAAATCTCCGCCTCCTTGACTTTATACAACCAATTTACATCTCACTTCAGAGTTGATTTTCTGGATGATGGCACCAAACTATGGACTATGAAAGAAACCCGATCTGGAATGTGTTCAGCTGCTTGGCAACATACTGGTAGGGGTTTATTAGGTCAATTTCAGTTCCCTTTAAACATTTCCCAGTATTATGATGTCTTGTGCTGTAAGTCAGGATTCCGGTCTTGCACATCAGTCAAAAAGTTTTTGGAACATATACACCTTTGAGGACTTTTTATTTCATTATTGTATTGCATTCATTATGGAGTAAAAATAATTCTCTGGTCAAAATAATTCAATGTATTTCCCTGGTTACATCATAACCCAGTGCTTCCAGGACACTTTCAAAGGAGGAGCTTTCCTACAGTTTGCTGATCTAAACACAGCTGCACTCAGGGGAAGGTTAAGGTCTAGGCAAACAAAGTGTGCGTTGGGTCTACACCCAACACAGTGTCAGGATCAAGGTCTCTGGCAAGAATGACACTAACAGACCATGCTGGTTATCTCCTATAATCTCCTACTAATTATCCTACTTAAGGTGCTTTTAAATAGTTACCTGCAATCGTGGGTTATTTTAGGAAGTTGCCTTAGCAAAGGTTCCAGACTTGGTTCCAGCTAGTTCTTATGAAGGTGTTCTCCTATTATCTGCATAACCCTAGTTTTCTGACTTTATAAATCCACTTTTCCTGCCCAGACCTAAAGTCTAGATTTTAACTGCACAACCTCTGTCAGTACCAACCTTGGGTTGTCAATTGACCACATCTGTTCCTTAAAAGGAACTTGGATAAAATCTGGTTTGCACAGTGGGGCAGATTTACTTACCCGGTCCTGACGCGATCCAGCAGATCTCAGTCGAGGATTCAGGTCTTCCGGTGATTCACTAAGATCGTGCGCCCAATGTCCACTAGGTGTCACTGCTGCGCTGAAGTCCGTCGAGGTCCGCTGGAGTTCACCAACCTATTCCCGATGCATGTGAGTGATTGATTTTGCGACACAATTCGTTTTTTAAATTCTGCGGTTTTTCCGAATCTGTCCAGCCCTGATTTCTGTCGCGTGAAAGCTGGCAAAATCCGGGCGGAATTCGTTGCAAAACGGAAAAAATCGGGAAACCCGACGAAAGTGCGTCCGTGGACCCCTTAGTAAATGAACCCCAGTGAATTGCATGTTACGCTACATGTTACAATATTAAGGTCTTCTAGTCATCAGTAATGGGTGGACCCAAACCACAATGTTCAAGTCTGTGCCAAACATTTCATGAACGGGTCTCTGAACACAGACTTCAGACAGAAGTTGGGGTCAAATTGGAAAAGCTGGTTGATGGGCTACTGTGGGCATTTAAAGGGTGATGACCCCTACAAAGGGCAATTGAATTTACACCCAAGATCAGGTACCCGAACCAAACATTTTTTCCAGGTTCGGATGAACACGAACCCTCTCGGGTCAGCTCATCACTACTCAACATCTTTTTAATAGTTCCATAAGGTACCTTTTACCATTATAAAGTTAGCCTGTATATAACTCGCATAGAATCTTCAAACAATAACTCTGAAATACAAAGTGTGGAATTTCACGACCTTCAATGCAATGTTTTTCCTTTGAAAGTGCCAGTGGTGGGCCATGCTATGAGACTGGGGTAACTCGATGGAAAAATATTCTATTTTTTTCCTTTCATGTCGAGATGAAAACCCCTTTCTGTGTGAAATCCTGTGACACCATGCATGTTAGAGAATGGAAATTTCGGGAGAATAAATAAATAAATAATTAAGAAACAGATCAAAGTGGAGGAGATTCCTCGTGGGGTTTAGATTCAATCTCATTATATCACATTCTTTTTTTAGCCTTGATCCTTTTCATATGCTTCTGGCAATCTGGATGAATTTATCATGTTACAGTAAGAACTAATTATGAATGTCACAGCTAATGAAAGAGATCGTAGCCCACTATTACTCTCCAGATACTAAAGTACCTCTAATTTCTATTAAAAGGGTCACTTTTAAAGAATGAATGAAATAACTCATATCACTTTATATTTTCTGTTAGTAATTGGCATCATCATCCGGAATTAGTAGTTATTTCAAATAATCGGAGACCTTCACTTTAAAAAACATATACCCTATACCCATTTACCACTATTCGAGGTGATAACTAATGAGGTATAGAGCAAATGACTCACTTTGTTCCTGTATAAAGTACTAGAGCGAAAAAAAATATAAAATTCCTATTGAATGTACTAAAACTTTGATTACGTTACAATAATACTAAAATAAATTAGCAATTTAGATGTAATAAGAGTCAAACTGCCCAGAGGATCCTCCAGGGATTTATTCAAGGAACCTTACTTAATAACATGTCTAGTTCAACCAGATGCCATCATCACTCATTACATCACTACAGGCAGTCCCCTACTTAAGGGCACTTGACTTACAGATGACCCATAGTTACAGACGGACCTCTCTGCCCACTGTGACCTCTGGTGAAGCTCTCTGGATGCTTTACTTCAGTCCCAGGCTGCAATGATCAGCTGTAAGGTGTCTGTAATGAAGCTTTATTGATAATCCTTGGTCCCAATACAGCAAAAAAATGTTAAACTCTAATTGTCACTGGGGCAAAAAAATTTTTGGTCTGGATCTACAATTATAAAATATACAGTTTCGACTTACATACAAATTCAACTTAAGAACAAACCTTCGGAACTTATCCTGTACGTAACCCGGGGACTGTCTGTAAGATAATACATAATCCAGCTCACCGTTTTGCAAAGGTTTGTCATGATATGTGCTGAAGATATTCCCCTTGGACCAGAGTCAACAATGAAGAAAAGGGTATAGGACAGTGATGGCTAACCTATGGCACTGGTGTCAGAGGTGGCACTCAGAGCCATTTCTGTGGGCACTCAGGCCATCACCAGAGATGACTCCAGGTATCTTCCTGCAGTCCCAGACAGCCCAGGACTTGCTGTGCACAGAGCTATTTTAAAGTGACAGCTCTACCTGGGACTATTTTCTGCTTTATTGGTGTCCTCAGGGTGCTGGTATCAATGAAAACTGTGACAGAGAAGGGAGTATAAATCACAAATTAAATTTCTGTGTTGGCACTTTGCGATAAATAAGCGGGTCTTTGTTGTAGTTTGGGCACTCGGCCTCTAAAAGGTTTACCATCACTGGTATAGGATCCAGCAGAAAATGATGTGATTTCAATAAAAGCTTGTCATTCCATTAAAAGTAGGACGTTCATGTGGAACCAGCTCGCTAACATCACTTATGACCACTTTTGCCAAACTTTTAGGCCACTTTTAGAGGTCTTCACAAATAATAAGGTCTGCAAATGACTATATTTGTAAATACAAATTCTCGATGACCTGACAATCATTTGACATCTGGAAGGTTTTTTGCTCTTGCTCCATACAATACAACTACAGTAGAATATTAAGGAATAACATGATGTAACATCTCCTCCTCGTCTGTGCATTTGGCTAAGCGATTGGCGTCCAAGGAAGTCCCCTAAAGATTTTGATTCTAAAGCTAAAAATTTGGAATATAAGGGAATTGGCTTGCCAATCAGTGTGTAGGGCAATCCTCTACGTAATTGGCGTCTAATGCAATTGGCAAAGCATTTGGCAAAGCAATCAAAATGTACAGCAATTGGAGCCTAAGGCAATCAGTTAAGCAATCAGAGCTTCAGGCAATCGGCTAAGGAATCAGAGTATAATGCAATCGGCTGTGCAATTGGCATCTAAGGCAATCGGTTAAGCAATAAGAGTTTGAAACATTCAGTTAAGGGCATTGTTTTTCACCTCTGTGGTTCAGTGATTTCCACAGATAGCTCAAAAAGCCATTGTTTCCATGTTGCCGGATACACAACGGAGACAAAACGCAACGGATGCGCAGCAAAATTGGAGCACACGCTTATAAAACTGTTATTCAGGAGGGAGAGAAGAAAAGAAAGTCCAATAGCTGGCACTGCTCACACAAAAATTAGCAAACACCTTCTGCAGACCAAAAGCGGGAGACTGGGCATTAGGGAAGTCAAAGCAATCCGGGGTGCACATCCAGTATATACAGTCAAATGAGGCAAAAAAGAGAGAGGAAAATGCGGCACTCACCGATATGATGTTAAAAACGCTTCTTTTATTGTAGTAGAGCTGACAGGACTGAGTGAGGAGCAAGGAGGCGATGGGCCGTTTCTCAAGCCTTAACTTATAAAACTGTAACTGTTAACACACCCTTTAAAATAAATTGATCTATATTTCTTGTCCAAATATCTTCTCTCTTCTAGCAAGAATTTCAGAGTGTCTGTGAGCCATATCCTCCTTCTTCTCTTCCCATTTTCTAAAATTTAACATGAACAAAACAGAAAACAGATTCCTCCACCTAACACATCCCTCCCACCTGACCTAACCGTCACAATTCATGGCTCCGCACTCTCCCCGGTCCCTAAAGTCCGCTGCCTTGAAGCCACCTTTGACTCTGCCTTATTCTTTAAGCCTCACATCCAGGCCCTTACTACAACCTGCCGCCTCCATCTCAAGAACATCTCTCGCATTCGACCCTTCCTTAATCCAGTGTCTACTAAACTACTAGTCCATGCCCTCATCATCTCCGGCTCGGACTACTGCAACATTCTTCTCGGCGGTCTCCCAGCTAACTCCCTAATTTCCCCTAATGTATCCTAAACTCTGCTGCCCGGCTAATTCATGTGTCTCCTCGCTTCTCCTCTGCATCTCCTCTGCCAGAGTCTCCACTGGTTTCCCATTGCCCAGCAAATTCAATTTAAAATACTAACCATGACCTACAAAGCCGTCCGTGCGTTCTTCACAGGACCTTCAGCTTCACTCTACTACAATCTGCTTGTCTCACAACCACATCTAGGACTTCTCCTGTGCATCTCCTATACTCTGGAACTCTCTCCCAAAATGTGTCAGACTGTTCCCACTTTCCAAACCTTCAAACCTAACCTGAAAACCCACCTGTTCAGGTTCACCTACAACACACAATAACTGCACTGCTCCCTCACCTCATGTCTCCATCTCCTCCCCCGCTCTCCCCCCCCCCCCCCAAATAGATTGTGAGCCCTCACGGGCAGGGTCCTCCTCCTACTTGTCTCCTGTTCTCTGTAGTTTTGTATTTTGTACTTGCATTTGTTCCTGTCTTAATGTAATGTATGTGAACCCCTTACTGATTGTACAGCTCCATGGAATTAATGGTGCTCTATAAATAAATAATAATAATGTAAAAATCAATTAGAAACATTTTTTTTCTGGTCCTTCAGTGACCAGTGTAATAGAAACAGTTCATTTAATTAACAAGAAGCCTTTCCTGCACAACTTTTCCCATTTTTCTCTCATGTAGCAGTTCCAGGAAAAGTGAATTTATATTCGACCCGGGGAAAGAGAAGCTGCATTAATATTTGACGCCATTTAAACCCATTAGTGGGTCATCTGAACCCCACAGATCTGTTTTACATTGCTAATTGAGACAATGATGACTAATAGGCCCATACATTGGAATGCCTTGTGTGTTTTATCGTTTTAATTTAATTCAGTTCTGGGAAATATGTAAATTTTTTGCTTAATAGTTGTAAAAATGCACAAGACGCTGGAGATTTCCACATTGCGTGTGGTGGTATCTAGGTTAATGTTTTGCATTAAGCAATGTAAGCGAATCAGCGAAGGTTCACACCATTTGCATAGGTCTATATCTGGCTACATGTCTGATAGTTTTTGTTTAGTCCCTTGTATTTTATAAAGGAACAATTTCTCATAGAAATTGGCACCGTGACCACGGTAATGTTCTTGTCAAGGTGGACTTACCCACAACCCCTGTCACCTACCAAAAAACCTGGAAAACCCAATTGGTTAGGAATTTCTGGTTGGAAATTCCTATACCAGTGGTGGCGAACCTATGGCACGGGTGCCAGAGGTGGCACTCCAAGCCATTTCTGTGGGCACTCAGGCCATTGCCCCAAGACAGAGTTCACCATATAGGACCAAATCTTCCTGCAGTCCCAGGGAACTTAAGCAACACTTCATTGGCTGTTTGGAAAAGTGGGAAGGTGTTGACAAAACTGCATTATCTTTGGAGGTCCTCCTGCTGGACCCTCCATTCTTTCTCTACAGAGAGACTCTGGAGAGAAGCTACAACAAGAGTCTTAATTTGCCCTTCTTCTATCAACTGTATTGGTGGCCTCAGGGGGTCGATACGATTGAAAGATGTGTAAGAACAGGTAGCGATAAGTTACGACTTAAAATGCCACATTGGCACTTTATTGTAAATAAGTGGATTTTGGTTGTAGTTTGGGCACTCTGTCTCTAAAAGGTTCGCCATCACTGCCCTATACTGACTAAATAAATACACAGGAAAGAGGACCAAACACAGAGGGACAGACGACAGATAACAGACAGACAAGTAAAGTTAGATGGAACCAGGTCAAATCCAAGATGGCGGCGAAGCCTAGTAACGAATCGCAAGAGAATGGTCAAAATAACGTAGCAAAGGCAGAGATTACCCTTCTTATATTTGTTATCCATAGCCTCCAGGCTGTTACGTTGACTCAACCAGGGGCGTAACTATAGGGGTAGCGGGCATAGCAGCTGCTATGGGGCCCACAGTGTCAGGTGGCCCCCAGCATCTGAGGTGTTGGGTGTGTATTTGCAGTATGTCTGTATATGGTATTGTATGAATGTGCAGATATGATGTGTATAAGCTGCATGTCTGTATATATGATGCATGGGTGTATATGGTACTGTATATATATATATATATGTGTATATGCTGTATGTATGTATATATGGTGTGTGATTGTCCCTCACATGTATAAGTATACAGATATGTATATTTTTTAAGGGGGACCCCATTTAGAAGTCAGCTATGGGGCCCTGCCTTTCCTAGTTATGCTACTGGATTTACCCTTCCTCTGCCTCCTGGAATTTAACACAGTGGGAGGGGGAAGTGCTCCAGTACAGTGTAACAGTCTGTGAAGCTACAAAACAGGCACTCCCAGTGCTCTTCTGGTTCATTAACATAATTTTAAAAGTTGATTTTAGAAGAAGGAGGCCATGAATAACAAATATATTACCCCAGTCACGGTGCCTAGATCTATGAGTAAGTGTCCCTGGTTTATCATGATGGATGTTGATGGTAAATTTCCTTTAAAAATGTTTGAAGCCTCTTATACAAAGAGATACTTACTCAATGGATAAAAAAGGTCCCGCTAATGGTCAGTACCATCCTAATTTGTGTTCATCTATATTTTTGGTGGTTACTGACAGTGCAAATATTACGGATATGATCATTACAGAGCTAATATGATATATTAGGGTGATTTTGCACATGCAGATATCTGAACTGTATTGTATTAAAATATAAAATAATGTCCCTATTATTTCAGACTCCATTCTGTAGCCCACTGCTTTATGCTCCCTTTTCCATTGCACCCTGTTAATGCAACCCTTAATTTATATTAATACCATATGTAGCTCCCATCTTCTCCTTTTCCTGCAACCTCCCTGTCCTTCAAAGAGACACCGTCCTTCCTTTTTTAGATCATCACCTTTCCCTGCTTCCCTGCAGCAGCTCTCCTCTTCTCATCATATTGCACCCGTGGCACACATAGTACACATAGCCTGCTCTGCAAGGCATCATGGGAATTGTAGTATCAGCATGTAAATAAATCACAGAAGCAGATAAAATCTTAAGAACGCATTAAAGATGTATAGATGATAATCCAGTTTAAGTGATAACGCAGAAACCTCCCTTTAAACATTTGTAGTAATATGGTAATATGTAACAAATTTCACCTTAACTAACAGATTTCTTCTCTACAATGCTGTCTAGAGAGCTCAACATTATAGCCTTTAAGATGAAGAACATTTCATGTAAAATACAGATCTGCTGGATGCGTTGATCCTTAGTGAACAGCAGTTATTTTAGTCAATGTCTACAAGTATCTTTTTCATAGGCAAAAATCGAAGTGCAATTTTAATTCAACTGTGCAAGGATTTGGCTAAAATCCTGGAAACATGGGATATATTTTCCATCTGGAGATCATTTTTACGTTTTTATTGCCATGTGGAGTGGACAGAAGGGATGTCCTAGGTCTTCTAACTGGATTCAGACGCTGCTTATGAATGTTGTGCCTGAGAAATAAAACTCTCAATAGTCTATATGTTATATCTTATGGAACTAACTGACAATTATAAGACCTAAAAGTTTTAATGAAAAAGCTATAGTCTTGTTAAGCACTGCATCCCATTTACTGAAATTGGACAGTGGCATTTACATATACAGGCAGTCCCTGGGTTACGTACAAGATAAGTTCTGCAGGTTTTGTTGTAAGTCGGAACTGTATATTTTATCATTGTCACCCAAAACAAATATTTTTTGGTCCCTGTGACAACTGCATTTTAAAAATGTTGGGTTGCATAAGAACCAGGATTAACAATAAATCTTCATTACAGACACCGCTGATAACTGTGACAGCTGATCATTGTAGCCTGGGGCTAAAGTACAGTAAATTACCAAAATCCAGAGGTCCGTTTGTAACTAGGGGTCGTTTGTAAATCGGGTGTTCTGAAGTAGGGGACCGCCTGTATCTGTTACTCAGAGAATTGTACAATTGGCACCGTACAAGTTAAATATTAAATGGGTCTTACATAACTTCTGCACAATGACGAAACTAATAAGTATTAAGGATTATTTTAAGTCATGCATAATAAATAAAGCAAATGTCATGAGATGGTAGATTTAAAGATAGATAGATAGATAGATAGATAGATAGATAGATAGAAGATAGATAGATTTGATCAGTAGGTAAGAGACTGAAAAATAGATAGACAAAAGAAACTAGATATAAGATATTAGATATACAGGCAGTCCCCGGGTTACGTACAAGATAGGGTCCGGAGGCTTGTTAAGTTGAATTTGCATGTAAGTCGAAACTGTATATTTTATAATTGTAGATCCAGACAAAAAAAATTTTGGCCCCAGTGACAATTGGAGTTTAAACATTTTTTGTTGTAATGGGACCAAGGATTATCAATAAAACTTCATTACAGACACCTTACAGCTGATCACTACAATCTGGGACTATAGTAAAGCATTCAGGAAAACATTAGCTAGATGTGACAGTTTTCTGGTGTAGAAGCAGTGAAATAATTGCAAGCATTTGTGATTATTATGTGACTACACCCCCTCCATGCCATGTGAGTGTAGATGGGGTGTAGAAGGGCAAGGACCCTGGTGGAGTGGCTGGGCAAACGGCATTTCTGCCCCGAGCCTGCATACTTTTCAAAAACCTGCAAACATTTTTTCGCCGGTATTTGACAATAGCAACGCCAGGTCAGACCTGGCATAGTATTGCTGGGCTGGGCATCCCAAGACTCTTGATGTATCCAACTGGCCTCTATTACGAGCTCCAGGGTATGATAAATTCTCCCTATAGTTCCAGGGGCAGACTGGGAACAGAAAGATGGACACAGACTGTGAGCCCTAAAACTGAACCCAATAGACGTCCCTACCTACTTACTTGAAACCACTGGATGACAGTACTCTTACTGATAACAACAGGCGAGAACAAGAAAAACAAATGAATCAGAGAAGTCCTAGAGCCAAGTCAGAATCTCATAGGACAATGAAGTACCAAATCGATAGATAATAGGAATACCCGGAACACAAGCCAAGAGTTCAGAAGATACCAGATATAAGTAGACTGAATTAACAAGCTTTGTCTAGTGTTAACTATTGCAAACACTGAGGAGACATTACCAGGACCTTAGGATACAGATTCTGTCCATCATAACCAGAAGGAGACTACTGGGTGCGGTACATAATTAATCCATTGATACTGCTAGGAGGAAACAGACCAGTGTTCACACTAGTAAAGATGGAAAAACGTTTATCAGGGCATCCTCAGCTACACCTTGCTGACCAACAATGATGTTGATACAGAAATTACACTAGGCTTGATAAGAAGATACTGTATGTGATTTAAAGACAGTCAAACAGACACACATATGATAGATCAATGAGATAGATAGGTAGATAGTTACACATTTAGCATTCTACAACAACGAGAAGCTACAGTGAACATCATCTATATTTATGTGCCAAGACATCCCCAAACTGTTCTAACTTCTTCTCAGAGAATAACAGTGTAAGTCTTATGATCACGTTTATCTATTTCCTTGGGTTTATAACTGCATAAGTTTTAAACTTAAAATAAAGTAATGTAGTGATATGATCTCATTATCAAAGTTTTACTGTTGACCTACCAATCTTATTCTGTGTAATCTATAGAGGGGCAAATCCTTGAGCGCAGTTCGCCTTCTCAACCAATGGACACACAGGGGACAGACATTGAGGCAGTGAAGTCCTATAAGTACTTGGATGTCCTCAACAATAAACTGGAGTGGGCATAGAACATAAATGCACTTCATAGGAAGGGTCAGAGCAGACTATACCTGCCGGGAAGATTTAGGGCACTCTGTAGTGGCATCAGCCATCTTCTTTGGCATAGTCTGTTGGGGAAGCAGCATCTCAGCTAGGGAGAGGAGCAGACTGGACAAACTGATGAGGAAAGCCAGTTCTGTCCTGGGGGGTCCTCTGGACACAGTGCAGGTGGTAGCTGAGAGGAGGACACTGTAAGTTGAAATCTTTTCTGGAGAATAATAATAATTATTTTATTTATATAGCGCACACAGATTATGCAGTGCTACACAGAGTTTGCAAAATCAGTCTAGCTCCCATCCCACAAGACTGTGGTGGCATTGGGTAGCACCTTCAGTGACCCACTGCTTCACCCCAAGTGTGAAAGGGGCTTGATGGATAGTCATTCCTCCCTGCTGCAATCAGGCTGCTCAACCAACAAGGCCCCAACAGAAGTAAGCTGTGCTCACCACTTAAGCAGTCACTGCAGGATTATCTTATCTGCTTTTAAACATATCAGTATATGATGTACATGGAAGAACATAGAAATTTACCATGGAAAATAGCCTTGGTTTAATTGCAATTCAAGTAACAATTCCAACCACCAAGGGCAAATTTGATGGAAAGTCCTGTGTGCACATCTCTCATTTCCAAACAGTCTAAATTAATCCCCATAGTAAGATGAGATTTTTAATACGCCGATGGATGGAGCGCCAGCGCATGATGTTAGAGCCACCACCGTGCATGCACTGGATACATCTACAGACTCAGGCCTCCTAATATATCGAGTAGGCGGCTGTGCTGTCGAGCAATTGTACACCAGTTCCTACCTCAGACTATAGTTAACAGACACAGGGCATGGCCACCCCATGCCAACCCACTCCATGGCCAGGGATGGCCCACTTTATGCTTCCGCACTTCCACTGTGTATAAAGGTGGTATAAAGGGGGAAATAGTCACATTACCTGATATGTGTCAGGAATGGTGACCATTTCAAGGCTTGTATGCCAAAAAATCGATGTACAAGCTGTGATAAATCCCCCCCATATAATCTGTGTTTAAATGTATGGATTGAGGATAGTAAGTCCTCATAGGCATATCCCACTCTCCCTATACACTCAATTACAACTCTTATGTAGCTTTTTTGCTTGTATTATGTATGTAAACCTTTTTTCATATATGTAGAACATTGGTGCCCTAAAATCAACCAAAATAAAATTAGTAATACAATTGGATACATGTAGATAAAGCCTTGCAATGCTGGGGGTTCTTCTATGTATGGACTTTCTCTATAGAAAATATATAGTATGACAAATTATATTTCCAAAGAATATTATTAGAAAAAGGTAAGACCTTTATGTGGAAAAAAAATATTGCCAAAAAGTCGTTTTTTTCTCTCCCCGTCCATTTCTCTTTGCTCATTGCAATGTCTTAATGATAAGAGATACCCCAGGTGTCCAGTGTCTTTTTCTTTTTCACAAGTGGAACATTTTATATTGACCTTGGAACCATGAAAATTGTTAATGATGTATTTTATACCTGTTATTAGACCTCATAAGTAGCACGAGTGACAGAAAAGTATACAGTTGTGACTAGGGAAGGGATGGACCAGATGTCAGATTGGCACAGCTATTCATTAAGTTATTCTCAAATCTCTACGATATAATAATTACATTAATTTGCTTGATTGAGTAGCTGACACCTCTTAACAAGAGTCTTACGTGAATAGACACTCCAATATTGTTCTTAACCTGAAATGGACTGTCATTTGTCAAGTGTCCAGAATTTCAGTTCTAGGAATATACCTAGAGATTGGTTGTTCAAATTTTCCTGGGGCAGTTGTATGGTGGGACATGAAACTCAAAATACCATAACCTATTGCAATTCTAAAATATGCTTCTATAGTTCTCATAAGAACAATACATATCCACACAAGCAATTGGGGCATATGGATGAAATAGATCTGATCCAAGATTGAGGATCCTATCTTTAAGTCTATGGGGGGGATCCAAAAAATTCAATTCTGTTTTGGTGGAACTGGTTCACCCATGTGTAGTCTTTAATTTTTAAATTGGTGGAAGGTAGTGAAGAGTGGACCTGAACCCTAATATTTGGGTTTGTACCATACATTTGGAGTTCTGGTCCGCAGAACACAATGTTATTTCCTCCTCCTGCATTCAGAGGTGAGGAGGTAGAACCGAACTACGTAACCCATTGTATGAGCATAAAGAAGGGATACGTCTTAGCCCTCCAGAGTAAGGACATGTCAGGAATGAGGTGGTGTGAACGGAGCCTAAGGGACTTAAGAGCTTTCACTCCAGTCATCTGTCATGGCAGCTTATTAATCTGATGGAGGCTGAGGCCACCGGCTTTTCTCCTACACAACCCATTTTTGGCAAGGGTTGTTTAATGCCCCCAGTTGAGCAAAAGGTATTGGTTTACACCTTTTTTTGCCAAAAAAGTAATGATACATGTCCCCATTGTCTTCAATGGCAGAGCTTTCACTTGGGTGAAAGATTATTGATGTCTATGGCAGTCCCCTCCTTGTGTAGTTGGGTGTATGGTTTGGTGAAAGCTTGAACTACATTTCTCACAAAACGAGCACTTCTTCAAGAACTTAGGGTATGCTATGCCAGCTATTGTGATAGAATTATGTTGTTTTGCTCTCCTATTATGTGTATCTCTCCTATTGTGTATGGACACACCTACTGACATAGGAAATGGAGACACCCACTTGTAAGAATCCCTGCATACAATTAGGTATCTATATCCTATATTTATCATATACCGGCACTTCTGCCTCTTGATCTTTCCAGTTGGGTCCAGAGCAGACGCCCTTCCTGGTGTTGAAATTATTGCATCCAACGACTTTTTATACATGAAAATCCGCCGGCTCCTGCGAGGGACAGAAAAGCCAAGCATCGGCCCTCTCCCCGCTGGCCACTCCTACCGCCTAGCCTGCCGCAGCCCCCCCTCCCTGGCGTGAAGGTGGTGGATTGGGTAAAATAAACGAAAGTGCTATATAAATATCCCCCATTATGTATATACTGTATCTATTATACCCTCACACGTATAGATAGAAAAAATATTTATTCTTTACAATTCATGGACGAGTCTCAACCAAGTCATCTATTGAGTAAATCCTATCTGCATGTAAATGATGGGATCTGCAGATGTAGCTCTGGACTATGTGATAATTCAATGCGCTTGCTACAGTAGCCTGAAATGGCACTTGGCACAGCAGGGTCTTGCTGTATTTCCATTGCCACCCGCTGAGCGTACCCCATAAATTAACTAAAGCTGATGCAAATGCATATAAAATATATAACCAAGAGGTCACTTCACCAGTCTAGGAAAAACATCTTAAAAGCCTGGAAAACATGACGGTCTATATGAGGAGCCTCCACGTGCCTCCGTTTCTGAAGCTTTAGATCAGAGACAAGACATCATCTGCTGAAAGACTTGTTAAATAGGACTTTGTATTTCCTCACATGGCTGCACAGCCTGTATACACCGCCAATTCCCCGCACCGGGGACGGCTTTATAGTCAGCAGTCATTTTATTTTTACCTTTCATGAGGTGAACTGTAACCTCCACAGACTTTGATGTCGATTTTCTTTTTTTCGAAACGCCATGTTTGCCTTGATATTTTAGTGGTGACAGATTTAACCTCTCTGCAAATGAGCAATGTGGAAAAAACTGTTTTCTATGGAACAAAGTGACTGCTCTATTTTAGATCCACTTATATTAATGTTCCTGGGTATTTTTATAATCCGGTGTGTGGAGTTCTGAATGTAGAGTGAAAATGCTACTGTATAATGGCGCGCAGTGGATCGTAAATACCATGTATTAGGGTGACTGGGCCAAGGACGGCATCGGAGTGCTGAGTATTGTGCCGGAGGCAATGTACAGTATAGTAATGCATTTTCATTGTTGTAAAGATCTAAAAAAATATGTAAATTCTGAATGTAGTACAAAAAATCAGTAGGGCCGTTTCATTTCCATCTTGTTTTTTTCATGCTTTCATGGTACGATTGAAATATCATCCCCCTTCCCTATTTTTGGGTCAGTACAATCCCAAAAATAAAATATTTTCTAGGTTTTATTATATTTTAAAACATAACTTTTTAAAGGAAATCTACCATCATAAACCATCATGATAAACCAGGGACACTTACTCATAGATCCAGGCACCGGGACTGAGGTAATCTTCTTATATGTGTTATCCATGGCCTCCTTCCTTCTAAAATCAATTTTTAAAATGATGCTAATGAGCCAGCAGGGGTATTACAAGGGCTTCCCTCCAGGCCGTAGCTATTGCAGGAGCACTTTCCCTCCCATTGTGTGAGGTTACTATAGGCAGGGGAAGCTGGACAGTACCAAGGGGGAGGGGGAAGTGGGAGAAAGTGTAAAAGGCTGTGAAGCTATAGCACACAAAAGCTAAAGTAATGCCTCCCCCCTCCCCCCAGATATTGTTGGGTTCATTTGCAAAATTAAAAAATTTGATTCAATAAGTAATTGATAAATGTAGCACTCGGTTTTTAGCCTGTACTAGCAAACATTATAGAAGATTTCTGTAACTAGGGGTCATCTGTAAGTTGGGTGTCCTTAAGTCAGTGACTGCCTGTACTTATAATTAAAGTCTGAATGGAATGCTACTTTTACAGCTCAGTCCATAATGTATAGACGCTGATCGGTAGGAGTACTGGGGGTTGTGCCCCCACAGACCTACTACTAATGACCTATCCTATGGATAAGCCTTCAGTAGTATATAGCCCCTTTAATGTGGCTGAACCTATATGGAGCAGGGGCTAATAAAATTAATACAAATAACAAATAACACAACCATTTGACGATGATTATAGATTTTGGTGCATTCATTGTGTTAATGGCTTAGATTGATTTGGATGCTGAATGCCACCCATAATTTTTCCAGCGCGGGGGTCAGACGGGCAGCTGCAGAAAGAGCTCGGCTAATTATGAGAATTCACTGTTCGTTAATAGAATCCCTCTCCTCGAGCAGCAGCTGTGTGTTTGCTCACGCAGATTATTAATTTCAGCCTTGCCTCAGCTGTGAGTGCGTGCTGCATGGAAGGCCATCCTCTAATAGAAGTGTCACTTATCATCACCCAATCACTGCCGGCACCAAGGCAAAAAAAATACAGAAAGCGATAACAAAAAAAATCATCCACTGACTACTTTCTAATCGCAGGTGTATAAAGATTTTGCATCTACTTTGCAATTCAACCTCTCAATCCTTAACAATTAAATAGCAATTTTGGAAGTCATTAATCTGTAGGCAACCTTGTGAGATCTAATTCATACCTGTCAGCAGCCATGGACAGAAGCTAATATGAAAGTAATTGCGATAGAAATCTGCCTTCCTGATTCTACCCAGAGACCTCGCCGATTGCGTTGTCAGAACATGTGTTGAATTTGTACTCGCTGTACCATCTACAGATGCTTAACCCTTGAATTAAAAAACGTGTTCCAAATAGGCAAAAACTCTACAAACGAGATGTGTATTATGGCAGGTAGCTAATTCCAGTTTATATTCAGGCATCTTTGCAGATATTTGGTGTATTTTGCTCATCAGATTTATTACAGCGACTAAGACTTCTTGATAGATCTGGTTTCCTTTTGGCACTCAAATGAAATTAAATTTCTACAAATTTTTTATCAAAAATTCAAAGACAACTCGTAACCTGTTCCTATGTCATTGGGGGAATGGTGGGAACTTGTGCCCGAATTTAGAAGTTTGACTACCACCTCTGGATCCATATGAAAAATATAAAATGTGAAAAATGAAGTAGGTTGCAGACATTAGGGAAGATGGATTAATGTGTCTTGGATTAATGGTTCTTTAGACCAGTGCAGAGTAGAACTAGACAGTTCTCTGCTGCTCCAGAATAATCCCAGTGTCTGATGCTGGATGATTAATCTGGTGCAGTATATAATTGACGAGTTGTACTAGTTAGTTGCTCTAGTTTGTTGCACCACAATATTGAATCTTCTAGTGCACGGGCTATTTTCTGTCTGGTTTGGCCAAGTCATAAAACTGCCTAAAAATGTCCTTCAATAAACATGAAGCATAATATTGCAGGTGCAAATTACTCTAGGTTTCTGCCGGAGATAAAGTGATGCATTTCTCCCATTTGGTGCAAATTGGCAGAAACAACAATTTTGAGAAGACAAAAACTGCATTGATAAAATCTCCCCTTTATCCAATAGTTTGTAATGTTTGAATAAATGATGGTTTAATTGCTTCTTATTCTTCATCATCTCCGTGTCTGACCCCTGGATCAACTATGAGCGGACCCTTACTGCATTTATATTGATGTGTTTGTACTGTGCACTGCCATTTTGGGGAGGATGATGAGGAACAATGATAAGTGCCTGCACATTGGTACTGGCGTGCACAATTTGTATCGATTTGCTGGTGACAGTTAACACACCTTAACGATAGGTTCGGGTATAGTCCTGGTCCAAGTTTGGTACTAGAACCTCGGACAAAACAGGATTTTAAAGTTCAGGTCTTGCCGAATTCGCACATCCCTAACTATGACTCTAAATAAACAAATAAATATAACCTAGGATATTGGTACACTCCAGCTCTTTACTTTTGTAATAAATTCTTCATGATAACTTCTTCTGGCGGAGAGATGCATGATCTTACTGCTCTTACAGTAAAGAACTTGTTAAAGTTGGGGCTCATTTACTAAGGGTCAGCGGAGTGCATTTTCGCCCGGTTTCCCGATGATTTCCGTTTTGCGCTGCATTAAACAGGGGACTTTGGCGCACGTGATTGGATTGTGGCGCATCGGTGCCGGCTTGCATGCGGCAGAAATGGGGGGGGGCGGGCCGTCGGACAGCCCAACGGTGCGGACAACGCGCAAGATTTAACATTTAGAATTGTGTCGCAAGACACGCACTTACAAGCACCGGGAAGAAGAAGGTGAACTCCGGCGGACCTTCATGAATCGCGCCGGACTTCATCCTCGTCGGACCATCCTGTATCCAGCTCAAATTATTTGATGTCCACCTTTAAAAATTCATGCAAAATATAGGGCGGCGCGGTGGCTGAGTGAGTAGCACTTCTGCCTTGCATCTGCATGTTTGCGTGGGTTTCCTCCGTGTCCTCCGGTTTCCTCCCACACTCCAAAAACATACTGTCAGGTTGATTAGATTGTGAGCCCCATGGGGACAAGGACTGATTTGACATGCTTTGTGCAGTGCTGCATAATCTTTGTGTGCTATATAAATAAGGAATTATTATTATTTATTATTATAATATCTGCCACATATAGGAATTTAGGTCTTTAAATTTGGATACAGATGTGCCCACCCTTTTCTTAGCTGGAATTCAAAGTAAAGTTACAGACTAATCTAGTTTAGCTCTTCTAAGCTATGTAAAATTCCCAAAAGTCCCACATTGTATAACGTCAATTCTTTAACTTCTAAGCTAGACATTCTGAATCCAGCCCAAATTATATGATGTCCCCTTTTAAAAATTCATGCAAAATATCTGCTACTAATAGGAATTAAATTTCATTTTGGTATCTAGTTTTTTTTAGCGGGAAAGGGGCTTTTTTTGTTTTATTAGATAACTCATATATATGTTGAAGGCCAAAGTAGTCTATAACAAAGAAAACACAAAGGAGAAAAAAACAAAAAGCAAAACTCAACAAAATTAATTGCAAATGTCCAAAAACCAATATTCACCCGTTCCATTTGTTCAGTGGGGCAAAAGTCATTAGCACTGACTAATTGGTCTTTGAGGGCTTCAGTTAGCGCGTGTGTAAGTGTGAATGTGGCCATCTGTGGTAGGGAAATTAGATTGTAAGCTCCAGTAGGGCAAGAATCACACAAATGAATAAATTATCCATAAAGGCCACAATATACCGGAAAATACTTTGCATAAAAACATAATCTTACGGATTCTGCTCATTAATGTCTTGGGTCAACCATTAGCCTTAGGACATCATGAGATTCTTCGGTGTCGTTATTATATCATTTACTATTACAGGGAGTATATTTGATTTTAGAAGAGAATATTTGTGGTACTGATGTTCATTTTATCACCGGAGCCCGCAGGAACATCTGTCAGGAGCAATATCCCCTGGGTGGCGGTAGAATATGTGACGTTAGCTTCACAGGTGTAAAGGGCTCATTATTCAGGTATGTCAAGAAGTGCTTCACGTATTCCCCGCGGACCTCCGAGGCCAATTCAAATGATCATAATTCAGCATGAAAAATCAAGTCATGTAAAACTTCCTCCACTTGGGTGTAATGACTTAGGAAGACGTTATTCTTTCTTCCTATCTCTTCAGGGTTGAAAATATCATTTATACCTTAGACATAGGCTATGATTGGATAATATGCTGTACAGTTCAGTATGTTTGAATGTGTGTATTAAATGTCAATGATGGCATGATCATTTTAGGAGCCAATAGAAAATAAATAAAATAATCAAAGTAAAAAAACCTGAATAATTTGAACCCAAAGAAACAAAACATCCTATAAAAGGTCATTTTTGGTGAAAAAAAGAAAGTTAAAACTAATAAGGAGACAAAAAAAATAGAGAGATTTGCCCAAATGCTCAAAAAATTGTACATTTTATAATTTACATAGTTGTGAGCGTGAAATATTCACCTGATTTTGAAATAGTTGATGTACCCCATTGGGGTGTAATGTCTACAAAGCACCGACTGTCAAAAGACAGTAACCTAAGACATCATGGGATATAGTGCTATTTCAGGGAAGCATTGTTGAGGCTGTATGAATAGCGATGAGTTGGGCCTTCTCCATACATGGAAGGTGTCTTCTGTCAGGGGTGTAACTAGGAGACCCAGGGCCCATAGGAGACTTCACCCTTAAACAAATATACATATTTATACACACACATGAGTTACAATCACACATAGTATATCCACACCATATATACATACATACAGAATGTAAAAACATACACACAGTACCATATGTACCCATTCATCATATACCCAAACAGTATATGCTCATCACATATACACACATATAGCAAATACACACCACACACATACATCATATACATAGCAAGGGGGTCATGTGACCTATTTTTTTTAAATATATATTGGTCTATGTCACTGGTTATATGGATTGAGAAAGGCTCTGTTTGAGCCCAAACTGGTCAGTTGTTATGGAATAAAGAGGACCACGTCTTTTGTGTCATCACAATTGGAGTGCTGCTCAGTTTCTGTTATTTAGATAGATAGATACAGAAAACAGTTAAAGAAGATAGATAGATAGATAGATAGATATGAGATAGATAGATAGGAGATAGATAGATAGATAGATAGATATGAGATAGATAGATAGATAGATAGATAGATAGATAGAAGATAGATAGATAGAGAGATAGATAGATAGATAGATAGATAGATATGATATAGATAGATAGATATGAGATAGATAGATAGATATGAGATTTTTTTTCTTAGTATGACGCTTACACTTTAAGCATTTACACATGCATAGATTTTACACAATATAACTTTTACTATAGTGTCTCTTACTGCCTTTTCTAACATCTATAGATTTCTTACATTAAGAATAATTTTGAATAATTAATGCCACCGATAAAGTAAAACTATATTTCTATGAAAAGACGTGAGGTAAGTGATTGTAATTGATGTGCGAGAGCGCCGGTATCAGCCGTACATGCATTACCACCACCGTATGCAATTATCTACTCAGCCTGGACCCATTAGCATTATTTCCCTTTTTGATCTGTAAGTATTTCCAGCCATTAGAAAATAATCTAAAGTGTACCATTTGCTGAATAAATTTTAATGTGCATGGCACCGGCTCTTTATTTTTATTTTTATTTTTCATTAATGGCCTATAAATTCTGACTGTCCTATAGAAAGAGGCAGGAGGATGGTTATGGAGAAATGCAATGGGAAGAAAATGATCTTGAAAAGGTCAGGTCTGCTGTCAGAGCGTCTTTATGCACAATTAAAAACCAGCCATGAAAGGGGCTCTATAATCAGGATGATGAATATGTATCGTGCGGGAAGAGCCGAGCGAATGTGCCACGCAAAAACCGCGCTTGTCTAAGCGAAATTAGTCATTAGTCCAGTGAGTATCTATATCTATCTATCTCTCATATCTATCTATATCTCATATCTATCTATCTATCTATCTATCATACATGTATTATCTATCTATCTATCTATCTATCTATCTATCTATCTATCTATCTATCTATCTGTCATTTATCTATTTCAGATATGTTTTATCTATCAGAATCAGAAATTTCAATCATTCAAAATTTACTTAGCTGAAGCCTCTCCAAATTTTTCCGTAAGATTCGATTCAAGTCCAAATCTATTTGTTCCAAGGCGATGTTGCTTTAATTGTCCTGGAAATTAGAATATTGTCCCTTCAAGTCCCCCAAAAATAGTGTTTTTCTTAACATATAAACTGCCAATTAAGGCCACCATGTAGGCGTGTGGAGTCTTGGCCATGCATGCTCCACTAGGGGGATTCTGGGAAAAAATGGAACGTTTTCCAGGATGGGATAAGTAAAACCACACCTTATAAGGCAGCTCCCTTGACATCAAGCATGACCTTCAAGAAGCCTTATGACATGATGTGTGATTGAAACCAAACCAGTATATCTATTCCAGAAGGAAAAGACTCCCAACTGTAGACACCACTGTTTATACCTGTTTGGGTCTCCTTAGTACAGTGTTGGAAACTGGTTTGACTGAGTGAGAGGCTTGTGACTAGGGTCAGGAAGTAAGAGTTCGCCTTATGGAGAGTTTGCCAATTAAGGCCGTCGTGTAGGTGTGTGAAGTCTTATAGCCATGGATGCTCCACTAGGGGAATTCTGGGAAAATATGCAAAGTTTTCCAGGATGGGATAGAAGGTAGCTAAAATAAGTTTGGCTTTCCTTATCCCATCCTAGAAAACTTTGCATATTTTCCCAGAATCCTCCTAGTGAATCATCCATGACTATAAGACTCCACACAACTCCACACAACTCTTACTTATTAAATTCAAAGGACATTTTAATAGGTCTGTTTTTATAATTTATACAGTACAAGATTTGTAGAAAGAAAATACAGAAAATGCTAAATATCTTTCATCAAAATCCATCATGATAAACCAGAGGGCACTGACTCATAGATCCAGGCACCGTGACTGTGGTAATCTTTTTACATATGTTATCCATGGCCTCCTTCCTTCTAAAATCAACTTTTAGAACTATGCTAATAAGCCAGATGGGCTCTTAAGGATGTAATCAGAGCCCTTCCATGTTGTAGCTTCCCAGGCTGTTACGTTGTGCAGAGGGCAGATGGTGGAATTGCTGATGGAACAGGTGGAAGGAGAGACAGTGAAACAGCTGGTGAAGCTAGATCACAGAGGGGCTAGAGTAGCCCCTAAGGCTCATTAGCATCATTTTAGAAGGAAGGAGGCCATGTATAATGGATAAGAAGATTCCCTTTATGCCTGGATCTATGAGTAAGTGTCCCTTGCTTTACATGCTTGATTTTGAAAAGTTGCACAAAAATCACCAGATTCATAAGAAACTAATCTAAACAGATTCTCTCATCCTACTTTCTGTGTCTACACATATCTATCTTCTGTCTATTGATTTCATCTAACTATGTAAAAAAAAAAAAAAACTAAGACCAGAGCAGCTCTGCAAAAACAGCTTGATATACTTAATCCTGGGTGCAAGCCAAAGGGGTATGGCGATAGATACACATGGAGGATCGATAAAGGCTATTTATCAGAAGTCTGTTGGAGCAAAACTGTTCTAGTTGCCCATGGCCACCAATCAGAGCTCAGTTTTCATCTTCCCACAGCTGTTTCTAATACTAAAGTTGAGCTCTGATTGGTTTCCATGGGCAACTAAAATCTCCCCATTTGTATCTATCTAACTATCTATCTATATGTCTATCTATCTACAAATCAGAAGAAGCGAGCAGCACTCCAGAGGTAGAATTCAAAAGTTGGTGGTCTTTCAAGCTTAAAAAAGGTGTCCAACACTGAAACGTTGCCACTTGCCTCAATAAAGACAACCGACTTTTGAATTCTACCTCTGGAGTTCTGCTTGCTTCTTCTAATTTGTACCTACGTAAGGACCAAGCCAGGACCTTTGTGGGCTTTGAACTCCCCACCTTCTTAGGGGCTCCACAAAGCTGTGCGGACTTGAACTCTAGTATTTCTATCTATCCATCTATCTATCTATCTATCTATCTATCTATCTATCTATCTCATATCTATCTATCTATCTATCTATCTATCTATCTATCTATCTATCTATCTATTTCATATCTATCTATCTATCTATCTCATATCTATCTATCTATCTATCTATCTATCTATCTATCTATCTATCTATCTGGGTATCCACTATTGTATGCATTCAGTATTACTACTATAAAACAGATTTTGAATCGAGTTCAAAAACTTAGTTGCACATAAGATGAAAGAGAAGGAGAACAAATTATAACTAATCAAAAGGAGAAAGAAAGGAGGGAAACGAGAATTTGAGAAGGAAGAAGTGAGGAAACAGTAAAAAAAATGGAGGGAAAGGAAAATGAAAAAAGTTGAAGGGAATCAAAAATATGGATGAAATGGAGAGGAAAACAGTAGAAGATCCAGAAGTAGATGATAATGGAGGAGAAAAAAAGGACTATAATGCAACACAATGCTGGAAACCACTGAAGAAGACCTGCCAAAAGCTTCCATACAGTTCATACTAAAACAACCACCATTGTCATATAAATCATCATACATAATACATTACTGATATATAGGACCCTATTGTCCTCCCACCAGCTGGAACAGCGTTGATATAGCCAGGAACATGTCCGTGTCATGGCATCAGTATACTGCCTGGAGAGATAGCAGGTGGCAGCTGATAGTTGGCTTTATAAGAGCTTTTATGGTCACAGCTCAAATCCATCTGCCAAAGTGATGGACCGCAGTGGTTGTAGCCAGGAAACAACTAAAAGGTGCACATATAGTGAGTCTGCTCTTTTGGATAACTGATCAGCATAGGCTGCAGTATGGATGAAAGAGAGGAAGGGAGAATGGAGGGAGCCACAGCACCAAAAAAGTTGAATTTCAAGAGTCTTTATTTACATCATCCAGGCATAAAAAATGTGACGTTTCGATTGCCACTGAATCTTTATCAAGCATCAAGATTCAGTGGGAATCAAAATGTCAAGTTTTTTTATGCCTGGATGATGTGTAAATAAAGACTCTTGGAATTAAACTTTTTTGGTGCTGTGGCTTCCTCCATTCTCTATGCCTGATTTTGGGGTTTGAGTGCCAGAACCTTCAGCTGCGAGCACCACCCTTATGGACTAATTGGGGCACATTTACTTAGGGTCCGTTGGACGCATTTCCGTCGGGTTTTCCGAATTTTTCCGATTTACCCTGAATTGCACAGGGTTTTTGGCACACGTGATCGCATTGTGGCGCATCGGTGCCGGCCTTCTTGCGACACAAATCGGGTGGCGTTGCCGTCGGACAACCCCTAGCCTGCTAGGGGGCCCTGTCAATCCTATTTACGCAGAGCTGTGAGTGTGATTGTGTGTTATATCCACCTCATGGATCTCATCATCTCATCTCTGATCTGTCTCATCTCTCTTTCTATGTGTCCGATACTAGTGTATGCTCAGAAGCTAAATGATAGTGTAGATAAACCTTGTACCCTGATAATCGATGCACACTGGAAACACACAGCATCTCATAGCACAGAGGAATCATGAAGTGTATGCTTAGAGAGTCCTCGCCCACACTCTGAAATTTTACACTGACCAAAACAGCAAAACAAATGGTAAAATATGGGGGTTAAAAATAATCTTTATTGTGTAAACATCACTAGCAGATTCAAATTTAAGAACTTTCTTTCATGGGCAAACTCTTATAAAGTCTTGAAGGTCATACCTACTCTGCTGGTATTATGGGTATGGAATACGCAAATATGTTTCCCTTGGTAGGAATGTCATACAATGGCTGGTAAATCATAAACTGATTCTATCATGTTCCCTTTTCATTGCAGGAGGAACCTGTTGAATTGAAGTACCATCTATGACAATCTTCAATGAGTGACTCTATATTAATGCTAAAATTGTAAGACCAAGGTTTAAAGGAATTATCTGGGGAAGCATAAAAGTGCAAAATAATAAATTAAACTCCCTATTACAAGCAAGTTACTAATATATCTTTGGTTTCATGCTTAAAGATTTCTCCAATACAGTCCATGGTTTTGTGATGCAGGGAGTAGCATCACTGGGTCACTTGCTGTTACATCACAACTCGAATCTTAAAAACCCAAACTTTATAAACCCCAACCAGTAACACACTGATCGTGGGTGGTAACTGTTAAATGTTGCCAGCTGCATTTTAATTACTGAGCCGCCATTGACATACTGCGCGCCGCCATTTTGGGAGGGTTATACACTCACCGGCCACTTTATCAGGTACACCATGCTAGTAACGGGTTGGACCCCCTTTTGCCTTCAGAACTGCCTCAATTCTTCGTGGCATAGATTCAACAAGGTGCTGGAAGCATTCCTCAGAGATTTTGGTCCATATTGACATGATGGCATCACACAGTTGCCGCAGATTTGTCGGCTGCACATCCATGATGCGAATCTCTCGTTCCACCACATCCCAAAGATGCTCTATTGGATTGAGATCTGGTGACTGTGGAGGCCATTTGTGTCCAGTGACATCATTGTCATGTTCAAGAAACCAGTCTGAGATGATTCCAGCTTTATGACATGGCGCATTATCCTGCTGAAAGTAGCCATCAGATGTTGGGTACATTGTGGTCATAAAGGGATGGACATGGTCAGCAACAATACTCAGGTAGGCTGTGGTGTTGCAACCATGCTCATTGGTACCAAGGGGCCCAAAGAGTGCCAAGAAAATATTCCCCACACCATGACACCACCACCACCAGCCTGAATCTGGATCCATGCTTTCATGTTGTTGACGCCAAATTCTGACCCTACCATCCGAATGTCGCAGCAGAAATGGAGACTCACCAGACCAGGCAACGTTTTTCCAATCTTCTACTGTCCAATTTCGATGAGCTTGTGGAATTTTTAGCCTCAGTTTCCTGTTCTTAGCTGAAAGGAGTGGCACCCGGTGTGGTCTTCAACTGCTCTAGCCCATCTGCCTCAAAGTTTGTCGTACTGTGCGTTCAGAGATGCTCTTCTGCCTACCTTGGTTGTAACGGGTGGTAATTTGAGTCACTGTTGCCTTTCTATCAGCTGAAACCAGTCTGCCCATTCTCCTCTAAATGCACTGAGTTGCCGCCATGTGATTGGCTGATTAGAAATTAAGTGTTAACGAGCAGTTGGACAGGTGTACCTAATAAAGTGGCCAGTGAGTGTAGATTCAAATGATTCCTCCCCAAAATTAAAATGCCCAGAGCCACTGGCTAATAGCACCGATCAGCAGTGATCACAGGCATTGGTGAAGGGTTGAGCCAAACCTGGACTGGAAACTCTAATAAAGTTCACTGTCAGGTCTAAGGTACCTGGACCCGCAAAGTTTGCTATAAACCCAAACTTTGCAATTTGGCTACGCTAAAGACTAAACAAGACACCACATCATGTGACAATAGGACAGATCGGAGGTGGTCACTCCTTCAAGTGTCAGACCATAAATTGTAGAGTGACCATTCATGATATTGAAGCTTCTGTCCATATAATTGAGTAGGAATGTGACATCACCAACAAGTATATGGAAGTATCACCCTTGGATCAGCTGAAAGGTAGGTCCAGATATCAGAACCCACCAATCTGACTATAGTCCTGAAATACCCACCTAATCCAATCTAATATTCTAAATTCGATACCACCTTTATTTCTTACTTTGCTCAAATCCCCTCTTTCCCGGCTTGATACAAATACATTTAATATTCCACATAACCTTGTAGCGTTTGGAACAATGAAGCCTACTCCAGCATTCTCCGGAGCCAGATACAATACTATACACTCAATTATTTTGGTAAGTCACAAAACAGAATATTTATACCGATTGGCAGATGTATTTTTTAACAAGCGACTTAAGTGCTCGGGCCCCAGGAATCCATTTGTTGTGTGCAGAATATATTTGAAGAAGCAAGTTCTTGTCCACAACATAATTACCGCCTATTTCCTCCTGATTGTGCGTCTCAATGGCGTCTATGAATTATGAAATGTAATCAATAACAATTCATTTTTAGGAATAATTTTCGGGGGAAAATCGCTCTGAGAATTACAGAGTGCCACGGGAACTTAACAAACTCTTAAGTGTACAATTATTACGACAATGACTGTTTGAGTTGCATTATTGTAATCTGCACACTAATGAGTCACTTCTGGATTTTCTATATTTTTTTTTTTGAACTGCACTTACAAAGGTCGGCACAGAATGTGATGGCGTTCGCCATTTGTTTTTCATTGTTGTTACCTGGTGCCAGTCAACAGTACACTGCAACTCATGCGGAACATAAGGTGCTGTAAGTTCTGTGTTATGGCAAAGCGTATGTGAATGGAGATCCTAATCTGACATCACTCATGGCTTCTCATGGGGTATCGTGCAGAGCATCGTGCAGGTATCGTGCAGAGCATTGCTCCGTAGCAGCTTTCGTAATAACACTGCTCAAACGCCTTCTCCGTCATCCAAAACGCTCAGTACAAACAACAACAAAAAATAGATCTTTCAGAACTGTTAAATGTTTTACTCCAGGGGGTGCAACCTTGTTGGCAAACTAAAGGCATCGGGGCTAAAGATTCTGTTGACCCACCTCCCCATCTCTAAAAAGTAGGTGCACATCAACATTCAAAGGGAATCTTTCAAAGGCGGTGTTATGTAGAAACATTGGAGCTGACCGTTTTGTATGTTATCAGTGGGACTGTGAAAAACAGTTTTCTATCTTCCAGGATTGTAGCTGGACCTGAAACGCTGGCAGAATGTGCTCACACTGCTGTGCTGTGAGATATCTGTATTGAACTGCTCTGCAATTGCTCCCTTCTCCTCTGAGCCACTAAAATAGTATTCAAGCTAAAGGCTTCTTCAGCTTTTACTTCATGAGGGTCTTTTTAGGCAAAAATTAGACAGAGCTAAGAGGACAGCAGTGGAGAAGTTACAATCCAGGAATGTCAACTATGGAGTGGTGAAATTCACAGCAGTAAATTGAAAGATATGAACGTCTTTCAAAGTTACATGGTGGTGGTGAAATACAACAGGAAGCTTCAGTGGCTACTTCCTGTGAATGAAAAACCTGTTTCCGGGCTTGTGATATTACACAGGTGCACGGCTCTTTATATCCCTCGTCATGTGATGTTACACAGGTGCAAGGCTCTTCATATGCCTGGTCATGTGATGTCACACAGGTGCACGGCTCTTTATATCACTAGTCATATGATGTCACACAGGTGCGTGGCTTGTTTCAACCCTGGTCATGTGATGTCACACAGGTACAGAGCTGATTATAAAACTCAGCTCTGATTACTCTCTGTGATACAACGAGTCATGCACCTGTGTGACATCACATGACCAGGAATATACTAAGCCGTGCACCTGTGTGACATCACATGACCAGGAATATACTAAGCCGTGCACCTGTGTGACATCACATGACCAGGAATATACTAAGCCATGCACCTGTGTGACATCACATGACCAGAAATATACTAAGCCGTGCACCTGTGTGACATCACATGACCAGGAATATACTAAGCCGTGCACCTGTGTGACATCACATGACAAGGAACTGGTTTGTATAGATAAGAAGACAATGAAGCTTCCCATAGAATAACATGCTTTTGTTATATCCTTCAATACCTGTAATTTGCTAAAAAATAGTTTTTAAAAATATGCAAATGAACCTTAGGATGAGGATGAAGGGGGAGACACAAGAGCTTACAGTCTATGAGGATGAGGGGGTGACACAAGAGCTTGCAGTCTCTGAGGATGAGGGGGTGACATAAGAGCTTACAGTCTATGAGGATGAGGTGGGACACAAGCTTACGGTCTATGAGGATGAGGGGGTGACATAAGAGCTTACAGTCTATGAGGATGAGGGAGTGACACTAGAGCTTACAGTCTATGAGGATGAGGGGGTGACACAAGAGCTTGCAGTCTCTGAGGATGAGGGGGTGACATAAGAGCTTACAGTCTATGAGGATGAGGTGGGACACGAGCTTACGGTCTATGAGGATGAGGGGGTGACATAAGAGCTTACAGTCTATGAGGATGAGGGAGTGACACTAGAGCTTACAGTCTATGAGGATGAGGGGGTGACACAAGAGCTTACAGTCTATGAGGATGAGTGGGTGACACAAGAGCTTACAGTCTATGAGGATGAGGGGGTGACACAAGAGCTTACGGTCTATGAGGATGAGGGGGTGACATAAGAGCTTACAGTCTATGAGGATGAGGGAGTGACACTAGAGCTTACAGTCTATGAGGATGAGGGAGTGACACTAGAGCTTACGGTCTATGGGGATGAGGGGGAGACACAAGAGCTTACAGCCTATGAGGATGAGGGGGTGACACAAGAGCTTACAGTCTATGAGGATGAGGGGGTGACACAAGAGCTTACAGTCTATGAGGATGAGGGGTGACACAAGAGCTTACAGTCTATGAGGATGAGGGGGTGACACTAGAGCTTACAGTCTATGAGGATGAGGGAGTGACACTAGAGCTTACAGTCTATGAGGATGAGGAAGTGACACTAGAGCTTACGGTCTATGAGGATGAGGGGGTGACACAAGAGCTTACAGTCTATGAGGATGAGGGGGTGACACAAGAGCTTACAGTCTATGAGGATGAGGGGTGACACAAGAACTTACAGTCTATGAGGATGAGGGAGTGACACAAGAGCTTACAGTCTATGAGGATGAGGGGGTGAGACAAGAACTTACAGTCTATGAGGATGAGGGGGTGACCCAAGAGCTTACAGTCTATGAGGATGAGGGGTGACACAAGAGCTTACAGTCTATGAGGATGAGGGGGTGACACTAGAGCTTACAGTCTATGAGGATGAGGGAGTGACACTAGAGCTTACAGTCTATGAGGATGAGGGGTGACACAAGAGCTTACAGTCTATGAGGATGAGGGGGTGACACAAGAGCTTACAGTCTATGAGGATGAGGGGGTGACACTAGAGCTTACAGTCTATGAGGATGAGGGGTGACACAAGAGCTTACAGTCTATGAGGATGAGGGGTGACACAAGAGCTTACAGTCTATGAGGATGAGGGGGTGACACTAGAGCTTGCAATTTAATAAATAAAAAATGTAAATGTAACTGGTCTCACATCAGTGATTCTGATTCTGGCAGATTTCCTTTAAAGGAAACCTACCACTTGTAGTGGCAGGTTTCCGATGGCAATACCGGGCACCAGCTCAGGGTGAGCTGGTGCCGGAGCTTATTTTAGTTAGTGTTTTAAACCGCGGTATCGCGGTTTAAAACACTTTTTAAACGTTATAGCCGGCGCAGGCAGGTACGCGCTCGGCGCTTACCGTGCACGCGGCTACATAGGAAGTGAATGAGAGCCGCGTGCACGGTAAGCGCAGGGCGCGTACCTGCCTGCGCCGGCTATAACGTTTAAAAAGTGTTTTAAACCGCGATACCACGGTTTAAAACACTAACTAAAATAAGCTCCGGCACCAGCTCACCCTGAGCTGGTGCCCGGTATTTCCATCGGAAACCTGCCACTACAAGTGGTAGGTTTCCTTTAAGAAAGCCATGTTAACCTGTGCTACATCTGTTCTTGCCTACTGCAAACGACTTTAATGACGTGCCTGAATTTTCCCCTTATGAAAAACATGTTGACATTTTTTATGCTTGTATGTAGACGAGAAATGATAAATCATAAACCGAGATCTATGACTTTCACCGAGGTCTATGAAACATTAAAGCACTGTGGTTGGCTTCCCTCTATCTCTATGACATTATGAATTACCTTGGGACTCTCCAGAGGAGATTACTTTTTTGCTCTTTTTTTCTGTCCTCTTATGAGCGGACAAAAAGTTCTCCTATAAAGCCGAGGTCTCAGGTGTGGTTCTAAATATCTTCTACTTTTTATCTTCTATGTCATTCTACCAAACCTGCGCCCCAGCAGAAGAGTCTGATCGAATCAAGGAACTAGTCTAATGGAGGAAATGATTTGGAGAGCCGACTATTGTGACCGGTATCATAGACAATTTCATTTTTGCCTGGATCATTGAGTAGGATTTATATGCAGCAAATATAGCTTTTCCCCTTGAAGGATATTGTAGTATAAAGCAGGTTACGGGAATTTAGCAAGGATCTTGTCTTCACAATTTTATCCACACATGGCATGGAAAGGATTTTTAAACTTTTATAGACAAGAATGTATTTACTTGGAAATTCAAGACTGCAAAATGTCAAAGGTAGACCGGGCTGTGGTGGAGGATTCTCCCGGTATATATGAGATGTTTAATAAGGGCACAAAGGACGGAAGACACAGGAAAGGCAGTGGGCATAGTGCATCTGGTTGGCATCACCTAGCTTCTTAAGCCATAATTCTATGGGGCACATTTACTTACCCGGTCGTGTCGCGATCCCCGATCCGGACTGTCCAACGAGGATGAAGTCCGTCGCGATTCACCAAGATCGTGCGCCCGATATCCTGCATGTGTCGCTTTCCCGCTGAGGTCCACCGGAGTTCACCTTCTTCTTCCTGGTGTATGTGAGTGCATGGCTTGTGACTCCAGCGCTCAGTCCAAATCATTTGGGTTGTCCAACGGTCACGCCCCCCCATTTGTGTTGCATAAAAGTCGGCCCGATTGCGTCAAAATCTGATCGCGTGCACCAAAAACCCCTGTTAAATGCGGCGCAAATCGGAAACAGTCGGGAAACCCGACAAAAATGAGGTCCTCGGACCCTTAGTAAATGTACCCCTATGTGTGTCCTCCTCACAACACCCAGTGCTTTTACCCAGATCCTTCTGGGAATTTTTTTTATTTGTTGTACATTTCATCATCTCTATGGGTAACCAAGATGCTCTTATTTTGTAACTTTTCTATAGGACTTTTCTGTGAGCTGGTGCATTGTCTTTACCTGTACTGCCAGCTTCTGCCTGTAGAGTATTGAAGCAAAGGCACTGTACTAATACTCCTATCCTGTATATATGAATACAGCACTGTACTAATACTCCTATCCTGTATATATGAATACAGCACTGTACTAATACTCCAATCCTGTATATATATGAATACAGCACGGTACTAATACTCCAATCCTGTATATATATGAATACAGCACTGTACTAATACTCCTATCCTGTATATATGAATACAGCACTGTACTAATACTCCAATCCTGTATATGTATGAATACAGCACAGTACTAATACTCCAATCCTGTATATATATCAATACAGCACTGTACTAATACTCCTATCCTGTATATATGAATACAGCACTGTACTAATACTCCTATCCTGTATATATGAATACAGCACTGTACTAATACTCCTATCCTGTATATATGAATACAGCACGGTACTAATACTTCTATCCTGTATATATGAATACAGCACTGTACTTATACTCCTATTCTGTATATATGAATATAGCATTGTACTAATAATCCTATCCTATATATATGAATACAGCACTGCACTTATACTCCTATTCTGTATATATGAATACAGCACTGTACTTATACTCCTATTCTGTATATATGAATACAGCACTGTACTAATAATCCTATCCTGTATATATGGACACAGCACTGTACTACTATTCCTATCCTGTATGTAAGGACACAGTACATTACTACAATACCAATCCTTTATATATGGGCACAGAACAGTTCTACTATTGCTATCCTATATATACACCGTACAAATACTCCTATACCGTATGTATGGGTGCAGCATATTATAACAACTAATCCTCCTATGCTGTGTATATGGATAAAGCACAGTACTACTACTCGTATCCTTTATATAGGGGCACAGCAAAGTACTAATAACCCTATCTTGTATCGGTGGGAACGGCACAGTACAATTATAGTAATTTTGTAATTATTGGAATAGCACAGTACTTGTATTCTTATCATATGAAATGTTATGGGCACAGCACAGTACTATTTGGGGGACCCACCATTGTAACATTTACAAAGGACCCACTAATGTATCTAGAGAGCTCTGCATGTAACTTATTATATAGATAACATATGCACTTATATCAATACTGTTATAATTAGACTATTGTATACTCTTATGCATAATGTTATACACAAAGATGCCATGGCAGCCATAAGCTATAAGAGATAAGACAATACATTTATAATGTACATTTCCAATGCAATCATTATTGGCCTCCTGTTTCAGCCATTATAATGAATCTTTAATGGCAGCTATTGCTCTTCATTTCTTTACTTATTGTAACCCATATGTATTTATTAGTTGCAGTCTCGTACAGCCCTTTGCATTATTGAGATCAGTTGTTGAACTGTAGATAGTCTATTGGGCTTTGAATGCGTTTGTCTTCCTTTATCTGGTAATTTACACCAGAGGCCTCTCATCGCCTACATACACACATTTAATTGTATTCTATAGCAAGGAAAGCAATAAAGAGGCAAACAATACATAAAGAGAAAACAATTGACGAGTAGTGGAAACCTCAGGATCCCATTAGGGACTGTGAACTTTAAGTATATTGACCATCGCCAACATGTGAGTATTGTCGAGAGTGTTGAGAAGGGCACTTTAAGAGGAGGACATTAGGTTCCTTTTTATAATCAATGGTGAAAGTCATAAAGTAAAGAACAATATGAACCTGATGAATGTAGACAACATTAGTACCATTTCCTCCATTGTCCTCGCTATATATACAAGTGTACAATGGAATACATTACAAGTGTAATATATTCAGATCACTTAGTATTCATCATTTTTTTGCCCTTGATGACATTTATACAAGTGTTCAACAAAAATAAGGGCCTAACGTTCAAAGAGCTTGACCAACTCCAACTCTTTGGGTCTTTTAATAGATGCTGATCCAGTGATTTCAACGCTCGTTGTTCCTCTAGGCTCCCCTATTCTCGAGCAACCAGTGCCATCAGTCCCAGGTCCCAGTTTGCTTGTTTAGGTCTCTTCTGTCATAGGCTGAAAGAAAGAGAGACAAAAGAGAGACTAATGAGTTGTCTTGGTGCCTAAACAAACCTTATTGATTGCTTCGTAAGATTGAAGGCACCAGAACCAATGGAAGGACATCCATTACAAGAGGTAGAGTGTTGGAGTTGAGTTGGTCGAAAGACATCCATAAGATTAATTTATTGAGTCTAAGAACCAACTTTGGTTTATGTTACATTCTGGTATTTATCAGAAACTTCTCTCAAGTCCTCATCACTCCTGAGCAACCAATATTATTTTTTTTTATTTTGTATATTACTTTTGTATAATATTATTATTGACTGCTTCAACCCATCACTACTCATCTGACACTAGAGAGCAAATTTGGTACTGAAACTACCCCTAAACTACTGTTCTATGCCGGAGAAGATTATATGGTGGTCCTTTGCTGGAGAAGACTCCTGGCTCCCCCATCTGATGGTAAGAAGATGAATGTTATGACATCTATTGCTTCGAAATGATGTTGTCTGGTGCAAAAAAAAATTAATTAAACCAGAATTGGCGGAACACTGCAAATTAAAGGACGTTTGTTAAAATCAGTAAAGGTCTTCTACTGTCAGATGGTGGTCCTCTGCTGGAGAAGCCAACTGGCTCCCTTCAGGAGCATAACTACTGTGGTAGCAGCCATAGCAGCTGCTATGGGGCCCACAGTATCAGGGGGCCCCGTCATCCGACCTGACACGCTAGACAGGAAAATGTGCACCATGTGATGCATGTATGTGGTATCTGTGATGTGTGTATGCTGTATGTGTATACAGTGTACGGTGTGTGTATATGTTTAGGTGTGTATATATGCTGTACGTTTGTATATGGTATATTATGTGTGTGTACATGCTCTATATGTGAGTGCATGAGTGCATAAATGTGTGATTGTAACTTGCATGTGTGAGTATACAGTTATGTATATTTTTTAAGTGGGAAGCGGGGCCCCAATCAGAAGTCTGTTATGGGGCCATGTCGCTCCTAGTTACACTCCTGGCTCCCCTATCTGACATAATGATATTGATTGTTTAGAAATGATAAGGGTTAGAGAAAACATTCCAATTAAACCAAAATAAATGGAGCAATGCCAATTAAAGGAAGGTTTTAGAAGCCAATAAAAGTCCTCTCTGAATATCCTTAGCATAGATGTAGTCTCAGCAATAAGACTGACACATGCCTTTATGGCCATGGGACGCCATACCGCTTCTCCTTTATCGGGTAAATGCTCTGCAATAACGCATCAACTATTACGTAGCATAGAGTTGTGTTTCGGTGTTCTAATTGTATCAAGGCTTTGTGCTTTGTGTATTTATTTTGTTGGATATTTATGGTTTTCCATCTCACGTAACAAGATCAGGCATTTAAATGCACCAAAAGGAAGAAGCTAATCTCATTGCTGCATCTCTTAAAACACACAATCCGCTCAGTTTCCAGAGCAGACATGCTTCTCCTGTTCATTAGAAATCTAATTTGTTTAGTCACCTTTCCCACCGGATTAACCAAATATTATTATTTTCCTAGTTGTACTCCACAAATATGGATTCGAGAACTTATTTGTCTACCTGTCGTTAAAAATGCATGAACATCGAATGCTGAGAATTTGCTTTAAGCATTGTTTGATATTTTGCTTTTTCCCTATTGCCTTGTAAACTGGAATATTATTCATCCTGGATTGAATAAAGTTTATATCACGTCATTTAATATTTTTTACACAAATCATATTTCCTGTATAAATATTTAATGTGTGCAAGCGTAGTCTGATTAGAAATGACCACCGATAAAAGAATTACAAGGTAAAAAAAAATTCAGGCCAAACTTAGTGAACTCACACGCAATTCATTTCAGTTTTCCATCACAAATTATGGTGCTCATGTACTATAGATTTGTAAAGGGGTTTTTTATGTTTTAGATATTTTTGATCTTCAATAGACAACTTTGAAATTTCGCAAAAACAGGAAGAGTTTATCATAGTATCATAGTTTAAACAGTTGAAAAGACACATGTCCATCAAGTTCAACCAAGGAAGGGAAGGGATTGGATGAGGAAGGGATTTATGGGAAACAATTCTATATAACATAACCATTAATGTTATTTAGGTGTAAAAAGGCATCTAGACCCTTCTTGAAGCTCTCCGCTGTCCCTGCTGTGACCGGCTCCTGAGCTTAGCTATTCCACTGATTAACAGTTCTCATAGTAAAAAAGCCCTGTCGCCTCCGGTGATTAAACCTTGTTTTCTCCAGACAGAGACAGTGCCCCCTCGTCTTTTGATTTGATTTAATCTGAAACAACTTACCACCATATTTTTTGTATGGACCATGCATATATTTATATAAATGAATCATGTCTAGAGATGAGCGAACATGCTCGTCCGAGCTTGATGCTCGGTCGAGCATTAGGGTACTCGAAACTGCTCGTTACTCGGACGAATACTTCGCCCGCTCGAGAAAATGGCAGCTCCCGCCGTTTTGCTTTTTGGCGGCCAGAAACAGAGCCAATCACAAGCCAGGAGACTCTGCACTCCACCCAGCATGACGTGGTACCCTTACACGTCGATAGCAGTGGTTGGCTGGCCAGATCAGGTGACCCTGGGATAGACTAGCCGCTGGCCGCGCTGCTCGGATCATTCTGTCTCTGGATGCCGCTAGGGAGAGAGCTGCTGCTGCTCAGGGAAAGCGTTAGGGTGTTCTATTAGCTTACTGTTAGGCAGGAGTGATTCTCAAAGAACCCAACAGCCCTTCTTAGGGCTACAATAACGTTCTACTTTTTTTATTTTAATTTGCATCTTTTACCATTTTGTGAGGAATTAGCAGGGGGACTTGCTACCGTTGTGTTTAGCTCTTAGTGGCACACATATCCATAGCAAAGACCGAAGTGGGAAAATTCAGTAGGGGTTGGATTTCTATTAGGCAATAACTCAGTGTCATCTCATCTGGCATAGTAGTGTGCTTCCTTTGATACTTGGCTAGAAAATAGCCATAGGAGAATACAAACAGCTTCTTGAAGCCTACAGTAGCGTTCTATATATTTGATTTCTGGTTGATCTGCTGGTGGCTGTAGTTTCTGCAGTGCATGTACTTGCCAATTCTGAGCAATTTGTAGTGAGACTTGCGACCGCTGTGTTCTGCGCTTAGTGGCGCACATATCCATAGCAAAGGCTGAAGTGGCAAAATTCAGTAGGGGTTGGATTTCTATTAGGCAATAACTCAGTGTCATCTCATCTGGCATAGTAGTGTGCTTCCTTTGATACTTGGCTAGAAAATAGCCATAGGAGAATACAAACAGCTTCTTGAAGCCTACAGTAGCGTTCTATATATTTGATTTCTGGTTGATCTGCTGGTGGCTGTAGTTTCTGCAGTGCATGTACTTGCCAATTCTGAGCAATTTGTAGTGAGACTTGCGACCGCTGTGTTCTGCGCTTAGTGGCGCACATATCCATAGCAAAGGCTGAAGTGGCAAAATTCAGTAGGGGTTGGATTTCTATTAGGCAATAACTCAGTGTCATCTCATCTGGCATAGTACTGTGCTTCCTTTGATACTTGGCTAGAAAATAGCCATAGGAGAATACAAACAGCTTCTTGAAGCCTACAGTAGCGTTCTATATATTTGATTTCTGGTTGATCTGCTGGTGGCTGTAGTTTCTGCAGTGCATGTACTTGCCAATTCTGAGCAATTTGTAGTGAGACTTGCGACCGCTGTGTTCTGCGCTTAGTGGCGCACATATCCATAGCAAAGGCTGAAGTGGCAAAATTAAGTAGGGGTTGGATTTCTATTAGGCAATAACTCAGTGTCATCTCATCTGGCATAGTACTGTGCTTCCTTTGATACTTGGCTAGAAAATAGCCATAGGAGAATACAAACAGCTTCTTGAAGCCTACAGTAGCGTTCTATATATTTGATTTCTGGTTGATCTGCTGGTGGCTGTAGTTTCTGCAGTGCATGTACTTGCCAATTCTGAGCAATTTGTAGTGAGACTTGCGACCGCTGTGTTCTGCGCTTAGTGGCGCACATATCCATAGCAAAGGCCGAAGTGGCAAAATTCAGTAGGGGTTGGATTTCTATTAGGCAATAACTCAGTGTCATCTCATCTGGCATAGTACTGTGCTTCCTTTGATACTTGGCTAGAAAATAGCCATAGGAGAATACAAACAGCTTCTTGAAGCCTACAGTAGCGTTCTATATATTTGATTTCTGGTTGATCTGCTGGTGGCTGTAGTTTCTGCAGTGCATGTACTTGCCAATTCTGAGCAATTTGTAGTGAGACTTGCGACCGCTGTGTTCTGCGCTTAGTGGCGCACATATCCATAGCAAAGGCCGAAGTGGCAAAATTCAGTAGGGGTTGGATTTCTATTAGGCAATAACTCAGTGTCATCTCATCTGGCATAGTACTGTGCTTCCTTTGATACTTGGCTAGAAAATAGCCATAGGAGAATACAAACAGCTTCTTGAAGCCTACAGTAGCGTTCTATATATTTGATTTCTGGTTGATCTGCTGGTGGCTGTAGTTTCTGCAGTGCATGTACTTGCCAATTCTGAGCAATTTGTAGTGAGACTTGCGACCGCTGTGTTCTGCGCTTAGTGGCGCACATATCCATAGCAAAGGCTGAAGTGGCAAAATTCAGTAGGGGTTGGATTTCTATTAGGCAATAACTCAGTGTCATCTCATCTGGCATAGTACTGTGCTTCCTTTGATACTTGGCTAGAAAATAGCCATAGGAGAATACAAACAGCTTCTTGAAGCCTACAGTAGCGTTCTATATATTTGATTTCTGGTTGATCTGCTGGTGGCTGTAGTTTCTGCAGTGCATGTACTTGCCAATTCTGAGCAATTTGTAGTGAGACTTGCGACCGCTGTGTTCTGCGCTTAGTGGCGCACATATCCATAGCAAAGGCCGAAGTGGCAAAATTCAGTAGGGGTTGGATTTCTATTAGGCAATAACTCAGTGTCATCTCATCTGGCATAGTACTGTGCTTCCTTTGATACTTGGCTAGAAAATAGCCATAGGAGAATACAAACAGCTTCTTGAAGCCTACAGTAGCGTTCTATATATTTGATTTCTGGTTGATCTGCTGGTGGCTGTAGTTTCTGCAGTGCATGTACTTGCCAATTCTGAGCAATTTGTAGTGAGACTTGCGACCGCTGTGTTCTGCGCTTAGTGGCGCACATATCCATAGCAAAGGCTGAAGTGGCAAAATTAAGTAGGGGTTGGATTTCTATTAGGCAATAACTCAGTGTCATCTCATCTGGCATAGTACTGTGCTTCCTTTGATACTTGGCTAGAAAATAGCCATAGGAGAATACAAACAGCTTCTTGAAGCCTACAGTAGCGTTCTATATATTTGATTTCTGGTTGATCTGCTGGTGGCTGTAGTTTCTGCAGTGCATGTACTTGCCAATTCTGAGCAATTTGTAGTGAGACTTGCGACCGCTGTGTTCTGCGCTTAGTGGCGCACATATCCATAGCAAAGGCTGAAGTGGCAAAATTAAGTAGGGGTTGGATTTCTATTAGGCAATAACTCAGTGTCATCTCATCTGGCATAGTACTGTGCTTCCTTTGATACTTGGCTAGAAAATAGCCATAGGAGAATACAAACAGCTTCTTGAAGCCTACAGTAGCGTTCTATATATTTGATTTCTGGTTGATCTGCTGGTGGCTGTAGTTTCTGCAGTGCATGTACTTGCCAATTCTGAGCAATTTGTAGTGAGACTTGCGACCGCTGTGTTCTGCGCTTAGTGGCGCACATATCCATAGCAAAGGCCGAAGTGGCAAAATTCAGTAGGGGTTGGATTTCTATTAGGCAATAACTCAGTGTCATCTCATCTGGCATAGTACTGTGCTTCCTTTGATACTTGGCTAGAAAATAGCCATAGGAGAATACAAACAGCTTCTTGAAGCCTACAGTAGCGTTCTATATATTTGATTTCTGGTTGATCTGCTGGTGGCTGTAGTTTCTGCAGTGCATGTACTTGCCAATTCTGAGCAATTTGTAGTGAGACTTGCGACCGCTGTGTTCTGCGCTTAGTGGCGCACATATCCATAGCAAAGGCTGAAGTGGCAAAATTAAGTAGGGGTTGGATTTCTATTAGGCAATAACTCAGTGTCATCTCATCTGGCATAGTACTGTGCTTCCTTTGATACTTGGCTAGAAAATAGCCATAGGAGAATACAAACAGCTTCTTGAAGCCTACAGTAGCGTTCTATATATTTGATTTCTGGTTGATCTGCTGGTGGCTGTAGTTTCTGCAGTGCATGTACTTGCCAATTCTGAGCAATTTGTAGTGAGACTTGCGACCGCTGTGTTCTGCGCTTAGTGGCGCACATATCCATAGCAAAGGCCGAAGTGGCAAAATTCAGTAGGGGTTGGATTTCTATTAGGCAATAACTCAGTGTCATCTCATCTGGCATAGTACTGTGCTTCCTTTGATACTTGGCTAGAAAATAGCCATAGGAGAATACAAACAGCTTCTTGAAGCCTACAGTAGCGTTCTATATATTTGATTTCTGGTTGATCTGCTGGTGGCTGTAGTTTCTGCAGTGCATGTACTTGCCAATTCTGAGCAATTTGTAGTGAGACTTGCGACCGCTGTGTTCTGCGCTTAGTGGCGCACATATCCATAGCAAAGGCTGAAGTGGCAAAATTAAGTAGGGGTTGGATTTCTATTAGGCAATAACTCAGTGTCATCTCATCTGGCATAGTACTGTGCTTCCTTTGATACTTGGCTAGAAAATAGCCATAGGAGAATACAAACAGCTTCTTGAAGCCTACAGTAGCGTTCTATATATTTGATTTCTGGTTGATCTGCTGGTGGCTGTAGTTTCTGCAGTGCATGTACTTGCCAATTCTGAGCAATTTGTAGTGAGACTTGCGACCGCTGTGTTCTGCGCTTAGTGGCGCACATATCCATAGCAAAGGCCGAAGTGGCAAAATTCAGTAGGGGTTGGATTTCTATTAGGCAATAACTCAGTGTCATCTCATCCGGCATAGTACTGTGCTTCCTTTGATACTTGGCTAGAAAATAGCCATAGGAGAATACAAACAGCTTCTTGATCTTGAAGCCTACAGTAGCGTTCTATATATTTGATTTCTGGTTGATCTGCTGGTGGCTGTAGTTTCTGCAGTGCATGTACTTGCCAATTCTGAGCAATTTGTAGTGGGACTTGCGACCGCTGTGTTCTGCGCTTAGTGGCGCACATATCCATAGCAAAGGCCGAAGTGGCAAAATTCAGTAGGGGTTGGATTTCTATTAGGCAATAACTCAGTGTCATCTCATCTGGCATAGTACTGTGCTTCCTTTGATACTTGGCTAGAAAATAGCCATAGCAATAGGATAGCATTGTTTGGTTTTAAAAACTCAAAAAAAAACAAAAAACACAAAAAAAAAAAAAAAAAACACAAAAAAAAACAAAAAAAAGTAAAAAAAAAAATAAAGTTATAACTCTCATTTTAAAAATGTTTAACCCGAGGGCTAGGGGTAGAGGACGAGGGCGGGGACGTGGGCGTCCAACTACTGCAGGGGTCAGAGGCCGTGGTCCTGGGCGGGGTGAGACACCACCTGCTGATGAGGGAGCAGGGGAACGCCGCAGAGCTACACTCCCTAGGTTCATGTCTGAAGTTACTGGGACTCGTGGTAGAGCACTGTTGAGGCCAGAACAGTGCGAACAGGTGATGTCGTGGATTGCTGACAATGCTTCGAGCAATTTGTCCACCACCAGTCAGTCTTCCACGCAGTCCACCCATGTCACCGAAATCGCCACTCCTCCAGCTCCTGCACCTCAGCCTCCTCCCCCCCAGTCTGCCCCCTCCCAGGAAAATTTGGCATTTGAACCGGCATACTCTGAGGAACTGTTTTCTGGACCCTTCCCACAGTCACAAACCACTTGTCCGGTTGCTGCTGAGCAATTTTCCGATGCCCAGGTTTTCCACCAGTCACAGTCTGTGGGTGATGATGACCTTCTTGACGTAGTGGAAGTGTGTAAAGAGGTGTCCGACGATGAGGAGACACGGTTGTCAGACAGTGGGGAAGTTGTTGTCAGGGCAGGAAGTCCGAGGGGGGAGCAGACTGAGGGATCGGAGGATGATGAGGTGACAGACCCAAGCTGGGTTGAGAGGCCGGGTGAACACAGTGCTTCTGAGACGGAGGAGAGTCCTCGACCTGAACAGGTTGGAAGAGGCAGTGGTGGGGCCAGACGGAGAGGCAGGGCCAGAGCTGGTGCATCAGCGCCACTGTCAACTAGTGAAGCTCCCGTGGTGAGGGCTCTTGCGGCGAGGGCTAGATCTTCAGAAGTGTGGAGGTTCTTTAAGGAAACACCGGATGACCGACGGACTGTGGTGTGCAACATTTGCCAAACCAGGCTCAGCAGGGGTTCCACCACTACTAGCTTAACTACCACCAGTATGCGCAGGCATATGAATGCTAAGCACCCCACTCAGTGGCAACAAGCCCGTTCACCTCCGGCCGTGCACACCACTGCTCCTTCCCCTGTGTCAGCTGCTAGTCAGCCCCCTGCCCAGGACCCTGCCACAAAAACCCCATCGTCGCCTCCACGATCCTCCACAGCATCCACCAGCGTTCAGCTCTCCATACCCCAGACGCTGGAGCGGAAACGCAAATATAGTGCAACCCACCCGCACGCCCAAGCCCTTAATGTGCACATCTCCAGATTGCTTAGCCTGGAGATGCTGCCCTATAGGCTAGTAGAGACCGAGGCCTTTCGCAACCTCATGGCGGCGGCCGCCCCTCGGTATTCGGTCCCCAGCCGCCACTACTTTTCCCGATGTGCCGTCCCAGCCCTGCACCAGCACGTGTCAGACAACATCATCCGTGCCCTGACCAACGCCGTTTCTGACAAGGTCCACCTGACCACGGACACGTGGACGAGTGCTGCCGGGCAGGGCCACTATATATCGCTGACGGCACATTGGGTTAACTTGGTGGAGGCTGGGACCGAGTCTGACCCTGGGGCTGCTCATATACTGCCGACGCCGAGGATTGCGGGGCCTACCTCGGTCCAGGTGTTTCAGGCCTACTATGCCTCCTCCTCCTCCCACCCCTCCTCCACCTCCTCCTCCGAACTACCATCCGTGGGCACGGCGCCATCAGTCGGTAGCTCTAGGCACAGCAGCAGTGCCGTCGCTAAGCGACAGCAGGCGGTGCTCAAACTGCTGAGCCTAGGCGACAAAAGGCACACCGCCCAAGAGCTATTACAGGGCATCACGGCGCAGACTGATCTGTGGCTGGCACCGCTGAACCTCAAGCCGGGAATGGTTGTGTGTGACAACGGCCGTAACCTGGTGGCGGCTCTGCAACTCGGCAGACTGACACATGTGCCATGCCTGGCCCATGTGTTAAATCTGATAGTGCAGCGTTTCCTCAAGACATACCCCAATCTGTCTGATTTGCTCACGAAGGTGCGCCGCATCTGTGCGCATTTCAGGAAGTCCAGCCCAGATGCTGCCACTCTCAGGGCAGCGCAGCGCCGCCTCCAACTGCCCGCTCACCGACTGTTGTGCGACGTGCCCACGAGGTGGAATTCAACACTGACCATGTTATCCAGAGTTTACCAGCAGCGCAGAGCGATTGTAGACTGCCAGATGTCAACTTCCACCAGAACTGGTAGTCAGGTCAGTCAGCTTCCTCAAGTCTACAATGAGGAGTGGACGTGGATGTCTGATATCTGTCAGGTGCTGAGAAACTTTGAGGAGTCAACACAGATGGTCAGTGGCGATGCCGCCATCATCAGCCTCACCATCCCGCTGCTTGGCCTGTTGAAAAACTCTCTGGTCAGCATGAAGTCGGAAGCTTTGCGCTCGTCACAAGAGACGGGGGAAGAATATTCCCTTGTTGATAGCCAAAGCACCCTGAGGTCTGTTTCTCAGCGCATATCGGAGGAGGTGGAGGTGGAGGAGGATGAGGAGGAAGAGGAGGAGAATGTTGGCGAGACACAAGAGGGGACCATTGTTGAGTCCTTCACTGTTCAGCGTGTATGGGCAGAAGAAGAGGAGTTGGAGGAGTTGGAGGAGGAGGAAATGGACAGTCAGGCCAGTGAGGGGAGTGAATTCTTACGCGTTGGTACTCTGGCGCATATGGCAGATTTCATGCTAGGCTGCCTATCCCGTGACCCTCGCGTTCAAAGAATTTATTCCAGCACCGATTACTGGGTGTTCACTCTCCTGGACCCACGGTACAAGCAAAATCTTCCCACTCTCATCCCTGGAGAGGAAAGGAGTGTGAGAATGCATGAATACCAGCAGGCCCTGGTGCACAAGCTGAAACAGTATTTCCCTTCTGACAGCGCTAGCGGCAGAGTGCGTAGTTCTGCGGGACAAGTAGCGAGGGAGAGTAGGCGAGCAGGCAGCTTGTCCAGCACTGGCAAGGGTACGCTTTACAAGGCTTTTGCCAGCTTTATGTCACCCCAGCAAGACACTGTCACCTGTCCCCAGTCTCGGCAGAGTAGGGCTGATCTTTACAGAAAGATGGTGAGGGAGTACGTAGCTGACCATACCATCGTCCTAAATGATCACACAGCTCCCTACAACTACTGGGTTTCAAAGCTGGACATGTGGCACGAACTGGCGCTGTACGCCTTGGAGGTTCTTGCCTGCCCTGCCGCTAGCGTCTTGTCCGAGCGGGTTTTCAGTGCAGCTGGTGGCATCATCACCGATAAGCGTACACGCCTGTCGACTGACAGCGCTGACAGGCTGACGCTTATTAAAATGAATAAAGGCTGGATTTCTCAGAATTTTCAATCTCCACCAGGTGAAGGAAGCTCAACCTGAATAATTGATCCACTCCTCCTCCTCCTCCTCATTTTCCTCCTTCTCCTCCTCTTTGTACAGTAAAGCAGAGGAAACTGGCTATTTTTTGACAGGGCCCACTGGCTCTTGCTATAGTACTTCATGCATTTAATTTTTCTGGAGGGCCACCTACCCGGTCCTCTGTTTGAAACAATTTTTGTGAGTGCCACATACAGGCACTCAATCTATTCCATTTTACTGCAGGGCCACCTACCTGCTCCTCTGGTTTGAACAATTTTTGGGACTGCCACATACAGGCACTCAATCTATTCCATTTTACTGGAGGGCCACCTACCTGCTCCTCTGGTTTGAAACATTTTTGGGACTGCCACATACAGGCACTCAATCTATCCCATTTTACTGGAGGGCCACCTACCTGCTCCTCTGGTTTGAAACATTTTTGGGACTGCCACATACAGGCACTCAATCTATTCCATTTTACTGCAGGGCCACCTACCTGCACCTCTGGTTTGAACAATTTTTGGGACTGCCACATACAGGCACTCAATCTATTCCATTTTACTGCAGGGCCACCTACCTGCTCCTCTGGTTTGAACAATTTTTGGGACTGCCACATACAGGCACTCAATCTATTCCATTTTACTGCAGGGCCACCTACCTGCTCCTCTGGTTTGAACAATTTTTGGGACTGCCACATACAGGCACTCAATCTATTCCATTTTACTGGAGGGCCACCTACCTGCTCCTCTGGTTTGAAACATTTTTGGGACTGCCACATACAGGCACTCAATCTATCCCATTTTACTGGAGGGCCACCTACCTGCTCCTCTGGTTTGAAAAATGTTTGGGACTGCCACATACAGGCACTATCCAAATTAAATTGTCTCCATAGCAGCCTCCACACGTTGTCTCCATTGCTACCTCCAAAAGTCGTCCATATAGCTGCCTCCATACATCGTCCCTTTATCAAAGGAGGTGTGTCAGGCAGAAATTTGGGTTGTTTTCATGGATTCCACATCAAAGTTGTTAACTTTGTCGCCACCCTGCTGTGTTATCCACAAAATATACTGGCAAACTTTTACCATTTAGGGATATTATTTCAGCGCTTCTTGCGCATCTGTTTACATTCCCCTCACCCGGCATATCCTAAACTTATAAGAACGCTACTACACTTGATCTTATACAAAAGGTTCTTAGAAGTGCTGTTTGGGGAGTAGCCTAGAGACAGGGGCTTGGATTGGCGAAAGCTCGCCTGGCAGCGGAACGCCAGCTCCATGCGCATCATGCGCTTCTTGCGCATCTGTTTACATTCCCCTCACCCGCCATATCCCAAACTTATGAGAACGCTACTACACTTAACTTGGTGCAGGCTGGGACCGAGTCTGACCCTGGGGCTGGTCATATACTGCCGACGCAGAGAATTGCGGGGCCTACCTCGGTCCAGGTCTCAAAGGCCTACTATACCTCCTCCCACCCCTCCTCCACCTCCTCCTCCTCCGAATTACCATCCGTGGGCATGGCGCCATCAGTCGGTAGCTCTAGGCACAGCAGCAGTGCCGTCGCTAAGCGACAGCAGGCGGTGCTGAAACTGCTGAGCCTAGGCGATAAAAGGCACACCGCCCAAGAGCTATTACAGGGCATTCCACATCAAAGTTGTTAACTTTGTCGCCACCCTGCTGTGTAATCCCCAAAATATACTTGCAAACTTTTACCATTTAGGGATATTATTTCAGCGCTTCTTGCGCATCTGTTTACATTCCCCTCACCCGGCATATCCTAAACTTATAAGAACGCTACTACACTTGATCTTATACAAAAGGTTCTTAGAAGTGCTGTTTGGGGAGTAGCCTAGAGACAGGGGCTTGGATTGGCGAAAGCTCGCCTGGCAGCGGAACGCCAGCTCCATGCGCATCATGCGCTTCTTGCGCATCTGTTTACATTCCCCTCACCCGCCATATCCCAAACTTATAAGAACGCTACTACACTTAACTTGGTGCAGGCTGGGACCGAGTCTGACCCTGGGGCTGGTCATATACTGCCGACGCAGAGAATTGCGGGGCCTACCTCGGTCCAGGTCTCAAAGGCCTACTATACCTCCTCCCACCCCTCCTCCACCTCCTCCTCCTCCGAATTACCATCCGTGGGCATGGCGCCATCAGTCGCTAGCTCTAGGCACAGCAGCAGTGCCGTCGCTAAGCGACAGCAGGCGGTGCTGAAACTGCTGAGCCTAGGCGATAAAAGGCACACCGCCCAAGAGCTATTACAGGGCATTCCACATCAAAGTTGTTAACTTTGTCGCCACCCTGCTGTGTAATCCCCAAAATATACTTGCAAACTTTTACCATTTAGGGATATTATTTCAGCGCTTCTTGCGCATCTGTTTACATTCCCCTCACCCGGCATATCCTAAACTTATAAGAACGCTACTACACTTGATCTTATACAAAAGGTTCTTAGAAGTGCTGTTTGGGGAGTAGCCTAGAGACAGGGGCTTGGATTGGCGAAAGCTCGCCTGGCAGCGGAGCGCCAGCTCCATGCCAAGATCCAACTAACATAGTTTTAACTGCAGCACCTTTAATCTACTACTAGTTCACTGCCTCCATACATCGTCCCCTTATCAAACGAGCTGTGTCAGGCAGAATTTTGGGTTGTTTTCATGGCTTCCATGTTAACTTTGTCGCCACCCTGCTGTGTAATCCACAAAATATACTGGCAAACTTTTATCATGTACCGATATTATTTGAGCGCTTCTTGCTCACCTCCTTTGGTTCCTCTCTGCCACCCATTGGTTTGAAGCCTGAGTCCATTTAGGGTATGTCGCCATGACACTCTCTAGCCTGCTGCCGCTGCCTCTGCATGCCGTCCCCTATAGTGTCAGGGTCAATTATTGGATGTTTTAGATGCTATCTAGCTTCATTCTGTCACTCTGTCATGGCCATGCTGTTGCCCATAATTTTGGCATAATGGTGCGATTATGCAGCCTCAGAGGCATCCATGCATGCTGCCCCTGCTGTTTCCTGTCCATTTCCGTGGTGTTTCCATCCTTTTCTGAGGTTCCCAGGTGTTTGGCCAAGCTTCCCTGTGCAGAGCCTTGGTCCCCTTGAAAAATGCTCGAGTCTCCCATTGACTTCAATGGGGTTCGTTATTCGAGACGAGCACTCGAGCATCGGGAAAAGTTCGTCTCGAATAACGAGTACCCGAGCATTTTAGTGTTCGCTCATCTCTAATCATGTCCCCTCGTAGTCGTCTCTTTTCCAAACTAAATAAATCTAGTTGTTTCAATCTTTCCTCATAACTGAGACCCTCCATACCCCTTATCATTTTGGGGGCTCTACGTTGAACACTCTCCAGCTCCAGGGCATCCTTTTTATGGACCGGAGCCCAGAACTGGACGGCATATTCCAGGTGAGGCCAACCAAATGCCTTGTACATTGGTAATATTACATCCCTATCACTAGAGTCCATACCACATTTGATACATGACAAGATCTTATAAAAAGGGAATCGCCTAAAATTCCAACATTTGTCAAAATTGTGTATAACATTGGTTAAAAACCAAAAGTTCACTCGTCTTTTTCCTAGATTTATTATTAGAGATGAGCGAACATGCTCGTCCGAGCTTGATGCTCGGTCGAGCATTAGCGTACTCGAAACTGCTCGTTACTCGGACGAATACTTCGCCCGCTCGAGAAAATGGCAGCTCCCGCCGTTTTGCTTTTTGGCGGCCAGAAACAGAGCCAATCACAAGCCAGGAGACTCTGCACTCCACCCAGCATGACGTGGTACCCTTACACGTCGATAGCAGTGGTTGGCTGGCCAGATCAGGTGACCCTGGGATAGACTAGCCGCTGGCCGCGCTGCTCGGATCATTCTGTCTCTGGATGCCGCTAGGGAGAGAGCTGCTGCTGCTCAGGGAAAGCGTTAGGGTGTTCTATTAGCTTACTGTTAGGCAGGAGTGATTCTCAAAGAACCCAACAGCCCTTCTTAGGGCTACAATAACGTTCTACTTTTTTTATTTTAATTTGCATCTTTTACCATTTTGTGAGGAATTAGCAGGGGGACTTGCTACCGTTGTGTTTAGCTCTTAGTGGCACACATATCCATAGCAAAGACCGAAGTGGGAAAATTCAGTAGGGGTTGGATTTCTATTAGGCAATAACTCAGTGTCATCTCATCTGGCATAGTACTGTGCTTCCTTTGATACTTGGCTAGAAAATAGCCATAGGAGAATACAAACAGCTTCTTGAAGCCTACAGTAGCGTTCTATATATTTGATTTCTGGTTGATCTGCTGGTGACTGTAGTTTCTGCAGTGCATGTACTTGCCAATTCTGAGCAATTTGTAGTGGGACTTGCGACCGCTGTGTTCTGCGCTTAGTGGCGCACATATCCATAGCAAAGGCTGAAGTGGCAAAATTCAGTAGGGGTTGGATTTCTATTAGGCAATAACTCAGTGTCATCTCATCTGGCATAGTACTGTGCTTCCTTTGATACTTGGCTAGAAAATAGCCATAGGAGAATACAAACAGCTTCTTGAAGCCTACAGTAGCGTTCTATATATTTGATTTCTGGTTGATCTGCTGGTGACTGTAGTTTCTGCAGTGCATGTACTTGCCAATTCTGAGCAATTTGTAGTGGGACTTGCGACCGCTGTGTTCTGCGCTTAGTGGCGCACATATCCATAGCAAAGGCTGAAGTGGCAAAATTCAGTAGGGGTTGGATTTCTATTAGGCAATAACTCAGTGTCATCTCATCTGGCATAGTACTGTGCTTCCTTTGATACTTGGCTAGAAAATAGCCATAGGAGAATACAAACAGCTTCTTGAAGCCTACAGTAGCGTTCTATATATTTGATTTCTGGTTGATCTGCTGGTGACTGTAGTTTCTGCAGTGCATGTACTTGCCAATTCTGAGCAATTTGTAGTGAGACTTGCGACCGCTGTGTTCTGCGCTTAGTGGCGCACATATCCATAGCAAAGGCTGAAGTGGCAAAATTCAGTAGGGGTTGGATTTCTATTAGGCAATAACTCAGTGTCATCTCATCTGGCATAGTACTGTGCTTCCTTTGATACTTGGCTAGAAAATAGCCATAGGAGAATACAAACAGCTTCTTGAAGCCTACAGTAGCGTTCTATATATTTGATTTCTGGTTGATCTGCTGGTGACTGTAGTTTCTGCAGTGCATGTACTTGCCAATTCTGAGCAATTTGTAGTGGGACTTGCGACCGCTGTGTTCTGCGCTTAGTGGCGCACATATCCATAGCAAAGGCCGAAGTGGCAAAATTCAGTAGGGGTTGGATTTCTATTAGGCAATAACTCAGTGTCATCTCATCTGGCATAGTACTGTGCTTCCTTTGATACTTGGCTAGAAAATAGCCATAGCAATAGGATAGCATTGTTTGGTTTTAAAAACTCAAAAAAAAACAAAAAACACAAAAAAAAAAAAAAAACACAAAAAAAACAAAAAAAAGTAAAAAAAAAAATAAAGTTATAACTCTCATTTTAAAAATGTTTAACCCGAGGGCTAGGGGTAGAGGACGAGGGCGGGGACGTGGGCGTCCAACTACTGCAGGGGTCAGAGGCCGTGGTCCTGGGCGGGGTGAGACACCACCTGCTGATGAGGGAGCAGGGGAACGCCGCAGAGCTACACTCCCTAGGTTCATGTCTGAAGTTACTGGGACTCGTGGTAGAGCACTGTTGAGGCCAGAACAGTGCGAACAGGTGATGTCGTGGATTGCTGACAATGCTTCGAGCAATTTGTCCACCACCAGTCAGTCTTCCACGCAGTCCACCCATGTCACCGAAATCGCCACTCCTCCAGCTCCTGCACCTCAGCCTCCTCCCCCCCAGTCTGCCCCCTCCCAGGAAAATTTGGCATTTGAACCGGCATACTCTGAGGAACTGTTTTCTGGACCCTTCCCACAGTCACAAACCACTTGTCCGGTTGCTGCTGAGCAATTTTCCGATGCCCAGGTTTTCCACCAGTCACAGTCTGTGGGTGATGATGACCTTCTTGACGTAGTGGAAGTGTGTAAAGAGGTGTCCGACGATGAGGAGACACGGTTGTCAGACAGTGGGGAAGTTGTTGTCAGGGCAGGAAGTCCGAGGGGGGAGCAGACTGAGGGATCGGAGGATGATGAGGTGACAGACCCAAGCTGGGTTGAGAGGCCGGGTGAACACAGTGCTTCTGAGACGGAGGAGAGTCCTCGACCTGAACAGGTTGGAAGAGGCAGTGGTGGGGCCAGACGGAGAGGCAGGGCCAGAGCTGGTGCATCAGCGCCACTGTCAACTAGTGAAGCTCCCGTGGTGAGGGCTCTTGCGGCGAGGGCTAGATCTTCAGAAGTGTGGAGGTTCTTTAAGGAAACACCGGATGACCGACGGACTGTGGTGTGCAACATTTGCCAAACCAGGCTCAGCAGGGGTTCCACCACTACTAGCTTAACTACCACCAGTATGCGCAGGCATATGAATGCTAAGCACACCACTCAGTGGCAACAAGCCCGTTCACCTCCGGCCGTGCACACCACTGCTCCTTCCCCTGTGTCAGCTGCTAGTCAGCCCCCTGCCCAGGACCCTGCCACAAAAACCCCATCGTCGCCTCCACGATCCTCCACAGCATCCACCAGCGTTCAGCTCTCCATACCCCAGACGCTGGAGCGGAAACGCAAATATAGTGCAACCCACCCGCACGCCCAAGCCCTTAATGTGCACATCTCCAGATTGCTTAGCCTGGAGATGCTGCCCTATAGGCTAGTAGAGACCGAGGCCTTTCGCAACCTCATGGCGGCGGCCGCCCCTCGGTATTCGGTCCCCAGCCGCCACTACTTTTCCCGATGTGCCGTCCCAGCCCTGCACCAGCACGTGTCAGACAACATCATCCGTGCCCTGACCAACGCCGTTTCTGACAAGGTCCACCTGACCACGGACACGTGGACGAGTGCTGCCGGGCAGGGCCACTATATATCGCTGACGGCACATTGGGTTAACTTGGTGGAGGCTGGGACCGAGTCTGACCCTGGGGCTGCTCATATACTGCCGACGCCGAGGATTGCGGGGCCTACCTCGGTCCAGGTGTTTCAGGCCTACTATGCCTCCTCCTCCTCCCACCCCTCCTCCACCTCCTCCTCCGAACTACCATCCGTGGGCACGGCGCCATCAGTCGGTAGCTCTAGGCACAGCAGCAGTGCCGTCGCTAAGCGACAGCAGGCGGTGCTCAAACTGCTGAGCCTAGGCGACAAAAGGCACACCGCCCAAGAGCTATTACAGGGCATCACGGCGCAGACTGATCTGTGGCTGGCACCGCTGAACCTCAAGCCGGGAATGGTTGTGTGTGACAACGGCCGTAACCTGGTGGCGGCTCTGCAACTCGGCAGACTGACACATGTGCCATGCCTGGCCCATGTGTTAAATCTGATAGTGCAGCGTTTCCTCAAGACATACCCCAATCTGTCTGATTTGCTCACGAAGGTGCGCCGCATCTGTGCGCATTTCAGGAAGTCCAGCCCAGATGCTGCCACTCTCAGGGCAGCGCAGCGCCGCCTCCAACTGCCCGCTCACCGACTGTTGTGCGACGTGCCCACGAGGTGGAATTCAACACTGACCATGTTATCCAGAGTTTACCAGCAGCGCAGAGCGATTGTAGACTGCCAGATGTCAACTTCCACCAGAACTGGTAGTCAGGTCAGTCAGCTTCCTCAAGTCTACAATGAGGAGTGGACGTGGATGTCTGATATCTGTCAGGTGCTGAGTAACTTTGAGGAGTCAACACAGATGGTCAGTGGCGATGCCGCCATCATCAGCCTCACCATCCCGCTGCTTGGCCTGTTGAAAAACTCTCTGGTCAGCATGAAGTCGGAAGCTTTGCGCTCGTCACAAGAGACGGGGGAAGAATATTCCCTTGTTGATAGCCAAAGCACCCTGAGGTCTGTTTCTCAGCGCATATCGGAGGAGGTGGAGGTGGAGGAGGATGAGGAGGAGAATGTTGGCGAGACACAAGAGGGGACCATTGTTGAGTCCTTCACTGTTCAGCGTGTATGGGCAGAAGAAGAGGAGTTGGAGGAGTTGGAGGAGGAGGAAATGGACAGTCAGGCCAGTGAGGGGAGTGAATTCTTACGCGTTGGTACTCTGGCGCATATGGCAGATTTCATGCTAGGCTGCCTATCCCGTGACCCTCGCGTTCAAAGAATTTATTCCAGCACCGATTACTGGGTGTTCACTCTCCTGGACCCACGGTACAAGCAAAATCTTCCCACTCTCATCCCTGGAGAGGAAAGGAGTGTGAGAATGCATGAATACCAGCAGGCCCTGGTGCACAAGCTGAAACAGTATTTCCCTTCTGACAGCGCTAGCGGCAGAGTGCGTAGTTCTGCGGGACAAGTAGCGAGGGAGAGTAGGCGAGCAGGCAGCTTGTCCAGCACTGGCAAGGGTACGCTTTACAAGGCTTTTGCCAGCTTTATGTCACCCCAGCAAGACACTGTCACCTGTCCCCAGTCTCGGCAGAGTAGGGCTGATCTTTACAGAAAGATGGTGAGGGAGTACGTAGCTGACCATACCATCGTCCTAAATGATCACACAGCTCCCTACAACTACTGGGTTTCAAAGCTGGACATGTGGCACGAACTGGCGCTGTACGCCTTGGAGGTTCTTGCCTGCCCTGCCGCTAGCGTCTTGTCCGAGCGGGTTTTCAGTGCAGCTGGTGGCATCATCACCGATAAGCGTACACGCCTGTCGACTGACAGCGCTGACAGGCTGACGCTTATTAAAATGAATAAAGGCTGGATTTCTCAGAATTTCCAATCTCCACCAGGTGAAGGAAGCTCAACCTGAATAATTGATCCACTCCTCCTCCTCCTCCTCATTTTCCTCCTTCTCCTCCTCTTTGTACAGTAAAGCAGAGGAAAATGGCTATTTTTTGACAGGGCCCACTGGCTCTTGCTATAGTACTTCATGCATTTAATTTTTCTGGAGGGCCACCTACCCGGTCCTCTGTTTGAAACAATTTTTGTGAGTGCCACATACAGGCACTCAATCTATTCCATTTTTCTGGAGGGCCACCTACCCGGTCCTCTGTTTTAAAAAATTTTTGGGACTGCCACATACAGGCACTCAATCTATTCCATTTTACTGCAGGGCCACCTACCTGCTCCTCTGGTTTGAACAATTTTTGGGACTGCCACATACAGGCACTCAATCTATTCCATTTTACTGGAGGGCCACCTACCTGCTCCTCTGGTTTGAAACATTTTTGGGACTGCCACATACAGGCACTCAATCTATTCCATTTTACTGCAGGGCCACCTACCTGCTCCTCTGGTTTGAACAATTTTTGGGACTGCCACATACAGGCACTCAATCTATTCCATTTTACTGCAGGGCCACCTACCTGCTCCTCTGGTTTGAACAATTTTTGGGACTGCCACATACAGGCACTCAATCTATTCCATTTTACTGGAGGGCCACCTACCTGCTCCTCTGGTTTGAAACATTTTTGGGACTGCCACATACAGGCACTCAATCTATCCCATTTTACTGGAGGGCCACCTACCTGCTCCTCTGGTTTGAAAAATGTTTGGGACTGCCACATACAGGCACTATCCAAATTAAATTGTCTCCATAGCAGCCTCCACACGTTGTCTCCATTGCTACCTCCAAAAGTCGTCCATATAGCTGCCTCCATACATCGTCCCTTTATCAAACGAGGTGTGTCAGGCAGAAATTTGGGTTGTTTTCATGGATTCCACATCAAAGTTGTTAACTTTGTCGCCACCCTGCTGTGTAATCCCCAAAATATACTGGCAAACTTTTACCATTTAGGGATATTATTTCAGCGCTTCTTGCGCATCTGTTTACATTCCCCTCACCCGGCATATCCTAAACTTATAAGAACGCTACTACACTTGATCTTATACAAAAGGTTCTTAGAAGTGCTGTTTGGGGAGTAGCCTAGAGACAGGGGCTTGGATTGGCGAAAGCTCGCCTGGCAGCGGAACGCCAGCTCCATGCGCATCATGCGCTTCTTGCGCATCTGTTTACATTCCCCTCACCCGCCATATCCCAAACTTATAAGAACGCTACTACACTTAACTTGGTGCAGGCTGGGACCGAGTCTGACCCTGGGGCTGGTCATATACTGCCGACGCAGAGAATTGCGGGGCCTACCTCGGTCCAGGTCTCAAAGGCCTACTATACCTCCTCCCACCCCTCCTCCTCCTCCGAATTACCATCCGTGGGCATGGCGCCATCAGTCGGTAGCTCTAGGCACAGCAGCAGTGCCATCGCTAAGCGACAGCAGGCGGTGCTGAAACTGCTGAGCCTAGGCGATAAAAGGCACACCGCCCAAGAGCTATTACAGGGCATTCCACATCAAAGTTGTTAACTTTGTCGCCACCCTGCTGTGTAATCCCCAAAATATACTTGCAAACTTTTACCATTTAGGGATATTATTTCAGCGCTTCTTGCGCATCTGTTTACATTCCCCTCACCCGGCATATCCTAAACTTATAAGAACGCTACTACACTTGATCTTATACAAAAGGTTCTTAGAAGTGCTGTTTGGGGAGTAGCCTAGAGACAGGGGCTTGGATTGGCGAAAGCTCGCCTGGCAGCGGAACGCCAGCTCCATGCGCATCATGCGCTTCTTGCGCATCTGTTTACATTCCCCTCACCCGCCATATCCCAAACTTATAAGAACGCTACTACACTTAACTTGGTGCAGGCTGGGACCGAGTCTGACCCTGGGGCTGGTCATATACTGCCGACGCAGAGAATTGCGGGGCCTACCTCGGTCCAGGTCTCAAAGGCCTACTATACCTCCTCCCACCCCTCCTCCTCCTCCGAATTACCATCCGTGGGCATGGCGCCATCAGTCGGTAGCTCTAGGCACAGCAGCAGTGCCATCGCTAAGCGACAGCAGGCGGTGCTGAAACTGCTGAGCCTAGGCGATAAAAGGCACACCGCCCAAGAGCTATTACAGGGCATTCCACATCAAAGTTGTTAACTTTGTCGCCACCCTGCTGTGTAATCCCCAAAATATACTTGCAAACTTTTACCATTTAGGGATATTATTTCAGCGCTTCTTGCGCATCTGTTTACATTCCCCTCACCCGGCATATCCTAAACTTATAAGAACGCTACTACACTTGATCTTATACAAAAGGTTCTTAGAAGTGCTGTTTGGGGAGTAGCCTAGAGACAGGGGCTTGGATTGGCGAAAGCTCGCCTGGCAGCGGAGCGCCAGCTCCATGCCAAGATCCAACTAACATAGTTTTAACTGCAGCACCTTTAATCTACTACTAGTTCACTGCCTCCATACATGGTCCCCTTATCAAACGAGCTGTGTCAGGCAGAATTTTGGGTTGTTTTCATGGCTTCCATGTTAACTTTGTCGCCACCCTGCTGTGTAATCCACAAAATATACTGGCAAACTTTTATCATGTACCGATATTATTTGAGCGCTTCTTGCTCACCTCCTTTGGTTCCTCTCTGCTACCCATTGGTTTGAAGCCTGAGTCCATTTAGGGTATGTTGCCATGCCTGCCGCTGCTGCCGCTGCCTCTGCATGCCGTCCCCTATAGTGTCAGGGTCAATTATTGGATGTTTTAGATGCTATCTAGCTTCATTCTGTCACTCTGTCATGGCCATGCTGTTGCCCATAATTTTGGCATAATGGTGCGATTATGCAGCCTCAGAGGCATCCATGCATGCTGCCCCTGCTGTTTCCTGTCCATTTCCGTGGTGTTTCCATCCTTTTCTGAGGTTCCCAGGTGTTTGGCCAAGCTTCCCTGTGCAGAGCCTTGGTCCCCTTGAAAAATGCTCGAGTCTCCCATTGACTTCAATGGGGTTCGTTATTCGAGACGAGCACTCGAGCATCGGGAAAAGTTCGTCTCGAATAACGAGTACCCGAGCATTTTAGTGTTCGCTCATCTCTATTTATTATGTGTTTTCGAGGCTTTTTAATCCTCAATAGCCCCTCTAAAAACTGTGGCCAATCTGTGGCCTCATTGGTAACAGGAATGGTGACACATGAACAGGAGGCTGGAGCACAGATGGTTGGTTTTTTTTATCGATTCCCCACTACCCCAGGGGTTTTCTTTTAAGGTTCAAGAAGTTACTTATGATGAATTTAGGAAGAACTATGGGCAAACTCAAGAGGAGTTGACTTTTGATGTTTGTGTATTGTATATTTTGTATCAATCTTCTATGTTTTTTGTTTTGCAGGCTTTGTCACATTATTCGTTCCATCAGCTTTTGTGGGTGCAGAGATTTCAGGTGATGCAGAGTCTTTAAAGAGGAGTCCTTATAAATCTGCACTGTTAAAGGACCATTTAAGGACTGTAGTATTAATACTGGATGAAGTGGTCTTGCTTCACATTGTCTTTCCAATGCCTAAGAAGTACTTTCACAACAGTTTTCAGAAGTGAAACGTCAAAACCCACTGTTCCAGATCCAAATCTGACAATCTCTGACTACCGTAATTAAAATTACTGTTAAATTCAAATGAAAGAATAAAAATTGGGAAATCACAATGTCCCTTTGCATGCTGCTAATAACAAGACATACCAGGCCACCAGGGACCAGTGTAGCCGGTGCTCTTGCTCCCTCACAATTACATCCCCTTTCCATACTTCTTGGGTTAGTTTTTTTTTAACATGCATGTATCCTGGGAAGATGACTCTGAGAGATGGGGCCCCTTAATGGTATCATTATAACTTATTTATAGAGCAAGATTAATTCCATGGTGCTGTACAATCAGTAAGGTGTTCTCATACATTGCATTAAAACAAGAACAAATGTACAAAGTACAAAGAAATAACTACAGTGATCAGGAGACAAGTGGAAGGAGCACCCTAGCCGTGAGGGCTCACAATCTATATGGGAGAGAAGATGGAGACATGAGGTGAGGGAGCAGTGCAGTTATTGTGTGTTGTAGGTGATCCTGAACAGGTGGGTTTTCAGATTACGTTTGAAGGTTTGGAAAGTGGGGGACAGTCTGACACATTTTGGTAGAGAGTTCCAGAGTATGGGAGATGCACAGGAGAAGTCCTGGATGTGGTTGTGGGAAGAATGGATGGTAATAAAGTGAAGTTGAAGGTCCTGTGAGGAGCAGAGATTATGTGTGGTATTGGCTGATGAATTCGCTCTGCAATGGGGAACCAGTGGAGACTCTGGCAGAGGAGATGCAGAGGAGAACCGAGGAGACACATTAATTAGCCGGTGAGCAGAGTTTAGGATGGATTGGAGATGTTAGAGAGTTAGCTGGGAGACCGCAGATAAGAATGTTACAGTAGTCCAAGTAGAAGATGATGGGGGCATGGACTAGTCATTTTGTAGACTCTGGATTGAGGAAGGGTCGAATGTGAGGTGTGATCTTTAGATGGAGGCAACTGGATGTAGTAAGAGCCTGGATGTGAGGCTTAGGGGATAAAGCAGAGTCAAAGATGACTCTAAGGCAGATGAGCCGCCAGTTCTCTGGAGAACATGTTTCCTCAGATCTTCCATATTGTCCTTTGGTAATGCAACACTCCAGTGCATGCCCAGTCGCTTTTATGGGATTTTTTGGTTCCCAATATTTTGCAAACCTGCAAAAGTAAATGGGGCCCTGAAGTCGTATGAGCATCAGTATGTTCACATGATGAATTTGAGGGCTTTGTTTACATGATCAATGGGTTTGTCCATACAGAAGCCTCGATGATGAGAAACTGATCCTGTGTGAATGGAGGAGAAATATTTCTATGTGTTTTTACAATAATATCCCTCGTAGACTGTAAGCTCCGTATTCATATTGTATCATCTGACCAGGTTATTACACTGTAATGTCTTATTTTGCTTGTAAACCTACCCCATGATCTGTACACGGCTGCAGAATAGGATGGCGCTATAGATCGAAAGATTTACTATTTATTAGTATTTATTGTCCAATAAATTCCATATGTCACCAATGCAAACGTTAGCGTTCTGAATGATATGTATCCAAATGTTATTCCGATCTGCACAATTATTATGTTACAACTTTGTTGTGCGCTAAAAAGAACTTGACTGCGTTCCTAGTCTACCGCCGCCGCTGGAGGCCAGATCCCGCACATGATGGACAGTTTGCTCTGACCCTGCGGCTCTCCTGCTCTTAAGTGCTAATGTTATCATCCACAAAGCGAGAACAGTAATAATTCAGACAAGCAAAACAATATTGCAAAAAAAAAAAAACCTTTTATATATGCAAATGTGATTGTGCACTACATTGAACCGGGGACTATTTTTCTAAATACACTTCCTTTGTTGCAATAGTTGAATTGCTTTGGAAATGGCTAATTATATCTAATTATAAGTACTTAATACATCAGCCTGAAACAGAACGCTGACACTTGTAATGCCATTATGGCAAGTCTTATAATTGATGTTCAGATACCATGACTGGCTTCATACATGACAGGGCTACAGAATGGGGAAAGGGAGGGGGAGGCGATAAATATCAGCTACTTTTTGAGAGTTATGCAACTCATTATTTGATGAGTAAAATTATAATTCAAATATTTTTCAATATGTATTAGTTACCTGAACTATTGAATGTAGAGAAACCAGTCAAATAGCTTAACACTCATTGAAAGCCTCACGGAGATGACTGTGGAGGGCAGGGTGATGGCACCAAGACTGGCACTGCCATTGTGTGTTGTTGGGTCTACGGGTTTCATAATAAAGATAAAGATGTTCTGTGTGTCTCCTCCCTATGCTGTGTGTGTCTCCTCTCCATGTTGTGTGTCTCCTCTCTATGTTGTGTGTGTCATCTCTATGGTGTGTGTCTCTTCTCTATGTTGTGTGTGGTCTCTCTGTTGTGTGTGGTCTCTCTGTTGTGTGTCCTCTCTATGTTGTGTGTCTCCTCTCCATGTTGTGTGTCTCCTCTCCATGTTGTGTGTCTCCTCTCTATGTTGTGTCTCCTCTCTATGTTGTGTCTCCTCTCCATGTTGTGTGTCTCCTCTCTATGTTGTGTCTCCTCTCTATGTTGTGTGTCTCCTCTCCATGTTGTGTGTCTCCTCTCCATGTTGTGTCTCCTCTCTATGTTGTGTCTCCTCTCTATGTTGTGTCTCCTCTCCATGTTGTGTGTCTCCTCTCTATGTTGTGTCTCCTCTCTATGTTGTGTGTCTCCTCTCCATGTTGTGTGTCTCCTCTCCATGTTGTGTGTCTCCTCTCTATGTTGTGTCTCCTCTCTATGTTGTGTGTGTGTCATCTCTATGTTGTGTGTGTGGTCTCTCTGTTGTATGTCCTCTCCATGTTAGGTGTCTCCTCTCCATGTTGTGTGTCTCCTCTCCATGTTGTGTGTGTGTCATCTCTATGTTGTGTGTGTGGTCTCTCTGTTGTATGTCCTCTCTATGTTGTGTGTCTCCTCTCCATGTTGTGTGTTTCCTCTCCGTGTTGTGTCTCCTCTCTATGTTGTGTGTCATCTCTATGTTGTGTCATCTCTATGTTGTATGTGTCTCCTCTCTATGTTGTGTGTCATCTCTATGTTGTGTGTGTCATCTCTATGTTGTGTGTCTAATCTCTATGTTGTGTCTCCTCTCTATGTTGTGTCTCCTCTCCATGTTGTGTCTCCTCTCCATGTTGTGTGTCTCCTCTCTATGTTGTGTCTCCTCTCTATGTTGTGTGTCTCCTCTCCATGTTGTGTGTCTCCTCTCCATGTTGTGTCTCCTCTCTATGTTGTGTCTCCTCTCTATGTTGTGTCTCCTCTCCATGTTGTGTGTCTCCTCTCTATGTTGTGTCTCCTCTCTATGTTGTGTGTCTCCTCTCCATGTTGTGTGTCTCCTCTCCATGTTGTGTGTCTCCTCTCTATGTTGTGTCTCCTCTCTATGTTGTGTGTGTGTCATCTCTATGTTGTGTGTGTGGTCTCTCTGTTGTATGTCCTCTCCATGTTAGGTGTCTCCTCTCCATGTTGTGTGTCTCCTCTCCATGTTGTGTGTGTGTCATCTCTATGTTGTGTGTGTGGTCTCTCTGTTGTATGTCCTCTCTATGTTGTGTGTCTCCTCTCCATGTTGTGTGTTTCCTCTCCGTGTTGTGTCTCCTCTCTATGTTGTGTGTCATCTCTATGTTGTGTCATCTCTATGTTGTATGTGTCTCCTCTCTATGTTGTGTGTCATCTCTATGTTGTGTGTGTCATCTCTATGTTGTGTGTCTAATCTCTATGTTGTGTGTGTCTTCTCTGTGCTGTGTGTGTCTCCTCTCTATGTTGTGTGTGTCTTCTCTATGCTGTGTGGGTCTCCTCTCTATTTTGTGTGTGTGCCCACTCTATGTTGTGTGTCTCCTCTCTATGTTGTGTGTGTGTCATTTCTATGTTGTGTGTGTCCTCTCTATGTTGTGTCTCCTCTCTATGCTGTGTGTCCTCTCCGTGTTGTGTGTCATCTCTATGTTGTGTGTGTCTCTCCTCTATGTTGTGTGTCCTTTCTATGTTGTGTAATTGTCCTCAGGGGCGTGATCAGGAAAGGTTGGGCCCCATAGCAGAGTTCTGCATGCCCCCCCTCCCTTTAAAATATATAAATATTTGCATATTTACATAATGTGTAAATAATGTTACACATCCTCCACTTTTTGAGTGTCATGGGAGGGATTTTTGCGAATACTCATCTCATAAATTGGAAAAATCGCTTAACCCTTGTAAGTTTTTGGGCAGTTAATGTATTTAGAAATAGATGCTGCACTCAGCAGGTTATAAATAAAACTTATGTAATTAGCTTTTGTTTGCATTACAGGGAAATGGGGTAGTGAAAATTCTCCAAATGTATCGCAGTGGGATTGTTTATTTTTTTAAAATTGAATCTTAATCATGACAATCACTGCAGGAGCTTGGGAGTGGTACTTTAGCATAAATGTAGTGACGTTTTCTCTTAGAAACAGAGGACAGCTGTATTTGGATACGACCACCACTGCTGGAGTGATTGTGCAAAGAAACTCATTATGTTTGTAAATAAAATGGCAAGGAGCTACTGGATGTCCCACAGCCGCCCTGTGGTAATGAAGGCTGAGTACAGATTGTCAGGCTGGGCTTAATACAGAAGTTCTGACGTCTGCTGGATGAGTCCGGTGGTGATAGCATCCAAGGGTGATTATTTCATTTCTAAGGAACAACATGGCGACCTTTATGAGAAATTATCTTCACAAAGGCAGATTTTTTTTATTAACATCCAATTGAAGAAAAGTATATGTATAAATATATATATATATATATATATATATATATATATATATATATATACAGTGCCTACAAGTAGTATTCAACCCCCTGCAGATTTAGCAGGTTTGATAAGAAGCAAATAAGTTAGAGCCTTCAAACTTCAAATAAGAGCAGGATTTATTAACAGATGCATAAATCTTACAAACCAAAAAGTTATATTGCTCAGTTAAATTTTAATAAATTTTAAACCTAAAAGTATGGGTCAATTATTATTCAACCCCTAGGTTTAATATTTTGTGGAATAACCCCTGTTTGCAATTACAGCTAATAATTGTCTTTTATAAGACCTGATCAGGCTGGCACAGGTCTCTGGAGTTATCTTGGCCCACTCCTCCATGCAGATCTTCTCCAAGTTATTGGAAGTTATTGGGTGTCTCATGTGGACTTTAATCTTGAGCTCCTTCCACAAGTTTTCAATTGGGTTAAGGTCAGGAGACTGACTAGGCCACTGCAACACCTTGATTTTTTCCCTCTTGAACCAGGCCTTGGTTTTCTTGGCTGTGTGCTTTGAGTCGTTGTCTTGTTGGAAGATGAAATGACGACGCATCTTAAGATCCTTGATGGAGGAGCGGAGATTCTTGGCCAAAATCTCCAAGTAGACCGTGCTATCCATCTTCCCATGGATGCGGACCAGATGGCCAGGCCCCTTGGCTGAGAAGCAGCCCCACAGCATGATGCTGCCACCACCATGCTTGACTGTAGGGATGGTATTCTTGGGGTCGTATGCAGTGCCATCCAGTCTCCAAACATCACGTGTGTGGTTGGCACCAAAAATCTCGATCTTGGTCTCATCAGACCAGAGAACCTTGGAGCAGTCTGTCTCAGAGTCCTCCAAGTGATCATGAGCAAACTGTAAACGTGCCTTGACATGACGCTTTGAAAGTAAAGGTAGCTTACGTGCTCGCCTGGAACGGAGACCATTGTGGTGGAGTACGTTACTTATGGTATTGACTGAAACCAATGTCCCCACTGCCATGAGATCTTCCCGGAGCTCCTTCCTTGTTGTCCTTGGGTTAGCCTTGACTCTTCGGACAAGCCTGGCCTCGGCACGGGAGGAAACTTTCAAAGGCTTTCCAGGCCGTGCAAGGCTAACAGTAGTTCCATAAGCCTTCCACTTCCGGATGATGCTCCCAACAGAGGAGACAGGTAGGCCCAACTCCTTGGAAAGGGTTTTGTACCCCTTGCCAGCCTTGTGACCCTCCACGATCTTGTCTCTAATGGCCTTGGAATGCTCCTTTTTCTTTCCCATGTTGACCATGTATGAGTGCTGTTCACAAGTTTGGGGAGGGTCTTAAATAGTCAGAAAAGGCTGGAAAAACAGATAATTAATCCAAACATGTGAAGCTCATTGTTCTTTGTGCCTGAACTACTTCTTAATACTTTAGGGGAACCAAACAGAATTCTGGTGGTTTGAGGGGTTGAATAATAATTGACCCATACTTTTATGTTTAAAATTTATTAAAATTTAACTGAGCAACATAACTTTTCGGTTTGTAAGATTTATGCATCTGTTAATAAATCCTGCTCTTGTTTGAAGTTTGAAGGCTCTAACTTATTTGCTTCTTATCAAACCTGCTAAATCTGCAGGGGGTTGAATACTACTTGTAGGCACTGTATATATACAAAAAAGGAGAGTCCGAAGCAGCACAGGTAGGCAAGGGTGCAGCAGCCGTAGGTCCCCTGGCCAGGGTCCGTCTAGGTAACTGTAGGAAAGAGGCAGCACTCCAAGGTACGTGGAAACGGGTGAAGCTTTATTCCATGTGCAACGTTTCGGCGTTGAGGCACGCCTTTTTCAAGCATTGCTTGAAAAAGGCGTGCCTCAACGCCGAAACGTTGCACATGGAATAAAGCTTCACCCGTTTCCACGTACCTTGGAGTGCTGCCTCTTTCCTACAGATATATATATATATATATATATATATATATATATATATATATATATGTATATATATATGTATATATATATATATATATATATATATATATATGGCATATATATGAATAATATAATAATATAATATTATTATTATAAAATATGAATAATATTTAATGTAAATGACCAGATGAGAATAACCCCTTTAACTATAATTTTTTAGGTAATTAATTCAATACAATATTGTGTCTTGTTGGTATAAACCTCATCATGCCACACTTTACAGCACTACTACTGGCTGTGTATATCATATCACTGTCTCTGGGACTCACATTGTGCATCGATGGTATCTTGATAATCTGGTCCTGACTATACAGGCGATCCCCCGGGTTACATGAAAGATAGATAGAAATTCAACTGAAGAACAAACCTAAAGAACCTAAGTCGGAATAGGTATGTTCTATTGTAGCTCTTGTCAAAAATTTTTTTCTTTAAGTGACAATTTGAATTTTTAAATAGTTTTGCTGTTATGGGAACAAGAATTATCAATAAAGCTTTATTAGAGACACTTTACAGATGATGATTGCAGCCTGGGACTAAAGTAATGTATCCAGAGAGTTTTATCAGGGGGCAGAGAGGTCCGTCTGTAACTGGCGGTCATCTGCAAATTGGATGAACTAAAGTCACCCGTATATTAAACATAAAACTAATGATCTCCATTCTGCTACAGGTGCTCTTTAATGGAAATCTATCCGGAAAATCCATCATGATAAACCAGGGACACTTACTGATAGATCCAGGCACCGTGACTGTGATAATCTTCTTATATTTGTTATCCATGGCAGATTTCCTTTAAAGGGGTTTCCCATCTGGGCATTTACATTTAATTAAATTCATTTGCTATATGTAAACATTTCTTCAATTGGATGTTATTAAAAAAAATGTTCCTGTGTGAAGATAATTTCTCATAAATGTAGTTATTCTGTCCCTTAGAAACCAGATAGCTTCCTCGGATACGACTACGTCACAATCTGGCAGTGGTGGCCAGACTTGCGCTATAAAGTCCTGCCGTACCACCTGGATTCAGCGATCATTACCACAGGGTGGCTGTGGGACATGTAGTAACTCCAGGACATTTTATATAGAATAACCTTTTGTTTCTTTGTGCACTCAGTCTATCAAACGTGGCCGTATCCAAGGAAGCCATCTCATTTCTAAGGGACAAAATCACTACATTTATGAGAAATTATCTTCACACAGGAACATTTTTTTTAATAACATCCAATTGAAGAAATGTTTACATATGGGAGATTAATGAAACAGATTGTGAGTGCCCAGATGAGAATACCCCTTTAAGCCTTATACACCCCTGTAGCCAAAATGTTCCATGTAATGTAATATTTCGTCCTCCGGGTGATGGGCCTCTTTGGAGAAACGTGTTATGGCGCTGTTTATGGATCCTTCTTCTTAATCACGCCGCACACTGATTTATTGCATATTAACCACCCAAAAAACAAACAAACAGGGACGTATTACACTGGGATCTACTCATTCCTTCACATTTGACAATTGAATGAGTGTAATTGGCTTGTTAATCCTATCAGTCCCTTGGAGCTGAGATGAGAAGGGTTGAGGCATTTGGTATTGGCAGCTGTTAGATCATCGTTAAAACGATAAAGTCCCAGCTGTGCGTCTTATGTTGGCAAGGTTACGGGGACTTTAACCTGAAGGGCTATATAGGGAATGGGTGTCCATCTATTTTTCCATTAAAAATAAAGTCAACCAGGGTAATCCGATCCAATTGTAGCCGGTAGATCGCGATGAATGTCCATGTAGTATGGCTCAAGCTCTTTGGTTCATCAGCCTCAATGATAGGGGAGGGCTGAAGGCACTCGGCTAGATTAGCAGTGTGTTTAATTTGACTATTTATAATGAAGCATATCATTGAAATTTTCCTTTACAAATGAGTCCAACTCTCGTTACAGACTGCGGGCTCGGTTAATTGTTGCAAACATTGCTTTTTTTAATGTTATTAGCTCGTTGGCACAATCTCCATTGTTGACTAAAAAACTTGGCATGATCAGGGTGTGCTGAATAATTTAGATGGTTGGCAGCTGGAGCCAGAGAACACACACTTCTAGGCAGACGCACATGCTGCTTGCACTCTTTATATAAATGATTGTATACAAAGCGGAATAAATTCAGCAGTGACTTCTGCATCTGTTTACAGGTAAACACTGATGTTATTTTCTGAACTACACTAACAGGATGGTTCACACAGACTAATGTGATGTACAGAGCAGATGCACAACAGACTGACGGCAATTTTGATGGAAACTTGAAATTTACTTTACAACTGGCAAGTGAGGGCATTATGGGATGAGGACATGCATATGGAGGTGTTTATTGCTGAAAATGTATGGCACATGCTAATAGGTCTATAAATTTTTCAGTCTTGGGTGCATGCCACGCTAAAATTTAGAAACATAGCACTTTGGAAGAAATCTGCACCACCTGCACTTCTACTCTATCTGCATAACTATTATAGGTATTATAGATACTGGTGATGTGCAGAACCATCAGTATTCGGGTCAAAAGTTCAGATGCGTGGAATCAGACCAAGCACCAATCATGGTTGTTAGTCTTTTACATGGGACTGCTCACTCACTGGTTGGGGAGTAATTTAAAGGGCTGCAGTAGGTGCAGTCGTGACCGGGCCCAAGGGGCTTATGGGGCCCTTAAGGTGTCACATTCCCATAAGAGAAGACAAGTACTATAAAGCATACATAATATTCTGGAGCCTGGCAAAGACTTTGCAGTGGGGTCCATCAGCTTCAGCTCTAGTCACACCCCAGGGAGATGATGACATATGAGGCTGCGGTCACATGTTGCGCTTTGATTGCGTTTGGAAACCTATTGCAACAGCTGAGGAGAAGTGATTTGCCTAACATTACTGTTAACATTTGCATTTACAAAACGCATAGTAAACGTGATGTTAACACATGTGTTAACGTCACATTTATATTGCGTTTTGCAATTGCAATTTTACGTTATCCCCTACCCATTGTCTAACTGCTGGGAAAATGGCAGATTTCTGGGGGTCCCTATAAAATCAGCTGGTTATCCCCTATACAGTGGATAGGGCATAATTTATACACTTGGGACAATCCCTTTAAATATATTCTGAACATAACAAGTACCTGGTTAGTTGTGGTTGTCATTTACACAATATCACTTTGGGCTGACCACACGTGGCCTAGGAAATAATGAAATGTTCTCATTTGTTTGTCTGTAGGTTTTTTACAGCAGGTCGCTGTGTGACTCAGGCCGAGAAATACAGAATGTAAATGATTCAGTGGAAAACTCTGCAGGATTTATATACACTCACACTAATAATTAGGAATATCCTATGGTACGTGGAAAATATTTGCAATTTCAGCAAGTGTGCATTCATTTATACTAATAATATAACACCAGATTTAAATCCACAGTCTGGAGAGTGTACAATTCCTGGTAATAATCTGAGAGGCTGAGGGTTAATATAGATAAATTATAGCAAACAGTTTGCTGAAATTAGGGACTTAATAGGAAACATATGTTGTTAACCAGAAAAAAGCACCCCAGTGTTCTCTATAATAGGAGCGCAGGTAAAGACACAGATTTCGTTGGTAAGAAATTCGATAGAAATTTTACTTTCTGATAAATACAAACAAAGAAGAGTTGAATCTGTGATAAACAAGAAAAAGTATTTAGTAGGCCAAAATTGTGCAAGTTCTCCCACTTAATAAGACGAGAGAGGCCTGTAATTATAATAGGTAAAACCTCAAGTATGAGAGACAAAATGAGAAAACAAATCCAGAAAATCACATTGGGGGTCATTTACTAAGGGCCCGATTCGCGTTTTCCCGACGTGTTACCCGAATATTTCCGATTTGCACCTATTTTCCCTGTATTGCCCCGGGATTTTGGCGCACGCGATCGGTTTGTGGGGCATCGGCACTGGCATGCATGTGACAGAAATGGGGGGTGTGGCCGAACGAAAACCCGATGGATTCGGAAAAAAAACGCTGCATTTAAAAAAAAAAAAAGTGTCGTGGAGCTTGCACTTACCTTCACTAGGAATAGGCCGGTGAACTTGAGTGCATTCCGGGGAACTTCAGTGCAGCAGCGCCACCTGGTGGACGTTGGAGGAACAGCCTTAATGAATCCCGACCGGACCCGAACCCACCACAGAGAACGCGCCACTGGATCGCGAATGGACGGGGTAAGTAAATCTGCCCCATTGTCTGATTAGTAATGAATTTATTTGCAAATTATGGGGGAAAATAAGTATTTGGTCACAGGGCCAATTCTAGAATTTTTACCTTACACACTATTATCAGTCAGTGACACAGACATTAGTGACATCTAGTACCTTACAGGTGATGATCTGCTCCATCAGGTTGAGGACTTATTTACGATTTCTCCCTGCTATGGTTTTTCTCTGCTGAATTCACAGTCAAACGTCTTCAGCTCTATGCAGCACAACTCCACACGGTGCCCCTAAAAGTACCACAGTCACTTACAGTATAATGTATTGTGTTCCTCAATATATTATCCTCACAGCATGACTGAACGCACTATTCCCCACATAAAACATCCTTTATATAGTCACCCGAATAAATTATATTTATACACAGCACACCAGTATACACAGCCCCCCAGCTCCCCAGCTAATTCACAGCCTCTACTTGATAACTGTCACCCAAAATAAAAATCTAGAAAATTAAAAAAATTGAAAAAATCGAAAAATAAAAATTATCATCTAGCCTCATGATACATGCTGCCCTGTTTGGTCACCTACAAACAAGCAAGATTTCTGGCTCTCATAGACCTTCTCACAGTTACTTCATCTTTAAGAGGTTCCTGTGACCTCCACAACCTCAAGCAGTCCACTATGATGAAGATCAATGAGCTTTGGAAGGACACCAGAAACAAATTGTAGACCTGCACCAGGCTGGGAAGACTGAATCTGCGCCAGGGCAATGCAGGAATGGCTTCAAGAAGCATTTCAAGGTCCTAGCGATCCTCCAGATCTCAACCCTAGGAAGTTGAAAGTCTGTGTTGCCCAGTGAGAGAGGTGATCTGCAGGAGGAATGGCCCAACATACCAGCAGTAGCGTGCAGCAACCTTGTAAAGACTTACAGAAAATGTATTGAAACAACCTTTTATTATTGAGCGAATACTTATTTTCCACCATAATTTGCAAATAAATTCTTTAAAGATCAGACAATGTGATTCTCTGGATTTGTTTTCACATTGGGGGTCATTTACTAAGAGCCCGATTCGTGTTTTCCCGACGTGTTACCCGAATATTTCCGATTTGCGCCGATTTCCCCGGGATTTTGGCGCACGCGATCGGATTGTGGCGCATCGGGGCTGGCATGCACGCGACGGAAATCCGGGAGCGTGGCCAAACGAAAACCCGACTGATTCGGAAAAACCGCCGCTTTTAAAACAAAAAATGTGTCGCGGAGCTTGCACTTACCTTCACTCAGCCCGGCTCGGTGTATTCCAGTGCGTTCCAGGGAACTTCAGCGCAGAAGCGCCACCTGGTGGACGTCGGAGGAAGTGCTTTAATAAATCCCGGCCGGACCCAAATCCAGCGCAGAGAACGTGCCGCTGGATCGCGAATGGACCGGGTAAGTAAATCTGCCCCATTGTGTCTCTCATAGTTAAGGTTCTACCTGGGATGTCAATTACAGACCGCTCTCATCTTTTAAAGAGGGAGAACTTGTACAATTGTTTTTTCCCCCACTGTACAGTATTTCCAATTACTCATATTTAGCAAAAAAGAATGATACACACTACCATTTCAAAATGGTCATTCTGACCCAAATATACCTTTACACAGGGGTAGGTAAGCTGATGCTTAAGCTGACACAGTGCGCCTGGTCACTAGCATAACAATGCACGCGCCTTGAGTGCTTGAAACTTCTCCCCCCTCGCTCCCGAGAGACAGTGATATCACCAAGCTTTCGGAATCACTGGCACATGCGCATTTTATCTTCATTTCCCATGGCCGCAGTGCAATCATTAACTATTTCAATGCCATGGGCAAATTACCAGACAGCCTTTAAAACAATTCAGCACATGCGCGCTTATGTACTGACACCCCATTTTGGGGTGGATCGCCGATCACTATGATGTCAATGTCAATGTCGTTGGTGACTTTGTTGTCATTATTTAAACAGTTAACACTTGCGACCAGGGCTCATCCCTAACTCTGACATATAGATGTGATTAATGACCATATTTAATGTTAAAGTTTTCTACTTACCTCTCTGGATGGTTTCCATGGCTTCCTAGCTTTTCCACTCTTAAAAGGCCTTCTCTGATGACATGAAAGTTGACTACGAAGGCCAGTGATTGGCCGATACTTCAAAAGTGCAATGAAAGTAACATCATTAAAAATGGCCTGTTGGGACTGGGTACTCTAGATAGTCATGGTCATTGTGGCAGTGGCAGTAGGGATGTGATAAGTGTATCTTTCTATTCATTCCCCCATTTCCCAAATGTTGCCCCTTCTGTGGTTTTCTGAGACTTTTTTGATTACGTAAAAACCACACAAACTGCATAAATATTTTACAAAAACAAAAAGTATTCAACTAAAAGATAGGCTAAGAACACACACTCACCAAAACACAAAACCACCATAAAAATATTTGCTTATTTACACCCCAAAGAAACAAAATGCGGGGGCAATTTATCATAGTATACAGGCGGTCCCCTGCTTAAGAACACCTGACTTACAGACGACCCCTAGTTACAAACGGACCTCTGAATTTTGATAATTTACTGTACTTTATTCCTAGGCTACAATAAACAGCTTTAACAGTTATCAATGGTGCCTGTAATTAAGATTTATTGTTTATCCTGGTTCTTATGACAATCCAACATTTTTAAAATCCAATTGTCACAGAGACCAAAAATTTTTTGACTGGGGTACAATAATAAAATATACAGTTTCGACTTACATACAAACTCAACTTAAGAACAAACCTACAGAACCTATCTTGTTTGTAACCCGGGGACTGCCTGTAATAGTATATACGGTTGAAAAAAGACACATGTCCATCAAGTTCAACCAAGGAAGGGAAGGGATTGAATGAGAAAGGGATTTAGGGAAACAATTCTATATAACATAACCATTAATGTTATTTAGGTGTAAAAAGGCATCCAGGCCCTTCTTGAAGCTCTCTGCTGTCCCTGCTGTGACCAGCGCCTGAGGCAGGCTATTCCACAGATTCATAGTTCTCATAGTTAAAAATCCTAATTTCCTCTGGTGGCTAAACCTTGTTTTCTCCAGACGGAGACAGTGCCCCCTCGTCTTTTGATTTGATTTAATCTGAAACAACTTACCACCATATTTTTTGTATGGACCATTCATATATTTATTTGCACCAATTTCCTTAGGCAAGGAGATTCAACAAGGATGTAAAAAAAAAAAATCACAATTTCCGCACAATAGAAAGTGTCGGAAATCCATTTCGACAACTACGAGTCTGTTTCCCATAACCTTTATCACTAGTTTTCAGAAAAACATTAGATTTACCTTGGCAATTTTCCAGCTCAAATTGGGGACGTGCTGATTGATTTCTGTTGATTTTTATTGATGCATGACCCCTCGGCTGTTATACTGTACTTCTCTACTGTGTTATTATTTAGGCAATTCACAGAAGCAGTAGGAGTTTAGTGTTTGTAAGAATTGGCAACATATTTCCCTCTAGTGCTACTTAAACAGCAGTATACTGTATTTATTCAAGTATTGTGTTTCATCTAAACTATATAATTCTCACTCCAAAAAGAAACAATAATATTTTGTGGCAGCTAAAAGGGGATAATTTTGCTTATGCTGGATAATTTCTAATGGTATAAACACGTAACAAAGCGAACAATAGGGCAATTCATTATTCCCGGCACTTTATCAATGATATTGACTTGCACATTTCAAGACGTGGAAGCTGAAGTGATGTTACAGAGAAGCTATAAAGAATAGATATTGTGTCATTTTTGGCAACAAATTCTTGTGGTTTATAGCCTTAACCCTTTACTCGGTGCGTACGATGAATAAAAGGAACTTAAGAGCTTTACATGTGATAAGTAAATCTGTGGTACTTATCATATGAACGGTCTTATTCCATATATATGTTACTAATGTCGACTTTTCCTTTTGTCTTTTTGTATGTATTATAAATTCTTTTTTTTTAAAAGAGCTTTAAATGTGTACAAACAATAAAGGATGGGGAAAAGCCCAGTATTTACCTTCAGAACTTGAGGGTTTCTTCCTTGAGAGCACATGTTTATTGAGCTACTCCTCTATAGATTGCTTCCGTATTTATCTCTCTATACCTTTTTTTACTGGATTGTATAGTTGGTTTCCAATGTTTTTTGCTATATCTGTATCGAATTGCTGTTATATTGTCATATGACTGGTCATTCCTACATGTGATCTGTCCTTTTAAAAATTGTACATAGTATCCTATCTGCAGGCAAGACGTTATAGAGCAGAAGGGGCTGAGCAGATTGTACATAGTGTCCTATCTGCAGGCAGCATGTTATAGAGCAGGAGGAGCTGAGCAGATTGTACATAGTGTCCTATCTGCTGGCAGCGTGTTATAGAGCAGGATGAGCTGAGTAGATTGTACATAGTATCCTATCTGCAGGCAGCGTGTTATAGAGCAGGATGAGCTGAGCAGATTGTACATAGTGTGCTATCTGCAGGCAGCATATTCCAGAGAATCAGGAGCTGAGCAGATTGTACATAGTGTCCTACCTGCAGGCAGCATGTTATAGAGCAGGAGGAGCTGAGAATATTGTACATAGTGTTTTATCTGCACACAGCATGCTATAGAGCAGGAAGAGGTTAGCAGATTGTACATAGTGGGGGTCATTTACTAAGGACCCGAATCGTGTTTTTACATCGGGTTACCTGAATTTTACCGTTTTGCCCCGATTTTCCCTTAATTGCCCCGGGATTTTGGCGCACGCGATCGGATAGTGGCGCATCGGCGCCGGCATGCACGCAATGGAAATCGGGTGGCGTGGCTGTCGGAAAAGCCGTCGGAGAAACCGCCGAATTTTTTTTTAAATAAATGTGTCGCTTGACACGCACTTACCTGCACCCGGCATGGCTTGGTGAGCTTCAGTGAACTCCGATGGAATTCAGAGCAGCAGCGACACCTGGTGGACATCGGGGGAACTACCTTAGTGAATCACCGGAAGACCAGAATCCTCCACTGAGAACGCGCAGCTGGATCGCGAATGGACCGGGTAAGTAAATCTGCCCCAGTGTCCTATCTGCAGGCAGCATATTATAGAGCAGGAGGAGCTGAGCAGATTGTACATAGTGTCGTACCTGCAGGCAGCATGTTATAGAACAGGGGAACTGAGTACATTGTGCATAGTGTTCTATCGCATACTACATGTTATAGAGCAGGAGGAGCTGAGCAGTTGGTACATAGTGGGGCACATTTACTTACCCGGTCCTGTTGCGGTCCCTGATCCAGACTGTCCGACGAGGATGAAGTCCGGCGCGATTCCCCAAGATCGTGTGCCATGCGTGTGTCGCTTCTTCGCTGAGGACCGCCGGAGTTCACCTTCTTCTTCCTGGTGTATGTGAGTGAATGTCTTGTAACACAATTTGAATTTGAAATCCTGCGCTTAGTCCGAATCAGTCGGGTTGTCCGACGACCAGGCCCCCTCGATTTGTGGTGCATGAAAGTCGGTGCACTAAAAACCCCTGTTATATGCGACGCAAATCGGAAAGATGTTCTGCGGACCCTTAGTAAATGTGCCCCAGTGTCGTAGCTGCAGGCAGCATGTTATAGAGAAGGAAGAGCTGAGTAGATTGTACATAGTTTTCTATCTGCAGGCAGCATGTTACAGAGAATCAGGAGCTGAGCAGATTGTACATTGTGCCCTATTTGCAGGCAGCATATTCCAGAGCATCAGGAGCTGAGCAAATTTTACATAGTGTCCTATGAGCAGGAGGAGCTGAGCAGATTGTACAAGGTGTCTTATTTGCAGACAGCATGTCATAGAGCAGGAGCAGCAGAGCAAATTGTAGATAGTGTTCTATTTGCAGGCGGCATGGCATAAAGCAGGAGGGGCTGAGCAGGTTCAGTAATGAAGATTCAGTGCAATTTGCATTTCAGTTATTTAGATATTCTTTAAAAGAATAGATGTCCATGAAAGGGTCAGGTCACGGAAGTGAGAACCACGTGCAGTTAGTGTTTTATTCCTCCGCAGTATAGAGGAGGTCACTGGTAAAATATTGCTTGCTGCCTATTATATTCAATCAGTAGGCAGTTTTTTTTATGAAATCACTATGCAACCAACTAGGGATATAATGTAAAGAGGAAAACTCTGACTATAGCAGCCAGAAAGACCACTGTCCCCCTTCAGGGATATTGATGACATTTTTGTAAATCATTTTATAGTGTTTATGTTGTTTTTTTATGCTATTGTTTTCCTTGCTTTTATTGCTTTTGTCCGTACTGCAATTCTTTTTTATAACTTTTTTTTTTTTGGTGCCTTATTTTTGGCTGATGCTTTTGTCTTACTAGCATCTCTGTAACTAATACTGGCTGTTCCAGGACCCTCAATGTCTTCCTATGATGAAAACCCCAATGTACAATAGTGAGAGGTTTTGGTGATTTATTTTTGCTCTCTACTTGACTTTGAAGGATTCATGTGTAGATGTCTTGGTTACGGTTGAGTGGATTTGACCCAAACTTCATTAGAAGTTCGAGTTGGGCTCAACACCAGGCACCGTTCATGGGCGTTAACTAGAGATGAGAGGACCTGATGTTTTCGTTCAGGTTAAGGTGTTGCCCACACGACTTGGACATATTGCCAGATTGGTAGCCGGACCGTCAATCTAGCAAACTGACTTCCCTTGCTACTAGTCATGGCTATGTCTCTTTTTTGTCTTTTTATCCCCCATTTCTTTTTGTTCATTTATCCTTAATATCATTGTTGTCATAGTTTGTACTTCACTCTCTGTACCCTCTCTGCTGCTGTAACGCTGTGAATTTCCCCTCTGTGGGACTAATAAAGGATTATCTTATCTTATCTTATGATTGGCTACCAGAGTACCCCTCACCAAACATGCTAGGAGCACTGTGCTGTGGCACTAGCATGCCACCGGTGCAAGGCAACTCAAGTTTGGGTAGGATCATCATTCCCTGATAACATGATCGGAATAGACTACTCTCCCCAAAAGGGCAGGGGGCAGTGCGGGTGATTTAAATGTTTCTGGCAAATTTTTCAATGGCATTAGTTAACCAGCGTCTCAGGGACTCAGTTGAACTCCTATTTTAGAGGGTCCGTTCATCACTAGCCTGGGTAAATCAATAATTTTAAGACCCTACTTTGTCACAATGACAACAGCCCCATGTCTACAGTCTTCATTCAACCTGCAAAAAGCTTTGACCATTGTATTTTATGGCCCTGATATAAGTTCTATGATAGAATAATAAAAGACTATCAAAAAGAAAATTACTAAATTATGATAATGGAAAAGAACTTTTAGCAAAATAAGTGAACTTCTCAATGAAATGAAGTTAAAAAGTGACACATCTGAGATGCTGATAGAAGTTACCAGTGTAGGTCCAGCCCCAGGACGCTTCTTTCTCAAAGCTTTGCATTTGTTGACAGTTCTCCGAGCGGAGATATCGGCAGATTAAACACATTGTGATGTTTCTGAAGCAGCCGGGCTCCATCTATAACACATGAAGATGTATTTTTCATGCCGTTCTAGCTTTAATGCAAATAATAAAAAATGGATCGACTGAAAAAGATAAAAAAGAGGGCAGAAGCTTTAAGACTGGAGGAATAACTTTCAAATATCTTCACTAGCAGAATTATTGAGACGGAGAAAAATGTATTGCACCACATGGGCAGATTCCTTGTACACACATGAAGTGTCCCAAAGGTCAGGAAAGAACAAGGAAGCAAAACGCTACATGACAGATACTCATTGTCGCAGATTTATCAGGGCTTGAACACTGGTTTCCCCATTATTTACCCGTTGCGTCAACTCCACACCAAGTTTAGGCATGAGCAGTGCACTAACCTGGCGGCGGCCTTCCCCACACCTTTGTACTACCGATTGCCTGCGCCAGGGAATCCTACAGACAATCCTACATAAGCAGGTGGCCGACAGCCATATTTTTCAGAAGGCCTAAGCCTCCATCGAGTGTGGGAGGAGCCGAGTCTATAATAAAAATATACTACGAGAATATAATAGGTACTGATGTTGGTAGATAGTGTTTTGGGGGGATTTCTTTTTTTGGGAGGGAGGAGAGTTTTCCATTTTACAATTATCTGACTATGTTTATCATTGCCACCCCTGCCCACACATTACACTTGAATATGCTACACAGACATATTCTCACATTAGCATATTCATACACCTTATACCTGCTGTGTCCAGCAACCTCCGTTATTGAAATAATGGGGCTTTTTTTTACTAAGGGTCCGATGAGGCCCTTTCGTCGGATTTTCCAACGTTTTTGGGATTTGCGCCGCTGTGACAGCTTTTTGACTGGGAGTGTGTTGCATGCGTTTTGATTGTGGCACAGTTGCGCTGGGTTTCATGCGGCAGAAATCAGGGGGGGAGGGCCGTCGGTTGATCCGACTGATTCAATTAATGAAATGTTCATCAGCGGCCTCCACTCAATGAAATGTCCATCAGCAGCTTCTTCACTCAATGAAATGTCCATCAGCAGCCTCCATTCAATGAGATGACCAGCAGCCTCCACTCAATTAAATGTCCATCAACAGCTTCCACTCAATAAAATGACCAACAGCCACCACTCAATAATAAATTGTAAATTGTTAGTCACAGGGCCCCGTCATATACAAAACGAAATAATAAACTCAGTACTTACCTCCCTCGCTTCAGCTTCTCCCCACGACGTCTCAATCTGCATGATGTCACGCAAAGTGGGTGGGCAGAGTGCTCGGACATGCCTCTGCCCATGCTCGCTAACAATCAATTTAAGGCAGTAATTACATACAAGATAGGGTCTGTAGGTTTGTTCTTAAGTTGAATTTGTATGTAAGTCGGAACTGTATATTTTATCATTGTATTCTCAGCCAGAATTTTTTTGGTCTCTGTGACAAGTGGATTTTAAAAATGTTGGGTTCTCATAAGAATCAGGAATAACAATAAGGCTTCATTACAGACACCTGTGATAACTGTTATAGCTGATCATTGTAGCCTAGGACTAAAGTACCATAAATTACCAATATCCAGAGGTCCGTTTGTAACTAGGGGTCATATGTAAGTCGAGTGTTCTTAAGTAGGGGACTGCCTGTATATGGGTGTCTCACAATTATCTTCCCATCATAGACCCCTCTATTCCTGAGCCTGGTAACTGAACTTCCCTTACAAGTAAAACTACAAGTATGAATGTAAAAGAATGACTAGCACTGCCCCATATGTAACTATAGTGTATTATAATATCACTATGAAGCCCTATGCACAAGTCACATCTCATTTTTAGTACTAGTTACTTTGCAGTATGTTGTATATTTTTAGCAGCCGGGGTACAATCCATCACGTCAAGAGCAAAAGTTTCAATCTTAATGTAATCTGCCGCACATTTCTCCAATATTATTTTGCTTTATTAAATGTCATATGAGTCTTATCGATGACTTTTTCTATCACGGTGATTTTTTTTGCTGTTTTGTCTATGACTATCTACGCTGTCACAGTTCTTTTCGGGTTGATAAAAGGGCACAGTGAACATCTCCCTTTGTTTGGCTGATTTTTCTTTGAAGTGACATATCATATATTTTCAGAAGTGTTCTCAGAAGGGTAATGTAAAAATCGCTTTTGAGGCACTCAAATTTGATTTATCACCGTGCATTGTCTGGGGAGATCCCTACACAGCACGTCTGTGACACTTTCATGCCTCCCAAGTTGATGTACAGAAAACCAAATTCTCTTTTGGAAGACTTTGACTCTTTCTTTCTCAATGCACAGAGACTATTTAAGAGAAAATGCCCCCCCCCCCTCCCCAAATTCTTTGATTCATAAAAATATTTTATGAATTTATTCTATTTTACCCCCCAAATTTTTTTTTAGGTTTTTGACATTCATATGCCCCGGACATTGTAAAATGACCTAAGTATATGAGACATGCAATAGCTGCCGAAATTTATTGGTGTCTAATGTATAGCCAGGAAGGAAGAAAGGATCACGTTTTTTGAGTTTCTTTTTCATTTACGGTAGTAATTTAAAGAAAATTGCCACAAAATATTTTTTAAACATGTTTTGGATACTATGGGCCAAATATTGACAAATACTCTTTATTTTTTTTTAAAAATTTTGTTTTCTAATTGTAAATATTTTCACCTTTGTATTTTGTGAATAGTTATACAGGCGTCTTGTCTGGGCTACCGTTACCACTCTACGGAGGTTGGATTTACTTTTGAGTTTATGTTGGTTTTTTATACTGTTTTTAAACGGAAAAAAAAATCTGAATGTAAAACATATACCATATTTACATTTTATTTTTGGATTCTAATTAGTTTAATGTTTAGAATTTGTACATAATTCTGTGGACAGCCATCGTGTCTGCTGTAGTAGTTAAAAGATTAGCTTAAAGGGATTCTCCCAAGGTTGATAAACTTTGCTGTGGTCTTCCAAAAACAGCGCCGCACCTGACTGTGGGTAGTGTGTGGTATTGCAACTAACCTCAATTCATTTCAGTATATACCTGCACAAACCATGGTCAGGTGTGCCACTGTTTTTGGAAGAAAGCAGCCATGTTTTTCAACCTCAGGAGAACCGCTTTAAGATTTGCCCATGAGGTAGCCAAACAGCGGTTAACACACAATTAGCTCCACTGGTTTCTTTTGGGTCCGTATTATTCCTACCAGTGTTTGCAGTGCCAGCAGTAATCCAGGTATTTGCTATGGAAGTTGGAGGGGTTATTGCCGCTCACCCACCAATGTCAGACGGGCACTTGGCACTTGGCACTTGGCACTTGGTCTGTTGCTTGCAACCCATGAAATGCACTTGTTTGTGTCCATGAGCCCTGACTTTAGCCACATGGACTCATGTTTACTAGAAATGACTTACCAGAGGTAATAAACCTTATTAATGGACACACATATTATAATATATTTTATTATTCTTACCATACTCACCAAACTAAACCTGGCTCCAGCCAGTTTTGTGCTTTCTGGGAAATAAAGTTCACATCATTTCAGGACATTGTCAGTGATTCAGATCTGAATACAAACTTTTTAAAGGATGAAGTAGCCAGGAGAGACCTCCAGCCAGATTAATTATGGGCAGCACGGTGGCTCAGTGGTTAGCACTACAGCCTTGCAGCACTGGGGTTCAAGTCCCATCCAGGTTAACATCTGCAAAGAGTTTGTATATTCTCTCCGTGTTTCCGTGGGTTTCCTCCAGTTTTCCGGTTTCCTCCCACACTCCAAAACATACAGGTAGGTTGATTAGATTGCGAGCCCCATGGGGGACAGGGACCGATTTGGCAAGCTCTGTGCAGCGCTGTGTAATCTGTGTGTGCTATATAAATAAAGAATTATTATTATTATTTTTATTATTATGAATACATAAATAGAAGAGCTATTAAGTTACGTTATAGTCCTGCAGTATCATGAGGAGTTGTAGCCCCTGCTCCAGATACCTCTGTCCAAAAAGTTACACATATGGAACATTTTGAGAAAAAACTACTTGTTGATGACCTTATGTTCCAGTCTATATAGTCTGCAGGATACCACCGATAGTGAGATTCAGGAGACTGTACCTGCTGGAGGCAATGGAATATAAAGTAGCTTTCTGCAGTGTATAATACTCCGTAGCCAGCAAAAGACTTAAATAGCGCTGCAGATCCTGTGCATTTAGTTGGATTTGTTCCAGGCTCTCACTGTTGTACAACAGCTTTTCTAAGTTATAGTTTTTTTTTTTTTGCATGTCTAATTTTAGCTGTGTGTTATCTTCCATTACCATATTGTTGTTATGTTTTCTACTGTTAGTGCAAATGGTATTTGCAAGGTCTTTGGAAATTAACACATAGGGAGTTAGCCAACATCTCTGTGTGGGAGCTGCTTAGAAAACATTTACTTTTAACACACACAAAAAAATAAATCGCTTGAAATTGGTCTGAAACTATATTATAGTAAAGGGTTTTTTCTCCCATGGGGCTTAGAAAATGATTTTTACCTTAAAATGCACTTTGCTTTCTTTCCTGGCTTGTGTCATACACTTATGGCAGCCCCAGTTATAGGATATTTGGTAGATGTTAAGTTCCATGATATCCATTAGCTCGGATGTTAGGATTGCTTGTAATAACCAACATAAAAAAACAATAATAAAACTGATGATCACAGAAATAATAATAATTATAGCAAATGTAGCAATAGCAACGGAAAGAAACAGACATAATAGTGGAGGTGGGTTTTTATTATTATTCCAATCATTATTATTATTTTTTTTTTTTTCTATTCTCATTACTATAGTTATGTTTATGATTTATATTGTTAGTATTTCAAAAAAATGGTATTGGTACTTTTTACTTTTTTATATTTACAGATAATTTTCTAGAATCTGGCATTGAATAATGTAGAAAATCAGTAAAAGGTTTTTTTTTTTTCTTTTTTGGTAAATATCCATTGCTTAAAAGGTAACTTGTCATCAACTTTTTTCACTAATAAACCTAATGCCAGGTTTCCATAGCACTTTTTCCCATACTTTCCCCAGAAAATTAACTTTGCAAGCTTTCTTGGCACCCAGCCTGAAGGAGCAGTGAGTCACAAGTGTCGTGTGTTATTCATGCAAGTCACTGTGTGACTCAGCCCATGTCTCCAGATTCTCCCTCATTCCCCCTCCCTTCTGCCAACATCATCATTGAATTCTCACGCCTGCACAGTTGCAGCCCGGCATAAGTCATGTGTGAGCACACAGATAATGCAAACCCACTCTCACTGCGCCTGATTTATGCTGGGCTTCAAGTGCTCAGGGAATTCAAGAGCAGCAGATGATGATGTCAGATGATGGGAGGAGGAAATAAGGTAGTTGCTGGAGACCTGAGCTGAATCACACAGTGACTTGCATGAATAATACATGCCCCTTGTGACTTGCTGCTCCTTCTATAGGGGTACCAGGTAGGCTTATGAAGTTGATTTTCTTTGGATAGGAACTGTGCATTTAACAGTTTGGGCAATAGTTAGCATAGTGCTATAGGAAACTATCATTAAGCTTATTAGTGTAAATCTGGTACCAGGTTCCCTTTAAATAGACCTGAAAAAATGAACCTGAGTGCAGAGGATCCAAAAAAGAAAATAAAGGAAATACAGCGCAGTGTAGTTTTTTCGTACTGTAGAATCCAATACTGTAGTTACATATTCTGGGGTCTTGTGTAGCATTGTGTACAATTGTGAAGGACATTTTTATTAATTTTATTAATATATTGGATATTAATAAAATTAATAAAAATGTCCTTCACAATTCTACATTCTAGATGTCTCAGATGAAATCTCATAAACAAGTTAATCGAAAACTTTACACTTAATAATCACTTTATTTTTTTTACTTCAATTCCCTAGGGGTGAATTTTTATTATTTTCATTTTTTCACATTTTACTTTTATTTCTTAAATTTATATTTCCAATGCATTGTAATCAGCATTATATATAATTGCACCATTTCTAAAAAATTTTGCAGTCCCCCCCACATACACAGACACCACTTTGGGTTTGATGGGGTGGGTAGTGGGTTGGTCTAGGGGCTGAATGCAAAGGCCATTAACATTTACTATGCAAAAGAGAAGACAAGTCCAGCCCAGCATCCTTTGACCTCATATAAATTGTCTTTATTAGTGTTGCAGCATATGGTACATTGGGTAAAAACACAGAATAGGATCAACGCGTTTCGGCTAAAAGCATTTGTCTAGTAAGAGTTGGAATGAGCTCACCAGCAGATATTGTTATGGAAATTACTTTCTGGTGCTCATACTCATTGCCGGATTTACCAAGATGCCGGTGCCTCTTAGCATTAAGGGGTTGAGGAAGCAATACTCAAAATCACAAAATATTTTTGAAAACTATATTCGTAAGAACAATGTAGCAAACCAAGTACAATTATCATTTGGAGAAGTTTTCTCCCTGGTGTATTTTCTTAGTACAGGATGATCTTTATTTAAAATGCTACTTGAAATCTCAGCCTCTCCGTGTTCTACCCATCAATTATAGATTATTTTTCTGTACATGAAATGTAAAAAAAAAACTTTTTTTAAGCGCTTCTAAAAATTCAGGGATGCAAAAACAAGCCATAAACAAGCTCAAGGACTGTCAATCGGAGAAGCTTTTCCATAAAACTACCTGTTTGTTGGAAATGACTGAAGCAAAACATTACCAATTCTTCCTCTTGACCTCTTCTCGGCAGTTTGATTGCTACAAGCTAGGCATGCACCTCGAGACGAAGGGCTCCTTCCCTCTTCCTGCAGGCATGTCACTCAGACAATATGTGGGCTGTAGTAATTCCATCTGCAGGGTTGGGATTGTCAGATGCATTGTTCTTCTCAGTGTGATGTGGAAGGGGCAAACAACGAGGATGGATGATTTTAAGTAATTGCTCTGACATAGACTGATTACTAAAGTAACAACAGTCATTTATCGCTGAGGAGTAGCCACAGCATATGACACACATTAAAGCAGTGGCGCATGGGACCCTCATGGCTAAGTGAGGGCGCTGCAGTGGGGAGTCCCTTAATAGATTCTTTCTTCTGTTTTCTTGTATAAATATTCCATTTCATGGTGGAATGTGATAATCATTCCCGAGACATATTTGTTCATTCATCCATCCAACAAGCAAAACTGGACGCACAGTTACAGAATTACCTGGACGATGAGCCTTTACTGCATAATAAAACCATGCCAAAGACTTCTGGGAATTTCACTGGTCGGATGCCGGTGCAGGAACAACTCGACGAAGGAAAACAAAAGATGTATTTCCTGTATTTATTACCTTTAAACAAGAGAAAAGTTTTACAAACTTTTCTTGTTTTCTGTGTGGGTTACGTTATTGTTTCTTGCAAATACTTTCAATTACAGTTTTGTGAATATTTTTATTTACTATGAGGCATGTATTTATCCGGATTTTTGCATGCGACTACAGCACCAATGAAGAGGCTCTGACAAAGTGAGTCTCCACTGTTTAATACAATAGGTAGAAATTACTATTGTGTTGCCAAGTTTTTTGTCACTCAGGAAAATCAGGTAAGAAAATACAAAACTTTTTTAAAAAGTGATTTATTTTTCTTGAATTTTGTGTTGATGAACATGGGGGCTATTATCTTGTCGAAGATTTACTTATAGCCTTTGCAATACAGTATCTGCTTTACAGCAGCCAGAGCTAGCAGTGGTTTCAAACCAACTCAATGGGGTCTATGGAATATTTTTTATGAGGCATGCTCTGTGCAGATATATGGAGGAGATGTAATGATGAGTCATTGCACAGGGAGGGGAGGAGATAGGATGTGACATCATCTATTGTCAGTAGTGATGTAATGATGGGTCAGTGTTATCTTTATAGAGGTCATTGTACAGGGAGGGGGAGGAGATAAACTGTGACATCATCTATTGTCAGTAGTGATGTAATGATGGCTCAGTGTTATCTACATAGAGGTCATTGTACAGGGAGGGGGAGGAGATAAGCTGTGACATCATCTATTGTCAGTAGTGATGTAATGATGGCTCAGTGTTATCTATATAGAGGTCATTGTACAGGGAGGGGGAGGAGATAAGCTGTGACATCATCTATTGTCAGTAGTGATGTAATGATAGGTCAGTGCTATCTATATAGAGGTCATTGTACAGGGAGGGGGAGGAGATAAGCTGTGACATCATCTATTGTCAGTAGTGATGTAATAATGGCTCAGTGTTATCTATATAGAGGTCATTGTACAGGGAGGGGGAGGAGATAAGCTGTGACATCATCTATTGTCAGTAGTGATGTAATGATGGGTCAGTGTTATCTTTATAGAGGTCATTGTACAGGGAGGGGGAGGGGATAAGCTGTGACATCATCTATTGTCAGTAGTGATGTAATGATGGGTCAGTGTTATCTATATAGAGGTCATAGTACAGGGAGGGGGGAGATAAGCTGTGACATCATCTATTGTCAGTAGTGATGTAATGATGGGTCAGTGTTATCTGTATAGAGGTCATTGTACAGGGAGGGGGAGGAGATAAGCTGTGACATCATCTATTGTCAGTAGTGATGTAATGATGGGTCAGTGTTATCTTTATAGAAGTCATTGTACAGGGAGGGGGAGGGCATAAGCTGTGACATCATCTATTGTCAGTAGTGATGTAATGATGGGTCAGTGTTATCTATATAGAGGTCATTGCACAGGGAGGGGAGGAGATAAGCTGTGACATCATCTATTGTCAGTAGTGATGTAATGATGGGTCAGTGTTATCTAGATAGAGGTCATTGTACAGGAAGGGGGAGGAGATAAGCTGTGACATCATCTATTGCCAGTAGTGATGTAATGATGGGTCAGTGTTATCTTTATAGAGGTCATTGTACAGGGAGGGGGTACCTCTAGCCTCTAGGGTGCATTAGGATGTGGGGGAGTGTTAAAGCCATAGATAGCCGTATTCAAAAACCTAAAGTGGTCACCCCTGCATCTCTCACATATTACTGCTTTTCCAATCTGAGACCAATTTTTATATTTTTCCCCTGCTTTTAACAGAGAACTAGTCTTTTTATTAATTCCACCTATGTGGTGTTGTGGATACAGGAAAAAAATTAATATTAGCTGCTGTGGTAATCTTTATTGCCCTTGACCAGCCAAGGGCTCTGCCTTTCAAGAATCACAGAAATTTTGACATTACCAGACTAAGAATCCCATTTCTATTGTCAAGTCCTTGTTCAGGGTACTTCATGTTCTTAGACATCCAGGAGGGGAGCTGCCAGGTGAATTCTCCCTGGAAAATGCAGCTCTAGTTTTCCACCACTTGGACGACTCCCCCCGCCCCCCCAGGCCATTTGAAGGCTCCAAGAATGTAGCTGCTTTTTACAGAGCTGGATTGTATGTTTAAAGGGGTTCTCCGGTCACTATATGTACTTTTTTTTTTTAAACTAACCAGTTCTTTTGCATATATTATAGTTGCACACCCTTACCTCACCACCCTGGGCTGTATACTTTCTTTTCCTTCACAGCTCACTGCTGCAGCTGCATAACTCCAAGATGGCTGCCCCCATTCTGCTAAAAGACTACATCTCCCACAATCCCCTTGGTCAGCACAGCTTCTTCATACAGAGGAAGGTGCAGCCACACCCCCACAGCAGGGAGCAAGGAGCTGACTGCACATGTCAGACCAGAGAGCAAAAACAGTATATAGGTCGTTTCTATGGAAACTGTAAGTGTAGCAGGAGCTGGCAGTGCACAGGAATGACTTTGATTTCATGAAAAGGGGCAGAAGATTTAATGACACTGAATTAGTAAAGTGATATGTGTGGGGAGATAAGGTATAGTGAGGCCAATCTTTGTCACCGGAGAACCCCTTTAATGGAAAAAGTTTGAGTAATGTTTGAGTTAAGCCTGTAGCTACTTCTAGAGGCTATTTCAATATGTTCACACAACATATGTGACACAGAAAAATCTGCATCAGAATTCAAACTGGATTGGATCGGAGAATATTAGGGTTTTTTTCATTCTATGAGAAAAAAAAGACAAAGACCCTCCTCAGTTTTGGAAGCCTATTTAAGCTTTTATTCATGCAGATTTACAATGTGTAAGTAAAACTAAAGCTGTCACCTGCCTATTGCCTTGGTGAGTCCTAATAACCCGTGACAACGAGAAGACAATCCCTCCTTTGGTCTCTCATTTGGTCTCTGTACTGTACATTGATAATAACTGGTAAGAAACTTGATACTAGAATAAGGACAATATAATATCTTAACAACTCTGATTATAAAAAGTAATTATAATATTGACACTTATATTTTAGAGTTTATCTGGTTTAGATCTTTTTGGAGATTATTGGACAACTGGTTGAGCTCATAAAGCATATAGTGGGGGTCCTCTTTGTTGGAAGCCTATTGAAGCTTTTATTTTTGCAAATTTACAATTTATAAGTAATCTAAGCTGTCACCTGCCTATTGCCTTGGCGAGTCCTAATAAACTGGGACAACTAGAAGACAATCCCTCCTTCGGTCTCTGTGCACACACGGGACTAGACCTAAAGAAAATAAGGTACAGTGGACGAATTGAGTTAGCAATAGAGATGAGCGAACACTAAAATGCTCGGGTACTCGTTATTCGAGACGAACTTTTCCCGATGCTCGAGTGCTCGTCTCGAATAACGAACCCCATTGAAGTCAATGGGAGACTCGAGCATTTTTCAAGGGGACCAAGGCTCTGCACAGGGAAGCTTGGCCAAACACCTGGGAACCTCAGAAAAGGATGGAAACACCACGGAAATGGACAGGAAACAGCAGGGGCAGCATGCATGGATGCCTCTGAGGCTGCCTAATCGCACCATTATGCCAAAATTATGGGCAACAGCATGGCCATGACAGAGTGACAGAATGAAGCTAGATAGCATCTAAAACATCCAATAATTGACCCTGACACTATAGGGGACGGCATGCAGAGGCAGCGGCAGCAGGCTAGAGAGTGTCATGGCGACATACCCTAAATGGACTCAGGCTTCAAACCAATGGGTGGCAGAGAGGAACCAAAGGAGGTGAGCAAGAAGCGCTCAAATAATATCGGTACATGATAAAAGTTTGCCAGTATATTTTGTGGATTACACAGCAGGGTGGCGACAAAGTTAACATGGAAGCCATGAAAACAACCCAAAATTCTGCCTGACACAGCTCGTTTGATAAGGGGACCATGTATGGAGGCAGTGAACTAGTAGTAGATTAAAGGTGCTGCAGTTAAAACTATGTTAGTTGGATCTTGGCATGGAGCTGGCGCTCCGCTGCCAGGCGAGCTTTCGCCAATCCAAGCCCCTGTCTATAGGCTACTCCCCAAACAGCACTTCTAAGAACCTTTTGTATAAGATCAAGTGTAGTAGCGTTCTTATAAGTTTAGGATATGGCGGGTGAGGGGAATGTAAACAGATGCGCAAGAAGCGCTGAAATAATATCCCTAAATGGTAAAAGTTTGCAAGTATATTTTGTGGATTACACAGCAGGGTGGCGACAAAGTTAACAACTTTGATGTGGAATGCCCTGTAATAGCTCTTGGGCGGTGTGCCTTTTATCGCCTAGGCTCAGCAGTTTCAGCACCGCCTGCTGTCGCTTAGCGACGGCACTGCTGCTGTGCCTAGAGCTACCGACTGATGGCGCCATGCCCACGGATGGTAATTCGGAGGAGGAGGAGGTGGAGGAGGGGTGGGAGGAGGTATAGTAGGCCTTTGAGACCTGGACCGAGGTAGGCCCCGCAATTCTCTGCGTCGGCAGTATATGACCAGCCCCAGGGTCAGACTCGGTCCCAGCCTGCACCAAGTTAAGTGTAGTAGCGTTCTTATAAGTTTGGGATATGGCGGGTGAGGGGAATGTAAACAGATGCGCAAGAAGCGCATGATGCGCATGGAGCTGGCGTTCCGCTGCCAGGCGAGCTTTCGCCAATCCAAGCCCCTGTCTCTAGGCTACTCCCCAAACAGCACTTCTAAGAACCTTTTGTATAAGATCAAGTGTAGTAGCGTTCTTATAAGTTTAGGATATGCCGGGTGAGGGGAATGTAAACAGATGCGCAAGAAGCGCTGAAATAATATCCCTAAATGGTAAAAGTTTGCCAGTATATTTTGTGGATAACACAGCAGGGTGGCGACAAAGTTAACAACTTTGATGTGGAATCCATGAAAACAACCCAAATTTCTGCCTGACACACCTCGTTTGATAAAGGGACGATGTATGGAGGCAGCTATATGGACGACTTTTGGAGGTAGCAATGGAGACAACGTGTGGAGGCTGCTATGGAGACAATTTAATTTGGATAGTGCCTGTATGTGGCAGTCCCAAACATTTTTCAAACCAGAGGAGCAGGTAGGTGGCCCTCCAGTAAAATGGAATAGATTGAGTGCCTGTATGTGGCAGTCCCAAAAATTGTTCAAACCAGAGGAGCAGGTAGGTGGCCCTGCAGTAAAATGGAATAGATTGAGTGCCTGTATGTGGCAGTCCCAAAAATGTTTCAAACCAGAGGAGCAGGTAGGTGGCCCTCCAGTAAAATGGAATAGATTGAGTGCCTGTATGTGGCAGTCCCAAAAATTGTTCAAACCAGAGGAGCAGGTAGGTGGCCCTGCAGTAAAATGGAATAGATTGAGTGCCTGTATGTGGCAGTCCCAAAAATGTTTCAAACCAGAGGAGCAGGTAGGTGGCCCTCCAGTAAAATGGAATAGATTGAGTGCCTGTATGTGGCAGTCCCAAAAATGTTTCAAACCAGAGGAGCAGGTAGGTGGCCCTCCAGTAAAATGGAATAGATTGAGTGCCTGTATGTGGCAGTCCCAAAAATTGTTCAAACCAGAGGAGCAGGTAGGTGGCCCTGCAGTAAAATGGAATAGATTGAGTGCCTGTATGTGGCAGTCCCAAAAATGTTTCAAACCAGAGGAGCAGGTAGGTGGCCCTCCAGTAAAATGGAATAGATTGAGTGCCTGTATGTGGCAGTCCCAAAAATGTTTCAAACCAGAGGAGCAGGTAGGTGGCCCTCCAGTAAAATGGAATAGATTGAGTGCCTGTATGTGGCAGTCCCAAAAATTGTTCAAACCAGAGGAGCAGGTAGGTGGCCCTGCAGTAAAATGGAATAGATTGAGTGCCTGTATGTGGCAGTCCCAAAAATGTTTCAAACCAGAGGAGCAGGTAGGTGGCCCTCCAGTAAAATGGAATAGATTGAGTGCCTGTATGTGGCAGTCCCAAAAATGTTTTAAACCAGAGGAGCAGGTAGGTGGCCCTCCAGTAAAATGGAATAGATTGAGTGCCTGTATGTGGCAGTCCCAAAAATTGTTCAAACCAGAGGAGCAGGTAGGTGGCCCTGCAGTAAAATGGAATAGATTGAGTGCCTGTATGTGGCAGTCCCAAAAATGTTTCAAACCAGAGGAGCAGGTAGGTGGCCCTCCAGTAAAATGGAATAGATTGAGTGCCTGTATGTGGCAGTCCCAAAAATTTTTTAAAACAGAGGACCGGGTAGGTGGCCCTCCAGAAAAATGGAATAGATTGAGTGCCTGTATGTGGCACTCACAAAAATTGTTTCAAACAGAGGACCGGGTAGGTGGCCCTCCAGAAAAATTAAATGCATGAAGTACTATAGCAAGAGCCAGTGGGCCCTGTCAAAAAATAGCCATTTTCCTCTGCTTTACTGTACAAAGAGGAGGAGAAGGAGGAAAATGAGGAGGAGGAGGAGGAGTGGATCAATTATTCAGGTTGAGCTTCCTTCACCTGGTGGAGATTGGAAATTCTGAGAAATCCAGCCTTTATTCATTTTAATAAGCGTCAGCCTGTCAGCGCTGTCAGTCGACAGGCGTGTACGCTTATCGGTGATGATGCCACCAGCTGCACTGAAAACCCGCTCGGACAAGACGCTAGCGGCAGGGCAGGCAAGAACCTCCAAGGCGTACAGCGCCAGTTCGTGCCACATGTCCAGCTTTGAAACCCAGTAGTTGTAGGGAGCTGTGTGATCATTTAGGACGATGGTATGGTCAGCTACGTACTCCCTCACCATCTTTCTGTAAAGATCAGCCCTACTCTGCCGAGACTGGGGACAGGTGACAGTGTCTTGCTGGGGTGACATAAAGCTGGCAAAAGCCTTGTAAAGCGTACCCTTGCCAGTGCTGGACAAGCTGCCTGCTCGCCTACTCTCCCTCGCTACTTGTCCCGCAGAACTACGCACTCTGCCGCTAGCGCTGTCAGAAGGGAAATACTGTTTCAGCTTGTGCACCAGGGCCTGCTGGTATTCATGCATTCTCACACTCCTTTCCTCTCCAGGGATGAGAGTGGGAAGATTTTGCTTGTACCGTGGGTCCAGGAGAGTGAACACCCAGTAATCGGTGCTGGAATAAATTCTTTGAACGCGAGGGTCACGGGATAGGCAGCCTAGCATGAAATCTGCCATATGCGCCAGAGTACCAACGCGTAAGAATTCACTCCCCTCACTGGCCTGACTGTCCATTTCCTCCTCCTCCAACTCCTCCAACTCCTCTTCTTCTGCCCATACACGCTGAACAGTGAAGGACTCAACAATGGTACCCTCTTGTGTCTCGCCAACATTCTCCTCCTCTTCCTCCTCATCCTCCTCCACCTCCACCTCCTCCGATATGCGCTGAGAAACAGACCTCAGGGTGCTTTGGCTATCAACAAGGGAATATTCTTCCCCCGTCTCTTGTGACGAGCGCAAAGCTTCCGACTTCATGCTGACCAGAGAGTTTTTCAACAGGCCAAGCAGCGGGATGGTGAGGCTGATGATGGCGGCATCGCCACTGACCATCTGTGTTGACTCCTCAAAGTTACTCAGCACCTGACAGATATCAGACATCCACGTCCACTCCTCATTGTAGACTTGAGGAAGCTGACTGACCTGACTACCAGTTCTGGTGGAAGTTGACATCTGGCAGTCTACAATCGCTCTGCGCTGCTGGTAAACTCTGGATAACATGGTCAGTGTTGAATTCCACCTCGTGGGCACGTCGCACAACAGTCGGTGAGCGGGCAGTTGGAGGCGGCGCTGCGCTGCCCTGAGAGTGGCAGCATCTGGGCTGGACTTCCTGAAATGCGCACAGATGCGGCGCACCTTCGTGAGCAAATCAGACAGATTGGGGTATGTCTTGAGGAAACGCTGCACTATCAGATTTAACACATGGGCCAGGCATGGCACATGTGTCAGTCTGCCGAGTTGCAGAGCCACCACCAGGTTACGGCCGTTGTCACACACAACCATTCCCGGCTTGAGGTTCAGCGGTGCCAGCCACAGATCAGTCTGCGCCGTGATGCCCTGTAATAGCTCTTGGGCGGTGTGCCTTTTGTCGCCTAGGCTCAGCAGTTTGAGCACCGCCTGCTGTCGCTTAGCGACGGCACTGCTGCTGTGCCTAGAGCTACCGACTGATGGCGCCGTGCCCACGGATGGTAGTTCGGAGGAGGAGGTGGAGGAGGGGTGGGAGGAGGAGGAGGCATAGTAGGCCTGAAACACCTGGACCGGGGTAGGCCCCGCAATCCTCGGCGTCGGCAGTATATGAGCAGCCCCAGGGTCAGACTCGGTCCCAGCCTCCACCAAGTTAACCCAATGTGCCGTCAGCGATATATAGTGGCCCTGCCCGGCAGCACTCGTCCACGTGTCCGTGGTCAGGTGGACCTTGTCAGAAACGGCGTTGGTCAGGGCACGGATGATGTTGTCTGACACGTGCTGGTGCAGGGCTGGGACGGCACATCGGGAAAAGTAGTGGCGGCTGGGGACCGAATACCGAGGGGCGGCCGCCGCCATGAGGTTGCGAAAGGCCTCGGTCTCTACTAGCCTATAGGGCAGCATCTCCAGGCTAAGCAATCTGGAGATGTGCACATTAAGGGCTTGGGCGTGCGGGTGGGTTGCACTATATTTGCGTTTCCGCTCCAGCGTCTGGGGTATGGAGAGCTGAACGCTGGTGGATGCTGTGGAGGATCGTGGAGGCGACGATGGGGTTTTTGTGCCAGGGTCCTGGGCAGGGGGCTGACTAGCAGCTGACACAGGGGAAGGAGCAGTGGTGTGCACGGCCGGAGGTGAACGGGCTTGTTGCCACTGAGTGGGGTGCTTAGCATTCATATGCCTGCGCATACTGGTGGTAGTTAAGCTAGTAGTGGTGGAACCCCTGCTGAGCCTGGTTTGGCAAATGTTGCACACCACAGTCCGTCGGTCATCCGGTGTTTCCTTAAAGAACCTCCACACTTCTGAAGATCTAGCCCTCGCCGCAAGAGCCCTCACCACGGGAGCTTCACTAGTTGACAGTGGCGCTGATGCACCAGCTCTGGCCCTGCCTCTCCGTCTGGCCCCACCACTGCCTCTTCCAACCTGTTCAGGTCGAGGACTCTCCTCCGTCTCAGAAGCACTGTGTTCACCCGGCCTCTCAACCCAGCTTGGGTCTGTCACCTCATCATCCTCCGATCCCTCAGTCTACTCCCCCCTCGGACTTCCTGCCCTGACAACAACTTCCCCACTGTCTGACAACCGTGTCTCCTCATCGTCGGACACCTCTTTACACACTTCCACTACGTCAAGAAGGTCATCATCACCCACAGACTGTGACTGGTGGAAAACCTGGGCATCGGAAAATTGCTCAGCAGCAACCGGACAAGTGGTTTGTGACTGTGGGAAGGGTCCAGAAAACAGTTCCTCAGAGTATGCCGGTTCAAATGCCAAATTTTCCTGGGAGGGGGCAGACTGGGGGGGAGGAGGCTGAGGTGCAGGAGCTGGAGGAGTGGGGATTTCGGTGACATGGGTGGACTGCGTGGAAGACTGACTGGTGGTGGACAAATTGCTCGAAGCATTGTCAGCAATCCACGACATCACCTGTTCGCACTGTTCTGGCCTCAACAGTGCTCTACCACGAGTCCCAGTAACTTCAGACATGAACCTAGGGAGTGTAGCTCTGCGGCGTTCCCCTGCTCCCTCATCAGCAGGTGGTGTCTCACCCCGCCCAGGACCACGGCCTCTGACCCCTGCAGTAGTTGGACGCCCACGTCCCCGCCCTCGTCCTCTACCCCTAGCCCTCGGGTTAAACATTTTTAAAATGAGAGTTATAACTTTTTTTTTTTTTTTACTTCTTTTTGTTTTTTTTTGTGTTTTTTTGTGTTTTTTTTTTTTTTGTGTTTTTTGTTTTTTTTTGAGTTTTTAAAACCAAACAATCCTATCCTATTGCTATGGCTATTTTCTAGCCAAGTATCAAAGGAAGCACACTACTATGCCAGATGAGATGACACTGAGTTATTGCCTAATAGAAATCCAACCCCTACTGAATTTTCCCACTTCGGCCTTTGCTATGGATATGTGCGCCACTAAGCGCAGAACACAGCGGTCGCAAGTCTCACTACAAATTGCTCAGAATTGGCAAGTACATGCACTGCAGAAACTACAGCCACCAGCAGATCAACCAGAAATCAAATATATAGAACGCTACTGTAGGCTTCAAGAAGCTGTTTGTATTCTCCTATGGCTATTTTCTAGCCAAGTATCAAAGGAAGCACACTACTATGCCAGATGAGATGACACCGAGTTATTGCCTAATAGAAATCCAACCCCTACTGAATTTTGCCACTTCGGCCTTTGCTATGGATATGTGCGCCACTAAGCGCAGAACACAGCGGTCGCAAGTCTCACTACAAATTGCTCAGAATTGGCAAGTACATGCACTGCAGAAACTACAGCCACCAGCAGATCAACCAGAAATCAAATATATAGAACGCTACTGTAGGCTTCAAGAAGCTGTTTGTATTCTCCTATGGCTATTTTCTAGCCAAGTATCAAAGGAAGCACACTACTATGCCAGATGAGATGACACCGAGTTATTGCCTAATAGAAATCCAACCCCTACTGAATTTTGCCACTTCGGCCTTTGCTATGGATATGTGCGCCACTAAGCGCAGAACACAGCGGTCGCAAGTCTCACTACAAATTGCTCAGAATTGGCAAGTACATGCACTGCAGAAACTACAGCCACCAGCAGATCAACCAGAAATCAAATATATAGAACGCTACTGTAGGCTTCAAGAAGCTGTTTGTATTCTCCTATGGCTATTTTCTAGCCAAGTATCAAAGGAAGCACACTACTATGCCAGATGAGATGACACCGAGTTATTGCCTAATAGAAATCCAACCCCTACTGAATTTTGCCACTTCGGCCTTTGCTATGGATATGTGCGCCACTAAGCGCAGAACACAGCGGTCGCAAGTCTCACTACAAATTGCTCAGAATTGGCAAGTACATGCACTGCAGAAACTACAGCCACCAGCAGATCAACCAGAAATCAAATATATAGAACGCTACTGTAGGCTTCAAGAAGCTGTTTGTATTCTCCTATGGCTATTTTCTAGCCAAGTATCAAAGGAAGCACACTACTATGCCAGATGAGATGACACCGAGTTATTGCCTAATAGAAATCCAACCCCTACTGAATTTTGCCACTTCGGCCTTTGCTATGGATATGTGCGCCACTAAGCGCAGAACACAGCGGTCGCAAGTCTCACTACAAATTGCTCAGAATTGGCAAGTACATGCACTGCAGAAACTACAGCCACCAGCAGATCAACCAGAAATCAAATATATAGAACGCTACTGTAGGCTTCAAGAAGCTGTTTGTATTCTCCTATGGCTATTTTCTAGCCAAGTATCAAAGGAAGCACACTACTATGCCAGATGAGATGACACCGAGTTATTGCCTAATAGAAATCCAACCCCTACTGAATTTTGCCACTTCGGCCTTTGCTATGGATATGTGCGCCACTAAGCGCAGAACACAGCGGTCGCAAGTCTCACTACAAATTGCTCAGAATTGGCAAGTACATGCACTGCAGAAACTACAGCCACCAGCAGATCAACCAGAAATCAAATATATAGAACGCTACTGTAGGCTTCAAGAAGCTGTTTGTATTCTCCTATGGCTATTTTCTAGCCAAGTATCAAAGGAAGCACACTACTATGCCAGATGAGATGACACCGAGTTATTGCCTAATAGAAATCCAACCCCTACTGAATTTTCCCACTTCGGCCTTTGCTATGGATATGTGCGCCACTAAGCGCAGAACACAGCGGTCGCAAGTCTCACTACAAATTGCTCAGAATTGGCAAGTACATGCACTGCAGAAACTACAGCCACCAGCAGATCAACCAGAAATCAAATATATAGAACGCTACTGTAGGCTTCAAGAAGCTGTTTGTATTCTCCTATGGCTATTTTCTAGCCAAGTATCAAAGGAAGCACACTACTATGCCAGATGAGATGACACTGAGTTATTGCCTAATAGAAATCCAACCCCTACTGAATTTTGCCACTTCGGCCTTTGCTATGGATATGTGCGCCACTAAGCGCAGAACACAGCGGTCGCAAGTCTCACTACAAATTGCTCAGAATTGGCAAGTACATGCACTGCAGAAACTACAGCCACCAGCAGATCAACCAGAAATCAAATATATAGAACGCTACTGTAGGCTTCAAGAAGCTGTTTGTATTCTCCTATGGCTATTTTCTAGCCAAGTATCAAAGGAAGCACACTACTATGCCAGATGAGATGACACTGAGTTATTGCCTAATAGAAATCCAACCCCTACTGAATTTTGCCACTTCGGTCTTTGCTATGGATATGTGTGCCACTAAGAGCTAAACACAACGGTAGCAAGTCCCCCTGCTAATTCCTCACAAAATGGTAAAAGATGCAAATTAAAATAAAAAAAGTAGAACGTTATTGTAGCCCTAAGAAGGGCTGTTGGGTTCTTTGAGAATCACTCCTGCCTAACAGTAAGCTAATAGAACACCCTAACGCTTTCCCTGACCAGCAGCAGCTCTCTCCCTAGCGGCATCCAGAGACAGAATGATCCGAGCAGCGCGGCCAGCGGCTAGTCTATCCCAGGGTCACCTGATCTGGCCAGCCAACCACTGCTATCGACGTGTAAGGGTACCACGTCATGCTGGGTGGAGTGCAGAGTCTCCTGGCTTGTGATTGGCTCTGTTTCTGGCCGCCAAAAAGCAAAATGGCGGGAGCTGCCATTTTCTCGAGCGGGCGAAGTATTCGTCCGAGTAACGAGCAGTTTCGAGTACCCTAATGCTCGACCGAGCATCAAGCTCGGACGAGCATGTTCGCTCATCTCTAGTTAGCAACTGTCTGAGCAAATAATGACAAAATCATGATCCAAAGGGTAGTAAGAGGTTTAAGTCAAAGGTTAGGAACCATTAGAAAATCAGAAAAGCATACAGAACCAGTGTGAATGAAGCCAGACAGAAATTTTACCAGCAACATATGTAGTGAGTGGTGGATACTTAAAGATAGGATAGGCACTTCCCCTGGTTAAAGGAGCATGCAATCACAGGCACACAGAGTTAACCCTTGCTAGATAAAGAGGGTGTGGCAGAAATCAAATCAGCCTGCCCAGTTCAGACAGACTGAATATCTAGCGCAAATGGAAGAAGACGCTGAAGCAGGCAAGATACATGAGCTTTTATTTTTCCACTGGATTCCAAGTTAAAACATGAATTGTTGAATGGGAGTCCACATGAAAATATGTAATACTCAATTGGCTACGGATAAAGCAATGGTTTTCTCAAAGAGGGAGTCTATTGGAGAGCTAACCACTATGTGTTCTCATTTGGGGTGCTCTAAAATTTATAAATGAATAAAAAAGTATTAATTCTAAAAATATCAATTAATCATCATTTGATTTAAAGATAAACACCCCGCAACTCCCTCTTCCATGCTGGGAGGGGGAAGGAACGTCACACAAGAGGCATGAGGGCGAGGACATGCATAATTAGCAGCCGAACAACTTGTCCCCACGCTCTGTGCTGCTAAATATAAGTTTGTTTTCTAGGTAATTTCGGCATGTCAAGGCTAGGGATCAAGGTGAAGAGGAACAAAGGTGAGTATTAATAGGTTTTTTATGTTATCTATGTGGTTGATTTCCTTTAACATTCTGCATGACCTCACCAGCTAAACTTATGCCTTTTCACTGTTATCTATTAGTCATAATTTACATTTCAAAGCCTGGATTTCTATTACCAACATTTTCTATTCATTATTTTTAACATAAACTATAAGAGACATTTTCATGTCACAGTGAAATACCTTCAAGGACTGTACTTATTACTAAACAATTATGTCCTTTTTACATAGAATAATGATTAAAGAGCACAAAATGCTTGTAACGGGTCACACAGACGACAGAACTAAAAGTCTCTATGGGAAGAGTCCGGAGGGAGGAGTCTGTGGACCAGTGGACCCTCTGGACCTCGGTGGCAGCCAAGGTACAGGATATGCAGAAAACAGTCCAAGCCTGGGATGACAGCAGGAACACAGAGGAACACTGGTAACGCTGGCACGGACTGGAGACACCTCTGGACTGGAGACATAGGAGCATATGGGAACGCTGGAGACACACAGGAACAAAGGAAAGCGTCTGGAAACTCTAATAAACTTTCTCTTCCACAGGAACGGCTTAGGGAAGCCTGGCATGGAAACCATAGGAGATCCTAGGAGAAGATCCGGCGGGGAGTGAAGGGAGGTGCCGGATTATAAGGGCGAGCCGGATTAGCAGGAGCCAATCAGGAGGCAGCTGGCCCTTTAAGTCTTAAGAAGTCAGCAAGCGCGCCCACTAGCGTCAGGAGTGCGCGACTGCAGGGAAGGAGTGTGCGGCCGACACAACCGGGAGCCGAGCACAGACAGGAGCCAGGAGAGGTAAGTGAGGGCAGGGGGACGGGGACCGGCAGGCAGCGGAGCATGGGTGCACCCGCGATCCACGACATTGATCGCGGGAGCACCCGTGACAATGCTACTAGGTTATTCCAAAAAACATCAGAGGTCTAAAAATGTAGATATTGTACATTAATAATAACTGGTAAGAAACTAGATCCTAGAATAAAGGCAAAATGATATATAGAAAACTCTGATTATACAATGTAATTATAAATGTTATACTTATATTTTGGAGTTTACCTGAATTTGGGTCTTTATGGAGATTTTCGAACAACCGGATGAGCTAATAGAAATCATAGTGGGGGTCCCTGATTGTTGGTAGCCTATTAAAGCTTTTATTTATGCAGATTTACAGTGCATGAGAAGGTAAATTCAACATCTATAATAAGCTGCAGTATCCCATAGATAAAAGGCACCATCAAGAGTTCATATTTAGAGCAAGACAATTACCTTTAAAGTAAATCTACCATTTGCTTTTATGCAATATGAACCAAACATACCTTGAGATTGCTATAGCTACACTGATGTAGAAACATATCTTGTTCAATCCCTGATCCGAGTGGTTTTGCAGAAAAAACAATTATGAAATTATGATAATGAGGCTCTGTCTCTCCTGTGGCTGCCCCGGCGCTTCTACTTACCCGAATTATGCACTTTTTCAGCCTTGTCTTGCTCAGCATAAGCCGAGAATAGGTCATCACTGTGTTGTCCCTGACAGGCAGAAGTAATCAATCGCTGCACCATCCCCCAGCTGCTGTGTATCCAGCTCAGGTTGATTAGTCCTGTCTGGACAATTTAAAAAGCTCTGTGTAATGTGTTTATGTAGGCAGCCAGTCTTCAACCAGCTTTCCCAAGGTCCTGAATTTTATCATTGTTTTTTGAGCCACTCGGTTTAGGGATTACATACGATATGTTTCTGCATCAGTATAGCTACATCATTCTCAAGGTATGTTTGGTTCACAATGCATAAAAACAAATGGTAAATTTCCTTTAAGAGCGCTGTCTTAGCTTAATGTAGTATATCCAGCTTCTGTAATCCTTGGTAACAGACATTTTTGGTCATACCTTTGGTTTACCTTCTGCCATCATGTATCAAAGATCAGGATAAAATGTATAGGATTGACAGGGACTACCTTGGAGCCAATACTGTATTGTCAGGGACAACCTACAAATCAGCACTAGAGTGACAGGAACTACTGTAGAATGAGCACTGGAGTGGCAGGGACTACTTTAGAGCAGGCATTGGGTTGATAAGGACTACCTTAGAGTCAGCAGTGAATTGACTGTGACTACCTAAAAGTCAGTACTGTATTAGCAGGGAATACCATAATAATAATAATAATAATTCCTTTATTTAAATAGCGCTCACAGATTACACACTGGATTTGCATGGACTACCTTAGACCCATCACTAGATTTACAGGGGTTACCTTAGAGCCAGCACTGGATTGGCAGGGACGACCTTAGAACTAGCACTGAAGTTGAAGGAACTACTTTAGAGCCAGCACTGGATTGGCAGGGATTACTTTAGAGCCATCACTGGATTTGCAGGGATTACCTTAGAGCCAGCACTGGATTAGCAGGGATTACTTTAGAGCCAGCACTGGATTGGCAGGGATTACCTTAGAGCCATCACTGGATTGGCAGGGATTACTTTAGAGCCAGCACTGGATTGGCAGGGATTACCTTAGAGACAACACTGGATTGGCAGGGATTACCTTAGAGACAACACTGGATTGGCAGGGATTACCTTAGAGCCAGCACTGGATTGGCAGGGATTACCTTAGAACTAGTACTGAAGTGGCAGGAACTAATTTAGAGCCAGCACTGGATTGGTAGGGACTACCTTAGAACCAGCACTGGATTGGATGGGACTACCTTAGAAGCAGCACTAGAGTGACAGGGATTACTTTAGAGCCAGCACTGGATTGGTAGGGACTACCTTAGAGCAAGTACTGTATTGGTAGGGACTATCTTAGAACCAGCATTGGAGTGGCAGGGATTACATTAGAGCCAGGCCTGGATTGACAGGGACCACCTTAAGGTCAGCACTGGATTGACAGGGGATTTAAGTAAGCAATGTTTAGTTTTAATTTGGCTCAATTTCATTTCATGTTATAACGAAACGTACTTGAAATCCCAGATTAAACCATATAACAATATGTTTTTTATGAAAAATAAAATAAAAACAATCCAAGCTAAGGAAATGGCAGAACCATCTTTTCCCTTTTCTCCATAATAAACATGCTTATAGTAAGATATCTCGAAGATAACATATTGTAGACGGAATAATAATTGACATTGACTGCTCCTTCCATGCGGTAGCACTTACCAAGGCTCTGACCTGGTTCCTACATAATGGTTCCCTCTGTCAGCGATGTAACAGCTTTCTTAACCAGCAATATCATTTTTTGATGGTTAAACATTAAGTCGCTATTAGCAGATTTGTTTTACCGTTTTCCCGATGGTTATCTAATGCCTCTGTGCATACATATAGACAGTTCGCCTAATATAAAACATATACTTCAACCTGTCAAGCCAGTGTAGCCCGGCACTTGTAAGGGTTTACGAAAAGCAAAGGCATTTCCTAGGGCAAATGCTGCCAGACACCCTACATTTATCTTATCTCCGTTGATGACTTTCCTTTTATCTTGAATTGATTTGACAATGACTCTATGATTTCCTGTACAAATTACCCTTTGAAAGTGGCAGAGGCGCTTGGCAGCGATCTTCATTTAATTACTGAGTGGATTATTAGCATACAGCTTTTTTTCCACTCATTTCTTTATATCTCCGAGATTGCGCTGACATTTTCTTTTCATTGTGTGCTGTAACTTACTGAATACAAAATTTTATGCAGATTAGAGATGAGAGGAACCCGTCTGCTCCTTCTTCTCCCACTACACTCGCCATCGCGTCACCTAACCCTCTTTTCTTGACCCGCTCTCATCTAGATTGTCGCCGTTGAGCGTCTCGACGGAGAGTCAATTAGAAATTGAGAATCGATGGCGCGTCCGAAAGAGCCAGATTTTTTTCTTTGTTCCAATTTTTTTAATCGTAATTTCCAAATTGGATCAATTGAACAAGCAAATTATAAAATACAGTGCGCAAAAAAATATATGTTGACCTACAAAGGTATAAAACAATAATGAAAAAGAGCAAAATATAAAAAATAAAATAATGAATTAAAAAAAGAATAAAATGAATAAAAAAGAGCAAAAAAAAAAAAAATGTATAATGAATTTGATTTCACTGATACCTTACAGTTGTCTCTTTGATACAGTGTTATTCGGAAGTGTCATTTTATCTGCCACCTTTATCATGGATTGTAATGTACTATTATGTCAATACAATGACAAGCGTTATTCCTCCTCATATAAATCTGATATGCAAAGTCAAGATGCCAGATCCTTCTTGTCACACGTGAATTGCTCGGCATCAGCTGTCAGCCAAGGTAAAATGCGTAAAAAAAAAAATTCCTATAAAAATTTCGCAAAATTATGTTATATTTGGTTATAATTCTGGTTATATATGAATTACTCTCACAAATATGTTATGATTTTTTCAATGATTTATAGTATTTATAGTATATTTTCACAAAACGTACCTCCAAAAAAATCAAATACAAAAAAAAAAATTAGCTATCAGTAAATGGTAAAATGTGGAAAAAAAATTGATAAATTAAAAAATTATGTAAAAATAAATAAATTAAAGATATTTTTAAAAATAAATAAAAAATTTCTCTGAAAATTCAGCAAAATTCTGGTCATATAAGAATGGCTCTCACCAATATATTATAATTCTTTCTAACCATTTATAATATATTTTCACAAAATTCACCCAAAAATGTATATATGAAAAAAATTAAAATTACAATCCTTTTTAGTAAACGTATTTAGATTGCGATCGCATTTAATACAATACTACTAATAACAATAATATAATAATATTTTGTGCACATATGTAATAATTTTACTAGATATTAATGCATTAATGTTTAAATGTATTTTTTTATATTTTTATCAGAATCTTTTGCTACTTCGTATGCGATTTGATAAAAAATTTGTAAAGCCACTTTGAAAAATTGCAGCGCATTATTTCCTATTATTCAACTCAAAATGTAAAAAAAAAAATTCTGACATGTTTAAGTCTAAAAGCCTCCGCTCTCCGTCTACACTTGATGTTACCATTTTTGTAGGAAATAATTTTAATGCTAATGGCGAAAGAGACAATTGCACAGCGTGAGCGGAGGCTCGGTACACTTAGTTTATGAGTAAGCAGAGTCGTTTTTATGCCGCCATTTCAACTAATTTATCATTTGCATTTTATAAAATAGAAACTCTTCTCGTCATGTAACAAAGCAAATGCAGCATGTAAAATAACATTACGATTAAGCATAAGCTACTTCATCCACCTTCTTCTTCTGGAAACGCTTTAGTTATAAAGTACTATATTATTTCCGCACAATGAACACGTAGGAACAATCTGAGTTTATTCATTAATATAATTCAATGATTTGCATTTAATTACAATAAGAGATATAGAGAACGAGTGTGTTGGGTATAATGGACTATTCTTCTCACCCATATTTACATTATCAGTAATAGTAATATGTTTTATATATCTTTTGGTGATACCGCAATGTATATTCATATCACTAATGTATAATAGGAAAAATTCAATGAAGAATCCATATGACTATTTTAATATAATTTTTCTTTGAAATAAGTAATTTTTAAAAAAAATATAAATGGTAAACAATGGGGCGGTCTCTTTATTGTGGAGCATTCCACCAGTTTCCTTTCAGAGGTTTTGGGCTTGTATAATTTACCTTTGCTTGTATTAAAATTTTTTTTGTAGTTGGTGGGTTGCGCTAAACAAATGTGAGGTCGATAGTTTTGTGCAACCCATGCAGTCCTAGTATTCTGGATTGAAGTGTTTTTATGGAAAGAGGGTGACTCTTTTGAGAGCAATTTAAGTTACAATGTAACAATTTAAGGGCTTTAACATCTGGATTCTGGTGTTAAATAAGGTGCAGCACCAGATAACAAAAAAGGAACAAAAAAAATACAAAAAATTGCATAATAGGAAAGCCAATAAAGTAAAAAATCATCCTTATATCTTTATTTTTTTGACCCCCCCATCTATTATTAAGTTTATGCTTGACATTCAATATGAACACAAAAAGCACCAAACATCTGCAAAATAAGGTAAGACCTGATCAAAAATGTTTCTAAAGAGCCAAAAAGTAGAGTTAAAGGTAATCTGCCACCAGAATCACTGATATTAGATCAGTTTCATATTTCTGTTTGTTCTTCTTTTGTGCAGCACTATTTTTGTTACCTCCTTGAAAAACAGATTTTAAAAATATACAAATGAGCCTGGGGGCTTGAAGGAGTTGTTTGAGAGTTATGAAAAAAAACTAAAGGTGGCCAGAGGGGGCTGTTTAAAAAAATAAAGATCTACTTACCTTCCGGCGCACTCCGGTGTCCCACGCTGCTGTCGCTCCGGTCCGGGCGCCATGTAAACAAACATGGCCGCCAGAGCAGCGCTGGACTCAGCTTCCGGCCGGACCCGACAACCATCCGGCCCGCACACACAGTGCTGTGAATAGGGAGGGGTAGGCGTGGCCGGCCACGGCCTTTAGTTTTTTTTTTCATAACTCTCGGACAACCCCTTTAAGCTTATGTCACCTGTGCCCCTTTCGGCTCTGGTGGTAATAGGAGGCTCTGGATATCTAGTTTTTCTTTGTTTTGCAACCATTAAGGGGTAGGACACAGCTGAGGAATGTTATTGCTAGAACTGTGCTTTAGCCTGGCGCAGGCTAAAGCCACTGCAAGGCCCAGCAACGGTCCTTGCCCGCCAAAACAGCAAAGAGGGCGGAGTTGTCGGAATATACTGGCTCTTCGACACTTAGTGCAACTAAATTCCATCTTGTACGCTGGTATTCAGAGGTACAAGCAATGATAAATCCCCTTCCCCCATAGTTTGGATGTCTTCTAGATTAAAAAGTTTTCAACAGCCAAATGCCAGCATATGATCCAACCCCAGCCACCTGATGGATCTTTTAGAAGCCTCCAGATAAATATTTGACGGAGTGGAAACATTTGGTCCAGCCTTGAGTAGAGCTGAGATTTTGCCTGTGGCCAAACCTGGCACAGTCTAAAGCCACCGCACGACCCTGGCACCGCCTACTTCCCGCCCAACCGGCAAAGAGGACGGAGGAGTGCGATTTGGCTCTGCACTGAGATTTGCAACCAAATCACAGCTTATTCTTTGATTATTTCTAGATAAACAATTATTGTATGGCTACTCTATAAAATGTACCTTATAAATATTCTTTTATTACTAAAGCTTCAGTAAACGTAACACAATGGACTGAAAGCTGCTTATGAATTGCCATCGCTCACAAGTAGTAGGTATTTATAATGAACTTGCCATAGTAATGAGCCAGGTCTTTGCTCTATAGAGGAAGAGCAGCCAGCAATAAAATTGCATACATTTAATTAACAGGTTCACTTCTGCTCTTCTCACTCCTTTATTCTGTAGGTTAATGATTTTCTACCAACTTTCAATCTGTATTGTGCCTATTGTTGTATCGGATGTTGCTATGCTACAGAATGCTTCGAGCCATGTGTCAAAGTGGTCACAGTGCTGCACCGACCTGTGTTTCCTATTGTTGTGCACGGGATGTGTGAACATATGGCAGGTCCACAGGTTACTGTGTCTGTCAGACTATCCTTGTAGGTGGTCTGCTCCCAAATCTCTACTATCTGTATTTAAAAAATCATTCTTTGTTTTGATATCAATCTCCTTATATCATCTCTATTCAATCATCTCTACGATATATTGCTCTATCTATAAAATCTCTATTTATTTGTCTCATATATCATCTATCTATCCTCCTTATTATCCATCCCTACAATATAGGGGCCATAGATCTCCCAGTTTTCATCTTTTTCTATTCCATTTATACAAACACAGTTTTTCTGCTTTCTTTGGAGAAAAGGCGGAGCTAATTGGCTCAACCAAATTTATCAACTTTCACACCAGGTTTATTAGAAAAACACTGGTCTTAATAAATGTCTGTTTATCTCTCTCTATCTTTCTATGTGTATCTACAGAATGGGGATTATTTATCATAGTCTGGTGCATGAGCCCCCCCTCCGGAACAGCATATATTCAGCTAGTCACTTCCTGGCGTGAAAATAGGTGCAGCCATTGAGTTTTCACACAAGACAGGAATGCTCCGCACCTGACCACTCCCCCACTAGCCACTCCCCTCGATACCCCCCTAGCGTGGAGATGACTTGAAGGGGAAAATGGTAAAACGTGAGCATTTGCAATTATTTCAGGGCTTCTATGCCAGAGTTCTGGTGCAGAAGCCATCAGAAAAAAGCCTCGATATATCTATATTTCAATCAAAATTGAAAATAAGGAACTAATATTAAACGAAGAAGAACTAATATACAGCATGGTTATGTGTTCAATAAATGTTTAGTTTGTACAGTCTTTTCCAGCTCACTTTTTAAATAATTAAACGTTTTATTTCTAGAATAAAGTCGATTTTATTCCAGAAACCATCTACTGTACGTTGTTATAGAAAAATGGGTCAGTGTTATCTATGGAGAGGACATTGTACAGGGAGGGGGAGGAGATAAGCTGTGACATCTATTGTCAGTAGTGATGTAATGATGGGTCAATATTATCTATATAGAGGTCATTGTACAGGGAGGGGAGGAGATAAGCTGTGACATCATCTATTGTCAGTAGTGATGTAATGATGGGTCAGTGTTATCTATATAGAGGTCATTGTACAGGGAGGGGGAGGGGATAAGCTGTGACATCATATATTGTCAGTGGTGATGTAATGATGGGTCAGTGTTATCTATATAGAGGTCATTGTACAGGGAGGGGGAGGAGATAAGCTGTTACATTATCTATTGTCAGTAGTAATGTAATGATGGGTCAGTATTATCTTTATAGAGGTCATTGTACAGGGAGAGGGAGGAGATAAGCTGTGACATCATCTATTGTCAGTAGTGATGTAATGATGGGTCAGTGTTATCTATATAGAGGTCATTGTACAGGGAGGGGGAGGAGATAAGCTGTGACATCATCTATTGTCAGTAGTGATGTAATGATGGGTCAGTGTTATCTATATAGAGGTCATTGTACAAGGAGGGGGAGGAGATAAGCTGTGACATCATCTATTGTCAGTAGTGATATAATGATGGGTCGGTGTTATCTGGCACCAATTTAGACAGTCATGTTGTCACTATAGGATGGACATTATGACCTGGTTGATTGGCTGATTGGTCTTTGGGCCAGAATTAAAGAGTTTTATGACATTCGCAGATATTTTTGGATTTAGTCAAGATTTTTTTTTTCTGGTACATAGTAAGAGAAGGAAAAAAGTCATGAAATTTCATTCAGGCTTCATTATTTGAAACAATTGCATTCATTGTGAGAGAACTAAAGCAGATGATTTTGTTTCAGAGAAAGAGAGAAATATGGATCAGCACCAAGAAAAACACACAGGTGTAAGATATTGAAAAATAGACACTTGTGGGGGAAATATTCCAAAACAGAGCAATTACTGTACAGGAGGCAAAGAGGGAAACGAGACATCCCCAGTTTCCCATGGTTACAAAACTCATGGAAAGTCTTTGAGAATGTCTGTCAAAGAGTTTGAATCCCGTTGAACTGTGACCTTTGCATACGGCCTCTATAACCAAGTGACCTTCTGCAACTCATTAAAGCTAATGTAACGTATCATTCTCCTTTAATTGTATTCATCAGCAAATTATAGTCACTTCTCGGTTAGTCATGCAGCAGGGAAGGCCATGGTTCAATGGATCTAATGAGCATCTTGTGGTGGTTTATGTGCCCCTTTATTAGGAAGCTCCGTAATACATGTCATGAGTGAGGACGGTGACTGGAAGCATCTGTAGAGGGCTTTCCACTTAACACTGATGTTTCAGGAAGATTACAAAGGGTTCAACCATTTAGATCAGAGTATTTTACCCTTTCTTTTCCCGCTATGGGATTACTCTTGGACAACCTTGTCGTAATTGACCAAGACATAGCACGGCTAATTGATAGAACAATGAAAACTTCAAAAGCATCAAGAAGCTAATTTATTGCTACATACTTAAAAGGAAGATGTCATTGGAAAACATATTTTTTAAAGAAGTTCCTTTTATTTTTTAAACCAGTTTCCATGTCACTATCTGTACTTCATACAAAAATATGCATTTTTGAATACATTTCATATTTTGAATACTGTCTTATTGCATTGCTGGTAGTTCTGACCAATACCAGGTTATTGTTCCTGGTCAATATCTTGTATTTATGTCAGTGTTTACCTAAGGGATGGCTGCTGGACATTAGCATATGTAGTGCTTTTAAATTGTTTTTATGAATTTCTTTGCTTAATAAAGTTTTCATACTCTTTGCATACATCCTGTCTTGCTTTTGAGGTTTATGACCTCTATATAGATAACACTGACCCATCATTACATCACTACTGACAATAGATGATGTCACATCTTATCTCCTCCCCCTCTCTGTACAATGACCTCTATATAGATAACACTGACCCATCATTACATCACTACTGACAATAGATGATGTCACAGCTTATCTCCTCCCCCTCTCTGTACAATGACCTCTATATAGATAACACTGACCCATCATTACATCACTACTGACAATAGATGATGTCACAGCTTATCTCCTCCCCCTCTCTGTACAATGACCTCTATATAGATAACACTGACACATCATTACATCACTACTGACAATAGATGATGTCACAGCTTATCTCCTCCCCCTCCCTGTACAATGACCTCTATATAGATAACACTGACACATCATTACATCACTACTGACAATAGATGATGTCACAGCTTATCTCCTCCCCCTCCCTGTACAATGACCTCTATATAGATAACACTGACCCATCATTACATCACTACTGACAATAGATGATGTCACAGCTTAAATAATCTTTATTTATTTAGCATCATCATATTCTGTAGTGCCTTACAAATAAGAGGTTATATAACACTTGGATATCTGCCAGACAGCTTCCATCTGAAGCTATCTGCATTTCCGTGGGCACCAAAAAAAGTTCACCCCTTCCAAAAATACAGGAGAAGAATTAATCAGCCAAACATTCTTTAACTTGCATTTATCAGTTGTTTTAGACACTTTTACAATTTGGGGAGTGGCTTACATTACAAAGCCATCTACACGATGGGAGTAACTTAAGGCAAAGTGGGTGTGGTCTAAATGGCTACACTATTATTTAAGCTAATTTTTAGGTGGTGTAATGGGGTATTAGACTATTGAAAGCAATGCCATGTTTGTCAACAGCCATCAGACAATGCAGTAAAGCTGGTGAGATTTAGGGAGGTTATACATGGTCTTACTTTTAGAGAAATGTTTCCTATTGTGATTAGTAATAATGCCTGTGTAATATTACAGTATCATATTTCTACAATAATCATCTTTATCAACTCTGGTGCATTAAAGGGCAAATCCCTTGAAAAAAAATTTAAGGCTGCATTCACACCATTGGGGGTACGTATGTACGGCTGCAAGCTTATGACCGCACTTACGTCCACCATAGACGGCAAAGGGTGCACGGAGCAATACAGTGCAGAACACGTGTGGCACCGTATCTCTCAGTACACGGGGAAAAGATAGGACATGTCCTATCATTCCCCGTGTTATGGCGCCATGCGCCATGCACTGCTATGGAGAGGACACTCCTCCTCTCCATCACAGCAAAGAAAAACTGCTAGTCATTTATTCAATCAGGTGGAGGATCTTCATGGGGTCCTTATCAGGTTGTCAACATGCACACACTTAGCTGGCCTTGTGGTCATTTCAATACTTGCAACTGAGGCATATGATTGAGGGTCTACCGCAGCATCTGTCCTGCATCGGCATGGACAATCCATTTACAAGCCACAGTTTTAATTATTTTTATGTGAAAATATATATATTAGCTTACCAATTGTAAGTGAACCTCCACTTTAGTAGGAATTCAAGTAGCTCTCTCCAATGACCTTCAGGGTCTTCAGACATCCTTTGAACTTTATAGAAATCTAAAGTCTGCATAGATACATTTATATTCTACTTACTCCGACCTCAGTCAGTCCTAAGCTTCTAGTGTAGACACAGAAGAAGGTCAACCTATGCAATATGCAAATGTATGTCATGTCTGGTTTGAGTTTTTGACTCCTCCATGTTGTTCTCTAATAATTACATCAGCCAATTTTTGTTATGAAAAGGATCGTTGTTCTGGTAATGTTTATGCAAGTGGTGTGCGAGCGAGAGCGAGCTGGCGTGCAGAAAGCTGGGTCTTAACGGAGAGACGAATGTGCAGCTTGGGGAAAGTAATGAGAATCCCAGTCTATTTCTGCAAATTCACTTGACTGAACAAGTTGCTCACAAGAAATCCCTTCTCTCCAAATTGCTTTTGAATAGAACCCAGTATCAATATAAGTTAGAAAGAGAAAAAAAGAGGAGTCCCGCCACCAGCGATACAACTACATTAATAATGATTTAACATTGGTAAATACTAAGTCTAGACAGAAAATGATCTATACAAAGGCTCCAGAATTCTGTGAACCTATCTCTGCTGCTATTGACATAGAATTAAGACTCATTTCTTCCATTTAGTTTTATGAACCTCTTGAAAAAAAAAAAAAATGTTCCAGGCTTCTGAGAAAAATAATTTTGACTATATGTCTCCATGCAGACAGCCAGATTCATAACGAGGAAAATATCTTTTTTTCTTTCCTCCCATTTCAAGGCTGAGTAGAAGATGCCACTTGGCATGTCATTGGATTTTCTGTTAATTTAAAACCACATTCAATCATTTCCCATTAAGATATCTAGAAGACAATGGGGGTCATTTACTAAGGGCCCGATTCGCGTTTTCCCGACGTGTTACCCGAATATTTCCGTTTTGCGCCGATTGTACCTGAATTGCCCCGGGTTTTTGGCGCACGCGATCGGAATTTGGCGCATCGGCGCCGGCATGCGCGCGACGGAAATCGGGGGGCGTGGCCGAACGAAAACCCGACGTATTCGGAAAAACCGCCGCATTTAAAAAAAAAATTGTGTCGCGAAAATTTCACTCACCTTCATCCTGGGTAGGCCGGTGTATTTCGAGGCATTCCAGCGGACTTCAGCGCAGCAGCGCCACCTGGTGGACGGCGGAGGAACTGCATTGATGAATCCCGGCCGGACCCGAATCCAGCGCAGAGAACGCGCCGCTGGATCGCGAACGGACCAGGTAAGTAAATGTGCCCCAGTGTCTTTAGCGATAGACTTCTGAGGATAATCAATAGGATTAACAGTACAGGGTTAATAATTGTTCTCTATTGCATTTGACTTAGCATATGGTTGTGTTTTGTATAGTGAGATGTTATTTCAGTTACAGTAATAGTATGTGAGCTGAGTAAATTTCCTTTCACGGAAATTCTTTTAGTCTACTGATGTATCTCTCAAACATGTCTCCACCATTGTTCTACTGGTTTATTTATTTTTGGTGATATCTTTATGAAAACCATATATCCAACATGTATATTTTTCATCATCATGGTCTATTGTATTTCCATCATTGGTCTACCTCTTCTGAAGACCATGTATCTATGCGGGTATCTCTTTCTACACCATTGCTATTGTGTCTCCATCATTGCTGTACTTTTTCTGAAGACCTTGAATCTATGTGGGCATCTCTTTCCAAGTATCAAAGTGAGTACATTTTAATAAATGTCAGAGGCTAGAGAAAGCGCTACTCAGCGCGAAAAGGCCCGTCGCCTTGCCGCACGTCGGCGTCCTGTATTACCTGTATACCTGTGAATAAAATTTGAAGACTGCATCGGTGAGTGCCACGATTATCTTTCTTCTCCTTTATTCATCCATGACTGCTGCCTTCCCGCGCTGAGCACCCCCATGGTCTTCACGTCCCTGCAGTATACCGCCAGTCAGTATTACTCCAAATGGTCCCATCACGCCCAGGACTTTAAGGTGTACGAGGGTAGTGCCAGTACCGCTTCTACTCCGTGGACATTTTAATAAACCATTGTATATTGTGGAGCCACCATTGTCCTACTTTTTTCTGAAGACCATGTATCGACGTGAGTATATTTTACAATACCATTGTCTATTGCAACTCTACCATTGGTCTTTTTATTCTTGGTCTACTTTTCCCTGGTGGTACCTTTGTCTATCTTTCATTGATCTACTTATTCCAGGTCATACTACCTTGTGAGGATCTGTTAATACACCATAGTAGTCCCTGGCTGGGTGGCATGGCCCATGGTATCCCCAGCCCACTGCGATCTACGACATGGTCCACTCCATACCACATGCTGACAATTTGGTGTGGAGGTAACATAAGCGGGGATATAGTTTCTTTTCATAACAAAAGGAGATCCAGCACATCCATACAAACAAAAATCAATTTCTTTATTTATCCAAAAAGCTCAGCACATCTTGTATATGTACACATCGAAACAATAAAGATTGAAGCATTTCAGCATTCTACCTTATTCATGATCTAAAACGTATTTATTACCCAATGTGCCACGGGTTAATGCTTTGCACCGGAACAAACATCTACAAGTAACAGTGAGCTGGAAAACATGTTGATTGGGAAAAAGTTTCCATTACAAGCCATGATTAATTCCACAATGTATCCAAGTGAGTATGTGTTACTACACCATTGTTTACTGTGTCTCCACAATTGGTATCTTTGGGGGGCATCTATTATTCGCTTTCTGCCAGTTTTTTTAAAAGACAATTTTTTTTGGTGCTACAATTTAGCTTCTTTTCTTACACGCAATCCTTTTTTTCTTGCTCAGTTTGGTTGCAGCTTTTGAATCATGACACTTTAACTTCACGTCTGGTTTTCCGACTTTTTTTGGCTCATTTTTTGGTGCAAAATTAGACCTCTAAACCCTAAATGACTTCTAAACCCCTTCATGAATGCGGTTTGACATTTCTGACACTCATTTGTTCTTCTTACAGTCTGCAAAATACATTAGGGCCATGCGCCACAATATAACATCACAATGCAAATCACCATAAAGATTGGGCACCAAAAAGAAACAACTAGCGCTAAAAATAATGATTGCATTTTGTGTCTCCTTAGCTGAACTATTTTGATCATATTCCAGGTGATACTAGCCTGAAGGCCATGTATCTAAGTTAGTAACTCAATTCTATCAAGCAGATTTCTACATGGGACCCCACTTCCCCTGAAAAAAAAATATATACATATTTATAAAATCACACATAAAGTTCTACACTCATACACTCGACACATATGTCGATGCCCAACATCATAGAGTTGGGTGGATATGCTAATGATCAATGTTGCTCTTTGCAGAATAAATGTACTTTTTCTGATAAACATAATAGAATGCTTTAAAGAAATCCCAATGACTGTCGCTGTGTTTTACGGAGCTAATTTCCCCGAGAACGAATTGTACATGGGTGATTGCCACTGGGCACTGCTGAGATAGTGCTCGACGCATGCCAAGCTAAACAGAATGTTTTAACTGATTCTGCTTAGTGGGGGACATCTCCCAAACTAATTCTTAATCTGCCATATGTATCAATCATCATAACCGCCCCAGTGCCCAGGTTTAGAGTCTATGACGGCTTCAATGGCACCGAAAAGGGAAAAATCTGGGATGTTTTTGTGTCTGTAATTAAAGGATATTGCAAACAAACATCAAGGGGTACATTTCTGAACGATGCGTGAAGAGTGAATCAATTTACTACAGATAGTAATGAGGGGCAATGAAGCCAATAGGCAATCCAGAGCGCGCGCATGGTAGGATTCCGCTAGCCACGTGTCACACACCAAAGCAATCCTGTAAATATTTATTTGCTGCTTGGAAATAATTTTTCTTCTGGGGATTTTCTATTTCTGTGGATTCTGGCAAAGTGAATTTTCTTTCACAACAACGCAGCTTTGTATAAATAACTCGGAATTGCTACAATGGATATGACAGTCCCTGAATAGCCTGTATAGTGCAGACATATCATCCCAGCAGTAAACCTAGGAAAATGTGGAAGGCTCGCTTGAATAATTTTTAAGGCAGTTGCTATTGCTTCCCCTCTGTGCATTCTCTACTACTGCCAGGATTCAATGGAGCCAAGTCAGACGCACTCCAGCCAGCAATGATATTTTCATTTTTACATCTGGTGTTATACTGAGATCCTAAATATTAGGACACGGAATGGAGAGCAAGTCAGAACCCTGGAAGAGAATGTGCATCTAAACATACATAATATTGTATTATTATGGTTAAATATATGGTGTGTATATATATATATATATATATATATATATATATATATATATATATACACACATTATATAAATTACATACATATACAGTCATGGCCAAAAGTTTTGAGAATAATACAAATGTTCATTTTTATAAAGTCTACTGCATCAGGTTTTATAATGGCAATTTGCATATACTCCAGAATGTTATAAAGAGTGATCAGCTTAACAGCAATTAATTGCAAAGTCAATATTTGCCTAGAAAATGAAATTTTTTCCCCCAAAACACATTTCAACTTCATTGCAGGCCTGCCTTAAAAGGAGCAGCTAACATCGTTTCATCAGTGATTGATCTAGTAACACAGGTGTGGGTGAGGACAAGGCTGTAGATCAATCTGTCATGATTAAATAAGAATCACACCACTGGACAATTTTAAAGGAGGCTGGTGCTTGGCATCATTGTTTCTCTTCTGTTAACCATGGATATCTCTAAAGAAACATGTGCAGTCATCATTGCACTGCACAAAACTGGCCTTACAGGAAGAGTATCACAGCTAGAAAGATTGCATTTCAGTCAGCAATCTATCGCATCATCAAGGAATTCAAGGAGAGAGGTTCCATTGTTGCCAAAAAGGCTCCAGGGCGCCCAAGTGTTAAAATTTTTTGAGCTTTGGGATTGGGCTACCAGCAGTGCAGAGCTTGCTCAGGAATGGCAGCAGGCAGGTGTGAGTGCATCTGCACACACTTTGAGGCGGAGACTCTTGGAGCAAGGCCTTGTGTGAAGGAGGGCAGCAAAGAAGCCACTTCTCTCCAGAAAAAACATCAGGGACAGACTGGTATTCTACACAAGGTACAGGGAGTGGACTGATGAGGACTGGGGGAAAGTCATTTTCTCTGATGAATCCCCTTTCCGATTGTTTGGAACATCTGGAAAACATCTTGTTCGGAGAAGACAAGGTGAGCGATACCACCAGTCTTGTCTCATGCCAACTGTAAAGCATCCTGCAGCCATTCATGTGTGGGGCGGCTTCTCAGCCGAGGGAATCGGCTCTCTCACAGTCTTACCTAAAACACATGCATGAATAAAGAATGGGACCAGAATGTCCTCCAAGAGCAACTTCTCCCAACCCTCCATGAGCAGTTTGGTGACAACAATGCCTTTTCCAGCATGATGGAGCACCTTGCCATAAAGCAAAGGTGATAACTAAATGGCTCAGGGAACAAAACATAGAGATTTTGGGTCCATGGCCTGGAGACTCCCCAGATCTTAATCCCATTGAGAACGTGTGGTCAATCATTAAGAGACGGGTGGACAAACAAAAACCAACAAATTGTGACAAAATGCAAGCATTGATTGTGCAAAAATGGACGGCTATCAGTCAGGATTTGGTCCAGAAGTTGATTGAGAGCTGCCAGGGAGAATTGCAGAGGTCCTGAAGAAGAAGGGTCAACACTGCAGATACTGACTTGCTGCATTACCTCATTCACTCATTCTGTCAATAAAAGCTTTTGTACCTCATAATATGATTGCACTTGTATTTCTGTATGTGATAAAAACATCTGACAAACCAGAGGGCAACAGATCATGTGATAATATAATATTTGTGTCATTCTCAAAACTTTTGGCCATGACTGTATATATATATATATATATATATATATATATATATATATATTTATATATATATACCTTATATACTCGAGTATAAGCCTAGTTTTTCAGCACAAAAAAATGTGCTGAAAAGCCAAACTCGGCTTATACTCGAGTAAAAAATATATAGGTTTTACCAGGTTTTTGTGGTAAAATTAGGGGCCTCGGCTTATACTTGGGTCGGCTTATACTCGAGTATATACGGTATATATATATATATATATATATATATATATATATATATATATATATATACACACACATATATATGTATGTTCCACATATATAAGTGGAATTGCCACAATAGAACCCTGATCTACATCTGTCCAGAATCAGATAAAAGGGTTTGAAGAGGCTTAGTTCATCAAGATGTGGAACCAACCCAATTCCCTGCTGAGTTCATTCAATAGCAGTGTTGGAGTATACATGTATATATAAAATGTTCCTACAGTCAGCTTTTGATCCTTCAAGTTTTTTGTCTGACGAAGACCCTACTCCGAGGTCAAAAAGCTTTGCTTGTTTTACCCAATAAATGGCATTACCTTATCGAAATGTCCAAATGTTGTATGCTACCATAAGATCCTGTGACCTGGTAATGTGCCATCAACCCTGCATTTGACCATTTTTGCTGTAGCTATACCAACAAAATTTCTATCCTGTCTGACTTATGGAATTCTGAGTTAATTCCATGGGATCGCAGACTAGGCCATCCTCATGGTGTTACTCACTGTGCCCCTTTTTTAGCTGCCCATCCTCACTGACTGGGGACGGGTGGGGGGAGCAGGATGATTCATAACTCCAGATCCTCCCATTCATCAGAGCTCAGTCATGTAAACAAAGGAACACAAAGAGTCTAACCACAGCACAAAAGTAAGTAGGAGGAATGCTGAATAACTTGATGAACCTTCAGGAATTATTATTATTAAAACACTAAAGGAACATGGGCAACATATGTAAGAGAGTGGCCAACCCATTAAATGTTCAGTTTAATCTTGAAGGAACAACACATCTTACATGACCTAAAGAAAGCATCTTGTACATTCCTTGATCACGCACCATGGAGAATCACATGCACATAATAATTCACATTTATGATTATCTTCCCACTGCACAGCTGTGAAAATATGATCAAATTATAATGATCCAATGGAATCTAAGTTTTAGTACCAAGGTGGGTTTTACCCCAAAGGTAGGTAAAAAGCCCTTTAGTTTAACTAGTTTACCAATAAAGCAAAGACTTTTACTTGGAGACTGAGTGTGTCCGTGTGATTCTTAACGGGCATGTATTATACATGTTATGTTTGTATATATATATATATATATATATATATATATATATATATATATATGCATTGTATCTGATTTGGGACACTTGATCAATTTATACAAAGAGAAATTTTTATTCTTGTTGTTGCTTCCCCTGGATAGGAAGAATTGTGGGGCCCAGAGAAGGAGGTCCAATGATAATCCAGCTTTGTGCACACCTCCTCTGTGCTGAGGTGACAGCCTAGGTGCCCACAAAGGTACTGAGTGCCACCTCTGTCATGTGTGCCATAGGTCCACCTCCCCTGTTATAGGGGATAACAATCTGATTTGTGGGGGTCTGATTGCTGGGGCACAGGAATGTGGACCCCATTATCACTAATTGCTGCAGAAGCAGGTCAACATGCGTCCTACCGATCCATTTTAATACTATGGCAGTTTTGGCCAAACATTGAGAAGAATATCTCTAATACTCTTGTAGAAAGTAAATGCTTGAGATATCTTAGAGCTGTGGTCCCCAATTCACCAGTCTCTCTTAGTGTTGTGCTCAATCTGCCTCTTTATTAATTAGTGAGAATGGATGGAGTCCCAGCAGTTGTACCCCTACTAATCAGATTGCTATCTGCTATTCCGATGGTGTAAGACCCAAGGGGTCTTCTCTTTAAGGCAGTTCCAGACATATCTTTCTACGTCACTTCCCATTATAGCCAGATAAATTTTGCATTACCCGTATAATTTTGTCTAATTTTTTCACATAAATAACATGCATTCAGCCGCTGAAAACATCTACAATGTCCCCATGATGACTATTACGACCTGCTGGTCTACGGGGTCACAGAGATGTTCTTAGCGGAATCTTATCTGCTCGTTTTTGTAACACATGGCAATTTTTTCCATTCTATCAGTCTCCACCTGTTCCCTGGTCCAGTGCAGGACTGTGAATGGTATCGGAGGACTGCAGGGAGGCTACGCTTGTCTCTCTGGCTTCAGTCCATCACATGTGTACTGCAGAACTGTGAGCCAGCTGCCGCTGAACCATCATGTTATCAGATGACGAATGGCTTCATATCAGGTGTTTGAACTGACGGGCTGCCCCATCTGCTAAATGATTCGGGAAGTCTGGCCCAGCATGATGAATGGAGAACGTGACAATGCCAATCAGTGTGACCCCCGCAGGTTCCCTGTTACCAGTTCAACAGTCACAATCAAGTATTTCCCTCTGGTCTCCTCTCAGGTCCTCTGATAGATGGGATTTACTGTCACTAAATTGCCATTAGGCTTTGTGATTCCAAGAGAAAAAAAATCGACCAAAGTGGCCCAGAAAATCAATTTTTTTCTTAAATTCCAAAGAGTCTTCGACCGCTCCTATTGTAAATAAAATTTCCTTTGTTGTCTTTTTGTATAAATAAAATAGTAGGTGAAACTTGAAACTCATGAGTACCAAGTACAAAACCTGTAACAGCTCCCCCACCTTCCATATACCATTTATAATAATAATGTGGTAAAGGGGACATTGGGTTGGGTACAAGTGCTACCTACACACCCCCTACTTTATATACAGGTTCTACTGTGTAAGCAATAAATATAGTCAGGTATATGCAATAATTGAAGAAAAAGGAGCAGTGGATGCAAAAAAAATAGTCTGGTATAATGATTTTTTTGGTCTGCTATCAAAGTTTTAACAATTTTGGAATTTTGGTTTCAATAGAACTGGATTCCATTATTTGATATTCCTCAAGCTATAGGATACTACTACTAATGCTGCTCCATCACTGCTCAGTTGTTGGCCATAGCAACTCATCTTCTGGGGTGGGATTTATCACAGCTGAAAACAGGCTTATAAGCAATTCCTGGCACAGATCCGGGAATTGCCACTGCTCCGCCCCCTATGCCGGAAGGGTGGCCTGGGGGAAGTACCGGGCTGTGCAGTGGGCTGGTGTGGGGCATTTCTGTCAAAGCCTGTACCCATTCAGACTCAGAATAGTGCACAATTCTATACCAGCTGAGTTGCCCGTTGGGATTTAGAAACAAGACGGAGCCTCCTGATACATCCGGCAAGTGCCAGGGGGTGAGGTAGCATCATATGATAAATGATAAATGTGCCTCTTGATCCTCTGTGAAAGATTTTGACATACTCTCAGGTAGTTTCAAAAAGTAATCAACCACATGGATTTAGTGGCTTTAACCCAACCAAACTTACATGCTGGTGTGTGACCTCTGAACGGGCCTATTTTTCATTAAAAAGGATTTGTAAAAATATGCAAATGAACCACAGCCGCTCCTGTGTACGTCACAGAAGCCCCTTTTGCCTCCATCGTTGGCTTCCTTCTGCGCTTATGCCCTCCTCCTTCTTCCATGCCAGAGAGCTGGTGATGGAGCCAGAATGTCCTGGTCCATAATTCCACTACCCATGACTTGCCTGTATTATCTCTGACTTCTTTTCTGGTGACAACCCTGAGCTCCAATCAGAAGAAAAGTGCCGGCCTAGGTCTGGGGAACATGAGAGAGCAACGCAGCGGTTCTATGGTTACAATTGCTGCCTTTGCAACATGTCAATGAATACTATCACTCTTCATGTATATGTTCCTATTCTTATAATGCTAACTGTAAAGGGGGGGGGGGGGGGCAAACAATATTTTTGAAAAAAATTGACAAAAACTATATTTTACCTCTACTAATCAAAGCAGAGCGCCATCTGTGTTTAACTCTAATTGAAAAAATAGATGTATCTACCATTAGAGCAGCTAATGTGCCATGGCCATATGTATGTATAGTAGACGGTCACCTCAAGGGACATTGGCCCCAGGTTGAACAGCTGATTCTAAGCAAAGTCCTTCAGAGATAATTAACATAGTGTCATGGTCGGAATAAATGAAGGCAGAGGTATGAATGATCACACCTAAGATCAGTGGGAGCATCTTGCGTATGAGCTTGTCATTTCAAGGGTCATTAATTGAGATTGAAAGCTAAAACAAATTGCTAATAACAAACATTTCCACTAATAGGGTTGAAGGTTTTAAAAAAACAGCTACAATATATGCAGGTCATATAGGACTTAGAGAGGAAACAGAAATAGAGAAAAAACGGGGTCGAAAAGTGAGACGCGCTACATCCAAAGTGTAATATTGATTGTTTTTATTAGAATTGTGACTACGCGTTTCAACACCGTAATGGCGTCTTCATCAGGTCAAACACTGCAGGGAATCCTGCTGTATTTGTGGCAGATACTGTGCTGCCTAGATATCCGAACCACTGTATTCAGTGCAGCAGGGGAAAGGGCTGCGTGCTGTCACTGGCGCGGGATGGATAGAGCCACTATTCAACCCCGTTTTTTCTCTGTTTCTGCACACTACATCTGGATCCACATCCAGCTCCGGGGCTTGACGCTGCAACTCCACTCCAAGACCTCCCTCCCCATTTTGTGCATACCAATTGGCGCCTGGCTCTAGAAAATCCCCCACAACTTTTTCCTTTCCTCCTTAGAGAGAAAACGGGGCAAAATACCGGAATATTTGAAGATATCGGCTTTACTTTAAGCAAGAGAACATCTAGATTTTTATGTTTTCCACTTATTTGTGTTTGAGTATTCTGGTGCCCTCCATATTCTGATCATCAGTCTCCTTCATATTTAATTGACCATAGTATGGATATTAGGGGAATGAATCAGTGATCCTGCGCCCTTTTTCACATGGTTATGTTTTAGCTAGTTAGTCAGTTAGCTAGTAGTTGGAAACCAAAACCAAGAATGGAGTTAGTCTGAAGATACACTAGATGGGTCTACTGCTGAAATTCTGTTGTTTTCCACTGTTAGCCTTTTAGTAAATCCAACTCGACCTGTGGAGCACCAAGAAAATTACTGGTGCACGATACCCCCTTAAAATGTATAAAATCAAGAATATTATAGGTTCAGCATAAATAGAGATAAGATAATCATTCCACCATTGATTTGTTGAAGCTTTGCAAAACTTCTCAAAAGATTTTGATCCAGTCCGGTCCCGAATGACGTTACTCTAATTGTTTTAAAACATTTTTATATAACCGCATGTAGCCCTCTAAAACACACATTTTATTTTATAAAAAGTTCCTATCTCCCTCCATCCATTTTCTACTAAATTTTAAGTTTTAGGGTTCCCCAGGATTCCTCACGCTAACCCTAAACCAAATTTTTGAATAAGACAAAATAGGATATTTTTATTTAAAAAATGTTTTAAGTGACTTGAGGGGGTTTCAATTTCCAGGACTACTGGGGCAACATGAGTTTGTCAGAAGTGATAAAATTTGGATTCAATTTGATACCGAAATATAGGCAGATTTATACCATATAAATAGAAATATTTCAACCCACATTTTTTATATTAGCTGTAAAAGCCCGCTAATAAACACATCTCTAGCCAGGGCTAGGCAGAGAAAAAAAAAAACACCCTGCAACATTGTTGATCCCCTGCACCCTTGTTTATCAGCTGCACCCTCATTGATCCCCTGAACTCTCATAGATCCCCTGCAGCCTTGTTGATCCCCTGCACTCTCATAAATCCCCTGCACCCTTGTTTATCTTCTGCACCCTTCTTGATCCCCTGCACTCTCATTGATCCCCTGCACCCTTGTTTATCCCCTGCACCTTTATTGATCCCCTGCACCCTCATTGATACCGTACACCCTTGTTTATCCCCTAGACCCTTGTTTATCCCCTGCACCCTCATTGATCCCCTGCACCCTTGTTTATCATCTAGACCCTTTTTTATCCCCTGCACTCTCTTTGATCTCCTGCACTCTTGTTGATCCCCTGCTCCCTTGTTGATCCTCGGCGCACTCGTTGATCCCTCGCACCATCATTGATCCCCTGCACCCTTGTTAATCCCCTGTATCATCATTGATACTCTGCATCATTGTTGATCCTCTGCACCTTTGTTGATCCCCTGCATCCTTGTTAATCCCCTGCATCATCATTGATACTCTGCATCATTGTTGATCCTCTGCACCCTTGTTGATCCTCTGCACCCTTGTTGAACAGCTTTTTACAACAACTTTTTGTCCCAGATTATTGTATAAACATTTATAGGAGGTGCTCACCATTTCTGCAATTGTATCAAGTGTGTTCACCAGTAGAGAAGACACATATATACTGATGCTTTTGGCCTTTTGTACATTGCTACAGAATATGTCAGCTCTAGAACAAACAGTTATCGTATAATAAATAAAATAGAGAGTCGCTGTTTTGAGCACTTATTTCACACACTTAGAAATCAACTGCACATAAAATCGACTCAAGAAAAATGGGGAATGAGTTAAGTTTCTGAACTTTCACTCGACACAAAATCGATTTGGAACGATTTTGAAATGAGTCTGCAGAAAACAGAAGCAATTATTCGGCGGATGGTAGAAACCTCTGGCCTTTGTTATTTGCTAGTAGAGATTTGTGAACTGGTGCCAGCTCTTCCCAATGTCATTTGTAATGCTGCCTCCAACTTGCTAATCTGGCAGAGCTTCAAGACAATTAGCATGTGCGGGATTCATGTGTTTATTAGCGGGCGCTCCCTGTAAATATACAAAATGTGGGTTGAGATGTTGTGTTTGCTCTAATCATTGTCATGGTGTTTTAACCCATCACTGGTGTGTAATGTACTCAGGATCCCATTGGAATTCTTATCTTCTTGGCCGAGGAAGGAGAAGACAAGAGTAGTTTGAGATTACACTCTGTAGCCGTCTAATCCATTGTGAACACTAAAGTGATGAGCTATCATTACAACGGGGCTCATTTACTAAGGGTCGGTCGGACGCATTTTCGTCGGGAATATCCCATCGATTTCCGTTTTGTGTTGAATTGCCCCGGGATTTTGGCGCACACGATCAGATTTTGGCACATCGGTGCTGGCTTGTACGCGACCAGGGGCCGGGCCATCAGACAACCCGACGGATTCGGACAAACCGCAGAATTTATAAAAGGATTTGTGTCGCAAGATCAAGCACCAGGAAGAAGCAGGTGAACTGCGGCGGACCTCAGCACGAAAGCGACAGATGCAGGTACACGGGTACACGGGCGCATGAGCTTAGTGAATCATGGTGGACCCGAATCCTCGTCGGACAACACACCGCGGGATCGCGACAGGACCGGGTAAGTAAATGTGCCCCAATGTGACAATGGTCACATGCATGTTATATCTTAGGAAGGGACGATATGGGAAATGGTGCAGGTCTCCCTATTTCCTGGTGGGTTGGAATTATACCCACTGCCAACCACAATCTAGTCCACAAGACTAATCCTCTTATCCACGACAACTGTCAAACTCCCTGAGCTGCCGGCTACCAATTACAATATACAACAACTTGTAGCCACCACGAGACTACTTTCTATAGGAAGTAAAGGGGCTAATAGTAATGTCTTGGGACGTAGGGTAGTGAAAGGGTCCGCCATGACAACCCTAGTATTCTAGAACAATAAATAAGTTAAAGGTTACATCCCAGTCATATAGGGCAGTAAAGTTAGGCAATCAGAATATTCATTACATAGTCCCTGGTGGTCTATTCTTAATTTCATAACAATAGCCTGCTTCCGAATAGATACAAAACAGTTGGCTGGAAATGATCACAGGCTGGTGCATGGTGTAAAAACCTACCCCTCCTGGTGCACTGTTCAGGTCTAGAGGCAGGGGTGTAACTAGGTGAGACGGGGCCTCATAGATGACTTTTGAATGGGGCTCCCTTCCCCTTCAAAAATATACTTATTTGTATACTTATATATGTGAGTTGCAATCACACACATTCATACACACATTTATATACTCATTTACATGCAGCATATACACTCCATATACAAAGATACAGCATAATCATACATATAGGGGCAGATTTATCAAGCTGTCTGAAAGTTAGAATATTTCACAGCTCCCTTTTAAATATTCAGGAGCACTGGTAAAATGAAAGCTGAGCTGTGATTGGTTGATGTGTGCAGCTAGAAATATTCTGACTTTCAAACAGCTTGATAAATCTGCCCCATAGTATATACACACCATGGGGGATATTTATCATATGCTGGCGCTCGTGCAGCCCGATACATACATTTCTCTGTCCTTTCTCAACTATTCATGTTATTTTGCTATATTTGTGTGTTTATTGCAAACTGGTCCAGGATGTAATTATTTTATAATCGGGGTACCATGGTGTACCCAGTGTTTATGGTGATGATGATCCACACTCCATCCCTCATGGACCTATGGCATCTCTAACTGGTTGATTCAACCACTTGGGGTGGAGTTTGTCTTCTGCTGGATTTTGGAGAAGAGCTTTGACCCACCATGTGGTTTTCTGGTACTCTTGTGGGTCAGTACATGATAGAAATCCATGTCTCTATAAGGCATTTAAAGGAAAGTAGATGTGAACATTTTTTTTAGTACTATGTAAATTAACTGCAGAGGCTTCTGGGGCGTGTACTAGCCTGACCACGCAAACGGGAGCTAAGGCTACTTCACGCCCCAGTAGCCTCTGCAGTTAAGCAGGAGGAATCTACCATCAGATCTTCTGCTGATAGTAGATTGCTCATGGTAGGTTTCCTTTAAAGGTTAAATACCGAGGTGGGAAAGACAAAATGTAGCTGAAAACAGATTTTAATCTGTATTGATAATTTATTTTTAATAAGCTCCTTGAAAATAAATCCTCCTTTATGAATTATTCTGTATAGTCACTTAGCAACCCCGAATGGAGCCACGTTGGCAGATCTGCTAAACTATAACTTTCCATTCAAGCGACTGACCTCGCCAAACCCTGAACATCCGAGCTTTGTCATTGTTACAGTCTATAGAGTAGGCTTACTGTATCATTGTCTCTACATCAATTGCTGTGTTACTTTTTTACAAATAAACCAGAAACTGGAAAAAATTGTATAGCGTAGAAGAATATTTGAATAAAACAGTGATAGAAAGTCGTCATGAATATGTTTCTAATATAGTGAAAAAAATCTGGAATCATTAAGCTATTACTTATCAAGGTTTTAGTGAACCGTTATTGATAACTAAGACTTCGTTATTTACACCCTTATACATTTAACATAAAAATAAAAACTTCCATGCCCATTCATTTCGATTGGACGAACCAATCAGAAGGACTCTCGACAGATGAAGCCTGAGATTGAATTATCCTTAGTGATGACTGTTATGTCCAATCCATTGTTTCCTAGGATATATAACCTTACCTGATACACATGAACACTTGACCAATCCAAATGCATTTGTAAGAGGAAAGAAAAGTATTAAGTTATCAATCATTGCCATAGAACTGAATGAAGAGTGTGCATCCAACTGGCCTATAGGAAGGACTCTAGACCAGTGATGGCGAACCTTTTGGAGACAGAGTGCCCAAGCTACAACCAAAACCCACTTATATGTCACAAAGTGCCAACATGACAATTTAAGAAGTAACTTATTGATCCCTGCTGTAACACAGGTTTTAATCATATTGGTGTCCTGAGTTCACCAAAACAATAGAAAGATGGAGAAAGTTCGATTGTAGCTTAACTCCAGGGCCCCTTGAAGAAGAAGAACCAGGAGACCCAGAGCAGGAGCTAAATTGACAATCCACCTCTATCCACACCTTCTTGTTCCTCCTGTAGTCCTGGCTACCACATATGTAACTTTAAAATGGCACTGAGCATGGCGCGTCCTGCGATGTATTGGACCACAGGAGGAAGCCTTGAGTCATATCTGGGAAACTCTGTGTTGCGGTGAAGGCCTAGGTGCCCACAGAAAGGGCTCTGAGTGCCACCTCTGGCACCCGTGCCATAGGTTCGCCACCACTGCTCTAGACACTCGAGTCGGAGAGAGAAGGATCACGTAATGTTGAATGGTATCCTGCCCAATCCATTGTTTCCTAAGTTTGAACCACCATGATACACATGAACACTCAGCCTTTCTTAGCATGCATTTGTAAGGGGAGAGAATAGTAGCAAGTTATCTACTGAGCCATAGATTTGAATGGACAGTATGTGACCAACTGGACAGTAAGGTCTCTCGACAGATGGTGGCGAGGGCGAATGATCCTTCTTTTGATCAGGATAAGGCAAGGAGAACAGCTGGCTACACCAAAAATGTATAAAAGCTACCAAAACACTAAGAATGACTGTTAGATAAACATAATGGGGCAGATTTACTTACCCGGTCCTGTCGCGATCACGTGGTGCGTTGTCCGACAAGGATTCGGGTCTACCGCGATTCACTAAGATCATGTGCCTGAGTTCCTGCATCCGTTGCTTCTGTGCCAAGGTCTGGCGGAGTTCACCTTCTTCTTCCCGGTGCTTGTCTTGTCAAGTGCGTGTCTTGCGACACAATTCTAAATGTTAATAAAATCCATCGGGTTGTCTGACGCATATAAACACTGACTGCAGTATTACCTAAAGGTATTTATATTCACGGCATGGATGATGGATTGTAAATGTAAGTATGCAGAACTTGTCGTACGTGTTGGGGGAGGGGTAGAGCATGGCTAGTATACTCTGCTGGTCATACAGAGTCTGAACCAAAGGTGTAAAATATGTAACGCGTTTAAAACAATTGACAATCATAATCAGTTACAGTCGTGAATGTATTTAAATGCTGCAGATTATCTTCCCCCTTTTTTTTTTCTGGAAGCCATAGAGATATGAGATCCACAGACAGGTAATTAACAATCTAAAGGACAAAAGCAGTTGGAAAGTTAATTATGTGCGATTATCTCACAAAAGAAGGTGATTATGCAGCTGAATGACAAAAGAAAAGTGTTCAATGGAGACAAAAAAATGCCACACTACAAACTGATAGAAGCAGGGCCACCCATTGCTAAATTAGAAGCAGAACATTTCAGTTTGTTGTTTTCTGTATAACAGCGTTTCCAACAAATTTAGACAATGGTGGTAGCTTCAGAGATTAAAACGCGACGCTCTTTTTGTTTTAATCTTCCACATATCTTATCTTTAGGAATCCAAGGTTTTTTTTTTTGTGTTTTTTAAAAGACTGAATATATAGTAATTATTTTTCAGCAGGGTTTATTTCTATTGAATATTTGTCATTTTCAGTTAAAAAAAAGAAAATATTATGTTTTATTTGTATCATAGGATTAATTTAGACAACAAAGTCACATGTATGTACTGTGTATGAGGCCCCATGGTTCTGTTATGCATTGAAGATTAGTGACCTAACAAGGGCAACAGAGAGACATTTTTAGCTGGGGGCAGGTTTCCACAGAAATGGTACTGTATATTACACTTATATTTTTAAAAAAGGTGTGCATGATATGCATTTGGTTATGGGGACGGGGGCATTTCAAATCCTGGTGCTCGTCTGCTCCTGGATCCATCCTCTCATCTTCCTCACTTTTCGCTCCTGGCTCCTCCAGCCCCTCCAATATCTTCTCTCTCCTCCTCCTTCCACCTAATGATATCACAACAGAAAGCTATTCTCAAGCTTGCATGGTGAGCCCTCTCCCACCAACATATGCAGTGGATATGCAGTGCATATGAGAAGTGGAAGCAGCTTGTCCTCGTTGTTCATCCCGGATGCAAGGGATGGGATGCATGTGCACTGAGGATGGAGACGTGGAGAGCTGCCTTCCCTTCTCAGTGCACATGCTTTATGGAGAAGGCTCACCGTGCAAGCCCGAGAATAGCTTGTTGTGGTTAGAAGTCACCAACAGGAAAGGGGTGGTGGAGTGGCAAGCAAGAATAATGGGAGGAGGGATCCAGGAGCAGATGACTGTTAGGATTTGAAATGTGCCTCCCCCCAAGGGAGTGAGCTAAAAAATCTCTCAGGGAGCAAGGTATAGTTTCATATAGTTTATTTCAACAACTATATTGTACATGGAATGAAAAAAAATGTCTGTTTCTTTGGGAATCTGTCCCCAACTAAAAATGGCCCTCTGCTGACAGGTTCCCTTTAACAATTACTACGTAATAATGCATTGAGATAGAGGTATTTCAATGCATTTAAAATTAAAAAAATTTTTTTGATCATTTAATGTCATGTATATTTCACACTGACCACAAAGACAGGGAATAGACTGTTAATTGATGTTCTGTAAAGATAAGTTCATAGCAGTTATCATCATGTACAATCATGAGCAGGATTACAATGTCTATTATAGTTTGTCACATTATTCAAAGCTCATCTTTATGATCACCCTACAAATAAATATCTGTACAGGACACAGATCATGCGCCCAACACCCCAGACTACAGGGGCTGATGTAACGCTGGCTTTGGTGTCTCTCTGTCCGCCGCACTTCTGTACAATGTCAAGGTCACCGTGTTGCAGCCCCGCTGTGAGCCTTAAAGAAATTTGTAGATTACTCCCGGACACCCTTCTACACCTGTAAACTATTGCAGGCAAATCTTTCTACAGGAAGTGGCCTCCACAAAAAGTATAACAACCAAGATTCTGCACTACTGATTCCTGCCGGATGATTTACTGTTGGATTTTGTACTTTTGTACTATTTCTAGGATATGAAATGATTAGAGATGTGCGGACCTGAACGGACAAGAAAGTCTGAACTGAAATACCAATACAAAAAACCAGGCAACATGGAGATAGCCCCCCCCCCCCCACATTGTCTGGTCTCTTTTGATACTTTTTAAGACATATTTCTCCAAGTTGAGACTCATAGGGGCACATTTCCTAAGCAGTCTGCGCCAGAATTATGGTTGCACCTGTACTTATATAGTGTTTGCGACTGCACTATGCAAGTCCAACATAATATTGTGCACAGAAAGGGAGGTTCCGATGCGTGCACTGGCCGGCACATTTATGTTGGCTAATCTGACAGAAATGTGGTGCACGCTCCTAATCTGGTGCACACAGTTCCTGCACTTCAGGCTCCAGTCTTCATGAATGTATCGCCCACTGCACGACAATACAACACGCAGCACAGTTTGCCTTACTATTAGGAAATGTGGGCCAAAGGGTCACATTCGCTCGATCAATCAGGAAGCTTCGACCTCCTGATAAATATGGGTAGCCCACTTTGTAGTACACAGGTGCACTGTGCCGCACAAGCTCTTCTACACCACTTCTATCGGCAGTACAAGCGAGGTGCACCAAAGCCCCGCATTGCCCCACTCCATGCCCACCTTGTGTACAGGGGTAGAGGTTGCAAAAAACACAGCTTGTTTACCTGTTTTCAGGCATACAAGCTTAGAAAAATGTGCCCCCTAGGTGCAGAGACAAGAGATTGGCAAATAATTCAGGAGTTTTTTTGTTTTGGTTGGATTTTTATACGCCAAAAAACAGCTTTACAAGCCTTGATAAATCTCCTCCTATAATTGTTTAACACTGATTTCACCCCTTATGTGTCTAAAATTGTATTTCACACAACCAAATACTGGCACATGAGAATGAGACCCTAATTCCGAGCTATAGTTCATGCGTTCTAAATTTTACAAAAATCCTAAGCTTCCTAAACTTTATACCGTATATACTCGAGTATAAGCCGAGACCCCTAATTTTACCACCAAAAACTGTGAAAACCTATTGACTCGCGTATAAGCCGAGGGCATATGTAGTATACAGCCAGCCCCCATGTAGTATACAGCCAGCCTGCCCCCATGTAGTATACAGCCAGCCCCCATGTAGTATATAGCCAGCCAGCCCCCATGTAGTATACAGCCAGCCAACCCCATGTAGTATACAGCCAACCAGCCCCCATTTAGTATGCAGCCAGCCCCATGTAGTATACAGCCAGCCCCATATAGTATACAGCCAGCCAGCCCCATGTAGTATACAGCCAGCCCCCTGTAGTATACAGCCAGCCCCCTGTAGTGTACAGCCAGCCCTATGTTGTATACAGTAAGCCAAATGTAGTATACAGCCAACCCTATGTTGTATACAGTAAGCCCCATGTAGTATACAGCCAGCCCCATGTAGTATACAGCCACCCCCATGTAGTATACAGCCATCCCCATGAAGTATACAGCCAGCCCCCATGTAGTATACAGCCAGCCCCATGAAGTATACAGCCATTCCCATGTAGTATACAGTATGCTTATCTTCTTTCTTCTCTTTGCTGTAATAGCTGGCAGATCGCCAGCTGGCCAATAGCCAGCCAGCAGATCGCATGGACGCGACTCAGTATTAAGTTTTTTTTTTTATTTGACTTATACATGAGTATATATACGGTACATTAAAGAATCTTGTTGTCTGGCAACAGAAACATATCTACAGCTGTAGCGGACATAACAGTTGTTACCGGGCATGATGGTTGTGGGAAAATATGCATAGGGGCAGATTTATCATGTGTCTGAAAGTCAGAATATTTCTAGTTGCCCATGGCAACCAATCACAGCTCCCCTTTAAAATATTCATGAGCACTGGTAAAATGAAAGCTGAGCTGTGATTGGTTGCCATGGGCAACTAGAAATATTCTGACTTTCAGAAACTTGATAAATCGGTCCCATAGTGTGCAAAGTTTTTTAACATTAAGGCAATAAAAAAACTCCAATAGAAAAACTACCCCAACTAAGTAAGAATTAAAAGTGTTTTAGGCTGCTCTTAATCCCTTATCCGCCACAGTGGGGGTGATGCATCACTGTTTTTTGTCCAATTTCAGTGCAAATGCTTTCCATTGCGCCAAATGAAAGGAAAATTTAAATCCACTTTGACATAGACTCTCTTGCACCAAATTCGATAAACTTGTATAGCTAAGTTTTCACAATAGGAATGAATTCCTGTAGTGCAATTTTCCATTTATGCGTACGTTTTGGTGCAAATTGACTCTAATTGACGTTGTGCTGCAATTTTGATAGTATTTTTTGACAAAGTCACAAAGTCACAAAGTATAAGACAATTATCAGCAGATTTATCAAGGGCATATAAGCCACTTTAAAGAATCTGACGGCAGTGGAGCTCCAAAGACAGACATAGAACTGTCACAAGGCACCTCCTAATGACAAATTCCCCAGTAAATGCAAAGTCACTAGAATATGATGATTTATGGTAGTGTGCCTGCTTTCCTTTACAGATCACTTTGAGGAAAGAAGAATCAGGAGGTTGAATTTTAAATCCTTTTCGTGTCAAGGAAGATAGACTGGTAAAAGAGTATGGCAGTGGTTTCATCTGGAAGTTAAGCATTAGTCTCACGCAGGGTAGAGCATTCCAGAGAAATGATGCAGCACCAGAGAAGTCCTGAAGATGTAAATGTTAGTTTTCGATTAAAGAAGAGAATAATATTTGATTGTTGGCAGATTGATGGGCACAGGTAAGCCAGTAGACTTAGATGAGGAAAGTGCGGAGCAGCACTCTGCACAGCTTTGTGGATAATCGACACTTAAAGGGGATTTCCCACAAAACATGTTAGGACCTATCCACAGAACAGGGTCTAAGTTGCTGATCGTGGGGGTTTAAGTGATAAGACCCCCACAGATCACGAGAGCGAGGGGTCCATGGTACCTTCGTCGGACTATTCTTCAGACCCCTCATCGCTCCCCGAGACTAATGGAGCAGGCAGCAGACACTCCGAGACAGCTTATATGGTATAGTTTTTATAGATTTATTTGTTTTACTATATAATTCAATGTCATGGTGTATATATATATATTTATGTTTCAACACTGCAATTTCATATGTAAAGAATGATACACTTCAAGCCTCACACAAGCCTTACATTACAGGATGGTCCAAAAGGTTTAGGCGTCTGTGGAAAAATTCTAGAAATTAAGAACCTTTTCAAAAAGAGTAAATAGTAACAACAAGCATTAAAATTGTTCTCCATAATTTGTCCTTTATTGAGTAAACGTAATAAAAATAAATAACTAAAAAAAAAAAGTAACAATAGTTCATCTTTAGCAATGAACAAAAAGCAAAGTGTATGAAGACAGAGAATTCTAAATCACGTCCTTATTTGTTGTGACCCCCCCACCCCATCTACCTTCAAAACAGCCATAGCACAGTTTTTGAAGAAACTCAATGATGTTGAGATCAAAGTATTGGTTCGTTGTCCAACTGTACTTCATAATAATAATAATTCCTTTATTCATATAGCGCACACAGATTACGCAGCACTGCACAGAGCTCGCCAAATCGCTCCCTGTCCCCAAAGGGGCTCACAATCTAACCAACCTACCAGTATGTTTTGGAGTGTAGGGGGAAACCGGATGACCCGGAGGAAACCCACGCAAACACGGAGAGAACATACAAACTCTTTGCAGATGTTGACCCTGGGACTTGAACCCAGGTCCCCAGTACTTCTTTTAACACTTTCATTTCTACAAGCATTCCTAGTTTGGAGCAATTTTGGAAATCTGCCTAAAACATTTGCACATGACTAATGTGAGACACTGAAGGGGTTAACTGTGGATGGGCGGTATGTTTCCCCTAGGTTTTTCTTCTATGCAAGGCCTTAGTGCTGAGGTGGGTTTGTCCAGCACCTTGGACACAGGTGATGGGTGCAGACTAATGAGGCTGCATAAATTGACTCAGCAGAGTTGAGTTGGTTGTCTCTCTGTGGAAGGAGGCTGAGAGGACACAGCCCTGACCTCTGTGTCTGGAGCAGCCACGTGATCTCTGTATAGTGTGAGGTAGGGGACTACTTGTATAGTTAGTACCCTGACGGGTAGGTTTTTTTTGTTTGTTTATTCAAATACCTGAATGTAAAGGCTGGTTTATTTTGCTGCAATAAACGCAGGCAAGACCTGTTTGGACTGTATCCTGGTGTCACTGTCTTGAACTGCATCACAGCACCCCGCTACCACGGTCTCTACCGGGCCAAATCTTCCACATATGGTGCTTCGGATTGCGGGCAGTTCAAAAAGACATACACCTGAAGGGCTTGCTACATCCTGCAACATTGCATGGCCTGGGTGAAAGTGCAGGATAAAGCCAAGATGGAGGACTTTATTAAATACCTGCAAGAGGAGGCCAGAGCTAATCGGCAGCAGCAGCAGGAAGAGTCCCTGGCTAATCGGCAGCTGCAGCAAGCCATGCTCCAGCAGCAGGAGGAGAGGTCCCGCCAGCAGCAAGCCATGTTCCAGCAGCAGGAGGAGAGGTCCCGCCAGCAGCAGGAGGAGAGGTCCCGTCAGCAGCAAGCCATGTTCCAGCTGCAGGAGGAGAGGTCCCGCCAGCAGCAGGAAGAGTCCCGAGCCATGTTCCAGCTGATGATGGAGAAGTTTTCTGGCATTATGGCAGCACAGCAAGCGACGACTACTGAGGGGTCCCATACTGGTCTACAAGGGTACCCGGTTGTCCAGCGTTCCGCACGGGCTGCAGTACAAGAGGCTTTACAAAAAATGGCGACGACCGACGACGTGGAGGCGTATCTCACAGTGTTCGAGCGAGTAGCTGAGCGAGAGGAGTTACCGGCTGAGCAGTGGGCAGATGTCCTGGCACCGTTCCTGACCGGCGAGTCGCAGAAGGCTTACTACGACCTGAGTGAAACGGAGGCCCGTAAGTACCCCCAGCTAAAGGCGGAGATTCTGGCTCGTCTTGGGGTCACCATTCAAGTTCGCTCCAGCCGGGTCCATCAGTGGGCTTACTCAGAAAAATTACCCCCACGCTCCCAAATGCATGACCTGATCCATCTTGTCCGGAAGTGGCTACAACCAGAGGACTGCACCCCAGCACAGATGGTAGAGAGAGTGGTCCTCGACAAATTCACCCGTTCTCTGCCCTCTCGGCTCCAGCGGTGGGTTGGACAGGCCGGTCCCACAAAAGCTGAGGAGCTTGTGTCCCTAGTAGAGAGGTATCGGGCTACGGAGGACCTTCTACTTACCTCTCCGACACGAAGCAGTGCCAGTGACAGGGTCACCAAACCAGCTGGTAAGACTGCTACTGTGGAAAAGGGGAGACATGTCAGGTTGGGAGGGGGTTCATTGGGGGGCGTGGATACCCAGAAACCCAGTGAGGCTCGTGACAGAGGTCATGGCCGTATCCAGTGCTGGCGGTGCCATGAAATGGGCCATATTGCTGCCAACTGTCCACTGTCAGTGGAGCCAATGGACTGCAACCAGACCCGGCGAGTGTCGCTGTTTGCCCGGCCAGTTCTGGCGGCTGAGTCAGTAACGGATGCAGAACCCCAAGTATGCATGGTCACAATCGGTGATCACACAGTGGAAGCCTTGCTAGACTCGGGGAGTCTGGTCACCCTGGTGCGGGGAACTTTGGTTGATCCGGGACTATACAGTGGGCGGAGAGTGGGAGTGTTGTGTATACATGGGGACACTCGCGAATATCCCACTGCTGTCATCAACCTACACACCCCTTGTGGTACTGTTACCCATGAAGTGGGGGTGGTGGGGACCCTTTTTCATGAGGCTATTATCGGCAGAGACTTACCGGTGTTTTGGGACCACTGGAGACGAAGACCCACCTCAGGTGCTGTTGCAGATAATGGACATCAGGTATGTCCGGCCTTGGCCCCTGAACCCTTTGAGGCCGATGTACCCACACCAGCAGTAGGGGTGACCCCATGTGATGAATTCTCTCCCCTAGAGGTCCTAGCTGGTGAGGTCGAGGGCCACGAGGAGGTGGCCGACATGCTGGACCTTGAGATTTCCCGTGAAAATTTTGGGGCTGCACAGCTACAGGACCCTACCTTGGTTAAGGCACGGGAGAATGTTAAGGTGATAAATGGGGTACTCCAAATACCAGGGGCTGATAAAATATACCCCCGAATGGTGATTATTGGGGAACTGTTGTACAGGGTCGACCAGATACGGGGTGAGGAGGTTGAGCAACTGGTAGTACCCCAATCTCACCGTAGGCTGGTGCTAGAGTTGGCACACAAACATGTGCTGGGAGGGCACTTAGGGGCTGAGAAGACCCGAGAGAGGATCCTGCAGCGATTTTTCTGGCCCGGGGTGTGGGAGGAGGTAAACCGGTATTGTAGCTCCTGCCCTGAGTGCCAACTTACTGCCCCGGTCTCCCACTTCAGGAGTCCTTTGGTCCCCCTACCAATCATAGAAGTGCCCTTTGAACGGATTGCAATGGATCTGGTTGGCCCCATAGTCAAATCCTCCAGGGGGCACCAATACATCCTAGTTATCCTGGACTACGCTACGCGGTATCCCGAGGCGATTCCATTAAGGAACACCTCCTCCAAAAATATTGCTAGGGAGCTGTTCCAGGTGTTCTCCCGCACAGGCCTCCCCAAGGAAATCTTGACTGACCAGGGTACCCCATTCATGTCTAGGGTAATGAAGGAGATGTGCAAGTTACTACAGGTAAAACAGCTCCGCACCTCTGTGTATCATCCTCAGACAGATGGCTTGGTCGAGAGGTTTAATAAGACCTTGAAGGGGATGCTTAAGAGGGTGGTCAGCAAAGATGGGAAGGACTGGGATTGTTTGTTACCCTATTTGATGTTTGCCATACGGGAAGTTCCCCAGTCCTCCACGGGTTTCTCACCATTTGAGCTGTTATATGGCCGTTCCCCACGTGGGCTTTTGGATGTAGCCAAGGAGACCTGGGAACAGGAGAGGACTCCCCACCGTAGTGTGATAGAACACGTCTCCCTTATGCATAGCGGCGGTAATGCCCCTTGTAAAGGAGCACATGACAAGGGCAGAAGAGGCCCAGTCTAGGGTCTACAATAGGTCAGCCAGACTCAGGACCTGTAACCCAGGCGACAGAGTGCTAGTTCTGGTGCCCACCGTGGAGAGCAAGTTCCTGGCCAAATGGCAAGGACCATATGAGGTCATGGAGAGAGTGGGGAAGGTAACCTACAGGGTATCTCAGCCGGGGAGGAGGAAACCCGAACAGATATACCACGTGAACCTCCTAAAGCCATGGAGGGAAAGAGAGTCCCTGGTGGCCAGGGGAGTAGAGAAGGCGTCTGTCTCCAAGAAGGGGACACCGGAGGTAGGTGTACCCGATGCCAAGGTGCCTGAAGTACGGATCTCGGAGTCCCTCTCCAGGGCCCAGATTCAGGAAGCGAAGGAGTTTGTGCTCCGAAATGTAGATGTGTTCTCTAAGTTACCGGGACGTACTTCAGTCATCAAGCATGACATCATAACCGAACCCCACATCCGGGTACACCAAAAACCCTACCGGGTCCCTGAAGCGCGCCGGCTTGCCATATCCGAAGAAGTCAGGCAGATGTTAGACCTGGGGGTTATCGAGGAATCTAAAAGTGACTGGTCGAGTCCTATTGTGTTGATTCCCAAACCTGATGGTTCCCTACGGTTCTGCAATGATTTTAGGAAGTTGAACGAGGTGTCCAAATTTGACTCCTATCCCATGCCCAGGGTTGACGAGTTGATAGAACGACTTGGACAGGCTAGGTTCTTCTCCACCCTTGACCTGACGAAAGGGTATTGGCAGGTACCCCTGACTGACAGGGCTAAAGAGAAGACCGCTTTTGTTACCCCTGATGGGCTTTTTCAGTACGTGGTACTCCCCTTTGGGCTACATGGGGCTCCCGCCACATTCCAGAGGTTAATGGATCTCGTGCTAAAACCTCACCGGAGTTATGCCTCGGCCTACTTGGATGACATCATAGTCTATAGTAACGACTGGGAGAGTCATCTAGCCAAAGTACAAGCAGTGGTAGACTCCCTGAGGGCAGCAGGGCTGACAGCGAACCCCCAAAAGTGTGCACTGGGTCTGGAAGAGGCCCGTTACCTGGGGTACCGTATTGGGCGAGGGGTCATCAAACCCCAAGTAAATAAAGTAGAGGCGATCCAGCAGTGGCCACGACCTTTGAGCAAGAAGCAAGTGAGGGCTTTTCTGGGCATAGTGGGCTATTATCGCCGATTTATCCCCGATTTTGCGACAATAGCGGCACCCCTGACTGACCTGACTAAGGGTAGCAGGGCGGTGATGGTAAAGTGGAGTGAAGAGGCTGAGGGGGCGTTTCAGCGACTTAAGACGGTTTTGTGTGAGGGACCGGTACTGATCACCCCTAACTTCACCAAGACCTTTATTGTACAGACTGACGCTTCTGACGTGGGCTTGGGGGCTGTCCTGTCCCAAGTAGTGGGGGGTGAGGAACATCCTGTAACATTCCTGAGCCGCAAGCTCACACCTCCTGAAAAGAACTACAGTATAGTTGAGAGGGAGTGCTTGGCGATCAAATGGGCTCTGGAATCCCTGAGGTATTATTTGGTAGGGCGGCAGTTTACACTAGTGACTGATCACTCTCCCCTAACCTGGATGAGTCAGGCCAAGGAGAGGAACGCCAGGGTCACAAGGTGGTTCCTCATGCTCCAGAATTTTAAATTCACGGTGGAACATCGAGCAGGAAAGCTGCATGGGAATGCCGATGCCCTATCCCGTACCCACTGTCTGATGGCCAAAAGTGTTCGTCCCCACAGGGTCAAACAGAGGGGGAGGGTATGTGAGACACTGAAGGGGTTAACTGTGGATGGGCGGTATGTTTCCCCTAGGTTTTTCTTCTATGCAAGGCCTTAGTGCTGAGGTGGGTTTGTCCAGCACCTTGGACACAGGTGATGGGTGCAGACTAATGAGGCTGCATAAATTGACTCAGCAGAGTTGAGTTGGTTGTCTCTCTGTGGAAGGAGGCTGAGAGGACACAGCCCTGACCTCTGTGTCTGGAGCAGCCACGTGATCTCTGTATAGTGTGAGGTAGGGGACTACTTGTATAGTTAGTACCCTGACGGGTAGGTTTTTTTTGTTTGTTTATTCAAATACCTGAATGTAAAGGCTGGTTTATTTTGCTGCAATAAACGCAGGCAAGACCTGTTTGGACTGTATCCTGGTGTCACTGTCTTGAACTGCATCACAGCACCCCGCTACCACGGTCTCTACCGGGCCAAATCTTCCACACTACCTATTGACTTCAATGCAAAATGTATAGTTTGAGCACTATGGACCAATTGATATAAAGTCCCATTGAATATCACATACATAGCCACAGATGTTTAAAGGATTTTCTAGGCTTTCCTAGTTGGAAGCCTCGGTAGTCACGTGACCGTTCTGGCCAACCAGTGGTAGCGTTGGTCACATAAGCAGAAAACGGTGACAACTGAATGACCAGAATATGCATTGTGGGAATCGGGAACTTTATTAGTGAAAGTAGTTTTAAATCTGTTCTTCCAGCCCCCTGGCAATGTTAGGATACTCCTTTAATATTGTATAGCTGAAGGGATAGGCTTACAAATAGCACGAGGGATATCTTCACAATATTAAACTTCGAAATCTAAAAAAAAACATTTCATTATATAGTAAATAAGGCAGGTTAAGGCTAATTTTTCTGTAACCTAACTGTACATTGTAGATGGGGCAGCGCCAAATTTGGCTTCACTACCTTCCACAGTTTGAAAGCTCAGCTGTTTCACTACGAGAATTGGCTGCCAAGTCTACTCAGTATGTGCACATTTATTATGCTTATAATTAATAGGCCCTGCGCTTGCTAAATTTTTGGAAAGCAACTCACAGCCTGCCCAGGTAATGCCTTCTGACAACGTTTTGAAGAATGATTATGTCATTTGGCAGAGTTCTAGCAAAAAGTTGCTTTTTTTGTGTGTGTGTAATGCATAGCCCGCCATATGGCCAGAGAGAAGGCTCAGCCGGATTCCACAGGCTCGTATTGGAGAGTATCCCACAGCACTTGGAAAAGAATACGGATTTCTTGCCAAAATGTGGACTCTGTTAATCTCCTATTATTGTGAGGAAACCAATTCATCTGTATTAATTATAAACAAATTTTAATGACTTCAGTAAAAGCTCATTATGTACATATTGGTTGCCAACCCAAGTGTTTGAACCCTGTAAAGCTTTTAACGAAAAAAAAATTAGGCTTACAAATAACAGTAATTTCTTTTTATTGAACGGGATAAACTGATAACATGTTTTTTGCCTGCATGTGGCCGCATTCTTCACACTTCGACGTTATTCCTATAAGAGATGACAGCTAGTAAAATCCTGTGATTTGCATTCAGTAAAAACAAATGGTAACAGGCAGCGAGGAAATCTTGTGGGATAATGCAGAATCAGTAGCACGTTAATTTACTGCATTGATAGAAGCAGCATGGGAAGGGTATGAATGTATATAGAGACTTCCATACTATTATATTCAGCAATTTGTACATTAATGTATTTGGTGTTCTTAAAAAGACTTTGCCGATCTCTACGTTCTCTTACTGGTTGCCTCTGTGCTGCTGAGTATTGCACATGCACCACCTCTGGCACCTGCTCTCTTAAACGACAGCTACAATAAGGAATCTACCTATTAAGGTAGACCCGATGGTAGGTTCCTACTAGCATCCTAAGCTCTAAACTATAACAGCTCCTAACCTGATCTAAACTTACTTGCAAACTTTCGGAAGAGGCTCCTGGGATGGGGAGTAACCTCAGCGGGCTGTGGGAGCAAAGGCTACTCCATGCTCCAGTAGACTATGATCCTTCCGCATTGGTGCAATCTTGGTATACAGCTTATTCTTGCACCCATCTATATTCATGCCACCGGCTTCCTTAAGGTCTGCACATGCGCAGTAGCCCCTGCTCAGTGTCAGCAGCAGAGCACAAGTGAATCACAAGCTCAAAGAAACCGTCAGCATGAATACAGCCTGTGCACAAGCAAGTTGTAGTTAGATTTAGTTAGATAAAGTTTAGATCAGTTTAGGAAGTATTAAAGAGTAACCGTAAAGATTTTTTATTTTTCACAAATCAATAGTTCTTGGGATGTAAAACAACTTGCCTATTATCTCTGTTACCCATCTGCAGTAGTTTCTTTGCTATCCCCCTCAGATGACCTCATTGCTGCAATAGCTGTTTCCTCTCCCTTTGTGATAAGCCTTAGATTCACCCTTCACCACTGACTTTGCTTCTTCTGCCGACCGTTATGGGACTTAAAGTCTATCTATGTCCAGAGAGGGCACAGGTACAGCTGAATAACCAGATGGTCCAGGAAACTATGCCAGCAGGCAGAGTGATGGTGTCATCATCTGTCAGCATCACAGCACAGAGTAAGATAAGAAGAGGAGAGCTGCTGGGGAACAGGGGACAGGTGAGAATGTGGAGTTAATTTTTTTTTAATTAATTTGAAACGAGAAAAATAGGAAGAGTGGGGGGCACAATATGGGGGGGATAAGAAAAGTCTCACAATATGGTGAAATATGGGGGCCCGCAATATAGGGGGATATGAGAGGGTCTCCACATTAACGGGGGTATGAAAGGGGGCTCACATTATGGGGGTATGTTAAGGGGCCCACATTATGGGGGGTTTGAGAGGGGGCCCACATTATGGGAAGATGATGGGCAACAATATGAGAGGGAGATAAGAGGCCACAATATGATGAGGAAATGAGAGGTAACAATATGAGTGGGGGATGAGAAGAGGCCACAATATGAGGGGGAGGTTAGGGGCCACAATAGGAGTTGGGAGAGGGACTGATGGCTTTCAATAGATCATACCTAATGCTGGACCTTACATCCACGTTCACAAGATTGAATTAGATTTTAGGCGCATCTGGGAAATCTCCTCCCTGACAGTCTGTACTATGCCGTTTTCCTGTGTAGTTTGCAGAGGGCACCATGATTTGTGGAGCACGTTCTTCATGAATCTGGCGCTCCCTGCACTGCTCCGACAGAGTGCAACAACGTTTTTTTGGTGCACCTTCAACATAGGGCGTGCAACACACTTCTGTTAGACTCTGCATGATAAATGTGCAGCACTTCTGACTCATTATAATAATTTTAAAACTGGATTTGATTTTAAATATAAGAAGATTACCACAGTCACAGTCTGGATCTCTGAGTACGTTTCCCTGGTTTAACATACTGGATTTTAATGGTAAATTTCCTTTAATGTTGTTACCAAATAGAACCCATCATCCCCTCTACTACAAGGGAATATTTTTTGTACCAAAAGTCTCCACCTTTCTCTGTTTCTCAACTTAAAGGAAATCTACCATCAAAATCAAGTATGGATAAACCAGGGACACTTACTCATAGATCCAGTGGACTGTGGTAATCTTCTTCTGTTTGTTATCCATGGCCTCTTTCCTTCTAAAATCAACTTTTAACATCATGCTAATTATACTGGAAGGCTCTGGTGGGTGTTTCCAAAACCCCTCAATGTTGTATCTTCACAGGCAGTTACAATGAGCAGAACCTGTCTCCCCCTCCCCCTGCTCTCTTCCTCCCTCTGCCTGTGTGACTTAGCAGAAAGTGCAGGAAAAGGAAAAACCTGCTCTGCTCATTGTAACAACCTGTGAATATGCAGCATTGATGGGCTCTGGAAACACCCTCAGAGCCCTTCAGGATCATTAGCATGAATAACAAATATAAGATGATTACCACAATAACAGTGTCTGGATCTATGAGTAACTGTCTCGGGTTTACTGAGGTTTCACTTTGATGGTCATCAATTTTGAAGTCCTGAAACATCTATTAGAAGTTAATTGAAATTGGGAGTATAATAACAGGGACCTGCTTACTTATCCAAGACACCTCCTTTCCTTTTCCTTTGCATTTTTATTTGGTAAATCTCCATTGTGTTGGGAAACCGAGCGCAGCATAGACGCAGGTGTTAGATATGAAAGATGATCTTTAGAGCGTTTCTATTGTTGACGGTGCACCGGCCCCTTCCTATGAACAATCCCTCGGCCTCTGGCTGTTTTCTAATTTGTAAGGACTCGACGTGCGCCTTTAATTTGTTTAGGAAAGTCAATGGCCGTGTTTACATCTCTGTAAATGTTATTAGTAATGTGAGTAGGACTGTCTCTCGACAGGGAATGAAATGTGAGCCTGGACGTATGAGGGAGAAGAGTCAGGCGGAGGGAGATCAGAGATGTTCCCATTTGTGTTGCAGATGGCTTCAGCATCTCTCAATACTAGACCCATTTCCAAGGTCCTATTATTGTCTTTCGGAGATCTGGCACCAGAGACTCGGAAGTAGTCATTGTCCACGATGCTCTTAGATGTCTTCTCCTTCCAGCTTGTTTTGGTAAACAGTTTTTATGTGCGTTTATTTTATTACTTATAATGGAGCTCCAATTGTATATTGCAGGTGGCAGCACAGCAGGTGTGGATCTTAAGGAACCATGCGACTGTGTTTGTAGATGTCTCAGCAACGGTTTCCCTTCCACAACGGTTAATGCAATTCTTATTCCTTCCAGGAACCACAACTGTAATATATTTCCTGCTCTTTGCAATTGATGCTGACGGCAAAAGAAAAGTATCATTGCTCGGTTCTATAGAGAAGGATGGAGTCTCTTAATGCGTTCATCGCTCATTCGAGTGGAGCTCGCTAATAATTATCCTCCTTGGCAGCAGAACAGACTGAATGAAGGGAGTTAATATCTTAATCATAAATTAATGATCATTTCAATTGCTGTAATTTAAAGCACCATAGAAAACAAACACGAATACCAGGTTGTATTGGGGCTATATGTAGCCTATAACAACACGTCTCCTATCTTCATACTTGAAGCCCCGGTGGGATTTTGACCACTGATTTTACATGGCCTTTGCATGAAGAGGTGCTGGAGGGAGTGCAGAAGTGTATCTTCTAAGAAGATACATGTATTCTTAATAGTACATGATGTTCTGGTGGACCAGGAGCTGAAAGGGAACCTGTCTTCACATTTGTTCACAAATAAAGTTAGTGGCAGGTTCCCATAGAGCCCCAGTAGCTAACTGAACCCCTTCTTTTAACTAAAAATGGTTCCCCTCAGATTCCCATATATTCAACTTTATAATATTACCTGGTTACCAAGGATGTCTATAGCCAGTCGAGGTGGACGTGGCCTCCTCGGGCTGAATCCATCAGCTCCTCCCCATGTTTTCTCTGCATCTGTTATGTCATGTGACCAGGTTGACATCATCGCAGGTCCTTTGGCCTGACATTAGCAAACTGTACACGAAACATATATATATCATGAAGTCACAGCATATTATTTCACATTAAATCACAGCAGCCGGCATGGAGAGAAGTATAAGTCCTTGCAGGCATGCTGGGATTTTTAGGCATGGGGTACAGTTTTCTAATATTAAGGCTGAGATGATATCACCCTGTCAAATGATATTAGGTCAAACCCCTCGACTTGCTCTATAGATCTATAGAAAAATGTGATGACAGGTTCCTTTTTAAAGATAATTATCTCAAGATATACAGCCTATTGTTTATTCATTCCCTAATTTTAGAAGCCATAGATTAGAAATTAGAAATTTCCTTAAAGGGCTTGTCCCAAGCATTTGTGCTATCCACTACCCACGGAATAAGGGATCACTAGCTGATCGCTGAAGGTCCAACTGCTGGGTCTCCTTACAAAAATGGGACACCAGCTCTCTAGAGAACAGAAATCCAGTCCTCACTGATGGGTGAAACATCAGGAAAAGCATGTGCCCTGCCGCTTCACTCACTGTCTGTGGGAGTGGTTGGAGAAAACCTAGCACTGACCGTGGCTATTTCCATCATTCTCATACAACTGAAGGGTAAAGGCTCCACCAATTAGTGAGAATGGGATCTTTATTCTCTGGAGAGCTGAGGATCCCGTACTTTTTATGGTGGGTTTTCAGCAGTTGAGCCCTCACCGATCGGCTTAAATACTTGGGACGACCCCTTTAACACTGAGTTTCCCAGGATACCACAGCTTCTGCATACCTATTTTTAGACCCATAGAAAAGTCCTTAACCCAATGGGGCAGATTTACTTACCCGGTCCATTCGCGATCCAGCGGCGCGTTCTCTGCGGTGGATTCGTGTCTGGCCGGGATTCACTAAGGCAGTTCCTCCGCCGTCCACCAGGTGGCGCTGCTGTGCTGAAAAGCATCGGAACGCACTGGAGTTCACCGACCCGGTCTGAGTGAAGGTAAGTGCAAGCTCCGCAACAGATTTTTTTTTTAAAATGCGTCGGTTTTTCCGAATCCGCCGGGTTTTTGTTCGACCACGCCCCCCAATTTCCGTCCCGTGCATGCCAGCGCCGATGCGCCACAATCCGATCGTGTGCGTCAAAATCCCGGGGCAATTCAGGGGAATTGCTGGGAAACGCGAATCAGGCCCTTAGTAAATGACCCCCATTATGTCACAACAAACAACCACAACACAACATTTTGTGTATTGATTTCTCACTTTCCACATTCCAAATATCTCTTTTATTTTTAAAATTTCCAAGCGTTCTTGAGGACTTGTTTTTCGTGCTACTGGCTCCATTTAATATTTCAAGCAATGTTGTGGAAAGCTGAAAAAATCCAAATGTGGTAAAATTGCCAAAAAACACAATTTTAACAGGATTTCAATTCACAGATTTCAATTTGCTTTCCAAATTACACATCTCCATTATTCTTTGAATGATTCCAAAGAATAAAATATATGTACTGTAGTTTCGGTTTGCCCTAAGGGAAATCTACCATCAAAAACTAACACAGGGGCTCTTACTTACTCATAGATCCAGGCACTGTGACTGTGGCAATCTTCTTATATTTGTTATCCATGGCCTCTTTCCTTCTAAAAATCAACTTTAAAAATTATTCTAATGATCCTGGAGAGCTCTGGAGGACATTACCTCTCCACTGTAGCTCCACAGGCTGTTACACTATGCAGGAGCACTTCCCGATCCCATTGTGTCCTGAAACTCATGTGCTGCAGTGAGATTACATCAGACAGAGGGCGGGAGAAGCGCTGCGGGAGCATGGGAAGGGTAAGACAGCGTTACAGCCTATGATGCCAAAGCAACACCCTCCAGATCCCTTCAAGGTCATTAGCATAATTATAAGTGTCCCTGGTTTATCATGATGGATTTTGATGGTAGATTTCCTTTAAAAATTAAAAACACTTTGCAAAAAAAATGTCTTTGCATATGTCTTCGCCATATTCCTGCAAATGTAACTATTTAAGACTTCAACATACAGACTTGTGAAAGATTCATATTTTCCGGGATCGGCTGATGATTTCATTGACACAATTTCCGGAAATGCACAAAGTTTTGATTACTTTTTATTTACGGTAAATATTTATTAATGACAAAATAGGTCATGATCAGCGGACGATCGGTGGGGTTTTTTACACTTTTTTTTACAAATTTCGTTTTATACAACGGTTCATTATACAAATAAAAATCTGTGTTGTAGAGGACTAAAGGGGTTATATACCAATTTCCAGGACAATTGGATCAACATCAGTTCTGACTTACGTGACTCTGACCTGAACTGAATCTTTTGAAGCTTCTATGAATTGAATCTTGTTCCTGATTATTCTTGCATTTTCTAACCAGTACTAACAGAATTTGACGGATGTATTGACACCCCACTATGAAAAGAAAAAATGGCCACACCCATTTGTCAATTTTCTCATGAATTACTAGGATAAATAACAGAAGAATGACACAGGGTAGAATTATTACAAAATATTCTCTTTTTTTTTGGATCATGATATACTAAAGAGCCCAATATTTCTCACAGGCGCGGCCACCCCCATGAGATCCAATAACATTCCTAACGTACTGGTGATAATGTCCCCATAATGTACTGTCAGTGTTATAGATAATTCTAGTCCTCCAGCCATGTATGACCACAGCTCTCCCTCTAGTGTGAAGATGCCAACTCTCACAGCGCAATCTACAAATTTTCTTTGTGGAGAAGGAGGAAGCGGAGGATGGGATATCCCTTGTTGCCTGGAAACTAGTGCAACAGCTGATCCTAAACCTTGGTGTCCATTCTTCCTGCATGATGACAGGGGTGTTTTATAGACCCGGAGGCCACTGTGGGAAGGTGGGCATGGGCAGCATGGAGTCAGGGGAAATATCAATCAGACTCCTGATGAAATCCTGAGCACTCACTGTGTTTGTGCAGTGCGGCCGCCCTCAAAAGATAGGGCAGGTCCTTTGCTAGTTCTACGCCAGGTCTTTCTAAGGATAGAATTGTGCTGCACCAGTTGCTTCCCACTCCACTGCTGGAGACAGGCCCTCTTTATCCATCAATGCCCACTGGCACATAAGCCCTGATGAAATCCTTCCTGTATAATCTGCTCTGCTCCTGCTCTATAACATGCTGCCTGCAGATAGGACACTATGTACAATCTGCTCAGCTCCTCCTGCTCTATAACATGCTGCCTGCAGATAGGACACTATGTACAATCTTCATGGCTCCTACTGCTCTATAACATGCTGCCAACAGATAAAATACTGTGTACAATCAGCTCAGTTCCTGCTCTATAACATGCTGACTGAAGATAGGACACTCTGGACATTCTTCTCAGCTCCTCCTGCTCTATAACATGTTCCCTGCAGATAGGACACTATGGGGGTCATTTACTAAGGGCCCGAATCGCGTTTTTTGACGGGTTATCCAAATATTTCCGATTTGCGACGATTTTTCCTGAATTACCCCGGGATTTAGGCGTACGCGATCGGATTGTGGTGCATCGGCGCCGGCATGCTCGCGACGGATTTGGAAAAACCACCGCAAAAAAAAAAGTGTCGCTTCACACGCACTTACCTGCACCCAGCGTAGGATGGTGAAGTTCAGTGCATTCCGACGGACTTCAGCGAAGCAGCGACACCTGGTGGACATCGGAGGAACTACCTTAGTGAATCCGGACCCCAATCCCCCGCAGAGAACGCGCCGCTGGATCGCGAATGGACCGGGTAAGTAAATCTGCCCCTATGTTCAATCTTCTCGGCTCCTCCTGCTCTATAACATGCTGCCTGCAGATAGCACACTATGTACAATCTGCTCAGCTCCACCTGCTCTATAACATGCTGCCTGCAGATAGGACACTGTACAATCTTCTTGGTTCCTCCTCCTCTATAACATGTTCCCTGTAGATAGGACACTATGTTAAATCTTCTCAGCTCCTCCCGCTCTATAACATGCAGCCTGCAGATAGGAAACATGTTCAATCTTCTCGGCTCCTCCTGCTCTATAACATGCTGCTTGCAGATAGGACACATGTTCAATCTTCTCGGCTCCTCCTGCTCTATAACATGCTGCCTGCAGATAGGACACTGTGTACAATCTGCTCAGCTCCTGCTGCTCTATAACATGCTGCCTGCAGATAGGACACTGTGTACAATCTGCTCAGCCCCTCCTGCTCTATAACATGCTGCCTGCAGATAGGACACTGTGTACAATCTGCTCAGCTCCTCCTGCTCTATAACATGCTGCCTGCAGTAACCTTTACCAAACACTTTCCTGTACATGGTGATGACTGAAATGTGTTTTTGCGTGATAAATCATGTGTCAGCTGGCGCAGTTGAAAGATGAATTTGGCACAAAGCAGGAAAATCAGTGCGTTTCAGAAAGTCGCAAAAAAGGTGCAAATGCAAAGCTTGTTTAAAGAACTGGGGGTTCGGAATTCATTCAGATGCTGGTGCTCATCCGGCATATTATAGTATATACAGTAGTAGTAGTACTAATAGTAGTAGTACATATGTTAGTGCTTATAGCACCTTCCATTATTGTACATGACCTCAGGGACCTCCAAGACGAAGTTATAGTTACACTATTGTAACCCGAGTGAAAACATCAATACTTTAAGTTTATTGCCCCTTCATCTCACCATGACTTTGCTCTTCAGTAAGTATCCAACACCAAAAGGCCCCGTCTATAATGGAAGTGTTGTTGCCGGAGGGGGCAGAAAGTTAATGAATGACCTCTGCCTCATATTTGTACATCAATTCCATGTTCTGTCTTTGATCATCCAGAAAAACAATGACGTCTATTCAACGGACTGTAATGTCCCCTCTCAGGGACCCCCATGTATGAGCCCAAGGTTCAGTTAAAAGTTGCTGCATCCCGACCCTATAAAATTTACTCAGAAACGTTGAATATTTCAGAAGTGTTATTATATATCATCATATACCTATTATCTATCATCTGTCTATTTCACCATGGATCTGTGTGTCTTTCATGCATCATGTCTGTATATATATCCGCAATCTATAACATTATCATGACATGAATTACATCCATATGTATCTTTGTTACTATCAAGTGAACTCTTAAATATCTGCCATCTATCTGTCTCTCCATTATCTATTCATCACATAAGGAATTTTTTATTATTATAATAAAAATGTAATAGAAACTGCAGATAGATAAAAATTGCTATGAAATAAAGACATGATGGGGCATATTTACTTACCCGGTCCTGTAGCAATCCCCGATTCGGACGGTCCGACGAGGATGAAGTCCGGCGCGACTCATGAAGATCGTGCGCCCGACTTCCTGCATCCGTCACTTCCCCGCTGAGGTCCGCCAGAGTTCACCTTCTTCTTCCCGGTGCTTGTAAGTGCGTGTCTTGCGACACAATTCTAAATGTTAAATCTTGGGCGTTGTCCGAATCCGTCGGGTTGTCCGACGGCTCAGCCCCCAATTTGTGTCGCGTGCGAGGCGGTGCCAATGTGCCAAAATCTGATCGCTTGGACCAAAATCCCCTGTTAAATGCGGCGCAAAACAGGAATCGTCAGGAAACCCGACGTAAATGCGCTCCACGGACCCTTAGTAAATGAGCCCCGATATCTCTATTTCATAGCAATTTTTAGCTATCTGCAGTTTCTATTACATTTTTATTATAATAATTATATTATAATAATAATTAATAATTCTTTATTTATATAGCGCACACTGATTACGCAGCGCTGCACAGAACTTGCCAAATTGGTCCCTGTCCCCAATGGGGCTCACAATTTAATCAACCTAGACGATAGTAACCAGTGTTGCATGTGCCCACTTAGCCACAGAATGCCAGAATGAGGGGCTTACATATACATTCACATATAAATATAGTAATGTGTATACCCAATTGGACACTCCCTCGGCAGCAATGCCCCTCAACACCCTCCTAGCATGTAGGTGGTGCGATGGGAAAAATTTGCTACTTTAATAACACACCGTAGTCTTGTCATCACATAACCGGCCTATCAAGAATTTCTTGTGACTCTATTTCCATGTACAATCATTTTTTTACAATCATTATTGTATGAGCCCAGTATTTATGAACATTTTTTATTTAAAGACCATCCACTTTTGTAACATCCTTGTAACTCTCCAAACACTGAATTCCATCAAGAATTTATGAACAAAAAGCCAGATCACTGGTGGTGGAGTGTCCTAATTAGCCTGCTGGTTCCATCTAGGGGATGGGGGACTGTTTTTTACAAGTTTTTGGGGATTTTTAATTACGAAATATTAACTTTGTAAAACAGCCAAAGGCACTCAGGCTGAGGCCACCGAGCACCTCTCGGCTTCCCCATCTTTTAATTGATGCTTGCCGCCCGCTGCAAGCTTCCTACGGCTCCCGGTCGGCTGGAGGAGGCTTGCATCATTGGGCGTCTATAAATTAGAAGCCGGGGAAGCCGAGGGCACTCGGGCGCCGTCTACCTGAGCTCCTCCGGCTGTTAATGTTAACAAAGTTAATGTTTTGTTATTAAAGATCCCAGAAAACTTGTAAGAAACAGTCCCCCATCCCCTAGACCAGTGATGGCGAACCTTTTAGAGGCCGGGTGCCCAAACTGCAACCCAAAACCCTGCTTATTTATCGCGAGGTGCCAACCAAAAATTAAAGCAGTGACTTATTGCTCCCTCTTCAACAACTTTCAATCATATTGGCCTCCTGAGGACAGCAACACAGTAGAAAGATGGAAAATTTTCATCAATTTAGCTTCTTTCCAGGTACCCTCTGTACACAGAGAATCGTGGGGCCAGCAGGAGGTCCTCCAAAGATAATTCGGCCCTGTCTACTCATTCTCCCTCTTCCTACAGTCCCAAGTACCGAAGTAAGTATCAAAATATGACTGAAAGTAGCATCTTTTAAGTTTCTTAGAACTGCAGGAAGATTCTTTGAGTCCTGTCTGGTGTGCTGGGGCGATGGCCCGGGTGCCCACAGAAAGGGCTCTGAGTGCCGCCTCTGGCACCCGTGCCATAGGTTCGCCACCACTGCCCTAGACGGAACGAGCTGCCTAATTAGGACACTCCACCGCCAGTAATATGGGACATTTATATCATCATAATGTCATTATAAATCTCCAAAACTTGAATTGTATATTATATATGTATACATAAATAATGAATAATAATAATTCTATCTTTTAGATTAATATATAATAATTAATCTATTATATAATTAATTAATATTATATTCTATCTATCCATCTATCTTTCTATCATATATTATCTATCCGTCTTATTTTCTTTCTTTGTCTTTCTTTCATCTTAGTATTAACCATCTCTTACTTCTTATCTTTTCTGAAATACATTTTGCCCATCAGAGGGATATTTTCCAGGGGGAAATAAAAAAAACAACCCCCCAACAAACAGCAGCTGACATCATGGCACTCGATAGACAAATCTGTGCAGCTTCTTTTTATTAATCTCTGCATATTGTAATGAGAAAATAGAGGGTATTAATTACATCTCATTATGTTAATATATATCTTGGCATGTTATGTGCATGGTAGACATAGGGTTACACTGTCATGGTGCCAATTTCATAAGAAAAAGTTAATTAAATATAATTGCGCTAATTGTCTTAATTAAACATGTAATTAACATTGTTCTGAACATTTTTTTCATGATGCATATTTAAGCCCATTGATCTCTTCTTCTTTGACTCTTCCATGGGAGTCGAGTTCCACAAAATAAAGCTGTTTATGCTGCGACATTGGTAAAGACCGAACGAGAACGTTGCAGACTTTCTACTATGTCCAGTGATTTAGGGCTGGGGGACAGAGGCACAACATAGGGAGACAGAAGATGATGTCGTACCAAGGCCTAGAAGTCTTTATTTTTATCATATGTGGAGCAATAAAAAAGCAAAGGTTTTTCATGGGGTTCAGTAATTTTAATTTCAACAAAGTTTTATTCAATGAGAAAACAAGAAAGTGCCTTACGGGGTTTAGTAACTTTAAATCATCCAATGGATTATAAAATATATAATATAGTAGTGGGCCAAGCACAGAACCCTGGGGTCCACCACTCATAACTGGTGACCATTCCGAGTAGGAATCATTGGCCACAACTCTCTGGATACGATCCTTCAGCCAGTTTTCAATCCAATAATAAATAATTCCTACCAAACCATTAGACCTTATTTTACCCATCAGGCATCTATGAGGTACAGTGTCAAAGTCCAAGAACACAATATCCACAGCTGCTCCTCCATCCAGGCATCTGCTCACCTCTTCATAGAAGCAGATAAGGTTAGTTTGACAACTTCTATTCTTAGTAAACCCATGCTGGCTGTCACTTATTATACTATTTGATGTCACATACTCCTGTATATAGTCTTTATCAATGTTTTCCCCACAATGGGAGTTAAGCTTACAGGCCGGTAATTGCCTGGCGAAGTTCTAGAGCCCTTTTTATATATTGGTACCACATTTACCTTGCGCCAGTCACAGGCCCAGGAGACAGTTTAGTATATTACAGGATTCATGACCTGCACTGGCACCACCCACTCCGGATGTTATTTCTTCCATTGTATAAACGGAGCTTTAAAAAATCCATTTAGTATCTCCGCCTTCTCTTGGTCTCCTGTCCCCAAAGCCCCATTTTCGGAAATAGGGATCCAACCTGCTCTGACCAATTTTTTTTCGTATTGATTTACTTTTTGTTTTGCTATCTTTGGCCACCTGTCTTTTATTTTCTATTTTGTCTAATTTTGTCTGATTTTTTCTGAGTTTTTTGGAAGTATTGAAAGCCTACGGTGACTCTTTTTTATTTATTAATTGTACTTTTAACTGTAGCTGTAAGACTCGTGTGGTGTAATATAGCCCAGCTATACTTGTTACCTATTGGAATAAATTTAGAAGTGGTGTTAGTTCAGGCACCACATATGCTGATAAGACTATCATATTGGGTGCTGACTCTGAGGAGGAATTTATCAAGGTTTGCACTGGCATAAAAGCCTTAACAGTGTCGCAATTTGAGCCATACATCCAAGATTTACAACTATTTTCCACCTTACACCACTGCCAGGTGGACATGAAATAGGTTCACCATCTCAACCCAAAGTAGTAATAGAGAGGCTTGAAGAGGGTAACCGCTGGTGTCATGTTGGGGTGGCCTGGGGTGTCCCTGCCCTACGCCAGAACACAAGCTCGTTTAGGCATAAGCTATTGCAGAATTTTACGCCAGGCCGATGGGCGGGTATAGCAAACATAGTACCAGCATATGACAAATCGCCCCTTGGTATCACATTCTGAGCGGTCCACAATAACCAAACACTAAGGGGCACATTTATGATATGCTGACGTGTGATACATTCTGTATCCATGCACCCAATGGATTTATTAACCCCCTGGTAAATACCGGTGTAATACAGCGCTGCACCGGTGGTGCAGTCCTAACACCAGTTGCAGCGTAAGCTATAGCTGGTACACAGGTGTGGAACAGGAATTGCCCAACGTTGGCCAACTCTCCCATTAGCCTTGCCCCGCATCACGCCCCTCCACGCCCATTTGGCTTGGAGGTGGCTTAAGGGGAGAGGAGAGTGCAATTCCTAGCCATGCACCAGGAATTGCATCTATTTCAGGGCTTGTAAGTCTGTCTGCCCCTAAGTCTACATCAGAGCCACATTTTGCATTATTCAGGATGAGTTTACTCGATATTCTGTAAATCTTTACTGTATTAATAGCTAACAAATAATATATGAGATGCATTCACTACAATATTTAAAATTCCCATTACATCACAGGCCAAGTTTACAAGAAGTAAATGATGGTCTGCCCAATGATGGCCACATACCGGCTCTCTGTTTAATCTTGGGCGGCTGGGCTAACCAAACAGTGCATACCATCCATATATACACAGCGTGGAAGGAAGCCTTCACTATATATCTATCAACCGGCTCCAAAATGTCAGACGTCGTTTTGGGATATTTCGCAGTAAGGGTCTGCCAGCTAGCATTTTTTTTTAAAACCATGGAAGGAAAAATCTCTTAAACGCTTGGTTTAGTGGAAGCCACGCAATTCATCAGAGACTTGTTATTTTAGCCGCCAACATATATCTTCCTTGGGTCTATTCATCACCGTGTCTGGATCGTGACCCTGTTATTTTCAATACGTCCTTATAGAATTCAAGAGACGTTCTGTATTCACATTCATTAAGCTTAAATATTGTATCTCACTATACAATGCTCTAACATTCTTCATGTATAAATTCATTAGGTTTTTATGATCTCTAAGTCTTTGTAAACAAAAATATTGAAAAATAAATGAAAACGAAGAACAATAAAAGTTTTCTATTTACAGTCAGGAGCTAAAATCTTACAATAGGAGGTTCGCAAGTTCAGATATTTTTTTAAGAGAATGAAAAAAATAACTTGATTCAGGTTTTTTTTTACAACTTTACTTTTTCATCTTTTTTATTTTCACAGTTATTTCAGTTGATGGGACTTCTGTCCTATATGTCTTTCCCCCATATTTCATACAGCCGGCATCTATCGCCAAGGGTAAAATCAATACAAACCAGGAGGAACCAAGCTGTCCACGCAGCTATTCCTTCCAACCTCCCATATCCATGCATGCTTGGCTGGGCTGAGCATGCATGTCTACTCAATACCTCAATGCTCAATTTCCCCTTTTAAGCGGTGCCAGTTTTGTCGCTACTTACCTGCCCATGCTGGGTGCCCCTCTCACAGCACTATTTGTAGTACCATAGCTCTTGGTTGGGTCTTTTACATCCAGAGGTTCTTTCCTTCCTCAATAAATCTATATTAACAACAGTTTTAGGCTTAAGATATAGCCATCCATTACACTTTTTATGATCCTGAGTCCCTGACCAAGAAGACACTCAGCTAAAAATTTGTTGAATGCGTTACATTAATTGTGCATATTCTGTACCAATAGGTGGTCTCGGCATATTCTGCATCTACTGGTAGCCTGGGCATATTCTGCATCTACTGGTAGCCTTGGCATATTCTGTATCTACTGGTAGCCTGGACTTACTGATAGCCTGGGCATATTACCTACCTACAGGCCATCTGGTCTTATTCTGCACCTATTGGTAGCCTTGGCTTATTCTGTACCTACTGGTAGCCTTTGCATATTCTTCACCTATTGGTAGCCTGGGCTTATGCTGTATCTACGCGTAGCTCGGACATATTCTTCACCTATTGGTAGCCTGGGCTTATTCTGCACCTATTGGTAGCCTGGCCTTATGCTGTATCTACTGGTAGTTTGGACATATTCCGCAGCTATTGGTAGCCTGGGCTTATTCTGTACCTACTGGTAGCCTGAGCATATTCTTCACCTATTGGCAGCCTGGGCTTATTATGCAGCTATTGGTAGCATGGGCTTATTATGCAGCTATTGGTAGCCTGGGTTTATTCTCAACCTATTGGTAGTCTGGGATTATTCTGTATCTATTGATAGTGTGGGCTTATTCTGCACCTACTGGTACCCTGGGCATATTCCGCACCAACTGGTGGCCTGGGCTTATTCTAAAGATGTAGTATTATACCTCTACTTATTAGAGGGTTGTCTCCTTATATGTATTATAAAGAGTAACTGAGGAAAGAAATCTAATTTCCATGAGGTCTTCTCTGGGTGATGGTCCTTTGAAAAGCTTTCTGCGTCTTTAGGTAGTCTTCACTCCTCTAATGAACAAAGGTACAGTTGCATTTCATTACCAGCATAGGGAAGGGTTAATGTCTATGGGGCATAGCTCAATATTCGTGTTTGAAACAAGATGCTTGAGATGTTATACAAAGAAAATCTGAAATTTGTAGACAAGAAAACCTCTACAAAGCTGAGATTGAGTTTTTTAGCATTGTTTTACCATGTCCCCCTCTCTCTATATTCACCCATATCATTGTGCAAAGGGTGTGCACAGAGCTGCGGTTCACAACTGGAAAAATTCAATTTCCTTGACCGTGGAAATATTCCTTGGGGAAATCATCTCAGCCGTAGACATCATGTGATCAGATAATATTCGTTCAGGCCATTAATTAATCAATGGAATTTCCGAATACAGATCAAACCTGTCTGCTCCCCGACCCTATAGCACGTGTGAGTGCACTGCGCCGGTATTGTAGTCTGTAAATACAAATGTCAGAGGCTTGGGCTTTATCTGTAAGTAGATTCATACTGTTCTAACCACAACCAGCGCCAAATACTGAAGGGTTCCTAATTTAATAAAGAATTGATTTATAGATTGGTCCAGGAAGTAGTTTTTGGTGGGTGGTTCCTCTCTGGTTTCTCAACACCCAACTCAGCTGGATAGACAGGTATCTTCCAATATGCAAATAAAGGTAAACCTGCACCTAGACCCATCAAGACTGAGGTTACATGCGTCAATCATGGCTCAATTTGCACTTGATTTTTTCAGCCATAACAGGAAGTGGTAAAACTAAGTTTATGACTCCTTTAGGTCAGTCAATAACCCGGCCATCATTATGCCATGAGAATGTAGACCCATGACGATGAGAACAAGAGTCCTAAGAGGAGAATCCTAAACTTTATTTGGATTTTCAGATTTAGAGTCAAGAAGGAGAATTTCCTCTATGAGATATGAGAAAATTTGGCTTTTACATCATAACAGTTTTGCCGTTTTATGGATCAACATGGAAGGATAATAGGCTGAGGGCCAGTTCTAAGTTATTTCAAACCAAGAGTTGAGACTACATGGAGATGAGTTACAGGCAGTCCCCTGATTACTGTACAAGATAGGTTCTTTAGGTTTGTACTTAAGTTGAATTTGTATGAAAGTCAGAAGCATTATATAAATGTAACTGAAGACAACATTTTTTTTGTCCCTATGGCAATTTAAATTTCAAATTGTTTTTGTTATGGCAACAAGGATCATCAATAAATCATCATTACAGACACCTTACAGCTGATCATTGCAGCCTGGGACTAAGGTAAACCATCCAGAGAGCTTCAGCAGAGGTCACAGGGGGCAGAGAGGTCTGTCTGTAACTAGGGGTCCTCTATAAGTTGGGGACCACCTGTATAATGGAAAGATTTGCACCTGTTCTATGTGTTTGACCTGTCCTGATTTTGTCTTACAATAACTAATGCAAAAAAATGATAAAAGATGTCAACTGACCCTAAACTGGATGTCTTTTTTCAGTCTTGTGAACTATGTTACTATGCAATAAAAATCTGATTATGAGAAAATTAAAAAATGCCTAAATAATCATCACCATGAAATAAAACATCAAATCTGACACTCAAACCCCAACCTATTGATTTGTACATGTTGTCATATCCCCACTTCCATTATCTCTGCTGTAGGTCCTCAAACAGAAATTATACTAAAATACTAGTCAATAAAAGCAAAAAAATTGGAGATCACAATTGAAGGGAAGAGGCGACACAAACAATGGAAGAGCGTTGTTTCTCCCTTAACCCTTATGTTTTGCCTCCTTTTTTATGAAGAGGTCGGGGATTTTATTTCCACATGTAACAGAAGGGACTTAAGTGCAGTTGATGATTTACTTAAGCCAAATTAGGGAGCGGAGAGAGCGCATTTAATGTTATTAAACCTCCCCCCCCAAAAAAACATGGCAAGTCGTTTTAATTATCATTGACCTACATGTATTATTGTATTTCGCATCTTCATTAGTGACGGATATTTTTGGTTTGGATAGGAAAAACTGGTCATTTAGGGTTTTTATTTGACGGAATTTGGGGTCGTTGTTGTGTTATGACTGAAATAAAATCCTTCTTTTTTTTCTGCCTCAACTAGTAAGACAGGGCAGTACCCACAGTATAATATATAATATATATATATATATATATATATATATATATATATATATATATATATATATATATATACATATAATAAATATATATTTGTGTTTAATGCCCCCAAAAAATTATACCAAAAAAAATAAATAAAATTAAATTAAAAAAAAAAAAATATATATATATATGGATAGATAGATAATAATAATAATAATCTTTATTTATATAGCGCCATCAAATTCCGGATTGGTTTACAAATAGATGTATTTAATCCCTAGGCAATATTCATGTTTTTGTCAAGTAAAGTCTTAAATACACTTAAGATAAAAAAATATACTAGCAAAATGTATGATAAACCGACATATATGTAGCCAATCTTAGACTACGGCTAAATAAGACATTGGAAGATTTAGAAGTGGAGCCCCAAATATAGTATAAATCAATTTTTTTTTATTGAGCAATCTAAAAATACTGGCCATAATTTTAAATGTTTATCATTCAGTTTTTGATACAATACACAAAAAAATATTTTTTCCTTATTTTTCTTGATTTTTATTTTATTTATGTTCAGTTTTGAAACATGAAATGTAGCAACAATAATGATAATAGTAGCGATAATATTAGTAGTAAAGTTGTAGTAGTAATAATACAAAAAAATAAAAAATTAAATACTATAATAATAATAATAATAATAATATCGTTAAGACAATCTGACTGCCTGTTTGATCCTTGTCCCAATTACCAAGTATCTTTATTGAGCATCAAACAATCCTGCCAATATATATATATATATATATATATATATATATATATATATATATATATTATATATATAGTATATATATTGTATATATATATATATATATATATATTTATCTATATATATTATGATTATCATACCATGCCAAAGAAACCATGTAATGAAGAATTGTCTTTGATTTCCCATGCTATACTATTATAGTATGACTGTGAATGTCCATTGGTATCCAGGTAAGAGATGTCTACATGTGGCATCTGATGAAACTTTTGATATTGGCTCCTGTATTGGAGGTTTAGTTGACCTTTGGGTCTATACCTACCTTGAGTTCTATTATATCTACATCATCCTCTAGATGACGGAGCATTGTCTCCAGGGTTCCTCTCCTGAGTAAAGTCTTCCTCCTTGGGACATGTTAAGCAGCCTCATGAAGGGAGCCAGAGAGCACTTACACCTCTTTGTTTTCTGCAGCACCATTACTTAATGCAAAAACAAACAGATTGAGAAAAAAAATGAAGTAACAGAAGGGGATTAGTGGAGACATGTGAAAGAGAGGCTGGGATTGTAGCTGCACTGTCTGCACAGTGATGAGTCCCAGGCAGAGAGGCAGGAGCTCTGCATCCAGATGGCCAGGGAAAGTGCTGCTCTTGGGTTACTGCAGGGCAGGCAGCTTGGGAGCTTGTTCCAAGTCCACCAGGTCTGAGAGAAGAGAGAACAAGGGAGAGTGTGAGCAGAGAGAAGTAACTGGCAATGTGCTCTCCCCATTGTTAGCATTACTTGACCCCCTGTGACCTGGGCAAGACACAGATGTCTGCTACCTCTATCACCTCCCACTGCTGGGAGCCCTCCCACCCTTGCACCTGGGTAGCTGAGCCTGGCTGTCTGCTGCCAGTGTGCTGCCTGACTTTACAGGGAGAGCAAGAGAAATAAACATTGGAGAGAAGGAGGAGGAGGAGGAGGGGAGGAAGAAGAAGAAGAAGAGATTGCAGCCTTATGCTGGAGATCAGAGCAGATCAGGCTCCTTCCTCCTCCATGACAGAGCCACACAGCAGTGCTGCCTCTCTGCAGACCACCAGTGACAGCAGCAAGAAGCCTTGACTTCTCCAGACCACTTGTGTCTGCAACACCAGGATCTTGTCAGCCTGGAGGAGCCCCCTTAGTCCTGCTACCCCCCTTCCCCTCCTCAGTCAGGAGCTGTGGGCAGCTGGAGTTCTTCACTTAGTTTGGACTTGGATCATCTTGGACTTGCAGCATTCCTCTTCTTCTCCACCACTACCAGCACCACCTTGGTTATAATTACTTTGTGCACCCCTCCTTCTCCCCCCACCCCCCAAAACCTTTTCACTTCTGCACATCAGACAACAGGAACTTTTATTTGCAGTTACTGTACAAGCCTGTGGCGAATGGTGGGAATTTCAAGCCCCTTCCAGTGTAAGTAGCATCAAGTCAATGTCTGTCAGCAGCAAGAGCTGGGACCTCATACCATTGCATTACATTATTTTTATTCTAACCCTAACCCTGGTGTTTTATGGGGTGTTGTACAGTTTGTACAGTACGGTCAGACCCTATAATAATAGAAATGCACAACATATGTATATAATATATCAGGATGATGTATAAGAGATTTATGCAGCTTTTAAGTATTATAATGGTTTTTTTTTTGTATCATATTGTATTTTGCATTTTTTTGCATTTGTCAGTAAGCTGTGCAATTTATGGACATATGTCTTTATTATGTGTGCTTTGCAAAATGTCCTTTATTGATGCTTTGTCATTTTATCTGCACCCCATATTGGACATCAAGATTTCAGATTAGTTTTTTTATTGATTAAAATATAATGATAGAATAAGTCATATCTAATCAATATCAGACCAACCCTGGCTGGGTTATATACTAGTATAAAGCATAATGCCATGGCTATGCTACAGCCAGGGAGTATTACAGTAAAATCTACTGGTGATAACATGTATCCATGTATGTCCATCTCTGCCTCCTCTACTGTATACAGTCATACTGTATGTACAATATGGTGTGACATAAAACAGGAACTGGCTCACACTCCATATACAGTATGTTAGTAGCAACTTGAGATGTTCTCACTACATAGTGTCCTACAAGTCATCTGGCAAATTGGAAAAAAGCTACATTGTAATTATTATGATGATTCTATTAACAATATATATTAGAAAGTAACAATTCCATGTTATGTAAACAAATAACAATTCTATGTTATGTAAACAAATAAGACTGTTCTCAGGGAATGAGGTCTATAACCATGTAGGCTAGGGTTAGGGTTCACCTTTCAGGCTGTAAATCATTGCCACCTGATGACCTCTTTAATTGATTGATATATAGATGTAGGTGCCTGCTGTCTGGGCTAGAGCTTCAGTTCCTGGTACAGTATATAGGCTGACATAGATCTATGTTTATATGTATTGTAGCTGGAGCCTTTAATCCTGGGGTGGAAATGAGCAGGCATCTGGCCTTGCTGCAGAGCAGATTGAGTCTGGCCAGAGATAAGCAGGAGCAGCTTTGGGTGGCTGATAGTGAGCTCTGTGTTTCCTGGTGGGACACACAATGTCATGCATAGTTTCCTTACTGTGGAAGCAGATTTCCTTAGGAAACACAGGCAGCTTCCTCCAGTATTTTTCAGGCTCCAGTAAACCTTTCCAGGAAATGTTCCTTCAGATCCATTAGGTGGATTTTGCAATTTTTTGTTTGTGGGTGCAGATGCTCCTTATGGACAGACATATGGATAGTGGGAGCTCCCAGAAGCCTGGCTGCTTCTATATTTGGTTACACTGGATCATTTTACTTATCAAGCTGTGTGGCTGAGGCTGGATATTGTCATGAATGCTTAATACAGCAACAGGATTAGCAGGTCACATCATAAGAATCAATGTATGGACTAAACCTGCAGCAGGGGCCACGTGTTGTCTGCAGAAAATTTAGGTATATTATTCAGGTTCAGGAGAGAATGTATATGGTGTAGAGTCAGAGGAAAGACCCAAAGTTTGGGAATGTGAATGTATTCTTAGTAAGTTGCTATACCTTGCGTAAGACATTGATGCATCTGATGTCCCAGTGCCACCTGGCTATGCCACTGGGTGCCCCTGAGAGATTGCCAGTCATTATAGAGAGGGTTTATCAGGACAGAGCACTTGGCAGCTCCCTGCCCCTATTATGATGTCTCTGTTCTAATGACAGAAGGAGCTGATGCTAATAGTAGATAGAGCTGAGTGTATATTGTGTGATGAGAGCCCTGTGTGTGCTGTGGGAAGCTGTCATGTGTCCTGTTATCAGCCCCTTGCTATGGAGGGATCTGGGGACTGGGTGCTCTGTTCTCACGCTCAAGTCTGGGTCCCTCCTCATATACAAAATGCTGGGTGTTATCATCATCATTCCCAGCACCACATCACAATATATCTTCAATTACAGAGAGGCCAAAGCTTATATTAATATATAATTATATCTAATATCTATCAATCTAACATATATATCTATCTATGCATATCGCACCTATTTATCTATCATCTAAGTATCCATCATATATCTTTCTATTTTATGTCTATATATATCTATTTCATATCTATATTTCATCTGTCTATATTTCATCTATATATCATCTATGTAGCTTTGTATATCACACCTATCTATATAATTTATGTATTATAATAATAATAATCTTTTCACTATCTATAGTGTAGATCATATATCTATCTATATCTATCTACCTCATACCTATCTATATTTTAACGTGTGTATATATATAAATAAAATATTTTTATCTACCTATCTGTATATATATCTATATCACACATCTATCATCTATTTGTCACCTATCTCACATCTATCTATCTATATATATATATATATATATATATATATATATATATATATGTCTATCTGTACTTCATCTATCTATCATGTGTATGTCATCTTTCTATCTATGTATATCACAACTATCTATATGGTCTATCTATCTATCTCACATTTCTCTATGTATAACTTTCTCATATCTATCTATCTATATTTCAATTATCTATCTCAAATCTATCTATCTGTTTATCTATCATCTATCCTCAGTATCCATCCTACCATCAGCCTATGAAATATTATTAAGTACAAACTCAGTGCAATTAGGTTGATAAATAAGAACAAAATCAATATCTGCAAAGTCAAATTCAAAGTAACAAATGTCATAAAAAATTTAAGAAATTGCACTGAAATACCATTCTCAAAAACATCATATATGTATCCATGATAAAGTAGTAATTGCCATTGCTTCTAGTTGTAGGTGAGGAGCCCTTGGCTCTAGCGTCTGTCGGTACAGGGGATGGCACATGGCTGTGTTTTGAGTCTAAATGTAAAAAGGGACGAGGTTTAGATTAGTAGATTATTCGTTTTATTACATGTTACACAGAACATTCTGCAGATTTATTTTCTGTTGATTTTATTGTAATCAAGCTTTAATTCTTCTAAAGTCATAAATGTGTCGTTTAATAGACATAACTATATACATATAGAAATATATATCAAACTCATAATATTTGCATATTGAAGTATATTTACCTGTATGTTTTAGATCTATATAAAAATATACATATATAATTAGGATGGACTATATATTTATCTATCTACATATGTGAGAGTGTACATATAGAGGGTAGATACACTTTAGATAAACAGAAAGAGAAATAGATAAGCTACATAGATGACAGAGAAATAGACGTTTGATGGCTACATACATGTTCATAATATATATTTAATGCAGATAATATATATATATATAGGTACATTTTAAATATAGATATGTAGATAGCAGTAGATAGTAGTAGAGAAATATACTAGATAAATAGATTGTTGACAGTAGTAGGGATAGATATGAGAGAGATAGATAGATAGATAGATAGATAGATAGATAGATAGATAGATAGATATGGGATAGATAGATATGAGATAGATAGATAGATAGATAGATAGATATGGGATAGATAGATAAATAGATAGATAGATATGAGATAGATAGATAGATAGATAGATAGATAGATAGATAGATAGATAGATAGATAGATAGATAGAATAGCTAGTGACATGATTGGGCAGGACAGCTATGTACACTACATATGAGGATAGTGATGCAGGAGATATGTGCTGGTCATCTGCTGTATTTCTCACATTATCACATGGTACACTGCACCTCAGTATATGGGGCACCCCAGGGTGTTACACTTATTCATACATCCTAGTGTGCAGCCTCTTCAGCACTGCTACATCACTGCCTCTTACTTATATACCTGCATGTATTGGACAGTATGTAGTGGTAAATATAATAATGTCATATGCTGGAGCAGTACACATAGATCATATCTGGCTGTATGCTCAGCTGCTGTCACAGATATGGCCATAAATAGATGACAATGAAGTGCTGCTACTCCTGTGTTTCCACATTATTGGATTAGTGTTGGATTTGTAAGAGACCCCCTTGTATATTTAGTGACACTGACAGTGAGAGGTATGATCCCCTCCCCCACCCCATCACATACACACACACACACAATACATACCTGGTGCTAGCACTTATATTACTCCTTGCTCATGGGGATAGACTGAAGGATTAGTTATCAATACAATCTCATAATAATTATCTATATATCTTATCTATCTATCTATCTATCTATCTTCTATGTATATTTCATCTATTTATCATGTATATATCTAGGTATAAATCTATTTATCTATCTATCTCTATCTATTTATTCATCTGTCTATTATTAGTCTGTCTATTTATCTGTCTACTTGGATTTATTTCATAAGATGTATTCCCTATGAACCCAACATGTATGTATATTCAGACATTCAGCAGTAAATTGTGATGCATTTTAATCTATTTATCTATCGCATCTATAGCTACTGGTATTATACATGTATATACATACATTCCAATTGCAAATTGTATGATGTCTATACCTATTTCATATCTAGATGTATCTATTTTCTGTATGTATAATCTATTACCTATTATGTATATTACCTAGTATGTATACATACTGTATATATTCTACATCTCTTTACTTATATCTAATATCTATTAATCCATCCATTTGTTCTATATATCATTTTTAAGTATATATATCTGTATAAATGTGTTATATGTTTACTATCTATCTATCTTTTTTGCTTTTATTTATCCATTTGTTCTGTATATCCTTTTTTTACTATTTATGTCTCCCTCTTAATATATTTCTATGTTCATGTGCTATCTATCTATCTATCTATCTATCTATCTATCTATCTATCTATTTATCTCATATCTATCTATCTATCTATCTATCTCATATCTATCTATCTATCTATCTATCTATCTATCTATCTATCTATCTATCTATCTCATATCTATTTCTCATATCTATCTATCTATCTATCTATCTATCTCATATCTATCTATCTATCTATCTATCTATCTATCTATCTATGTATCTATCTATGTATCTATCTATGTATCTATCTATCCATCCATCCATCCATCCATCCATCCATCCATTCATCCATCTATCATCTAATATCTATCAAATATGTATCCCTCAAATTTATCTATCTATTAACAATTTGGTTTATGTTTCAATTTTTCTATCTACACATTTCTCAGATACAATATGTAAATGAGAAAATAATCCCAATAACATGAAAGATTACAGATTTCACCCCCTTTGTGTCCTCCTTGTAAAAACATGAGGGGTCGTTATATTATTATACCCCCAGCCCTGGCCTCTCACATGACTGAATCCCCATTCCCGCATCATCCTGTGAACTGCGAGGCTGGCACATTACCCCCTGTATATATAATGTCATATACAATCATTGTCAGTAATTAGCCTGAATAATTAATAAAACAAATTAAACACCATGGAGCTACATATTCCTAAGCATCTGCTGGAAGGGGCGAGCTGCTGGGGATTATATACTGGAATGTTCACTCTTCTTATTATACACGCGGCTTATGTTTAATTAATACGCGGAAGCAACGTCAACCCAGAACTGTGGCCAGATGTAGCAGAGCTGAGCGCGTGATCACGTTCTTATTGTACGATTCTATTGTTTGTGGCGCGGCGCTTTTTACAATGGTGTGAGATCTACATCCGTGTCACATCTTTAAGAGAAGGCGAGATTTTGTTATATTTGCTATTTTTTATAAATAAATTTAGATTTTTTTAATAAATTTTGGCTGCAGGAAAATGAATCTATGTGTAAAACGCTGTGGAATATGTTGGCGCTATATAAGTAAGATTTATTCGCATTACGTTAGATCAAAGATATCACATGATATCACTAGATGACAGACTTATGTGTATGATGTAGCCGCCATAGTTGGGCTATACTAATGTAGTGATATTCACAGGCCCAGGATTCACATTGTCTCAGGCACAGGGCATTGTCTCAATAGGCAATTTTTTTTTGAATCACTGTCCTAAATCTTTGGCAGCATCCGGCAGCCCCCCCTCCTCCTTCCTCCTGTGAGGCGCACACCTTCCTCCCCTCGCCCTGGTCCATGTGGGCCCTGCTGATACTGTAATCTGCGCACCGCACATTGCCTGCCTCCTCAGCCTCACACATTGTGCCGGCCTGATGACAAGCCTCTGGCTCCAGATAAGCTTCATGAATACCTCGCCTGCCCTCAACCACTTCTTTTTTTCCTCACCTTCCTCTCTTTTGTACTCAACGGTTTATTTTCTTCTTATATTTTTTTCACGCCCATAATTTTTTTTCTTGTCGTCCAATTCCGAGAAGTTTTATTATCAGTCGAGATACATTTTTCCTGTCAACTTTTTAAGATTTTAACCGTATTCCATTTTATGTTACATCTCTGTTATATCTTCCCATCTCATATCTATCATATCAGCTCACTCAAAGCAACTCTAGGATGGATGCAAGCACAGGACTAGGCCTCAAGTCCTTCAATTATTTATCTTTCTATTATCTATCTCATATCTGTCTATCTACGTGTTTTATCTATCAATCTCATATCTATCATATCAGCTCACTCAAAGCAACTCTAGGATGGGTGCAAGCACAGGACTAGGCCTCAAGCCCTCCAATTATTTATCTTTCTATTATCTATCTCATATCTGTCTATCTACGTGTTTTATCTATCAGTCTCATATCTATCATATCAGCTCACTGAAAGCAACTCTAGGATGGGTGCAAGCACAGGACTAGGCCTCAAGCCCTCCAATTATTTATCTTTCTATTATCTATCTATCTCATATCTGTCTATCTACGTGTTTTATCTATCAGTCTCATATCTATCATATCAGCTCACTGAAAGCAACTCTAGGATGGGTGCAAGCACAGGACTAGGCCTCAAGTCCTCCAATTATCTATCTATCTATCTATCTATCTATCTATCTATCTACCTAACTATCTCATATCGGTCGATCTATTTATCTCATATCTATCATGTCGCATACATCAATGAATGTCACAAATTTTACTATTTTCTTCGATAGACAACCTACAGCTACGTGTATAATCGCAGTTATACATGATTTTGATTTTTGTGATTGTTCACTGAAGTTTTATGATCAAGGGGATATAGGGGGAAAATTTTCACAGCTTCTACGCCGCAGAGGCCGGGAATTGAGGCTTCTTCACCCTCCACCTCGGTTGCTGCCAGGCTGTGCAATGGGATGGCGCTGGGTGCTCCTCCCTAGCTCCTACACACTGTCTATAGACCGCGCCATTTCCCGTGCTGGCTATGGCGCTGTACCACACTAGGTCGGACCTGGTGTAGTAGAGCCCCGGCGGTGCAGCACATCGCTCTGCTGCCTAGATGTATCAGGAGGCCGGAGCCTCCTTAGTGATCCGGCGAGTGCCACTGGCGCACTGTGAATAATGTACCCCATAATGTATGTTGTGTGTATAGGATTTATGTGGGTGTTCTTATCAGTATTAAAGTGTAGCTAACTGTAATTAATGAGTATGTATTGTATGTGCCTGTGTGTGTATGAGTATACAGTGTATGCACCAGTGCATGTATGTGTATGTAATATATGTGTCTGTGTTTAGGAATATATGGATATAGGGTGTATGTATGAATAATTAGTGTATATGCCTGTGTGGATGAATATAGTGCTTGTGCCTATGTGTATGCGTATATAGTTCAAGTGCCTATGTATGTAAAAATATATTATATATATATATGTGTGTGTGTGTGTATTTGCCTGTGTGTATGTCTGTGTAACAGCATATAGTATATCTTCAATGTTGCATGTGTGCATGTGTGTATGCATCCATCGTTTGTGTGTGTGTATATATATAATGTATTTGGATTGAGAGTGATTGTGTCTACATAATTTCAGTAAGTGCTTGTGTGTGTGTGTGTGTGTGTGTATGAACATGGAAAAGAGTTGAGGTTTATTTGTTTATTTGTATGTTTATTTGTATAAAGTTTATGTATGTATGACTATATGGTGTATGTGTATTGTGTATGTGTGAGTGTACATTGTTTGCGTCTGTGTGTATCGGTTTCTCTTATGTGTACATGTGTACATGTGTTTGTGTATATAGTTCATGTAAAGGTGTAATTTGACTATGTAATATTTGTGTTTATGTGTGTGTATGACTATTGAGCAGATGTGAATTTGTGTGTATATAGTGTCTGTGTGTATCTAATTATGTTTCTATGACTTTACAATGTATGTTTATATAGTTTATATGTGTGTATCTGTTTATGTATGTGTATAAGTATATTGTGTATATGCCTGAGTGTTTATGACTATGTAGTGTATAGGCTATGTGCCTGTATGTGTCATGGTGTGTGTCATGCTGGCTGCTTAAGGATACATCTTGACTTTATCTGCCATCGCCTCTTCCCTCCACAGCACTTCCAAGAGTGAGATTAGCAGAACCTTTATCAGGAATTTGGGGTTAGTCAGCCACAACAGAGCTGAGACCACTGGAAATTTATGATCTGGTTTGAGGGCCGCTTAACTCAGAGAATGGAGTAGGACTTTATTATCTGGAGGAAGTGACTCACATTGTGCCGGGAGCTCTGATTTATGACACATTTCATCCCATCATTTATTAATCTGAAGATCGATTGGCTGATCGTCCACTTTACCTACACGTGTGCAATGCATATACGTAGATATTCCTAGGTGTATACATATAGAATGGACTGTGATCACTCCCCTAGAACTAAACACAAATGTAATGTTGTTCCATTGTTTCCGAACAAATTAACAACTGAGAATGTCCTCCCACCCTATCAAAGTGGGTGTGGTCCTACATAACAAGCAGAGCAGTGATTGGTCTATTTTTCACAGTACAGAGAAATACCCCCAACTGATGACGAAAGTTCATAAACGGAATAACAGGGGATCAATACAACTCTGAACTGATGATGCAGAATTATTGTATTATGAGGAATGCATGTATTTATTGAAACAAGTAAGTCCAGAGAGTTAGGGCTCCCCTTCAATAAACAGGCACATATAGTCATTTATGAGTTATTGGAGCTGATTGTTGTTGGTTGAATTTACTAATAGACTATAATATAGACGGTTTGGGAGGTAGCCTGGGGCCCAAGACTTCTAGAAGGCCATGGCCGCCCAAACCACCGACCAATTTTAGGACCTTCACCCATGAAATCCTTCACATCTCTTTCTGCTCTCAATACACATGTGCACAAGAGATATTTCAGGACCTTTGAAGGAACTCCAAAGGACCTGAAATGACCAACAAGCAGGCAGAAGGAACGCATCCTTCATTCCCCAAGTAGTAAATTTCAGACTTGTAGGAGTTATACTGTTCATACAGCCCTGGACTCCGTGTCTTTGGCACTCCGGTTCCTAGACTATATAATAACCAGAAGGTACTCCAGTCTGCAGTAGGACCCCTCCCCTATTGATCAGTCTTTCCTGTGGGTACCATTAACCCTAAAGTAATCATTTTACAAGGGACTAGCACCCAATTTCCGATACAGACTCTATCAGCCAAATCCTTACTTCGAGACATCCCATGGTCATGTTGAGCACAGGAGATCAATAGGTTAAGACAATAAAGTCCCATTATTTCTCTTCCATGAACTGAACATATTGACATTTCAGGACTTCCATTGCTTCAGTGCACATGATAAACCACTACCATTTACAGAGCGACCGGCTGCGGTGACACTTATTCTAATGTATGTCATGTGTGCCTTCAGGTTAGAGGAATTGTAGATGCTGGTGCAAGGAATTACAATGGGTGAGAGCTCACGTTGTCATGCAGTGAGGCACGGCAGGAGATAGCAGGGTAGGATAGTGATTCATCACAGTTTATATACTTTTTAACCTGCTTGGATATTTCACACTACAGACAATGTGATTCATTGTGTGTTATCATAATGAGTACAATTACTACTATTACCGGTTCTGCACACCTGCGGAGCTTCTATGCTTGGGAATGCTCATTTTCTATGATCCGGTAATGATTCTGTATCAAATGCCAATAAAGAGGTGCAAAACCAAAACATGTTCTTAGCTGTTACATCAGTGAACTGAGTGGCCACAGGTATTTTTGAACAATGAAATCATTTTCAAAAAATTTCCCCAAAAATCCTAATGCATGGAATTTCCTATTATCTGTGTCAATTAATATTCCAATGCTCCAGTGATATAAACTGGAATATAATGGTTCAAGGAGTCAAAGGGTCAACTTAGGCCTACCCCTACTGCTGGTAGGAAATACTGGGGGAATTACCACGGATTTCCACTTGTAATCCAGTCCATGATGGTCTTGGTGAGGGGCAGGGGTAAAGACGCTCTAGGTATTGCTGTCCTCAGATGATGAATTGGTGGTCGGAACCATCTTCCTGCTTTGTGTCTTCCTGCTATTCTTATCTTATCTTCTGTGCCAGACAAAAATTCACAAGACCTCTGATGTAATTGCATCAGATGTCTGTCTTCCTTGTAGGTGACTTTTTTGCTGTCCAGTACCAGTGATTCCAATTTTGTAACTTTTAGAAGGCTTTATGTTTCAATTCTCTTTGTTTTGGTTTTCATTTACTAACAGGAAGCAGAGTTTTCAAAAACTGTTTAGGAACTGAACCACATAGGAGGTTCTACCACTTTTTAGGCCATTTTTCTGGCATACGATAAAAGTAGCATTCGGTATGAACAGCGTATGAATGAAGATCCCCAACTACATTTACCAAAAACAAAAATGTTTTCATAATTGTGAGACCGCTTTTGTATATTTTACTGCTATTTGATACACACCGCTTTGGCAAATTAAATGGAGTCAACTTATTAAGAGGAACGGCACAAGATATGATGCTCCAAACGTGTTATTTTTATGAAGAATTCAAGTACAGGCGGTCCCCTACTTAAGGACACCCGACTTACAGACGACCCCTAGTTAAAGACGGACCTCTATGCTCACTGTGACCTCTGGTGAAGCTCTCTTGAAGCTTTACTATAGTCCCAGGCTGCAATGATCAGCTGTAAGGTGTCTGTAATAAAGCTTTATTGATAATCCTTGGACCCATTACAGCAAAAAATTTTAAACTCCGAATGTCACTGGGGCCAAAAAAATTTTTTTGTCTGGATCTACAATTATAAAATATACAGTTTCGACTTACATACAAATTCAACTTAAGAACAAACCTATGGACACTATCCTGTTTGTAACCCGGGGACTGCCTGTATTTAATAACACAGACAGAACAGACAAACAAATAAGAACGGAGATCCATCTGTAGAGTAGTTGCCCTCCAGTTGCATTGCAGGTAGAGCTTTTATTCATAACTTTAATGTAACAGAAACTATGGATGCAGTTGTATTCTTACGTCTCTAGCCGTAATTGATCAGAAGGGGTAACGGATGTTACTCCCATTCCAGTAAACTACTAACCGTTTATACTAATGTAAGGTCATTAATAGTTTTGAATATAAAAATGGAAAATCCCTTTAAGAAAGGAGATTTAAAGGGAAGGTTACATTGTGTGGATATAACAATACTGATCATTCTTCCTCTTAGAAATCCCCGTAATACTACAAGGTTATTGTCAGATGCTATAAACGTTCTCTAAGACTAATCATGAACAAGAGGCTCTCAAGTTCTACCTCTCACCTGCTTACAGTTCTATTCCAAGGTTTTCAATATGTCTGCCTCTCCTCCGTGTAGGTGACAGATGTCCTCGAAGATAGGGAGGTGAAACCAGGTCGTTCTGTCAGTCTCCCGCCTAAATGTTAGATTTTACAGCGCATCGGCAGGTGCCGTGTGTAAATTTTCCCGAAGGCCAAGTGTGTCAATTCACAAAAGACGAGTGATAAGAGGGAAGAGACGAGCGCAATCAGTATTTTTTTTCCCCGTGTTTTTCAATTTGTGCAGGATTTGAAGAGCTATTTTGTTAAACTGCTACATCTGCTTGAATATGAATATTGAAGCTCTACCACTAAAATAAACACCCTGTAATTTAGGAGCCTCTGTAATCTTTTGTTAATGCAAGTGGTTTTCAAAAAACATCAATTTTCTATTCTAAAATTCCTTTGCCTAATGTGAATTTTTGGCTCTTATCACTTATCTTTTGGTGGATAAAAATGGTGTTCTGCAATTAGAATGCGCTGGATAGGCCGGGTTGAATGGTTTACTTCAGATACCATTAGCGTCTGCAGAGATGCGAGCAATAAATCAAATGGCATATTTCACATATTTTATATGGCACGTAGGGCATTTGCTGTTTGTGTAACTTCCCTCCGCTCGCTGATGTTTTATGGGAACGGAGCTTCAAATTTCCAAATACAGCTCTGGGATTACTATTAGTGCCCTCTAACAACCCCACATAGGTAAAATAATGACGGATGGAATGACTGTCAGAGCCACATCGGGTAGAGAAAAATAATTGTGCATTAAAGTGTTTTTGTAAAATTTATAATCTTCCCCGTTCTTTTTCATTTGGCCTTATGGCTGTCAGATTTTATTCTTAAAGGAAAACTCCATTCATGAAAAGAAACTCTGCGGTACTGCCCCCTCCTGCCTTCCTTGTCCATACTGATAAAAAGTAACGCCTAAAATTTTTATAAGCCGTGAGTTGGTTGCATAAACTGGGTCAATCTCGTGGCACCCATAAACCTCTATTGTCGAAGAAGAAGACTGCACCCATGATGCGTCAATTCGCCAAATTAGACTTTATCAGGCACGATGCTAGACAAAGATTGATTTGGCGGTCAAAAATTGTTCTATTGTTGTCTAGAACTGGTGCTGATGTTGTTTCTTTCATCTTTGAAGGCCTCTATTGTGCACGGGCATGGTGTGGTCTCATTGCACCATCTCTGTTGCACAAAAATAAAGCAGGTCTTATACCTGCCCAAATTTGCAAAGGTAATACTGATGTCCAATATACCCATATGGACATTGATGGGAGGAGCAGTGACACTGGCCAAAACATTTAGCACATGACTTTGTATATGTAGCCTAATACGCAATTTATAAGGTTTTAATGGTCTAATTTCTAGTGGTTAGAGGGCAAGAAAATTGGTGCAGTGACTACACAGGGAATTAAAGGAGTCAGTTTATTTTCTGGATGCTCGCTTGCTGAACAATAGGTCACTCCCTTTTTGTGAGCCACGAACCCTTGTCAAACTATTCATAAAAAGTGTCAGGAAAAGTAGTTAAATGCATATATCCCAGGTTTTTTTGCAAACTAGTCAAGAATCTGGAGTATTTTTTGTACGTAATGGTACTCCCACTGGGCTAATCCTGGTTCTGGATTAGATAATGAGTGGAGAAGGAATGTAACACCAGACAGAAGAAATTCACTTTAACTCGTCATAGATGTATTGGGAATGGACAACCATCTAAAGTGTTTGAGGCTCTTCCAGCGATTGTGTTGGTAATAACTGGCAGTTAAAGTTGCAGCATGCCCAATCACATATAAGATTGCATAAGAAGTGCCAATCAGCATATTTCTCAAATCTCCCAACACATCCAAACATCCAAGCCCAGCTCATCGTGCTTGTTAATAGGAACTAGAAAGAACAGTTGTTGACCCTACATCTATCCATTGACCAACATCTATATACCAAGATACGGGATCCTTTTTCTTATTTTAAACCTAGGACAGTAAAAAAATTCTCTTTATAGGCAGTTATTGTGTCCCTTTTTTCGCCTCAAGTCAATAAACAGTCAGTAAACAGTTATTGTAAATCCAATAGATAAGAGTCCACACACACAAAAAGACTTCATATCTTCAAAGGTGAGAATAGTTAACTCACCTGTAACTTCAATCAGGAAATTGTGACGTGTGATAATTATAGCTTCCAGTCCTTAGAGGCACTAATTACTTTTAAGTTGAAGGACTTTAGGTGCTTATGGTGTGTCCTTTATCAGATAAAAGGTGCACAAAAGAGGATGTTATTTAGTAAACATATACATTGTGACAGGTAATGGCCTGGGGGCTGAAGCCTACTGCTAATTCTAAGCATATTATAGAAGACCAGGGACAATGGATGACTAGTGCATGTACTAACAGCTCAGCATCTAACTCATATGATACACTACTTATAAGATAATATATAATAGGGTATAACTATAGCAAAGTTTCCCATATAACAACAATAAATTGGTGGACAACTAAAAAAGATAATATAATTTCTGTATACAGTGCCATAATGGAGAACTACCTGAAAAGTTACTTAATTAATCATTTACCTCTTGGGATAAACACATTATTCCAGTAACGGTCCAGTTCAGCTCGTTCAAACACATTATTAGTGGGTTATAATACTGTATAGGCGGTTTGAGTGGTAATCCAGGACCCAAGCTTTCTAAGGGGTCCATGGCCACCCAAACCACCCACCAAATTTGATACTGAGAAGGACCTTCAACCATGAAATCCTTGTACATTTGTTCCTGCTCTCAATACACATATACACAAGATCCATTTCAGGACCTTGGAAAGTCCTCCAAAGGTCCTGAAACCACAGATTTCAAGCAATCAGAAGGGATTGATCCTCCATTCCCCAAGAAGCTTGATTCTAATACCATACAATATTTAGGAAGTGACTTCCAGACTTGTAGGGGTTATAATAGTCATACAACCCTGGACACATAGCAGTCTTAATCCGCCCCTGAAATACAGGTGTATGGACGGATTTCAGTTGGACCTGTTGAAATTAAATTAAATCGGGGCACTGTTTACACCAGGCATGGAACCAAAAGAATGACACGACTAAAGACTGTGGGTGAGCTGTTGGTGATCTTTCTATATTTTCTGATCATAAACTAGTGTCTAGGTCCACTGAAGTATTCTCCAATGGGCTGGTCCTACCTTGACCACATCATGAGGTCAACTGAACCTTCTAATAGAGGACATTAGGTGTTGTTTAGTAAGGACGATATACAATATTCTATCTAAATCTAAGGATCTTCCTCTATGTAAGATTTGGGTTGTCTTCAGCAAGTTCTAATTGTACACAGGCCCTTTTACTCGATTCACCATTAGACCCGTATTTACTATAGCCCTATTAATGATTATGCATTGGGGCCAGGAGCTCACAGTTACTTTTCAGAATTTGTTTATGTGTTTATATTTGATGCAACTTTCTGCTTAAAGTTCTTTTTTCATTTTATTTTATTTTATCAGTTATGTGTTTTATCACGATTTGTTGCCATGGTTGGTGGCTTTATTGACTATGTTATAGAAATAACAATATAAAAAAAACATGTAAAATCTGGTCTATAAAGCCACTAATAAGATCACATGTATAATGTGATAATGAGAGCTGCTGTCTTATGGGTTGCTTTTGTCATCTGCTCAACTTTTTGTGTACATTAGACCCATTAGTAGGACGTGACCCCAACAGGTCACTGCTAACAATGCCTTGAATCTCCTTGATTCTTCTTACACAGTATAGGACCATTGTGCATCGCTGTTTATATGTTGGAGTCTATCTTTGTTGCAGAACACGATATGTGCAGAATCATTATACACCGCAGCGTCTCATCAGTGCTTTGTTGGTTCGGAGGCGCGACCATGCTAGGGAAAGCCTTGAAAAAGCGCCATTTAGTCGGAAGCCGCTCTTTCACATGTCTACACGGCTTTTGAAGTCACATCATCTATTTGTGTTCAGTGGTGGGATCAGCTGAGAGAACATGGATGGAATCATATTTGCAGCTGGGCAATTACAATGCACCCTAAGATCTGTGAGCTTCAACCATGAACACAGATGCCTTCAAAGTTCTGTTTTTCTTCCATGTGGAAGTCATTGGCATAGAACAGATGCCTTCATTTTGGAGAAACCAGCCTCTGGATATAATTGGTTCTCTCTTCCCATGTCCTCTAGGGACAGTCTATTGCAGATTAAATTAGATGAAAAAGAAGATGAACACAAAACAAAAGCTTTTCATGGGGTTTTTCACCGTTCTTCCCAGGACGACTCTACCGTCGAGAGATTTCTCCGTATTTAATGATAGCACGTTGTCTCTGGTACACAGTAGCATAAATTAAATACATATATCACCATGGCATTTGCAAAAGGAGAGCTCATCATTTATTCATCCTGATTTCTGGTTATAGTAGACAGATTATTAGACTTAGTTATTAAGCATTAATGGTGGAGGCCATTACGGTTGCCTTGCATTGTGATTTTGTAAAGCGTTTATTTTTAACAACCGCCATGCATTTGCTGATAGTTAAAGTAGATGATAAGGCAGACAGGATGTAAGATAATCAGAATAAAGCGCTGTACGCAGCACTGCACGAGGGCTAATGGATCACTACTATTAAAGGGACAGTCATTCAGAAATGTGGGATCCAAAGCTTTGTAATAGAGACCTGCCGCTTTAGGAGGCACTAAATACTTACGTATAGCATTTCCATATTGCTCTGCTATAATACAGAAGATGAGAGAGGGGATTTCTATGTATAGATTGAATACATTTTTATATATGTGTTAAATCGTTTGCCACAATCAGATTTCCTGCACAGCTATGTGCTGAATACAAAAGGGACATTTGCTGATTCAAAAGCACTGAATCCGTTTGTTATGAACTGGTATTAGAACTGCTGGAGTTGATAACTGTAAGGGATATTATGGTAATCAATTTCTGAGACAAAGTTTTGATGCTGCATGATCACCTTTCCATTAGAAAATCTTCCCCAGGATCCATTATGGTGCTTTTCATGATGGTGGCCATGTTGTCAACATGACATAAAAGATAGGTCCTCTCACTAAAGATGAGCAGACTCATACGTTCAGTTCCAATCGTGGCCACGGCTAGTAGCGAGGGGCGTTCACTTGACCACTGGGCCTCCAATCCGGCCGGATCATGTGGACTGAAACTATGTGTCCACTCACCCGTTTCTTGCTGGGGCAGTCAGATATGTTATTTTCCTTTTCTCTTATAATACCAACATATTGCACTAAGCCCATTGGCAACAAGTTATGCCCAACTATCCATGGTTTGGTCTGGTAAATCCCATCAGCACACAAAGCCAGTTTGTTGGATCGAATCACTTGTAGGCATAGGTTTTAGGTAAATGGATATCACAGAGTAGGAAAAAACCCTTAAACTAGGTCACCAACTTGACAACAATAGTTTAACAAACTGTATTGGCCAAAACTCTTTCCCTCACCTCGAGCCAAGGATAAAGCTGTAGTAGTATCGGACAGACTTTACGATTTTGACAGGAATGGACAACCATCTAATGCTATGGTGGTATATCCCAACTAAACCACAAGAGCAGATGCCAGAGAAAAAAACTAAGGTGTTGAATTCACACGTGAACTTCTCATTTAGAATGTGTCCATGCTCAGCCAAGCTGAGGTAAGGGATAAAACTATTCCTCCTCCCTATCCAGAAGCTTTATCCTATAGAGTTGACTATTGCTCATTGTGTAAGTTTACATACTTCCAGATGTGCGAGTGTGTAACTTGTACATAGTTGGCTGTGTACTCATTATATCTGAAATGACCCCTATTCCTTGGGGAAATATTGCATATATTGTACACCAGACTTGTGTGAGAAAGGCTGTGACATTGCGCTGAATAACCAGTAATACTATGGAATCCTTTGTTTATTGGATCATCTTACATTTTAGGCCGGTTGTGCAATTTGGAAACCTTAAAGATGCTTGTTCATCATTGTCCTCGGATAATCTTCTTGATGACTGCCTTATTTAGAAACTGTTGGAATATAGTTGTGGGAAACATAGGATACCCTCATTTTTCTTCATGTGGCGGAGAAGTAAATCTCACATCGTTAGATTGGGTTTCACACATTGTGGTAAAGTTCTGCACATCCAACAAGTTCTCTTTGTTTTACTTTGAATTATTGCAGTTTCCACTCTAAAATATTTCACCTACAAAAACGATAATTTCCTAGCAAGATCACCATAATTCTTAGTAAAACACATGAACACATGGCCCTACACCATCTACACCAAGGATATCGGAATCGAACCGTTGCAAGATAAGTTGTTAGGAGGATCTATCAAAGTTACGTGTCTCTCTAGAATTGTTGGTGGCCATAATTGGAAAAATTCTTATGGCTTCTATTAGATTAATAATTCAGGGAAGAACTCTAAATATGTTAATATAGGAAGTATAGGGCACATGGTAGGAGGTTGCCTAGTACATGACTACTGGGGGCCAGGGCAGTAAATTACATGAATTTTTAGGCAAAAAATGTATTTCAAATATGTTAATAGGTAGCAGGAAGAACGAGAGCCATCTACATGTAATAGGCATCACCTGGTCGTCCCTCTGGAGACCTTGTCATACAGATGCTTATACTGTGATGTCTTTATATGTGTATCTGGGTGTTGATGTATTGGGAGCCATTGAATGCAACTTTTTGGTCTGCTTTCATATAAATCTGCATTCAACCCAAAATAAGCAACATTTACAGCTTCTTATGGCAGGGACCATTACTTTATATTAACAGGCTCTATTACTGGATTTATTTCAATGACTTTTTTCCTATATCAGCAGTGGATACTCAAAGAAAGGAACACAGCGCAGACAGTGTGGTTGACGGTGTAGTGGTCAGACCAGGTTACTGCAGATTAGCCCCCATTAATTCACTCAGTTCAGCTATTACCGGTACATTGAATACTAGAGAAGAGAAAATGATTCAAAATTCGCTTTGCTGAAGCCTTGCCGACATTTTTGTAATATTCAATCAATGTCCAAATCTATTTAATAGGGACCAATGTTTCTTTAGTTGTCCTGGAAATTGGTATACGACCCCCTTCTAGTCCTCTAAAACACAGAATTTTGTATGAAACAGTTCCATCCATATTTGCACATTTTTGAATTTCAATTTTCAAAGCAAATCAGAAAGTATTTAATTTGGTTCGGTGCTTGAAAAACACCAGATTCATGGCAAATAGTTTGTTAATCTCCACTGAAAACGGGGACTTTTTTTAATACAATATTTGATAAATTTAGGACAAATTGGGCACATTCATAAAAAGACTCTAGCCAAACTCATTTAAACTTACCGTATATACTCGAGTATAAGCCGACCCAAGTATAAACCTAATTTTATCACAAAAACCTGGTAAAACCTAAAATTTTTTTACTCGAGTATAAGCCAAGTTTGGGTTTTCAGCACATTTTTTTGTGCTGAAAAACTAGGCTTATACTCGAGTATATATGGTAATTCTCGAAATTTCCTGGTCTTGATAGAATTCATAAGCAATTATATAATCTTCATGATTGTGCCAAGTCAACAAGTTAAAGTTGACAATGAATGTGGTCGGATAACAGATCGTTTGGCCGACTTACCTCCCAAAATCCATGAATGTGTTTGGAAAGGGGTGAAATGGGTAATTTGTTGTATCAAAAATTCAAGGTGCTCAAAGACAACAGTGTGAGCAAATACAAATTTGTCAATAAAATCAAATAGTTTGACTGATCCTAGTGTAAAGTGTATGGGTGCCTCTGGCCTATAGGTTCTGGGTCTTTTTCATGTTGGTTTTCAACATCCTATTTGGCTTATAAAGACCTACAATTTGTACAGATCAGCTCATATGGGAATACTCCGATATAAGTAAATATCAACGGTTTCCAAAAATGGTTTTTGAACTCCTATTCTGTTTCAACTTCTAAAATCCATTCCCAATGAAGACCAAATGGTGGCAAAGGGCCAACGGGAATTGTGTGTCTAATGGATAATGTCCATGGATCCTATATGGTTAAATATACATTATATCTTCTGCCAAACCTTAAAAATGTCCCTACTGCTGTTGAGGTCTACCCAACTTTTGTAGAGAGGAGAATGTTGGTGGTGGTGGCATTTTTGGGGGGAGATTAAAGTACCACAAGATACAAAAGTAGACGGGAATTAGGCAGAAACCTCTCTCCGATTATTATTGCATTCTTTCTAAAGAGAAATATATTTCGCATATGGTTTAAGATTGATAAAAAAAAAACGAGTTTTGGTTCCAGTGATTACATTCCCATCTGTGATTAAGGCTGTCTGTCTACATCTGGCTTTCACATTATATTGCTGTAACAAGAATCCTTTATAAGGCAGGGTTCACTCTGTATTTTATATTAGTTGCAGTCCCAACTACTGCACGGACTTGGTTTTTCACATGTGTAGCTCATTACTTCATACCATTGAGAAAAAGTAATATTTCTTTGGGAATGTATGTTTCTCACAATTTCCATAGCAATGCAACATGTTGAGGCTTTTTTTTTTAAGGATTTTTTTTTAGCTTTTTTTACGGTCGTCTTTGAAAGTTGCAGATCGTGTATGACATATTTTTGGATGAGTTATTGCAGTACAGTGGTCTATCGCTTAACATGGAGGCAAAATGTAAATCAGACACAAGTAGGGTATTGTTGGGGGAAAAAAGAACAACTTAAACATATGTATGTGCAAAAGGCATAAAACCCCTATGTAGTATATACAAAACAAAAGTCTTTGGGTTTTTTTTTAATTTTCAGATTTTAGGCTTATTGTGTATTTGAAAAAAATTTGTGTTGGCATTTGAAAAAAAAATCAGCTTAAGTGACTAATGCCATGGTAAAAAAAAATGGATTTTTTTTTAGAAACTTATGATTATTGATGCTGCCTTAAATTTTGACAGCTTGAAAAAATTGACATTTTTATAAAAGTTTTTATATTGGTGAATCTTGATGACGAAAAAATCTTCTTTATTCTACCTCTTGGTTGACATACTTTATGGCCATAAAATTTTGTCAATTTTATTTTGGCAATTTTACAAAATTTGCTAAACATTTGCCAATTTTTGGGGCAATTTTTATAAGCTATGGCATTTAAAGGCTCAAAAACTGTTTTAACAAAAAATAAATGTTACTTTTCTAGCATAAATTTAACTTCATTTAGGTAAATCTTTAAAATTTGGTAGCTCTTTACTCTCTACCTTAGTATAAGGATAGATTTTGATGGTTCTGGTCGGTTTTCTCAAGTTTTTGAGCATTTATTATAAGTTTGCTCAAAAAAGTGTTGAGTAGACCCAATCAGAATTTTGACTTTAAAGCTGAATTTGGGCTGAATGGTTTCGCTCATCACCACTCATGATATTATAAACTTATATGGGATTTACCAATCTTTTTTATAAAATAAAATCAACTTTTTGGATCCTTTTTGTTCTTTATTGACGTCCACTAAAAAATATCTAATTATCATTGAAATTGGCTCCTACAGTTCCCTATTTCTACAACTTTGCATTGTTTTATGAGTAATAGACCAGTATGGTGGCTTATGAGCCCCTTGAGGCTCTTGACCCCATTGTATGTCGCTCTTGGTGGATGCTAATAGAAAAGATACTGCAGTAAAAATTCAGGTTACGTTCACACTTGAATGTGTTATAAAGGAATAAAGATGCATAATTGGCACTTAACTCTACATATCATCTCTGGCTCTCGACTCCAGGTTTATTTATAGCCAGTTGTAGAATTATTAATAGTATCATGAATAATTCAAGGTCAGACAGATTTCCACTGCAAAGTTTGCACAAATTCATGTTATAGGTCACATGATCTAAGTCTTAAAGATGACTTCAACTTATATAATGAGTTTTAGGATCCTGGTAGATGTTGTGGATGAATGAGTAACCAGACATGGTGTTATAGGAATCCTGGGGTCAACACTGATCTTCCAAGATTTTCTCATACCCAATAAATCGAGACCTCCAGTGAGCTGGAATTAAGATCGGTGATTCTAAAGAAATGTCTGGACAGAGTAGACTAGTGTTACTACAAAAGTTCTGTACTTGGGGAGTAAAACCTTATTTAGAGCTGACATGAAATACAATCCAGAGCTCGTATGACACAACTCGTACCTGGTACGGAGAGAGTTATGTCACCCGAATTCCTTCTTTTATGACAATGAGTATGTTTTATACATCTGCATAAAACTTAACCTTTAATGGAGTGGAAATGAATTGTAATAGATACAGTACTGTATCCTGCACACTGGATTTATGGTAATACCATGGCTTGTTGCCACTGGTAACCAAAGTGATGATTTAAAGAGCATTTCTAAATGAAGAAGTAAAGAAAAAATAGGATTTTCTTTACTATTCGTGTAAAGTTATAATGTTGTAGTCAACAGTTTTTAGGTATAGCTTTAAATGCATAGTTATTTCCAATATGGCCACCAAAAAAGGTTTCAATAGAGGTTTCAATAGAGGTGTCTGTTAGCTGAACAGTTATTCCTAACAATTCCTTTCTTCGTTCCATGAGTGCCCCTAGCTACTAGCCATGGCTATGATTGGTCAATGACAGCCATGGCTGGCTGATAGGTGCATTCATTTGCCGGGTTGGCTGTTTGGCCCCTAATCCGGGTTATATGCCTGGGTCTGGCAGCCAAACCCAAAAACATTCATCAAGTCTGCTCATCTCATCGTCCTGTTGAAAACCAACTAATTAACTAACCAATGTTCTTCTTTCATGATATTTTCATTGAGGAAAAAGTTAGAAGGCTTCTAAAAACATTGGACCCATCAAGATTTGCAGATTTTGATCATATTAATCATTTGTGTTTGATCAGCTTTAAGAGTTGTCCAGTACTATTGATTAGTAGCATATCTACAAGATAGGTCATCAATATCTGTTTAGGGGGCATGACCTGGCCCTATTTTATCTTTTTATGTGTAGATATCCCCATGCTCTGTATAGTGGCCAGGCACTGTAAATGCAAGCTTGGTTCCCTGTAGCTACAGTTACAGTGTCTGACCACTACATAGACCACAGAATCATTTTCTTCCTCCTCAGTACTTTGTGATATGCTATAGGAACAATATTGATCAGATATTCATGACTAGTAATGAATGGACCCAATCATGTTCGGGACCTGGAGCATTTAAATGTAGATGGCACATGTGTACTGCCTAAATTCTGGTCATCTTGACCCCATAATATCAAGAGTTAACCATGAACGTGGGTGCCAGGGTTTGTTTAATGGTGTGGCAGAGGGGGTGGGGGTGTTTAGAGGCGAAACCCAACCCGAACTTGAATTTCTGACTGAAGTTCGGTTTAGAGTTCGGGGCCCCAAACTCTCTTTGTTTGGCACGGATACGAAGATTGTGGGTTTGGGTCAACTTACCGCTATTTATCCAGACCCATCTTAAGTACAATCCTTAAAAAAATATACTGGAAAACCCCTTTAAGCCCTAATATATGCAGTTGGGAAATACATCATCTTTATTTCGACAGAAGGTTAAGTGACAATTTCTGAAATACTTGTAAGGTCCATGATATTATCTTTTGGGATACATCATTCAATATTATTATTAGATGTTTGTTCTATAAGCTCTACATACAATAAATTAAATCTATATTATAATATATCAAGGGCAGAGTGCCCTAACAATAATCAGTATTTCTTATAAGGATATTTCTGTAAGGAATCATTACGGCCACCTTTTTTTAAAAATCTTGCTATAAAATTTCCCTTTTGTCACCGTCTTTCACTTCCGAATATTTTCTTAAATACCGTCTCCTTGACCTTGCCTAGCAGTATTCAGGTAGAGGAGAACTGCCTGGGGGCTGGTTGTCAGGGTCAGTGAAGCATAGAAATCTACAAATCTACCACATATAGAACAGATGATATCAGCAGAAAACATTCAATAAACAGAGATACATTGTGATCGATAAAAGGCACAAGACCGTGAGGTTCAACGTATACTTCTACACATAAAACACTATTTATGGCTATTACTGGATCTTTTCTGTGAACTGCGTCATTAAGTCTTTCTTTTTGAATACATCAATGGTGATAGAGACAAGAGTAGAAACATTTTAGTGAATTTAGATATGATGTTGGGTTTTCGTCAACACCCACCACAAGTGGACAAAGAAGTCATCCCAGGTTTTCTCTGACTTCTGTTCTTCTCAGAGGTCGGTAAAATGGGCAGCAGCTAGTGAGACTAGCCTATACATACTATGCTCTGAAAGTCTGACTGATAATTCAAAGGGCAGGGTTGAGAATCTCAGAACACATACGGCGTGCAACCTACTCTTAGATGGAGAGATTAAGAGCAAAGGCCTGGGGTACGAAAGTATAGAGCCCCTAGGGTAGAAACAAGTGTTTTACCTATATATTATGAATTTTCATGAATTTATACTGTGAACCAGTTTCTTACTTATTATAGAAGATGAAGTAAGACTAGTACGTGGACACCCATTCATTCTAAGATACATTAACATTCACTGTCTGGTTTGCCTAAGCACTGTAAATCATTTTGGTGGTCCCTGTCATAGAACTTCCTGAATTTCTTAATGACTGGGGACCCACCTGCTGATGCAGTTCAATTCTCCAACACTGGTATATTTCATACATTAAAATATTTTTGGTTTATCATGAATTGCTATGATGCTGGGAGTATGGATGCATCTCCCCTATAACTTTGGGGACACAGTTAAACTTTGAGGCACCGCCATGGGCACCGCTTTATCGCCTCACAGCAAAAATTTCAAGAAAAGAAAATATAATAGCAGATGTTTGATACATTATTTGAATGTTGCATCTGAAACAACCTTTATAGGGTGCTACACGACAATTATTGTATTTCAAACTTATCTTAATTTTGCACCAAAATTTGCATCTATATACGTCATTGAAGTGAACACTAAAATCTTTTAATATATTGTCTCTCTTTGGATTTTAACAACCTCCTTGTTCTTTCTTAAATCTCTGCTGCATTCTCTTGCATGAGAGTCAGCATCTCACTTAGGAGTCAGATTGCATAAAAGTCTATGCAGAAGGGAGGGGGGTCACAGCAGTTAGGTCTCCACCTACCAGCTCAGTCTGTATCAGCTAATTACTGATAGAGACAGCAGATAATAGAGCTGCAACTCACATAATGTCTAGAAACCGATGCTATCCTTTCATGTACACACACTGCATCCTATTTTTCAAAAAGTTTTTGTTTTTTTAAAGTTGAGTCACGCTTTAATTGAATTCCATTGTCTTTGTCTGCAGCATTTCTCTCTTTTTACATCTTGCTTGTGGTTCTCTTTACCCTTATTGTGATTTCTTTGTGAGATGCGTTGGGCATCCTTGTATATCTTTGTGTCCTGATCACAGACAGAAAACATCTTGCCCTCCTAGAATTGAGCTTTTCAACTTGTAGGAGACTGTATTTCCTCATGCAAACGTCTCCATTCATGGACCCCATCTGATTTAAGTCTTCTTTTTGTGTTTCTGAGATGAAGTAGTGGTCTAGGACCGGCAGTATTAATGGGCTGTGCCCCACACGGAGGTCTGAGAATAATGTAGCTGTGCTGGCTGATCCCGGGTCACTATGATGCGTGAAATCAATTTATCTGAATCTCTTTGCCTCTATAGGAATTTGGCTGTTTGCCAGTTGTTTTCATTTAATGTCCTTTGTGTTGAACACAGACAAGCAGGATTGCTTTGTGTTTCTTTCCCCCTCCATCGCCGGCTGCCGCCTCGCCACCATATTATAAGCAATAATCTCCGAGATGTAAAGGAATGGATTTTTGTATTGCATTGAAAGATTAGGATGAAATTAAATTGAAAATGAACACAAGTAGAAACTATTAGCCAATTTACAATTCACAAATCATTTCGCTGTGAATAATGGTGACGCGAGATGCAAAGGCGACAGCTCAGCTCATTTCTATATATATGTTTACATTAAGGTATGAGAGGATTCGGTAATCTCATGTGTATTGTTGTTGTGGATGGGAAGGCTCTTCTTGGAGGATTTATAATTGAGCAGTGATATAGATGTGTAAAAATGGAAATCCATACATAATATACTGTATATATATATATATATATATATATATATATCTATATATATCTATATATATATATTTATAAATATTACTGGTCCACCCGTTATATTACTTCTACTCTGGCATGAGGTCTACTTTATGTATATTATATTTGGGTATTATATTCATAAAGTTAGGTCAATAGTGATAATCTTGGTTCATCTACTGACCATATTCTTTAAAGGATCTGACCAGAAGACAGTGTTAAAGGGGTTTTACAAGATCATGGAAAACCCCCACGGGCCGGAGTGGGAAAAAAGAAAAACATACTTACCTACCTCTGGCTTCTCCTAGTTCTACATTGCTCTGGTTTTTCCATTTTTTAGACCTGTGGCCAGTCAAAAGTACCAGGACGGACTCAGAACCCTCTCCATCTAATGATGGACTTTTTGAACCACCGTGTCACTTCGATTTTCCAGGAAAAACTTACGGGCAAATTTACTTACCTGGTCCTGTCGCAATCCCTGATTCGGACAGGCCGATGAAGATGAAGTCCGGCCGAAGCTTGTGCGCCCGAGTTCCTGCATCCGTCGCTTCCTCCGCCAAGGTCCGCCAGGGTTCACCTTCTTCTTCCTGGTGCTTGTAAGTGCTTGTCCTGCAGCACATTTCTAAATGTTTACTCCCGCACGTAGTCCGAATCCGTCGGGTTGTCCGACGGCCCGCCCCCCGATTTGTGTTGCGTGCAAGCAAAATCCAATCGCTTGCACCAAAATCCTCTGTTAAATGCAGCGCAAAACGGAAATCATCGGGAAACCTGATGAAAATGTGCTCTCGGACCCTTAGTAAATGAGCCCCACTGTGTTCTTAGGTTTGAGGAGGCCACTCATTGGATGAAGCAAGTTCCATGATCCCAAGGCTAGATATAGTTCCAAAACCTGGAAGCAACATGGGAACTAGGAACATCTTTTTTCACCCACGCAAAGATGTTATTACGTTAGAAACATTTGCCTTGAACTTGTGCAGGTTTGTGCCCCAAAGTCTATTACTACATTCAGGTTGATTGTTAGTTTAGAGTAAATTTATTATTCTGAGTTCATGATGAGCACAATATGTAGTCGCTGTATCTGCTGGGTGAAAACCTGCCACTGGAGGGTATAGTGAAAAGTAAAAAGAGAATATGAGAAAATCCTTTTATTTAATAATAATGCAACAATTTTCCTATTCATCCCTCGATACAAAAAGATAGATGTTTTGGTGTCCTTGAAGGCAACTAGTAATGCTAGTTAAAGATTTCAGATGGCTTTCATATTATTGTGTATCGTAAAGTGCGCACTGATAGAATAGAGACAGTTGGGGGCAAATTTATAACAAAATCTACAATGTTTGTAGTAACTTGTGCAAAAAATATCCTAAATACCTGGAAAACGGGGTGTGGTGGCTTAGCTGAAAGGGGGTTTACCTTGCACCCAAAACTATGCAAATGCTTTAAAAATATCACGCATTTTTGTGATGTAAAAAAACCCAACAAACTGTTAAAAGTTGCAATGTCTAACCCCTTAGACTATGTAGGCGGTCGGAAGAACAAAATGTCCTTCCGACCCTAAAGTCAGAAGATCCAGGGTTGGATCCCGGGGCAACTGAAATTGTGTACAGCAGGACCGATAGAGACAGGTTGGACTTATTTCTGTGAAATGCTGCATTTTTGTTAATAACAGTGAATTAGAGAATGTGTTATTGTGTTATCCTGGATATATACTGTACAAAAAATTAAAACTGTGAGAGACAATTCTTTTTACGCAGACATCTCTCTTATTTATCAATGCTGTCTAATGGATTTCCCAAAAAAGCAACCAATCACAGCCACATTTACTTTATTAAATTGTTAGGGTAAAAAGAAAATGACACTGTGATTGGTGAAGGGGGCAAAAAAGATATTTCTACTTTTAGACAGTTTTGTATGTGGCATGTCCTGGTACTAGGATTCCTAGTAGTGCTGAAGCGGCAGTGGCCTCTGTGGGGAATTACAGCTCATAAACAAGGCCGTCTCTGATAATCTACAGCCATATGTTCGCCCTACACTAAACCCATTTCACATCACCATCAGGCCACACTGAAGCCCCCCTCCCCCTGACTGATTGGAAATGTACAGCGGATCCACATACTGCTGACTTTTACATGTAGACCCCGAGGGGATGTGTTTAACCCCTTTCTGACAGCGCTAATCAAATTCGCATGCTGACTGCAAACAGGGGAGGGGGACGGATTTTACAGAACGTTTCTATACTCCTGTATACTTGTATATACTACTCCATACAGTATATGACACCTGTGCCGCCTTTATACTATATACAGATGGGTATATGATGAACATATTGTAGCATTTAGTACATTTATAATATATTTTTGATTAACATTTATCCTGTGTATTTTAATTACCGAGATCAGTCTTATGACTAGAGTGCATATACTTCTATATATATATATATATAAATATATATATATATATATTATACATAGTTAATACATAGTTAATGTATGTATGTGAACCTGTGCCACTTATATTGATGTTTGAAACGTTAATTTTGTAAAATTTTTTGACTAATGTTATGTGATTGAATTAACCAGACACCAATCTTCTGATTAGAGTGTATATACTTCTTCATACAGGGATGTGACCCTGTGCCGCTGTATACAGGCTACACATAGAGATGTCTATTTTGTACATATATAATTCATTTTTTTAAATTAATATTCAAATGATTTGACTCAATGAACCAGGTAGCGATCTTATGATTGGAGCTTGTATGTTGGTCGTGTCACATCAAAGGGTCACACGTGCAAATACCAGACTTACAAGTTTTTTTGGTAAAAATGGCCGCCCCCGAGTACATTATGATTACACATGTACAGTATATATTGTAGACGGCTCGGGGCTGTGTTAACCATGTCTGGGGTATGAATGAATTTATATATCGATTTCTGTTCTCATCTTTGAAGGGATATAACATGCGGCTATAACATGATACTGATTACTGGCAAGGAGAAGACGTATTAGTGAGCGTTTGTTTCCAGGGGCTGGCCAGGATGGGGTAGCGGGGGGAAGGGCAGAGGCTATTCTTGCGGAAGTTGATAGGCAGAACATTGGAGCCGAGGCTCCGGGGTCAGATCCATACACGCTTCCTTGTTATAATTACCCGCAGAGCAAAACATCTAAGTACAGGGTGTGTGAACGGGCTGTATCTGGGGCTGCAGATCACACATCCTGCCGGTGTGTGACAGCGGGCTATCTGTGCGCTGCCTGGGTTCCTTCCATTCACTGAGCCCATTGTGTGCGGCAGGGCTGGGTCAGGAACTGGCCCGGCTTCTCTCCTTCTGCTTTCACTGCTGACAGATACAATATTTTCCCTCATACCTTGGCAAGTGCCCAGTGGCTTTCTATAGCCAGAAAATCCTGAACATTATTGATTGACAAGGTCACGTTGAGGGGCTGCATGTATGACCCCAATAACTGCAGCTGCTGCAGAATCTTTTATTATTATGCCTTTAAGTATTTTAGGGTTTTTATCTGGGATAATGCACAGGGCACCTATAGCCCAGTAGGGGGAGGTAGAGGCATACAAGTTAGGTAGATTCTGTAGGTTTGTTCTTAGGATTCATTTGTATGTAAGTTGAGACAGGTGTATTCTGCAAGTATAACCTCAGACATAACTTTTTTCCATCCCTGTGACAATGTTATATAGAATTGTTTCCCCTAAATCCCTTCCTCGTGCAATCCCTTCCATTCCTTGGGTGAACTTGATGGACAATTGTCTATTTTCAACCATATAAACTATGATACTATGAATAGGACTTCGTCATCAGAACAATAAAGCTTCGTTACAGACACCTCTGATAATTCTTATGTTGACCATTGCAGCCTGGAGCTAAAGTACAATATACTATCAGCATCTAGATAACTTCATCAGAGGGCACAATAGGCAGAGAGCTCCGTCTGTAACTAGGGATCGTGTGTAAGTCAGCACTTTTAAAGGGATTCTCCCAGGGTTGAAAAAACTTGGCTGTTTACTTTCAAAAACAGCGCCACCTCTGACCATGGGTAGTGCATGGTATTGCAACTAAGCTCTATGCATTGCTATACGGCTGAGTTGCAATACCTGCTCCAACCAGGTGGGACTGTTTTTGGAAGAAAGCAGCCATGTTTCTCAACCTCAGGAGAACCTCTTTAAGTCGGGGACTATTACATCAGTATTATAGAGAATAAAAGGGTGGATGGGATGCTCCTGATTCTCCAGGATCTATTGTAATAATATGAGTCACTTAGGGGAATCACGGAGAAAAGGGATGCTGACCCACATCCTCCTCAGGTGCTTAATCTGTATCAGCGTCCTCAGGTTGCCCATACAGTTTATGGCAGACTCCTTGCCCTGGCATTCAGAGTTATGAAGACATTCAGATCAAACATTTCAGACTCTTACTAAAACAAAGAAAACTAGCCAGGGAGCAACCCCACTTGTCTATCATCTCTATCTATCCATCTATCTAAACGCTGCACATGGCACAGATTATCACTTTTTTTTTTCATCTCACTTTTTGGAGTGCTGCCTTAGATATGTTGGATTCTGGCCTGGTACTTGGATCTCTGCAGCCAACCTTGTGAAGGCTTTGTACTCTGTGCTATTTAGGACTATCTATCTAGAAAAATAGAAAAACCAAGTCCGCACAGGGCAAGAAATCCTCAACAGAGGGGGGTGCAAAGCCTCCACAGGTCCGGGGGAGGTCCTTTAGTAATAATAGTAGAAAAAACACAGGCAGCACTCCAGTTGTCCAAAAATATAATTAGATTTCTGGACAACTGGAATGCTGCCTGCGTTTTTTCGACTTTTTTTGTAGTTTTTTCTATCTGTCTATTTATCTATCGTTGAAAAAAGTGTAGGCAGCATTCAAAAAATCCAAAATTCCAAAGGGTGAAGTTTATTGAAACCAGTTTCAATAATTTTCACCCTTTGGAATTTTGTATTTTTGGAGTGCTGCCTACACTTTTTTCAACTTTACTACTGAAAGATCTTGCCAGGATCCATGGAGGCTGTGCACCCCCTCTATTGAGGTTTCTCTCCACTGTACAGACTTGGTTTTCTTCTATCTATCTCCTATCTATCTATCTATCTATTGTGCAATCTAATTTTGCACAATCTCTCATCTTCGCAGTCATAAATGTAGTAGTAATCAAGTGAATCGCTGCTAATGGTTAGACGCTTCTAGTCCCGCCTGCCCGTAGACAGAGTTGGGAAGCGGTGAGGTCATTTTGTCATCTTGTCACATTCATTGCATCCTCTCGTAGCCTGGAGATTTCTTCAATCACTTTGTGTCTGGTGGTGATCGCTATCATTGCTCATTAGCGCCACCTTGTGGCTCCTGGGAGTAAATGTGTCACAATTCCAACCTTTGCATTCCACACATTCCAATTAAAATCTCCGGTTATCCATGTGCCGGTCTTCATGTAGAGGATACAGGACCCTAAAATAGGGTCCTCTTCACTGAATCTTGCACTAAGGTTGTGTTTCCGCTTCTACGTTCCGTAGTGTAAGTGATATATGAGCAATTTTTTAGAAGACGTTCAGGGATCTGCATATTATTACTGAATAAGGGGCGCATCGCAAAGAAAAATCATATAACAGAGCAGAAGGATTTCATCACAGTATCTTGAAAAAAAAAAAAAATCATGGGAAATGTGCAGAAGAGCAAAAGTGTAAGCTCCAAGCGGCCAAATCAGAAAATTGGATTAGGCCCCCACCCTGACCGGCTTTTATCTTCACACAATGCGCGTTACTAGGAGAGCAGAGAGAAAAAAGCAGATTGGGGAAGGTGTCACATCTTATTATGCAGGTCCTGAGATGAATGGACTGACTGGGATGGACCGTCTGCTAGTTACATGCATGATGGCATATGTAGTCGATATAGAGCGTTAGCTCTTGTTACATGTTTTGGGTAGTAGATGGTTACATTGATGGTATCGGTGCCAAAGAAAGATGGATACTACCTACCAGCTACACTTGTAGGGGTGGAGGTTATGACCGGGCCCTGGAGCCTGTACTACATACAATACATTATGCATCTCAAGTTATGACTCTGAAGCTACCATTTATTTGATACAGATACTTGGCTGAACTTACCAAATCTGGTGAGACTGGCTGAATCTCCTTACAAGAAAGGGACAGGCAGGCAAAACGTGATGTCAAATTACAGGAATAATATAAACAGTGCTGAAACAGTACAAAAATAATGCACAAAGTGATGTCACAGGACAGAGATACTACACACAGTGATGTCACAGTAAATGAATAATACACACAGTGATGTCACAGTAAAGGGATAATACACACAGTGATGTCACAGAACAGGGATAATACACACAGTGATGTCACAGTACAGGGATAATACACACAGTGATGTCACAGTACAGGGATAATACACACAGTAATGTCACAGTACAGGGATAATAAAGACAGTGATGCCACAGTAAATGAATAATACACACAGTGATATCACAGTGCAGAGATAATACACACCATACAGTCATAGTACAGGGTAATACACACAGTGATGTCACAGTACAGGGATAATACACACAGTGATGTCACAGTACAGGGATAATACACACAGTGATGTCACAGTACAGGGATAATATACACACTGTGATGTCACAGTACAGGGATAATACACACAGTGATATCACAGTACAGGGATAATACACACAGTGATGTCTCAGTGCAGGGATAATACACACAGTGATGTCACAGTACAGGGATAATACACACAGTGATGTCACAGTACAGGGATAATATACACACAGTGATGTCACAGTACGGGGATAATACACACAGTGATGTCACAGTACAGGGATAATACACACAGTGATGTCACAGTAAAGAAATAATACACACAGTGATGTCACAGTACAGAGATAATGCACACAGTGATGTCACAGTACAGAGATAATACACAGAGTGATGTCACAGTACAGGGATAATACACACAGTGATGTCACAGTAAAGAAATAATACACACAGTGGTGTCACAGTACAGGGATACTACACACAGTGATGTCACAGTACAGGGATTATACACACAGTGATGTCACAGTACAGGGATAATACACACAGTGATGTCACAGTACAAGGATAATACACACAGGAATGTCACAGTACAGGGATTATACACACAGTGATGTCACAGTACAGGGATAATACACACAGTGATGTCACAGTACAAGGATAATACACACAGTGATGTTGCAGTACAGTGATAATACACACAGTGATGTCACAGTACAAGGATAATACACACAGTGATGTTGCAGTACAGGGATAATACACAGAGTGATGTCACAGTACAGGTATAATACACACAGTGATGTCACAGTACAGGTATAATACACACAGTGATGTCGCAGTACAGGGATGTCAGCTGGGACTACTCATAACTTTGAGGATGATGCTATGCACTATCCCAGTGTCTATGGGACAGATCCCATGGGCTCAGCTCAGGGCCACTACTTATGTTGAATGGGATTTGGAGGGCTGCTGCATCGTTTTTAGTAATAATCCCGCCATTCATTGCTTTCCTTATTAGCATTTATTGTTGCAAGCGTACAAGCAGAAAATGTGAAATTGTGGTGTCATGAATAGCTGAGCACAGCGCCACAGCCTTGTAATGGTGCCTGCAGTGCTGTGCGGGGTGGGGACGCCGGGCGGGCTGGCCAGATGGCAGCCTGCATACAGCAAAGCTGCAGGTTTTTGTCCCTGATGATGAGAGGAGGGAAGATTCGCTGAAGCATATGCAATCCCCCTCGCATTTTAACAAAACTAACTCGCCATCAGTCACAACCCAGAGTGGCTGACATTAAAACAATGGCTTTTCAATAAAATGTTAAGAGAGCTTGTGCAATGAATTTAGTTGAACTTAAATGCTGCCATCTATTTAGCCGGGGAAGAATCACCCAGAGCACCCAGCAGTCTGGAGGGAGACTCCATAGACAATCCCATTTTATTTCATAGACTGTTTGCAATTCATCAGGATTCTATGCAAAGCCACCTGTTCACTTAGCGGATGGAATAATTTATACTCCAGCCTTGTGTGTATATGCCGGTAGTCCCTTCCCCGCTGTGTGTATATATAGAAGACGCAATGGCGCCCATTATTACACTCAAATATTTGCTTTGTGTTCCTGAACTATCATATATGTACATTAGAGGGGGCGAGATGTCACTAGTTTCTGGTTGTAGTCGGCACATGTGCTATTATATCATACACTGACGGTATATGTCATCATATTCACTTACCATATGTATTATATTGTATCATATCAATCTATAGTATGTCATATTCATTTATGTGTTATATTGTATCATATACATCTATAGAATGTCATATTCATTTATGTGTCATATTGTATCATTTATATCCATGTACTATAGTATGTCATATTCACTTATGTATTGTATGATATACATTTGTATATCATATCCTATACATACTATTATATCATATATACTCTCATAGACTATATTATATCATATACACTTCTATACTCATATACTATATTATATTATATACTTCTATACACCCTAAGCATTATGTTGTATCATGTATTCATATGTACTACATTGTATTCTATACTCCTATATGATATTATACATTCCTATATGCTATAATACATCCTATACACTTACAGAATATATAATATTATGTCATAATATCCTATATGCTATATTACATCCTATACACATACTGTATATATAATATTTTGTCATATATTCCTATATGCTATATTACACCCTATACACATACTGTATATATAATATTGTCATAATATCCTATATGCTATATTACATCCTATACACTTACTGTATATATATAATATTATGTCATTATTTCCTATATGCTATATTACATTCTATACACATACTGTATATATAATATTTTGTCATATATTCCTGTATGCTATATTACATCCTATACTTTTCAATTCTATATTTATTGATGTCATTGATTGCATAGGGTTTAATTGATTTCTTGGCTGAGATGAAGTGAGAGTAGTCCATAGGGCTGGACCCACCCATACAGATCCCCCATTACGTGGGTCTGCCCTGCCAGTGGGAGACTTTAGGAACCCACTAATAGCCTACAGCTCGCTGGAACATTGAAGACTGTGAAGAAACAAATTAGAATTTGAAAGCCCCACAATTACTTGTACTTTTTGTGCTGGGGAGAGATCATTTTCTAATGGGGAAGTCTCATTTGGTAGCCACCGGTCTGAGATTTAAACCGGGGGGGAGAATGTGGGCATTAGCAAGTCCACCCATCCAAGCTGGTTTGTCAATAACTCATGAAGCCCACCCTAGAATGAGGGTCTATTGACCATTCATCAATGCTCCATGGCTGATCATTGAGTGCCGCCTCTTCATTCAGTTTATCAAGTCTTGCACATAGAAAGGCAAGGGAAAAAAAGCCTTATTCAGCTTTGTTAAAGCCAACAAGGAGTAAAACTTGCCATTTGAACCCTTTCTGGCCCTGGTTTTCTCTGTTAATGCAGCTCTGCTTAGAAGAGCGCCTTTATTTGGTGGGTTAGAATATCTGAGACTATTCTCTGCCTCTGAATAGCTGGTGGCAGGAAAGAGCAGATGTGGTAGGAGTGTATTTGGTCGGGTGTATTGCTTTCAATTAGGATCAATCAGGTGTCAGCTTCTTTACAATGCACTCACTTAATACCCACTGTGTGAAGTCATGAATTCTCCATGCATCACAACAGAGCAGCTTATAAGTAGGAGATCATAGCCCCGGACCAAGACAGAGACACCAGATCCTTGCTGAATCCTGCTCACTGCCATCCTCTCCCGATGCATTTCTATAGTGTGTTAGACCATGCCGGTAAGTTCTGTAGATCTGTCCACTCTATAGTGTCTCAGCTTAGCACTTGGCTTGGGAAGACGCCTTCATTACGATGCTTTTAAGATGTAGATCAAAAAGTCTCTTGGTACCTAGAGATAGACCAAGCTACGTTCTACGTCTTGTGTTTTATCTCCATCCATCCTGGAAACGATCCGCGTCTTCCGACGCCTCGCCCTATAAATACGAGTATTAAATGATGCAAACTGTTATTGTAGCTGTGTTAAAAAACACCTATCAAGGAATATGTATTCAGGGAGCGCTGCCAAAGAGGTTGAAGTCTGCAACTATTAAATAATGAGGACGAGGGGAAAAAAAAAAAGTGAGCTTGCAGCTGGCTGCTGGAGGAGAAAACACTGAAGTAGTCTCAGATGCTCAGGCATCCTGTCAAAGCCTTCTCTACAACCAGCTTCAAGGTGACAATCCCCAGGGATCCTGCTTCTGTTGACGTGGATCAATTTAAAGTGGCAATTACTCCAGTCAGATAACGACTTTAAAAGCCTTTTTACGCAAGGAAAGGATGCATAATCACCCGGCTTATGGGAGGTGAATTTTAAGTCAAGGCACTGCAAATTTTTTTTGTTCATCCAGATTTGCTATCGGAGATGTTGTACTTTAGAAAGAATTGAAGTAGATATGTGGATGTGGAATGAGCATGGGTGGCTAAAGGGGTTTCTAGAGTCTGGGTGATCACATATATGGGGTGCGGTATGGGTGAGAATGGGTTAAACACCAAGAAAAAAAAGTTACAAAATCAAAAAGTTGGGTTTAAGGTTTTTGTGGCTCAAGTTGGACTTGCGGAGAGACACTGGTCCTCATTGAAGGGTGTAGACCCAATGACCCATGGGAATGGCATGTAAATTATCTTGACTCCAGTATTGGGCTAATATGAGATTTCCAAAGGCTAATGTGCATACTTATTTTTTCCTATGTAAGTTATATCCCCCTAAAGAGAGAATCATCAAATGTAACCTCTTTTTAAGATTTTATTTTATTAATGTAATGTTGCAATGTTTCATTGTTTCGCGCCCCTTAATTTTGCTTTTTATTTCTGATTTACCTGCACGAGACTTTAAAGGGGAAGTCAAGTCTAGAGATATCTCATCTATGTTTGCTTTTGGAAAAAAGATAACTCTAAGGTCCGGGCCAATGAACCAGTAAGTTCTGAAAGGCGTCGTAATACTTTCCACTATATATTTTTATTCTGCATACCATGACTATTGTTTGGATTTTATGGAAGACTAGATAGAAGTTGGATAAAGGAAGATATTGATGATTGATATCCCTCAATTTTTTGTTATCCAGGCCATTGTCTACCCTCAGAATCTGTATATTATGTCACATCTTTCCAGATTGAGATAAGTAGATGCAGCTGCTTCTAAGAACCTGGTTTTAGTGGTCCTTTAAGGTGCCTAAATCAGCTCTCCCACTCTTGTACGTCTCATCAGAGAGGAGATGTTTCTTTTCAGTAGACGGAGGAGGAAGACAGTCAGGGAGGAGGGGACATTTTGTCACTGTTTAAACACATAGATCTCATTAGTTGGCTGTATAGAAGGCTTGGGTTGAAATTGACATCAGCTAATAGACTGCAGCATGGAAATGACTATCCAGGAGATGGATGTGTAGAGCCTGCAAGAGTTAAGGAACAGCTTGTGTGTCTTGAGCCTTGCTGGAATGATGCGGAAGGGACTTCCTGAAGATCTGGAATCTAATAATTGCTCCATCTCTCCTTGACTGAAACATACACTGGCACAGGTACTTTCTTGAGAGGCGTTCATGTGCTGCAAAGATGTTCTCCACAGACACTGCTGAGGTTTAGGAAGGGTTATGTTCAAAGAGAGAGTTTGAAGCAGCAGTTATGTTCCTGGGGCTCAGCTTTTCTGTAGAAACCTGAGCTCGCTACATAAGACAGGCTTGTCAGGCGTATGTTTCTCCTATGAGGTAAGGATCTTATACAAAGGACTAAAGAGCCACTGCTGAGAGGAAAATAGCCAGCCTTCCATAAAGCAGCCTAACAAAAGCCTGCAGCTTTATGTATCATGGTGTCCATTAAAGCTTATTAGGGAAGAGTGCACTGAACCCAGAGAGGGTTTGCGTTATTCACTGGAAGGATAAACATTTAAGGGTGTACAAAATTCACAAGCAGGAGGACATGATTGTTAAGCTTTGAAAAGGCTTCGCAGGAGATACTTTGTTTTCATCTCCTATGGATCAGCATGGAAAAGGTAAAATAGCACAAGCTGTAAATGTTTGGAGACTATCAATCCGCAGTTCCCAGGGGGGGTAGGACCGCTGTGCCCCTCTTCTGAGTGTGTTTTTACACATACTTCAAGGGCTAACAAAGACAAGGCATTGGATACTTTTGTTCAGTGGGATGAATTGGCCTATTAAGAAGGGAAAAAAATCATTAAAAAAACAGTTTATTGTGCGATTTCCAAAGGCAGACAAAGAGCGTGTTTACTGGTAATTGTGTCGGGGGTGACGGAGTTGTCGAAAAGGGGGGGTCAGTGGGATCCTGGAACTGGTTTTGTGACCTGTGTTTAAGTCAGGGTTAATTGATTTTTCCCCCGGACTGCGTTATGGTGTACGTTATCGTAGCGTTACCTGTAGTTTCTCGTTTTATGCCGTACGACCCTACGGAAGGTGGCGGCGCTATGTAAAATCAATGAGCACGGCCGGTGATAATAATCAGGGAGATATTGTAAGCGGCAGACCGTCCTGGCGCTAGATAGAGTGAGACGAGTCAGCGGGAGAGACCTGGGCTTGTGCTAATTTGCACACACATCCCTGTCATTGTTCTGCCTGAAGAGACAGGGCTGGGTTCAAGGCCACATGTGCTCCTGTCATCGTTCACATTTCTGCTCCAAGTGCAATACGGAGTGTCAGCTCTCCATCTGTCTAGCATCATCCTGCCTGCAGCCAGCAGCCCGGCATGGCCAGGCAGCCAGTCCAGAGCTGGAGCGTGTAGACCTGGGAGTGCGAGACGACGAGGGAGAGCTGCCTAGATCCGATGCAGGATGCCCGGTAAGTCAGGATGTCTCCTTCACTTGTATCTTGGCCGGAGCAGACATAATACAGCACTGGATAGACCGGTGTAGAATGACACCATATGTATAGTTTCTTTATATAGGATTCTTAGACCAGGTATGAAATTCTTCCTTTACACTTTGACGTCTATGTTGCCTTTATCCGGTTTTACATCTAAACTATTTGTCTAATTCTTGTTTCTCACTCAATCCTGGCTATAAATGGAGTATTACAGCACGTAGAACTAGTATCGAGGCTGGGAATGATTTTGGCTGCTTTTTTTTTTTTCTCTCTCTTGCTCAAATATGCAGAAGAAAATATTAATCTTGGATGTGGGTCCAGTCCCCAATTTAAGAAACGTTGCCAGTACAAACACATCTGGCTTAGCTGGAGAGGGCCGATGGAAAGAGCATGGACTGGGTGAGTGTGTCGGGGGACGAGGAAGGCTGTTACACTTTCTATTGCTGGAGGGCCCTCTGTGGTCCTGGAAGGATGTGTGTGTGTTCGAGCTCTGCTGCTCCCGAGTCCTCGCTCTTATTTAGGTAGGACGTCTCTGCTTTTTTTCGGTTAGGCGCAGATGGTGTTTTGAAACATTATCTGGCTGCCAGCTTGCTGTGGCCACATTTGTGTGAAGGTATTGGCAGTTGTTTGAAGAATGTCTTCTCTTCAGGGTTGATCTGTGGTCACAGCACTGGGTTGGCATGTGACAAGGTAGAAAAACCTCAATAGATCTTATGGCTGGAGGTTTGATTATACAATACGTTGCGATAATACCATGGATTTGTATTGACTTTTTGTGCATTTTTACTCGATTCAACTAATTTGAATATTCTATTTATTTATTCATTCATTTTTAAAAATATTTATGGTATTTATTTGGATTTTTTTTTTGTTTATTTTTTGAAAACTGAATGTATTTATTTAGAATTTGCTGCTAAATCATTTTTACATGGTTAAGCAATTTAACTTTTCGTCATTAGGTGTATATAAACCCCCCCCCAAAATCTGATTTCTTCTTCCTGGACGTTCACCCTCGTTTTGTTATGTGAAACGGTAGCGTTTTTTGGGTGTAAGAATAAACCAGATGCCCCCTTCGTACTTCACGATATTAATATAAATAATCCCAATTGAATCTGTCATCAGTATTTATACCACATTCCTTGTTAAACAAGCTTAAATTATTACTGCCTCCCTCTAAAAGTAGACGCGAGCAGCACTAGTGTTGTCAAATGTTTGCAGTGGATGCCAGCAAGGCTTGCACTTGGAAACAGAGAATACATTCACAGCTGTGACTGTGAGCATGTGCCAAAAGAGAAATACTTGAGCGAATCTGACACTTGGCTATTTTTGACACCCATCTGTAGGGTTTTTTTTTTTTTTTTTTAATACTCTCCGCTAGAATGAGCGGCTCCTCAATCTGTTTATTGCATATTTCAGCGTTTTCATAAATATATTGGCTTCAGTGGTCACTTTGTGCTTTGCTTAGAGACAAGATTTGATGTACTGCTGAACACTGGGATATTCGCCTTTAATGGAATCTCGTCTCGGTGACTACATCTTTAACCCTTTCGTCACCCGCCCATCTGTGTGGCTGGGTCTAGGTTTAATGGAAATTGTTATTAATGGAAAGGATGAGTTATGGAGAATTATAGACGAGGGGCTCAAACACAGATGTACAGAAGCCAGTAGTACAAAAGAGGCCTAGATATTCGGTTATCTATCTATCTATCTATCTATCTATCTATCTATCTAATCTATATCTTATTTATCTACACATATGTATGAACGTATTGTGATTGTTAAGGTCTTATCAAAGGCCTAACATACCAACACAATTTCTTTGAATTGAGTATGTATATATATTCTAAATATCTACCTATCTATCTATCTGTTATCAATCCATGATACTATCACAAACTATTTAGCAGTGTAATATCAATGTGCATTATGATAATCTATGCATCTATCAAAATATTAACTATCTTTTGATCTACCTGTTTGTCCACTTATAGTCTATATAACATGTATATACAAATGTTCTAGTCTATCTATCTACCCACCCATCTTTCTATCATTTACTTATCTACTTCTATCTATCCACCTATATTTTATCTATCTCTCCATCCATCACTTATGTACTCTGTATCTATTCCTATCTATCCATTTATATTCAGTCTATCTATCTATCTATCTATCTCATATCTATCTATCCATACATCCATCTATCGATCAGATCTGTACTGCTATCTATCCACTTATATTCTATTTCTATCTATCTATCTATCTATCTATCTATCTATCTATCTATCTATTTCATATCTATCTCCTATCTATCTATCTATCTATCTATCTATCTATCTATCTATCTATCTATCCATCCATTCTCATGTCTATCTTTATTGTGGTTACTTTTATCTACCAGCTGATTACTCATTTATTTTCTTGAGCATTTACTCAATCGAGTAATTATTCGCAAAATTTGCATTTTAACCCTGTGTAGCCCTACTACTGTGAGGCCTCGGCCTTTTAACATTATGGATGCCTACATGAAAGCACCTCCTCCATGTAATTAACATACAAGACAATGAGCCATAGACAAAAAAATGAAAGTGAATACTAGCAAAACAAGGCTTGTTCTTGGCTTATGATACAATATTCATAATATGAGTGTGGAGGTCTAAAAATACCACAGTGAAAGGTGCAGAAAGCAACATCTTATTTGGAAATGGTGGTATGTGTCCAGATGTAGCAGTGCTGAATTTGTTATGAAGCTTTTGGAGATGTATATATGATATAGGTTGAGATGCAGTCCTATGTAAATAGTGATATCAGGATGAATTAGGCCGGGCAGCGGTTTCAGCATTGCTACATCTATACCCTCATGGTTATAACACACATCATAATGTTATAGAAAAGGGTTAATAATAAAGAATTATCTCATTTTTAAGCTGAGTTACGGAAGTTCACAGGTTTATAATTGTGTGAGACATCAAATAGAGATTCTGATTATTCGGAATTTTTAACAATACTAAAAATCATTCATCAAAACTGTCCCTATTGCATCCCACAAGTCCCTACAGATACAATGTTATTATATGTTTGTGATATGTTTACGTACATCATTAACTGTTATAATTATATTGTATGCTGATACCAAATAACAGAACCGACATATACCATAGCGCTGTACACAGATCACATTCCTTTACATTAGCCTCTGTCCCCCCTTACTATATCAGACACATACAACACATGGCCTGTGCCCAGACTGTTCAGTGGGGGAACGTAAATTAGCATATTTCCCAGAAAGCATTGCCTGCCTCATGCTGGATCTCCACAAGGAGAATCACCGTACCTTATGATTACACCATGCGCACAAAGTTTATGACCCCCCAAAGAATAGTAATAAAATAGTGTAGATCAACCGGGATGGTTACTTTTTCTCCATGTCCAACCAATACTATCGACCAACGACCGATAGTGTAGGGTCAACCGGGAATGTACCAAGCCCATGTAGGTTCATCTACCACCAAATCTGCCTGTGTATTTTCTTTCCTTTTCCAGGGTATAGAGACCTATATACTGGAGCCGTCTGACAGCATATGCCATACAACAGACATACGCAGTACAGGGACACAGATGTAGAGCAGTGGTCTGCTAAGGATCTCCTGTACATCTGTGTATCTACACAGCAGATGGTGCCATGACATCGCACACTCCTATGTCTCCACTTTAAAGCATAAAACCTTTGGGGTTAGATAAAAAAAAAAGATAATTTATTTTAAAAAAATGTTGATGCGTACCATCCAATCAGATCTCAGCTTTATCTGATAAAGTAATGATTAAGGAATCAGTAGAGATGAGTGAATGGATTAGTTGATTTGTTGATTCCTTTATTAATTTTCCATTTTTCTGGGACTAGTTCTCCTCTTTTATGATTTGCTTTGGAAGAATCTGTATTTTTTTTTAAAAAACTGTATTTATTGGGAATTTTTCATTTTTGTAAAAGAAAAACATAGACCCCAATATAGGGTCACCAATACAAACATTGGGTCTGAGAGCCATAGGAGAGAGGGGAAGGGAGAAGGAGGGGTATTTTTCAAAGTGGAGTCTTTCATTCATCCCATGGCTCTGGGGGTGGGGGAAGGGAAATGAAATGAAAAAAATCTTGAAAAATTCCTAAAAAAATTCATGATATGACGTATGTTTTAGAAGGCTTCAGGGGGTGATATATAGAATTTCCAGGACAATTGGAGCAGTGTTGTTTCAGACCCAAAGGAATCTTTTGGAAAATTTGGCATATCTCCAGGGAATCGAATCTTATATGATTTGCTTCTCTCTAGTGATAACCAAGGTTTGCAGTGATGATGTGATACTCCACGTAGTCAAAAGTCAAGTGATGCTTCAGGAAGCTTGGTTTTCATTGCAACTTGTGAAGAACAACAGATACCATTTTTTTCTGTGTTTTTTTTTTCTATAGATTTTTTTTTCTATTTGTATAGAGATGAAACAGAAACTAAGGCTAAGTGCCGAAACATGTAGTAGAAGTCAGGGATGGGGTTTTCTGTTCTGAACATGTTTTATCGATATGAAAATATAGAATTCGATGGACCCTTTGTTTGCTGGATGAAGTCTTTCTTATTTCAAATACATAGAGAGTAGAATAATATAGCCCCTGCTTGATAGAAATCTGTAACCAATGTATAAGCATTTATCAGGAGAAACATATGAGATGGATAGATAGAAAAAGAATTGCCCATCTCTTCTCCAATGCAACTTTTTGTAGTCATAGAAAAAGTATACTCTACTACGTGGTCTTACAACACTGCCCTCTCTGTTTAAAAGGCGGTACTGCGCCCAATTAAAACCACTAAAAATATATTGTTATTTTATTTCGGATAGGACTGATAATTCCTTTTGAACACCAGTAGACTAGGACCATAGGGTTATTATGTTGTTTGTGTGACTTAAAAAACTTAATTTCTTTTTTTTTGGGGGGGGGGGTAGGTTGCTGTTGAGTGACTAAATATCAAGTTTGTGATTTGGCTGTAAGGAAAAAAAAATATTTAAATGACAAGTAGGTTGTATCTGCTCTCAAATTCTATTGAGATTCATTATGGCAAAACTGGACATGATTTTTGAGCATAATATTAGAAGATTTGGGTCTTTCATTTACAGTCTTGTTATGTCACTTGCTACAGCACAACCACATGGACAATCATCAGTGTTACCACATCACATTCCTCATGTCAGATCTAAAGGTTGTCACGTAACCTTAGACTTAAACCTTAAGCCCTGAACCTGTCCAGTCCAAGGTTACTTACAATGAAAACCAATGATCCAGTAGATCAAGTAGAGGAAGATGCATGGTCGAGAGATCCAGAACCCCCTCTCTCGACCAGTTTCAGTAGGTTCCCTATCGTGCTAGAGTAGAATATACAAGATAAACAAATTTCTTATTGGAATATACCTTAATATTTCTCTACATTCAGGCCACAGATTTCATGAAAGTATGCAGACTTTACCTACAAGGCTGTATGTTTAGCTTATATGTGACCTTTCAACTTTCATCCATCGGTGAGGTCCCTCGGTAATATATCACATAGGCCCAGGTAGAAGACATACAATTAGTATGTGTTGCAGATAGAATTGACTCTTGTAGGATCCATTTGATAAATGATTCAGTATGTTATTCTCCAGTGCCCGTATAAAAGCTGCGCAGGTTGGACTGCTTTAGCTTAGCAATAGGAAGAACAGATGCTGGTCTACAAAATATGTCTCTATCGCCTGTGGCTCAATATGAGTCTGTTTCCATAAAAGGACAGTCGGTTATCAGTCAACATCGGCCAGCAATAATAATCTTCCTTTAGAAGATGTCTTGGCATTGGGTCAGACCACCCTTTCTATGCTCCTGCTCGCCAGATGTGCTTGGAACCGTTCCTTTTTCAAAGTTCATGTTTCAAAAATGGATTTGTTTTTAGAATCTGGTTTTACTTAAGACATCCCCATCGTGGAGCGCATTTCATAAATTAGCCACATATTTTTCTTAGCAGAGAACTTAACTGACTGTAATTTTTAACACATGGCTACATCATGTGAGATTTTCAAAACACTTGCACATAAGTTTAAGATGGTCCCAGTAGAAATGAGCCATCAACTCACAGCCAGACCCCCTCTTTTTCTTTCTTTTACAACATCTCCGTATTTTCCATTTAGTCAAGCGATATATCACAAAGACATCTTTCTGGTGTATTATAATGGCGCATTGTTTATTGAAAACTAAACTTGATTTGGCTTTTACGGTTGTTCTGTTTTTAAGGCCATTTCTAGTTTTTACATTTGTGTCTTAAAAGTAATTATTTGTTTAAAAAGTGAAGAGCCCAAATGGATATGGTCATAGACAGGACAGTTTCAAGTTTTGGGAAAGTAGAGGGTTCAATACTACCAATATTCAAGATTAATGCAGATGCTATCCATAGTTGCCGATGGCAGACTGGCCAAGTGTTTTCTAAATGGCGAGAGGACTACATGACTCCATCAGACCAATTATTACAAACAGATAGGAGAAGATCTATTACCACCTTGTCTGGTTTCTTGAAGTACTTTATAAGACTTTTTAGTTTTAGTTGGGACTTTTTGGTCTCAGTTGAGACTTTTTGCTCTTAGTTGAGACCAAAACGTCACAAACAGCACTACAAAAAAGCAGACAATGTGGTGATCTCCACCCCTGAGCCGTCTCGATCTGGTCATTTACTATCAGCAGAAAGTCAAGCCATTTCCAAAAATTTTGCATCTACTTTCAAATTGACATTGATCTTTTTGATGAGCTCTCTTGTTTTTTTGGTCTTTTATGGAAGTATTTTGGAGATAACAGTAGTTTGTGGTCAACTTGATCTATCTGGACCTTATAGTGAATGTAATGCCCTACATACAGTCTTGAACTCTTACCAACTTCTGCTCAATTTAATGGGACATTCAGACATTGTGGTCGACAAGCAGATTTCTCATACTTTCCTTTGTGCATAGGACCAAGTTGTCACCATGTTCAGTTTAACCCATATGTCTTGCTTTCATTAATTTCACTATTTATACATATGGTAGTTCTCCCTACAATGACTACAGGAGGGAATTATTAGCATTTCTATATGTTTTTCATAAAACCCTCACACATGTAGTAAGAACACTTTTTTTTAGCACATGGTCTGAAGGATATTTCAAAGAGCTTCAAGAAGTGAACACAACCTTCCAATGAATACATTATTTATCCTGGAGTATTGGTCATGAACCTGTTGTGAAGCTTTTTTTTTGTGAGAATGGTAACCTTAACCTTTATGGGGGATGTAAGGTGAGAGAAGGGCCAAAAATGTTACAATTCAATGTGCTCGACACTTTTTACTCTTGGAAAGACCAGGCTTCCCAAAAATGTCGGTTTCACGTCATCCAAAAAGTAAGCTTGATGGGTTTCACTGTGTTCATGTACTAATGCCAAAAGTTATCGGATTAATTATTGATAAATGCTGCATATTAAATATAAATCAAGAACTTTTAATAACTTGGACCAGGTTCCTCCAGCCCTTTCCAAAAATTGATCACTGAGCTCTATTCGGTCATCTGCAATTGCAATCATTAGCAGCTGTTTTGGGCTTTTCTTAATTCCAGTTACAATACCGAGTTGTTAAGTTTACAAACTGATGTAATAACGTAGATGTAAACTATGGGGATTTATGTTATGTGCTCATTAAGAATACATTTACCTATACTGGTATGAGTTGTTTACATATAATGGATTGTCTACATAGTGTTCATCCAAAGCCTCTAATGGGGAAGTGCGTATTTCAACACTAGGAAATCCCACTGGAACACTTAATTTTAGTGTAGATGGTCTTAAGAAATGGTTGCCAACTCTTCTCTTCTAGTACTCTTTTAATGTGTTACTTAACAGCTGCTATCAGGGATGACTATGTCTTATCAATAGAGATGTTATTGTAGAAGGATCTTTGGAAATATACATGTTTATATATTCATGGAACTTGGAATTTCAGTGTTTTCCTATCCAAGGTCTAAGTTTTAAGTGTACTAGACCTGTTATTAGTGCGGATGTTAGGGTCAGATGCTGGTCCGGACTTAAATTATCCATATACTCTCTAGTTATCTTTTTGGTATATCCTGTTTATTCCACAATTTTATCCCTGTAAGCACCTTTAGACATACTTTATTGTCCATTTTATCCCTCCCATCCACCTTAGTCAAACACCACTACAGTTCCCTCCCTTAAAAGAGTTCTATAAAATATTTAGTAAAATTTGCAGGAGGGTGCTGAAAACAATACAAATATAATTATCCAAAGGTTCTTTTTGTATTTGAAAAATTTGAGAACCAGTCAATTGTTGCTTTACTTTGCAGCAGTTTTAACAGTGAAATATACAAAATTACAAACTTTTTATTGCTGCTATTCTATTTCTAAAATGTTTTCTAGAAACGTGTTTAGTAAAAGTTGCAGTAGGGTATAGAATACAACAGCAATATCATATGGACCAATTATTTTTACAATGTGGTGACCTATCCTTTCTTGTCATAGACACAAAATAGTAACTAGTGTTAATGTTCAAATCAATTTTTTATCAACATGTTCCAAAATTCTTAGAATATATATATAAATTTTACCATTAATAGTATAATATTTTGACTAAAATCAGCATTTTAACCTAGGATAGAAAACAATAGATGTGTATCCACTACCCAAGGGATTTTTTTTGATTGACTACAATGATTATAAACCTCTCTGTAAGCTTAAAGCTACGACCATGCCTTTAATTCCACCATCCGACCCCAAGCACCAAGGTGGGTAGTAATTAGATTTCAGTTATCACTCTGGTAGTTGTAATCCATGCGGATAATATTTATTGAATAAAAAGCATCTGAGATCTTCCCGTCTATTGACTCGAGCTGTTGTCTGCCAACGGCATCCAAATGTGATTCCAAACCCATGATGGCATTTGCAGATTAAGCAGAGAAAATTGTTTGCCAACCAGATGTGGAAGGAATAACAACATATACAGGTCTCCCCAGAGGAAGAGAGATGTTTGTTTTAACCAGAAATCCCTCCTCTCTTTGGAGTTAATACCTCATTTCCAAATCATTTCATATGTTTCCCACAATTATGAGCGGCTCTAAATTCTTTTGAGGAAGTCTTTACCGAAAGTAGACATAATCAATCCTGCTTCTATGTGTAAACATATGGAGATGGGATGTGCTTATTTTGGCTGATAATGTGGCCTTTTATCTGATGCACTGGGTCTCTGCTTCTCTTCAAACTGGCCATAAATAAAAGCTTTTTTTTCCTGAGATAACAATTAGACATACATCAGCATTGGTTAAGGTCTTTGGGACCCTGTTTGCAGGCATTTGGTATGCAGAGTACTGCCGTCTCAGCCAGAAGAAGTCTTTCTCTAGTGCCACTTGTCAAAGGTGTCTACCCCGAAAGTCAACATTTTACTCATTGACACCAGTTGGCCACAGAGAGACTTTCTACTTTTGTTGTTCTAACGCAAAAAATTCCCAACAAATGTTGGTGACCCAATCAGGACAGTTGCCAAAACCACCAAGTGTTTGGTTGAGTTACCGTAAACTGCAATAAATGTTGGCCAGGCTCATTTCATGTTCACTTTACTAAACCTTTTACAGCATTCCTTCTGTGATATAAATCCTGATCAATATTTTTGACAGGATTTTGCCTGGAGGAGCTTTTGAAGCTCAACAATGGTCAGTCATGGACGTAATTCGCTAGCGGCCTTTGCTTGAGACATCAGATTCTGAGCTTTTAAGCTTCTAATACCTTTTAACACAACAAGGAGATATTCGACTTTACTAATCAATACCATCACAATATCCAGGTTTTAAGAAGGTTTTAAATGGACGGAATTTTTTTTTCTTACAGTATAATAGTAGTATCCTAATTAGATGTCTCCGAGGAGAAGATCAGGAAGAGATGCTGACAGTTTTGAAAAGAGGCTTTAGAGAGTGAAGCCATTGACAGACCTTTGTATATAGAAGCCCTCAAAATGTAGAAGCCCTAAAAATGTACTTTGCTCCAATCTCAACCCCTAGCAATAAGCTGATTGGGAATAGTTACCCCAATGTGATGTCTATGTCCGAGCAATCATTTCACCCACTTTTTATCAATGGAATGATTCTAGGAAGTAAGATCTGGTTCTGACTAAGAGATCCAGTAAATGTAAGTAGACTTATTTACAGGCAATGTTCTTTTAGGAAAAGTATGCAAATTTATATTTATATTAGCCAAAAGGAAACGGGATGAATTGCCAACTGAAAAATTAGGAAATCTATAATTTTGCAGAACTTTTGGTAAAATTAACTCAAAAGGTGGCTACAACATGTGCACAATAGGAAATTACTCAACATATCTAGTCTATGCTGCTAAGAGTCAAGCTAGTAAAAAAAAATTTGCATATTATACATATGGCATTAAGCAAGAGTGACATAAGGAAAGGAATATGAAACTACTTGTTATTATAGATAATTCCATGGCTTATCTGGCCCCAGCATAGGATATCTTTGTAGGCTTCATATGGTTCCCGTTAGCTGTGTACATCTAAGATGCACAGGAACCTAAATGTGGAGCTTTTGTTTGTTAATATCAAGTTTTATGAGTTGTTTAGATAACATATCAGAGCGTTTCCTCTGAATATAAATAAATCAACAGAATTTGGTTGCAATTACTGGAAGCTTGTAGTAATGATCCCATTCTGCTGAGTTAACATAGCAGAGATCTGCAGCGAGCTAGAGAACGGAACGGGATGACATTAGGAGGGATGATTCCTTGTCTTGATGTTGAAGTGATGTTTGATGTCAATAATTGACCACTTAGTATTACATCCATAATGGTTCTAGAAATGTCTGAATCAGGTGAGTGTCTAATATCCGGTACAGTACACGATGCTCTAAAGGGGCCTATAATCTTACAGTGATGTCACTCAGATGCTGCAGTGCAACATTATGGATGGGGACATCAGACAAGAGGAACACAAGGAGGATTGTCCTTCTTTTCCGCTTTTTTTTTGCCCTTTATCTTCCCCTTTCTCTTTTCCTTTCTCATTGCCTCTTCCTCATCTATTCTCTCCTACTCTTTCTCACCTGTTTTATTTCACTCTTTCTCACAACTTCTTGTACCATCGTTCTTAACCCTTCTTGTCCCCCATTCCTCATCCTTTATCTCCTCCTCTTTCTCACCCCTTATCTCCCACTCCTTATCCCTTATCTCCTCCTTTTTCTCACCCCATATGTTCAACCCCTTTCGCACCACTTCTTGTCCCCTCTTTCTTACCCCTTCTTGTCCCTTCTTCCTCATCCCTTAATCTCCTCCTATTTCTCACCCCTTATGTCCCCTGTTTCTCACAGCTTCTTGTCCCCTAATTCTTACCCCTTCTCATCCCCTCTTCTTTATCTCTTATCTCCCCCTCTTCCTCACCCCTTATCTCCCCCTCCTCCACATCTCTTATCTGATCCTTTCTCACCCCATATGTCCCCCTGTTACTCACCACTTCTTGTCCCTCTTTTTTACACCTTCTCATCTCCTCTTCCTCATCCCTTATCTCCTCCTCTTTATCACCCCATATGTCCCCCTGTTTCTCACCGCTTCCTGTCCCCTCATTATTACTCCTTCTCGTCCCCTCTTCTTCATCCCTTATCTCTCCCTCTCTCTCACCCCTTATTTCCCCCTCCTCCACATCTCTTAGCTGATCCTTTCTCACCAGTTATGTCCCCCTGTTACTTACCACTTCTTGTCCCCTCTTTCTTAATCCATCTTGTTCCATTTTCTCACCCCTTCTCTTCTCCTCTTACTCCACCTTTCTCTCTTACTTCTTCTTCCCTCTCTATTTATTTCTACTTTTTAAACAAAGGATTCAGTGACTTTTAGATTTATGGGTACATTATTTATAAAGCATTTGGGGAATTACTACACAATTAAGGGATTTGTTTCTTTTTCCCATAAGATTTAACTGTAATCCTATTACTTAGACCTATAGTAATACATACAGCATGAACCACGGGGAACCCTGCCATCCTCCATTTACTCTGTGGCTCCAATTAATGCTTAATAAACTACAATGCAATTCCTTTAGCATTCTGTGAATAATTCATGGTTCATACATCGAGGCCAAATAGTCCCTGGTTAGTTTATGCCAATAGTCTACTTTAGTTCAGGTTGTTCAGACATCAGGGGATTTGCTCTTTAGGCCATACTTTGTACTTTCTTATATCTGAAAATGGAACCCGATTGGTCAGAATCAGATTCATTATGGAGACACCCCCCACAATAAAATCCCAGTTAGCAATTGACTCGGAAATTACCTTGAAGAACAGTACAACCCTGAGTTAAAACGGAAGATGGTCCATAAATCTTGTTTCTTGGGGAATATGTGTATATACTACTATAATTTAAGGAGATGGGTCTACCGTAACAGCAGAGTGGAGGAGGATTGATATCTTGACTATAAATCTTGTTTTTGATTTCAAAAAAGGTCTCCAAGTCTATGTTGATAATGGGTCTGAGTGATGTTGATAGTATTGGTACTGTTTCTTTAGGGAAATGACCATACTTAAACACAAAGCAAATTATTTGCAGAATTTTTGAAAATTATAGCGTGACAAAATTTGGTAGTTATAGTTTATATTTTAGCTATGTGTGGTCTTGCAATACAGTCCCAGTTAACTCAGTGGAGTACATACAGTTCATGGACTGGTGTGTGAGTGTTTCTAGAAGTAGATGTGTTTGCAAACAATATGGCTGCACTTCCTGTTCTGGATGTTGAACAAATGGCCACATCAGCAAAACCAAGAATGGCATCAACCCAATAAGTAAAAGTTATACCACAATTTTGTATAGGACTAAAAAAAAAAATTAATACCCCTGTATCCTTAATATCATCGATTCTATCTGAGTCAGTAAAAATTTGAAGTCATCCGGATAAGAGGAAGATTTTCCATAGCTTAAGGTTGAACATGTTAACACAACTCATATGCTAGGGCCTGCAGCCAAAATTCTGGGATCATTATTTGGTCCAGACGGTGCCGGGTAACGAGGGCGGGGTATGTGGATGGAGACGGTGACCATCCCAGCATGAGTGTGTCGGTGATCACAGAATGTGACAAAAGCCAAAAACGGCTCTAAATTACATATAAATACAGTTCAGTTATGTTTCCATGTAGATGGTTTGTGTTACCAGAGAAATGAGTGGTTGGAAGCCATTATCAGTGGTGTCGGTGAATAAATTATCTTTCTTGGGGTTTGTGGCATTAGGTTACAGTGGTAACAGAAAATGTTCATTTCCCAAGCACACGATGAAATATCCTGCTATCTGCCTGGAAATCGATTGGTCTCTCTCACATTAAACAATAACATATGTTTCTGAATGGAAGCCGAGTCCGCAGTCCGTAGCTGAATCCAGACATTTTTTTTTTTAGCTTAATATTACACACATTTGTCAGGAGTCACAGGGCCATTTTCAGTGCCATGTCCTTAACCTCCCAGTGTTTCCTGGTTTTTCTACAGTTATTAAAGAGTAGACGGAATCGGAACATCAAGCTGAAAAAGTAGATTCCGGCTCCAATAGACTCAGAAACCACATATGGAATCCGAACATCCTCATTTGGTTTTTTTAAGTGGATGTAAGAAGTTTTTATGAAAATTATCCATTGTCATTCTTTGATTCTCTTTATGAGAACAAATATGGATTACCTGTCATATCCATAGTCTAGCATAGTCCAGTAGTAAGGATGTAACATCACACAACCTATAGTGGAGCGGTTTACCTGTGGGTTAGCTCAATAACCTTATCATTGGTTATTGACTGAATAATTCATGCACTACATTCATGAAATTTGTTTTTGGGCAACCAGTTGTTACCAGTTAGAGCATTATCTAGACATATAGGAACAAAGACACTCAATTTTTTTTAGTGAGCAGTTCCATTGCCCCCATTTTAACATATATTCCAGACTCTTATGATATCACTAAGTTTTTGTTTTTTTTACAATTCACCAGCACATAATCATTGTAATGGTGTCACCATTGGCACCTATGTATGAAGTGCTGCTGACTGGTGGTACGCACTGCCTCTCCCCGACACTGCATTACAACAGGGGTCTATATAACCCAGCACAATCCATTTCTAATGAAGGTCCGAGCTTGAATAAAATACTATTTGTCTGGATTGCAGCACCTACTTTAGAATAAAAATGTCTAAAAATAAAAAGGCAGGTAGAACATCATGAGATTACTCATCTGGGAGGGGCCTGTTTCCTCGAAAATCAAAAGGATGGAAAGGCTAGTCGTGAAGTCCTGAAACACGGAAGCTTGATAAAATTGATGAGCTTTGCCATCAACCATGTGGAATATGTTGGTGCTATGCATATAAGAAAAATCAACAGTAGCACTTAAAAAAAATAAAATAATAAATAACATTACAATTGACTCCATTTTATAAAACAAAAATATGACAGATTTGTTTTCTGATTTTATTTTATTTTTTTTATATGGTAGCATTTCAAGCTATTTAAGCCCTGACTGTTTTAAACTCTTTTATGATTAACTAACCTTTTCAATGCTCAGGGGATCTGGAAAACCTTTTTATTCTCCTACCATCTACCCAATTTTTGTGTACTCCGCAGCTGGCTCATTAGCGTAAAATTGCCAATTTATTTTTCAAAATAGTAGCTATTTCTGTGACACCAGCGAGCAGGTGGCAAATTGTTTACATTCTCTCCACAAAATTGCATTGTATCACAGGAGTCAAGCTAAAATCAATAATATTATCTCTTAACACCGCTTTTTGATTTTTCTGCTTTTGGTTTTGCCATTCAAAAGAATTGTTCTGGAGAAGGCGATTTAAGAGCACAGCACAAGCATATTAATAGAGATGGAAACCAGGTTAAAGTCATCTGAGGCTTTTTTCCAAATTGAGTTGAAATTTCAGACATGAAGAAAACAGCTTTTCTAGAGTGAATCTATGTCCTGGATAATATTTTCAAAGGAAGGGGATACTGTTATCTTGTTTTTCCTTGCTTGGTGGAATGATGTTGTCATTGGGATGTGTCTCAATGCATCCTGTCTGCATTTCTATCACTTTTACTAATCATTGACTTGGATTTGAAAGGTCTATAATTAGGAAATAGACCTCATTCTAGTGAGTATTTGGTCATCTGTATGTACCACGTATGAATAAACATCTCTTCTACCAGTAGTGATGTGGCCCTTCTGGGGCGTAGAACAAGTAGATTATCTCCTGTAACCACTTTGTCGTAGAAGGTCCTTTCCGAGGTGGTGGTGTTGAGATGGCGGTGGAATCGTGTCTACCATGACATTGTCTGAGCTCTCAATAGCGTAACAGTTCTAGGAGAAAGAGGTTCTAAATTTCAGTATTTACAATTTTTGTAAACCAAATACAATGAGGATTTCGGAATAAAAAGGCATGTCCATAAAACACAAAGAACTTCTTCAAAAGCTCAGAATTTGTTAAAAGTGTAAAAGAAAGCATACCCAATGATAAACTTCTACTTTTAACTCAAAACTTGGCAGGTTCCCACTACTTTCTTCATCCTAGTCCCACATTGATGTGCAGAAAATGCCCAACCAACCAATCACTAGCTCATTAGCTCAACCACTGATTAGTAACCACTGATAACTCGGCATTCAACTTGGCGACCAAGTAGAGACTGTAGAGCATCCCATTAGAATGGGATTGCTGTTTTGAGTCTTAGAAGTACAGCAATTCCATAAATAAATAATTACAATTTTTCACTAATATGTTCAGAGGACCATGAGGCTTTTGGGGAAGGAAAGACTATCTATACAACCTTATGGGGATTTTTTTATATACCTCCTCAAAGACAAAAGAGTTGAACAATTGAATTTCAACTTGTCCAATTTTTATCTTGCCTGATATCTGCTGTGTGGAGAGAGTCAATGAAGACTCGGTAGGCCCACATACACATGGTCATCTTGAGTTGGATGATCAGATCAGAGGATTTGTATCAAATTTGTATGAGGACCTTAATTGCTCCTTTAATTACATTTCTAACAAATCATTTATCTTAAATTTTGCAATTGGTGTCTGTTTGTACATGCGTCACTATTGGCTACCAATGTTGGGGTCAAGGGGTTGTTGGGCACTCTTTTCTCCTTTATAGTCCAGCTACACACCAGAGCAAGAGCTGCTGTATGGGCCTTGTAATGGGGGTCTTCAATGAGGTTCCCCATTCTATCATGTCTATATTTTAGCATTTGGCTGAATTACTATAACAAGCAGCATGTGCGATTTGTTATCCAAAAACAGAATCTGCCAATCACGGGAATTATCTCTGATTTCCTCAATATGTAGCAGCAGTCTGTCTGCAGGTGGGATCCTCATGCAGAGTATAGATTGCCATAAACAATGTTGTATAGTCTTGCATCTCTGTATTATAAAGGATTGGCTTCTTTGTATCCAGACCCGCTTGCAGAGAACTATAAGATTTTTTGCAGCAAGGTAATCAAGTGATAGTAGTCTAGGCTACTTGCCAAGTCTCATTGTAGTGGGTAGGGAATTGAGGGCGATGTAAGAGAATTTTCCAGGCCACAAGTAGATTGTTATGGTTAGACGTCAACAGAAGCTCGTAGCAGAAAAATGTACAAATCATCTCATTATCAATCGGGGAACAATAATTTTCAATAAAAATGCGTCCTGCGCCCTGCAAAAAGGGATATTGTCTACATAAAGATGGAATTGTGAATTTGTATTGTTATTTGCTTTGGGCAGAGAGCAGCATATTTAAGTGTTTCCAGGTGCGAGGCTTCTGCTCAGTAATACAGTCCAGAGAAACAGAGTCAGGACGTTCCAATACTTTGATGTTCATTGTTCCATTAAGTCTTTCCTCATGCTTGTGTGTATGGCTGTGTGTGTATAAATCCATTCGTGTGTATGTATGTTTGTGTCTATGTATATGTGCATGTATGTTTCTACATGTGTGCATGTATGTATTTAGGTATATGTGTATGTGTGTGTAGGTATACATACATGTATGTTTCTAGGTATGTGTGTATGAATGTGTCCAAGTATATGTGTATATATGTATATAGGCATATGTGTGTTTCTATATGCGTGTATGTATGTGTCTAGGTATATGTGCATGTATGTTTTTTTAGGTATGTGCCTATGAATGTGTCTATATATATGTGTGTATATATGTATGTATTTTTCTAGTTATATGTATATGCATGTGTCAAGGTATATTTTCAGGTATGTAAACAGGTGTATGTATGTTTCTATATGTGTGTTTATATATGTGTCTAAGTATATGTGTACGTATGTGTCAAGGTATATGTGCAGGTATGTATCTAGGTATTTGTATGAATCTAGGTAAATGTGTGTGTATCTATGCATGTGGGTATGAATGTGTCTAGGTATGTGCGTATGTATGAATCTAAGTAAATGTATGTGTATGTGTGTATGTCATGTATGTCTATGTATGTATGTGTCCAGGTATATATGTATGTACAGTATGTTGCATGCTTATGTAAATTTCTTCTTGATCTTGCAGGGTGACATCCGCCAGAATTGTATTGGTTGTCCCTGTGTTTGATTGTCATTGATCCCCACACTCAAAAATAGGTTAATTTGGAGTTAAATATACAAAATATGTTTCTACAATATAAATAAATGATGCTTTCATGTGTATATGGTGGTCTATAAATAAATGTATGTGTGTCTGTATAGGTGTATGTATGAATATAGCTCTGTTTGTATTTTCTTGTATTCTAAATGTATGAACATTTGTAGGTTCATGCCTATTTATGTATGTGTGTATATGTATGTTGTATGTATGTGTGTATATGTATGTTTTAGTGTCTGCTTTGTCCCTGTGTATGTGTATTGTATGAACACTAGGTGCAATTTATGTATTATATGTGTATTGGAGCAGCATCTGTGTATCTGGTATACCATGTGTGCTGCTTTCCCTGTATTCCAGTGTAACTGCCAGAGAGGAAATGCATTTTCCTTTTCCACCTGGCAGGACTGTGCCCACAGGAGACAGGAGCGGCACAGAGGAGGCAGGTGATGGAATGTGAAGAAATAGGAAGTCTGGAGACCCGGGCAAAAGATTGCAGTTGAAAACCCTGAGTGGGGACATTAATACATCGTCTTAAGGCTTGATGGGACATGTACTGCTTACTGTTCCATCTGGTGCTTATGATAGCTCGGCATATTAGCATGCTGCCAGTTCATAATGTATTCAGGGCAAGACAGCATCCCTTGCATACCAATTGAGGCATCTTCCCCGTGAAAGCTGCTTCTGAATTTCAATGATGTTTTTGCTCCAGTGCCAGGACTGAGCTCGCCATCTCGTTCATAAGACAAACACCTACTGCTTTGTTTCTTTCAGGAGAATTTCAATGAACGTTCATCTTTCTTCTTTATATCCTTTGGAATTTAGGATTATATTATCCACGGTTCTTACATTTCTTTTTATCCTGGTCAGGACTAATATTGAAATATGTTATGAAGAAGCTTTAACGTCAAAGACCGATGTTGATGACTGGGATATCTATATGGATATTATAATTTATCATTGATCTTAAAAAGATGTAGTTATAGATTTAAAGTATTTTACACCAATATAAGGCTTGACTTATGTTGTTATTCAATCATTTGGTAGACGAGAGGTCCTCTCTTTTCCGTAAATTAATCAGGTCCAAAAATTCCAGCCTATATAACATTGTATCATCTCTACAGAGAGGTTCTATCTCAGAAGTTTAGAGAATATGATTATTGGAAATCAGCAGTGTCCCCAAAAAAATTTCTGTTAGACTCAACTCCTCAATCCCCCCAATTTTCTTATCTGAGTTTTGGAATGATAGGCAAGTTTTGGTAAACTGGCAAGCCAATTCTATATAAAGTATTCATGACTATTATCATTGGGTCTTTGCATTAGAAGTTCAGTTATTACGACAGTGTTCTCCTATATGTTTCAGTGTAGGATTGAACACTTACCTGGTGGCAATGTGCTCAATGTTGTATTGTATTGTACTAATATGGCAAAAGTGTGCTTTGTTTTGTGGAGCTTAATGTTTTAGAAGACATTTTTTTGTAGATTGTTGAGAAAGGAAAGATTGTTGGGAGGAAGCTCTAGGTTAGTGTATTAAAATCCTGGAGTCCTACTCAGGTCCTCTTGGACCAAAATGTGTGGTGATTAGCTCTTACATACGGCAAGATGTATTTTTAACTATTCTGTCTCGAATTTATAGATATTGATAAAGATTAAAGACTGATAAATATCTCTGAAAGTGCTAAAGATTTTCATATGTTAAGTTTTGGTCACTCTTTATGTGCACCCACTTATTGATGAAGATAAAGGTCTGACCTTGTAACTTCCATGGTCGGAGTCATAGAAGGTGTTGAGTTCAACCCTGGCAGCTACTATGTAGACACCAAATTTTGACATGGCTGAAAGCTATTCCTTGCAACCCCGGTATACATGAAGGCTTAGCCGAATATCTGTGTGTTCTCCCAAGGGAGAGGTTAGTAGGCCACTTCTAGATGCTTCCATTCTTTCAGAACAAAGTGTCTGATGTATTAAAATTCAACATGTTCTTTGGTAATTGGTGAAGAGTCACTATAGCACCAAACAAATTGGTTGGCTATCTTTTTTTTAAGTGGACATCCATCCTTATCCCCTGGTTATAAATGATAACTGAATGTTTTTTAGACTGGTGGTAACAGTAGAACTACAGGTAAATTGGGGTCTAAGGAAAGGATAAATGACACAGTGGACTGAATGGGGACCAAAATAATCCTAATATTAAGATTTTCCCTAATCGAGTTCTATGTCCTGACCTAGTACAGTATAGCTATGAATTCTCCATCTAATTCAGTGAAGCAAAAGAGCAGAATAAAATCATCTTGTTTTCGAAATCCAAAAATAAAAAATTCCAATTGCCTCATTCACAGCAATGTTTTCCTAAAGATTCACGGTTTAGTCAGCATCTGCTTCCTGCGTTCAGCCCATCCATAGACGTAATGACTCTAAATTGTATGTGCCACAAATTCGTTCTGATATAGGTTTCTCCACGAGAGAGGTCGGCTCGCTATTTTTTCCCCCTTTTCCAAAATCAATTGTTAACAGGATTATGCTATGTATAAGATTTTTCACAGTAACTGGCAATTTACCATTGATAAGCGGGCTGTTATACCAACATGTGCAGAGATAATTGAGGGTCATTTTCTGTTTTTATATTGGAATTCAGGACTGAAGCCAGCCGTGCATCAGCAAAATGCTCAACTAATCCAGCTTCTCTCCCCAGGGACTCAATGGGCTGCTGTGCCCTAGTGATGGCAGGATTTAAAGGGACAGTTAGCCTAAAGAAAAGATGTATGTAGTGATGACTCAGGAAGGAAAGCTTAATGGCTCAAACAATAGCTCTAAGCTTATAGCAGACAGAAGAGATTCTGATATCCACTATATTGTAATTGAGTTAGCAGAAACGCGTTTCGGGCTGCAGCACAGCCCTATTTTTCATTATTGTCTTGCCTATCTACAATCATCAGCATAAAACATTATACATACAATGGCATAAAGGGGAATTTATTAAAATTACAGGCGGTCCCCTACTTAAGAACACTCGACTTACATACGACCGCTAGTTACAAACGGACCTCTGGATATTGGTAATTTATTGTACTTTAGTCCTAGGCTACAATGATCAGCTGTAGCAGTTATCAAATGTGTCTGTAATGAAGCTTTATTGTTAATATTGATTCTTATGACAACCCAACATTTTTAAAATCCAATTGTCACAGAGACCAAAAAAGTTCTGGCTGGGATTACAATGATAAAATATACAGTTCCGACTTACATACAAATTCAACTTAAGAACAAGCCTACAGAACCTATCTTGTATGTAACCCGGGCACTGCCTGTATGTTGTAGTTGCTTTGTATTTGGTTTCCTTGTATTGTACTATGGTTATAAATTACAGTCCACCAATACCTAGTGCAGCGAGGCAGCCATTTTTATCAGTTTATGCAATATTCATGAAGTCTAATATTACTTCAGGAACCAGAGCTTTGTCAATAACTATAACATTCCGTTTTACCAAGTCTTTAGATTTTATTAAGCACATTATTATTCTGGGTTGCGCATCTTTAATTTTGCACTGTGTTTATGTTTGCCATTAGATTTTTTTTCTATGTAGTCTGGAGAAATCTTTTTGTACGTTTATGTGAGTTTCTTTTGTAAGAAAAGATTTGCTTCTAATCTTTGGGCTTTGGAAAGAGTTAAAAATCTACTATAATGATGTCTATAGGGCCAGTAGTAGTTGTATCTGCATGACATGCTTGATATATTTCAAAGTTATTATTTTTTTACAAAAATACATGGTAAATCCATGTAATTGGTGGCCTTCCATATGCTGAATCGTAAAAATGATTGTAGATTATAATTTTTAGAGTACGTGGTCTTCTAGATAGAGGAACAGCACCCTAAGCCAAACCTCTCTCTCTCTAGTAACACTCTGAGCGAATCAGATTCACTGTTTGCCATCTGTTGGTTCCGCAGGGGTGGTGCCAGCACAGACATTCAATTCATTTTGAAGCTCTGTGTTGTGCAACCTGCGTACTAAGTAAAACAAAGTATATACATGTATCCCAAATTATTCCTTTAACTCTTTCCCATTCATCTCTGGACACAGGATAATGATATTCAACCCAGAACATAAATACTGTCATACCCAGAACAGCCATTTCAGTTTTACAACTCTCATAATGGAGTCAAAGTAAACACCCAGATGCAAGGAGAAGGGAATACGCTGTTCACACCAGCGAACATATAATTGTTATGGGGCTGACATGTGTTTATTATGAAGCAGGATTTATATTTACTCCGCTTCATACATATGGATGCATATAGAGGTATTCCTGTTGCGGTTGGTCTGGTGGATTTAAATGGTAATAAAACTTTAACAGGAAATTATTGGAATGTCATCCTTCAAGGAGCCGAGTCATTTATAGTAATAAGCGTCAATGGGATTAGACTATCTATACATACTGCGATGCTTGTAAATAGTCTACAGCCTTGGATTAAGAAGCAAATAACTATTATACATGTTTATTAGACTTAGAAGTACCTGAGGCTACACTGATTGAATATGCATGTTCTATTCTTACCATGCATACAAATGGATGTGTTTAGGAAACATTTGGTAGCTCTTGCCAATGTGACCAGGGGGCTTACACTCCCCAATAAATGGGGAATCATGGAACATTAAGCTGATCAATCAGTGTTTGGAGTCCAATGGCTGAGAATAATACGTAATGTGGTCATCACCTACCAAGAGTTGGGGTGATAGTAAGGTGATGTCCAATAAGTGTTTCCTTTTGCTTTTTCATTATTGATTAATCAGGTCTATCCAATTTAGTATATAAAAACACAAAAAGAAATATATATATCATGTTTTTATTTTTGGTACTCAGACTGTGATTAAAAGCTTCGGCTCCAAACGCGTCAGTCTGGACTATGTATGCCGTTCTTATTTATTGTTTCAATAAACCTGAAGTTTTATATAGTTGACAAGCTGTGCCGGAGGATACTTACTTTTCCTTCTATTTGAATACACGCCACTCAAGTGAGCCTCCGTAGCACGCTTGCCTTGATTGCCGAGGACCTGCAGCCTGTATTACATACATGTTTTTTTTCCTATTTAGTATAGTATCTTCTTTTAGTAGGCTACTTTTTGATTATTTGGTTGTTTAGATATTTGTTGTAATATTATGGATATTGTTACTTTGCTTGGAAATGTATGTTTTAAGCAACAAAGACATCTCAGATCGCTCTTTGAAAACGTATGGTAACCGTACGTGTATATTTGGGTTTCCTTCAGGCCCTCCAGAAAACATACACCTCAAAAAACATACTGGTAGGTTGATTAGATTGTGAACCCTATATGGGCAGGGACCGGTTTGGCAAGCTTTGTGTAGTGCTGGGTAATCTGTGTACACTATATAAAGGAATTATTATTATTTTATACGGCCTATTTTCACACATTGGTGTAAACGTACCCTTTGCCTGTATTTGCACTGAAATAATTTTGAGGGTCATGATTTTACCGAAGCAACATCATAACATTAACATAAAACTAACCCTGAAACCCAATGTATTTGGGAAAGTAAATCTAACGCTGAATTTGGACTCGCATGCATGTTTGATGATGATGCAGTTTACAGAGATGAGTGGAACAATCTGTTGTGTGTCTTTAGTGCTCTTTTGTTTTATTACCTAATAAAAACGATATCTTGGATATTGCCAATAAGACACTACAGTTTCCTAGGCCTAAAACCGACGTCATATATCTGTGTGTATTATGGGCTCTTTCCCGAGACACAGACACGTATTTGGTGACAAGTCTAAGAAAAGGTCACGTAATGAGTTAGGACTATTATAAGCATCAAAGCCATTACTAGTAAGCGTGAGCTACTCCTTAAGGCCAGCGTCTGAGACATGACATGTTTTACTGCTACTTCAACACTTTACTTTTCAAAACATTATAACAGGCTAGGGTTTCTAAAAAGGGATGTGGGAGGCAGCGTGGGTAATTCTAGCTAGTATTGTCAGCACTTACAAGATTCCTCAAATGTTTCATGATGGCCAACAGTACTGTTAACATCTGGACATCTAATGAGACAAGTCCCATTTATTACAGTGAAAGCAGAACATTGTGCAGAGGATAATACAGCTGGCGCTCGCTCCAGATTTATCATGTCTTTGCTCGGCCGCACTCACTTGGGGTCTCCAGACAGTTTATTCCTTCTGAACTTGTGACTGGCAATTTGGAAACATCACATTCACCCTCGTAAATTCTTATACTGTAAGGACCGAACAAAGACAGAGCCATAGAAATGAGGATAACATTTACTAATATCACTATTGCGTATATTGTCCTCTTCTCCCTGGGAGGCTATAAATTTTGGGAAACTAATCAGCGCTTATAGTTGCTCTCCTTGTGGTGAGTCAACTGATGTGGGGAGACAGACAGGCAGTGCTCCATGGGGGAAAAAAAATGTAAATTCGTTTTTTTTTTTTTTAAATCCAGAATAAAGTATAATGTCTATCTTTGGGTCACTGCACTGTAAGTAGAGAAGAATGAATCGATTCATAGATTTGGTAGGAATCTTTCATTTTTTCTGGCACCGAAATTAATCCTAAGATTTTATGATTTGCTTTTTATGAATCTTACAAAAGGGGGGCTGTCATTTATTCCATAGCTGAGGGAAAATTTAAAAATTTGTAAAAAATTCTATGAAATGACCAAAACTAGAACTTATTATATATGGGAATGAGCGGACATGATAAAGTTCAGGTTCGTTCTAATTTAGCCAAACCTGAACCTGGATCCCCACTGGTAACACTTGTGATCAGTGCTGTTCTGTTAACGACTGGGGGGTGGGGTGAGCTGAACATTGAACCCAAAATTTAGCTCTAGTCCGGTTTTGGGTTCGATTGTCACTAGTCACTTCCACGGCCAATGGAGCAACATTGGTTTGGTGCCGAATTTGCATACTCGTTTCCCATGGAGCATTCGTCTGAGACTGGGAGCCAGTACTCCCCATCCACAGCTCTTCTAATGTAGACCTGTCAACAAACTTTGACTGACAAATTACTGTGGAGGCCACTAGTTGTAGCCATATGGGGAATTTCTGGGGTCCTACATTTCTGATGAAGTCTATTAATAGCAGCAGTGTCCTTTACATCATAAAATATTTTAATTTATTAACAAAACACAGGTATATAAAATGTATTCCAGTTCTTTTCTACCATCTCTTATGCATGACGGAAATAGCATTTCATGTACAAGTGTCCTCTTCGCTTTGTACTTGTAACCCTGTCCGGCTTTTATTCCGCCACTTCACTCATGGAGAGCAGTAGCCGGCTCTGCTCCGCCATCCTCATTGTCTACACAACCATAAATTATTCCAAAGCATTAAAAAGGGGAAGTGAAAGATGGGGCAATTATGTTAGAAAATATATTCCGCTGGATATTTATTCCCCATTAAGCGTGTGTTTGCGATGATTTCTCTGCATTGACTTGTCACTGAGGTCATGTAATAGACATGAGATGGGCGATATCTAATTTATAGAGAGAGTAAATCTGCCCCCGATGACATTTAGGAAAACATATTGCCCTCATTCAATCTATGGAGATAATTTAAAGTATTTACAATAATTTTTTTTCTAGTCTGTAATAATGAACATATCCAAATATAATAATGTTCATTGCCAGCAATGTCTGGGAAGCTGCATTCCTAAACCTGGAAGTGAGGATTTCCTGTTTTTTGGTTGGATATTAAAATATAATTCAGATGATGGATTAATAAGGTGAAAGTATTAATTTGGTGTTAAATTTGTATTCAATTTTGTGTATGTTTGTTTTTTAAGACTGAAGTTGGTTTATGTTACATTATAAGTAGTGATTTGCCGACCCTAACCACATTGTGCAAGTCCATGCCGAAACATTGTGGCTTCAGGTCCCGATTCCAGCACCGATTACGGGTGTTAGCGGTAGGAGTGACCGTTCTGGGTTTCCACGTGTTAACTGTTACCAATTAGCTACCAGTTTTAGACATGTTTACTCTAGAGCCTACCATTCGAACCGTTGTCATGTGAGGTGAAGATGGGGCATGTCACCTCTGCAGTCAATCACTGGCCTTACATACACAAACTTCACATCACTCTACTACCTAGGATTTAACTACCACTATAGAAGCCATAGAGACTAATGTGGGGTCCAGGGAGTCAGGTGGGCACAGCCTAAGAGGAAACAAAGAATATTCATGCTTAAATGGAGGGGAGTTCAACCATAAATTTAGGCCTAGCCTTTCCAAGTAGTGCCCTGCCTTTTAAGTCCACAATAGCATTCTAAGCTCAGATACCCCTGTCTTTTTTCATTGATGATATAAGATTTTGGAAACTTTTAGTATTTTAGCTATTTTGGAAGGTAAATGCTTGAACAAAAAATAGCTTTATCAGCTTTCTTGTATAGAGTTGTACTATTCGATTTTGGTAGCTTCACACTTTCAATGACTGTGCAGCCTGGCCCTGCCCTCATACAGTTGCTAGAAGTGAATTAAGGGGCGGGCCAGACTACACAGCCTGACAACAATACCACAGGCTCTATGTCCTGCTTTCATGACCAATCAAAGCTCATACTATATTACTTTTCTTTCGACTTTCCGCCTCTTTAAGAAGATGCGTTTTCAAAGTGAGTTAACATTGTGAATTTGCATTTCATTTTAGTGTACTGCATCATTTTGCTTTATTCAATATAGTAGTGTCCTGTTTTGCTATTTTTCACTTGTTTTAAATTTCCAGGGCCAATCTGTGGTTAGTATATGCTGATATGTAAATTGGTTTGTTATGTAGTGTCTGCGAAGCATGGATACTGAATATAGAACAGTATTTAGCATAACGGTGCATAAAAAATATACCGACTTGTAGTCAGCAGAAGAATTAAATGCACATAACACAGCGCAGACATTGGAACTCTTATTAACTATTTTCAGATGTCGATACATTCCCTAGACCATAAATATTAAAATGTTTACTTTTTGTTTAAGAGCAACCCAGTCCCCGCTTACATATGGAAACATTTAGCACGGCTGACATCTGTGAATGGATATCGTGCAATATATTTTTTCCATCTGTGAATGAAGTTTAGAAAAAAAAGGCCTTCAGAGTTGACATTAAAGTCATCATTGAAATGCTGATATATTCCACATTGTTTGGTAATGTAAACATCCATGGTACCTTTGCCCTGGAAGCATAGGGTGTGCATATATAGCAATGCCGATACCTTGTTTTGCTGCGCTATAAGATTGCGCATCTTGGATGAATTACCTACTTCTTACATAGCGTTGACTCCTGCAGTAGGTCTTCATTACAAATGAGGAGCTTGATCTCGGCAACACGTATACGGGTAAAAGACACAGGACGAAGCCTAGACAGATTCTTACATTGGTTCCCAACACTCATGTCAACTGTGAGTGTGATCAAAGGCCGTTCTGTTGGCCCAAGAGACAAGTAATGATATCTGTTCTCCAAGTATGTGTAAACAGAGCGCTACATGGTCTAAGGACATGGAAAAAACTAGGCAATGTCCTGATCTCAAACGATCCATTCAGTGTGTTACTGTCTTACTGGGAAAGAATAATAAAGAGAATTCTTTTATTTTCCAGGGAATTGGTTGTTCTGTTTTGAATCCTGGGTATATTTGTATAGACCTATTGTAATGCTATCATGCAGAGGCATTGGAAGTGCTAAGGTCACCCTGGACATTTACTTACCCGGTCCAGTCGCCATCCTGCGGCGCGTTGATCCAGCAAGGATTCGAGTCTGCCGGAATTCACTACGGACGTGTGCCCGATATCCAGCAGGATCGCGTGCGCCAAAAACCTGGGGCAATTCGGCGCAAAACGGAAATATTTGGGAAAACCCGACGGAATCGTGGTCCGTGGACCCTTAGTAAATGTGCCCCTTTGTGTCTGATGGAGGTTGATGGACCATCTACCTTACACATAGAACCGATATTATAAATGACACATGGTATGTGGGGGACCCCATTACATATTTAGCAGTGAGACTGAATGGGAGGAATTTATCATGGGTTTTTTTGTCTATGTTTAGAGTTGTTTCGGCGCAGTTGTGGTACAAATGCTGTTTGTGACTTTCCATTGCACCAAATGAAGATAGGACAGTGCAAAGTGCCTTTAAAGTGGACCTATCTTGCGCCAAATTCATTATTTGCTTAGACTAGTTTTCACAATACTGAATTCATGATTTGTGAATTGGCTCAAATTTCCTTTAGGCCCATGTTTTGGAGCAAAATTAAACTAGTCACCCCATGGCGTAGAAATAGGACAAAAACCACTACCAAATTTATCAAGACAAATTGTAATAATAAATTCCCCCCAGAGTGTTGCTCCCTGTATATCACATCATGTACTATATAGACAGAACAATTTTTAGTGTGTAAACTGGGCAACTACCCAGGACCCAAGGACAGGACCTTCCGGGACAAGCCAAAACCTCCTAGCAATATGGAGTGATGTATGATGTGCAATATTTAGTGGTAACAATATGGCAGTATAATGTCGGCTCTTTAGGCGAGCATTACTTGGATGCTACATATAATTTGCAATCAAAATTGGGGCTTTTGCTGTATATGTCACCAATGTATTGGCAGTTTTAGCCGTAATACGTGGCCCATCATTTGGGCTAAAAGTACGAAACAATGCTCAAGAATGGCACATGGCAATTTTTTGTACTTATTATAGAAATAGATGTGCAGCTAATTTTAAAGATCTGATTACAATTGACTTGTTGAAAATAAATCCGTGTCATGCAGTAGAGCTTATGTGTCACCAGCAATGATTGATTGTCCTCTGGAGGTGGCCTCTTGTCTGGACATTGTCAAAGAGGACAGGGTTGTTTTTCTGTTTCTCAGTTAACGTCTGTAATGTTTTTGCTTCTAAGAAGCCATCAATGACTTTTTTCCTTCTCTTTGCTATAATCTGAAACAAAAGTCCTGGTCACTTGCCTGCTGAAAACATGTTTCTTGAATTTACGTTCCTATCTTCTACTTTACCAGAGGGTTCTATGTGTGTACAGGGATTAAGATTGACCCATTATATCACCATGTATCTCCATCATGAACTCGATGTAAAACGAGGAGCAGATGGTATTATTTTGGCTCCATTTCAATGACCTTTGGGTTTAAGTCTTGGTTGGTCAGAATCAAGTCTCCATTCTAAGCTAGGTCTTGACAGACAGCCAAGTTCCTTAGTGGAAGTAAAACGTAATCATTGCCATTCCTCTATTTCCTCAAGTTAGAACATCCAAAACCCAAAAAAGCTTGGACGAAACTGAAAACATATCCTAAAGTGTGACTTAATTGTATCATAAAACAGCGTGCTGTCGACCGCAGTCCATTAAAAGCAAGAGAGTAGAACACAAAAAAATGGGAAACAAGGGAGCACCAGTCATGCCAGCGCTATATTTACTGTGCTGTGGCAAGTGTTAATGACTGGCATTAGCCATCGTGCCACCATTGTCCTGCCATCTTTCTTTTCCATCCGCACATCCTGCTCTAATTCTAAACAACAGCGTTTTACTGGATAATCCGCTAAGAGAAAACAGATTGGCTGGGTGCCGTCCAAATGACAGAATGATGTTTTGTTGTAAATAGTTGAATTAGAGGATACACATTGTGCCTTATTCCTGTACAGCAATCCCTTAGCCGAAATCTACTCCCTCCCTTTACTGGTCCCACATGTTTCAAATCTGGGTATCTGGACAGTCTTTTCCAATAGTTCAGGCTGAGTGTTAGCAGAATGGAATCCAGATGGACCGGCATTCTCGCTGCTATCTGCAAACTAGGTCTGGCAAATGTCCTCCTATCTTTATTTCCTTGGCAAGAGAGAAATACTTGCGTGTATTTAGATGGCGCGCATTAATTGTCGCCCTTCACTTTGTTGCCGTCTATGCTAAAAGCAATTTATTCCCTGCTGATAATGAAGCAAAGGTCGGCCGAGGTGAGGCGAGTGCGACATCGCCGGTGGGATAAATGTATCACTCATTAGCCACAATAGACACTACATTTATTTTATTTTTATTGATACATATTTTTATCTTTTAGAGTGTCTTTATATACTATGGTGTTAATGCCTGTAAGTGAAGGAGATTTGTAGCGTAGAAACATAAAAATATGGAAACAATCATAATGCAATCTCTCAGATAACTAGGAAGGGGACTGAAGATGCTGCGTGTAATAGACCTTCTTTGGTCAAGGAGTAAGAGTTCTCTTTACGGAAACTTTGCTAATTAAGGCTGCCTTGCAGGCGTGTGGAGACTGTAGCCATTGATGCTCGACTAGGGGATTCTGGGAAATATGCAAATATGTTTTCCAGGATGGGACCAGGACATGTAAACAGCGTTTAACGTCTAATGGCATTGTGGATGGTCCAACAATCATACAGCTTATAATGCGCTTAATGCCACCCCTAGGATTGGTCACATCTAATATTGCTGATTTTTAAAGATGTGTTTTACATATGGGGGTAGATTAGTAGCCTGATATTGTATATGGCTACACATTGGAAGCAGGCCGGGTCAGTGCTGAGGGTTAGCGTCATAAGTTGGTGGTGCTGATTTTGGCACAACTGGAATGGAAGCAAAGGCATAGGAAAAACGTTTCTGATAAAGTGGGGGGGTGTCACATTCAAGGAACTCCAATTGTTAACCATTGCACAGAGTCAACGTAGACTAAAGGGTGGTTCTAATTTTAATGGACTATGAACTACCAAGTATTTTTTCTATTTTTGTGCACTTTTTTTCATGTTTTTAAGCATTTATATGGAATAAACTATTTGGTTTTACCTTACTTGCTGGAGCCACCTCTTTTTCTCTACGTCAAGTATTGATGGTCTCAGCTATGTGTCCTACATGTTTGGAAATTTTATGTGGTTTGGGTTGCGTGTTGGTGCAATGCTTGCTCCTTTTTTCTGTTAGCTCTGATTTAAGCGCTTGGGGCAGCAGAATCTGTACGTTAGGGGCAACAACATGAGGCCACCAGTGAACAACTATATACCCCCACTGGTCTTATAACGGAACAGACCACTTGGATTTTTTCCCTGTAGAGTCAATTATATACAACAAACATCTTCAACTAAAAAATGTATTCCCATGCTTGGTATTGAAAATCCTACAGTTGTTTGCAATCTTCACCAGTGATCCCTAGATCCCCAAATGATCTAGTTATTTTCTTTAAAGTTTAATTTTTTTTTGTCTGATTTTCTCTCTGTGTGAGGTTCCTCTTTGTAACCCAAACTAATGGGTTCATTGATTGTCTATGACAGCGTATTTCGGAGTTTGTATTCTAAGAACTGCAGATCATAAACTCTTGGAATCAAATAGATTCTCCAATATTAGAATGAGTATAATTTTTGTTATTATTTTTGTGTGCGTATAGTACAATATCTCTATCTTACGGTTTACATACATTAAATGAGCAGAGTTGTCAAGTCTCTCTACAGTTTGCACTTATTTGAATGAATATTAGCCGATTCTGAGTCACGTTTTGGCCCGGTGCCACGGTCTTCATCACAAGCTGCACACTTATCCTTTGTGCAGTCGAGGGTTGGGGTTGTTTCTAGTTTAATAGCTCACTGGGAAAATCTAGTACACAGGTGTCAGCCATAATCTCAGCCCACTTCTGAGATCCTTCAGCTAATGATTCCAGATGATGATGCAAATGTTTATTCATTTGAACCAACTTGACCTAGAAAGAATGAAGTAGAGAAGCAAAAGGATCTGTGCTTTCCACCATATGACTCTCCCAGCGGCCGGCACAATAGTGTACAGAGATGATGACTGACTAAAGGGAATTATAGAGTTACAGTCCCCAGTAGTCCAAAGCCACTGAAGATTTGCTCCAAACACTTTGCCTTATTGTTGTTTGGGTCCATAAGTTGTTGGAACCAGGGGCATAACTAGGAGAGGCGGGGCCCCGTAGCAGACCTCTAAATGGGGTCCCCTTAAAAATGTACATATTACACTCATATATACACACAGATTTCTAAACCTACATACATAAAAGTACAGTTTTTGCACTTATACACATACATTTATACACTCACACACACATATAGAGCAAATACACATCACATATAGATACACATACAGTGCCATATACAGACTACAAAATATATATGCTCCATACACCATATGCACATAAAGCATAAATACATCCCAGATACAAACATACAGCATTTATATTTACACATACAATATATTCACACCATATACACATACATAAAGTATACATCATTTATTTTAAATAAATTTATTTTTCTCAGTATTTTGTCTGTGCAAACAAGGCGGGTTCCGTGCCGACTTCAACGTGACCTTGGAGGTGAGCTGGGAAACCCCTTTTTTTCTTCCTGATACATCATTTATACATCACATATACATACAAATAAAGTGGTATATACAGACATACAGCATATATGTATACAGGCGGTCCCCTACTTAAGAACACCCAACTTACATACGACCCCTAGTTACAAACGGACCTATGGATTTGGGTAATTTCCTGTACTTTAGTCCTAGGCTACAATTAACAGCTATAACAGTTATCACAGGTGTCTGTAATGAAGCTTTAGTGTTAATTCTGGTTTTTATGACAACCCAACATTTTTAAAATCCAATTGTCACAGAGACCAAAAAATTTTTGACTGGGGTTACAATTATAAAGTATACGGTTCCGACTTACATACAAACTCAACTTGAGAACAAACCTACAGACCCTATCTTGTATGTAACTCGGGGACTGCCTGTATATACACATAAAGTATATACACATTTACGAAACACGTCCATACTTTTAAGCGGAGTGGCAGAATTCATTCTCAATATGCTGCTCCATCAATTTGAACACGACCCACATCCCTGTGATTTGGGATCCAAAAATATGGTACTTTTAAGAGGCTTGACCATTTCACTGAATACGATGTGAAGCTTTCCAGTGCAACCAAGACAACTAAAGGGAGCTCCATCCTTGTGTATTTACCAATTTATTTGTCAATGGATCGAATCTCAAAATACTTAGACTTTGTCAGACTTTGGAGGGAACACCTTGGTGACAAGAGGGTCAGTTGTCATTTTCATTTTACTTTCCTAAAAGGACAAATAGGGGGCCAACACAACAAAAAAAATCTGTATTGCTAAAAACTAAAACAGACTAAAATCAGGAGAGTTGACCCAGCGGCAGATTAAGGCATCCATGGGTCCTGGGCTGTATCAGTATTATAGCCGCAAAAATTCCCTTAGAATCAAGCTAAACTTGAGCCTACTTTCAATTTGTGGTTTCAGGACCTTTGGGGACCTTCAAAGGTCCTGAATTGGCTTTCTGTACATATGTGTTAATAACAAGAACAAATATAACAGTACTTCATCGTTGAAGGTCCTTCTTAGTATAAAATTTGTGTCTGTGTGTATGGTTTAGGTGGCCCCTAAAAGGCTTGGGCCCAGGGCTACCGCCCATACTGCCTATATTATTAGCCACCAATCTTTATATCTTTATATACTCATTCCCTTACACACACTTATATAATAATTCCCATCTCTGTTCCCAATTTTTGGTTTTAAATGCCTAAATCCCTGCCAAGCGCCGCCTGCCTCCCTGCTGTCGTGCCCTCCCCACCATATTTTAAGTAGAAATCTCCTCTCTGTAATAACATGTCTAGTGCTCATGTTGTCACCATCTAGACACATAGACTGTGAATTACGCCAGCTTGCAATATTTACAGTAATTGGAATACACCTGTAATCTTTTCCCTTTAAGCGGCAGTATAAACCGGACTATTTGTGCATTTTCTCCACTAATGAACAAGTATAAACAATCGGCTGCTGTGTAAACAAAGGAAAAGCTTTTTACTATGTGACATATGGTATTTATCTATTGTTGCCTCGGAATAAAACGAGAGAAAATAGGGTCGGAGATAGGGCCAGGAGACTTGCCGCATTATACAGGCTAGCAAAACAAAAGCGGGAGAGCGGGCGGAGAGCAGGTGCTGCTTCCAGGGGACGGATGGCGAGCGCTGCCAACACTTCACCTGTAGAACAGAGCATCAGGTTTGGGTTTGTCAGAGCTGTCATAAGGGGATTCATTACCATCTCGCCTTTTCATTTACTTCCTTCCTCTTCTATCCTTGGGTTATAGCTTTCACTATTATCTCCTTCTGTGGGAGAAGCATCTGTGCCGTGTGGGAAAAAAAAAAACCCAATCCTCTAAAGATTATGGATCGCAGTTTAATGAGGTCTGGCTGTGTGGCTCAGAAGTCAAGCTTGTATTGTCTTTACACAAGAGTATATAATAGTATATACATATATTTTATATATATATAGCATTTAACACTTGTATTTTACCCTTTCGGCAGATCGTACTGAGAAGCGCTCCACAATGCCAGACTCACCTGTGGATGTGAAGACACAATCCAGGCTGACGCCTCCGACAATGCCGCCTCCCCCGACCACACAGGGAGCCCCAAGAACAAGCTCATTTACTCCCACGACATGTAAGGAATTGTTTCTTTCAAAATGTTTTAACTGCTTGGCTGTTAATGAAACCTTTTATAATGGATCTTTCATTAAACTGTTGAACGGTGGAGGCACCATGACATGTGTCACTAGTCACACATGACCCCAGTCCATAGTGGGGATAAGTATCATATCACTAAGTGTCCAACCACTGGCACTCTCTATGATAACAAGAATGAGGGCAGCTAGTTCTCATGATTGCTCCATGGATATGTAATGTTGGTGGATAAAATGCCAAGATCTAGTTATTTCAGAAGCCCTATAGAAGTTTTTGAAGTCCATATGGTCAACATCGGTAAGAAAACAGACCCTTGTGACCCTTGATCACTTGGAATATCAGCATTTGGAGCACAGTAATCAGATCCTTGAATCTTGTGGATGGAGAATAACTGCCATTATTGGTGCAACCCCTTTAAGCTCCCAGATAGCTGTTGACTAAGCATTTTTTGGCTGACAACTACCCCTCCTGAATACTTCTAACTCAGCTGTGTTTCCATATTGCAGACAATCCGCCTAGTGGATTATCTCCCCCCAGGAAATACAATTAGACATGTTGAAATCCAACTGGCCGATCCCTCTCTTATAATCTGACATTGTATAGACCAGTGAGGCCTATATATATATATTACCTGGTTCTTTGGTCCTGGTAATATTGTTGTGTCCAACTGGAGGAGTCTCAAGTTTGAAAACCAACTGGGGTACCTCTGGTTAAGAGGCTTTTTAAACATCTGGACAATTGTTTTTTTATATTACAAATGTTGTAAATTATTTTTGCACTTCTTTCCACCATTGTCTTCATGACTGTTACTTTAAGTGCTTAACTTTAGTTAGGAAATATGGTCCAAGTCTTTTTCTTAAGCAAAGACCATGACTTGTTTGTCAGGTAAATATAATGGAAATGCTAGCATGACTCCATCTTGAAATTTTCCTACTAATATTTGTAAAATCAGCCATTTTATCTTCTTGTGAAAGGCAAATATTACATAAAACAATCTTGCCCTATGCCCAAGGCACAGAATCATGTATTTTTGACACCCTGTCCTGTAAGCACCGTATTAATGACATCATTAACAAAATGATAGGGTTTGGGTAAGTTCTTCGCATAAACGTGATTGCTATGTTCAGGATAAACGCTGCAAATGGTTCGCTCTTTAGAAATAGGCGCTTAAAAATGGCCCCTGAATGGGACATTCAAAAGTATATATCCTGCTGCTTTAATGCCACTGAAGTGGCCAATCAAACCTCGTGAATTGGACGGTGTCAGGTCGTAAGATAAGGCATTTACAATTCTTTAAAGGGAAAGAATACAATACAAAACATTTTGTAGAGTTATCTAGGAATCGTGTGTACTATGGAGTCATTACATATAAAATAGAATTTAGATAGACTTGTTGACCAAATAGAATAGTCACATACATTGAAAGAAAATAGACATAATAGTCTATACATTTACAATATTTTCACTGGATTTAATTCCCATGTAGCTTTGAAAACAAAAATAAATTGGTGAAATAGGTAAAATGGGCTGAAATACTAAGAATAGGTTCAGTATTCAGTTAAAAAAATTAAAATATTATACACCCCACCAATCTCTTGCCACTGCCATTCTAAATCTTCCTGTATTCCCCAGATGGTGTCTATTTACTGTTTCTTTTTGGCAAACAGGAAATGGCTACTTAGCCAATTAAAGGCCACACATTTTTGTTCCACTTTAGCCAATGATTGCTTGAGTTTTGTTTTTCTTTTGACAAAGAAGAAACAGGAAGTAGAGAGCAGTAGGGGGAGTTTCTGTTGGTCCCATCCTCTTTATATTGGATAAAGGGAACCTGAACACGATAACCCTTTCCAGGGGAACATCATTTTAGCAAATAAAGGTGTAGGCAATGAGCGCGAGGATCATGAAAATGGGAGAAGACCCTTCCGTCACTCATGGGGTATAGGCAAATCCCATACTCTTGGGGAAGGGGACTGTCCATGTTATTTATGGTATAAGACAATGGTACAAAGATGATGTTTTAAAGATGTAATTCTTCAATACAAATGATAACCACTCTATTTTTTCCTAATTAGTGACAAATGGGACAAGTCATTCACCAACAGCACTGAATGGAGCTCCGTCCCCTCCTAATGGCTTTAGTAATGGACCATCATCCTCTTCCTCATCTTCACTGGCCAATCAACAGTTGCCTCCAGCGTGTGGTGCCCGGCAGCTCAGTAAACTAAAGAGATTCCTCACCACGTTACAGCAGTTTGGCAATGATATTTCACCGGAAATTGGTGAAAGAGTACGCACCCTTGTTCTTGGATTAGTGGTAAGAAGAACCAGATTGAGAAATGATCACAAGTTTTCCTTCACATATTAGTGGGAAAATGGCATGTGATGGAGAGATGAGATGTGATGTAGCAGGAAGCTTTATATATAAGATATTGGGCAAACAAATTATGCTTTTCCCTCCGTGGCTTCTGACTGTCACACAGATTTAATAAAGAAGAGACTGTTTTATAATTTTTTTTCTTCTCCCCAATAACGTAAAATATGTTAATATGATTTCTCCCCTCTCACAGCCTGGGTCTCACACAAATAATGTTGAGAGAGAGACTGTAATATGATGTCCCCCTTCCACTCTTACAGCATGTTTCTCACACAGATCATTTAGAAAAGAGACTGTAACATGATTTCTCACATGTGTCTGAGACTGTTAAATCAACCCCCCTCGCAGTCTTATATAAATACCCTGGAAGGTAGGCTGTATTATTTATTTCTTCCTCCTCCCTCTTATAGAATGGACCAATGAAAAATACTGTGGAAGAGAGACTGTAATATGATCCTTCTCTTAGCTGGAGTTACATTGTGGTTCAAAGACAGTGATATTCATCCCCTCTCCTCTTTCACAACCCAAGCAACACATAGACACAGCAGTTATGATCCCTCCCTCCCGCAGCATGACCAATTCATAGGGAAAAAGAAAAAAATAAGGGATTTTATATATATATATATATATATATATATATATATATAAAAATAATAAATTCGGTATTATAATATAACATAACATTTGGTAAATGCTGTTTAATAATGGTAAATTCTTGTCTTTGCCTTTCATCCATGTCATATTGTGTGATCATTGTGGAATACTGGAATGATGTGCTGACAGATTTATAGGCTCGAAGCCTCAGATTGAATTGTTAATTTATGCAGAAATATCGGAGCAGACGATATGTAATAATATAATTATAATTACTTGCCTGTTTCTCGGGCTTTGATTTATTATTTGCTTTCTCCAAAGAGAGCCTTGACGTTTCCTTAAGAGCTCTGTCCTTCATATGAATAAAATAAAGAATTGGAGATGTTATAGAAAACATCAGGCTACAAATTCATTTTTATTTTCAGATATGACAATAAAAAGGCAATGATTGGATGGAAACATAGTTGTTTCCCGTCAAAGTCTTTGTTAGAAATGGACGTGGCTCTTCTGAGATTTCACAATGGAGGCTTTGTTTTTGATTGGGTGGAAACACGGCCGGCGCCAGCACTGGGCTTACCGGCCCGGGGCCCGTAGCTGCTGGGGGGGCCACATAAGGCTTTACATGAGGAATCCATGGAGGTGAGGGGGGCTGTATCTAATGAATCTATAGGGGGTGAGGGGGGCTTTATATAAAATTAACTATGAGGTTAAGAAACCATAAGAGTGGCACACATGAGCATGTAAGTGTGCTTGACTTACAATTCCCAATCCTGGTGGAAGATTTCCTTTAAGGGGTCCATGCCTTTAGTAGGGATGCCTTTTTGGTATTGCTAGGGGCCCATACAATATATAGATGCCTATACGATTTCCATATATATTTATAGATACATTTTCCTCTTCGTGTGCTTCTTTTTTCCATATCCAACAGAATTCTACGCTGACAATTGAAGAATTTCATTCCAAACTGCAAGAAGCGACTAACTTTCCACTGCGACCCTTTGTCATCCCATTTTTAAAGGTATTGCACAGTTCATCGATCTGGAAGCGATTTCAAACCTTATTGTTGCTAGGTCACAAATGTGTGTTTTACTGTTTTGCTTTTTAAGAGAGAAAATGGAAAATAAATCAGAGATGTAAGGAGCGAGCGGTGATGGACACACTTATCTAGGTGACTCCTGCCCTGTCGCTCTCGCTTTGTGTTATTTCTAGTTATGGGGCGTGGGTGGCACCATGAGTGTATAATTTAGGGGGATTTAGTTCCCTCTGTTCCTGGCTTTGCCACTGATGTTGGTTAATAAAATGAAGATAATATTCAATATCTTGCATTATGTACTCCTTTTATATTATCTAGCTGACTTTTTTTATTTTTTACTGTAACTCCAATTTACCCAAAATTCACGTAAATTGGATATCTATTATAATTATTGTCATCTTTAGAGCTGCATATACATACGGTGATACTTTCAATGTGATGGTAGCAATTATTTCAATTTCTTTAATGGAAAATTACCATTAAAATATGGTAAACTTGTTTAATCCCCAAACCGAGTGGTTTTGCTAAAAAAACAATTGTAAAATCCAGGATCTTGGGAAATTTGGGTGCCTACATAAACACATAACACACTGAGCTTTCTGAATTGACTAGACAGGACTATTCAACCTGAGCTGGATGACTCAAACACAGCAGCTCTGGGATGGTGTGATTGATTACTTCTGCCTGTTAGGGACAACACAGTGATGACGTATTCCCGACTTATGCTGGGCAGGGGCAAGGCTGGAGCAGTGCATAATTAGGGTAAGGTGAAGCAATGGGGCAGCCACAGGAGCAAAAGAGTCTCATTATCATAATAGTATGGTAGATTGCCTTTAAAACTGAGAGATATAAGAGGATTTTGGTTTTGCTATGAGTTGTAGTGAATGGCGTCAACATCTCTAGTAATTATCACATTATTTAGTCACTATATAAGAAATGCGCTTTCAGATGTCTTATAAGCCATGACCCACAAAGTGAAAACAATCTTCTTAACATCACCGTGTTGTTAGACGCCCAGCCTCCATTATCTGCCCACAAAATAGCACCGATAAATATGTATAGCACATTATGTTCTTAACTCACACTAACAAACCCCACACAGAACCCGGCTCTGCCAAGTAATTGCGGAAAATGATAGACGTACGCTCGGCAATACTGCAGTAAGGATGTGTCGATGACTACTTCAAGACGAGCATGGTGTGATCTTGTCACTAATGGCATGGTTTACCCTCCGGAAATACATAATGGCATGTTATAAAAGCAATGCGTTTCTCACGATGGACAATTTACTAGTAGAAGTTCAAGGAGTGTAGAGCACTGCGCGTATAGGATAAAACTGGTAGATCAGAGTTGAACGATTCTCTTGTAATGTAATGTAAGATGATCTTTTATTTCTACCAATGTTCGGAAATTTTAAAAAAATATCGGACATATTCCCATCAACTTAAAGGACACTTATTTGTAGATCCAGGCACCGCGACAATCATGGTAATCTTTTTATATTTGTTATCCATGGCCTCCTTCCTTCTAAAATAAATATTTAACATTATGCTAATGATCCTGGGGTTTAACCAGAGCCCCCTTTGCTGTAGCTTCATAGCTTCACAGGCTGATACACTGTGCAAGAACACTTGCCCCTCCTATGAAGCCAATATGGTAACCGCCCCCCCAGAGCCCTTCTGGCTGGAGACTAGGTGGACTAGACGTTGAAGTTCAGGTACACCCAACCCAGACATATAGCCAGATTGGTGGCAAATGGAGGTCCCTAGCAACTAGCTGGGCTATGAATGGGGTGTCCATCTGGCCAATCATAACCACGGATAGTTGTTAGGGAATCTATCTGCCGGATTGGCTGTTCAACAGCCGATCTGCCAATATGTCAGGGTCAGGTGGCCGAACCCGAACACCATTCCCATACTTGAAGGCCTAATCCACTCATCTACACTTCTGACTTATTAGCATAATTATAAACATTGATTTTAGTTGGAAAGAGGGCATGGATCTCTTAACATATTAATACAAGCAGTCCCCTACTTAAGAACATCCGACTTTCAGATGACCCCTAGTTACAAACGGACCTCTGGATGTTGGTAATTTACTGTACTTGAGCCTTAGGCTACAATAAACAGCTGTAACAGTTATCACAGGTGTCTACAATTAGGATTTATTGTTAATCCTGGTTCTTATGACAATCCAACATTTTTAAAATCCAATTGTTACAGAGACCAAAAAAAATTTGGTTGGGGTCACAATTATAAAGTATGCAGTTCAGACTTACATACAAATTCAGTTTAAGAACAAACCTACAGCACCTATCTTGTATGTAACCCGGGGACGGAGTTGTGTTTCTTTAAAAAAAATTTAATCAATCCTGCCGTGTACCTTGGTACCCTAATTTTTTCCATACCATAAACCCTAGTTAGTCTTATTGATTTCATTTCTTATTCCCTGTAGTGGAAGAGGATGAAGTTAGGGGGCTGTTAAACACAACCATGAGCGCCTATGATAGGGTTACTATTCTTAGCACTGTCAATTCGGTTCAGACGTTGGCAGCAGTGCTGATTGTTGGCCATCTTCCAACAGTAGTCCATTCAGCTCATTAACATAATCACCTTGTTAACATTGTGTGCCAAATGCAGATAAACCTAAGGCCTAATTCATTTCAGTTGTCACTGGGTAAAGCAGGGCTGATTATGTATGGACTGGTAGGTGGCAGTTAAAGTAGCGTATAGAGCGCGGCCCATATCCCTTTAAGCAGCAAGTACTTAAACTAATAAGCAAAGCTGTTTCTAGAAGTGCCGGGAATGTTCGCTTCATAAAGGGATGTTTTCTCTCTGAATTTCATCATGTTAACATCATTTCCTTTGTGAATACTGCTGATTTCTTTGCTTTGTTAAAAAAAAAATATATATGTTTCTCTTTAGGGTCAAATTGGCTGCCACAAAAATAAAAAAATAAAAAAAATAGGGAAAAAAAAAGCCAAGCTTCCAAGGACACTTCCACATTCTTCTATCAGAGCTGCGCGCCATATGGTCGCCATATCATTTACTTTGGATCACTGGAATCAAAGATGCAACTTTTTTTTTTTTCTAATTTTAGTGCTTTTCCTCAAAGGAGACATTAATGACAAAAACCATATGGTTGTGGGAACACGGGGCCTTAATAAGTGCATTCAAACGCAGCTGTAACAATATGCATTAAAATCTTGTTTTCATTAAGCTAATGCAACCCGCAGACCCACGATTCCATTCTGCGTTTATGGAGAAACATTTACTGGAAGGATATTAGACACCATCCTAATTACCTAATCTGGCACCAGAACTAGAACAAACAAAATTGCTTTGTATTACCGTTTTTTTTTTTTTTTTAAATTGAAAGAACATGTTTATAGAATTGCTGAATAAAAAAAAGGGGGAAAAAAACAAAAAGCATTTTAACCGTGTCATCGTTACTTTTGTGTTTGTCAGAGGCAGCGGTTCCGGGTTTCGTTAGCTGTAAATCTACAAATCTGCCTACGATGGTAATAGGGATCGGGAGGGGGATGGGATTTTTTGGAGTGATGTGGTGTGACTGTTACGCCATACGTGTGTTAATGGTTTTTACATCTGAGTGGCACTTTATGTGGCACTAAGGCTTGTAGGGCATTATATTAGGGGGTTCCTCTTCTGGCAACCGGTTATTAATGTAAGCTATAAGATGGCCCTCCAGGGGATGGGGTTTTTTGAAACTGGAGAGGTAGCTTCACCTGGAGCTTAGTTTATTGCCATTGTTATGCAGTAACTGAACCAGTATCCCAATATATGTATATTTGTATATAAGGCTGTGTCACATCACGTTTTCATGATACACTCAACGTTTACACCAGGATAGCTCTCAACATATGTTGAGCGTGTATGTAGACAAGTTCTGGCAGATGGAGGCATCCTATTTGCCTCTGTCTGCCCAGTATACTGTGGTAAAACACAATTGCCCCATCATACTCCCGCCTACTGATGACACATTTATGCTCTGTGGAGGCCATAATAGCCTATAAGGGACAGATGCAAAGTGTTGCATCCCTCCCCTGGCCGTATAAGGGTATTGAAATCAATTAGGGTATCACCCATAACACTGGCAGAACACAATCAGTGCCTGCTGCTGTTGTTCATTTCTCCTCCCCCTTTCAGGGGGGAGGAGAACAGATCAATGTATCAAGTAAAATCCATAATGGTGGCCCACCATTAAACCACTTATGAAAATATTACCAGAAAGCCATTAACAAATTCCTAAAATGTAGCCAACTATAATTTTATATAGCAGTCTGCTTCCTTGTCATGGACTATCCTTGCCCCTTGAGGCTCGTTTGTATACTGCGGGAAATCTTTGCCTTGAAGTTTTGCCTCTGAGAGACAGGAATACATACCCAAACAACAGGTCTCCGTCATACACTGCCAATGCAGGGACTGGGCGCCCACCTGGCTTAGGGGCTAACCGGTGGATCCTCCTGTTCACGTGTGGGACAGTCTGGGCCTGAACATATCCCACTTTATGTGCATGTAGTCATAAGACATACATTGTACGGACACATTGGGAATCCATCTAAAGGATCTTTACAACGGATTTTAAAAACACAATGTGAATGAAGCCCAAAACTGACACCTTGCACCCCCCCTATAAACTATGGCTTTGCAATAGGGGCCGAATTAGGTTATTTACACCCAATACATGGCCTGGTCACTGCAGTCTTATACTCTTATTTGAGTCAGTGAGACTGAGCTGCAATCTTTGTAGATTACAGATACCTCTGTAAGACAAGATGGCTTGTTGAGAATAACATAGTTAGCTTTACTCGCTAACTACATGCCCATGTTCCTGTCTAAGCCACCATAAAAATGTGTAGGGGACATTCTGTTAACACCTTCTTGTTGACATGGCGTGGTGGCAAACTTTCAGCTTTGAGTGATTGTAGCCCAGAATGGTCTTGTATCCTCAAGTTCTAAAATGTTGAGTCTGAAAAGAAGAAAAAATTATTTAAAAATTCACTTCTGAATTTTATGGACCCATACTTTTTAAGCTACTGTAAATTCCTTGTAGATGGCAGTGGTGCTGCCACCATATTCCTGCGCAGCTTGTGGAGACATCAGTTTAAACTTTCCAGGGGCATGAGAATGGCGGACTATTATACGCATTGTAGGCAAAGTCTGAGCATTTTGTAACTTTAGATTTTGTTTTGTGTTGTTGTTTCGATTGAATAATTATTAGAGCTTTACCGTATTTGCTTCTGGATGTTCCATGTAAACAATCTGTAGACAATCTATTGAGGTTGATCCTGGCGTAAAATCAGCTGGCTTTGCCAAAAGTCATCTGCACACAACATGGGTTGTAATTTTTCCTAATTATCATTCTAGAATTTAGCCTGTGAGACTGCAAAAAGTAAACATATAAAGTAAATGTTCTAGGACAAACATTATCAGTTTATCAAATTATTTGTGTTATATTAACTCCACTGTTTTCATGGACCCATTATTATTATTATTATTTAGAGAGCACCATGAATTCCATGGTGCTGTACAATAAATAAGGGGTGCACATACATTACATTAAGACAAGAACAAATGCAAGTACAAAATACAAAAACAGCAAAGATCCAGAACAGGGGAAGGAGGGCCCTGCCCTCGAGGGAGCACAATCTACGGTATATGGGAGGGTAAATTGGGTTATTGCGTGTTGTAGATGGGTTTCCAGGTAATGATTGAAGGTCCCTCACCCATTCTTTTTAGAATGTAAATCGGTCTGTTCCATCCAACACGTGGATGGAACATACAGCTGTGCATATAGTCCTAGGACACTTTTAGAGTAGACCTTCTTAAAGAACCCTACATATCAAAGTCCAGTCTTGGACTGAGATGCCTTGGGTCCACAAGGATAATTGTGGACTGCCTGTAATATGAAGTATTTAACTTGTTAATATCTACTATTTCATTTTGACTTAAGCTAATGACTGACCTACTTGCACCTCAAGTATTTTGAGAGTCAGGCTTCTTTCACATGAACGTATGCTACACCCGTGCCAGAAATGTAGAATACGTTTGGCTGGTAAGGTGGAGGGGTGGTGCTCCTCATCCCTCCCCTCTCCATAGTGTGCTCACCGTACCCTGCCGTGCACAAGACCTACCTAGCTGCTGTTTGGATGGGTAGCATATGGCCTCCACATATGTTCGTGTGAGTGGGGCCAAAGAGATGAGGCATCCAAGCAAATATTTAGTTTTTTTCCAGTTTAAATTAAATATTTTTTATGTATTTCTCCAGCTACTACTAATGTTTAAAAATGATGCAACTCCCTAGACAGTGCACAGATTATCTGCCATTCATGACTTTTACTTCCCCTGGCAGCATTGCATATGCAAAGTTTAGAACACAAGGAGGAAGAATGATTAGAGATTCTGTCAAACTGTTAAGAGGGTTTGAAAATAAAATAACACGCATTCTTGAGTTCAGATTTTATAACAAGCTGTTCCCTCAATGTTTGTTGTATATTTTATAGGCCAATCTGCCTCTGCTGCAGCGGGAACTTCTGCACTGTGCAAGACTGGCCAAGCAAAACCCAGCCCAGTATCTAGCTCAGCATGAGCAACTGCTACTGGATGCCAGCACAACCTCACCTGTTGACTCCTCCGAGTTGCTTCTTGATGTGAATGAAAACGGGAAGAGGAGAACCCCTGATAGGTAAATAAAAACAATATTTCTTGACATGTATGATTTTTCTACCATTTAGTACACTCCATTGCTTTTGAAATTAGAAGTCAATTTTACAATATCATTCAGCTAATTCCTAGAAATCCTGTTGTTTTATGGCTGATAGAGCTCTATTTTTCCAAAACATTGCTCCAAATATCAATAAAATTCTGCCTGCCAGCTCCACGACTAGAGGGAGCTTAGGATACGACTGCATACTATTTTATATTGAGTTTGGTTAAAATATGTTGACAGAAAGCTACAAAGTACCAAACTCACTTTATCACTCTTGTTTCAAAGCTGCAAGGTCCACTTTGATCTCTTCTTCCTGGTCCTGCCTGGTCACACAGGAAGTACCTGTAAATTGCACACAATCAAAGAGGTAACCTGTCTCAGTCTGTGTTTATCTGAGTTTACATTTCCTATATGGACTGTGGACTAGGAAGAAGAAACCAGAATGTCACTCTGAGCTCAAATCACATAATTAATTGGAAACAGTATTTGTTAGCTCCCCCTAGTGGTGACTGTCAGCATGCAGAATGCAAGTAAGTTGTGTTTCCACATAAATAAATATAAGCTACTCTCAAAATTCTTTAAAAAATTGGACATAGACTGATGTGAACAAATCTTCTTAAGAATATGATGATGCTATTGTAGTTATAGTTAATCGGTGTCATAACTGGCTCCATTGTTCCTCTATTGTGAAGCTTCTTTTTGGGGATGTTTCACAAAACTAGTATGACATTTTTCTGGGAAAGAGCAAACCTTGCTTCTTTCCATAAAAAAAGTAAAAAAATGATACATTCAACAGATCAGTGTCCCAATATCTTTTAGGCTAGGTTTGGTATTACTAGTATCCTCATAAAGAGATTTTATCTGGCTTCTACGCTCACATGGCCCCAAAATGCTTCCAGCAGAGATTCCTGGAAATATGAACTAAAAATAAACAGTACATAAAACATGGTTAGAGGGGGAAGACATGTAAATTACAAGGTCTTTTCACTTTCATGTTTGCTTTATTTCCAGTAGAGCATAATATATACGTGTAACATATATGTGGTCAGAGTGGTGCCTATGAACATATGGTTCTAGACTTTACATTTCGCATTCTTGTTGTCAAAGATGGAAGTGAATTGCCAAAAAAATCCACATTTGAAATACAAAATAGAATGCAGATTGGGACCTTTTGATTTGGAATGTCTAATTTTATTTCTTTTTAATTTTCCTTTAAATATAGGATTTCTAGAGTATTTTACTTGTCCTATTTGTCATAGCTTCAGATTTTGCTCCTAAATGCAGGCAGATTTTAATTCTAAGAATGTGGGGGCTATGACACATCGAGCAACAATGGGTTTTCCAAGATGACAGATCAGTGTTGAATATAATGCTTTTTTAGGCTCATGATAAATTGCCCATTTTAGAGTTCGAAGTTTTAGATAAAAGACACAAAGAATAGTTTTAATACCGATTACACAGTGTGAAGAAATTTTCCAAAAATAAATTAACAATCAAATGCTACCAAAAATCCACTCTTTTAGCATCTTGGCAGTTGAGACCACTAGATAAATTAGATAATGGTTGCCCCAATTTTCCAATTTTGGTAAGAACAATAGAACATATATGTGTATGTTGGTTCACATTTCTCCCCCAATGGCATGTGTTGGTGGAAATAAGGATCACCAGGGGGTGAGACGGATGCCAAATCTGAACTTGCTGAAGTCTGGGTTCAGGGACCCAAACATTGCGGGTTTTGGCTCTACTCATCGCTAGTCACCACTAGTAGTGTCTGATACTGAAGACACACACATGCCATGAAATATGTAGTCTTGCACCACAGTTATGGTGGATCTGTTCTTGTTACTGGATCAGAATGATCCTATTGACTCATTGGGGTAAATTAAATTTCCATCAAGGTCCTAATCATTTTAACTTTTTAATGTCACAGACACAATAGAAAAGTCAACAATACAAACAGAGTCTTCTTGTGGACTGGAGCTGGAAGTAATGAGTTATGAGTAATATAACATATTAAAAAGAGATAAATAAATAAAAAATGGCCCAAAAATTTTAATTCAGTCAATGACTTTAAGAGAATGCTCTGAAATGGAGCCAGCTCATAACCATACGTCTGTTGTTCTTCCTCCTTTGATGGGGTTATCTGTGCACACTCACTCTTTTCAGGCGTGAAATTAGACATGTCAAAAATTTTTCGCCCAGGAGCTATTTTTCATAAACTGATCATATGCAAATTTCTTCAACACCATGCTAATAAGAATTTAAAGAATATTGAGTAGCCAAACACTGCAAAGATGTTAAGAGCTGTGACTTATGTGAGCACGATGCCTTATGTCCTTATAGTCTGCCGCTTAGAGATAGATATGTTTATATTATGTTTATTTTTTTAAGTCTTTACATTTTTTACTTTAACTTTAGGTTTCTTAGTCAGTGGGAAATGTTCAACTAACATTTAGCAATATGATAAGATTCATTTTAAAAAATATAGGATATTGTACGTAACTTAAAAAATTATTCATGAAGAAAACATATTTTGGCAAAGTTATACATTGTCAACTCCTGAGAAATCTTACCAGTAATAGTTCGGTGATAAAGTTTAACAAAAAATTTTATAAAAAATACTCACTTTACTAATGGTGTGTTGGACCTGTTCTTTGCTGTCCCTGTAGACTGCCCTAGAACACTATTGTGTCAATACGGACATGAGACCACTGCAGTCATTGACTGGAAGACGAAGGGCAATCAGTGGTATTGGCTCATATTCATTGGACGCCAATATGTAGTAACTGTGTGAAGCATCTGAATCATATCTGAATAGATTCAGTAAGATGTCTTCAACCTATTCATGGACATATTCATTCTTGATCTACTTGAAGCTTATTTTTTTCTTTCTAATAGAACTTGAAAATTAGGCTATTGAAAATGTTGCATTTAGTATATGACTAGATGGAACCAGAAGTTTACTCTAAAAATTTGACCTACAAAGTTCTTCTGACCTATGATATCTCTGGGATCAAAATAGATCCAGACTTTAGCACAAATAGATGCCTTGGTGTTTTCTGTTCTTAAAGGAAATCTACCATGAGGAATCTACCATCAGAAGGTAGATTCCTCCTTCCATTCCTCTTCCTTAATCTGTAGTATAATAATTATGAATCCAAACCTAATTTGTTAAAAACTTTATTTTGGTAATATGTAAATGAACTGCAGAGGCTACTGGGGCGTGTACTATCCTTAACTCCCAGTGCTCGGCCAAGCTAGTACACGCCCCAGTAGCCTCTGCAGTTAGGTTTGATTCCCGGATTATTAAATTACAGGTTAGGGCTGAAGTCGGCAGGAAGAATCTACCATCAGATCTTCTTCTGATGGTAGATTCCTCATGGTAGGTTTCCTTTAAAGGACTTCAATTTACTGATGTCATGGTCATCCCCCACCGAGCTGATAGAGCAGGTGATAGGTGAGACTACCAGCACTATAGAGGGAATGCATATATTAAAATATGAGGCTCTCTGAGGTGCTGGGGTGACATAGCTGAAGCGCCAAATGGTAATTAGCATAACTTGTATGACTCTAAATTTCCGCATATAGAGTTAAAATAAAAGAAGTCCTAAGGAACAGTGTTTCTCAGGAACTTCTTATTAGGACACATCTACCATCAGTAAACTGATGTCCTTTAACCACAACAATAATTCCCATCTATCTCAACAAATGGGCCAGATGACATTTATGTAAAATATTTTGGACAAGGAAATGCAACTCCATCTTAATAAAAAAATATAAAATATTTTTTTTTTATTGCGATGAACATAGCCTTAACCTCATTGTGCTTGTTAGAAGATAAATATCTATCTGGAAGGCTCAGTAGATTGGAGGAAAGAGTGTAGCTGAAAACATATTTATCTCAACAACACTATCGGGTTGTTGCTTTTTATATATACATTTCCATTATGTGCACTTTCAGGCAGAAATGTAGATTGAGGTTTATTAAGGTTTCAGTAGTCTGACAGCGAAGCTTTATGTTTTACTGAATGTTTTCTTGGTGCATATGGTCTAACACGGATGAGCAGCCACGGTGAGATTTTGGAGTCTATTAAACTGGCTCATTAAAAAGATCAATCTGTTTCAATAATAACACTGGGAGCCATCAGTCACAGAAAGAGTGAAAAAAAAAATCCTGACACGTGAGTGGAAAACACAACTGAGTAATTTGTCCATGACATGTCATGGTTGCAAAGAACTCATAGTATTTATCTCACTATCAGACTTTATTCTCAGCAAGACTAATAATTTGTTCTACATCACAGGTTTTGTTTACTCCGTTTTTCCGGCTTAGTGTAGAGCAAATCTGGGGGTTATTAAACCTGTAGAAAAGTTCTATATTTCGGAATTTATTTTTTGTTATTCTAACTTTTCTCCAAAGCTTGAGACATTGCTTGTGGTTAACTATGTATATAGATATGAGTACAAGGACCAGGAATGACCTTCCCATGTTGTACATAATCTCCACGATGTCAAGCCTACGTACCATCAAAAAATACACGTAGATTACATTTTTAGTACATTACACATATTTTCTTTTCAGAACCAAAGAAAATGGCTTTGACAGAGAGCCTTTGCACTCAGAGCATCCAAGCAAGCGGCCATGCACTATAAGCCCCGGCCAGCGGTACAGTCCAAATAATGGCTTATCCTATCAACCCAATGGTCTGCCTCACCCTACCCCACCACCACCTCAGCATTATCGTTTGGATGACATGGCTATTGCCCACCACTACAGGGACTCGTACAGACACCCTAACCACAGGGACCTCAGGGACAGAAACAGGCCTATGGGTAAGAGAACTGGAGGTCTTTTTGTATTTGTCCTTTGTTAGCCTAGCTTTGTGGAGAATATTAGCTTAATTATGGTCATTGTTATAGTACAATGTGTGGGAATATTAAAAATGCTAAATCTAAGTCAATAAATCACATTTGCTATTGATTCAAGTGTAGGAAAAAATCACTTGAAATAACAGGCAGTCGCTTTCTGCGGTGAAAGTGGTAATTAAACACTTGGAACTCCCACTGAAGACCTGACAGCCAAACTAGAGATGCTTATCTCCTACACTCGAAATCTGATTTATTGATGACAGTGGGGATGTGCCTACGGAGACCATGGTGGGCACCAATTGCTTGACAGCTAGGAATTCAATGCATTCTGACATTGTGTGTTGTCTTTATTGAGCCGTATGTTATGTTCTATTGTCTTTATGACATTCACAGAATGTATTAATTCTCTAGCGATTCTTATTTTCTTTGTTTTTTTTTTATATTCCACTGAGACAACTCTCCACCAGTTAAAAAAAAACATTAAGACAATTGTTGAAAGACTTAATCCATTTTTCAGAAGGGTGTTAACTAGTGTTACATGAGACTTTACATCTGCTTTGTCTAGGGTTGCATGGAGCACGTCAAGAAGAAATGATAGACCACAGACTAACAGACAGAGAGTGGGCAGAAGAATGGAAGCACCTTGATCACGTAAGGACCTCTTAACGTTTCCACAACATACAGGAGATCCTGGTGTCAGTGATTTCAAACCTGACAAACTTTTCCTATGTAAACCCTACTTATTCTTAAATAGGTTGTCCATTTTATGTTATGTTTTTTGTAATGTGTGGTACCGTATATACCGGCGTATAAGACGACTTTTGAAGACTGAAAAATCTTCAGTCTGGTCTGGGGTCGTCTTATACGCCGGTAATGTTTCTTCTCACCTTTTCCGCGATCCACCGAAGCTCCGCTGCTACGCTCCGGCCGGCGGTGACAGCTCCGTGGGTGCCGGCGTCGCAGAGAATATGACGTTGGCACGCGGCTGACGTCATATTCTGTGAGCCGCCAGCGCTCAATGAGCTGTCACCGCCGGCCGGAGTGTAGCAGCGGAGCTTCGGCAGATCGCAGGAAAGGTGAGAAGCTGTTGTATTATCAATGTGCCAAGCAGGCTGGCTATATAGAGGGGGAGGCGGCAGGATGCAAACTGGGGGGGCTGGCATTCTGCACAATTGGGGGGCTGCCAGGCTGTATAATAGCTGGCTGTATACTGGGGGTACAGGCTGGCAGTAGGGGGGCAGTTTGGCTATATACAGGGGGGCTGGCTGTATACTGGGGGTACAGACTGGCAATATACAGGGGGAGCTGGCTGTTGGAAAAGGGGTAGTCTTATACGGTGAATATATCTTAAACTCTATATTTTTAACAGGAAAGTAGGGGGGTCGTCTTATACACCAGGTCGTCTTATACGCCGGAATATACGGTAATTTAGGTAATTTACTGATATACATCTATTAAAGGTTCAGCACCACTGACATGATATTTAAAGTAAAGCCCCTGGTTTAGAAATGTATTTTACCCCATCACCTGATATTCCTTTCCATAAAATGACCACAGATGAAGGGTCAAGTGATCCTAACTGTCCATGACCGATCTCCCTTCCAGGCCCTAAAGGATTTTCGCACGAACACAAGTTAGGCCCTATCCATGGGATAGGGTCTCACTTGCTGATCAGTGGGGGTACCAGGCTGAGACCCCCACAGATTGCAAGAACAAGGGGTCCAACCGACCCCTTGCTGCTCCTCAGACTAATGGAGTAGACGGCAGCGCATGACCGTTCTGTTCCATTAATCTCCATGGAGCTAACGGAGATTGCTGACGGATGGTTAAAGATAGTTCAAATATATTGTATGTTGGTAAATTAATTAACATACTACCCCCTACACTTTAGACACATTACAACAAATATGAAATAAATTGGCCAACCCCTTTGAGTATGTAAGCACCAGCTACGTTCAAACTTGATTCAACTTATAAAGTCAAAAGTTCATTGCTCCAAGGCTCCCACCTATACTTCCATCTTCTTGGTAACCTATGTGATGACAGCATACACGTGAGTGTGGGTCCCTCACTATATTGCCACCTGTACTACTTTTATGGTGCCATTGACCTTAATGATCTCCAGTTGACCGTGTCTTTAGAAGTGTGCCAGACATAAAAGAATCGTGTCTCTTTGAACTTCTTGAGGATTAATTATTATGATAGTTGGGAGTGTTTGACAAAAGTGGCAGAAATATTAAGGGAAAGCATTTAATTACAAAATAAAAATGCATGATATATATTTTAGGAATAAAAAGCAGAGTTATATTGAAAATTATATGATGCCTCATGTAAAAAAGAAATATTGCCCACTTTCTGTTATCCTGTTCAGCCAATTTTTCAGCACTTTCCATAGAAGCTACTTGAATTGATTTTTTTTTCCTCGGCTATGCTTCACTTGCCTAACTCATTTACAATATATCATCTTTATATCTTGTACATTGTCTTCATGTACCGCTGTCGAGAGCTAAATAATGGCCTACATTTCCATTGCCGTGTGGATCAGTCCTATGCAAATTTCGAGTACGCAAGATTACCAAGTCATAATATATTTAAAATGAATAACTTTACCATCATCACAGATGGCAGATGAAAGTACTATCCAAGTGTGTGGAAGCTAGGCTTAATGAATGTTGCATGTTCACGGACAGATCTTGTGTCTTTTCGAGCCAAGCTCGAATGTGGTTGCAAAATCGAAAATAAAATGGGAAACTTAAGTGACTGTTGTCATATTGGTACAGGGTATATATGTCAAATTTACTTCTACATATGTTGTGGATCTCATGATGAAGTGGTAAGTAACTTCTATTTCTGATCTTGTCCTTACAGCTGTTAAACTGCATAATGGATATGGTGGAAAAAACAAGAAGATCCCTCACTGTGCTACGACGATGTCAGGAAGCTGACCGGGAAGAACTTAACTACTGGATCAGGCGGTACAGTGATGCGGAGGATTTAAAAAAAGGTAGCAGTAGCAGCAGCACCAGCCATTCCAGACAACAGAGCCCTGTGAATCCAGATCCTGTCCCCCTAGGTATATTAGCAAAACCAATGAAGTCTCCTTGGACCTTTGTCCCAAGGTTCTAAACTGACCATTCTCTTCATTTTGATGATGGGTTTTATGTATTCTTTATGTGATGTTATGTATTAATTTTTTTCTTGGCCTCCATAAACTGTATTTATTGTAAAATAAAGCCTATCTAACTTGTTAGGCAAGGCAACTACCTCTGCCTGTATCGGTACATGGAAGGGGGTGTTTGATGGCTTTTGATTAATAATATGTAGATTAGGCCCTTAGTAAATGACCCCCCTTGTGTGCCTTATTTATTGGCTCTGATTTCTGAGGAACGTTGACGATTTTATACAAAACTTCCAACTGTACCACAATTGGTAGAGCTGCCTTAAGTAAAGGAAGGGTTTGAATTTTTTAAAGAGTTGGATTTGGTGAAGGTGGGAAAAGCTCCTCTTTAGCTTTAGATCAAGGGTGGTTTTTAAATAACAGTTTTTTTCATATATGACTGGGGGAAGCTTTAAAATGTATAAAGAGCCTATACACTTCTCTCCTCTCTCCCATTCCCCTGTGTTGGCTCCCATCACCGACGGGTTTCTGTTTGTATACAGAATCACCACTGCTGCACGGCTAATACACCATTAGTTTCAGGCTGTAGCAGAGGTGCTTCAGTGGTCGGAATGACACGGCCAGAATCTCAGCAATGATGGGCAACATCATAGATGGGGGGAGAGGTAAGAATAAGCTCTTTATTATTTTTAAAGCTCCCCCCTCCATATACTAAATATTTTATATACCTGGACAACCCTTTTAGAGATAGTTTGAAACCACTTTCCTAACTGTACTGAAAACCATACAAATAACCATAGTGCACAGTATGAGATTTTTTTTATTCATTAGGAATCTGTGGCATACAACTGTTTAGGCATCTGGATAATTCATGGTGCACAGATGTCAGGCCTTATGTAACTGTAATATTTTTGTGTTAGACTTGGATTAAGTGTGCTAAAACCTGCCAAAAATTCCAAGTCATTCTCTGATTTTTTTAAATGTTTTTTTAAAACATTATATGTTTTATTGCGTTTATGTTGGCTCTATGCTACATGTCGGGCTTCACCACTCGAATGTATTACTCTAGTGTAACCAAGATGTGGAGACATGAGGCCATCAAGTCATCTATTCACTCCTGCTTTATTCCCTAACATATACTTTGTATGAATCCTGATATTTTGAGAACAGGCTGCATCCATTTCCTCCCTTTCGATAAAGGATTGAAATAATACATATGCAGATTATTCCACCGCCTCAATGTTATTCCACCGCGTCTACATTTATAGTTATAGAAATAATGTTGCCCAAATTTTTATGATTTTCCTCAAGCTTTAGGTTAAGTAAGGTTTAGCACGTGTGTTTTTCCACAAAATATAAAATAATCGATAGTGCAGGCAGTTTTGTTTTTCTCGGGATTTTACAGCAAGCGCTTTGTGCCAAAATAAATACTTGCTCTTTTATTGTCTATACCATTTCCTCAGACGGCCTATTTCCATAGCTTCGCCCATGTCTTGCTTTCTGTTAGGTTTCATCATTTTTGAGAGGCTGAGTTACTTTTTATTAGTGTATGATTTATGATTTAAAGGGCCAGTAATCCATAAATTGAATGTCTGACATTAAGAAGCTAATAGTCACATTCACAAATGAAAGGTTCCCATACTTCCCATACGCAATTTACGTTGGAATAACATCTGCTGTGTAACTGAACACAAAATACAGTTGTAGATCGTAGATATGTTTTCAGTAAATATAGTAATAGCTCCTTAGGATTCATCATTTAAATAATAATTTAAAAATGTTATGCCACAGATATTCAGTTTTCGAAAATATGTAATTCTTCAAGAAATTACAAATAGGTATTTTCCCCTAAATATATCACACTTTTATTAAAGGGTCTTACACGATAAGGAAATAGCTTCTACAATGACGCCCTACTATAGTTGTCATACCCCCTTGCTCCATTAGAGGCAGAATTCCAACATGACATATATTATAAAGTTGTACATCTCCAGGCTTCATTCCCTATAGTTTTAGACTCTTTTTAGGCCTAGCTAAAGAGGTGCATGTAAATTTTATATGGATAACTCCCATTAAGTAGATGACTATAAACAGATGCCCCTTTGACCTTCATCAGTTCCTTCCAGCCCAAACACTTGCGTCCAGTTGTGCATAGTGGGTGGGGGGGGGGGGCACAAAGATACCTCCAGCTCCCTTCTTAATTTTATAATGCACTTTAGGTAACTATACATTTCATTTATAACTCTCACTTTTGAACTATCTAGTACTTATTGGGAGTCATTTACTAAGGGCCCGAATCACGTTTTTCCGTCGCGTTACCCGAATATTTCCGATTTGCGCCGATTTTCCCTGAATTTCCCCGGGATTTTGGAGCACGCGATTGGATTGTGGCGCATCGGCGCCGGCAAGCATGCAACGGAAATCAGGGGGCGTGGCCATAAGAAAACCCGACGGATTCGGAAAAACCTCCGCATTTTTTTAAAAAAAAGTGTTGCTTACCTGCACCCAGCATAGGACGGTGAACTTCAGTGAACTCCGACGGAATTCAGCGCAGCAGCACATCTGGTGGACATCGGGCGCACTACCTGAATCGCTGGAAGACCCTAATCCTCCTCTGAGAACGCGCTGCTGGATCTCGACAGGACTGGGTAAGTAAATCTGCCCCATTGTGTCTTACATTCCATTCTTTTGGGAATATTGTTTCATTGTAGTTACCCTGTTTGTAGTTCGAACTAGTACCAGGTCACCTTACTTGGTCACTATTATACACTTATTGTTGCAACTATTTTAGGGACGGCTGTTGGAATTAGTTATTTGATGAACATGGAGAAATTTTGTGCGCCTTTGCTAACCCCACGACTTCATTTACCTAACAGTAAAATGTTGTAGACTTCTGACTTTCTTCCAGTTAGGGAGTTTACCCCAGGCTCAATGAACCTTGGTCTCGATAGCAGACTCCCGGCTGAGACACATAAATATAGAGACAAATTTGAATATAATTGGGACGAGGCATATGACCATAAACCAAAATCCTTACAAATTACTCTATTTTCCTAGCGACTATCTTTGAACGGCTGAAACGGTCCCATGCCACCCCCTTATCTCCTTCTTAATGAGAAAATATGACTTTCTCTGTGTAGCTGAATGTTACCTCCAGTATTTTGGCTAGCAGACTCCCAGATAGAATAACACTGCAAATAATCAGATATAATTTGAGTCTGATGAAAATCACAACAAAGTATTTTTAGTGCCTAATTTGTAATACCACATAGTTTTGTCATATATTTTTCACAGCTGTTCAACAGCTTGGCTAATCTGTTCTTGGAAGAGTTCTCTCTCCACTCTGAAATATTTCTATGGTTACAACATTTCGTTTTTATTCTCACGGAAGAGGTGAAAGCCTTTTTTACATCTTCAGATGAATCCTCAACACCAAAACCTTATGACATCACTGATGCACCATTAGGGTAGTATGAAAGCAGTCAGATTTTTGTGCAGTACAAAATTTTTACGTGTTTTGGTCATAGCTCTCTATTGGACTTTGTGGTTTGGTAATTATTGTAGGCCTCAAAGAACGTTAAATATATTCATATATATTGATAATAAGTGGCTTAAAACATTTTTTGCAGTAATCCCTTTCTGCTGGTGACCTTTTTCGTTTTTGCATTTTCAATTTTTGTTCCCCTCTAAACATAAGTGGACCAGCACTCTCAGTTTGGATCTGGGGTACAAGTGCGTCCTGCACCATGGACATATTGCAGATTGGTAGTCGTAGAGCCAATCCGGCAAAGTGACGCCCCTGTCCAACTAGCCAGAGGTGTTTTTCTGGCCCATCACAACCATAGCTAGTTGGCTAGGTTCATCAATTTGCCAGAATGGCTCTTTGGCTGCTAATTCGGCAAAATGACCGGATAGCCCGGTACGCACCTAAATTCTAAGTTCGGGTCCGCTGATCTTTATGAGGGCATTTTTTCTGCAAAATAAATTGGCCCTTCTAATGATAATATAATGACCATGTATGACCATGTATGACCATTCCTTATGGGGTGCACTTTACTTAAAATCATTTGCGCCAGTTTTTTCTAGGCACTGTTTTTACGGCTCTTATTGTGCGTTTTAACTCACCCTTCCTCTTTATTCTTGTGGTCAGTATGATTACAGGGATACCAAATGTATATATGTTTTATTGGGTTTTGTGATGGTTTTGGTAAATGTTGGCATTTTTCAGATTTTCTATTGATTAAAATGCCCAAATATAGACCTTTGCCAATAGACTTAATTGGAAGGTTCCTATCATTTTGTGGATGTAGTTCATAAATAAGTGCATCCCCCAAATATTGTCCCTTTGTGCTTACTTAACTTTGTAAGGCTAGAAGACATCTTATTATGTGAGTGCACAATCGACTTCACAGAGTCAGTTTCTTATCTGAAACCATGGAGATATATGAGTAAGAGCTGTAGACGGGAATAATGTTTTAAAGTGAAAAAATATCTGCAAGGTTGCCTAATTTTTCATTTATACGCATTCAAGTGCTTAACTTTGGTTGTGTAGATAGGCATCATTAAATACATTGTACGGCTCTTTGACTTTATGAGTGAAAGGGAATTTACCAGCTCCCAAATCACTTAACAACTAAAACCAGCGTGGTATATGGCAATTTATGAGCTTTGCAGTCAGACATTTCCTGTTTCTCATCAATCTTTGCTGAAAGAAATTACCAATTTTGCTAAAATGCAAATGGCCTCCTTAGTGCTCTGGGGGCGTGGCTGTGTCTGCCGTTGTGCCTTGTTTCTTCCTTTGACACCTTGTTTCTATGAAAGATGTCTGTACTCGATGTGTAAGTGGAGATATTGAGTAATAGACAATGTAGAAAGAAGAAAACAGGCGCAGCAGAAGGTTTTGCCCAAACCTTTACATTTTCTCTAAAACGACAGATCACTTGGAAATGGGAATGCCATGTATGGAAAGCGCATGAAGTAGTCTTTTCCATGCTGGTTATTATTAGGTGAACTTAGAGGTGGTAGTTAAGTAAAATCTAGGCGTAAAATTCTAAAATAACATCATGTAGTATATGATCGACAATTGTATATGACTACTATTATGTATTGCAACTTAAAATATTATATTGTATGTATGAAGGACACACAGAGGGGGAATTTTTACATGTCTCGTCTGCCAGATTTCCATATTTTTTACTATAGTCTCTACCAGAATACCGATGGAGACTACATGGTAAATCTCCACCTGGTCGGACCTGGCAGAGACTTCCGACTCCACCTCTGGATTTACCAAGAGGCTGGAGCATCTTAGTTTATCCGGTATGCACCGGTGGGGGTAAATTTTGACTGGCGTTCAATACACCAGTCGTAATAAATTCCCCCCACTGATACATATACGTATTAATATTAACCAATGAAATCCTTCACTTGTGTCAGACATGCTTGACGTTGATATTGTTGAGCCCGGTGCTCACAGTCGACACAGTCAGTGCTGCTCGCCGTATAAAATCCCATTTGCATTAATTTCTTTGGAATATTTGCAATCTGTCAGAGAATGTCATGGTGTTACGCCGTCGACATTCCTACAGAAGGCATGAAACAGCTGTGACAATGAGATTTCTGTGTACAGTAGACAATACTTGCAGCGTGATATCAGAGTGGGCTTTACTGTCAGTCTCAAGTACTAACAAATGAGCAATACTCTCAATGTGTTCTTTTTTTCCCCTCTCTCTCTTCCTCCTCTGCAGAATCGCATCGGGAATTCCTTCACAGGCCCGCTTCTGGATATGTGCCAGAGGAAATTTGGAAGAAAGCTGGTAAGGATTGTTTAAAAACACAGACCTAGTGTTCTGGCAGATGTGTGCAGTTGTTAATGCACTGATGTGAGGAATCAGAAAACAGACTGATTAGTAACAGAGCAAAATTGCAATAATCCTCAATAACCGCTCAAAATTATAATATAGGTTACTGCGGAATTCCTTTGTAGAAAATCTTCAACCCCCGGAGATACTATTGATCTTTTATGTTTGCTATGTGATTACTATGCATGTACCCATTAGGCTGTATTGTTGAGATGAGTCCTTAATGTTTCGGGGGAATAAATTATAAATCGTGAATGAAGTTTGCTTTGAATTAGTCAGAATGCGTGTTCTTTTTTACCCTTGAGCTTATCATATTAACAATAAGATATAAAAATAGAAATATTTCTTTGATATTTTATTATATTTTTGGAGGATTTTTTAAATATTTTTAGTTCTGTTCACTTAAAAAAAGAAATCTAAAATATACTGTGACAGGAAGTGGAAAGGAGGAGTTTAGAAGATGTTTTGTGGTTGTTTTTTTTTACCATTTTTAGGCAAGGGTAGCCTAGATGTTTTATAGTCATAGTTTTGTTTTTTTGCATAATATCTATAGAGCCATAAACTATTTACAATTTAATGAAAAGACGATATGAAAACCATTAAATATATTTTAGAACCTTTAATCAGTTGAAGGTTCGGAATCATATTTAATGTTTTTTATATCGATGACGGGACAGGAGAGGAAGAGTTTGGTAGTTATTTTTTTTGCCAGTTTTGTTATCGTTTACACCCATTTTTTTTGGTAAGGGTAGCCTAAAGGGTCTACATTTTGGTGTTGTGTATGATGTCTATAAGCTGTAAATTGTTTTCAATTGAATAAAAAGGAAATATAAAAGACGTTAAATATATTTCATGGCCTTTAATTGATAAAATTATCCATGACTAACATCTTATGCCTTAGAAATCTGTAAATAAATACAATATTCCACATTTAGGCAAACATGAAATTTCATTTGATTGTAAACTATCTATTCGATTAATCACTTCATTTAACAAAAATTTTAATGATCATAATAAAACACTAGCGAGACCACGTTCGGTATGTGCCTCTTTTCGAGTAACCAAGGTTTGTTTGCATTTTGGTAATAAATATGCAAGCACCTTGCGAGCATCCTATCAATTCTCTGTGCAGAGCTGTGTGTGCCTGTGGGACTAGAATAGGAATGCATAATTTAAATATAAATTGCCTGATTAGCATATACAATTAGTCAAGCTGTAGCTTTGATCGTAAGCAAAAATTATTGTCCTGTATTGCCACTCAGATAGAATTTTAATTCACCTTGAATATTCAAAGTAAATTAGGCCCAGACTGGATCGTTGATGCTTGAAATATTAAGAACCCCCTTACATTAAAATTTTTTTCTTAAAAAAAGCCACGTTGACAGTTTTTAGTATAATAATGAAACAATATTTCTAGAACGTTTTTTTTTCTGATTTTCCTCTGATTAAATTCTATTATTTGTAGTTATATTTAATTACGGTTTAATTTTATAGAATTTTTAAAATTTGAGTAAAAAAAAAAAAATTTAAATCTGCCATTTTGCTCATGGATTGTGGGTAAATGAATTTCATCCGTGGTTTTAAAGATTGCTTTCGGAAGAGTATTCATTCATTCTTAATTTTTAATATCTGGTAATATGATTCTATTAGAAATCTATGTTCTTAATTAAACAGAACATTTAATTAAGGTGCTTTTTAAGCGAGGGAAACAATTAGGTGAAAACACTTGAATGAAACATGTCATAATTAGTTTTAATAGAGTGTTAATTGGTTACAACGTTTGCCAAGTTAATAATTACCGCTTATTCAATTTTCAATTATTCATTGTCATTTTGGTTTGAATAAAGATGAAATTGAGATAAACTGGATCAAGAGGAAGATATCTTTTCACAATAATTAAATTAAATCATTTAATTTTCATTTTTATTTAAATAAAATATTTTAGTCTCTGTTTATGCAATGAATAAGAATAAAAAATTCTTCAATCAATTTTTTTTGTAATGTGTAATATTTTTTTTTTTTAATCTTTTTTCTACCTATGTTACAAATCAAACTTAACATAACCAATTATATCACTGTAGAACAAAGGATTTTCTCTGTATAATGGCACGATGGAAAAAAAACAGATGACAGATTCCACGGGCCTGTTTTAATTAGTGTCAGTAATTTTAAAAAAATCTGTCATATGTGGGAAATATATTGCAGGCAGCGTTATACATTTATTCGGTTATAACTTTAACATTGATATTTGCTGGTGATTGTAAAACACGGCAACATAGAAAATAAAATTTAAAAAAATTGTATTTTAAAAAAAATTATGTAATGTTGTGTATCTACAATCATACCATATCAATGGGAATGGGAAGTGAACCCACTTAATTCTCATTCCTAAATTCCATATTCCGTATTTACCCGACATGAGCGATTATGTTTGCTCAATACTTTTTAAAAAACAGACTAAAACTAATTGATGCAATGATTCAACTTTTATATAAAAAATATTCCCCAATTTGAGGCAGCCTACACATTATGGAAGACATGTATCATGGTTTTTACTGGCATGTGCCAGGAATTGTGACTATTTTCCCCATTATGCCAGCTCCATGTCAAAGAGGAGTAGAGGGGCATTGAGAGGGGTGTACCAGACTGTGGAGGGCCTGTTCCTGGAGCAGGCTGAAATGCAGTTCTATGCTAGGCAGGACCTGGCATAGAATAGTCTGGGCACACGAATGGCCGCCAGATATATTAAGAGGCTAGAGCCCCTTGTTATACAATGTGGGAGGAGCCTGTATAATATAAAACAGTGTATGGACAAAGATTGAGCTTTTCCACTGCTGCCACATCAAAATTGCACTATATAACCGCATTACCATTCAATCAATTTCGGTTATTTCCAAATCTTTCAGAATGGCGGCAGAATTACCCTAACATACATTCCACAGCCATTCTACATAGTCCGTATATACTCTATAGTCATTAGGGCAGTTCTATAGTCATTAGGTGCTCTCCAGAGTGCCCCCTGGCTGCGGCCACTCATAATTTATGCACACCCCTTGTATGTAAATTGTAGCCAGGTCCCACTAGTGTTTGTCTTTGACTGCCGGTGATGTCAAACAGCAGACTGTAAACCTCACATGGGTTTCCTTGCACAGGCACAATCCAATCCAGCCTGTTGTGCAAGGAAAGTCTTAGTGTTCATGCACGAGATTTGCAGACTGCCAGAGCTAGGTAAAAACACATTTTTCCCCTTTAATTGGAACATAAGAAAGACTAGGACTCAGCACTAGGACTTGTAAAACCAATGGGTTTTACATACTGGTTTGAAGGTGATGGATATCCATCTTTTTACAACCGCTTTGAACTGCATACACTGCATACACATTATATAGACAAGTCTGCAGTATTCTAGGAGCCCAGGTTATATGTACAGATTAATGAACCTGCAGTGGAGGTACTGCTTATTTTGGTAAAGATGGATAAAGGTAAAATACCATCAGTTTCCAGGATAGGAAGTCATTATTATCACTATTTAGAATGTACAACCCCCATCAGTGGTAGTAATTATGAATGGTTCCAGTTCTCCTGGGTCCGTGGATCTCAACAGAACACGTATTTACTGACAATATTTTGTTTTGTAGAAGAAGCTGTAAACGAGGTGAAAAGACAAGCGATGGCAGAACTTCAGAAAGCAGTGTCGGAGGCAGAAAGGAAAGCACATGAAATGATAACTACAGAAAGGGCAAAAATGGAAAGGACGGTAGCAGAAGCAAAGAGGCAAGCGGCGGAGGATGCCCTCTCCCTTATCAACCAACAAGAAGACTCAAACGAGGTAAGACAAAGACACAACAAATGAGCGAGGCTCCATCTTTATGGGAAGCACAAAAAAAGTTTTGTGATAATTGAGGAAAAAATTGATCACCAATCAGCTAACCGATTAGGTTTCACAGTTTCGGTGATAGCTGGTTCTGCATTGCAGGCCTATGGGGATTCATTCTTCAGTGTAGCAACTTAGTCCTGTTCAACTGTGTAGGGCTGAGCTGCAATATCAAGGACAACCTTTGTACAATTGGGGGGGGGGTAGTCTCATACCCCGGCACATGGTTAAAGGTTGTGTGCAGGGACTGGGCAGGAATACAGTGGCCCTCTTCTCTACCGCTGCCAGCCTTGCCCTTTTCAAACCCCTCTTTGCCCAATTAGCTTGGAGGTGGGGTAAAGGTGTAAAGGAGTGGTACATATTTCAGGGCATGTACTCCAGAAAACTGATGTAGAAACCCGAATAAATCCTGACTAGTCTAGTGACTAGTCTTGGAAAACCCCTTTTATTCATTTATAGGACTATATCGCTAAAATGGAGGAGACCTAAAAATGGGTGTAAGTCAGCAAAAGGGGTGTGGTCAACAGTCCAACAGATTAGATAGTTAGATAAGATTGATAGCTAGAAAGACTGACATGAGACATATAGATGGATAAAGATAGATAGATAGATAGATAGATAGATAGACAACAGAAAATGGCAGCACTCCAATTTGTGTGAAAAAAAGGGTGTTTATTCCATCCTATGCATAGGATGGAATAAACACCCTTTTTTTCACACAATTGGAGTGCTGCCATTTTCTGTTGTCTACATTTGGACTCGACTGGTGAGAGTACAAGGATAGCACCCGGATCTCTATCTCTGTATACTGGATAGACTGTGCTGCTGTTTTTTTCGTTTTTTAGATAGATAGATAGATAGATAGATAGATAGATAGATAGATGTGGAAGTGACACTCTTAACTTATCATTGCCTGTACAATGTACCCCCGCCTTTTTGCTGTCAGCTATCTCACATCATTCACATGAACATAATCTTTTATGTATTGGATTAAACATAAACTAAAGGCTGAAAAACTCCAATTACAGAAGTATGTCAAAACAAAAAACTAGCGTTGAGCTCCAGATTCAACGTGTAACTGTGTCTTAATAAGCAAAGCTAGAATTTAATTTGTTGCAGACATGTTTGAGGATGAAAGACCCTTGTGGGATCAGTAGATGCCCAGAGTTTAATTTTAATGCAAAGCAGATGAGTTCCCAAAGACAAAAGGAATTGATTTGCAACATCTGAAAGTTTCTCAGGAAGGGAGTTAAAGGGAAGCACACTGCTCCATGCAAGAATCAAATGAGACCGGCCCATAATTGGCTTGGCATCTTCGTGTTAACAAGTCAGATATTGATGAACATATTTGTACACATTCAATTGGGTCTTTGTTGTGTAACCGTAGTACGCTTTCCTTCTACAATTACTCATCTTATAGGCAAAGTTTGTAAAAGTTCATGTGATGCTCTTAAATTGAAGAGAGAATTACAAAAAAGTGTTTCTATTTCTCTTTCTATTTGTTTCTATATACTATACTATATACACTATACTATATATACTATATACTGTTTCTCTTTCTCTATTTCTATTTTGGAGGACCCAGTGCATGGATTTTAATGAGTGCAGTGTAATACCCTGTTTTACCTGTGGAGGCACTGCAGGGATTGTGAGTGCTTTCTATCAGGGTCCTACACAGCTGATTCAGGGAGCCTTCAATTTTGCAAATATAATTTCATCTTTTACTAAAATAATTTCATTTATTTTTACAATTGATTAAAATTGAGCTACATCTTTTTTTTCGGATTTGTTTTATTATCCAGGATATTAGCCTTCATCTCAGGAAGAGAACCCTCATTATATAGGTCATAGACAAGATGTGGTCCCCGGATTTATATACTTAGACAGAAGAACATGGAGCTCCTATCTTATATCTTATAGGCTTGTCCATGTAATAAGCCATCATTATTGTTAATAGTGCAGCACTTTAGAACAATCACCTTAATGGGGGTTGACAATGTAAAGGTGCAAGGCAGGAGATAGGTTGAGTCATGGCTGCTGAATGTGGTCATAATTTGCTACAGCTCTTACATATGTGAAAGGCAGCTGTAATTTGAGACTGGGATTGACCAGATGCACACACAAACTAAATACATATACTACCTGCTGCACTATAAATCACCTCTATAGGGGTCCTGTGCTACACCGTGAACTATGGGTAATTTATCTGGAAATAGAACTTAGTGCCCATTAAAAGTAATGTCATATTATTATTAGCTTGAGAGAAAGTCCTTTTGAATACATTTCCAACTTGTTGTTACACTTACCTTTTAGTATGTAGTATATGCATTCGAAAATGTTTGAGTAATGTCGGACTGTACAGAGACACCCTCCCAAATGGCACGCTTCTGAAACAAATCATAGACCACCATAAAACTTTAGGCTAAGTAGGTTCAGTATAGCCATGGGTGGATTTTATCTTTGTGGCCAAAAGAAATCATACCAACCTTCTCCGACAAACCTCATGTTGATCCAGGGTTGATTCGGTAGAGAGGAGGAAAATTGGTTAAAAGTCAGTTTAATTTACCACTGAATTCTTCATCAAAGCTACAATAGTCTCCTGTGGGGATGGGAGGAGAGTAAAAATAAAATGAAATTACATTGCTTAGGTCTCAGTTCCTCAGACGGCAATGGCTAGACCGGAAATGTTGATGGTCACGTGAAATTTGAAACCAATCATTGGACTCCGTGGTCATCAGATGGAAAACAATCGCTCTCCTTTAACCACCAAGGCTTCTGACCAACATCAACATAGACTTGACCATTGACACTTCTGGCCCAGCCAACGGTGTAAACACCGGGGCAGCAGCTTCAGAACAAGGATCCACAAAAACTTCCATAAATTTTATTTTCTTTACCTTCACTTTATCAGTCCTCCAGAAGAGAAGAATATGTAATTTAATGTCAAACACACACCCACGAATAAGATGTTACTTAAATTTGTAATAAAAAAATCATATTTTGTAGACACACAGTAATCCTACAATATTGAAGAAGTCAAATAAATAATATCCTTGTTTTACTACCACGTCTGGTAGTAGCTATGCGACTCCCAGCGTATCGATAAAAGTCCATTGTTGCGTGCTATATGGGAAAAATTGCACGCTATGGCAAAAGTAAATATATCCTGAATCCATTTGCTGCGTGTTGTAATAGATTTTGACATCTCCAAAACGCGGCTAAGTTTAGACAATGTAAACCTGAAACCAGAAGGAGTGAATTAATAGCAGGTGATGCCAGACATCCAGTCTACAACCTCAACGTTTAACTACCAAAGAAAAAAAAAAAACATCTGTTTCTGCGTTTGGAAACTTTTTTTTCTTGGGATATTTTGAAGTGTTTTCAAAAGATGGGAGCAATTTTAGAAATAGAAAGAAGAAAAAAAAAGTTCCAGCACATGCATTTGTAATTATCTGGTTGATTCTGTACACTCCATGCTTTTCAATGGAGCCACATCTGATTTTAATCTGATGGAGCCAGAAAGTATTGGACAGATACCATATTTCCACATGGCAAACTTTCCAGTACCTTCTAAAATCTCAGAAAGGCTGTTCCATAGTTTACAGGCAGATATAAAGGGTTTTAACCAGTTTTTTTAGTATTTGATATTTCTACAATTTTACTAAATATTAACCATACCAATCTGTTTTCCTATTATTGTTATTAGATTGTTATAATGTATTACAAGGGTTCGGCTCAGAAGCATCATACATAATACTAGTGGAAAAGATGCTTAAAGGAAATCTACCATCAAAAGCCATCATGATAAACCAGGGACATATACTCATGGATATAGGCACCATGACTTTAGTAATCTTATTATATTTGTTATCCAATACCTTTTTCCTTCTAAAGTTATGCTAATGAGCCCAATGGGCTCTGGGGGCATTACCAGAGCCCCTCACAGCTTCACATGCTGTTACATTGTGCAAGAGCAAGTCTCCCCCTCCACCTGCTCACTTGGAACTTCCCGTCTCTGTCTGCTGTAATCTCACGCTATGAAAGGGGGAAGTGCTTCTACACAGTGTTACAGCCTGTGAAGCTACAGCATGGAGGAGCTCTGATAACGCTCCCTAGAGCCATTCTGGTTCATTGGCATTATTCTAAGAGTTGATTTTAGAAGGAAGGAGGTCATGAATAACACGTATAAGATTACCACAGTCACCGTGCCTGGATCTTTGAGTAAGTTACCTTTATGCTTGATTTTGATGGTAGATTTTCCTAGGTCAACCCTATACCTCTATATGCCTTTAATTTTATAGATAGGGTACTTGACATTTTTCATCATATTCCATATAAACAGAGGTATTCCCCTGCATAAGTATTGCCTCTTGTAGAGACTACCTCCCTGCATTGGAACCTTTACAGCAGCACATGGAGTCCAGAATCCATATTAAGGCTGGTTCTGCCATCTAACAATAAATGTTCTCTTTAAAAACAATAACACAGAAGAAATAGGAACACTATCTGCCAGGAGTTCAGAAATGTAGTGTCATAGATGTTGACAATCCTTTAGTTGACCTTGGGGGATAACATGTTGATGTAACATAGGTGGTGGTCATACCCAATAAAACAGTGCAGTCAAATCTTGTAATAGAAGAGAAGAGAAAATCAAAGATATTCACCAATTTAAAGTTAATATCCTGGACATAGGGAGTGGGAGAAGAGCAGCAGCAGCACAAGGCTAAGAAAGCTAGAAGTAGCACCGGTAGATTCTGAACCAAATAGTTTCTGCATGTTCCTACTCTTCTCCCTCTCCCTATATCTACTGCTCATTTTAGTTTTTGAAATAAAAGTTATTAGCTATTAAATTAGTGAGTGCCACCTATTCTCTCATCTTTTATTTCAAATCTACAAATCTATATACAGTAGGCGTTAGGAACCTCCATCTCAGATACTGCAAGAGAACTTTTTGGCCTAGTAAAATAACACACACTATAACAGAATCCTGGAGGAGCCCATCCTGGCAGGTGTTATCAGTGATGGTGAGTGTTCGGGTACCTGAACCAAACCTTCAGGTTCACCCGAATTTGGCCGAACCTGAACCTTAACTGGTCCGGTCCTTCCTATCTGTGTGGTTTTTTGACCACCATTGTCGTCCATTATGGCTAAATCCAAGTAAATAATAATTGTAGATCAAATAATAATTGTACATGGAAACTAAGGTTGTTCCCCAAAACATATAACTTTCCAATATCTATGATACAATAAATATATTAGAAATATTTTTTTATTTTGTTTATGTATGTATTGGTATTTCCATTTGGACTCCTAAAGGTTTCCTTTGATCCTAGAATTAAGGGCAGGTCCCTTTCTGTAAAATACATGGTGGTTCAGTTGATTCTGGCGCTAAATTTTCTCTTTTATCAAAGCTTTGCAAACTTATAAGTAAAGTTTGGCAGATGACGGAAACATATCAAACGCATTTTATAGACTTGAAAAAAGTAGCTCAAAAGAGGTAAAAAAAACATGAAATTTATTTTTGAAAGTCAGAACATGTCTTTGCTGGTAGCATCTTCTGTCATCTGCTGCCGAAAAACCGGAGCAGATTGTTTACATAGCATTTTGCAATTTCACTATAATAAGGCAAATTCAGTGGATTTGCACAAATGTCTCACCATGTGTTCAGAACACATTTCGTACTTTTTCCACCTGTGCTTGTAATTTACAGTTCGTTTAATGTTACTCTTTGAGGCAATGAACATAGTTAAGCCATTAAATGTTCTTATGGAATTTTCTTGTTTATTTCATGTTTTTGTAGAGTTGCTGGAACTGTGGACGGAAAGCAAGTGAAACCTGCAGTGGGTGCAATACCGCCCGGTATTGTGGATCATTCTGTCAGCACAAAGACTGGGAGAAACATCATCATATTTGTGGACAGACTCTTCAAGCTCAACAGCAAGGAGAGACTCCAGCAGTCAGCTCCTCGGTCACACCAAGCAGTGGTGCGGGAAGCCCTATTGACACTCCACCAGCAGCTACTCCACGATCGACCACTCCAGGCACACCGTCCACCATAGAGACAGCTGCCCGTTAAATTAAAAAAAAAAAAACAAGGACAAAAATTTTGTTTGAAAACTTTACAGACTCAATGAAAACCAAGTCCTCATTCTCAGATGTTCAAAGATTTAAATGAAGTATCATATTTCATTGCTACAATAACAATGGACTACTTCTATCTCGCGGTAGTAGTGTAATAGTGAAGGCCAGTAACGGGTCACAATGACTTCTTATGGAAATCAAAGATATCTTTTTCTTTAGAAAACTGAAAGAGAGTACAGAATATAACACAATGCTAGATTTGACCTCCTCCCTGGTATTTTCCAGTAGCTGGGATTTAAAACTAGATGACCTCATTAACAAATGCTTTACCAAACAGCAAACCAAGAGATTGCTAACTGCTGTTGAGAGCAAAAACTGCTCACATGAAAAATAAAATCACAATGTTCTTTATAGCAACAAAGGGAAAAAAAATAGTCAAGATGAACCCCCTCAAGGGCATAAGCGTTGGATACAGCAGTAGACATTTTAACGAGAAGATGAATGGCGTCCATGGGTTACGAACTGAACTTTGAAGACCCGCTACAAAAACTCACAGATGTGCAGCAGATTGGAAGAAACCACAGATGTTCATCATTTTTTTTGTTTCTGAAACAACTACAGTACTATCCAGGTCAACACGGAGAAAGATGAGTTGCAGTGGGGATATATGAAATGCCATCATGTAAAAGCTCCTTTCCTGTGACACGGAATTGTCTGATCCAATAGTTACGTAGCAAGTTGGCAATCACGACACCAAGCAGTTGCCCCAAAAATAAACTTTTTCGATGCTCAATCTCTTTTGCAAGGTTCCACAGAGACAATCGGGTCTATTCTAATATTTTTTTTATTGAAATCGACAAAATGATTAAAAAAAAAACAAACATGATGTATTCACGGTGGCTTCAGCTCCAGCCCACTTCAAACTGAAAAAGAATTTTCCATCCCATACTGTTTCACCTTTAAAACAAAAAAAAGCTAGTAGTTCTCTCGGTGTTTCAAACACTCCTGTCCTGTGAGGTTCCCCAATGGTGTTTTTTCTTGTAAATGTGATGGACAAATGTGAAGATGCATCGTAGTTCTAATCATGCCCACATTTAACCTCTTTATTCTTAGCTGGTGAGAAACCCATCTCTTTCTATGCTGCTTTTATATCTGTAAATGTAAGTGATAAATCTCTAGTAGTACAAACAGCCCTTTTTGTCTTTAAGAAAGTTAAAAAAAAAAAATTAACGCTATTTACCGGAGCTGCTAATTCACTCTGTTATAAGATTCTTTTTTTTTTCCTGAAAACTAGCATGCTTCACGGAATGCTAACCTATCGGTGTTTTTGTAGGAGGGATGTACATAAATGTATTTTTGCACTGTCACAATGACTCCCTAGGCATGCATTTTTTTTGAATACTCCTTTTTGAATATCCTAGGTCCACCTCACCATTCGATCTAACAGTAGCATAGAACCATAGTGGATATTTTGGTTTATCTTCTCATTTTTTTTTTATTTTTTCATTTTGCCTATTTTTTTTTTTAAAGACTCACAAAATAGGGACTTTTTAATAAAAATGAAAAAACAAAAACAAAATATCACGTCAATGTTAAAGGGCAGTGCATGTGTATTGCTGTAAGACTATGTATTTCTGATTTTAAATATGAAAATTAGATTTTTTTTTCCAAATGCTGAGGTGTAGATTGACAGCTTTAACTGCTGAATGTCAGGTCATACAGTATTAAACAGAAAGGGAAGTCAGCCAAAGACTGATCTTAAGGACCAAAATTTTAAAAATTTCCTAAAGCACCAATACTATATTCCAAAAGATCAGCAGGTTAAACATGTCCAGTAAGGTACAGTGCGAATTCTTTGATCTTTTTATTTCTAATGTCCAGTGTCCAGACCAGATATCTGGGTTCAAAACAGTTGAAAAAACATAATAATAATAATAATAAAAAACCTAAGTCAAGGACAAACCAATGTTTCAGCCCATCTGTTCTACATCTCCCATGATAGCAAGTAATGCAAGTTAGAGGGAAATGTGTCTTCTTGATGGTCATGGGACTTGTAGCTTTACTTTTTGTGGTATTTATTTATCCCTTGTTTAGGGACTGGTTCTGTGCTTTAAAGTTTCTGGGGTATTGGATTATACACTAAGGTATATTACCTGCATCACACGATATAATACCATACTGCAGTATTTTTACACTACTATTTAATGTTTATGTTGTTTGTCATATTTTTTGGGTATGTTCTCTATCGTACTTCATACTAAATCGGGTCTAAAAATCCCTCAATTGAAGACATGGTCACTAACTGCAATTGTATTGGGAGCCAAAGGACAGTATAAAAATGAATGAAGCACATGACCAGGACCTCCAACAAGTGATCTCTTGCCATGGTGCTCCGAGATCCATTGTGTATTATTCTTGTCTGTCTCTGACACTGGGCAGTCTTTTCTATTGGAGTTCTTGTACGTCGTGTGTAGGAAGGAATGAAACAAATTTCCAAAATTTTCAATAATTTCTAAAAATCATGTCATCTGTCGAAGTACCTAAGCTTTTATTTCTGTATTATGAGTTAGTAACAGTACGTCTCATTACTTTGATTCAGGGCACCCTGAGTGACATCAGATACTCCTTTCCCTCCTCCTAACTTTGAGCTCTCTCTTCTATCTTCTTCTTTCTTTCCTTCTATTTTGCTACAGTCTCCTCAGTGGCAAAAAGTTTCACTCTACCTCTGACAGCATGTATATTGCACCAGTAGCTATCAAAACTGGTCTAGTCAAACCAAATGGGCATAAAAAACAGATACCAAAAGCAAAGCTCATACAGCTGCAAACCATATCACTTCTTGGTAACAAAGCAGACCTCATTATCTTAATAAAAAAAGAAAAAAATTACTTTCCTTTTTGCTTGTCACTTATCTGCAGGCTACGTGAGAGTATAATTTGTAGGTATAACACATTAAAAGTTAAAAAAAAAGTTCTCATCATTGGATATAACTAAATGGTGGTCGCTGATAGGCTTAGGGCACCCTCTCTCTAACTCTTGCCCCTCTTCTTCTTCCTTCTGGTCTTTCTCTTTAACCCTGTCACATGACTCTGTGATAGGGCCGCCTATCGTCTTGTTTTTTTTTAAATTTCCTTTTCCTGTTTTTTTTAAGCTTTAATTTTTGTAGGTGCATGTCTTGGGGATATAAAATACAAGGCTGGTTCACTAATGCAAAGCATGCCTAAGTCTGGAATACTTTAAAGTTGGGGTGGGGTGGGCAAAGGTGACTCCATGTTGTCCGAATTCTTCAGAGGACAGTAAATCAAATTGGAGACGGTTGAAATGCAGATTTGAAGTACTTTTTCTAAATCATAATTTTTGTTTTGGGTTCTGCAACGTTATTGTGAAAAAAAAGTTGTTGTGCAATACTTAATTCAGACATGTACCACGAGTTAACGGTAGACTAACACTGGGTGAATGGGGGGGGTAGACATCATGCTTTTGTCAGCATAATCTTGAGCTTTCAAGTCTACTATGTCTGAACTGTGGGTTCTTGTTTATTCTTTTCCTTTAGTTGGACTGTAATGTATGGTCTGTCAACCTGTGAATCTTTAAAGTATGATTCAGGTATTGTTGTATTCTTTACTGTGTAATAAAAACATAAAAAAGACACAATATATTGATTCATTTTTGGTGATTATATTTACATTATTTATATGTATTTGTGTAAGAGGGGCTTCCAAATCTACTATAGTCCATGAGGTGGTCTTAATGCCCATAAACACAACATATTGGGCACTCATATAAGCAATAAACGTTCAAAGAGGTTAAAATTTGCCAAAAACTAAAAGTAATAAGTAGAGAGTTGAAAAAGATGGGACATGGGAGAAGGTAAGTGTTGTGCCAACTAGGATCTGGGTGGCTGATACTTGGACCACTTAATCTGATATCTACTAAACTCCTGCTGGCAGTGGTGGCTCCGATCTGAAAAGTCTAAGAATCCTTGCTTTATATTTGTAGCCAAATAAAAGGTGTAGTTGTATGTAATGCATAGTACTGAAGGGTCTATCATATTTAAGGTAGTCAAAGTGAAAGGGGAGCTTTGAAATCTACTTTAGTCTACAGCGAGGTCTTACTGCCCACAAACACAACTTATTGGCCACTCGGAAGGCAATGTGTGTTCATAGATGTTAACATTAGTAAAAACCAGAAAGTTAGATGTTGAGACTTGAAAAAGATGTGGCGTGGGAGAAGGTAAGTGTTGTGCCAACTCGGGGCTGGTTGGCCAATATTTGGACCATTGATCTGATATCTACCAAACTCCTTCAGGCAGTGGCGGTTCCGACCTGAAAAGTTCAAGAATCCTTGATTTACATGTGTAGATAAAAAAGAGGTATGGTTGGACATAACGCAAAGTACTGAAGCGCTATCGTATTTCAGGTGGCCAAAACTTGACGAACAGAACCTCCTATATATCCCTATGGCTGGTTTTTAATAAGGTCTTTACAGGAAAAAGTGGATTGTGCAAGGTACCTGAAATGAATACTCACCTACCTGCGATTCCTGCAGTCAGCTACTCATCGGTATCTATGACCCAGCACCGCCTCCGTCACTGCTTTGGTGATGGCGCCCAGATCTTGTACACCGGATGCTGATGTCCATTCCTCTCTGTGACCCAAGCACCATTGCCTAAGCAACAACAGCTGTAGCAACTGGACCGCACAACAGATGCAGGCAGCGATAACATAACTACCTGTGTCCAGTGATCAGTGCTGTGTTAGACACACACAGCCACGATCGCTATTTATTAAAGAGCCGATGGCCCGCAAGTCAGATGACGCCATCAAAAGAGTCACATCTTGCTTAAGAGCCATAGGTTCCCTACCCCTGCTCTAGTAAGTTGTATGTGGGAAATGGAGCCTTTAAATTCTGGGCAACCTGATACTGATACTGTTCTTTAACCTATTCCTAGAACAGAAGACAATACACAGACTTGATACTTATTATTAAGAAATGTATATTTTAAGAATGTATACCATATCTCAATAAGTCAGGTGAAAACTGATCTTATACAGTTGCTATGATAGGCAGATTGTTACAGTATTTGACCAGGATTGTTTGATGACATATTAGAATAATACCTCTGAAGATTTGGCTTGTCTGGTAATTTACCTTACTAGTATTATTACCCAATTAACCAATTTTATGGCGCACTATGGGGCACATTTACTAAGAATGTTTTTGAAACAACACTAAAAGTGGGCTGCCTATGTATAATGCTCGGTGCAACCGTTTCACTAAGAATGTGCGCTAGAAGTCATGAATCTGTCACTTCCCTGCACTGGCCCGATAGAGTTCACCAATTTTTTTCTGGTGCACCACAAAACAAAGGGCGTGCAACAGACTTTGCATGTTAAATCGGGTGCACGGTCCGACTGAGCACCGGAGCGCCCCCTAATTTGTGTTGCATTGAGGCCTAGTGCAGCTGCACCACAAAACGGTGTGCATGTGCTGGGGCTACTTATCTAGTAGGGGACATATGCATATTGTATGGCTCTCATTGAATTACATTTCAAAATATGTGTGGTTCATGGCTCTATCAGCCAAATAGGTTGCCGGCCCTTGCTTTAAACTGCCTTCAGCCACCATTGAACTTCTCTGAACACTAGCAAAGCTTTCTAGTCTAAACATACAGATGTTACTGAGCTTCAATGTTTTGTAATAGTGCTCCCACCTTACATAGGCCACCTTAGGGCCACCTTAAATGTTTCCAAGTTTGCATTTAAGTTGGTCATGATACCAGAATGAGAAGACAAAAGGCTTATTTATTATATCATTTCAGGCATAAATATGTAATTATGTGCACCGACAAATGTCCCTGGTCTCATGAAATGATCATGGAAAGATGTGAGTAGTCAAAGTTATGTAAAAAATTAGCAAAAAATTGTGAGATTTTAACATGATTTTGTGGTGTAAAGAAAATCTAGTAGAAGAAGTCTTCAACGACACAAGATTTCCAATTTAGCCTCAGGCACATCGATCAATCTGGGTCAGTATAAGACGGCCCCTCTAACTTTGTACTCTCGAGTTTTAGTTAAAATTCCTGTTAATTTTTTTTATACAAGATGAAATGTACTTTGATTCCAAGATTTCCCTCGAATTGATTGAAATGCTAATAAATACTGCACTACAATGTCCTGTACTTTACCTCCTGTGGTTCCCAAATCTGAAGCTTCATCTACGAGTCGCCAGGTTATTATGTTCTTATGCAAAGTAAAGGCGGTTTTCATCCTAAATGCCCAATATGATCATTTCTTATTTTAGATCATGTTCCAGCAGAATGATATTAATAATTCAGTGACACTTAAGCGTGGCATGGGCCATGGGTTGTTCTTAATTGCACTGTCGTGTTTTAGGCCATCTAAAAGCAAAATATTTATTATTATAACATATTGGGGGTCATTTATCTAATTTCCCCCTTCTCTGCGTTCTTTTTGTGCCGGTTGTGAGTCTATTTTCTTAATCTCATTTGTTTTTGTCGTTTTGACTCGTAGTCAAATGCACGTTTTTTTTTTTGCGTCTTATTAGGCGCAAATTTTTAAAAAGGAGCAATTTGTTGTGCAAATCATACCATTGCCTTTCCTAAGCATTGTCAGGACTGGCAGGTTATTGTGCAATTATTTGCACCCATAAAGGCGCAAAAGTATATTAAAGCGGGCGCAAACATCTGTAAAGAGGCACAATGTAATGAGTAATAGGGAGCAACAACAAACGGCGATTGAGGCGTTACATTCCCATAAAAGCACAAAATAGGCGCAAAACAGTCATAACGCAGCAAAAAGTCACAAAAACACCAAAGGAAGGATAAGATAAATGACCCCCATTGTTTTTATGACCATAGATCGTTGATAATTTCGTACTTATATCATGGTATATTCCAGCAACATAATATGGGGATTGTGTAGTTTACAAAAACTCATTTTCAAACTGCTGAACTTTGTACAAAGATCATCTCCTACTCTGGAGGTTCTAGAACTCATGTGCATTACATGGACAATTCATTGAACTCAATGGGGCAGATTTACTTACCCGGTCCAGTCGCGATCCAGCTAGGTGTCGCTGCTGCGCCGAGGTCCGCTGGAGTTCACCTTCTATTTCTTGGTGCAGGTAAGTGCGAGTCCAACAAAAAATACCACGGTTTTTACTAATCTGTCGGGTTTTCCAATGACCACGCCCCCGATTTCTGCCGCATGAAAGCTGTCGCGATTGCGCCCAAATCCGATAACATGCACCAAAATCCCGTCGGAATTCAGCGCAAATCGGAAATCGTCGGGATACCCTGTGGAATCCCGCAATATTGACCCTTAGTAAATGAGCCCCAATGTGTAATTCTACATAGTTCCTGTGGTGGCGCTGCAGGAGAAATAAACGCTTCTCTAATAGAACACGGATGACTATTCACAGGGTCGGCTCCAGATATAAGTAGGCCCCTGGGTGACAGAGCCTCAGTGGGCCCCTTTGCAGTGAACTTACATGGCAGCATTAAAAATTAGAAAACTTAAACAGTCTTCTGTTCCCTAAAATATTTCCTAGTTTATCTTACCAAACAGCCTTCACATGGTATCTAGTTTGCATTGTGTTTTGTAAACATAAATGTTAACAGTAATGTAATTAAGCAAATCACCTCTCCTTAGCTGTTGTAATGTGTTTCAAAATTCAGCCAAAACGTTATACGTGTGACTTCACCCTTAGAAGTAGCCAATAAAATGCAAAGAAAATGTAAATGGAAAAAATTCATGAATTTTTAAAAAACAGGGCAATGTGCAAAATTTTAAACATTTAAACTATGTGAAATAATTCCAATTTACATTTTAAAACAGGGTCCATGAAAAAATCCTTCCTTTGCATTTGCCCTGGTGCAGATTTGCGCCTAAAAAGTTGCACAAATAAGCAAAAAAAGTGATACGTAAGTGAAAAGTTGCACGGAACATGTGGAAAGATACATAAGGCACAAGGTCCAGACAGATGTGTACTTGAAAAACGACAACAAAAGTTGCAAAAATAAGACAAATGAACTAGCAGAAATAAGCATACATGGCCCCTATCTTTTTAGTAGGGCTCTGTAACTCACACACTTCTTGCACCTCAGCTCAGCTGCCTAGGCTCATTGACAGACGCAGGGGCATAACTACAGCGCTAGTAGCTGCTATGATCAGGGGCGTAACTAGGATAGGCTGGGCCCCATAGCAGATTGGGGCCCCCCTTCCATATATTATATATATATATATATATATATATATATATATATATATACATATATATATATAGCAGACACACGTCTGGCGCACTGGAGAGGAGAAGAGGTGATCGCGGCTCACCCCTCCCCTCTCCATAGAGAATAGAGCCGCATGGCCGTTCTTACAGCCAAAGATTGAGCAGGCTCTATCTCTTTTACTCGAAACAGTGAGTACTCGTTGTGCTCACCGTACCGAGCCCCGGCGGTATAGAAGCTTATGGGGGAAGTATATCCGGCAGCAAATTTGAAGCCAGATATACGTCCCCCATACGTTCTTGTGAATGTACCCTAATACAGACATGTTTATACAATTACACACATTTATACACTGATATACATTTATACACTAATACACAGAGTATTTACAAACCCATTCAGTATATAACCACATACAGTATACACATTATATACATATACACATATATATATATATATACACACACAGTATACACTGACCATATATACACATACATGCAGTATGGCGTAGTGTAAGCAGTGCTTCCCTGCAGGGAGATTAATGGGCGGGTCAGAGAGGTAGCGGGCGGGTCATTGAGATGAGCGGGTGGGTTATTAAGATGAGCGGGCGTGCCAGGGAGATGAGAGGCCGGAGATCCAGGAAAGAGTTGGGCAGACCAGGAAAGATGTGGGCGGTGGCCGGGATACAGTGGGAGGGTCCCGGGGGCACGATACGGCAGGCACCCGGCAGTGCAGCCCCCCCTGCCGTGGCAAAGCACTAGTCTGCAGGGAGTGGGACCGTGCATCCCCAGGCCCCTGAACCTCACGGCCCCGTAGCAACTGCTACGGCTGCTACGGCGGTAGTTACGCCACTGGCTATGATCCAACCAGACTCACTAAAGAATGGAGAATGTGCACCATTATATACACGTTGGGGCACATTTACTAAGGGTCCGAATGCCGCACTTTAGTCCAAAATCCAATCACGTGCGCCAAAATCACGGGGGAATACGGAGCAAAATTGAAATCGTCCCCTATGTGTATAGAACTGTATGTGTATAAGTATATAAATGTGTGTGATTGTAACTCGCATGTGTGAGTATTAAGCTTATGGGGTCCTGCATCTCCTAGTTACACCCCTGGACAGACCGACATAGAACACGTCGTAATGCAAATGCTGTAGTTTGGACTGACTGAGCAGTTGGTGTTGGGAGATAATAGGGGCTACTTTATATGCTGCTGGTCCTTTAATCACACGACAGAAGATGGCCGCTGGTCACATGTCCACATCACATGTCCTCCACCCTCATGTGATCATCACTATGGCTGTAGTCGCTTGATTGCAGTGCATCCAGTATGGCCGGTGCTGTGGTTATATAGTGCCCAGAGGCATGCTTCTGTTGTCATGTTGAAGATAAAAAACTCATCTTTAAGATAACATCAGGATTGTGGTTCTGTCAGCTACAAAACTGAACATACAGGCAGTTAAAATATAGGTACTCCATGTTAGCGTGGGTTTCCTCCGTCAGTTTCCTCCCACACTCCAAAACATACTGGTAGGTTGATTAGATTGTGATTGGGGACATGGACCGATTTGGCAAGTTCTGTGCAGCGCTGCATAATCTATATGTGCTAATAAATAAAAGAATTATTATTAACTAAAGGATCAGGGAATTGTAGTTTCCAGTGGCGGCCATCTTGGTAATAACTCCGCCTAATTTAGAAAGCCTCTAACATTTGGGGAATCGCAAAATAAAGCTATTTATGCTCCATTTTGTAACTAATTACATAATTACTAATTACTATTGTCATATTCATTTATTTATAGCATCATAACGTTCATATTCCCGGAATACCACTTTAAGTCTTTATGGACATCCCATAAGTAAAAAAAAATAAAAAAAATTCCATCCAATGGAAAATAAGCCAAAAAAAATCCAAATATGAAACAATTTCTCATTCTTGTTTAAGGAAAAAAAAATTCCTTGTCTTGGCATATGATTTTCTGTTATCAATGTGCAGATGGAATAAAAAAATACAAGCAGTGAGCAGCACCTCATGGCACAGCCTGTCTCTCCCAATTAATTTCAATAACGTCAGCTCGTTACTGCCGAATTCATCTTGAGAACGTGTCACAAAAAAAAAGAACAGAATCTCCATGTAATGTTTTCCCAATGTCTATCAATTGCTGCGGCAAATTCTGCTGCATCTGTAAAGGTAGCCAGGGATCTCTGTGATCTGGAGAAACCGGCCGTGCGTATTTTTAATTAAAACTGTATAGTAAATATTAATTGGAAGTAATTAATAATCCATAGACGGCGGCTTTCTCCAGCGCTCACAGGCATAAAGCGGAGAAGTCGATTTATGAAAGATGGATAAATTACATTGACATTTCTGGCTTGTTAAGAGACCTTTATCAAGGCCAAAGCTTCAGTGTAATTTATACTCGCTCTTAATATCTCTAGTAATCTGTTTAAGACTTGTAAGCGCTCCAGCTGACTTATCTATTTATATCTACATAAATACATTTAGATTTTACATCTCTGTCAGTCGTGTGCCTGCTACAGGATGGTAATTGGATGGACAACTAAATGGAGCATTACATTACAGCCCGACAGCTTGTGCTTGGGTAGACCTGAATATCTGCCGACTTCTAAAGAAGCTGGTTAAACTTTTTTTTTTTTAGATATGGGGGTAAATGGTAAAAAAATAATCTCTATAATGTTTAAAAAAAAAACACACCAGCCAAAGAAGAAATACTGTCGTTATCCAAAAATAGTTGGATAAGCAAGGTAATAATGAAAAAGCTATCATTTACTAATGTTAATTAAAATGTACATAAATACATTTAGATTTTACATCTCTGTCAGTCGTGTGCCTGCTACAGGATGGTAATTGGATGGACAACTAAATGGAGCATTACATTACAGCCCGACAACTTGTGCTTGGGTAGACCTGAATATCTGCCGACTTCTAAAGAAGCTGGTTAAACTTTTTTTTTTAGATATGGGGGTAAATGTTAAAAAAATAATCTCTATAATGTTTAAAAAAAAAACACACCAGCCAAAGAAGAAATACTGTCGTTATCCAAAAATAGTTGGATAAGCAAGGTAATAATGAAAAAGGTATCATTTACTAATGTTAATTAAAATAGTTGGCCAAACTTATGAAGAAAAACACTTGCTCACTCTTGCTTCATGTACCTCAAACATTTTTACAACAATTTTACAATGTTGCTCTGTAACTCCCTACTAACTTACAATGTTGCTCTGTAACTCCCTACTAACTTACAATGTTGCTCTGTAACTCCCCACTTACTAAACTCTCTGCTCTACAATCCATTCTTAATGCAGCAGCCAGGATTGTCTCTCCTCCCTCATGTAAGTCTATCACCCAACCCATGCTCTTTCACCGTTGATATAAGATTATCTCTACTTTATTTCATACCTCCTAGTTATGTATCCAGGTATTTACCAGAGATGCACCAATTATCTGGAATGCCCTACTTCATACGTAAGACTAATATCCAATTACCAAAACTTCATGCTCTTAAAATCTATCTCTTTAGACAGGCTTCTCACATTCACTAACTACATGTAACTTCCACTCTTTTCACTAACCAATACTGAGTATTCCTCCCATCTATTATCCAGCAAGCACAACTTTCCTGCTTATTGGTATGTCTGCTTAATTCAGCACCAGAAGTCTCAGACATCTGTAGCAATAGTGTTTTTCTTCACACCTTTCATGCTTATCTGTATATGTGAATGTATACTTAATTCCCTGCTGTTTTCTGGAGACTTTCTTATTCTTTCTTTATCTCTCTGCCCACTTTTTCACACTTGTTTGTTGTAACTAATTTGTCGTGGGGCTTTAAATTGTAGATCTTGGTCTTACACAGCATTCTCATAAGTGCAACTCTTAAGTGCACAAACTGAATTATACCAGAATTAAAACCAGAAGTGAACAAAAGGACTGTTTGTGGAAGTACTAGTAAAACCAAACATACTAATCACTCATCTTATTCTTTCAAAATGTTATTCGAAAATTACCATTAGCTCTGTCCATTACCTCTGTCCTCGGTCGCCAACCAACCTACTCTAAACATGAAAACCCACCTGTTCGGGATTGCCTACAACATGTAATAAACACATTGCTCTGCTCCCTAACCTTATGTATCCATCTCCCCACCCATATAGATTGTCAGGGTTCTCCTCCGACTTATATCAAAAGTCTGTAGTTTTTGTGTTTTATACTTGAATTTGCTCTTGTCTTAATGTAATGTATGTAAATCCCTTACTGATTATACAGAACCATAGAATTACTGGTGCTCTATAAATAAATAATGATAACAATTAGAGATGAGCGAGCACTAAAATGCTCGGGTACTCGTTATTCGAGACGAACTTTTCCCGATACTCGAGTGCTCGTTTCGAGTAACGAGCCCCATTGAAGTCAATGGGAGACTCGAGCATTTTTCAAGGGGACCAAGGCTCTGCACAGGGAAGCTTGGCCAAACACCTGGGAACCTCAGAAAAGGATGGAAACACCACGGAAATGGACAGGAAACAGCAAGGGCAGCATGCATGGATGCCTCTGAGGCTGCTTAATCGCACCATTATGCCAAAATTATGGGCAACAGCATGGCCATGACAGAGTGACCGAATGAGGCTAGATAGCATCTAAAACATCCAATAATTGACCCTGACACTATAGGGGACGGCATGCAGAGGCAGCGGCAGCAGCGGCAGGCTAGAGAGTGGCATGGCAACATACCCTAAATGGACTCAGGCTTCAAACCAATGGGTGGCAGAGAGGAACCAAAGGAGGTGAGCAAGAAGCGCTCAAATAATATCGGTACATAATAAAAGTTTGCCAGTATATTTTGTGGATTACACAGCAGGGTGGCGACAAAGTTAACATGGAAGCCATGAAAACAATCCAAAATTCTGCCTGACACAGCTCGTTTGATAAGGGGACCATGTATGGAGGCAGTGAACTAGTAGTAGATTAAAGGTGCTGCAGTTAAAACTATGTTAGTTGGATCTTGGCATGGAGCTGGCGCTCCGCTGCCAGGCGAGCTTTTGCCAATCCAAGCCCCTGTCTCTAGGCTACTCCCCAAGCAGCACTTCTAAGAACCTTTTGTATAAGATCAAGTGTAGTAGCGTTCTTATAAGTTTGGGATATGGCGGGTGAGGGGAATGTAAACATCTGCGCAAGAAGCGCTGAAATAATATCCGTAAATGAAAAAAGTTTTCCAGTATATTTTGTGGCTTACACAGCACGGTGGCGACAAAGTTAACAAGTTTGATGCGGAATGCCCTGTAATAGCTCTTGGGCGGTGTGCCTTTTATCACCTAGGCTCAGCAGTTTGAGCACCGCCTGCTGTCGCTTAGCGACGGCACTGCTGCTGTGCCTAGAGCTACCGACTGATGGCGCCATGCCCACGGATGGTAATTCGGAGGAGGAGGTGGAGGAGGGGTGGGAGGAGGAGGAGGCATAGTAGGCCTGAAACACCTGGACCGAGGTAGGCCCCGCAATCCTCTGCGTCGGCAGTATATGACCAGCCCCAGGGTCAGACTCGGTCCCAGCCTGCACCAAGTTAAGTGTAGTAGCGTTCTTATAAGTTTGGAATATGGCGGGTGAGGGGAATGTAAACAGATGCGCAAGAAGCGCTGAAATAATATCCGTAAATGGTAAAAGTTTGCCAGTATATTTTGAGGATTACACAGCAGGGTGGCGACAAAGTTAACAAGTTTGTTGTGGAAGCCATGAAAACAACCCAAAATTCTGCCTGACACAGCACGTTTGATAAGGCGGCCATGTATGGAGGCAGTGAACTAGTAGTAGATTAAAGGTGCTGCAGTTAAAACTATGTTAGTTGGTTCTTGGCATGGAGCTGGCTCTCCGCTGCCAGACGAGCTTTCGCCAATCCAAGCCCCTGTCTCTAGGCTACTCCCCAAACAGCACTTCTAAGAACCTTTTGTATAAGATCAAGTGTAGTAGCGTTCTTATAAGTTTAGGATATGGCGGGTGAGGGGAATGTAAACAGATGCGCAAGAAGCGCTGAAATAATATTCGTAAATGGTAAAAGTTTGCCAGTATATTTTGAGGATTACACAGCAGGGTGGCGACAAAGTTAACAAGTTTGTTGTGGAAGCCATGAAAACAACCCAAAATTCTGCCTGACACAGCACGTTTGATAAGGCGGCCATGTATGGAGGCAGTGAACTAGTAGTAGATTAAAGGTGCTGCAGTTAAAACTATGTTAGTTGGTTCTTAGCATGGAGCTGGCGCTCCGCTGCCAGGCGAGCTTTCGCCAATCCAAGCCCCTGTCTCTAGGCTACTCCCCAAACAGCACTTCTAAGAACCTTTTGTATAAGATCAAGTGTAGTAGCGTTCTTATAAGTTTAGGATATGGCGGGTGAGGGGAATGTAAACAGATGCGCAAGAAGCGCTGAAATAATATCCGTAAATGGTAAAAGTTTGCCAGTGTATTTTGTGGATAACACAGCAGGGTGGCGACAAAGTTAACAACTTTGATGTGGAATCCATGAAAACAACCCAAATTTCGGCCTGACACACCTCGTTTGATAAATGTATGGAGGCAGCTATATGGACGACTTTTGGAGGTAGCAATGGAGACAACGTGTGGAGGCTGCTATGGAGACAATTCAATTTGGATAGTGCCTGTATGTGGCAGTCTAAAAAAGTTTTCAAACCAGAGGAGCAGGTAGGTGGCCCTCCATAAAAATGGAATAGATTGAGTGCCTGTATGTGGCAGTCCAAAAAAGTTTTCAAACCAGAGGAGCAGGTAGGTGGCCCTCCATAAAAATGGAATAGATTGAGTGCCTGTATGTGGCAGTCCAAAGAAGTTTTCAAACCAGAGGAGCAGGTAGGTGGCCCTCCAGAAAAATGGAATAGATTGAGTGCCTGTATGTGGCAGTCCAAAAAAGTTTTCAAACCAGAGGAGCAGGTAGGTGGCCCTCCATAAAAATGGAATAGATTGAGTGCCTGTATGTGGCAGTCCAAAAAAGTTTTCAAACCAGAGGAGCAGGTAGGTGGCCCTCCATAAAAATGGAATAGATTGAGTGCCTGTATGTGGCAGTCCAAAAAAGTTTTCAAACCAGAGGAGCAGGTAGGTGGCCCTCCATAAAAATGGAATAGATTGAGTGCCTGTATGTGGCAGTCCAAAAAAGTTTTCAAACCAGAGGAGCAGGTAGGTGGCCCTCCATAAAAATGGAATAGATTGAGTGCCTGTATGTGGCAGTCCAAAAAAGTTTTCAAACCAGAGGAGCAGGTAGGTGGCCCTCCAGAAAAATTAAATGCATAAAGTACTATAGCTAGAGCCAGTGGGCCCTGTAAAAAAATAGCCAGTTTCCTCTGCTTTACTGTACAAAGAGGAGGAGAAGGAGGAAAATGAGGAGGAGGAGGAGTGGATAAATTATTCAGGTTGAGCTTCCTTCACCTGGTGGAGATTGGAAATTAGGAGAAATCCAGGCTTTATTCATCTTGATAAGCGTCAGCCTGTCAGCGCTGTCAGTCGACAGGCGTGTACGCTTATCGGTGATGATGCCACCAGCTGCACTGAAAACCCGCTCGGACAAGACGCTAGCGGCAGGGCAGGCAAGAACCTCCAAGGCGTACAGCGCCAGTTCTTGCCACATGTCCAGCTTTGAAACCCAGTAGTTGTAGGGAGCTGTGTGATCATTTAGGACGATGGTATGGTCAGCTACGTACTCCCTCACCATCTTTCTGTAAAGATCAGCCCTACTCTGCCGAGACTGGGGACAGGTGAAAGTGTCTTGCTGGGGTGACATAAAGCTGGCAAAAGCCTTGTAAAGCGTACCCTTGCCAGTGCTGGACAAGCTGCCTGCTCGCCTACTCTCCCTCGCTACTTGTCCCGCAGAACTACGCACTCTGCCGCTAGCGCTGTCAGAAGGGAAATACTGTTTCAGCTTGTGCACCAGGGCCTGCTGATATTCATGCATTCTCACACTCCTTTCCTCTCCAGGGATGAGAGTGGAAAGATTTTGCTTGTACCGTGGGTCCAGGAGAGTGAACACCCAGTAATCGGTGCTGGAATAAATTCTTTGAACGCGAGGGTCACGGGATAGGCAGCCTAGCATGAAATCTGCCATATGCGCCAGAGTACCAACGCGTAAGAATTCACTCCCCTCACTGGCCTGACTGTCCATTTCCTCCTCCTCCAACTCCTCCAACTCCTCTTCTTCTGCCCATACACGCTGAACAGTGAAGGACTCAACAATGGTCCCCTCTTGTGTCTCGCCAACATTCTCCTCCTCTTCCTCCTCATCCTCCTCCACCTCCTCCGATATGCGCTGAGAAACAGACCTAAGGGTGCTTTGGCTATCAACAAGGGAATCTTCTTCCCCCGTCTCTTGTGAGGAGCGCAAAGCTTCCGACTTCATGCTGACCAGAGAGTTTTTCAACAGGCCAAGCAGCGGGATGGTGAGGCTGGTGATGGCGGCATCGCCACTGACCATCTGTGTTGACTCCTCAAAGTTACTCAGCACCTGACAGATATCAGACATCCACGTCCACTCCTCATTGTAGACTTGAGGAAGCTGACTGACCTGACTACCAGTTCTGGTGGAAGTTGACATCTGGCAGTCTACAATCGCTCGGCGCTGCTGGTAAACTCTGGATAACATGGTCAGTGTTGAATTCCACCTCGTGGGCACGTCGCACAACAGTCGGTGAGCGGGCAGTTGGAGGCGGCGCTGCGCTGCCCTGAGAGTGGCAGCATCTGTGCTGGACTTCCTGAAATGCGCACAGATGCGGCGCACCTTCGTGAGCAAATCAGACAGATTGGGGTATGTCTTGAGGAAACGCTGAACTATCAGATTTAACACATGGGCCAGGCATGGCACATGTGTCAGTCTGCCGAGTTGCAGAGCCGCCACCAGGTTACGGCCGTTGTCACACACAACCATGCCTGGCTTCAGGTTCAGCGGTGCCAGCCACAGATCAGTCTGCGCCGTGATGCCCTGTAATAGTTCTTGGGCGGTGTGCCTTTTATCGCCTAGGCTCAGCAGTTTCAGCACCGCCTGCTGTCGCTTAGCAACGGCACTGCTGCTGTGCCTAGAGCTACCGACTGATGGCGCCATGCCCACGGATGGTCGTTCGGAGGAGGAGGTGGAGGAGGGGTGGGAGGAGGAGGAGGCATAGTAGGCCTGAAACACCTGGACCGAGGTAGGCCCCGCAATCCTCGGCGTCGGCAGTATATGACCAGCCGCAGGGTCAGACTCGGTCCCAGCCTCCACCAAGTTAACCCAATGTGCCGTCAGCGATATATAGTGGCCCTGCCCGGCAGCACTCGTCCACGTGTCCGTGGTCAGGTGGACCTTGTCAGAAACGGCGTTGGTCAGGGCACGGATTATGTTGTCTGACACGTGCTGGTGCAGGGCTGGGACGGCACATCGGGAAAAGTAGTGGCGGCTGGGGACCGAATACCGAGGGGCGGCCGCCGCCATGAGGCTGCGAAAGGCCTCGGTCTCTACTAGCCTATAGGGCAGCATCTCCAGGCTTAGAAATCTGGAGATGTGCACATTAAGGGCTTGGGCGTGCGGGTGGGTTGCACTATATTTGCGTTTCCGCTCCAGCGTCTGGGGTATGGAGAGCTGAACGCTGGTGGATGCTGTGGAGGATCGTGGAGGCGACGATGGGGTTTTTGTGGCAGGGTCCTGGGCAGGGGGCTGACTATCAGCTGACACAGGGGAAGGAGCAGTGGTGTGCACGGCCGGAGGTGAACGCGCTTGTTGCCACTGAGTGGGGTGTTTAGCATTCATATGCCTGCGCATACTGGTGGTAGTTAAGCTAGTAGTGGTGGAACCCCTGCTGATCCTGGTTTGGCAAATGGGGCACACCACAGTCCGTCGGTCATCCGGTGTTTCCTTAAAGAACCTCCAGACTTCTGAAAATCTAGCCCTCGCCGCAGGAGCCCTCGCCACGGGAGCTTCACTAGTTGACACATTTGGCGCTGATGCACCAGCTCTGGCCCTGCCTCTCCGTCTGGCCCCACCACTGCCTCTTCCAACCTGTTCTGGTCGAGGACTCTCCTCCGTCTCAGAAGCACTGTGTTCACCCGGCCTCTCAACCCAGCTTGGGTCTGTCACCTCATCATCCTCCGATCCCTCAGTCTGCTCCCCCCTCGGACTTCCTGCCCTGACAACAACTTCCCCACTGTCTGACAACCGTGTCTCCTCATCGTCGGACACCTCTTTACACACTTCTTCCACTACGTCAAGAAGGTCATCATCACCCACAGACTGCGACTGGTGGAAAACCTGGGCATCGGAAAATTGCTCAGCAGCAACCGGACAAGTGGTTTGTGACTGTGGGAAGGGTCCAGAAAACAGTTCTTCAGAGTATGCCGGTTCAAATGCCAAATTTTCCTGGGAGGGGGCAGACTGGGGGGGAGGAGGCTGAGGTGCAGGAGCTGGAGGAGTGCCGATTTCGGTGACATGGGTGGACTGCGTGGAAGACTGACTGGTGGACAAATTGCTCGAAGCATTGTCGGCAATCCACGACATCACCTGTTCGCACTGTTCTGGCCTCAACAGTGCTCTACCACGAGTCCCAGTAACTTCAGACATGAACCTAGGGAGTGTAGCTCTGCGGCGTTCCCCTGCTCCCTCATCAGCAGGTGGTGTCTCACCCCGCCCAGGACCACGGCCTCTGACCCCTGCAGTAGTTGGACGCCCACGTCCCCGCCCTCGTCCTCTACCCCTAGCCCTCGGGTTTAACATTTTGAAAATGAGAGTTATAACTTTAATTTTTTTTTTACCTTTTTTTGTGTTTTTTTTTTTTTTGTGTGTTTTTTAGTTTTTAAAACCAAACGATGCTATCCTATTGCTATGGCTATTTTATAGCCAAGTATGAAAGCACACTGCTATGCCAGATGAGATGACGCTGAGTTATGAAAAAAATAAACGTAAAATAAAAAAGGAAATGGCAGACTGTGCCTAATTGAAATCCAACCCCGGGCCCTAATAAATTTTCCCACTTCGGTCTTTGCGATGGATATGTGCGTCACTAAGCGCAAAACACAGTGGTCGCAAGTCTCACTCCAAATTGCTCACAATTTGCTAGTAGATGCACTGCAACAACTACAGCCACCAGCAGATCAACCAGAAATCAAATATATATAACGCTACTGTAGGCGTAAGTAAGCCGTTTGGATTCTCCTATGGCTATTTTCTAGCCAAGTATTAAAGCACACTACTATGCAAGATGAGATGACACTGAGTTATTAAAAAAATAAACGTAAAATAAAAAGAAACTGGCAGACTGTGCCTAATTGAAATCAAACCCCTAATAAATTTTCCCACTTTGGTGTTTGAGGTGGATATGTGTGTCACTAAGAGCTAAACACAACGGTAGCAAGTCCCCCTGCTAATTCCTCACAATATGGTACTAGCTGCACTACTAGTGTCAGCAAGCCCAGCCACAAGCAAATAAAAAAAAAAAGTATAACGTTATTGTAGCCCTAAGAAGGGCTGTTGGGTTGTTGTAGAATCACTCCTGCCTAACAGTAAGCTAATAGAACACCCTAACGCTTTCCCTGACCAGCAGCAGCTCTCTCCCTAGCGGCATCCAGACAGAGAATGATCTGAGCAGCGCGGGCAGCGGCTAGTCTATCCCAGGGTCACCTGATCTGGCCAGCCAACCACTGCTATCGACGTGTAAGGGTACCACGTCATGCTGGGTGGAGTGCAGAGTCTCCTGGCTTGTGATTGGCTCTGTTTCTGGCCGCCAAAAAGCAAAACGGCGGGAGCTGCCATTTTCTCGAGCGGGCGAAATACTCGTCCGAGCAACGAGCAGTTACGAGTACACTAATGCTCGATCGAGCATCAAGCTCGGACGAGTATGTTCGCTCATCTCTAATAACAATGTATACGAATTTATAGACTGCTCTGCAGCCCTATGCACCCTGGACTCTGTATATTAGATGACTGCTGGTGACTGCTTCATGCTTTATTGAGCTATAACTTCATGCATTCATGCATTATTGTGCATTATTGTGCTATAACTGTTGCCAGGGACTCAGTTGCGCAGCATAGCACACATTACACCCACTTTGTGAAGGTTGAAAACAGTAGCAATTCTTGTCCTTACACTGGGAATTGCGATTATTTCATGGATTGTACACCAAAATACAACATTGGTACAAAGAGAACAGCAGTGGCGTAACTTGAAGCTGATGGGCCCCCGTGCAAAGTCTGTGCCAGGCCCCTGACTGCAATGTATGGTTTACAGTATTAGTCTTCTCATATGGTAAAGTGACAAATGATGGGCCCCTATGTCTCTTGGGCCCAGGTGCAACCGCACCCTCTGCACCCCCTCAAGTTACGCCCCTGGAGAACAGCAACAAGTGTTGTTGCAGTAGCAACCATCATCAGATGCACGGCATGTGGCACCAGGGCCGGTTTTAGACAAACCTGGGCAAAACTGAAATTGTGGCCCCAACATAAATCTATTTTATGAACAGTTATATACATAGAAATAAAAAATTATAGAAGATAGCTTACTAGACAGATAGATGATAGATACATAGACAGGAGACAGATGATAAGCATCTTCACCTTGGTATTCGACCAAGGGGTATTAAAAGAGCAATACATCCTTTAGGACAGTGGGCCCTAGGCAAATGCCCAATTTGCCATCCCCTAAAGACGGCCCTGTATGGCACAAATGCGTTTTCATCTGCTGATAGATTTCCTTTGTATTTCAGTTACTAATTCTACTAATTATTTGTCTGTACTGGACCATCAGAATCACTGGATAATGTAATATATTCTGTTTCATATTATAAAAAGAACTCTAGTCATCGTATGGATCTCGGAACATACTGTATTTCCACGCATTTTACAGAATTCTCATAAAAGGCCACGTATTACAGACCCTCTGTTATAGACAACATGTTCATTTACAGTGTCACGTCTTCTTCTATCAGTCATGGGAGCGGGATTGTGCACGTGTGGCAAGCATGTTTGTAAACATGAGCGCAGATCGGGGGGAAAAAACAGCTTGCCATTTGTCACACCATACTCCGAGATACGTAGAGAGGAGGGGAATGTTACATGTTGTGACTGTCTGGTTGCAGAAGGTGTTATCTTTCTTACAATATCCGTCCTACAAATGTCCTATCTTATCCGACTTTTCGAAACTAAAGTTTAAAGTGGCGTGCTGCTGGGCTGCCAGAGAGAATGGGCATATTTTTCATTTTGGTAAGAGGTGATGGAGCAAATGACAGGCACAAATTACATGCGGTAATAGGTGTAGGGCTTGTAGAATCTGCAAAGTCATTACTGCTGTTTTAAAGCTCTGTTTGATGCCACCTCCTGCAAAGTCCACTGCAGTATCTGCCACAGACTATTGCATCGGCGTGAGAATAAATGACATAGACTTTCAGTGGGGGTTCTATGTTCACTATAGGAGCGCTCCAAATCAACTGTCAGCAGAACTTGTAACACGCATTAAGGAAATGTATGTTAATGTTGATGATGTCAAAATACACTTTGATGAATATGATTCACTGCAACGAGGCCGACGTAGATCACACTGTGCAGCAGTCGCTGAATGGACAGAGCTCTGGAGGAAAAATATGAAGAGATAAAAGCTCAGCCGACATAAATAGGACTCCAGCTTCACTAACTAATTGTCCATTTAGTGGACTTTAGTGAGAAATTCGTCCAATTTCACATATTTTTGAAAAAAAAAAAATAATGTAGGCCTACTCCACTATGAATGGGATCCCTAAACTAATAATTAAAGGGGTTTCCCACTGTACAAATTAGGCCCTATTCACAGGAAAGTGTGGGGTGGTATTGGCTGATGAGTTCAGAGATATACGGAGGGGATATGTTGTGGACGGCTTTGTAGGTCATGGTTAGTATTTTATACTGAATTCGCTGTGCAATGGGGAACCAGTGGAGACACTGGCAGAGGAGATGCAGAGGAGAACCGAGGAGACACATGGATAAGCCGGGCAGCAGCGTTTAGAATAGATTGGAGGTGTTAGAGAGTTAGCTTGGAGACCACCGAGAAGAATGTTGCGGTAGTCCAAGCAAGAGATGATGAGGGCATGGACTAGTCATTTTGTAGACACTGGATTGAGGAAGGGTCGATTGGAAGAGATGTTCTTGAGAAGAAGGCGGCAGGTTGTAGTAAGGGCCTGGATGTGAGGCTTAAAGAATAAAGCAGAGTGGTTTAAAGGCAAGGTGGTTTAAAGGCAACAGACATTAGGGACCGAGGAGAGTGTGGAGCCATGAATTGTGACGGTAAGGTCTGGTGGGATAGATGTGTTAGGTGGAGGAAAGATTATGAGTTCTGTTTTGTCCATGTTAAGTTTTAGAAAAAGGGAAGAGAAAAAGGAGAATTTGACTGACTGGAATTCTGGCTAGAATCTGAAGGGAACATTTTTTAGCTAAACGAATGGTGTCAGTTAGTTACTAGGGCTCTATGGGAACCTGCCACTAGCTGTAATTTTGAAAAATGTGGTGACAGGTTCCCTTTACGATTCTTAGCTCACTAATCCCTGTGGAAAAATGTGCACTGTTATATTCTGAATTCCTGACTCTGTTGTACGCCTCAAAATCTTCAATGTGATTCCTTTTCTGTTGTCAACTTTGACTTGACATGACCCTGATCCTTCTCTATCCGCTCAGACCTCTGGGCTAAAACTTAAACTCACTACCTGCCTCAACCTGAGCCTGTGTTTGACCATTCTCTGACTTAGTCCTGCTGCCTCAAGACTGTGTCGTCTGACCTGCCTAGACCAGCAACCACCAGTAGAGAGACTAATCCAAAAGGCAGTGGCCTTGTGATACTGGTGTTTTTCAAGCAAGCAAATATTATGTCTATAACATAGTAAACCAAATAAAACAAATGCGAAATACCATAAAGTTAAAAACTGAAATTCAAAACATATAGCTTAGCTAGATATTAAAAGTATTGCATTGACGTCTGAAATTCTACATAAAAGGGTTTAATAATAAGAAAAAATAAAATATTTAAAGGGCATTTCCAAGGATTTTAATATTGATAAACTATGGGTCATGAGATAAATGGGTTTCTGAATATCAGTAACTGATACTCCTGCATACAAAGGACTAATCTTCAGCACCTAGAAGGGTATTTATCAGGGCTTCTGGGCAAACGGGGTGATGCCGCCGATTGGGGGGGTTGATGCCGGCCAGATGACGGTCAGTCGACAGGCACAGGGCGCTCACTGGCACCCCCCTCCCCTACGTCGACTTGCAGGTGGCGTAAGGGAGCGAATTGTCACTATTCCTGACCCTGTGCTATGAATTGCATCTTCAAGCTCCCCCACAGTGTATGGGTAAATCAAACCTTTCCACTGATCTAGTTTGGCAAACCTACAGGGTCCAGGCATATGATTCATAGGACACAAAATCAAAAAATAAAGGACTAAAAAATATATTGAAAATTATATCAACATAAGGCAGAACAATTCTTTAGATAAATCATGAAACCAAAAGAAGATGCAAAGGAGTACAAATGGAAAGGTTGAAATCGATCCCCAATTTTACATTGGTATCTTCAGCAAATTTCTACTACAGTATTTTTCGGACTATAAGGCGCACCGGAGTATAAGGCGCACCATCAATAAATACCTGCTAAAACGTCCAGGTTCATATATAAGGCACACTGGATTATAAGGTGCACCTAATTATAAGAATGAATGACCAGCAGGTGGCAGACCTGTGCACAGTTCAAGTCAGCTGTTGTCTGTAAGTACGGTTCATTAATAAGGCGCATCTTTGATTTCTGAGAAAATCAAAGGATTTTTTGAGCGCCTTATAGTCGAAAAAATACGGTGATTGAAAAAACGATAGCATAAAGTGAAATTCTGACTAGCAGCTCATTGTCCTTAGTAACTAAAGATTTCTAATGCAGAGTATATTGTTACGTTCTACGGTTCAGTGATAAAAGAAATACTGCACAGAAACATTTTGGAATCATAAGAAATATTTGAATGTTTTGAATATTAATAGAAAGAGAAACATGAAAAGTAAAGGTAAAGTATCATAATAACAATAATAACAGGAGCAGCAGCAAAAAGCAATATAGGTGTCCATTAAGAGTCCACCCTGTAACCTGGTTCACAGAAAATTTGATGTTGTTACACACTTAAAACACAGTTTTAATACGCCCTGTCTTATTCTTGGCACCTAAATCCCCAGAAGCGTGAGGTTGCTATAGAAACACCTTCCTTAGCAGACGATCCGCAGAAGAGACTGTTGGGAGATAGGAACGGGAATGAAGTCTTAGGTGATAAAAGTAGAGTAGAAATGCTGGAAGACGATGTATGTGAACAATAGGTAAAATATACCAGAGCGCAATGTCTACTAGAAAGTATAAAGTATAGAAATGTGATAACACTAGGAAAAATTATAGAAACATATGAAAAGATCAAGGAATTCAAGGCAATACCTGCAGTTTTTTTTAAAATGTGTGATACAAAATAAGTGTTTTATTAGAAACATATTCCATTATTTCCTTTATTTTTTATACAGCGCACACACATTAGACGACGGTCCCTGTCCCCAATGGGGCTCACAATCTAATCAACCTACCAGTATGTTTTGAACATACAGGGGCACATTTACTAAGGATCTGTCGGACGCATTTCTGTCGGATTTCCCAATATTTGCCCTGAATTGCCCCGGGTTTTTGGTGCACGCGATCGGATTTTGGCGCATCGTCGCTGGCTTGCATGTGACACAAATCAGGGGTGCGTGGCCATCGGACAACCCGACTGATTCGGACAAACCGCGGAATTTACAAATCAAATTGTGTTGCAAAATCAGCACTCACATGCACTGGGAAGAAGATGGTGAACACCGGCGGACCTGAGCGGGGAAGCAACACATTTCAGAAATCGGGTGCACGATCTTAGTGAATCGCAGCAGCTCCGATTCCTCGTCGGACATTCCGGATCGGCAGCGTCAACGGGACGGGTAAGTAAATGTGCCCCGTAAAGCTTATCCTATACAACAAATCATCTAAATTAGGGAATTCTGAGTTTGGAATTATGGGGTTAACCAGTTTGGAGAACCAATTGTCAAAGACCATCTTTGGTTTTTCTGAGATGACGGAGAGAGGCCGTATTCAAGATCCTCTTTATCCTTCAGTGGGGTTATTAGAGGTATACTGTGGGGGTGTAGAGGGTGCCATTGTATCTAGGGACAGAAGTGTTCAAGGGCCATGGAGACCAGAGTTGGGGGTATTTGGTACTAATTTTGCATTGGGTTCCAGCTGCTTTTAGTTATATTTCTGGTGCTTCTCTGTCTTTGGAGGAGACAGTAGCCCTGTACATTATATGGACATCATATGGACAACCTGGGGCATTGTGTTATATTTGTCACTTTGGAATAGTTATTTTAATGGTGTCAATTAAGTAGAAAATTATAAAATTATAATGGTATATTATTATATTATTGTGATCTGTATTAGGCTGTAGCAGGCACATACTGTCTATGTGGCATGCCCTCTTACTCTCTATATGAATAGAGCAGTGCATTGAAAGTTGGTGCCATGATGCACCAAAGTGCTGGAGAAAGCAGAGTATAGTAGACTCCTGTGGAAAAAAATCCCTATCCCAGAAAACCCCTTTTAGCACTAGTAGTGTATTATAACATAGGCGGTTTGGTGACAGTCTAGGGTCCAAGCCTTCTAGAGGGCCCATAGCCATGCAAACCACCGAATATCTAAGTTTTATAATTAGGAGGACCTTCACCCATGAAATCCCCATACATCTGTTCTTGCTCTCAATACACAGGAAGGTCCTCCAAAGATCCTGAAACTGCAGATTGAAAGGAGGTAGAAGGACGCATCCTCCATTCTCCAAGAAGCTGATTCTAGAACCACATGTAGAAAGTGATCCTAGACTGTAGGGCAGTGGTGGCGAACCTATCGCATGAGTGCCAGAGGTGGCACTCGTAGCCATTTCTGTGGGCACTCAGACCATCACCCCAGGACAGAGTTCACCAAACAGGACCAAATCCACCAAGTCCCAGGCAACTTAAGAGATGCTGTTCTCAGCGCTATTGGTTGTTAGGAACTGCAGGAAAAGTGAGAAGGTGTTGACAGAACTGCAATATATTTGGAGGTCATCCTGCTGGACCCACCATTTTTCCTTTACAGAGAAACCCTAGAGAGAAGCTACAACAAGAGTCTGAACTTGCTCTCCTTCTTTCAACTGTATTGTTGGCCTCAGACGGGCGATACTATTGAAAGATGTGGAAGAACAGGTAGCAATAAGTTACTGCTTAAAATTCCATGTTGGCACATCACGGTAAATAAGTGGATTTCGGTTGTAGTTTGGGCACTCGGTCTCTAAAAGGTTCACCATGACTGCTGTAGGGGCTAAGATATTCATACAACCCAGGGCCCATGGCAATTTTAATCCACCCCTGCCTAACATGCTAGCATTCTTCACAAATCTCTGTTTTCCTGACTCCTGCTTCTGTTTGTCTCCAGTGTTCCTATCCTTGATATGCTCCACTACTCGTTCCTCAACTGCCGACCTTCTGTGATAACCCTGACAAGTCGTGAATATGAACCATTGCTATCTGCCCTACAGACTTATTAACCTCAAGTCTCCTCCCCCTGCCCCACCCCGGCTTTATCTCGAGCAATCTTTACCTGCTTTGATATGATGCCGCTTGACCTACTTGGTCGAGTTGTGATGGTCCTGATTACACTGAGAGGTAGGGACATGGTGGCCCTATCGAAGAAAGTCTACATTCCTGTTAAGGTTCCTGGGTTAAAAGCCCAAAGGAAAACCAGTTAGGTGCCTTAACTCTCTGTTGGGTGACAGGCAACATATGATTCATATGAAAGATTATAAACCCCCCTAACATGGACTATAATACACCTAATGCAACTCATGGAGTGTCCTGCTCTGTACTGATGAGAAGAAAGAACTCCACTCCAGCTTTCTACGGGTAGGTGTCTGTTCCTTCTGGGTGTGTCATGATTCTTCTTCTATAAGGTTGTTTGCAACAGATAGATAATTCTTACATAACCTGGACTTCTTAAAAGAGAGTTGGACTCTTGGAATGTAATAGCCCCATTTCTTGATAAGACAGTGCTAAGCTCTATTAAAATCATCTGGGAGGAAGCTGAGCGGCAACATGTCTTATCTTTCCGAGCTGTAGTAGTCTATGATAATGTTACCATTAAATATATATATAAATGACAGATGGTTGGAGTCAGACGTCGTGGAGGTGTAGTGTGTTCTGCTGACTCATCTGCTGCTCCAACTGTTACACTGGATGGCAAATCATGAATTTATAAAGAGCATTACCTGCTGAGGGCAAAACTTTACTAGACAGGTAAGGACCAGCATTGTGGAGCGCTGCTAGTGACAGATGTGAGAGGTACAACAGTAAGCTCACTCAGCTGTCACCGACAAACATGGTTGACCTGGTTTATGTCAAGGGATATTCAGCTGACCGCGCCGAAGCATGAAAACTAACGGAGATATACAGTATCTATCTATCTATCTATCATATATCTACCTACCTACCTACCAACATACCTATCTATCTATCATATATCTACCTACCTACCTACCAACATACCTATCTATCTATCTATCTATCTATCTATCTATATATCTATCATATATCTACCTACCAACATACCTATTTATCTATCTATCTATCTATCTATCTATCTATCTATCTATCATATATCTACCTACCTACCAACATATCTATCTATCTATCTATCTATCTATCTATCTATCTATCTATCATATATCTACCTACCAACATACCTATCTATCTATCTATCTATCATATATCTACCTACCTACCAACATACCTATTTATCTATCTATCTATCTATCTATCTATCTATCTATCTATCTATCAAATATCTACCTACCTACCAACATACCTATCTATCTATCTATCTATCTATCTATCTATCTATCATATATCTACCTACCAACATACCTATCTACATAACTATTTATCTATCTATCTACCAATCTACCAACATACCTATCTATCTACCTACCTATCTATCTAGCTATCTACCAACCTACCTACCTATCTTTTATCTATCTATCTATCTATCTATCTATCTATCTATCTATCTATCTATCTATCTACCAACCTACCTACCTTCCTACCAACCTATCTATTTATCTACTTACCAACATATCTATCTATCTATCTATCTATCTATCTATCTATCAATCTATCTATCTACCGACATATGAAAAAATATATGTTAATATTCAAAAATTACTGCAGAACCCTAAGCCTGTTACATCATTTTTTTAGCAGTTTTGCAGTCTCCAAAATCCTCAATTACGGTAATATACTTGCAATTAAACTTAAGTCACCGGCTCAGAACCCCCAAGGGCAATAAGCCCCTAGTATTTCTAATTTTCCTCATGTTTCGAGAGTCAGCATGACATATTATAATATTTTGCTATTTTAAAGTTCAAGATTATTTCATGTGCAAGTAAAGTTTTATTAAAACAGTATAGTGTACAACATTATTCTGAACATTATTTCACAGAACATGAATTCTGTGAAAGTGTCGCTATGAAACGCCCCAGTCTCAGATGCTTTTTATTTTATAGTAAATTCTCAGCTTTTTCATAATTTTAAGTGAGTCTACCACCTCCCCAAGCCTAACAATCTGCTGCCAGTATGTTGTAGAGAATATAATATTTTTTTTTAAAAAACCTTTATTATTTCTGTCCATTATGCTGTTTCCGAGAAATTCCCATCAAAATCTGTATGCCAAAGAGGCAGTAGATGCACAAGAGGTTGTGTCCTCCGCACCTAGAGCATTGCTATCCCTGCTTAGAGCACTCCTCTTTCCATCACATAAGCTGAAGATCTGTCTAGTTAGAAGCAAAGGGCAGCACTGGACGAAGAGGAAAGGGATTTAGGCAGAGATAGAAATATTCTGGTTACTGAGGACACGGCCTTCGTGCACCAACTGCCTCATTAGCATATGGATCAACCTGAGGATGTCTTGGAAGTAACAAAGTTGACAGAAATAATAAAGGTATGTTATAATATGCTCAGCTGAGGTGGTTAAAGTCAAATATATTTACAAGTTTGTTAAATATATATTTGAATTGGAGCTGAGCTGCAATAGCACAAGTGGGTCACAACACATTGGGGCACATTTACTTATCCAGCTGGTGGAGTTCACCAAAAGTGCATTGTCCGACGATAATGCACTGTGCCGCGATTCACTAAGCTCGTGCCCCCGATATCCTGCATGTGTCGCTTCCCTGCTCAGGTCCGACAGAGTTCACCATCTTTTTAGTGCTGCATGTAAGTGCTTGGGCTTGAGACGTAATTTGAAAGTTAAATCCCGCGCTCAGTCCGAATCCGTCGGATCTTCCGATGGCACCCCCCCAACTTGCTGCTCCAAAAAAGGATCGCATGCAACACAATCACAACGCACTCGCTACACCTTTCCATTGAAAAAAGGTGCACAGTACGCAAAGCGGCGCAAATCCGTAGTAAATGTGCCCCAATGAATGGAGAATCCCACTTCTGACTCAATAGACTCTCATTATATAATCTGATTTCTGCCTGTGATGTCATAATTCCAAGAATCACCAATTAATAAACTGTCCTAATAATAAGCTTTACAGACATATTTTAGCTTGTTCCCTATGGCTATTGCTCGTGTTGTGAATTCCCGTTGTGATCCCGATTCAGTCCCTGACTACGCTCCTTTGCTGTCTGCCCTGACCTTCCCGACTCTGATCCCGTGCTGGCTGTCCTGACCTCCTGCCTGTCCCCGACCACGATTCTGCTCTACGACTCTGTACTTCGCAATGGCCACCACCACGGACAAAGTCATGCCTGTAGAGTGACCTAGTGGTACCACACTGCCACAATTCCAACCTGCTTTGTGGCGGGCTCTGGTGAAAACTGGTTACCACTTAGACTCCGCTCCCTGTTGTCAGCTTATGTCATCGTTCGTGGTGATAGAGAGGGTCCACTACCACTGATCCTGACACATGAATTATAATGTTCCACTGGCACATTGTAACAAATGATTAGATGCTATACAGTCATAGCAACAGATCATTACTCCCATGATGATGTCACGAAGATCAGCGATCAAAGCCAAGATGGCGGTGCCCACACACTGTCAGCTTTTATCGCTGCCGGCAAAGCTGCTAGTACTGATCGCGGTATGGACCGTGAGCCCTATCCGAATACCCACGGCCTGAAGATTAAAACTATTTGAGTAATATTTAAGAACTATTACACATAAAAAACCAAACCATACTCAAACTGTTTTGCTTGATCCGGCCAGGCTTACTTATGGTCAGATGGTGCCTGAGTACCTGTGCATATGAGCGTCTAAGTTCTTCCAAATAATGTTAGTGTAACTAATAGGTTTTGAGCAAGAGTGGTCAACCACTTGCATTGCACCTTAAAGGTATGATTTGTCTAGACACTTGTAAATACCTCTCTGCAGGAGAACAGGTAAGTTGTATCTCTCAAGTATAAGCCAAGGGTGCCTGTGCCATATGCATCCTAATGTGCACTATTATAAGGGTGAGTCCTGTATGTGATTGGTCCAGACACTTGTAAATACTTTTCTGTTGTTTCTACACTTTTGGCAATTATGAGCAAATGAGGGTATATATTAAAAAAAAACATTATTCAATATACAGTATATACTGTTAATTTAATATGTAATATATTATATATAATTTGCATACATTACTGTTAAATATGGGGTCCATCAAGCTATAGTATGCACTGCGGACGATGACCTAAGCCGACACCTGGGACCGGAGTCTAAGTGGTACTAGGTTTTCCTCAGAGCCCACTGCAAAACAGGTTGGACTTGCTGCGGCTTGGTACCACCAGGTCGTTCCACAGGTGCAACTTTGCCTGTGTTGGCAGCCAAGGTGAGGTACAAAGACATTGAGCAAAATCGCAGTTAGGGACAGGCAGGAGGTCAGGACAGGCAGCACGTAATCAGAGTCAGGAACGTAGCAATAGGTCAAGGCAGGCAGAGGAGGAGCATAGTCAGGAACGGAACTGGTGTCACAACGCCCATAACAGCAAAGGGCATGGAACACAGCTTTATCTAGGGCACAAGGCACGAAGATCCGGCAGGGGACACAGGCAGGGGCAGGAATTTAAGCAGAAAGGGTGGCCGGTCAGCGCCAATTATCAGCGTACTGGCTTTTTAAATCACAGAAAGCCGGAGCATGCGTGCCCTTAGCAGGCGGGAATGCACACACCATACCGCCGGAGTCAGTGCTGGATCGAGGCGAGGTGAATGATCCGATGGGACAGCGGAGAGGGACACTGGTGCATTTGCGACCCGGTACGCGGGTCAAAGGGGCACCCGTGACAGTCTGAGTTTGGCTTTCATATATTCCATGTAGAGTATAAATCCCTCCTTCTATAAATCACATTTTGAGACATGTATATTACATGTCATGTCGTGCTTACACATGTACGGGATTCATTGAAACAAGTTTTGTTCGTTTGTCCAATTTTTCTATTTTTTAATTTAAAAAATAGCGATTAGAAAATGAAAACTTCTAAAGTCGACAAATTTACTTCCATTATTCTTTGAAAACTTTCCCGCAATTTTGAAGAAAGATATTTTCCATTGCTCTAACAGAACTGAGCGCGCAGGTTTGCGACAAAACTGCTATCAACACGTTTTATATTAGGACTGGAATGATCAGATGGATATTATATTCCCACTGCACCTATGGACATCTGTGATTCTGTTCAAGTCCTCTAAATCTGCTACATCTATCACTATGGAAGGCACTAAACACAAAGATTCAGGCTTCTTTGCTTGTTGGCATGGTAACACTCGTCAAATCATCCCTTGCTAGTGGCCTTTAATTGATTGAATAAATTATTTCTGCTACATGTGATTACAGAACGCTGTATCGGGCTTGTTCGTTACCTTAGATGAGCGTTTCTGAATACATTTATTCACGGGGATGTCTTTTCTGTGCAGCAATCAGTGGTAAGGGTGTTATCTATGTGTTCCAATACCTTAAGGCAACGTAATAGGGTGAAGGCAAAGAAATCAGAAAGGGAAGTCTACGTTTTATCCACAGAGAACTGGTATCTCGGGAAACCAGAAAATTCATGGTGCTCAGACACTTCATGGTCCTCAAGTGTGTCTGAAGAAGGTGCTTTACATGACAATATGATAGTCTGGACTATGAAAGGTGCAAGATTAAGGAGCAAGTGTTACAATATCACTCAAATATCTTGGGTTTTCCCTTTACCTTTGAACAAGACGTCCAATGTCTTGTCTTGCTTTGGGTCAGTGGAGATGTTTGACCACCGATAAAGTCTTGAATATTTTTGGGGACTGTTTTCTTGGTAACATCCTATTCGCTGGATTCATGTGTGACTGAGCTTTGTAGTTTCCTAAAGTCTCTTTCATCATTGTGTGATCGCAGTATAAAAATCTGTGTCTTGCTTCTTTTGTTTGCTTTGTCTTTGGAAAAAAAGAAAAAAAAAATTTGTAATAAAAAATACGGTTGAAAAGAAAGAAAAATTATCACACGAATGTCCTTCCCTCCTTTATTTCAGCTCTTAAATAATTTCTGCTCTTCTCTTTGTCTACTAGAAATCTGCTTGGTTGACGCTCATCTGTGTTTTATATACGTGAATTATGATGATACAGAGCTGTTTATTTTAGGTTAGTAAAATTGTAGCAATAAGTTAAGTCATAGATATGTTTTCTTTTTAGAAATGATATAGCTCCTGTTGTATATACAGGCAGTCCCCAGGTTACGTACAAGATAGGTTCTGTAGGTTTGCTCTTAAGTTGAATTTGTATGTAAGTCGGAACAGTATATTTTATAATTGTAACCCCAGTTATACATTTTTTGGTCTCTGTGACAACTAGATTTTAATAATGTTGGATTGTCATAAGAACCAGGATTAACAAAAAGCTTAGTTACAGACACCTTAAATAACTGTTTATTGTAGCCTAGGGCTAAAGTGCAGTAAATTACCAATTACCAGGGGGCCGTTTGTAACTAGGGGTCGTCTGTAAGTCGGGTGTTCTTAAGTAGGGGACCGCCTGTATTGTGGTGGTGGGCATTCAGAGAATGAGGTATGAGGTTAGCCCCTCATGTTGGGCCTTTGACATCACTGTGTGAACTTCCCCGGGCTAGCATCTCTCAATGTTCTTCAATACTTTGGTGGAAACTATATGGACATTTATGGATCTTTTACTATACACAAGTTAGTGTATATATATTCAATGCTGTTGTGGGTCAACAGTATGGGAGGACTGGAAAGACAGACAAGGACAGTGAGCCCTAAGGCTAAAAAAAAATAAAACCCCTTTCTAGCTATCTCTACCTAATTGCCCAGCCTATCCTAAGTAGTAGGGGACAACTGGTCGACTTTCCAAACACAGAGAAAAAGACAGGGCAGTAGTCTACAAAATATAGGTCAGAACCAAGAGGACGTATGCCGTACAGAATCAATTGCGAATGGATAGTCAGAAAACAGGAAAAGAGTCAATGAATCAAAAATACAGGAGTCATGATGGTTCAAATAAGAATTATAGAAAGCAAGGCAAAAATAGCATGCTAACCTTTTCCGAGATGTCAAAGTTCCGGTCCAGAATATGATTGGTCCAGTTCTCTGACATCCACACACGGCAGACCATCAGGGAAAAAAAAATCCAAAAAATCCACTATTTTTCAATTGTTGTTTCCTATGGCTGTGATGGCTATGGAAAACTTTTCTTGTTATATCCATTAGCATTGGATGAAACTTCTTGGGAACAGTGGAGTCTAGATAAAAGATTCCAAATCTGCTGCTATCAGGATGCAAACAGTTAAGATTGATGGATATGGTGAAAGGTCCTCTTTAAAGGGGTTGTTTAACAAACAAGACTAAACACCCCCATACAAATAAGTTGAACATTTGGGGAACCTAACCATTTTTTTGTCAGGCTTGGCCGACCAACTTTTTGTTTATGGGGCTTCCAATTCTCCCCCAGCTCTTGTGACATAGCAGATGTTGGTTGAGATGAGGATCCACATACTGTACCTAATACCGGCTCAATTTCTGGAATTAGAGTGATTGATGAGTCCTGATCATGTGTATATAAATACTGCAGTAAATAACGCTCACCCCCTTTGCTAGTAAAGCTCTGCACACTGCGCGGACACAACATGTACTCATTAGCCTGTAGTCCATTCATAGCGTAAAATCCCCTCTAATCCATTTCCACTAGCTTTTTACCCATTAAGCTCCATGGCGGTTTCCAAAATCAGAAAGTGTTAAAGATGATAAGACGATTATTTCACTTTAAAGGAGCTCAGAAAATGTAATGTCTGTACACATGACTATAATAAACATATTTGACGGCAATCTAGTCCTATGCAGGTGATTACAGGTGAGTCTCATAGTCCACCTCTACTCACCTGTGCTACCAGAGGATCATCAAGCAAGAGATTGAATGTTTACAGCTTAAATGCTGAATTCCTATTGTACATTACAATATGTTTTTTTTATTTATTACATATACTTGTTACACAGCAATCCCATTTCCCTTTAAGGCCTGATGCCATTTGAGATAATTTTTTATATTGTGTGTGGGGGGAGGGAGTCATGTGGACATGCTTCTATTATACTTTATTAAGAGATTGTAATTAGTTTGTGCAGTGCTCCCTCTTGCAGAGATCCATATTCCAACCTGTAGAGTGTTTGTCTATGGGGCAGACTATGAAGTTAAATCTAATCTAATCTGTGCATTTACACAGCTGTGAGCAGCATAAACCCCAAAAATAATGCTCATAGTATCCTAGAGCCAGGGGGAGAGCACAAAGGGTTAACACTCACAGAAGTAAAGCTATTACTAAAGGGGACTTTGCAGCCTGTTTCTTTACACACAAGGATTTCTTAAAGGAAACCTACCACTTGTAGTGGCAGGTTTCTGATGGAAATACCGGGCACCAGCTCAGGGTGAGCTGGTGCCGGAGCTTATTTTCGTTAGTGTTTTAAACCGCGGTATCGCGGTTTAAAACACTTTTTAAACTTTATAGCCGGCGCAGGCAGGTACGCGCTCGGCGCTTACCGTGCACGCGGCTACATAGGAAGTGAAGGAGAGCCGCGCGCATGGTAAGCGCCGAACGCGTACCTGCCTGCGCCGGCTATAACGTTTAAAAAGTGTTTTAAACCGCGATACCGCGGTTTAAAACACTAACGAAAATAAGCTCCGGCACCAGCTCACCCTGAGCTGGTGCCCGGTATTTCCATCAGAAACCTGCCACTACAAGTGGTAGGTTTCTTTTAATGAGGTATTTTAGAATAATGTCCACCATACACTATACGAAAAATTTTCTGAAATGACAGTTACTCTTTAAAGGGGTTTGCCCATGAAAGAAAGTTCTCCAATTTTAAGCCCTTTGTGCACCATGCGGGGGGTGAATGTAAAGAGATCACGGGATGAGGGTGTCGGTTGTATAACCTGCCATGTATAGTGATCAGTAGTAAAATGACTATAAACTGCACTGCGGTAGTATTTCAGTATACAGCATAAGCAATCAGACCCTGCAGGTTTAAAGCACCCTAGAGGGTCTGAAATAATAGTAAAAAAAAGTTTAAAACACCCCCCTTTCCCTAGATCACATATAAAAATAAATTAACAGAAAAAATCATAAACATGTTATGTATCGCAACATCCCGAAATGCCTGTTTTATCAAAATTTTTCAAAAATATATTCCCAGCCGTGAACACCTTAACGGAAAATAGCACCCATGGTCAGTGTAATATTCCAGAGTGTGGGCGGGGACTCTCTAAGCAGAAAATTCATGATCTCTCTATGCTGTGAGATGCTGTGTGCTGACAATGTGGTTAGACTATCAGGGTACAGGTTTATCTACACTTTCATTTACCTTCTGAACAATCACTAGTATCTGTCACATAGAAAGAGAGATGAGACAGATCAGAGATGATGAGATCCATGAGATGGATATAAAACACAAATGGGAGCATGTATTTCTGCTAGTTTTTTCTTTAATTTCTTTCGTTTTGTGACTTTTGCTGTTGTTTTTCAAATGCACCTTGGTCTGCGGTGTGCCTTATGTATTTTTATTTTCCATATGTTCCATGCAACCTTTTACCTGGGTATCACAAATCTGCACCTGGTCCAAAGGAAGGATTTTTTTTCATGTTTTAGCATGTTGGTTACCTCTAAGGATGCATCACATATGCGTTTTCAGACACACAACGGTTAAAAAACGCAGGTGTGCCTAATTACATTGCTGTCAACATGGTGTTTCCAAAACGAATGCGTTAATGGATTGTTAACATATATGTTAACGTCACATTAACACACAAAATTTACAGTAGTGTCCACTCCTGCATACAACCTCCTCTCACAAGCTTGAGTCCATTAAGACTTCTATGGGGACAAGGACTGATTTGGCAAGCCCTGTGTAAATAAATGAATTATTATTATTATTATTTGAGACATTTGCAACAAAAAGTCTCAAAAAAGCCAAAAGTTGCATCTGCCAGTATTTGAAAAACAAAATATGTATCACAAGAATTATACACCAAAGGAATTAAAAACTCAGATACATGTCCCCCACTGAGACTCTCAGCTCTGCCAACTCACCTTTAACACACAGAGAGTTGTATAAAGACCTTATCTTGTCTGTAGCTGGTAGAGTAAGTCTCAGCACACTGAAGTGCCTATGTCTGAGCTGGTCTTGTAATGCAGGGGAAGGGGCAGGTGGTAGAGAGCACTGCATTATGCAGACAAGAGAAGCTATTCATGAGAAGAATCTGACCATAGTCAGAAGACTTACAATTGGATCCAGGGGCAACCAACATTGTGTACACCAGGACTGATAGACAGGTTAGATCTGTGAAATGCTGTATTCTTGTAAATAACAGTGAATTAGAGAAGGTGTTATTTTGTTATCCTGAGTATATTTAAAAATCTTGTCTTGATGCGAATACTCCTTTAAGACTCACCCATAAACTAGAGCTACAGTAGGGAAGCCAATGAGAGGCTTCCTGTCAGCAGGATTGGGGCAAGAAAACCTTTCTAGGTTTATAAGCCCAGACTTTTTACATTACAGTTGTTAGTAACTGGGTTCCTGAGTAGAAAGGAAAGGTGGCAGGGGACAGTGGCTTGACTAGTGGCAGATTAAGCTGTTCACACAACTAGGGTCCCCCTAGCTTCCAAACCAATCATGTGCCCCAAGATCTAATCTACTCCGTCCGACGACACCACTGCAGCCTGTACTAGCCCTCTTTTTTATGAAATGTCCACAGCAGAGACCCTCTTTACAGAAATGTCCACAGCAGAGACCCCCTATACAGAAATGTCCACAGCAGAGACCACCTTTACAGAAATCTCCACAGCAGAGAACACCTTAACAGAAACAGAGCCCCAACAGGGCATTTTATTTCTAACCTGGCGGTCTTCATATAGGGCCAAGCATGGGCGGACGTGGGGACCTGGGAAGCTGAAGACCCTGGGCGCCCTCCCATACCGCCTATCTGCTATTGGGCTTGACTAGCAGGAATCGTTGCCACATGTGCAATGCAGGTCAGTACACAAGGCTTCACTGTCCATGTGGATGATGTTCAGAGCATGTGCCTTGAATCAATGTGTACTGACCTTAGCAACACTGCATATGAGGAGGGAGCTGGGTGAGGATGAGATATTGAAACAGCCTGTAAAGCCAGATCACAGAGGGACCAGGGTAGCCCTTCGGGCTCCTTAGCATAATTATAAAAGTTGATTTTAGAAGGAAGGAGGCCATGGATAACAGATATAAGAAGATTACCACAATCATGGTACCTGGATCTATGAGTAAGTGTCCCTGGTCTATCATGATGGATTTTGATGATGATGGATTTCCTTTACCCTTCCTAGGGGAGACAATAAAACTGCAAAAAAAAAAGGTTTTAAAAAGTCTAAGAAAATGTAAAAAAATAAATGTTCAAAACACCCAACCTTTATATGGAAAAATAAATACATACAAAATAAATATTTTAAAAAATATATAGACTCCATTTTCCAAGAAAACAACCCAAGCCCTGGCAGAGCCATTTATCACTTAGCCACATATTTCTAGACATTAAAATTGGTTAATGAGTTTTTTATGCTAATGTGCGCATTCATTTTAACCAAAGTAGCTGACAACCTCAGATTCATGGCCATTAAGTAAGTAATTAATATCCATCATTTAGCCCCCGTTTCTCTGCGGTTTGGTTGTTTGTGTTTGTTTTGCGATGTATTATTACCTTATAATGAACCTGAGCTGTATTAATACATTTTCCCGCTACTTGCCGGGGAATCAATTTGCACATTTTCCCAACAGATTTTTACAGTAGTTGAAGGGATTGCAGTAGGATATCGAAAGTGAGGAAACAGAAGTGTCGAATTCCTCTAATTAATAGGAAAAGCTCCCACCTGCGCTTTACAGTAAAATTCACATTTTCCTTGGCCTTTCAGATGAAGTGCAGACAGAGCAGCGTGCGAGGACTGACACTAATGGGCTTCTTGAGTCATGCAACCAGGGGAGCCCATCAGTGATCCGTCCTGCATCCAGTCAAGCCCCAGGTGGCAGAATGTATCGCTCATGTGATTTTGTTAGTCTCCACTGGTTTCGAGTCTTGAAATCCTACTCCATTTCTTCTTGGTCAATTAATTTATAAAAGTTCGCTGCTCAACATGAAACGCCACGAACGTCAAGGTTTGTTTAAATTATAGGTACGGATTGAAAAAAACACACACACACATACAACACAGGACGGGAGTAAACTAAAACAGCATATAATGATGGATGCAGTAGACAGATGTTATACATAATTCTTATGTTACTGTAATATGATATTGTAGGGAAAACAGTATTAGGCGGTTTATTACAAAATTGCCTACAAAATTGCTCAAAATTGGTGAGTGATTTGATTAAAGACGGTTGGTAATGGTAACACTTACTCGCTGGGACGGGCCCTGGTGAAATGTTGCTGTTTATTCAGAAAATGAAAGTAGAAGATTTGAACCATAATAAAATTTGTTAGGTTTCATTGCATACTTCCAAGTGAATGAAAGTCAGACCGTGGACTTCCGGAAGGGATGAAGCCATAAAAAAATTAAAAACTCATTAAAATGGATTAACGATTTACAGGGTAAAATCGTACCCCTTTTACAAAACCGAGAGACTTGGCCGTTTCTCCAATGGAGGGATGGAGATTGGCATATTTTGAGCATATTTTTTATCCCCCTCTTTCTCCTTTTTCTGTCATGTGCATTGAGCGGGCAGTGGTGGAAGGAGGATGATATGTAGGAGAGAAAGATTGCATGAGTAGACATAGGCTACAACTATTCCCCCATGGGACTCACCACATGCTGCTGGCAGGGAGCTAAGTAACATGAATTAAACTTATACAAAGTACTAAAATAATTCAGAATACTGACAAAGGCATTTTGAAAATCAGCATAGAATAGGTTATTAGAACCTGTCACCAGGTAAAAAATTACATTCCTGGTGACAGGTTCCCTTTAACTGACCTTTTAACAACAATACTACCCTATGAGCACTTCCTGGCTTGCTTTACACAGTAGTTGATCGTGTCATCACTACAGATGAACTAATCTATTAGATGGTTCATAAATTTGGTAATAATTTAGGCACTGGATTGAATCTGGATCTTTTCTGATTTGCTTCAGAGTAATCTTTTAAAATGGCAACTAGTTAATAGTATCATTCAACCCAGAGCTAAGGGAGGGAGATGGGCAAAAATATTTTCTTTTTAAACAAAATAAGACAGGATTTATTTATGGAAACAGACAAGAGGGCATTATATACAAATTTCCAGGACAATTGGAGCAACATCAGTTAAGACCAATTTGATGTAGAGCAGAACCTTTAAAAAAAATTCAACAAAGATTCTTCAAATCGAAATTTGTTTTTGACTCTCTTTTATTAGCCTCTATCAAAGTCGAAGGCATCATGACAAAAGAGACTTAAAAACAACAGGAGCCAAATGTATGGGCCCAAAATAACAAAGACAAAAAATGACACAATAAAATATAATACAAGACAAAGCGGTAGGCGAAGACCTTGATAAAAAAATAGCAAATGGAATATTTGAGTCCATCTTATTACAAATTTAATTTAGGATGATTCGCTCATCTCTAACTATAACTATTCCTCGTTTGGAACAGACTGTGGCTAAAGACTGTAGCTCATGGCCCCATAGTCTTCTATTGTGCACGTTCATGGTGCAACACACATGAAATGTGCCGACTGACTGCAACGCAAAAGGCTCTAGGCCCACTTCTATTTGCATTTTGGATGATTTTGAGAGATTGGGGCACACTTACTTACCCGTCCCATGGACGCCGCTGATCTGTAATGTTCGGCGAGGATTCGGGTCTGCCGCGATTCACTAAGATCGTGCGGGCAATTTCCTGCATGTATGGCTTCCCCACTCAGGTCCGCTGGAGTTCACCTTCTTCTTCCTGGTGTAAGTGAGTTCTGATATTGCGACACAATTTGCTTTTTAAATTCAGCGGTTTGTCCGAATCAGTCGGGTTGTCCGACGTCCACGCCCCCTGATTTGTGTTGCATGCAAGCCGGTCCTGATGCAGCACAATTCGATTGTGTGCGCCAAAATCCCGGGGCCCAATTCACGAAAATCCGACCAAAATGTGGCGTTCAGACCATTAGTAAATGTGCCCCATTGTGTACGTGTGCATAGGTGCATAAGGTTAGAAGCTGGAAAGTGATGGATGTACGTGACTGAAAGATTCACAATCAAAGAGTTGTATGATAAACACGGATGAGATGGTGGAAGAGGCAGAATGGCTGACATCTTCATAAATGAGAACCAGAACATTGAATTCCATTACCGCTTATACTGTAAGTGCCATGGCTGAAAAAAAAATTAAGCAGCTTTAGTAGATTAGTAAGAAAAATGAAGCTGGCAGCTGCATCCCACATGTACAATAGTGGAGCCAGTCTGAATAGTAGAAGACCGATTAATAGAGTGTTACTACATGGAAGGCAGGAAATGAGCACAGAAATAATTCATTCATATCTCTTCTCACGTTGTCAGTTTTCTTCTCCAGTGTCCAGTTGGCAAATGCTTGGCTGATCATATCCAGACTAGCTGTGGCCAATCGAATTTATTAGGAAAGAGTAGAATTCGAATTGTTTTCCCCTAGGGGCTAATGCATTCTCACGTATTATAAATCTATGGGTGGAAACATGCTATACACTGACGCTGTATGCAAACAATCAGAATCCAATATCATCCTAAATTATATATATCAATAAATGTTACACTTATCAGACTTCTTTATAATTACCGCCCATCATAAACTTTTCAGTTTTTGAGGTTTCTTCTAAACTCAACTTGGAAGATTGGATGGACTGTCAGCTCACAGAGAGATCAGTGATACGTGTTGCTCCTAAATGTCTATGGAGCGGTAAAGAGGGGGAAGGACCCGAGAGCGAAAAAGAAGCACAGATACACAGCGACTACAATCCTAATTGAACCTCTCTCTCCTACTTATTTATTCTATTGTAATACTATTTCATTGTATTCATTGTAGAGACACAGGGGCAAAATTGTTTTTTTTGCCTATGAATTGTCTTTGACATTACAATATCGCAGCTAGGCCCGACACGCTTGCTTAAGAGAACCAGGGAATAAAATTTAAATAAAAGAACTACTATATACAAGTGATCAGGGCTACATCAACCATGAAGGGAAATGAAATTCCTGCCTCAGGCGGCAGGTGCAGAGCCCTGAAGTGGGAGGCAGAACAGCAGTGGAACACCAGAAATATGGGCCTGTTGCTGGCAAGTCTGTACTGTCTGAGTACTATCACTTTCATATGTGTCTCTAAGTAGTGTTCCAGTGATCCTGTGACTCTTTGTGGGGATGGTGTTACTAATATTGCAGAATACTTTGGTAGTATATAATAGTATTACTCCTCTGCGAGTAATACATGATAGTGGTATTATGAAAGGTAATAAAAAAAAAACTATTTAAATCAATGTTCTGTACTAAAGATATTTATTTAGAATGAAACATTAATTTGTTAAAGGGACACTTCCACCTACTTTTTCCTCACTAATTAACCGTACCCTAGTTTATCATACCAAACAGCCCCCTCATTGTTATTTTATATATAAGCCCATCACAGCCTTTGAATTTATTAGACACAAGCCCCCTCACCCCCATGGATTCCTTATGTACAGCCTTATATGGGCCCCAGAAGCTCTGGGCCCAGGTATGCCCAGTGCTGGCGTGGGCCCTGCTGGAGGTGGTCATTTGGGACATATGAATGAAGAATATACCTTCCGCTATAGTCGAATGCTGAAAGCATGTGATTCTTACTGTAGTTTTCCACCTTGTTAAATGGTAGTATGATTCACTTCTGTCTAGTGCTTAGTCTCCTCTTTGTCCTCATGACTGAGTACAGCAGACAATAACAAGTAAAACTTAAAAACTACAACCTAAGGGCGCCATGAGACCAGGGTCATTCCTCCTGAAAAACACTCTATTAGAACTCAGGGTCACCAGCAACACAGGGAATTCACATCTTTGTATGTCAGTGTTTTGTTATAGATAATTTACAGATTATTCATAAGATTAAACCGGGGGTGAGATGAAAAAATAACCATATAAACAGACAATGTTCATGGCCTAGAATCTAGACAACTACATATTGTGTTGTAAGATTCTCAACAGAAATACGTGGAAAAGTGGAAATGTAAGGTGATACACACAATGCACGATATATTATAACTAGCATAAGAATAGGCTATAACTAGGGAGCTATAAAACATGGCATGAAAATAACAGCAGATTATTTATGATAATGTATATAATAAATAATTATATGAAGGATACGTCAGATACATTCTTCTTACAAATGCTGAGGAATCTAATGTTAGTAAATTGTGTCATTCAACATTTCATTGACACTGCCTGTTTCTATATATATATTGATACTTTAGATCAAATTTTGTTAAAGGGGTTTTCTTAAAAAAAAACACTTTGGTGGACAGGGCTGCAAATAATAATTCCACAGAGCTTGCCAAATCAGTCCCTGTCCCCATGGGGCTCACAATCTAATCAACCTACCAGTATGTTTTGGAGTGTGGGAGGAATCCGGAGGACCCAGAGGAAACCCAGGTAAACACGGAGAGAACATACAAACTCTTTGCAGATGTTGACCTGGATGGGACTTTAACCCCGATCCCCAATGCTGCATAGTTGCAAGGCTAACCACTGAGCCACCGTGCTGCTCGCTCTCAAAAACTTGAAAGCCACTTCCTCCATTTCTCAATTCACTCATTCCTCCATTTGGTTTTGCACCATCCTGGAAGTTCTGGGGGTTGATCGCAGGAACTATGTTGGTCAATGAATGGCAGCCTTGAGCCACGAGACATCACTTTCTTCCAACAAGGTACATATTTTCCTTTGTTGTGGTTTTTTGAGGTGGCGATCCCCGGTATCAGTGGTATGTGTACAAAGTGGAAACCAGGCATTTTGCTTAATTTTTGTGACTCCAACTTCTTGTTAAAAAAAATCCCCTTTTTAGGATGTGACAAAATATCACAGATTGTATAACCTTACAAACAACAAAAACAACAGAAAAGTTGTGAAGAAACAGTGTCACAGTGCCTCTCCAGACCACATCTGGCATAGCAGCTGCAACAGGTCTTGCCCCCACCCTCCAAAGAACCTCAATAAATAACATTCAAAAAATACATATATGGGAAATATCCCATATTTTTTTAAAGGTGCTGTGTGAGAAGACAAAAGTGATTGTTGATAAACAGTGTCACAGCGCCCCTGCAGGCTACATCTGGTGTTATGGCTCTTCCTCCATATCTGGACACATCCATCTAAGGTTCATGAGATGCAAATGATGAGCCCGTGGAGTTGTGGCCTGTGGAAAAGAATAGGACCTGCTCCATAACTTGCATTCCAGAGGTTGGCTTACACACAGCCCATGAGAATACATGGAGGCATGTGCTAGTCATTACAAGATAAACATGTTCCTATGCATGTTCCCAAAAACACATTGAGACGAAAATTAGGAAGGGAAACTGATACATTGGGGCACATTTACTAAGGCGCTTGAGCCAGTTTTCTAATGGACTTTGCACGTTCTTTCTCGTGTAAACTGCTTGCACAGGTATTTAAGATGTGTCCGCGCCACATTTGTGTTGCATGCAACCTTTTCATGGCGCAGCTGCACTAGGTATCATGCGACACGAGTTTCTGCAAAGTTCGACAGAAATGTGTTGCACGGCCCATGTTGCACAAAATAAAAAACTAGCACCAGAAATCCTGAATCTGGCGCCCCCTGCACTATACACAGGCAAATAGCACATGGTATAGTTTGCACTAGTCTAAGTAAATGTGCCGCAATGGGGCTTATTTAATAAGGTCACGCGGCCACATTTCCATAGGGTTCTCTGACATTTTCGGGGATCGCACCAGGGTTTGCGTCACAATCGCTCCGGCTTTCACGCGACACAAATCGGGGGCGTGGGCAACGGACGATCCGATAGATTCGGACTACGTGCAGGATTTAACAAGTAAAATTGTGTCGCAAGTCATGCACTCACATGCACCGGTAGAAAGATGGTGAACTCTGGCGGACCTCAGCAGGGAAGCGACACATGCAGGATATCGGAGCACGATCTTGTTTAATTGCAGAAGACTTCATCCTCGTCGGACAACGCACCTCGGGGATCGCGCAGGGACCAGGTAAGTAAATGTGTCCCCAATGTGTCTTGTTCACCCCCCCAAAAAAAACAAAGTCCAAAATACAAAATTTCTTAGGTTGTTTTTTTAGCACCTATGCTAGCATAAGGTGTGAAGAGACACTATTTTTGAGTGCCAAGTCCTGCTTTGTAACAGATAACTGCGCCCCTCTGAACCCCCCCCCTCCCAACCCCTTTCAACTTGCTGCAGGTGGTGTAAGAGTCTCAATTCGAGGCCGGTTCACCGCTGCATATGCAACGCCCAGGTACGGCCCAAGCATATCCCAACAGGACTCCTGAGATAGACAATCAGAGTCCTAATTATCACGTTTTGTTTCATACAGGAGTCTTATTCAAGGATCCTATAATCATACAGACATGGTCCAATCGGTGCTTACGTGCTAGACAACAACCCCTGTACTGTGTAAGATTATAATTAGAATATATTATATTAGAATATATTACCCTATATCAGCAATAAGAAGTAAATAAGCAAATAATCGCAGTACATTTTCATCCCGCTCTTTCAAATTCATATTTTCCTTTCTGTATTTCAGGTCCTACAAAACTTATCTTCAGCCACAAATTTAATTTAAACTGAATCCCAGATTCCTCCAGTCCAACGATACTCTTCTCCTATTATACAGCCGCTAACTCTCACCCCATTGCATCTTTAATTACATTCCGATTGACGGAGCCCTGTAAATACTATTGATTGTGGTCGATGTAGACTGTAAACCCACAATGCAAAGTATGCATCAGAATTCCAATGGTGGAGCTGCCAACGGAGATGCGGGCGCCTTAAAAAGAACCTTTCTTTCGTTGATAGGTCCTTTGTTAAATATTTCCCCTACTTATCTCACCATATTTCCACCTTCCAATTGATAAGAGGCAGGAAGAGTTGAAACACAGTGATATTTCATCCGTTGTGCGCCGAGTTCATTGTGGCTTCTTTTTTATCAGCGGCAGGAATACAGGGAGAGTGAATTAAAGTGGAGCTGCAGAACTCCGAGTCAAGATAACAATACAAATAGATTTTCTCTAACAGAGAAAAACAGCTGTCTCCATTATTTCAATGCTTCACCTTTCTCCGTTCCATTAATTGGGTCTTTGATCACAGGCTGAGGTGGAGAGGGCCTGATAAGGAAGAGGTTATTAGTAAAGTAGCCTGGAGGAATGAATTGGGCCATGTACTTGCTGCAAAAGATGAGATAAAACCATAATGCTTCTGTATGTGAGTGCTAGAGAGTGATAGAGGGCCTTTACACAACCCTGAACTGCCAGAGAACGGAGCTCGCTAATACTCTGCTGATATGATAGCTAATGCAGGATAGAAATTTTTAGCTGCCGGGAATGGAATAGGATAAAAATTCCATAAAAGCTTTTCCCTTAAAAGGCTTACACCGTTCTATCAAATTGTGTCACGAAATTCGTCAAAATAAAAAAAAAAAAAAAAAGTTTTTGATCTGGCTGCATGTTAAGCACGACTTCAAGCTTTACGAGAAAAAAAAAATCACTAGTAACGGAACGTTCCGTTACGTTTCCTAATAAGTCCAGCCTTTGAAGTGGCAGCGGAGCTAAATTGCTGGAATTAGATGTGATTGAATCGGGACCTGTTTATGTTTTTTTTTTTTTCAGATCCTCGTAAGGTCTTCAAAAACCTGGTATCTTGTAATCCATTTTTTTCCACGACCACCCCCCCCCTTCATTCCTTCACCATTGCCTTAGGAGGAAATGACCGTAGGGAATAAGCACCATATTGGCTTGTTGTTAATGTACTGGAAAACGGGAACGATGGGAGGAAAAAATAGTTAATATTAAATTATGAACACAAGGTTATCTTCCTGCCGCACATGCTTCATTGCCCTAGGCGGGGGTAATCTGTTAATAGCATTCAGCCAAAATGACACCATTAAGGAGCTAAGCCGGTGCCGGTGCAGTGATGTATATGGCCGGTGTTCTGTCATCATGGATGCAATAAATTATCTATGCCGCTAAAAATGGAGGCGCTACACAAGTTTTCAGAAAACTACAATGCGCGCATTAGGATAGCAAAACATATGGTGACACCGCACCGGGGGGATTTGTTTGTTGGGAGGATTTTTAATTTTTTTTTTGCTTTATGTATTACTATGACAAACAGAATGTACATGTATCAGACTCAAACGGCATTAACAGGAATTAATATGCTAAACAAGCAAACATTTCCATTAGGATTAAACAACTGTTCTGGGGCTCTGATTATTGGAATCTTTTCTACCAGTCTGGGAGCAAGATGTGAAAAATATGGCTTATAGTTTTATGATTATTTTTCTTTTTAGCTGATATGATATAACAATTATTTCCAGGACTAAAAGATTGATAACCTACCCTTGGGATATTAGAATTGAAAAGAGGTTAACCAGCACCCATACAGTAAACTTTCTCTGCTTCTTAAGCACAGCGCCATAGATTGTATAGTGGCCATGCTTAGTAGTGCAGCTTTGTTCCATTCGCATTAAAAGAAATTGTACTTCAAAATCCGGGGTCACTAAGACCTCTTTCACACACGTCAGAGTGCAATGCGTGAAACACTCTTTTTTTTTGCAATTGTGTTCATTTATTGCCATTAGTGTTTGTGTTCTATTTGCGTTTTTACAGCATTTTTCATGTCATTTTTCTTGTTTCAAATCACATGATTCTTCAATCCATATGCCACTTCCTGCTTTTTTTTCACATCGCCTAGCAACCCATCCGTTAAAAACACATTGCACTTGCATGTATCTCAGAGTGCGATGCGTTTTTGATGCGTCTCCATAGACTTGTATGGTGCGTTTTTAAGGTGTGTGACTTGAAAAAGTAGAGCATGCTGAGATTTTAACAAATGTTAAAAAAATCTGTGTGTGTACGTGAGAAAAAATGCAAGTCTGACAAAATCAATTGAATACAAAATGGGGCTCATTTAATAAGGGCCCCGCATACCACACTTTCGTCGGACATCCCGACGATTTCCATTTTGCGCTGCTGGGACAGGGATTTAAAAGGGGTTTTTGGTGCACGCGATCGGATTTTGGCACAATCGTGCCGGCTTTCATTCGACACAAATTGTGGGGCAGGCCATCGGACGATCCGGACAAACCGTGGGATTTAACTTTAAAATTGTGTCGCAACACATTCACTTACATGCACCTGGAAGAAGAAGGTGAACTCCTGTGGACCTGATTGGGGAAGCAAAACATGCAGGATATCGGGCGCACGATCTTCATGAATCGCGGCAGAGTTCATCCTTGTTGGACATTCCGGATCGGGGTAAGTAAATGTGCCCCAATGGGTCAGAGTGCAATGCAAGTTAGGCACATTAAAAGCAAGTGTGAAATGGGCCTTACTCATAGATCCAGGCACTGTGACTGTGGTTATCTTCTTATATATGTTATCCATTGGCCTCCTTCCTTCTAAAATCAATTTTTAAATTATGCTAATGAGCCGGAGGTACTACATTAGACCCTCTGTGATCTGGCTTTACAGGCAGTTACACTGTTATTTTGTGCAGTGAGCACTTCCTGCACTTCCTACTCACTGCACAGGTGCTGAGGAAGCAGGGGGGAAGGTAAGGGGCTAGGGTATCACCTCAAGTTCATTAACATAATTTTAAAGGTTGCTTTTAGAAGGAAGGAGGCCATGGATAACAAATATAAGAAGATTATTACTCATGAACAGTGCGCAGTTTGTACATAGTGGGGAAGAATTATCAATCTGTTTCTGACTGAATTCTGAATAATTTTCACCAAAAATTGTCATATATATCAAGGTATTAGAGGGGTTTCCCACGAAGACAAGTTTCTTATATATACTCAGAATAACAAAATAACACTTTCTCTAATTCCCTGTTATTAACAAAAATTCTACATTTCACAGATATAATTCCAACCTGTCTCTATCAGTCCTGCTGTACACAATTTCAGTTGCCCCTAGACACGACCCTGTAAGTGGATGCTCTTGGGTCAGAGCAGACATAGCCTGGGACCACCCAACTGACAGTAGAGAGCACAAATAGCATCAATGATTGCTCAGGAATGGGTAAGGCTATAGAAAAAATTCCAACTCTGGCAAAATCAGTTTTGGAACATCTATTAAGAGAAGCATACAATAGAAAATTGAGAAGCAGCACTCCGGCATTTCCAGTGAATAAAGTGGTTTTTATTCCACCAACATAGTGCGACGTTTCGCCAATTCAATCAAGGCATTATCAAGCATGCTTGATAATGCCTTGATTGAATTGGCGAAACGTCGCACTATGTTGGTGGAATAAAAACCACTTTATTCACTGGAAATACCGGAGTGCTGCTTCTCAATTTTCTATTGTATGATATTGGGGTCATTGTCGGACCTCTTAAAGAAGACCTGCACCCGATTATATATATATATACACGGTGCCGCTCAAAACACCCTGTTTTTGGACTATTAAGAGAAGCAGATGGTTAAAGGAAACCTGTTATGGGGATTTGGGACACGAACGAACCCACAGGTCCATATTCCATATGGACAAGTGGTTTAATGTTCCGGATCACCCTGGTATGATTTTTAAGTGATCGGTTAAAAAAAATTTTTTATACTCATCTGGTCCCTGTTTCATTAAGGGCCTGCTAGCGTTCTAGCGTACTAAACTGTATGAGCTCCATAGGTACTCATGTGCACCGGAGGCACCAGAGTTTGATCTTTTGATGTGAGTCCGATATGCCTCATCTCACATACATCTAGGTAAATCTAAAAGTTTTTTTTTCCTTTTTCACCATTTACAGCCCCCCATAAGGAGCATTTTGTTGGTTTAGGATCCCAACACTGACAGGTCCTCTTTATGGTTGATGGAGGTGGTGAATGGTCTTATTTAATGTAAATAAAGAAGTGAAACCAAATTCCAATTTATGTTTTTAACTTGTGTGACTACTAGTTATGCTGCCGGTTGGCCATCGTTGTTCCGATACTGTGATCTTCTATGTAATCGAAGGAATGTACGAATATTCCGCAAATATATACATTTCTTATAACTCAATAATCACCAAGTCATTTCAGGAACAAAATACAAAATGAATCATTAGATCTACAAGCGCAGGTAAAGATACCAAACAAACGCGCTCGAAACTTTTCCAGAGAAAACAGAGCTGTTAGAATTGGATTAGTATGAAAGAAAAGTGAAGTGTTTGGCAGCGTCCCAAGTGAAACAAAACCATTAATGTGAAATAGTACTTGACCTTTAATTATAAACTGAGAAAAAAATCACATCATAAAATAAGAAATGATACACAGCGAGAAGGGAATTTTAAATACGGTTTAATAACGACCTCCACCTCTGTTTCTCGAGCGCCTTTTGTGTTTTTGTTCCACCATCGAAGACAAGATAAATGTGAAGTTTCTTGCTACATATTTTTGTTGTAATTTTAAATTTTTTAATTTAGTTTATTTTGATCTATTAATTAATACCTCCCTATTTTTTGCCCCCTTTTCCTTATACTATATCACTGCAGTTGTAATTAGACCCACTTTTTGTGCCCCTATGCTTAATATTATATCACTGCGGTTCTAATTATCTTCCAGCTGACTAAATTATTACTAATTTTCCTCAAGACCACTGGATATATATTGTTAAATACGCTAATTGGTATTTGTACCTCCTAAACCCTTCCTCTGTTTCCAGCCTGCCACCTGACCCTCTTAGAGCCTCCAGTCAATGCTTTTTCACACCTCCCCCCCTTCATTATTTGCCTTTTCTCACTCTCTTATACAAGATGTAGTTGCTTTTATCATTCAAATAGACTTAAGGCAATATGGCACGCAATTACCTTTAAAAATATAAATATTAATGTATTCAAGAGACATATCAACGTGTGACACCATTGTCTTCTATAGATGGAGCTACGCTAACAAGTATACATTTTTGCATGCAATTAACAAATCCACTAGACCCCACTTATCCTTCATTATTCTGTCTACAATGTGTTGTTTGCTCACACTTCAGCTTCAGAGGCGAGCTTTCATGATACGTGGATCCTGTGTCAAAGTTCAAAATAAAGAAAACTAAACATTCAAAAATATGCGATATGTATGGAAAAAAACAAGAAGGTATCAAAATGTGCAAAAAATATAATCTAATTTTACATAAAGAATTTCTATTGTGAAGAGAACTCCAAATTTTACATAAACCTTTGATTATCTAGTCCTTCATTCAGCATTTTGGGTATTCTTGTAGGAACCACAACAGAACTGGTCATTGAATGGGTTGTTCAACGATGAAAATATGAGATTGGTCAAACTATATTGGGATGTATATCAACATCATTGTAGAATTAATGAGCTCTTGGTGACCACCTATAAGACAAGTTGAGATTCTTGCCTCCGGCGGCGCCCCCTGGTGGTTTGGGGGTGGCAGCCTGCAGGACTCTCAACGGGTATTAGTGTAAACCTGTGGTGACCGTTAATGAAATATTCACCTCAAGGCAATCTCTGTAGAGAAGGTTCGTCTGCTTAGAAGGCCCATATTTACGACTCATCAGTAGGTGACTGTTTGAGCAAATTATATTATTCTATAGGCCACATCTCACATTTTATTAGATCATTCAATCCAAGAAACATTCAGTCCAAAAAATCTCCTCAATAACATAAGTAGACCAGAAAGTGTCCAAGAATATAGATCCATCAGCTGACATAGATTTCTGAGTCCTGAGAGAACAACATAAAATAAAAATATATTTTTGTGAGACAAATAGGTTTTTTCGAATTCAGGTGGCTGACCTTGGAAAATGACTGAGATAAACCTCAACTTTGAGGCCAGACAAATAGATGTACATCATACGTCATGCGAATTCTGACAATTATTTTAGAAAACCAGTAGGTTGTTCAAAATATTAATGACAAATGTATCTTATTTTTGCATTAATTTTTTTTATCTCAAACAAACTGATGCAACACAATACATTTAAAGGGAATGTATGAACAGTTTTCTATAAAACAAGAAAATAAAAAGGTTTTTGTGTTATCTATATAGACGACATTGTACAGGGAGGAGGAGATAAGCTGTGACATCACCTATTGTCAGTAGTGATATAATGATGGGTCAGTTCTATCTATATAGAGGTCATTGTACAGGGAGGAGGAGGAGATAAGCTGTGACATCATCTATCGTCAGTAGTGATGTGATGATGGGTCAGTGTTATCTATATAGAGGTCATTGTACAGGGAGGGGGAGGGGATAAGCTGTGACATCATCTATTGTCAGTAGTGATGTAATGATTGTCAGTGTTATCTATATAGAGGTCATTGTACAGGGAGGGGGGAGGAGATAAGCTGTGACATCATCTATTGTCAGTGCTGATGTAATGATGGGTCAGTGTTATCTATATAGAGGTCATTGTACAGGGAGGGGGAGGAGATAAGCTGTGGCATCATCTATTGTCAGTAGTGATGTAATGATGGGTCAGTGTTATCTATATAGAGGCCACTGTACAGGGAGTGGGAGGAGATAAGCTGTGACATCATCTATTGTCAGTAGTGATGTAATGATGGTTCAGTGTTATCTATATAGAGGTCATTGTACAGGGAGGAGGAGGAGATAAGCTGTGACATCATCTATTGTCAGTAGTGATGTAATGATGGGTCAGTGTTATCTATATAGAGGTCATTGTACAGGGAGGGGGAGGAGATAAGGTGTGACATCATCTATTGTCAGTAGTGATGTAATGATGGGTCAGTGTTATTTATATAGAGGTCATCGTACAGGAAGGGGGAGGAGATAAGCTGTGATATCATATATTGTCAGTAGTGATGTAATAATGGGTGAGTGTTATTTATATCAAGGTCATTGTACAGGAAGGGAGGCAGAGATAAATTGTGAGCAAACTTGAAACATGCTTGTACGTGCTGTTTGTTTGTAGTGCTCACTGGGACCTTCAGTCATTTAGAAATTCTTCTGTAATGCCATCAGTAGGTTTGCAAAGGTCTTGTCACTTGTTTTACCCATCATGAGATCTTTTTGTGTGCCATCGTGGTATTGAGACACCTTTGATAAGAGATTAGAAGAACCACATGATATTATTTTTCACCAAGTTGCAGGAATGCTTTCTCGTTACTGATAGATTTCAGCTGGTGTCATGACTTTACATGGCTTTTTGAACCTCTCTTTCTTCATGTGTTCAGTACTTTTCCTTGTGCCAAGTCCGCCTAATGGATGCCTTTATTCATGAACATCTATAGTATGATTTGTTTGCCAGTGTGATGAGTAGTTACCAACATCTAGAGAATAGTTCTTTTAGAAATAGAAAATTAGCTGTATTAAAGGGGTTTTCCCACCGATCAAGTTAGGCCCTATGCAGAAATGGAGAAGATGGCCACAAATGTCCGTTCTGCTACATTCATCTCCATAAAGCTGACGGAGATTGTTGAGCATTGACCCCCAGTTCTTGTCATCTGTGGGGGTCTCATCAGTAAGTGAGACCCTATCTAAACATGATTGATGGGAAAACCCCTTTAAAGGATGAAAAGGTAGATGTGGGGGAGGTCTTTCATAACTAGGGTTGCTTACTTATCACTGAGTATAGTCTACAATCACTCAGGAAATCGGAAGCACAGAACTAGCTGTAAATAACTTTTCATATTAAATTTAATACTATAATAAAAGATAACTCACTATTTGGTCAATTATTTTAAATCTCTAAATTCAGTCCTCACTATGGGATTCATTTACTAAGGGTCCGCAGTCCGGGAATACCCCACAATTTCCGATGTGCGCCGCATTTAGAAGGGGTTTTTGGTGCATGCGATCGAATTTTGGTGCATCGGTGCTGGCTTTCACGCGACACAAATCGGTGGGCGAGCCGGCGGATGATCTGAGGGATTCGGACTAAGCGCAGGATTTAACATTTAAATTGTGTCGCAAGACACGCACTTACATACACCGGGAAGAAGAAGGTGAACTCCGGTGGACTTGAGCAGGGAAGCGACACATGCAGGAAATTGGACGCATCCTCGTCGGACAACGCACAGCAGGGATCGCGACCGGACAGGTAAGTAAATGTGCCCTTATGTCTCTGTTACACATCTTCTAATACAGGCAGTCCCCTACTTAAGGACACCCAACTTTCCAAGGACCCCTAGTTAAAGACGGTCCTCTCTGCTCCCTCTGACCTCTGGTGAGGCTCTCTGGATGTTACTATAGTCCCAGACTGCAATGATCAGCTGTACGGTATCTGTAATAAAGCTTTATTGATAATCCTTGGTCCCATTACAGCAAAAAAAACTCCAATTGTTACCGGGACAAAAACATTTTTTGTCTGAAGCTACAATTATTAAATATACAGTTCTGAGTTACATACAAATTCAACTTAAGAACAAACCTATGGAACCTATCCTGTATGTAACCTGCCTGTACTTCCAACATGATGAATTTATGTTAGAAAAAAAAAAATGGGAGAAACAAAAGGACTAGGACAATATATATGGTCAGGGTCAAAAGTCATACACAAACAAACCAATAATATATTCAAAAGGAGATAGAAGTATCCTATAAGACCCACGCAAAAACACATATAAAAATATTTAAAAAGTGTGGAAAACACACAAACACAATACAGTAGGAAGACCTAGCATATGGTAATGCTGGTTCTCCTGACAGCCGCCAGCTCCCCCTAGTCTCAGCGACCTCTCCTAACTACATGTACATCACAACAGTATAAACTGAAAAATGATGGCAATACATAAAACCAAGATGGCAAAACCCAAACAAACAACTATATGAAGGTATGAAGTACTCAATTGACAATAGAGCCAAATCGCTATCTGAAAAAAAATAGTATGAAAAATTACTGATGGGTCAATGAGGGTATCTACCTGTCATGTGAAGGATCCAAACCAAGGAGAGGTTAGGGGAAGCTGGGGCACAACCGTATCGCCAACCAACTGGCTTCCTCAGGGGTGCTGTGGTGTAAATTGGTGTCTGCTTTATAGTCCGGCGTCCCTCCAAAAGCCATCTAGTGCCGGAGCTTGTGACTTCCGGTCGCGAACCGGAAGTCCAGTATGCAGCTAGTAAAAGTGTAGTATGGGGGGTCTGCGCATGCGCCAAAAAGTGTTGCACGGTCCCGCACATGCGCCAGAAAGTGGCGCCCACTCTCCCTGTGAACAGTGTCCCCTAGCTGTTCCAAAGGTGAACTGCCTAAGTGGTGTGGAGAAGAGCTGAAGTGAAAGTGTGTGCACAGGTGAAACATCTAGAGCAGTGGCTCTCAACCTTTGTAATGCTGTGACCCCGCAATACAGTTACTCATGTTGCGGTGACCCCAAACCATGTGATTTGCAGTAAAAACACAATAAAATCGAGGCTCCAAAAGCTTAAGGCGACCCCAGTGTTTTGGTCGTTCCAACCCCCCCTAGTGTCCATGTGCGTGTTGGCATGTATACTAACATAAGTGCATGTAAGAATAGCTATAAGCCTATATCGTGTGCGGTTGCTAAGTTCAAGTGAACTAACCTCCATTGTCTGAATGTAACAAAAATTTATAAATAAATAAATAAATATAACCAAGATTTGTAAAAAAAAGAACTATAAGACAAACCAAGCCCATGTATACAAATATACATCTAAAAATTATGCATCTAAAGAAAGCATGAACTTATGTCAGAAAATCTGTTGCTTAATAATATATCTCATTAGCCTAGATAGGCGAATAATGCAGAAATTCATGAAATTATACCCCAAATCCATAATAACAACTACATACATGCCAAAGTCATCATTCCTCCTTGGGCCCATGAACATACATATATACACTCAACCTGGAAACCATCAAAAGTGCAAAGTGTTTGTGCAAAAACCGCTATTGGATACACTTGTAAAATGGGGGCAAGGGAAACAGAGGGGGGGGGGAACACAGAAAGTACAAAACGGACAACAATGTGCAATACTATTATATAAGTACAGATATACATCACATATGTAACAACTTGGTCATCAATATATAGAGCAGCCTTATATTACAAATTGATAATTTTCATTAATCCGCCAGTGCGTGCTGAGGTAAAGACTAGTTTCGGAGAGCAAAACATCCAAGTGAGGTATTCCCTGGGTTATATATAGTCAGATGTCTTCAAATGGTAGAAAGTGTTTTTGTGTTGTGGTGTACCACGGTACAAATAAATTTGTTTATACTTTGAATTTGGGTCTTATAGCATACTTCTTTCTCCTTTTGAATATATTATTAGAAAAAAAAATGAACATTAATTCTAGAAAAATAACAGATATCTATAGAATCTTATTCATTTGATCCTTCCATGGCTTGCAGATACGTATTCATCTATGCCGTTATTAAATATTGATGTTATAGTAGTGTTGATTTTGTTGTGCTTGTAAAATACCATTCAGCGCTACAACAGGTTGCAGATGGACTAAAGACGGGTGGATTTGTATACTCAGCGCATCTCGCTCTGTTCATTATTTGTTTTTAATAAAGTAAGTGCACAAGGGCTCACAGGATGCGACTATATAGCGGTGACAGGTGGTAGGTAGCGCAGTGTTGTTATTAAATGCCGAGTGGCATCGCTAGTACCGCCGTGTTCTGACACTGACAGGTGGCACCGCATGAAAAATAACAACTGGCGATGGCGGCTCGGGAGATGTACAGGAAGATAACCGTTACGATTTTTACTCCAGTAATTGATTTTCAGCAATCATTTTACGTGATGTTTTTTTTTATTCGTTTTCACAGTGTTTTTAAAATTCTTCTCGTTACGTCCTTTAATTTTGGTTTTTTCGTCATCATCCCGAAAGGGTTAAATAGAATTCGGCTCCGCTAAGTGTTGGCAACGTGCAATTAGGCAGCTCCTGTTCAGCAGAAGTAACTTCTGGGAAATGCCATTTATTGCGACAGTCCTAGGAGTCGATGCTTTACCCACATAATCTTTCCATATGTTGCCTTGGTAAATAAAATATAAAGGTTGCTATTTTTCCTGGAGCTAAGGGAAAAAAGAGGTAGATTTCAGTTCATAACTGTTAAAGGGAACCTGTTACATTGTCTGATGTGCAGCAACAACTAAGCACATTGGGGCAGATTTACTTACCCGGTCCATTCGCGATCCAGCGGCGCGTTCTCTGCGGTGGAATCGGGTCTTCCGGCGATTCACTTAGGCAGTTCCTCCGCCATCCACCATGAGCAGATTGTACATAGGGTCCTATCTGCAGGCAGTATGTCATTGATGAAAATGAGCTGAGCAGGTTGTAGTGAATATGAGTTAAGCATATTAGATTAGCATATAGCTAGTGCTTCCTAAAATTAAAAACCTCAGACACCTAAGCCAAAGTGTCCCCAGCCAAATCTTGATGGACTCTGGTGTGAACATTAAAAGGAACCTGGGTTTCACCATTAAGCCTAATGACAAGGTCCCACAGAAGTCGTCTTCATACTGTTTCCATTTCAGCTTCATCCACTCATAAGGGCCAAGTTTTCTTCTCCAACCACTCCATCAAGTCCTTCCTTCTCCCTTCTGAGGGACCCTGCCTACCATAAATATCCAGCATGACAAAAGGGCATCAGGTATCGGGAGCTTCACAGGCTTTAAACTGTACAGGAGCACTTCCCCCTCTCCCTCAGCATTTCACCCCTCCCTCTGCCTGATGTATTCATACTGCAGTGGAGCCCTCCAAACTCATCATGGATTACAAATATATAAAGATTCCCATAGTCACGGTGCCAGAATTTATGAGTAAGTTCTCTTGGTTTCAGTACCGACAAGGTCACTTGGATTTTGTCCTTGGAATTAGCCCTAAATTGGACCAATCTGTTGGCACAGTGGGATAGTCCAATTACCCGTACTTATCTCGTAATATTTACGAGTAAGAGTGGTTTATATACGCCCGAAATGCGTAGGTTTTATGCACTATCCCTTTTTCCCAGTGCTGTTCAAGATGCACTGCCATGGTTCCTTGTCATGTTTAGAAGGGCGGCATGTGGGCTGAGTGGGTAGCACTTCTGCCCTGCAGCGCTGGGGTCCTGGGTCAGAATCCCACCCAGGTCAACATCTGCAAAGAGTTTGTATGTTCTCTCCGTGTTTGCGTGGGTTTCCTCTGGGTCCTCCAGTTTCCTCCCGCACTCCAAAACATACTGTTGGGTTGTTTAGATTGTGAGCCCCATAGGGACAGGGACCAATTTGTCATGCTTTGTGCCGCTCTGCGTAATCTGTGTGCACTATATAAATTATTATTATTATTAGATATTTGAACCCTTTTTGCTTTTTATTTTTTATGGATATTCAATAAACCGAATATGTTTTAACCCACACCTGGTGCGGAACGTAATATTCCTCTGATCTGAATTTTGGTCTCCATGTCCCAGAGCTATGATCTGCACAGAAAGTGAAGCAGAAAAAATACCCTTCTGTTTTTCTAACATTTCCCGTACATCTATGAGACTTGTTTTATGCTACTGTACTGTACTTTATTATACACATTTGTTACTTGTGCAGATTTCGGATTCTGCTGAGAACTGGATGTATACATTGTGTTCCGATGGAACAGTGAGTCTACAGAAATGAAGCATGTGATGGACATCTCGGGAGAGAAGACTAATGATGAGCCGCACATTTGACTAATTATATGTATGTGTGCGGCTTGCAGCATGTGACTGATGATAATTGTTTAACTGCATCACTTTACTGCAGGTGCAGACGCCTCCGATGTGGACGTGTATTCTGCCGCGTGTTTCCTTCTGATCTTCAATATCATAAAGATAAACTATTAGGATATTGTTTACATAATATCACAATATACTGGGGGATAACCACAAACCAAAAATGACCTAAAAACAAATGAATTTAGCTGATCAAAATCCGTCTCCATGGAAACAAATAGTATGTAACGACTGACTTTTTGTAGTGACTGTTTCCATGGTGACGCATGGTGGAGGTCTTTAATATATTTGCAACAATGAGAACGTCAGTCTTCCATCAGCAGTGGAACTTGATTTTGTTTATGAATTAGGAATTAATATACCGTATATACTCGAGTATAAGCCGAGTTAGGGTTATACAAAACAATTATAAAATTCAGGACTTTGGGAATACTGGCTTACTTGCTGGCTGTCATTCTTAAACGCATTACACGGAGCTTCCTGAACTGACCACACAGAACTAATCAACCTGAGCTGGATGACTCATACACAGAAGCTGGGGGATGGTGCAGCAGTTGATTACTTCTGCCTGTCAGGGACAACACAGTAAATACAGCCTTCTCTGAAAGGCAGTGCATAATTAGTGTAAGAGGAGAAGCACCGGGGCAGCCACAGGAGCAAGAGAGACTCATTATCATAATTTTATAATTGTTTTTTCAGCAAAACTACTCAGTTCAGGGATTAAACAAGATATGTGTCTGTATCCGTGTAGCTACAGCATTCTCAAGGTATGTTTGGTTTATAATGCATGAAAACAAATGATAAAATTATTAAACCCTTAAAAGAAATCTATTTTTATAAGTGCTAACTTAAAATTTTGTGTTTTTTTGTGACACAAGGGGCTTGTTAAAAATGAGCAAATGTTAAAGGTTTATTTTTTTATTATTTGGATTGTTATAATTTTCAAATGATTTCACAGGGAAAATGGGCCAACTATGACGATGTTTTTCATAGCATTGGCACCAAGATTTTTTACTAATGTATTAGAAATGATGTATGAATTTATATTTTTATATATTTATGCATTTTGTCTACTTCATGGGCCACATTTATTAAACTGGCGGTGGCAGTTTACTGTGTCCGCTGCCCCCCCCAAAAAAAATTTGGCACCTATAGGGGTGTTCTGGTGCAGAGTCAGACCGTACGCCACATTTTTTACAGCAACTCGACATAAATAAGATGCACAGCCATTAAACTGAGTTCACCAAAAAAAAACCTGGTGCACTCAGTTTAAAGGGAACCTGTCAACAGGAGACCCATTTTTAGCACTCTCCCAGTCCCCACAGAGCATAGTACATACACTGCCAAAGTGTTTTTGTATAAGCAGTCCCCCCCCCACCCTTGGGAAACATGTGACCTTTTCAAATATATGAATAGCTCCCCACACTCAGGATAGGCTGTAGAGGAGCAGGGGGCGTCGCTAAGCCCAGTGATGGGTTTTTTCATATATTTGAAAAGGTCACATGGAGAAGCTGTTTCCCAAGGGTGGGGGGGAACTGCTCCTTTCCAACCCCTCCAAATTGGCAACTGCCTAGTCACACAGCAGATGCTAATGAAAGGTACAATATAACATATCTTTTTTTCTCTAAAACCAATTTTTAATACAAAAACACTAAAAATGGGTCTCCTGGTGACAGGTTCCCTTTAAGCACAATTGGCACATGCAGGGTGCACCATATTATTAAAGACTCTTTGGGGTACGGAGAGTCTTAGTTATGAGGAAAGAATAAAACAACTACATTTATTTAGTCTGGAAAAGAGACAACTAAGAGGGGACATGATCAATTTATATAAAAAAATGAATGGTCCATACAAAAAATATGGTGGTAAGTTGTATCAGATTAAATCAAATCAAAAGACGAGGGGGCACTGTCTCTGTCTGGAGAAAACAAGGTTTAATCACCAGTGGAGACAGGACTTTTTTAATATGAGAACTGTCAATCTGTGGAATAGCCTGCCTCAGGCGCTGGTCACAGCAGGGACAGCAGAGAGCTTCAAGAAGGGTCTAGATGTCTTTTTACACCTAAATAACATTGATTGTTATGCTATATAGAACTGTTTCCCCTAAATCCCTTCCTCATCCAATCCCTTCCCTTCCTTGGTTGAACTTGATGGACAAGTGTCTTTTTTCAACCGTATAAACTATGATACTAAGATACTCTGAGACAGTTTTCAATAATCTGGCGCACCCACTAAGGGGGCAGTTGTCTTGGCCAGAACTGTAGTGGGTCTGATAAGGCCCAGTAGCTCTACTTGCCCTTTTCAGACTATTTCGACGCTATATAGTGTGGAAAGGAGAAAGTAGAAGCAGCAATAAAACACTTTCTACAGGTTTTGGGGTTTGTCTCTTTCATTACATTGATTTATTTGATAATGGATGAAGGCGCTTGAAGTTCTTCTTCTGATTATATCTTTGTTCCACATTTGCTCGATCATTTTCTGTGGCGCGGTGGAGTGATTTATGGCTGACTGCTCTAACAGCTGGTTCTGAAATTCAACAATCTCCCTATTGTATTGAGAAAAGTGTTTATTCCAAATTTTCTTCAGCATTTACATTTTTTGTCATTAACTCATTACAAACCACAGATATAGAGAAAATTAAAATTGAAGGGTGGATGCTGAGATTTACATTTGGCTTCATCTATTTATGTTATAGAGTAAATCATTCATATTATTCTTTGTTAAAGGTTTTTTCCCTGTTTGATAAGGTAAAGGGGGAGGTCCCAATGTTAGGTCTACCAACAGGGTTGGCTCCGTTTTTCAGTAGGCCCCTGGGCGACAGAGCCTTAATGGGCCCCTTTACAGTGAACTCACATGGTGGCATTAAAAATTCATAAACCAAAACAGTCTTCTGTTCCCTAGTTTATCATACCAAACAGCCCCTTCATGGTTATTTTATATAAGCCTCATTAAACCCTATAGATTCATTATATACAGCCCCCCTCACCACCATTGATTCTTATGTATAGCCTTATGTGAGCCCCCCCAGGAGCTCTGGGCCCCGGCACTTGCCCAGGTAAGCGAGTGCTGGTGCCGGCCCTGTTTACCAACCATGATAATAATAGACTAGTGTCCCACATTTGAATGGAAAGTGGTGGTGCATGTTTCCAACCCTTTCAAAGTCTAGGGTAAAACTGAAGAAAAGCCGATTACAGATCTAGGCTGTTTGTGGCCGTCTCATGGAGCCTGAAGGGAGAAGCAGCAGGAGTTTAACACTGCTGCTCCATTCACCCAGGGGAAATAAAGACTTCCACTGGTCCTGGGCTGAGATTAGAGGACCCAACGCTCAAGTTCACAGTTTGGGTTTGGCCACCCGGCAATATGTCTAGGTTAGGCAGCCAAACCTGAAAGCCGAACCTGAACTTGAAACTCGGGCCCGATTATCTCTAGTCCTTAGACGTCTTAAAACTGGGGGTCCTCCACAAGAACCAAGCTAACTGGGATAGAGTTTTGCAGTTTATTGAACTAGGGAGGACATTCAAGGATCCTAGAAGGACACTTTTATACATGTTTGTCAAGAGAATAGGACATTTATGTAAGCATCTAAGGGCTCTCTTTAGTATCCCAACAGGGCAATATCAAATTTGATGGCTCCTGGACACTCCTGCCCCGAAATGCCGGTATATATAACTAAAACTAATGGAAATGAGGTCCTTACACTAGACATTTATCTTATAGTAACTTCTTGGAGGCTGGAGCAGGGTGTGGTTCAGTTAATCCAAACACAAGCTGTAAGCCACAGTTCACACACAAATAAACCCCATTTATTCCGCCAACTGCGACATTTAGGCACGGACGTTACACTATTGCTCCCCCTAAGTTACATTATTTTCATCTATGACAGAGTTGTGTGAGACATAGGGCAAAATGGACATATTTGTGTCTCTCGAGTTGTCATATTAGAATACACACGAATTCTAATTGTCATTGAATAATCTTGTGACCTCATAAGAGTTTGGGATGAGAGAGCCCCCAAGGAGACCACCGAGCACTGAGCAAACATGGCCATGCATTGCTAACATTGCTTCTTGTGTGGATTGTTTATGGAAATTGTCGGACAGAAGGATGGTGGGAACTCCCCACTGTCACTTGATAGACAGCTTGCTAATTGAAGCACCTGTGCCTCGCATCCAGATCTATAAAAAGATGTCTCCGCATGATTTTGACCTGTGCCGCTTCCATGCTGTGGAGAAAATCTGTGCCTTATAAATATCGCAGAAAAATCATATGCTCAAAGCTTTATATTATGGTGGCAAAAGTTAAGTTATGAGAGTTCCATAATAGTTGTTTGGGTCATTGAAGCAAAACATATTGTGGCTGATCTTTTATGCCTATAGCTATGTTTATGCTATAATTCATATAAAATTATACATTAAGAGAATATGCTCAGGATGATGATTCATCGTTGACTTTTCCAGGAATAGTTCTCTTTCCAAAACTCCTAAAATAGGGTAAAAGGAGATGGAATTCCAGTGTTGAGTTTAAATCATGGGTTTTTGTTTTCCCCGGTGCCTACTTATTTGCTGCTTTTGAGCTCCATTAAAGAAGAGACATAATGGGGGAGATTAATTATGCCTACTCTTCCAGTTTTGTGGCTGAGAAGGCACAAGAATCTCCCCTTCTCCGCTAGTTTTTTGCTTTCTCCGACTTGTAGACCATTATGGGCGCCTCAGGGCAGAGAGTGGGGCGGTCTGTAGACCATAGCAAAAATCTCCACCAGTTGATATCTGGTCTAAAGATCTAAACTGCACAAGTTTACTAAGAGGCTGGGAGAATGTTAAGATTGGCATAAAAAAATTCATTCCCCCTAATCCGTAACTAATGCTTAGCTACAGTACATATAGAAAGATTTTTTCATATTTTTTAAAAGTATGGTTCAAGTAGGATGTCTTATACAATATACTGAAATATATTGTTAATATACTACTTATCTATGACGGTCTGCCTCTGGCAGACTCTAACAGGTAGTGCTGAATGACAGCTAGAGTCATAGTAGCTTACCTATCTCAACTGTATTTTCATGCTTTAGTAGCTTACTCAAAATAAATGTAAATGTGATGTTAATAGGTGTTTCATTTGAACAAACACAGTTGCAATGTCACGGGAACCTACCTGACTGTATTCATTTATTTATGGCATCAAGGGTTTTTGTATCAGACGTTCATATTCCCAGAATACCCCTTTAAACACTAATTCTAGCACAATAGCTTTCCCAGAGTATCCTGTGTGCAGCATGTGTGCTGCGAGAACATGTATATACAAAAAATTTGTCCTCGTTGCTTACATCAGGTGGAAATCAATCAGTTTTACCAATTATTACTTTAGTACTTATTCAATATGGGCACTTTTTAGTTTGGCAGTATGATAGGAAGGGGTTTTAAGGGGGAATGGTCAATATCAGCGTGTCTTTCCCCTGGATCAGTTACGTACAATAGATATTCATAAAGTTATTTCTTTTACATTAAACTTGACGATTGTTCTCTAACTTTTTACATCTCTAGGTTAACTTACTTTAAAGTATTTTTCAGAATTCTTACATTTTGGTGCTTCTTGGCCAAAATGAAAGGGGTTGTCGACCCCCCTATTGGTGGCAAGGGAGGGGGATGGTTAAAAAATCCCATTTACTTACCTCCGCGGTCCCTCCCAGCATCCCTTGCTGCCATCACTCTGGTTTGTGCCCCACGTAAACAAACTTCAGCTTCCAGCCGGCCGTGCCCACCCGTCCCTATTCCCAGCGTTATATCATATCACATGGGTGATCGTGGCCGGCCATCTTGGCCGGCTGGAAGCTAAACGCTTTGCAGCTACCGTGCCCCTGTTTGTTTGCATGCTACGCAGACTGGAGTGATGGCAGTGCGGGACCCCGGGAGAGATTGCAGAGGTAAGTACATGTTTATTTTTTTTTAACCAGCCCCCTCCCAGCCACCAATAGGTTTTTTTATGCTGTCGGACAACCCCTTTAAGCTATATGTTTGTCCCACCCCTCCTTCTAAGCCCCACCTTTTGAATAATTTAGGCACATAAATGTCTAAAACACACAATACTACAGCTACTTCTAATAATAATACGGATAGTAACATAATTTTTCACATATTTAGCTATGTAACACTCCCCCACTAAAGGTAGCATGTAACATTATGCTGAAAATTAGATATAAACAAAGACATTTTCCTGATTCACTTTCCAATTATGATTTGCTTTTATGTTCTGTAAGTGATATATTCTCTTTCATTTGAGCGATATTTTACATGTTAATTTGAGTATAATGCTACCTTGTGCATCCATACGACGCACGCTGTGATGATTAATTGCTAATGAACTTCAGAAGCTAGAACTGGAATACATACCAGGATGTGCTGAAGAGAAGATTGATGGGACTGAAAGCCAACTGTTAAGAGAGTACTCGCTTCATGAACATCAATCTGCGGAGTTATGGATTTGCATTTTACCGTGAGAGGGTCAGTGCTAGAAGAAAAATAAAATTTGTTTTCTCCACAGCATACGGATACATAAAGCTTTCCAACTGTTCATTTATGGGATTACTGCAGTAAACCTCCGAAGGTTTGGGGGAAAAAGATGAAAAATCTATACTTTCCTTTCCAGAGGATGTTCGTGGCTCCTACAGTGACCCTCTGATCCCAGGGTCCTGCAATCCCGATGGGCGATGGTATTATGTTCCTTCCTGCACCAATTCATGTCCTCAGAAAAGACTGCTGATGCCCCATGGGCCCAATGATTGTGACTCCTCACCAAAGTCTAGTCTTTAGCATGTAGAATAATATGTAATGTTTTATTAATTTGTTCTTATGTTGTAAAAACCGCAAGCCATAATTCGGCCTCAGGTCTAAGTTCTTCTGTACATCCACAGTCCCATAAGGACATAAGTCTAAATTAATTACCAATAGAGATGAGCAGATCCAAACTTTAAATTTGGGTCCGAGGTGCAGGTACGTCCCTCACAAAATGGACATCTTGCCAGATTTATGGCCGTGTAGTAAATCAACGCCCCTAGCTACTTGCCATTTCTGTGATTGGTCAGGGGAGCATCCCTGGCCATTCAAATCCATGGTTAGGAGCTAAGGGCATCAATTTGCCTAATTGGCTGCACAGATGCCAATCTTACAATGGGGCACATTTACTTATCCGTCCCGGAGGAGTTCACAGACAGTGATCATGCACCCGATATCCTGCATGTGTCGCTTCCCCGCTCAGGTCCGCCGGAGTTCACCGTCTTCTTCCCGGTGCATGTAAGTGCATTGTCTTGCGACACAATCAGTCAGATCGTCAGATGCCAGGTCCCCCGATTTCTGTCGCTTGGAAACCAGAGCAGCTGCGCCAAACTACATTCACGTGCGACACAATCCCGGTGCAGACCCCTGTTAAATACCTGTCACAGCTGCGAAAATCCCGAAAACAGCCCACAGTCCGACGGAAGTGCGCGCGCGGACCCTTAGTAAATAACCCCCAATATTTCCAGGTCGAATGGGATGAACTAAAATTCCAGACCCGAACTGAATGTTGGGATCTGTTCATTTCCACTTAATAATAAACTTTTTTAAAAGCTAATAGGGACGAAACTTGAAAGGAGGCCCCAAGTATAGCCAATCTATACAACTTGAAAACTTGCAACAACCGGGAAAATTCCATGTGATGCACAGCTGTATAATGTGCTGTCCAAGGTGATGAACAAAGATCTAAGATCCTGAGTCAACCCTTCTTACGTACTCTACATGAACATCTTCCCAAAGAAAAAACTTGCCCTTGATCCAATATGACGGCTTTCAAGATGAAACCATGTAGCGTAAATGATAGGCCAACTCATCCATTACTTGCATTATCCATTGAATAGATCAGTAAAGGTCCAAAACCCATCGAATAAGGATCACCTTCCATTCATTTACATATGAACTAAGCAGCAGTTACTCAATTCAGCCACTAGAGTGATAAAATCCTTTGTACACTTTGGGGCAGATTTATCAAGCAGTCTGAAAGTCAGAATATTTCCAGTTGCCCATGGCAACCAATCACAGCTCAGCTTTCATTTCACCAGTGCTCGTGAATATTTTAAAGGGGAGCTGTGGTTGGTTGCCATGGGCAATTGGAAATATTCTGACTTTCAGACTGCTTGATAAATCTGCCCCTATGTTTCTGAAAAGATAAACGGCAAGGTGTGTTGGATAGGATAAAATGTACACTTCTGGTGCACCAGAAGACACAACACCGCCCATTGTGCACAAAGAAGAAAATTTGCATATGATAAAACACATTTCTCTCTAATACAACCGATCACTGGGAATGAGAAAATATATGTCTACATAGTTCATAAACTGTGCTGTAGACTCCCTCTATTAGGTCGCAGAATGTTGTGCCCTATAAACTTGCATTCATAACTTCCATGGAATCTTCCATGTCTTTCTTACTTGTCATGTGTCTCTCTGTAGCTTTGGTAATGCTGGGAGGTCTAGTATGCATGGAGGATCCATGCTTGGCCTCCTACCCTCTTCTTTTCTTTCAGTCTTCAGCTGTAACAGCCAAGGCTTGTAACAGCTGATCTTGTAAAGTTAGCCCTCAGCTGTTGTGGGGTACGTAACGCAGGAGAGTTGGTTGGTATTTTTGATATCAGGTTCTGCCAGTATTCTGGACCATGTTATATTGAGTATTGTAAAGCTGCAGCAGTATCACGGCATAGACCTTGCTCTTACTTTAGCATAGCAGCCGTTCTGTAATACTTGTCAAGTGCATCTTTAGTTGGTTGGAGGGAGAAAACTTTTGATCTCTGATTAAGTTAAACATATCATATTGAGCTCATGCCTACAAACAATCTTCACGGCTGTCAGCTCTTCCTTGACATCACTCATGTGACTTTCAAAATTAGTTTTCCCATTACTTGGCCAGTTTCAATTACTTGGGCTCAATCATTCTCTGGGGTGATCCCTGCATTTATACCTGCTGGTTCATATTGTCTCTCCAGCTATTAACTTTTTTCTGCCTCTTGGGGACAATCTGTGATTTTGTTATGATTTCGCTATGAATCTGTAATTTTGCTTGAACCTTGACTACTCTTCTGCCTTACGATTTTGTATCTCAGCACCATCTTGTTTTTGACCTGGTTTGCCTGACATAGTCTTATTGTGTTCTTTGTGTCTTTTTGGCTCTCTTACTTACCTGACCCATCTTCTTCTTACCTGTATGATCTCCCTAATCTGTAGTTAGCCCAGTTATAAAATCTATAACATAAAAAAACCCTTAAATTAATAATGCCCCTGGGTGCTGCCTATAAATATATATATATAAATGTTGCCATTATAAGTAATGCCGATTTATATTTTGTGATATAAATAATTCTCTCTTATAAAATAAACACCAACCTTTATATAATGCCCTCATATTTAGTATTGGCCTTCTTATATACAATAAGGAATATATAATTGCCCCATTTATATTGTTTTCCTTATATAATGCACCATGTATAAATACTGTTCTCCCTAAATATTGACCTATTGATAACTATTGACCCCTTTTTATAATTCCCCTTGTAGAATTTTTCCCCCTGATCGCTCCCCTATTAAATTTATATACTGCCCCGCATATGTATAGTACCTTGAATAAGAAAAATACTCACCTACATCTGATCCCATGTCACAGCTTCATCAGAAGTAGATAAATAACAATCCCTTTGTATGATGACTAAGATATAGACCAATAATTGGACCAACCTTTGGGCAAAACATGGATCTCTCTCTATCTCAGTATCTCCAAAGATTTTAAACAAATGGTCAAATTCCATTACAATAAGGGGCACCAGCATTTTGTACAGTTTCTCACATCACCTATACAGAAGCATCCTGCAAATCCAAGGATAAACCCATTTTAAATACATTAGGGACATGGACCTTGCTGCAGGGAAGCAGCAGGTTGATTCTTCGAGAATAGTTTCAGTTCCATCATGGCTGACCCAAACAGGTCAAGTGACATAAATGCTCAGGACAAGAACTGGTTGACTTATGGCAGAGGCCAGGTATCAGGCACATAGACAATCTATGAGTGGACACTTTCGCTGAACACTAGTAGGTTGTACGCCCGAATGCTAAGGCAACTTTCCAAAAAGGTGCCTCAGGAAACCCTGGACCCCGATAACTGGTTGTCTGAGTGAAATATCCTTCTAGCACCAGCCTGAAAGTGAGACATCTTGTGAGTTTCTTTACTTGAAGATCAATTTGGTCAAATTATTGTTTGTTTTAGGACTGACAAAACCAGAATGAGTGTACTGTAACCACCAGCTTCTTGATATCTAGAAAGTCTTTTTATCATCATCAATTGTCTTCTACTATGTAGTAAAGGTGATTGAAATACTTCAGTAGAAACATCCAGAGCTGTTGCCATTATCCTGCAATGCAATGATAATGAAGGTGTTTTTACAGTACAGTGGTACATGTACAATCGCTCAATAATGGCAAAGTAATTCATAAATTGCAGTCTTTCGAAATGTGCCTTCCATTATCTCCGCTTGTATAATTTAACTCTCCTTTGAATGCTGTTTAATCTGTGTGCTGGAGGGTAAAATACTGAAAAGTTGTTTAATGCATGGACATAAATAGCGTACAATTGTGATAAAATGATAAAACGATTACTGTAGATACTCAATCATGGCCCAGAAGTCTGCTGTTTCCTTGGCAGGCAAGAGTCGCTTCTTTTTGAAGAAGCTTTTTTTGGCTAATTTACACCAATAGCTAACAAAAGTAACAGAATCTACCAACTGCTGAACGTTTTTGTCACGGGTGATCCTGCAACCCACGTCTCGGGTCACATGCGCACCCCTGTGCCCCCTGTGTAGTGGCACACCAGCGCAGCAGCCACAATGGGGGTTATTTACTAAGGGCCCGATTTGCGTTTTCCCGACGTGTTACCCGAATATTTCCGATTTGCGCCGATTGTACCTGAATTGCCCCGGGATTTTGGCGCACGCGATTGGATTGTGGCGCATCGGCGCTGGCATGCGCGCAACGGAAATCGGGGGGCGTGGCCGAACGAAAACCTGACATATTCGGAAAAACCGCCGCATTTAAAAACTGAAAATGTGTCGCTTGGGAAGCGCTTACCTTCACCTGGTCCAGCTCGGTGTATTCCGGCGCGTTCAGATGATTTTCAGCGCAGCAGCGCCACCTGGTGGACGGCGGAGGAACTACCTCCATAAATCCAGTCCGGACCCGAATCCTGTGCAGAGAACGCGCCGCTGGATCGCGAATGGGCCGGGTAAGTAAATGACTCGGGTTTTCCCCCACTGAACTGACGGAGCCTTGACACATTGATAAATCCCCCCCCAATTTAACACTATTATTGACTGTGTCTTGAATCTTGAATATTATACAGCAACAGTGACCAGTATTGATATGAATCCAGTACTAAGTTTAGGTTTAAGTCTAGTATTTCTAGATAATTCTTCTTTAACAAAAGACAGTGTTAAAAGGGTTGTCCCAACTTTGGAAGTTATTCTCCCATCTAACAGCTGGGACCCCCAATGATCATGAGAACGGGACCTTCTGGAATATAGAAATCCAATTCTCTCCAATGGGTGGAGTGGCAAGCAGAGCATAAACCCTGATATCCCATCAATAAGGCGAGAATGGCTGAAGATTGACGAGCACAGGACTTGGCTTCCTCCGACCGATCCCAAAAAACTGAATGTAGAAGGGTGTATGCTTGGCTTTTTTATGGTCAGTAGGAATCCCCAGGGCCTTAATCTTATATTCATGAATAATATCATAAGGTTCTGACAGTACAATTGCTTGTTGACCGTTAGTGATCACATGACCCTCCATCTGTGGCCATTTTATGGTCAGGAATGTCCTGCTGCCCACACACATTACGAAAAAGATGAGGTAATGTGGTCAACCCCTTTAAATATTATGAATCTAAGATACATTCAGACTTTTTGCTTACCAGTAGACACAACTATGATGATTTTTAGGAGCAATTGCTGGTTGATCGGAGCATGTTAGATATAATGGAGGAGAAATGTGTCATATATTTATAGCTGTCAGATAATTTGCCATTCCAAGAATATTGCAGTAGTCTATATTTCTGTTTGGAGAAGTGACCGATTATATAACATTTCATTGTCGAATGCCTATTCTCTAACTCAACAGGAGTCTCTCGAAAATCACATCATTGAAGGATATGTTGTATGATGTTCCATTTTCATGAATACACTGATAGCAGAGGGAATGTCAGTAAAATATATATGAGCCAGTGACCTGAGGATCCAAAGGAAATCCGGAATTTTCAGGATGTGTCATTATATAATGTAATGTAAAGGGCAGGTAATGTACTGGCCATTTTCAGGCATGGACCACTGTTTAGGCCTAAAAGGCACACAACATTAATAACACAAAAACATGGTAATACAACAAGTCATCAGTGCTAAACCGTAGATCAATAGAGACCATGACATTGTAATTCATTTAACAGGCTTATTTTTAGAATTAAACCAAATTGTACTTATTTACCATGAACCAACCAGAATTGTGTAATTTGGGAATTACCATCAGCATCACAACGCTGGTGTCAGGATAAGGGGTAGTGGACCTACAGGTCCACCGCGGACGATGACATAAGCCGACACCTGGGAGCAGAGTCTAAGCTACACCCAGAGTCCGCCAAGCAAAGCGGGTTGGACTTGCTGCAGCGTGGTAGCACCAGGTCGCACCACAGGTGTGACTTTGTCCACAGTGGTGGTCAAAGCGAATTACAGAGTCGTAGAGCAGAATCATAGTCATCGGACAGGCAGTAGGTCAGGACAGGGAGCACAGGGTCCTAGTCAGTAGCAGAGCAGAAGGTCAGGGCAGGCAGCGGAGAAGCGAGGTAAGGAACAGATGAGCACACAGGGCACGGAGTATAGCTTTCTCTGAAACATGAAAGCACAAAGATCCGGCGGGGTGTGCAGGAGGGCTGACTTATCACAGGTTCCGGGAATGGCCAGCACCAATCAATGGTGAGCTGGTCCTTTAAATCTTCGGGAGTCGGGGACGCGCGCCAGACCGCCAGAGGCACAGCAGGAGTGGTGACTAATTTGCATAATTTTTAAACACAATTTTTTTATAAAACCCTAAAGCATACAAAGTTTCAAAGAAGAGCAGATCCTGCCAGAGGGGGCGCACACCAGTATGTCAGTGTGCTTGGTTTACAATCCTTCATCCTTATGGTAGATGTCCTTTATTTCACCTCTGCTCTTGGCTGATAGCAGTTATCATATATATGACTATTTACCTTTTTCTCTCCTTTATTCTAGTGATAATGCAGAGTAACTGTATTTAGTGGATTATTTTAAACCGTTCTATTGCAATGGAGACCCGTTGTTACTGCAGCTATAATTTAATTTGTATATTAAAGGATCACTTTTAATTCTTGAATAAAGCAGCTTGATGCCAGGAAAGTGAGAGACCAAAATAAACTGCTGATGAATACCCAAAGCCGTTCAATTACAAAAGCATATGGACACTGACAGCATCAATTTTTTTTTAATTTTTATTTACAAAACAGAAATCAAGATTTGTAGCTCCAGATTCTAAGTAGTAAGTGTGTAGCACTTGCTAAATGGTGATAAACTGATGCAATTGTCTCTTCCAAAAAAAAAAAATCTGTGATCTGGCTTTGCAGGCTGTTACAGTGTCCCACCCCCCCTGCTTTCTCAGCACTTGTACAGTAAAAAGTGAGCACTTGTGCAGACAGACAGTGTAACAGCCTGTAAAGCCAGATCACAGAGGGGTTAGGGCTGCCCCTAAGGCTCATTAGCCTAATTATAAAAGTTAATTTTCAGACTATTACACTGTCTCACCTTCTCCCCTGCTTCCTCAGTACTTGTGCAGTAAGAAGTGAGCACCTGTGCAGTGAGACAGTGTAACAGCCTGTAAAGTCAAATCACGGAAAGGTTAGGGCTGCCCCTCAGACTCATTAGCCTAATTATAAAAGTTTATTTACAGGCTCTTACACTGTCTCACCTTCCCCCCTGCTTACTCAGCACTTGTGCAGTGAGACAGTGTAACATTCTGTAACGTCAGATCATGGAGGGGTAAGACGTCAGACTCATTAGCATAATTATATAAGTTAATTTCAGAAGAAGGGGGCCAAGTATACCAAAGATTATGAAGATTACCACAGATCTATGAGTAAGTGTCCCTGGCTTATCAAGCTTGATTTTGAAGATAGATTTTCCTTAAAGGGAACCTGTCACCAGGAGACCCATTTTTAGCACTCCCCCAGTCCCCACAGAGCATAGTACATATACAGCGAAATAATTTTTTCATATAAAATAGGTTTTACAGAAAAAAAGATATGTTATATAGTACCTTTCAATGCCATGTGCTGTGTGACTAGGCACTTGTCACCTGGGAGTGGCTGTAAAGGAGCAGCCCCCCACCCTTGGGAAACCGCTCCTCCATGTGTCCTTTTCATATATATGAAAACGCCCATCACTTGGCTTAGCGACGCCCCCTGCTCCTCTATAGCCACTTCCGAGTGATGGGAGTTATTCATACATTGCAAAAGGACACATGGAGGAACAGTTTCCCAAGGGTGGGGGGGCGGTTGCTTCTCTATAGCCACTCCCAGGTGACAAGTGCCTAGTCAAAGAGCACATGGCATTGAAAGGCAATATATAACATAGCTGTTTTACTATTAAACCAATTTTATATACAAAAACTCTTTGGCGGTCTATGTAATATACTCTGTGGGGACTTGGGGAGTGCTAAAAAAGTGGGTCTCCTGGTGACAGGTTCCCTTTAAAGCATACTGCGCCTAAATTTTTAACATATTTCTATTTCCCCCTCTTTATCTCTTATTCTTAGTTGTCTATGAGATGATGCCAGTCGCTGTGATGTCTCCTATAGAGAGCATATGATGCTTTCAATATCAGAAGCCTCAAGAGGATAATGTGGAAGGTTATGGAAAAGTACTTACCTGTACTAATCTAATGTCTCTATGGGATGCATTGTATCTGGCTCTATTGCTGGTGTTAGCCTTTATATGCTGGCGGTACATCCATTACAACTATTAGCAGTTGGAGGTGAGCTGAACACCGAACCCAAACTGCTGGCTGAAGTCCAAGTTCGGGAACCCAAACCCACAATGTTTGGCACTGACCTAACATTGAGCAGGATGGGTCCACTCATCACTAGTGACCGTGTAATCTAGCTATACACATTTGATAAATGACAGCCAAAACCACCCATTTTGATAAGACTTACCAACTAGAGATAGGAGGACCCTATCGGCAAAGTTTATTAGAAAACCGTCCCAACCCTACTCCCCACCGCAATGAACTGTTTAAATGCCGCCGTTAAAGTCGCCAGCAACAGTTAAGTAATCTGGCCCATGCGTGCAAGCTTTTACATTTTTTTCATAATTTTGGGGAGGATCAGCCCTTCCCCAATCATGTCATGGGGATCACCGATCCTCCCGCAAATGGCGTCGTGCCGATGTAATTTTAACAGTCTGTGATTGGTGCCAGTACTAGTTGCAGCTGTTATTGGGGGCGTGGTACTTATATGGGCTCAGTACAAGAACCCATGCCCAAACAGGTTATTCTGTGGCCAAAAAATGTATGTGTTTGGAAACTCCCTTTGAGCGTATGGCTTTGGTAAGGGTTATAACATCTCTTTAAGACCATACTATGGACATATTTCATCAGTGATTGGCTTTTTTATGTTTTGCTGTACAATTACTAGAAATTAAAAGTTTAAAATTAAAAAATAAATAAAAATTAAAATCATTGTGATCCCGTATCCATATAACCAGTTAGGGACAGTTTATTTACCTAAAAAGGAATAAAATATAGGAAATTTTTTGCTCTAATGTGATGTCGTATTATGATGATGGTGGAGATTTGGATATTATTATACAATGTATTATTTTGATGGCAGAGATTTGGATATTATATGATGTATTATTATGACGGCAGAGGTTGGGAATGTTTCATTTCCTGTGGATAACATATGTAGCTGTGTCTCTGTGGTCTCTTTGGGGGGGCATTAATTGCTACATCAAACGTTTCCTTTTTATGTATTATTGATGTAAAAATCCTTTGATGAAAAGAAACCGATGATGGAATTTAATTGTACCATAACCAGTTGTGCAAGAAACAAGGAGCGGAAAGGAAAGATATTCTTGAAAGAGGATATTTAAGGATATTTTACAATTTAAATAGGTCAACAAGTACAAAATACTAAATGATATTTAAATAGTGTTGTAGCTGTTCCCTTGATCAATGCAATTTTGTTAAAATCTTTATTGTCAATCGTAATGACCTCCAGAAGTGTATATATCTTCTGACACAAGATACATAAGAGTATGCATATGAAGGCCTGGAAGAACCTACAGTGAGGTCACAATGGATCTTTTTTACGTTTGTTTGTCATCTGTTCTGAGCGCTTATTAAGAGAAGGGACTGTTGTCCAGTTGTTTCCTGTGGGTTAGTGCAGTATGGGCGAGTAGGCAGGGACAGGGGTTATATGTAGTTCTAGGTCTGCACCTCTTTCTCTACATTGACACAAGGAATTTGCAAAGTTAGTCGAGAGTCAAAAGTCCAAGGATATCATTTTATTTTGGAAACAAAGAAGACAATAAAATATCTGAATACCCCATCAAGTAATGGATAAGGGGTCTTTTCATTTACGCTATATCTGGAACATAGTCCCTATCTTGAAAGTCTTCATACTGATTTCTAACAATTCTGGCATTATTTGATGCAGCAAGCTTTCCACTGGGAAGGTGGCATGCATTATATCAAATAACACCAGAATTGTCTCAGAATTCTATCACTGCAATCTCATATGCAATATCCCTTATGGTTCAAAAATGATCAACACAGAGATTCTCCATAAATTCTCAGAGAAGAGGATCCGCTGCCTGTGAAATAGCAGTGCATCACAGGGAACATTCCTGGTTGTTGTTTCAAATTTCTCTGCTGGGAACTTTTGAACCACAAAGATATTTTAAATTGTATCAGATACAATCACACGTATCTGTTTTAAGAAAGAAAGCAGCAGTTTTATTGTAAATATTGGAAAACTATTTGGAAATAACAGATTTACACTGAGCTGAAATTTAGGGATAAATTTTCAGATGCATTTTACCAATCCGTACCATGGCAATGGGTAGTGTCCATACACACTCTGGAACTTCTTGATAGACTATCTACATTGTAGATTTCCTAGAGTAATAAAGACATTAAAAAAGTTATATTTAAAGGGCATCTACCACCAGAATGAAGGATTGTACACCGAGCACACAGACATTCTGGTGTGTGACCCCTCTGATAGGGTCCTATCTTCTTTGAGCTTCTTAAGCCCTTGTTTCTATGAAAAAAGGTTTAAAAATTATGCAAATTAGCTCTGAGGAGCTCCAAGCTCCATAGATGTCAATGAAGCATGGAACCCCTCAGGATCATTTGCATAATTTGTAAAACTTTTTTCATAAAAACAAGATTCTGCCGGATTCTGCCAGAGAGGGCACACACCAGTATGTCGGTGTGCTTGGTTTACAATTATTTACCCTGGTGGTAGATGTCCTTTAAGAGGGGTATTTATATTAATAGTTTATTGTCATTGGTGTTCCCGCGACCCACGACTTGGGTCACGGGTGCACCCGTGCTCCTTTTTGTGCCCCCCCAGCCCCTGCCGCGGCTCTCACCTATCCTCAATCCAGCGCTGGCTCCGACAGACCGGCCCGCGCGTCCCCGCCTCCTAGGGCACCTGCACGCCTGCTTCCGGAGATTTAAAGGACCAGCACGCTGATAATCAGCTCTGGCTGGCTGCCAATTCTGATCAAGTCTCAGCTAGAGATGAGCGAACACTAAAATGCTCGGGTACTCGTTATTCGAGACGAACTTTTCCCGATGCTCGAGTGCTCGTCTCGAATAACGAACCCCATTGAAGTCAATGGGAGACTCGAGCATTTTTCAAGGGGACCAAGGCTCTGCACAGGGAAGCTTGGCCAAACACCTGGGAACCTCAGAAAAGGATGGAAACACCACGGAAATGGACAGGAAACAGCAGGGGCAGCATGCATGGATGCCTCTGAGGCTGCATAATCGCACCATTATGCCAAAATTATGGGCAACAGCATGGCCATGACAGAGTGACAGAATGAAGCTAGATAGCATCTAAAACATCCAATAATTGACCCTGACACTATAGGGGACGGCATGCAGAGGCAGCGGCAGCAGGCTAGAGAGTGTCATGGCGACATACCCTAAATGGACTCAGGCTTCAAACCAATGGGTAGCAGAGAGGAACCAAAGGAGGTGAGCAAGAAGCGCTCAAATAATATCGGTACATGATAAAAGTTTGCCAGTATATTTTGTGGATTACACAGCAGGGTGGCGACAAAGTTAACATGGAAGCCATGAAAACAACCCAAAATTCTGCCTGACACAGCTCGTTTGATAAGGGGACCATGTATGGAGGCAGTGAACTAGTAGTAGATTAAAGGTGCTGCAGTTAAAACTATGTTAGTTGGATCTTGGCATGGAGCTGGCGCTCCGCTGCCAGGCGAGCTTTCGCCAATCCAAGCCCCTGTCTCTAGGCTACTCCCCAAACAGCACTTCTAAGAACCTTTTGTATAAGATCAAGTGTAGTAGCGTTCTTATAAGTTTAGGATATGCCGGGTGAGGGGAATGTAAACAGATGCGCAAGAAGCGCTGAAATAATATCCCTAAATGGTAAAAGTTTGCAAGTATATTTTGGGGATTACACAGCAGGGTGGCGACAAAGTTAACAACTTTGATGTGGAATGCCCTGTAATAGCTCTTGGGCGGTGTGCCTTTTATCGCCTAGGCTCAGCAGTTTCAGCACCGCCTGCTGTCGCTTAGCGACGGCACTGCTGCTGTACCTAGAGCTACCGACTGATGGCGCCATGCCCACGGATGGTAATTCGGAGGAGGAGGAGGTGGAGGAGGGGTGGGAGGAGGTATAGTAGGCCTTTGAGACCTGGACCGAGGTAGGCCCCGCAATTCTCTGCGTCGGCAGTATATGACCAGCCCCAGGGTCAGACTCGGTCCCAGCCTGCACCAAGTTAAGTGTAGTAGCGTTCTTATAAGTTTGGGATATGGCGGGTGAGGGGAATGTAAACAGATGCGCAAGAAGCGCATGATGCGCATGGAGCTGGCGCTCCGCTGCCAGGCGAGCTTTCGCCAATGCAAGCCCCTGTCTCTAGGCTACTCCCCAAACAGCACTTCTAAGAACCTTTTGTATAAGATCAAGTGTAGTAGCGTTCTTATAAGTTTAGGATATGCCGGGTGAGGGGAATGTAAACAGATGCGCAAGAAGCGCATGATGCGCATGGAGCTGGCGCTCCGCTGCCAGGCGAGCTTTCGCCAATTCAAGCCCCTGTCTCTAGGCTACTCCCCAAACAGCACTTCTAAGAACCTTTTGTATAAGATCAAGTGTAGTAGCGTTCTTATAAGTTTAGGATATGCCGGGTGAGGGGAATGTAAACAGATGCGCAAGAAGCGCATGATGCGCATGGAGCTGGCGCTCCGCTGCCAGGCGAGCTTTCGCCAATTCAAGCCCCTGTCTCTAGGCTACTCCCCAAACAGCACTTCTAAGAACCTTTTGTATAAGATCAAGTGTAGTAGCGTTCTTATAAGTTTAGGATATGCCGGGTGAGGGGAATGTAAACAGATGCGCAAGAAGCGCATGATGCGCATGGAGCTGGCGCTCCGCTGCCAGGCGAGCTTTCGCCAATTCAAGCCCCTGTCTCTAGGCTACTCCCCAAACAGCACTTCTAAGAACCTTTTGTATAAGATCAAGTGTAGTAGCGTTCTTATAAGTTTAGGATATGCCGGGTGAGGGGAATGTAAACAGATGCGCAAGAAGCGCTGAAATAATATCCCTAAATGGTAAAAGTTTGCCAGTATATTTTGTGGATAACACAGCAGGGTGGCGACAAAGTTAACAACTTTGATGTGGAATCCATGAAAACAACCCAAATTTCTGCCTGACACACCTCGTTTGATAAAGGGACGATGTATGGAGGCAGCTATATGGACGACTTTTGGAGGTAGCAATGGAGACAACGTGTGGAGGCTGCTATGGAGACAATTTAATTTGGATAGTGCCTGTATGTGGCAGTCCCAAACATTTTTCAAACCAGAGGAGCAGGTAGGTGGCCCTCCAGTAAAATGGAATAGATTGAGTGCCTGTATGTGGCAGTCCCAAAAATGTTTCAAACCAGAGGAGCAGGTAGGTGGCCCTGCAGTAAAATGGAATAGATTGAGTGCCTGTATGTGGCAGTCCCAAAAATTTTTCAAACCAGAGGAGCAGGTAGGTGGCCCTCCAGTAAAATGGAATAGATTGAGTGCCTGTATGTGGCAGTCCCAAAAATGTTTCAAACCAGAGGAGCAGGTAGGTGGCCCTGCAGTAAAATGGAATAGATTGAGTGCCTGTATGTGGCAGTCCCAAAAATTTTTCAAACCAGAGGAGCAGGTAGGTGGCCCTCCAGTAAAATGGAATAGATTGAGTGCCTGTATGTGGCAGTCCCAAAAATGTTTCAAACCAGAGGAGCAGGTAGGTGGCCCTGCAGTAAAATGGAATAGATTGAGTGCCTGTATGTGGCAGTCCCAAAAATTTTTCAAACCAGAGGAGCAGGTAGGTGGCCCTCCAGTAAAATGGAATAGATTGAGTGCCTGTATGTGGCAGTCCCAAAAATGTTTCAAACCAGAGGAGCAGGTAGGTGGCCCTGCAGTAAAATGGAATAGATTGAGTGCCTGTATGTGGCACTCACAAAAATTGTTTCAAACAGAGGACCGGGTAGGTGGCCCTCCAGAAAAATTAAATGCATGAAGTACTATAGCAAGAGCCAGTGGGCCCTGTCAAAAAATAGCCATTTTCCTCTGCTTTACTGTACAAAGAGGAGGAGAAGGAGGAAAATGAGGAGGAGGAGGAGTGGATCAATTATTCAGGTTGAGCTTCCTTCACCTGGTGGAGATTGGAAATTCTGAGAAATCCAGCCTTTATTCATTTTAATAAGCGTCAGCCTGTCAGCGCTGTCAGTCGACAGGCGTGTACGCTTATCGGTGATGATGCCACCAGCTGCACTGAAAACCCGCTCGGACAAGACGCTAGCGGCAGGGCAGGCAAGAACCTCCAAGGCGTACAGCGCCAGTTCGTGCCACATGTCCAGCTTTGAAACCCAGTAGTTGTAGGGAGCTGTGTGATCATTTAGGACGATGGTATGGTCAGCTACGTACTCCCTCACCATCTTTCTGTAAAGATCAGCCCTACTCTGCCGAGACTGGGGACAGGTGACAGTGTCTTGCTGGGGTGACATAAAGCTGGCAAAAGCCTTGTAAAGCGTACCCTTGCCAGTGCTGGACAAGCTGCCTGCTCGCCTACTCTCCCTCGCTACTTGTCCCGCAGAACTACGCACTCTGCCGCTAGCGCTGTCAGAAGGGAAATACTGTTTCAGCTTGTGCACCAGGGCCTGCTGGTATTCATGCATTCTCACACTCCTTTCCTCTGCAGGGATGAGAGTGGAAAGATTTTGCTTGTACCGTGGGTCCAGGAGAGTGAACACCCAGTAATCGGTGCTGGAATAAATTCTTTGAACGCGAGGGTCACGGGATAGGCAGCCTAGCATGAAATCTGCCATATGCGCCAGAGTACCAACGCGTAAGAATTCACTCCCCTCACTGGCCTGACTGTCCATTTCCTCCTCCTCCAACTCCTCCAACTCCTCTTCTTCTGCCCATACACGCTGAACAGTGAAGGACTCAACAATGGTCCCCTCTTGTGTCTCGCCAACATTCTCCTCCTCTTCCTCCTCATCCTCCTCCACCTCCACCTCCTCCGATATGCGCTGAGAAACAGACCTCAGGGTGCTTTGGCTATCAACAAGGGAATATTCTTCCCCCGTCTCTTGTGACGAGCGCAAAGCTTCCGACTTCATGCTGACCAGAGAGTTTTTCAACAGGCCAAGCAGCGGGATGGTGAGGCTGATGATGGCGGCATCGCCACTGACCATCTGTGTTGACTCCTCAAAGTTACTCAGCACCTGACAGATATCAGACATCCACGTCCACTCCTCATTGTAGACTTGAGGAAGCTGACTGACCTGACTACCAGTTCTGGTGGAAGTTGACATCTGGCAGTCTACAATCGCTCTGCGCTGCTGGTAAACTCTGGATAACATGGTCAGTGTTGAATTCCACCTCGTGGGCACGTCGCACAACAGTCGGTGAGCGGGCAGTTGGAGGCGGCGCTGCGCTGCCCTGAGAGTGGCAGCATCTGGGCTGGACTTCCTGAAATGCGCACAGATGCGGCGCACCTTCGTGAGCAAATCAGACAGATTGGGGTATGTCTTGAGGAAACGCTGCACTATCAGATTTAACACATGGGCCAGGCATGGCACATGTGTCAGTCTGCCGAGTTGCAGAGCCGCCACCAGGTTACGGCCGTTGTCACACACAACCATTCCCGGCTTGAGGTTCAGCGGTGCCAGCCACAGATCAGTCTGCGCCGTGATGCCCTGTAATAGCTCTTGGGCGGTGTGCCTTTTGTCGCCTAGGCTCAGCAGTTTGAGCACCGCCTGCTGTCGCTTAGCGACGGCACTGCTGCTGTGCCTAGAGCTACCGACTGATGGCGCCGTGCCCACGGATGGTAGTTCGGAGGAGGAGGTGGAGGAGGGGTGGGAGGAGGAGGAGGCATAGTAGGCCTGAAACACCTGGACCGAGGTAGGCCCCGCAATCCTCGGCGTCGGCAGTATATGACCAGCCGCAGGGTCAGACTCGGTCCCAGCCTCCACCAAGTTAACCCAATGTGCCGTCAGCGATATATAGTGGCCCTGCCCGGCAGCACTCGTCCACGTGTCCGTGGTCAGGTGGACCTTGTCAGAAACGGCGTTGGTCAGGGCACGGATGATGTTGTCTGACACGTGCTGGTGCAGGGCTGGGACGGCACATCGGGAAAAGTAGTGGCGGCTGGGGACCGAATACCGAGGGGCGGCCGCCGCCATGAGGTTGCGAAAGGCCTCGGTCTCTACTAGCCTATAGGGCAGCATCTCCAGGCTAAGCAATCTGGAGATGTGCACATTAAGGGCTTGGGCGTGCGGGTGGGTTGCACTATATTTGCGTTTCCGCTCCAGCGTCTGGGGTATGGAGAGCTGAACGCTGGTGGATGCTGTGGAGGATCGTGGAGGCGACGATGGGGTTTTTGTGGCAGGGTCCTGGGCAGGGGGCTGACTAGCAGCTGACACAGGGGAAGGAGCAGTGGTGTGCACGGCCGGAGGTGAACGGGCTTGTTGCCACTGAGTGGGGTGCTTAGCATTCATATGCCTGCGCATACTGGTGGTAGTTAAGCTAGTAGTGGTGGAACCCCTGCTGAGCCTGGTTTGGCAAATGTTGCACACCACAGTCCGTCGGTCATCCGGTGTTTCCTTAAAGAACCTCCACACTTCTGAAGATCTAGCCCTCGCCGCAAGAGCCCTCACCACGGGAGCTTCACTAGTTGACAGTGGCGCTGATGCACCAGCTCTGGCCCTGCCTCTCCGTCTGGCCCCACCACTGCCTCTTCCAACCTGTTCAGGTCGAGGACTCTCCTCCGTCTCAGAAGCACTGTGTTCACCCGGCCTCTCAACCCAGCTTGGGTCTGTCACCTCATCATCCTCCGATCCCTCAGTCTGCTCCCCCCTCGGACTTCCTGCCCTGACAACAACTTCCCCACTGTCTGACAACCGTGTCTCCTCATCGTCGGACACCTCTTTACACACTTCCACTACGTCAAGAAGGTCATCATCACCCACAGACTGTGACTGGTGGAAAACCTGGGCATCGGAAAATTGCTCAGCAGCAACCGGACAAGTGGTTTGTGACTGTGGGAAGGGTCCAGAAAACAGTTCCTCAGAGTATGCCGGTTCAAATGCCAAATTTTCCTGGGAGGGGGCAGACTGGGGGGGAGGAGGCTGAGGTGCAGGAGCTGGAGGAGTGGCGATTTCGGTGACATGGGTGGACTGCGTGGAAGACTGACTGGTGGTGGACAAATTGCTCGAAGCATTGTCAGCAATCCACGACATCACCTGTTCGCACTGTTCTGGCCTCAACAGTGCTCTACCACGAGTCCCAGTAACTTCAGACATGAACCTAGGGAGTGTAGCTCTGCGGCGTTCCCCTGCTCCCTCATCAGCAGGTGGTGTCTCACCCCGCCCAGGACCACGGCCTCTGACCCCTGCAGTAGTTGGACGCCCACGTCCCCGCCCTCGTCCTCTACCCCTAGCCCTCGGGTTAAACATTTTTAAAATGAGAGTTATAACTTTATTTTTTTTTTTACTTTTTTTTGTTTTTTTTTGTGTTTTTTTTTTTTTTTTGTGTTTTTTTTTTTTTTGAGTTTTTAAAACCAAACAATGCTATCCTATTGCTATGGCTATTTTCTAGCCAAGTATCAAAGGAAGCACAGTACTATGCCAGATGAGATGACACTGAGTTATTGCCTAATAGAAATCCAACCCCTACTGAATTTTGCCACTTCAGCCTTTGCTATGGATATGTGCGCCACTAAGCGCAGAACACAGCGGTCGCAAGTCCCACTACAAATTGCTCAGAATTGGCAAGTACATGCACTGCAGAAACTACAGTCACCAGCAGATCAACCAGAAATCAAATATATAGAACGCTACTGTAGGCTTCAAGAAGCTGTTTGTATTCTCCTATGGCTATTTTCTAGCCAAGTATCAAAGGAAGCACAGTACTATGCCAGATGAGATGACACTGAGTTATTGCCTAATAGAAATCCAACCCCTACTGAATTTTGCCACTTCAGCCTTTGCTATGGATATGTGCGCCACTAAGCGCAGAACACAGCGGTCGCAAGTCCCACTACAAATTGCTCAGAATTGGCAAGTACATGCACTGCAGAAACTACAGTCACCAGCAGATCAACCAGAAATCAAATATATAGAACGCTACTGTAGGCTTCAAGAAGCTGTTTGTATTCTCCTATGGCTATTTTCTAGCCAAGTATCAAAGGAAGCACAGTACTATGCCAGATGAGATGACACTGAGTTATTGCCTAATAGAAATCCAACCCCTACTGAATTTTGCCACTTCAGCCTTTGCTATGGATATGTGCGCCACTAAGCGCAGAACACAGCGGTCGCAAGTCCCACTACAAATTGCTCAGAATTGGCAAGTACATGCACTGCAGAAACTACAGTCACCAGCAGATCAACCAGAAATCAAATATATAGAACGCTACTGTAGGCTTCAAGAAGCTGTTTGTATTCTCCTATGGCTATTTTCTAGCCAAGTATCAAAGGAAGCACAGTACTATGCCAGATGAGATGACACTGAGTTATTGCCTAATAGAAATCCAACCCCTACTGAATTTTGCCACTTCGGCCTTTGCTATGGATATGTGCGCCACTAAGCGCAGAACACAGCGGTCGCAAGTCCCACTACAAATTGCTCAGAATTGGCAAGTACATGCACTGCAGAAACTACAGTCACCAGCAGATCAACCAGAAATCAAATATATAGAACGCTACTGTAGGCTTCAAGAAGCTGTTTGTATTCTCCTATGGCTATTTTCTAGCCAAGTATCAAAGGAAGCACAGTACTATGCCAGATGAGATGACACTGAGTTATTGCCTAATAGAAATCCAACCCCTACTGAATTTTGCCACTTCAGCCTTTGCTATGGATATGTGCGCCACTAAGCGCAGAACACAGCGGTCGCAAGTCCCACTACAAATTGCTCAGAATTGGCAAGTACATGCACTGCAGAAACTACAGTCACCAGCAGATCAACCAGAAATCAAATATATAGAACGCTACTGTAGGCTTCAAGAAGCTGTTTGTATTCTCCTATGGCTATTTTCTAGCCAAGTATCAAAGGAAGCACAGTACTATGCCAGATGAGATGACACTGAGTTATTGCCTAATAGAAATCCAACCCCTACTGAATTTTGCCACTTCAGCCTTTGCTATGGATATGTGCGCCACTAAGCGCAGAACACAGCGGTCGCAAGTCCCACTACAAATTGCTCAGAATTGGCAAGTACATGCACTGCAGAAACTACAGTCACCAGCAGATCAACCAGAAATCAAATATATAGAACGCTACTGTAGGCTTCAAGAAGCTGTTTGTATTCTCCTATGGCTATTTTCTAGCCAAGTATCAAAGGAAGCACAGTACTATGCCAGATGAGATGACACTGAGTTATTGCCTAATAGAAATCCAACCCCTACTGAATTTTGCCACTTCGGCCTTTGCTATGGATATGTGCGCCACTAAGCGCAGAACACAGCGGTCGCAAGTCCCACTACAAATTGCTCAGAATTGGCAAGTACATGCACTGCAGAAACTACAGTCACCAGCAGATCAACCAGAAATCAAATATATAGAACGCTACTGTAGGCTTCAAGAAGCTGTTTGTATTCTCCTATGGCTATTTTCTAGCCAAGTATCAAAGGAAGCACAGTACTATGCCAGATGAGATGACACTGAGTTATTGCCTAATAGAAATCCAACCCCTACTGAATTTTGCCACTTCAGCCTTTGCTATGGATATGTGCGCCACTAAGCGCAGAACACAGCGGTCGCAAGTCCCACTACAAATTGCTCAGAATTGGCAAGTACATGCACTGCAGAAACTACAGTCACCAGCAGATCAACCAGAAATCAAATATATAGAACGCTACTGTAGGCTTCAAGAAGCTGTTTGTATTCTCCTATGGCTATTTTCTAGCCAAGTATCAAAGGAAGCACAGTACTATGCCAGATGAGATGACACTGAGTTATTGCCTAATAGAAATCCAACCCCTACTGAATTTTGCCACTTCAGCCTTTGCTATGGATATGTGCGCCACTAAGCGCAGAACACAGCGGTCGCAAGTCCCACTACAAATTGCTCAGAATTGGCAAGTACATGCACTGCAGAAACTACAGTCACCAGCAGATCAACCAGAAATCAAATATATAGAACGCTACTGTAGGCTTCAAGAAGCTGTTTGTATTCTCCTATGGCTATTTTCTAGCCAAGTATCAAAGGAAGCACAGTACTATGCCAGATGAGATGACACTGAGTTATTGCCTAATAGAAATCCAACCCCTACTGAATTTTCCCACTTCGGTCTTTGCTATGGATATGTGTGCCACTAAGAGCTAAACACAACGGTAGCAAGTCCCCCTGCTAATTCCTCACAAAATGGTAAAAGATGCAAATTAAAATAAAAAAAGTAGAACGTTATTGTAGCCCTAAGAAGGGCTGTTGGGTTCTTTGAGAATCACTCCTGCCTAACAGTAAGCTAATAGAACACCCTAACGCTTTCCCTGAGCAGCAGCAGCTCTCTCCCTAGCGGCATCCAGAGACAGAATGATCCGAGCAGCGCGGCCAGCGGCTAGTCTATCCCAGGGTCACCTGATCTGGCCAGCCAACCACTGCTATCGACGTGTAAGGGTACCACGTCATGCTGGGTGGAGTGCAGAGTCTCCTGGCTTGTGATTGGCTCTGTTTCTGGCCGCCAAAAAGCAAAACGGCGGGAGCTGCCATTTTCTCGAGCGGGCGAAGTATTCGTCCGAGTAACGAGCAGTTTCGAGTACCCTAATGCTCGACCGAGCATCAAGCTCGGACGAGCATGTTCGCTCATCTCTAGTCTCAGCCTCTTCCTGTCTTTCCTGCAGGATCTTTGTGCCTCATTGCCTTAGAGAAAGCTTTCCTGATGCCCTGTGCGATTATCCTGATTTACCAGACCTCGATTCCGTTCCTGACCTTGCTCCTGTGCTGCCCATCTTAACCTTCCGCTACGTCCCTGACTCTGATCCTGTGCTGCCTGTCTCGACCTCCTGCCTGTTCCCAACTACGATTTTGCCTTACGACTCTGCACTTCGCCTTGGCTCCCACCGCAGACAAAGTCACACCAGTGGAACGACCTGGTGCTACCACGCTGCAGCCGGGTACCACTTAGACTTACATCATCGCCCGTGGTGGTCCAGAGGATCCACTACCACTGATCCTGACATTTATATAAATATACATATATAAACATAAAAATTATAAGACAATATTACAAATAAAAAGTTAAAAACTGGCACCGCCGGTTTTCAACTTTTCATTTCTGAATACTTAGTTGGTGTTACCCCAACATACGAAACGAGTCCACGCTAGGTATGTGGTCATAGTGGTAGTGCATCCACAAATCCCTATTTATTCTTATTATTGTAAATAATATAAAAGGTGAAATAAAAATAAAAAAGATAGATATATAAAATAAAATATAATAAAAATAGATAGATAAATAAATTATACATGTTCCCACTTTCTGGCTGGCATTTCCAAGCAGTTATTGTTTTTTTACTGTGACATATTTCATTCCTAAGTTACAAAGCTGTAAAGTACATTGTAGTACATGGGGGAAGTAGTAAGAGTCTGGCAGGATTCCTGATGAAATTGTGCGCTGAGCATTTAGCATTGTAAAACGGACAATAAACGCCTTACAGCTTGTAATAAATAAAAACACTCGCAGCGGCTTATTGATGGAGCTGAGCAATTTGTAACGTATTGCCCTTGTATATTTTGCTTATTCCTGGCTCTCGCCTCTATTGTGAAGGTTGCCGGACGGTTTATACTGGAAAGTACATTGAACTCCCCCGCGGAGGGCATAAAAATGAACGATTTCTATCATCTAACACTTGTCACACTGTTTGTGCATTATATAATTTTCCATTAACTCCCCAGTATTTCTTTATTAATACATTGACATCAACATTAGATGCTCCGAGCATTTAGCAGCGACCAGAGGGAGATACAGCGCATTGGCAATGCAAGTCATAGGAAGCTTTGTACGAATCCATCTGTGGAGGCGGATGGAAGATTGTCAGTGTATGCGTTAATATTATCCTGCTCAATAATGGGATTTATTACATATTTAACAAATTACTTTACTTAAAAGGTTTGTTAGAACCTTACAAAGAGATAATTAACAGATATAGGGAAAAGAAATGAATATATATATTTATACATATCTGATATATAAAGCTGAGTGTGTGAAAGTTTGCTAATGGAATCTGCGCCATTGCATTTACAATCACCAAAATGCCCCTTGGGAACGTCATAGACTAGGTTTTCGAGACAAAATTCTTTACCCCAATATACACTTATTAATCACCATCTACAGGAGCCATTGTCTGCGAGCTGCTGTGGCAGTTAGCAACCAGTCACAGCTAAGCTTCTAGCAAACCAATCTCAACTCAGTTTCTATTTTGCCACGGGTCATTAATATGAGCTTTAAGCCTCTCTACATCGACATAGGCTAGTGGTGCGCTGGACCAGAGGTAAATATAAGTCATCACATTAGTCATTACATATATTAATATGTAAGTGTCAGCACCCGTCCAGCAAATGTGCAACCACAACCAGACTTGGTGCTAGCTGTCAGACTACGTAAGTGGTGGCGAACATACCCTGCGACGTCCCTGTGGGCTGAGGACCTGCCTAAAGCAGATAAACCACCCTGATAAGGGTGAATCCACTATCAGGAACCTAACTGACGGTCCCTGAGTGACCCTACAACAGGACAGGGGACACTTACTTTGTCTGGCAGCTGCTGGATGGTGGAGCGGACAGGTAGCGGAAATACAGGAATAGGCCAGTGTTCACACTGGTGCACAGAATACAAACAGAGGACTGAGACAGGGACAAAACAATCGATATATACAGGTCTACAGGCAGATAATCACAGGTCAGATACAGATACAGGTACAGGCAGGATATACACAGGTCTGGTCAAGATCAAACGGGTTATATACAGGTCAGGTCAAGATCAAGCAGATATATACAGGTCAGGTACAGATACAGGGCAGGATAAACAGAGACCGGTAAAACTGAGCTCGATACACAGATAGAACAAGACTTAAAATAACCAGCAAGGTATGATGGGAATGGGCAGGCATATAAGGCCGATCCCGGACACGCCTCCAGCAGCACACAGGGGGAACTGTCAATCAGGCTAGTAACCCTTGCTGGGCAGGACAGAAATGCAAGGAGCAGGGTGTGGCTCAGAAAATCCAAACATAAAAATTAAGCCACAGTTCACACACAAATAAACGCCATGTATTCCGCCAACTGCGGATAGAGCGACATTCAGGCACGGACATTATAGTAAGCTAATCAAAATCAGTCAGAGTTGAACTCTCCAAAAACCTACCTTGAAATCCAGGATCCACACCAATCACCAAGGCAGAAGAACAGCTGCATCCACTGTGTGGTGGCTATTCAGGTAAATCCAGTGCAGTTGCCATGAAGGTGAATGGAAGTTGAGAAGTTATGGCTGTGCATACATGTTCCCAGTAATCACTTAAAGGACGTCTCCCCACCAGGATGAAGGATTGTAAACCAAGCACACTGACATACTGGTGTGTGCCCCTCTTGCAGTATCTGCAATTCTTTTAGTTTCTTATAGCCTTTTTTAAAAGAAATAAAGGTTTTTAAAAGTATGCAAATGCGCGTGAGGGGCTCTAGGTGCCATTGACATCTATGGAGCCCCTCAGGTTCATTTGCATACTTTTTAAAACCTTTTTGGGTAAAAATAATGTCCTAAGAAGCTAAAAGAAGAGCAAACTGCCTTTTTTTTAAGTATGAGGGCTTGATTTTTCTCAGATGACCTCACATTTCCTTGTCATTATTTATCTATTTTTGAAAAACAAAGACATTAAAACCTATTGATGGGGAAACTGCTTTCTTGTTTTAGTAATTAAAAATGTCTTCCATTTTTTGGGCCACTTATTGACTAACATTTGATACACACCCTCACCGATTATGAGAATGATTCCTGCAGAGAATGGGGGTTCCGTTTCAGTAAGTGAATGAAGTGCATCCTGTCCCTTTATACAATTCTATTGGAGAACTAGAAATTGCCTGGCACAGCGCTGGCCTATCTCTGCGATTCCAAGAAAGTAGGAGTGCAGGAGGCAGAGGGCTGTGCTCTGCAATTAATAACACTTATATACTATTGAATGGAGCGACAGGACGTATGCTTGACCTGCTCCATTAATTCACTTACTGTGAACTAGATCACCTCTCATCAACTGTGGGTTTCCATTTTCTCGATCAGTGTAGGTTCCAGCAATTGGATCTCTAAAAATCAGATTGTCTTAGCAAAAAAAAAAATTGGTAGAACCTATATAGCAGAGGGAGTTTCTTCCTCAGTCTAACCACTTAGATGCCACTGTTACGATTGACCACGGTTAGCTACTAAAGTCAGAGTGCAGCAGGTGCTCAGATGTGTTCCTGATGCTTATTACAGAGTAAGGCCCCATTCACACAACACAATCATACGTCCCCCATTAAGACAGCTATGGCGTCCAGGCTCGGTACGATAAACACAACGTGTGCTCACCGTTCCGACCAGTGGCCGCAAAAAAGATGCATAAAATAGAGCATGCTCCATCTTCGGCCGCGAGGACAGTCGCTTTGAATTCTTTTCTATGGAGAGGGTAGGGGTCACTACTCTTCCTCTCTAGCGAGCCTCCTGTATGCCTTCCCGGCATTAGTCCATGTGAATGTAGCCTTAGGCCCCATTCAGTAAAATATAGTAATACAAGTCCTGCTCCCAGCACCACAACATATTCTACGATACTTTTATATGTTCAGGCAGTCCCCGGATTACGTACATGATAGGTTCCATAGGTTTGTTCTTAAGTTGAATTTGTATGTAAGTTGGAACTGTATATTTTATAATTGTAACCCCAGCTAAATTTTTTTGGTCTCTGTGACAATTGGATTTTAAAAATGTTGGATTGTCATAGGAACCAGGATTAACAATAAATCTTAATTGCAGACACCTTTAATAACTGTTATAGATGTTTATTGTAGCCTAAGGCTAAAGTACAGTAAATTACCAACATCCGGATAAGTTGGGTGTTCTTAAGTAGGGGGCCGCCTGTACTTTCATTTTAAGGGCCATAGACATGGGGTCACATTTACTAAAGGCCGTGCGTCAGTTTTCTGTTGGACTTTGCACATCCTTTTCAGTGCAAACTGCACAGGTATTTAAGAAGTGTCCGTGCCACATATTTGTGTTGCACGCGACCGTTTTGTGTGGCGGCTACACTAGTCTTCATGCGACACAAATTTCTGCACTGAAGTGGGCGTTCCGGTGCACCGTGCGTCACATTTATTTGCAAAGTCATAGAGAAATGTGTCGCACACCAGATGTTAAAGGTGCACCAAATAAAAGTGGTGCACTCTGTTGGAGTAGTGCAGGGGGCACCAGATTCATGAAGAACGTGCACCAGAAATCCTAAATCTGGCACCCCCTGCACACTACACAGGTCACTGCATATACAGGCAGTCCCCGGGTTACATACAAGATAGGGTCTGTAGGTTTGTTCTTAAGTTGAATTTGTATGTAAGTCGGAACTGTATATTTTATCATTGTAATCCCAGCCAGAACTTTTTTGGTCTATGTGACAATTGGATTTTAAAAATGTTGGGTTGTCATAAGACCAGGATTAACACTAAAGCTTCATTGCAGATGCCATTAATAACTGTTACAGCTGATTATTGTAGCCTAGGACTAAAGTACAATAAATTACCAATATCCAGAGGTCCGTTTGTACCTAGGGGTCGTATGTAAGTCGAGTGTTCTTAAGTAGGGGACCGCCTGTAGTACAGACGGCACTGGTCTTAGTAAATGTGCCCCAGTGTGTAGAGAACATGATCGAGGCACATCTGTACATGGATCACCCGGTGATGCAAGCTTTCTTTACCACTTCCTATCTCAGTATCATCATGAATCAATAGTGAGGGAATATAAAAAGAAAACTATCTATTGTAAGATAAAAATAAAAGGGAAATAACATACGGGCAGTCGAGATGGATCATGTGGTCTTTCCCAGACACCAATCTTCTGTGTTTCTATGAATGTACGATTCTTCTTGATCTTTCTCAGTGGGAAGTTCAGACATATAAATGTGGTAAGATGATTTTTGGATTATATCATCTTATCCAATTTTTCTTTTTTTTAGAGGAAAATGATTTATTTATTTTCAAATGGCTGTAATTGTTTAGGTATGTTATCACAGGCTCGTTCTGCTCGGCAGGAATCTTGGCACTTCACATCCAGATCCAACCCATGGTTTTTATTAGTGAGCTACAGGAATAAAGTTTTCTGAGGCACATCAAGCAAAATGATCATTCCGCCTACAGAAAATGTGTTCACAGTTCTATGAGATTAGAGCAGAGGGTCGACTTATCTCCCAAAATAGTTGCCCCTCTTGTCCATTGGCTGAGTCTTGTACTGCATAATATTGTATCATTTACTGTATTATAATGTTGCAAAAAGAACATTCATGCATTTGATAAAAACAATACAATAACTATAGGAGCCACTACTAGAACATTCACTAGAAACTTTCGAAAATATATGTTTTCAGAGGAAAATGGTTCCTTCTCCACTTACTTTGCCTATTATCATCCTCCCTCCTACCTCCCTTCCTTCCTTCTTTTTTCACTCTATGAAAGGAAACCTACTATCAAAAATTAGGGACAATTACTCTGGCCATTGTAACCTTGGTAATCAACTTGAAATTTTAAATTCTGTAAAAAATGCTGAAGAGAGTTACCAGAGCCCTCCATGTTCTGCCTTTACAGGCTGTTACACTGTGCAGGAGCAGTTCTCCTTTCCAACTGTGGGCTGGAGCTTCCTCTGCTGCTTTGAAATTACATCAGGCAGAGGGAGGGAGTGCTGAGGGGTCAGGGGAAGGGTTTCAGAAGGAGAGAAGTCGTAGATAACGAATATAAGAAGATTATCACAGTCAAGGTGCCTGGATCTAAGAGTAAGTGTCCTAGGTGTATCATGAGGGATTCTAACGGAAGATTTTCTTTAACCCCTTGCCACAAACCGATGTAATAGTATTTCGATGTTCGTCAAAGGGTGTATGGATGAGTCCTCTTCATACAGATCGGGTGTTTGCTGCACAGTGCTGGCCCCGATCACGGGTATTAACTATTTGTATATCGATGGCACATATGTGATCGCCGTTCATTAGCCGTGATAGTTGCTTCTGTGATGTCTTTGGGGAGCGACGATCCATTGCCATGACAGCCTGAAGCCTGTATGAGAATTCAGGCATCAAAATTTCTGGAGATCTTCCCATATACTGCTGCCATATAGTATGACAGTACATGGTAGGATTGATCAGACTCCCTAGGATTAAAATTTAAAAATAACAGTTCAAATCACCCCCCTTTCACATGAACTGATACAAAAATGAAAACAACAAAAATCATCAACGTGTTAGGTATCATCATGTCACAAAGGGCCCGATCTATCAATATGTAAAGATAGTTAATCCCTTAACTGTAAGTAGCCCCCAAATGTACAAATGCTGCTTTTTGTCATTTTACAACTCATAAAAAAGAATTAAATAATTAAGGAGAAGTGTCATCTGGAGCCCAAAGTGGAAGGCAAAAAAACACAACCCACAATAACATGGCACAAAAGTTTTTTTTTTCCCACTAACCTGAAAACAGCAGCGATGAGAGCTGATCATTAGATAAAATCATTTTGTATCCCTCATGTACACACATTGGACTACTGGCTCCTGCAAAGTTTGGTAAAAAGAGAATAAAATCTCAGAAATGGTGTCTAAACTTACAATTGTCAACCCTCAGAATAGTTCTGCTGGATGGCAGGAGCAAGTAGCATATACAATGCAGAAAATAACAAACAAGGGCATGGCAACAAAATGGTTAACAGTATCCATCATAATAATAATAATAATAATAATAATAATTCTTTATTTATATAGCTCCTACAGATTAGGCAGCGCTGCATAGCTCTTGCCAAAACGGTCCCTGTCCCCATGGGGCTCACAATCTATGTTTTGGAGTGTGAAAGGAAACCGGAGGACCGGAGGGCCCGGGAAAAGCGCACGCAAACACCATCTACTTATGTTAGATTTAGGTAATTTGGGCTAATAGAAAGTGGGTGCATAAGCTGTTAGACTAGTTGAGCTTCTTGCCTCAGGCAGCACCACCTAGAGCACAAAGGAGGGATTCAACAGGAGTGCAATTAAGTGCTAGAAAACAGGGCCTGGCACTTAAAAATAGTGTCTCTTAATACCTGAAATTGATATTTTGCTACTTGATGGGGCAGATGGGTTCCCGTTCTATAGCTGGCCTCAGGCAGCAGAGAGTTTAGGTTCACCCCTGTTAATAGCGATAATGGGGCTTGTAAGGAGTTAACCTATTTCAGTATTTTTCTAATGTCTGGCTCTAACCCTTGTCTGTTCTAAATGAAGAGAAATGAGCAGAAATGAATAATGTATCGGCCCATCCGCTGCTGTACGCGGCCTCTTTTAGCTGTAGAGAAGTTTCCTCTAAGCCGTATGTTGCCTTTCCGCCCGGGGCAGACAGGGGGGAGCTTTTCCACCAGCTCCTACAGACACAGCTCCATGTGGCAGAATGAGCCCTGGCTATTTGCCATGGTAGCTTGTCCCTGTGTCTACGCTTCAGGCAATATAGGTGACTTCCATATGTCCCACAAAGTAAAAACCAGGAAAAATACCAGTCAGAGAAAATAATTCCTTATCCTGGTATTTGTTTTACAAGCGTAACCCTTCAGTGTCCGGGAGAAAACATAAGTCTATTCATGTAGATAAATGTAGAAAATATATATAAAAAGCCCAGAACACGTAACTCCACTTAAATTTTTCATTGACTTATTGGTTGGCCACTGTTTTAATAAATTCTACAAAGATAAATTATGATCTTGTTTACATAACTGTTAAGTTACTACACTCACCGGCCACTTCATTAGGTACACCATGCTAGTAACGGGTTGGACCCCCTTTTGCCTTCAGAACTGCCTCAATTCTTCGTGGCATAGATTCAACAAGGTGCTGGAAGCATTCCTCAGAGATTTTGGTCCATATTGACATGATGGCATCACACAGTTGCCGCAGATTTGTCGGCTGCACATCCATGATGCGAATCTCCCGTTCCACCACATCCCAAAGATGCTCTATTGGATTGAGATCTGGTGACTGTGGAGGCCATTTGAGTACAGTGACCTCATTGTCATGTTCAAGAAACCAGTCTGAGATGATTCCAGCTTTATGACATGGCGCATTATCCTGCTGAAAGTAGCCATCAGATGTTACAGGGTACATTGTGCTCATAAAGGGATGGACATGGTCAGCAACAATACTCAGGTAGGCTGTGGCGTTGCAACGATGCTCAATTGGTAGCAAGGGGCCCAAAGAGTGCTAAGAAAATATTCCCCACACCATGACACCACCACCCCCAGCCTGAACCGTTGATACAAGGCAGGATGGATCCATGCTTTCATGTTGTTGACGCCAAATTCTGACCCTACCATCCGAATGTCGCAGCAGAAATCGAGACTCATCAGACCAGGCAACGTTTTTCCAATCTTCTACTGTCCAATTTCGATGAGCTTGTGCAAATTGTAGGCTCGGTTTCCTGTTCTTAGCTGAAAGGAGTGGCACCCGGTGTGGTCTTCTGCTGCTGTAGCCCATCTGCCTTAAAGTTCGACGTACTGTGCGTTCAGAGATGCTCTTCTGCCTACCTTGGTTGTAACGGGTGGCGATTTGAGTCACTGTTGCCTTTCTATCAGCTCGAACCAGTCTGCCCATTCTCCTCTGACCTCTGGCATAAACAAGGCATTTCCGCCCACAGAACTGCCGCTCACTGGATGTTTTTTCTTTTTTGGACCATTCTCTGTAAACCCTAGAGATGGTTGTGCGTGAAAATCCCAGTAGATCAGCAGTTTCTGAAATACTCAGACCAGCCCTTCTGGCACCAACAACCATGCCACGATCAAAGGCACTCAAATCACCTTTCTTCCCCATACTGATGCTCGGTTTGAACTGCAGGAGATTGTCTTGACCATGTCTACATGCCTAAATGCACTGAGTTGCCGCCATGTGATTGGCTGATTAGAAATTAAGTGTTAACGAGCAGTTGGACAGGTGTACCTAGTAAAGTGGGCGGTGAGTGTATATTAAATTATTGCTGTCAGAACTCGCAAATTGTTCTGATGAGATCAGGTTTCAGGCTTCTTGTTGGATAACCACATCCAGTGCTGCCTGTGATTGACAGCTCCATTTCTGATTTAAGTGATGGACAGCTGAGCCAGTCAGTGCTGGAGGTAGTGTCTATTACTGCCTTATATTATGCTCAGCCCCTTCATTTGGTGCTGGTTATTGCAGTCTATCTGTGTATCTAGTGCTCTTGCATTTCTTGCTATTCTGTGTACTGACTTCTGCTTTGCCTACTGACCATTCTATTTGCTATACGAATCTGTACCTTTGCCGCCATCTTGTTTTTGACCCGGTTTGTTTGACTTCGCTTGTCTGTCTGTATCTGTTGTTTGTCCCTCAGTGCCGTTTATCTCCTACTGTGACCCCACCTTCCTGTCTGTCTTGTGTCGGTTTCTGATACCAGTGTGAACACTGACCTATATCAGTATTCCGGTTACCTGTCCGCCCCACCATTCAGCAGCTGCCAGACGAAGTAGGTTTTTCTGTCATCTTGTAGGGTCGCTCAGGGACCGTCCTAATAGTGGGTTATCCTTTTCCAGTGCGGTTTATCTGCTTTAGGCAGGGTCTTAGCCCGCAGGGACATCGCAGGGTGAGTTCGCCACCACCTACCTAGTCTGACAGCTAGCGCCAGGGGCGGACTGGCCATTGTACCCACCGGGAATTTTCCCGGTGGGCCGGTCGGTCCTGGGCCGGTCTGGGGCCGGTCCGGAGCTGGTCCGGGCCGGGCCCGCACTCCCTCCCTACAAATTTTCATTTACTGTATAGTACTTGCATCGTACATTCGTACAATGCAGGTACTAGTAATTTGCTCACAGACGCAACGCAGCACCGCTGCTTCTGCGTCTGTGTGTACACGCAGCTGCACAGGTCGCGCAAATGACATCATTGCGCGACCTGTGTAGCGTGGAGGAGGCTGACACTTACCAGCTGTCAGGTCTCCTCCGTCCGTGTAGCTCCGCGGCTTGGTGTAAGAGGCGCGGAGCAGTGATGTCACTATCCCGCGCCTCTACACCAAGCCGCCGAAGACCGAGGGAAGACGGGAAGAACCCTGCTCCAAAGAGGTGAGTATTATGTTTAGTTTTTTTTTAAGTTATAGAATGGGGACATTATTATATGTCTGGGGCAGGAGAGAGGGGGCATTATTGTATATCAAGGGCTGGCGGGGGGGGGCATTATTGTATATCAAGGGCTGGCAGGGGGGGCATTATTGTATATCAAGGGCTGGCGGGGGGGATTATTGAATATCAAGGGCTGGTGGGGGGGCATTATTTCATATCTAGGGCTGGTGGGGGGGGGCATTATTTCATATCTAGGGCTGGCAGGGGGCATTAATTATATGTCTGCGGCGGGGGGGGGGGGCGTTATTCCATATCTGGGGCTGGCAGGGGGGATTAACTATATGTCTGGGGCGGGGGGGCATTATTCTATATCTGGGGCTGGCAGGGGGGATTAACTATATGTCTGGGGCGGGGGGGCATTATTCTATATCTGGGGCTGGCAGGGGGGCATTAATTATATGTCTGGGGTGGGGGGGGGGGCATTATTCCATATCTGGGGCTGGCAGGGGGGCATTAATTATATGTCTGGGGCGGGCAGGGGGGCATTATTCTATATCTGGGGCGGGGGTGGGCATTAATTATATGTCTGGGGCGGGCATTATTCTATATCTGGGGCTAGCAGGGGGAATTAATTATATGTCTGAGGCGGGGGTCATTATTCTATATCTGGGGCTGGCAGGGGGGCATTAATTATATGTCTGGGGTGGGGGGGGGGCATTTTTCCATATCTGGGGCTGGCAGGGGGGCATTAATTATATGTCTGGGGCGGGAAGGGGGGCATTATTCTATATCTGGGGCGGGGGTGGGCATTAATTATATGTCTGGGGCGGGCATTATTCTATATCTGGGGCTAGCAGGGGGAATTAATTATATGTCTGAGGCGGGGGTCATTATTCTATATCTGGGGTGGGCAGGGGGAATTAATTATATGTCTGGGGCAGGGGGCATTTATTATACGTCTGGGGTAGGGGGCATTAATTCTATGTCTAGGGCAGGGGGCATTATTCTATGTCTGGGGTGCATTATTCTATGTCTGGTGCGGGGGGCCATTGTTCTATATATGGGGCAGGCAGAGGGCATTAATTATATGTCTGGGCTGGGGGGGCATTAATTATATGTCTGGGGTGGGCACGGGGCATTAATTATATGTCTGGGTGCAGAACATAAGACGTCTGTGTGGTAAACTCTGCAGGAATGCTGTGTACCTGGAGGAAGAGACAAGGTGATGGTGGAACTAATGGAGAAGATGAGGAACAATTCCAATCCGAGGAAATGTCACCTGATGTCACTGGATGCAATAGGTGAGGATCTCATGTGTTTTCTGTAGCTGTAAATGATAAAAACTGATTTTTTTCATGTTCGCTTCTGTGTATATATGTAGTATTATAGTTATATTCCTGTACATAGGAGGCAGTATTATAGTAGTTATATTCCTGTACATAGGGGGCAGTATTATAGTAGTTATATTCTTGTACATAGGGGGCAGTATTATAGTAGTTATATTCTTGTACATAGGGGGCAGTATTATAGTAGTTATATTCTTGTACATAGGGGGCAGTATTATAGTAGTTATATTCTTGTACACAGGGGGCAGTATTATAGTAGTTATATTCTTGTACATAGGGGGCAGTATTATAGTAGTTATATTCTTGTACATAGGGGGCAGTATTATAGTAGTTATATTCTTGTACATAGGGGGCAGTATTATAGTAGTTATATTCTTGTACACAGGGGGCAGTATTATAGTAGTTATATTCTTGTACACAGGGGGCAGTATTATAGTAGTTATATTCTTGTACACAGGGGGCAGTATTATAGTAGTTATATTCTTGTACATAGGGGGCAGTATTATAGTAGTTATATTCTTGTACATAGGGGGCAGTATTATAGTAGTTATATTCTTGTACATAGGGGGCAGTATTATAGTAGTTATATTCTTGTACACAGGGGGCAGTATTATAGTAGTTATTTTCTTGCACACAGGGGGCAGTATTATAGTAGTTATATTCTTGTACACAGGGGGCAGTATTATAGTAGTTATATTCTTGTACATAGGGGGTAGTATTATAGTAGTTATATTCTTGTACATAGGGGGCAGTATTATAGTAGTTATATTCTTGTACATAGGGGACAGTATTATAGTAGTTATATTCTTGTACATAGGGGGCAGTATTATAGTAGTTATATTCTTGTACATAGGGGGCAGTATTATAGTAGTTATATTCTTGTACATAGGGGGCAGTATTATAGTAGTTATATTCTTGTACATAGGGGGCAGTATTATAGTAGTTATATTCTTGTACATAGGGGGCAGTATTATAGTAGTTATATTCTTGTACACAGGGGGCAATATTATAGTAGTTATATTCTTGTACATAGGGGACAGTATTATAGTAGTTATATTCTTTTACATAGAGGGCAGTATTATAGTAGTTATAGTTTTGTACATAGGGGGCAGTAGTATAGTAGTTATATTCTTGTACATAGGGGGCAGTATTATAGTAGTTATTCTTGTACATAGGGGACAGTATTATAGTAGTTATATTCTTTTACATAGAGGGCAGTATTATAGTAGTTATAGTTTTGTACATAGGGGGCAGTATTATAGTAGTTATATTCTTGTACATAGGGGGCAGTATTATAGTAGTTATATTCTTGTACATAGGGGGCAGTATTATAGTAGTTATATTCTTATACATAGGGGGCAGTATTATAGTAGTTATATTCTTGTACATAGGGGGCAGTATTATAGTAGTTATATTCTTTTACATAGAGGGCAGTATTATAGTAGTTATAGTTTTGTACATAGGGGGCAGTATTATAGTAGTTATATTCTTGTACATAGAGGGCAGTATTATAGTAGTTATAGTTTTGTACATAGGGGGTAGTATTATAGTAGTTATATTCTTATACATAGGGGACAGTATTATAGTAGTTATATTCTTGTACATAGGGGGCAGTATTATAGTAGTTATATTCTTGTACATAGGGGGCAGTATTATAGTAGTTATATTCTTTTACATAGAGGGCAGTATTATAGTAGTTATAGTTTTGTACATAGGGGGCAGTATTATAGTAGTTATATTCTTGTACATAGGGGGGCAGTATTATAGTAGTTATATTCTTGTACATAGGGGGCATTATTATAGTAGTTATATTCTTATACATAGGGGGCAGTATTATAGTAGTTATATTCTTGTACATAGGGGGCAATTTTTATTGTAAAAAAACCAACAAAAATACAATTAAGCAAAATACAAAATCATAAATACATTCTTCTGTACAATTAGTATTCAAACAAATATAAACTTAAAGTAAATGTAACTTAGAGTCCATAGCTGCTGCTGCTGGAAAGGAAAAAGAAAAATGTAAAATCACTATATACAAATTAAACACCAGATATATTCCTCCATAACTTTCTATTTCTCTGGTCTTTTCTGACTTCCAGTGATTTTATCCACCTTAGCTCAGACAATATTTGGGATACCACAGCCGTGTAGTTATAGTCCTCACTATGCAGGGACACCCGGGTTCTGGCATGCCAGTGGTAATACTTTATTACTGTTATTATGAGATACATGGTTCCCGGATCTATATCACCATCTGGAGATGGGACGCCATAGATGATGTCCGGGTACTGGAGGAATTGCAGCCTCGGGATGTTCAGCAGGTCAGACACTTCCTTCCAGATCTTCCTCCCTCCCCAGCACTCAGAGATGAAATGCTCCATTGTCTCCTCCTGCTGACACCCCAGGGGACACTTCCTATCTGCCACACTCACAAACTTTAGGTTCCCTCTAACAAATAACTTCCCATGTAGTGACAACCAAGAGATATCAAACAACTTGGGGGGAAGTCGCTTCGCATTGAGGAACCTGAGACTCTTCTGTAAGGTGGTGGTCACACAGTCTCTAAGAGCAAGTGGTGAGTGGTAGAAAACCCGACATATCCTAGTATAGAGGTCTCTCCTGGTGTTACTGACAATGTAGGACTTCTCCAGCTTCAACATCCTGACGCACTTCAGACCATATACCAGATACTGGGGGAGGAAGCCAGGAGTCCATCGGCCCCTCTTGAGACTGCCGCCTCGCACCCAAGACTCTGCAAAAGGCAATATCCAGTCCCTGACACTACTTACCCACAGGAGACCATCATTTGAGTCCAGGCAACCGAAATTGACTTTCAGAAACATGGAGTCAAAGAAAACCCTTGGATTTAACATATTCAGTCCACCCTCTCTCCTCTGCAGGTAGGTGATCCCTCTTTTTACTGGGTTCAACCTGTTCCCCCATAAAAGCTGGAAGAACAGGCTAAAGAGCCTAGCGGAGAAAGATTCTGGCAAAGGAAAGACGACAGAGACGTAGAGGAAGACAGGGACCAGGTAACTCTTCATCAGAGTAACCCTTTCTCTATAGGTCAGCCTCCAGTTCTTCCATCGCTGAACCTTTGCATTTCCGGTTTCCAACTTATCCTCCCAATTTAGTTTGGCATTATCTTCCCTCCCGAATTTAACCCCAAGGATCTTAATATGGGTGGAGGCCTTGGCGAACTGTGGTAGATCAAAGCCAGGAGCAGTATCCAATGTCCAGAAAGCCTGACTCTTCTCAAGGTTGACCAGAGACCCGGAGGCCTCTGAGTAACTTCTGATGGCTGCAGATAACATCTCCACCTCACGAGGTTCAGATATCACCACACTCACATCATCCACGTAGGCGACTACCTTCAAAGGCAAGCAATGGGGGACCGGCACCCCCTGAAAATCACACCGCTGCAGTGATCGCAGAAACAAGTCTATGGCAAACACATACAGCAGTGGACTCAGAGGACAACCTTGTCGCACCCCGGCCTCTACTCCGAAAGTGTCCCCTTGCCAACCATTGATCAGAGGAAAGCTCTCAGCCTCTCTATACAAAGTTCTTAGCCAATCTATAAATTGTCCCTGAATACCGTACTTTGACAAAGTGGCCCATAGATACTCGTGATCAACCCTGTCAAAGGCTTTAGCCTGGTCCAGACCTACAACATATCTCCCACACCTCAGAGCTTTAAATCTCTCAAACATCTCTCTTATCGAGATGACTGCTCCAGAGATGTTCCGCCCTCTTACCGTGCCGTACTGAGAGCCTGCCAACAGTGCCGGGGACAAACAGACTAACCTAGAGAATAGAATTTTTGCCAGAATCTTCCTGTCAACATTCAAGAGGGCGATCGGCCTCCAGTTCTTGATGTCACTAGGATCCTTACCTTTGGACAGCAGAATAAGGGAGGACACTCTCATGGATGGAGGCATCAGGTGATTTTCTAGACAATTAGTAAACACATCCACAAGGATCGGGGCTAAGAGGTCTCTGAACTTCTTATAGAATTCAGCTGTAATACCATCAGGACCTGGTGCCTTCTTCAGATGTAACTTATCAATGGCCTCTTTAACCTCCTCCTCTGTTATTCCTGCTGTCAAAGGAGAAAAATCCAAATCTTTAGTGTCAGGGCCCGGAGTTGCCTCCAAGAATTGAGCCATTTTTCCTCTATCCAAAACCTTCTTCTGAAATAACTCAGCATAGTAGGATCTCACCACCCCCAGGATACCCTCCCGAGATTCCTGTAAAATTCCCTGGGAGTCAGTGAGACCCATGATTGATTTCTTGGCCACACGTTCCCGGCAACTCTCATATGGATCAGGCTACGTTTCCATAGTCTCGCTCCACAACCAGGGACATGTAGCGGCTGTACTGATACTGCTTTATTTCAGATTTCAGTCGGTCGATTTTTTGTTTTTCATCCCCACCCGCCGAATAGAGTGACTCCAATTCTTTCCGCAGCTTGAGATACTGGCTGTACTTACTCTTCCCCTTCTTCACTGACAGTCTCTTTAAAAGGGACCGGATCTCCTCCTTGACGTCCTCCCACCAGTCAGATATGTGGTTATAAAAATCCACTCTCTCCATTTCACCCTGTAGAAGAGAATGGACATGTTCCTGGACAAAACCTTCTTCCAAGAGACTAGAGTTAAGTCTCCATAACCCTCTTCCCATATCAGGCCGCTCACTAGCACCTAAGCAAAAAAATAAGGCAAGGTGATCTGAATAGGGAACACACTTTTCGCTCCTCTCTCCTATGACCTCCATAGGACTCACCAGCGCCAAGTCTATCCGGCTAGTTCTTCCAGCACAGGAGTAGGTAAATTTGGATTTCCTACCACCCTGCACAAACACATCCGATAAACCTGACTGCGAGATTATAGCATTCAAGACCTTGGAGTCCCTGGTGAGAGGTCTACCACTGGATCGATCAGTAGATGCTCTGGTGGCATTAAAGTCACCCGTCATGATTACGGGCACAGATGTAAAGAGATAGGGTTTTACCTCATGAAACAGATTTACCCTTTCAGTCACTGTCTGCGGACCATAGATATTAGTAAGTCGGAGCCTCCTACCTCGGATGGTAACCTCCAGCACCAGACATCTTCCCATCAATACCTTGGTAAGTCTATGTATGGTGACATCTTGTGTATTAAATAGTATAGAGACCCCGGCACAAGGCTCCACAGACAGTGACCAGAAGGATGGACCTGAACGCCATTCCCTCTCTGCTTCTCGTAAGAGACTAAGACTATTGAGATGAGTCTCCTGTAGGAAAAAGACATCAGCGTCCAGATATTGGAGATGTTCATACACCGCGTGTCTTTTCTTCCTTGCCCTAATGCTGTTTACATTAGTCGAGATGACTTTAAGGTGAAAATCCGCCATTAGAGCCATAAGAAGGAGCAGAGAGAGTAACCCCATCATCATAAGTCTGAGTCCGAGCCCTCCTGCTGACCACCTGTCTCCATATCGGATTCAGATTCTGGCCCTACTGCCTGAGGTCTCCGTTTGGAAGGGGGATCTGGCTCATCCTCATATTCTGCCACCATTTTCTCAAGTTCCCTCTCTAGTTCTTCCTCTACATCTGACTCTGACAACACACTAAACCTGTTGACAGTCATTGTCACATCTGCCGTTCTGTCCACCTTCATCCTGGATGATTTTTGGACAGTGGTCCACTCACCCTCTGGCTTACGAGTGGATGTATCTTTCTTCCTTCTCTTTGTAGAAGTTGGTGCTGGAGAAGGAATGGGCACTGAGGGTGGTACAACCTGAGGGACAACCTGCTTGTTCCCCTCAATGCTTTGTGGTCGGGAATGGTCTTGTACTGGTATGGTTTTAATCTGAGGCTGGTCTGGTACCGGCGTTGTGTTTATTTGAGGCTGCTCTAGTACTAGTATGGTGTCACTTTCCATCCGCTGAGGTTCTGGCCCAGCTTGAGCTGACCCTGACAAAAAAGCCTCCTCCTCCCCCAGGTCATCTGCCCCTGCCAGTATATCTTCATCAGGGAAGGTCTTGCAGATGTTATGCCAGGCATTAGGACAATCCCTGTGGGCATGTCCCATCTCTCCACACAGATTACAACGGATGTTCTGGCAGTCCGCACTCACATGACCGATGTCCCCACACAGGCTGCACTTTATCATGGTGCAATTACTGGCCACGTGACCGACTCTACCACACTTGAAACATCTGCGGGGCTGACCTGGATAGAAACATACCCCCTTCTCACGGCCTATGAAGAAAGAATTGGGCAGATGTTGGGTTATGTTATGAAACTGGCGTAACCTCACCAGGACCTTCCACCCTCCTGTCCAGATCCCGTCTTCATCCCGGGTCTTAGTGAGCTCTGACATAAGGTCACAGTGCCTCCTGAGCCAGAGCACAATATCCTGCGGGGGCACAGCTTCATTCCAGAAGATAATGGTGACAGTAACCTGGCCAAGTTTAGAGATGGGGATGAAGCTGAATTTATTCCACCCCTCAGCATCCCTATACCTGGAGAAATTTGCCCAAAACCGGTCCAGGTTGCACATCAACTTAAAACTGACATCATATCCCTGGCGATCGGGGAGGTTTATCACTGCCAGGATGTCACTTGGCGAGAAACCAATCTGGTCACATAGCAGAGATCTCACAACAAATCTACGGTCAGGTAGGTCTTCTTTGGCCCCTCTGTGCTTAAATCTTACCACATTCCTCCTCTTAAACGCCTGACCGGTGTAATGTGAGCCGGACGTAAAGGATGGTGCACCCCGGCTCCAGGCATTGCCAGAGGAGGTCTGGTCAGAACCTGTACCACGGTGTGACTGGGGGCGCTGTGGAGGCTGCTGAGCACCTGAACTAGGAGGGTCCACACTAACATCAGGGACTAAAGGGGGGAAGTCCTGAGCATTGGACTGCGCTAAGTCCTCCTCACCATTAGCCTCTATGACTCCAGGCTCCATACACTGCTCTGACTGCTCTACAACAGCATCCCAGACAGATGGTGAAGCCCCTTCTACTGGAAAATTATTACACACTGAAATATCAACATTAGAATCAGCAATAACCACAGACATAGCAGTATCAGAGACAGATATATCAGCAGTATCAGTCACAGAGATATCAGCAGAGTCAGTAACTGGCACAGCAGAGTCCTGATTGTTCTGCTCAGGGGTCACCTGGGAGCTCTGCTGTGCTGCTGCAGTGTTACCTCCTGGATTGTGTCCACAGTCCTTCTGCAAGGAGATGTCATCTGCACCACTAACATCAGGCAAGTGTCCTTGTCCTTGTTGCATGCTGTATGCTGGGACTTGTGGTGCCTGCACTGCACCATTACCATCAAGGAGATGTTCCTGTCCTTGCTGCATGCTGGGTGCTGGAACTTGTGGTGCCACGGATTCACCATTTACATCAACGGGATGGCTGCAATCGTTCTGCAGTTTGCAGGATGCTGGGACTTGTGGTACTTCTGTAAGTGGCTGCTGATTCCTGGCAATGTCTTTCCTGTAGAGATCTCCTTCCTGATAGGGGAAAGTCGCCGGCTGCAGTACCGGTTTTGCATGCTGGACGCCATTAGCGCAGGTCTCCGGTACAGGATATAATGATCCTCTATCATGTCTTTGAGCCTGGAATCGCTCCTGGTTCCTGTACGTCTCAGCGAGAGGTCCCATTTGCTCCAGTACGGCCTCCGTCTTGGCGATGTTGTCAGCAAGTTCTTTGGCCAATGAAGCCAGTTTTTTGTCTAACAGCTCGTGTCTTTCGGGGTTCGCGGTTTTCATTTTATATGCGCAGTCTATTTTTTTCTGTAGCAGCAGTTTCTGGTCTTTTAGCTTTTCCAGTGTTTTTACGAGTGCTGGGATCTTATCAGCGAGCTGGAGCTCAGGTGCACGCTCAGCCACAGGACTGGGAGAGACTGCAGGTGCATGCTCAGCCGCAGGACTGGGAGAGGCTGCATGTTGTACTCTGCTGGGTCCGGGCCTCTGTGGCGCTGGCGGGCTCTGGCGCGCTGCGGCTGTCACTACTGGGGGGTGACAATGTCCATCATGGGGACTGGGTCCCACTTTCCTGCCTGTGACAGCGCTGGTAGCAGCTTGAGGCCTCCCTGCTGGTCTCACCTCGGCCTCCACAGATCTTACAGTCCTGTTTCCTCCACTCCCAGACCTGGTTCTCTCAGTCCGGATCAGGACAGGCTTCTGCAGGTTCTCCAGGATGGTCTGGCGCTCCAGAGATGTACTCCTGTGCCTGGATGATGGAGGTGTAGAGGGCACAGCTGAGGCCTGTGATGGCGGCTGCCTCTGCTCCTGCACACCTTTCCCCAGCGGATTTCCCAACACTCTGCTCTCACTCACAGGTTCCAGCTTCACATTCACACTGGCAGATGGATTCACCATAGAGGTACTTACTGCTGCTACTGCTGCTTTCTTCACCGCATTCATGTTCTTCTCTTCACAAACTCTGACTACACCAGAACTGCTGACACTCTGCACAGAACTCACTGCACTGGTCACTTTAGGATTTTCATCCATGGGATTTGGTGGCTGAGAATTATTTCCCAGAGAAGGCCTGGAAGCCTGGGCCTTGCATGGGGAACTTCCCCACCCAGGGTGGCCCCGCCCTGGGCTAGCTCCAGACATGAGGAGACCTCAGGAGCTCACACTGCACACAACCTCTCAGCAAGGGGGCAGTATTATAGTAGTTATATTCTTGTACATAAGGGGCAGTATTATAGTAGTTATATTCTTGTACATAGGGGGCAGTATTATAGTAATTATATTCTTGTACATAGGGGCAGTATTATAGTAGTTATATTCTTATACATAGGGGGCAGTATTATAGTAGTTATATTCTTGTACATAGGGGACAGTATTATAGTAGTTATATTCCTGTACATAGGGGGCAGTATTATAGTAGTTATATTCCTGTACATAGGGGGCAGTATTATAGTAGTTATATTCTTGTACATAGGGGGCAGTATTATAGTAGTTATATTCTTGTACATAGGGGCAGTATTATAGTAGTTATATTCCTGTACATAGGGGGCAGTATTATAGTAGTTATATCCCTGTACATAGAGGGCAGTATTATAGTAGTTATATTCTTGTACATAGAGGACAGTATTATAGTAGTTATATTCCTGTACATAGGGGGCAGTATTATAGTAGTTATATTCTTGTACATAGAGAACAGTATTATAGTAGTTATATTCCTGTACATAGGGGGCAGTATTATAGTAGTTATAGTCTTGTACATAGGGGGCAGTATTATAGTACTTATATTCTTGTACATAGGGGGCAGTATTATAGTAGTTATATTCCTGTACATAGGGGGCAGTATTATAGTACTTATATTCTTGTACATAGGGGGCAGTATTATAGTAGTTATATTCTTGTACATAGAGGGCAGTATTATAGTAGTTATAGTCTTGTACATAGGGGGCAGTATTATAGTACTTATATTCTTGTACATAGGGGGCAGTATTATAGTAGTTATATTCTTGTACATAGGGGGCAGTATTATAGTAGTTATATTCTTGTATATAGGGGGCAGTATTATAGTAGTTATATTCTTGTACACAGCGGGCAGTATCATAGTAGTTGGGTTGTATGTGGGAGAAGGTATTGTAGTAGTTTTATTTTGAATATGTTATTCTAAATGTGTTATTGTAGCATTATTCCTGTACATAGGAGGCAGCATATATTCTCTCTCTGAATTGTACATGTATGGCACAGGGGAAGGGTATTTAAGGCTTACCGGGTTGTGTGTTTGCAACATTCTTTGCACATTAGATTCACTTAATGCAAAACAAGAACATCTTTTGCTAGTAAGGCCATCTACCAACAATTTGTCTGTTATAACTCCACCCACATAATCTTACCACACCCACTTGTTTTTACTCCGCCCATAAAATGGGGCCACTTTTGTAGTTTTTCCCAGGGCCATTTTAAATTCCCAGTCCGCCCCTGGCTAGCGCCAAGCCTGGTTGTGGTTGCGCGGTTGCTGGACAGGTACTGACAATTGCCTCTAAAGAGGAGCTATCACATATGGACACATAGGGGGAGATTTATCAGAAGTGCCTGAGAGCTGAACTGTTCTAGTTGCCCATAGCAGCCAATCAGAACGCAGCTTTCATTTTATAAACAGCTGTGGGAAATTAAAAGCTCAGCTCTGATTGGTTGTTGTGTAACGATTACAACAGTTGTGCTTTCAGACACTTACAATAAATTAGAGAAAAGAAAGAGAAAAATGCTTTCTTCAGCTCACCTCATCGATGTCCTGTAAAGCCGGAGTATCTGAGCCGGGGTCAGTAGATGTAGGGGAGAGACATAAAGGTATCCAGCACTCGACCATATCCATATAGTAAAGGTTTAAAAAATAAAAAACTTTATTTCATAGTATGAGAAACACGATGTAGTTGCCATGACAAAAAGATCACAGAAAAAACTGACACGTTTCTGGTCTGAACGACCCTTAATCGTAGTAATTAAGTCCAAAAAGGTGAACAAACGCGGCACATCCTAAAAACAATGTTATTCTTTATTCGGGTTCCATTAAAACATCAAGGGTGGTAGAGATATTGGAGCTAATGATATTCCCGTCCGCAGGCCTAGCGGATCACGTGACTGCACTCCCACACGTGCAAGCCATACATGTTTGGATCTACCTCCCAGTGTGGAAATTCCCAAGAAGCGTGACGAGTGGGGTGAGCTGCACAAAAACTTTTTTTTCTATTTGCGTAGTAATTAAGGGTCGTTCAGACCTGAAACGCGTCAGTTTTTTCTGTGATTTTTTTGTCATGGCATTTACATTTTGTTTTTCATACTATGAAATAAAGTTTTTTTGTTTTTTAAACCTTTACTATATGGATTTGGTCGAGTGCTGGATACCTCTCTATGTCTCTCTCCTACTTACAATAAATCTCCCCCATAAAGTATCTATTGAGTTTTAGACAATGCCGAAAAAGCTAGTAAAAGATGAACCCATCAGTCAGAAGACTGGCATGTGGGTCAAACCTGAAACACACCAAAACCAACCGCATGTATACCAACAACCATAATAAATAACCTAGAAAATGATTGAAAACTAGACCAACTCTAAAGGTAGGGCTACTGGGAAAATCACTAAGGCTCTATTCACACAATGTAGTTCAATCGGAACAGGAAAGGGTTTTTCCGAATCACATATGAATTTCAACTAAACACGGTCGATAGAAAAAATCATCATGTGATTTGCATGTAAATAATGCAAGAACTACAAGCTACAAGCTAAGTTCTGTATCAGGGAAGGAAGGCACAGCAGATTTAGTGTGTTGTGGAAAAGCAGAGATGCAGGAGAGCTAACTGTCATTGTGTGTAATATGCATCTCATGGATCTCATCATCTCATCTCTGATCTGTCCCATCTCTCTTTCTATGTGTCAGATACTAGTACAATGTTCAGAAACTAAATAAATGTGTATATAAACCTGTACCCTGATAATCTAAGCACATTGTCGGCACACAGCACTAGATGGATCATGATGAAGCTTAGAGAGTCCCCCCCCCCACACACACACTCTGGAATTTTAAAGTGTCCATCACTGATTGATAGGAGCTCAAACAGCAATAAAACTGAGTAAATTTGTGAAGTAAAGGGTTAAAAATGATCTTTATTTTGGTAACATCACTAGGGGGTTGAGATTTGAGAATTTTCTTTCATGGGAAAACCCCTTTCAGGTTGACACTAACTCTCACCAAAAGTCTAACCCTTACTCTTATAAAATAATTCATAAAAATGAAGTAAGGAAGTCTTTATAAAAAAAAAATCAGTGTTTTAGAGGATTAGAGGGTTTATGTAACAATTTCCAAGACAATTGGATTAACAGGGGTTCATCTGAAGTGAATCAGAAAAAATTGTATCGATAGATTTTCAAGCCAGTCTATGAATCGCCGAATACATTTGCTTATCTCTAAAATGGATCATTTAAAGGTATATGCAGATTTTTTTTTTTTTAAGTTGGCTCTTAGTGTAGATATACACTATGGGGGCACATTTACTTACCCGGTCCTGTCGTGATCCCGCGGTTCGTTGTCCGACGAAGATTCGGGTCTTCACTAAGATCGTGCTCCCGAGTTCCTGCATCCGTCGCTTCTGCGCCGAGGTCCGCCAGAGTTCACCTGCTTCTTCCTGGTGCATTTAAGTGCGTGATCATGTGACACAATTCCTTTTTTAAATTTCGCGTTTTTTCCGTCAGGTTGTCCGACGGCCACGCCCCCCAATTTCTGTCGCATGCAAGCCGGCGCCAATGCGCCACGATCCGATCACGTGCGCAAAAAACTTGGGGCAATTCAGCGCAAAACGGAAATATTCGGGAAACCCAACAAAAGTGCGCCGTTCGGACCCTGGTTTGAAATTTTGCCTTACAACACCCCGGAGCTTGAGATGCCTCAAATTGTATGTTCTCACGTGGATTTTCCAATGGGTACAAAAGCTTCCCCCAACCAACAAAAACCTCTTGTTGTCCCTACTAAATTACTCCATAAGGGTATATTCATACAAGTTAGATGATCTTGATGATCCCAAACCTCACATTTCCGTACATATTTTCTCATATATAGCTAATGGGAAAATGCGTGTACTTTAAAGGGATTGTACAGATTGTACATCATGTTATGTGGAATACTGGGATGCTGTTCCATTAAAGTGAATGTGACTGGTCTACAATACCACATATAAACCACACATTCAGGTGTGGACTATCCCTTTAAGGTTTTATGCAGTTCTCAATGTATATGAGGTGATGTATGTGATATCAGAACCGGGTTAAAGGTGCTGGGAATGTATAATTGAAAAAAAAAAAAAGTAATCAATTACTCTGATACAATTTACAATGATCACAGAATGCGGAACATGGGATGAATGCAACCGCAGCCACAATAGATTTCAAGGACAAGTCAGGTGATGATAAGCAGATGAGATTTTCTTCAAAGAATTGGCAGAGTACAGAAGATGTGGAGGGGAAGGATTCTGGAGGGAGTATACATTGTTGATAAGGATGTCATCAGCCTCGCCAGGGTGAGCCCGGGATGTTCTGCCTGAATTCAGATACCTCTGGATGTAATAACCGCAGTATATCACAATCCCTACTCCATGTACAGTGTTACAGGAAAAAGCAAAACAACTACTACACAGAAAAAAAGTAAAGATATAAAAGAATAAATGCTAAGTCATAAAGAATATTTTCCCGTACATCTCTATATCATTCTGCTCAGCTCCTCCTCTTGTAATGTTACAGGTTCTCTATGAATATTAGAAAATACTATTTGGAAATATTTCTAAGGCTACATTCACACGATGTGAGTCTGCCGTACTGTAGCACAGCGGGCACCGAGGAGAGGAGGAGGAGGGGGTGAGCACCCCGCCCCCCTCCATAGCGATACATGGCTTGGCGCCGAATTCTGGGGTAAGATAGAACATGTCCTATCTTTCTCCTGGCTACGGAACGGTACGGTGCCGCAAATGCGTTTTTTCAAGAATTTTACCAAAATTGGAATTTTTTTCCAGCTTCCCAGCACACAGCATGGAATAATAAATAATTTAAAATATTGGGGGTCATTTACTTACCCGGTCCTGTCGCGATCCAGCTGCACGTTCTCCGACGAGGATTCGGGTCTTCAGGCGATTCATTGAGGTCGTGTGCCCGATGTCAACGAGTTGTATCTGATGCGCCAAGGTCCGCCGCAGTTCACCAACCTATTCCTGGTACATGTGAGTGATTGATTTTGCAACACAATTCGCTTTTTAAATTCCACTGTTTTTCCGAATCCGTCGGTTTTTCCGACGGCCACGCCCCCGATCTCTGTCGCGTGAAAGCTGGCACGTGCGCCAAAATCCCGGCGGAATTCGACGCAAAATGGAAACAGTCAGGAAACCCGATTAAAGTGCGGCCGCTGAGCCCTTAGTAAATGAGCCCCATTGTGTACTGAGATGAAAAAATTGGCGCTCACCAAAACGCAGGGTCGCATTGCCGCTTTTTATTCCAGGGTTCTGGACAAATTCAGGGTAGGGAAGTGATGCCGAGGTGCTTAGTGATACAGGCAGTCCCCGGGTTGCATACAAGATTCTGTAGGTTTGTTCTTAAGTTGAATTTGTATGTAAGTTGGAACTGTATGGTCTATAGTTGTAACCCCAGTTAGAATTTTTTTTGGTTCCTGTGACAATTGGATTTTAAAAATGTTGGATTGTCATAAGCTGATTTTTGTAGCCCAGGGCTAAAGTACAATAAATTACCATCATCCAGAGGTCTGTTGGGGTAGTCTAGGGGTAGTCTGTAAGTTGGGTGTTCTTAAGTAGGGAACCGCCTGTACATGCAACGGCCGTCACTCATATTACTAAGCACCTCTGCTTCACTCCCCTACCCTGAATTTGTCTAGAAACCTGGAATATAAAGTGACAATGCGACCCTGCGCTTTACCATTTCTTCATCTCTCTACACATATTGAAGTTGGATCTTTCTATGCTTTAAATAGAGGATCTCCATAGCAGACTGCATATGCACTATTCCTATGTATAGTAACTGCATAGCTTTCAGGAGGTGACCCCCATTTGGCGATATATTGTGAATCTGTAACAGAAGTAGCCATCTTGCTGGGGCTTATTCACTAAGGGTCCGCGACTGCACTTTTGACGTTTTTTCCGACGTTTTTGTGATTTGCGCCGCTGTGACAGGTATTCAACTAGAGAATGTGTGGCACGTGATCGGATTGTGGCACAGCTTCGCTGGCTTTCATTCGATTCATCCGAATCCGTCGGCCACGCCCCCCGATTTCTGTCTTGTGAAAGCCGGGGCCGATGCGCCAAAATCCGATCGCATGTGCCAAAATCCCGGGGCAATCTGTCGCAAATCGGAAATCGTCGGGAAACCCGACGAAGGTGCGCGATTCAGACCCGTAGTAAATTAGCCCCAATATCTTTTACTTGTGAATAATAAATAAAGTAAAATTTTCTTATGCAGAAAATATAAAAAAGTTATAGATTTTTGAAGGTGGAGAGCGAAAAATTATCAAAAAAATGCTGCGTCCTTAAGAGGTTAACCAGAGTAACATAGGTCACTTTAAACAATGGGTTTTCTCCTGTAAATCTCCAATTCGCCTGGGCAATAATAGGGACTCGTTCAGCTGCTAAAATGAAGCATGTCCGCCTATAATCCTTAAACACAGATAAAGTGACTGAATCTCCCATTATTCCTTCCTTGACTTTTTTATGTTATTCCGTTCTTTAGAAAACTATTGCCCTTGAGCCCAAGGGAATCACATAATATAAGAGAGAATAACAGCTAATGGCGGCGCTTCCCATTGTACCCGAGTGTTTGATATAAATAAAAAGTAATGAGTTCTTGTCCTAATACAGTGAACGCATCCGCCAAAGCTTCCAAACGCCGGAGCAATTTATCTGTCCATGCACTTAGTATGCAAGACGCCGAATAATTGTAGATTGAAAACATCCCTTTTTACATCAACTATTCACAGACCTGAAAAGCCGCCGTAAGCCCAACGCTACAATTTGCTCTCCTTGAGTCTTCTATTAAAAGTGACTGACGATTACACTTAGCATCTTTTAAGGGTCATTCATGTGAACTTGGAGATGTTCATAGTTCCTGCTTTATGATTGAACGCATAGATATCTTTACAGCAGTCATTTTAAGGGAATATGTGGATGTTTTTCTCCATATAGGCATTTGCGAAGCAGTTTAATCAGAAAATGTCTATTTAGGATAAACCATCAGTCGTTACTCAGTGTCGTCGGTCTACTCAGACATAGTCAATCTCAACATCTCCAGAACTGGTCATTTTCTGATGGCTGCTTTCTTTTGATAATATTGAATACTTGTCATTTTGCTTGCGGATGCTGTCGCACCTAAAAATAGATGTAGATGAGCTGTAATACCAGTATGACCTAGGGACCGATGCTGCACTGTTTTCAGAAGAAGGCAATAGTGTTTTGATAAAGGTTCTTCTGGCCCTCCACTCATAGGTCATTATTATGTGATCATCAGATCCTACACCAGATGCTATATCTGCCCCAAGGGCAGGGTCAGCTCCAGGTCTCAGCAGGCCCCTGGGCGACAGAGCCTCAATGGGCCCCTTTGCAGTGAACTCACATGGTGGCCTAAAAAATTCAGAAACTAAAACAGTCTCCGGTTCCCTAAAATATTCCCTAGTTTACCATACCAATCAGTTCGCTCATGGTTATTTTATACACAGCCCAAAACCAAACAAGGCTTTAAAATTTGTGTCCAAACTCAAATTTTGGAGAGTGCGCTCATCACTAGTTGCTACTATAAAGTGGATGGATGGGCCTTCTATTGCAGTTTGCGTTCACTGATGACCAGTCTTAGGTCCAAGGGCTTGAAAAACGAAGGCATTTATTGTGTAAGTACAAAAAGCCAAACTTTGAAACCTCCAATTCTTTTGTGCAACAATGTGGATTTATATAATGGACAACTGCCTCAATCAATGGTGGATCCAATGTAACATACTCTAGGCCCTGTACTGTTCACAAAGCTTGCAGGTATCTTCCAGGGGTTATAGACTCAAGCCATATGTTGTCTCAATGTCATGGAACTTCCACACTAGTTGTGAATTGAGAACTATGTAACAACTTAGCTTTGTTGCCTCCTTGTGAGTAAAGATCTCTACTTGGATCTGACTTTATCTACATCAATGGGGCAAAAGATCTGATTTTAATGCTTTGTTCTCTATTTCTCTTGCATACATAATGTCTAATTAACATTACATATGTGTGGCTATTTATGGACACATTGGGGACATGTATTATCGTATCTGCAACTAAAAAATGCTGGGATCTTGCTGGGCCTAACTTTTCCACATTATCCGTCACATTTATGTGTATTTTGTCTGCATTTTTAGGCGCAATTTTTGGCACACTATAGACCATGAAAAAAATGGTCAGAGCAAAATTAAGGCGCAGTCCATGTAAGCTTTTGCCGTACATCTCATTGATATCGGCATTTTTATGGTGCACGACTGATTATTACCGTCTACCCATTATTTACTTACAGCCGTGCGCCACTTTAAAACATTGGGCTGTGTTTTCCAGAGACTGATTTCTGATGCCGACAGTCGTGCTAGCTCCATCATATCTCCACACTGTATCCCTAAAAATACCACAGTCATTTACAGTAAAATGCCATCTGAATAACACAATGCTTACATACAGAAACCCCAAATTATTATTAGGCAGAACAAATTACCAAGCACATATGTGTAAGTTATTCATATATGTATTGTGTTTTAACATTAATAATAAGGATTAACAATGTAAAACACATGTTCCTACTAATATAACACATATACATTTAATGATGCATTTAAAAACATGGTAGAAATGCATCATGTGACCACAGCCCCCATTGTCTTTATACTGGCCTTTCTCCACAGTCCATATACAAGACCCTCTTCACCCCTCACAGTCAATATACAGACCCCCCCATCACCCTCACAGTTGATATACTGGCCCCCTACTTCCCCCCGCAGTCAATATACAACCCCCTATCACCTCTCACAGTTAATATACAGGCCCCCACTCTCGCCCCTTCCCCACAGTCGATACACAGGCCAAAACATCACCCACCACACAGTCGCTATATAGGCTCCCCATCACTACCCTCAGTCAATATCACCCCCATAGTTAATATATAGATCCGAAAGGAGGTAGGAGATGAGTGTTTTACGGCACTGGAAGACTCCTCAAGAAGTTTAAAAGTTTCTATTTATTTATAAAAGACTTCACTCTTTAAAACAAAGAGTTTATAAAAAAATAAAATAAATAAATCAGAACAACCAAGTGCTTGGACCAAGTGCTTCGTCTGGTTCGATGTGAAGAAATTTGTGTCACAAGATGAATAGTGCAGCCACGCCACAAAACGGTTCCATGCGACAAAAAGTGTTGCGGACCCTTCTTAAATACCTGTGCAAGCAGTTTGCACTAGAAAGAACGGGCAAAGTCAGACAGAAAACTGACACACAGAGCTTAGTAAATGTGCCCCATAAATTTTATGAAGTGGCCATGAGCTGCTTGTGGCTTTCCGGTGGCAAAACTTTCTCTCATACCATCTCATTCCTTTCTGTCCATATACAATTTCTCCATCTTTGAAGACGTTTCTACTATAAATGTCGCGTAGGTGTCTGTCCACGATGTGCCTTATTTATCCGTAGCGTGTTTACACTGCAGACATAAATGATATTGGCAGACATGACACATCATAAATGACACGCCGGCTTAGAAAACGTGAAAAACTTCAATTACAGAAAAGGGTAGGGAATAGGATGAATCTGAATTTGAGCCAAACTCTTTAGCACATCTGTAGCCAGGCTGCATTTCAGCTGTGGTTACCAGATGGCCTGGAAAGAAAACATATGTTTGCACAGCATATTTCTGTATTTTATTGCTTAATGTCATTCTGGAATTCAGGAAAAGCCGGACATTCTGTGCCAAATCAAGCAGGTGTTAATCATAAGTGGGTTGAGCACCATGTCACTAATGTATAAAATTACAATGTTTTACTATTCCTAATTAAGAGAGTAAAATATATGGCTCCGCCGTCCATCCTATGGAAATAATAATGGCCAAAACTCATCATCGCTGTAATCACGTCTGTTGGACTGCGCAGAATGAGAGATGGACGCCTGTCAGGTTCGCCCCCGCTGAGAATCGAACATCAGGGAGAGCCTACAGGAATGGGCCATCTAGCTGGCAATGGGACAAATTAGGTTAGTGCATAGGGTGCGGTGCCAGAGGTAGATCTATTAAATACCAGATCCACTAATCGCTGCTTTTATGTGTGATAATCGACATAACAGCTTGCTACAGTTTTATGTTGATAAATATTTAAATGGGCATAAAGGACGCCTTCCCAAATGTACCATCACAGATCACAGCGAGAACAGTCTGATACAGGTGTCTAGCGAGGCATGTAAGGGAAGCAACGGAGATTTCTACTATAGTAATAATAACTTTATTCATATAGCGCACACAGATTACACAGCGCTGCACAGAGCTCGCCAAATCAGTCCCAGTCCCCAATGGGGCTCACAATCTAATCAACCTTCCAGTATGATTTCAGAGTAAGGGAGGAAACCAGAGGACTCGGAGGAAGCCCGGTGAAAATCAAATAAAATAGCTGGAATCTCATGCTTGATACATGTTGTCTCAGATATGTGTAAAGACAGCAGAGTTCTCCAATGCCAGTAGAGAATATGGGCTCTTACTGTCCAGTGGCGTCACATACAATCAACATAAACAATCTAATGAAGAGGGTAGCACACCCTCGAAAAGCGTTTGATTTTTTGGTCGACTACACCCTACATAGATGCATACCGATGACCTGAGCATTCCAGATCTAGGACCTTCTGACGAAGCTGCAGGGTGAAACGCATTTCAAGGTTGTTTTGTCCTCAGCTCGTTCCATCATACTGACACCATGACCCCTTACTTTAAATTTTACTCAGTTTATTGCTGTTTTAGCTCCTATTACTCATGGATGGTCAGTGTAAGATTCCAGAGTGTGGGCTGGGACTCTCTAAACAGATACTTAATGATTCCTCTGTGCTATGAGATGCTGTGTTCTGACAATCAGGGTCCAGGTTTGTATACACTTTCATGCAGCTTCTGGACATTCACAAGTATCTCACACATAGAAAGAGAGATGAGACAGATCAGAGATGATGAGATCCATGAGATGCATATAACATTCTTAGCTCTGCTACATATCAGCTACACACACACACGGTTAGATCTGATGTGACTTCCTCCCTCTCCCCTGGATAAAGATCTTATCTGTCTGTAGCTTGTAGATTTACTCTCTTTACGATGTTTGCCGGCAGGAAGTCAGTGTGTGTGTGAGCTCATACTGGAATGCATCCTGGGGGCTGGTAGCAGAGAACAGCTCAGTGCAGTGTTAGACAGGAGAACAATATGTCCTCCCGACCCTAAAGTCAGAAGATCCAGGGTCGGCTCAGAGGCAACCAAAATTGTATACACCAGGACTGATAGAGACAGGTTGGACTTATATCTGTGAAATGCTGTATTCTTGCTAATGTGTTATTTTGTTATCCTGAGTATATTTAAGAAACTTGTCTTCGTGGGAATACCCCTATGACATCTGTACAGGTAAGAGATTAAAGTTTTATTTTTCAGCTACACCTAACAATGTGCTGAAGATGTGAATGTGCATATACGTATGTTGACCCCACTCATTTTCAGAGCAAAAAGGGTCTGCAGACTCTCTGGAGAAGGAATTTATAAAGAGATCCATTCACTTTTATGGGGGTTTGAGCAGGAAAACAAAAACTAGTTGGTCAGATCTAAATTTATTAGGGAATCTTACTACAGAAATTTTAATAATCACACAAATATCTGCGCACAACGTTTATTTGCATAAATGTGATATGTGCGGGATTTACATCCTAGATAGATCCCTCTTCATTTGCCCTATTGCATATACATGAGCTTCACTCTGCGTTTGCTCTAGGATTAGTTTAGGCTAGAAGAAGGACATTTCATTTTGTTCATTAAGTCCGGATGTAATTTAATTATCATAATATCATAAATATAAATGCAAACACGCTACAGAAAAGAATCCCAGACACATCCAATGGGAATAACATTTCACATTTAACATGTTCACAAAAAGCCGCATGTTGTCTGCAGAACAAGTTTCATTTTATAAAGTTGGTTTAACATATCAAACATTTGCCAAATTCACAGATTTTTACATACGAAGAAAAAGAGGAAGAACAAAGAAGACTCCTGCACCCCATTCCCAAACACACTGGGGCACATTTACTTAGAACAGTGCAGTCTGTACTATGTGCAGTTTTCCTGTGTAGTGCGCAGGGGGCGCCAGATTTAGGATTTCTGGTGCACGTTCTTCATGATTCTGGTGCTCCCTGCACTGCCCAACTCAGGATTCCTGTACAAAACCATTCAAAGCTGGCTATACATGATATACAATCTGCACCAGAAGTGCGCTATTTCCAGTTAGCAAAAAAAATGTACCCAAAGTCCATTGTTTGAGCTCCGCTCAAGTACCAACTAAAGTAGATGATGACTGTCTCAGCCACAGACAAGATTAGGACCTGCCCAAAAATCTACCACTTGGGCAATTTGCTCATATGCAGGGCCATGGAAACTATGGCTGTGTGTATGAGCCCATTCGGATACAGCTGGCACACAGGCAAAATGCGGGCTCATGTGTATGGAGCCTTAGAGTGAAATTAGCTAAACCCAATAATCCCGACAGGGCCAATAAAATTGTCATGTGAACAGAGCCCTGTCCCATTTAACCTTGCCTTATCCATTTGTTCTCAAGAGACTTTACCCACCCCTATAGCAGCAGGTTACTTCCCTGTCCTGATTCAGAACATGCGCCACTTTTCACGTCTGACTTTGCACTGAAAAGAACATGCAAACTGCCTGTACATGTATTTTTGAAGTGTTTGCGCCAGTTTTGTGTCGTGGCTGCACTGTGTCCAACAAGACAGAAAAAAATGTGCACATGTGTTTGCGCCACATTTAGAACTGATGTGTGCCACAATTCTGTGTACGTCACAAGCAAAAAAAGACGGTGCACACTTCCCGAGCAGTGCAGGGGGCGCCAGATTCATGAAGACTGGGCGCCAGTACATAGTACAGACCACACTAATTTTGAGAGATGTGGGCCAATATATGCACTTTTGGCCAACATCTTAAGTTCTGCATATGGACAGCCTTAGACCCTCAAATGTTTATCAATTCATCACATCTGACCACTAAGATTAAGTTTAATCTTCCAAAAGTTCATTATAGATGAACATACGGTATATGGAAAAATATGATGATTTTGTATGACTTTTGAAAGTCATCTCTATTGCATCTGTGTGATCTCCCATTGTTTAGTTTTTAAAGTTTTTCTGGTAGTAACTTTGGCGTGATACTTAAGATATTTGTAAAAGGTGTTTTGGCTCCATTAACAGATCTCACAAGCAGACACAAGACCTCATCACACGGGAGAAATGATACAACGATTCTGGCTCCCTACCACGCGGAGTCTATTTCCTTGCAGTTCTAGAGGATTTGATAATCTGTAAAACTTCCTTGTATGGGATGTCTTGCCTTCTTCAAGTAGGGGGATTCTAGTGGAGGAGAGCAATGGGGTTATCAGAGACTAGCAATAAATTAGGGGCGGGCTTTTAAAAAAAAAAAAACATGTACTCCTCTCCTCCATCGCTCCCGATGTCCCGTGCCGCGGTCCGCCTGATCCATGCTCCTGTTTGCTTACAGGGGAACAGAAGCTGCGCTCGGGGAGCTTCCGGCAGGCCAAAGTAAATGCCATCCGTCCCTATCTCTCAGCATAGCTCCCCTAGTGCGGCACAGGATATCATAAGCAACAGAGGAGGTAAGTACATTTGTATTTTTTTTTTAAAGCGCGCCCCAGCCTTTCACTAATTTATTGCTATCCAAGACAATAGAAACCGCACACTCTTTTCTAGTGGTGGTGCTCAATGTGGGATTCTCCAAACTGTATCTAATCGGAAAAAATGGCACACACTTTCTATATTGTTATTTCTCTTTTTTATTTTTCAACAAATATTTCACATGATAAAGCCTTCACCATAAAGCAACAAATCAGTAAGAATTTTTCACAAGAAACAGATCACATTTACGACATTTCGGTTATCCCGACCTTTGTCAAGTTCGATCTGACTGTAAGTTGTGTAGTAGGAGGTGGACAGCCTCACCAAAACCTCCTACTACACAACTTACAGACAGATCTAACTTGACAAAGGTCGGGATAACTGAAATGTCGCAATTTTGATCTGTTTCTTGTGAAAAATTCTTACTGATTTGTTGCTTTATGGTGAAGGCTTTATCATGTTAAATATTTGTTGAAAAATAAAAAAAGAGAAATAACAATATAGAAAGTGTGTGCCATGTTTTCTGATTGACTAATTTATTGCTAGTCCTGGATAACCCCTTTTATTGAAAGATCCCCCACAAAAACTGTGCTTGGTGAGGAGGTGGTATAACAGGGCAAATAGTCACAATTCCTCACCTTACATCAGTACAGCCCTTAATAAATCCTCTACTTGGTGTTTAAGTTCCCTGCAGTGCCACCATGGGACAAATTACGAATTACACCGTCACCATCAAATTCATGTGATGTCTTTGGATGTCCAGTCCTCCAGGAGTCGAGTATTTTTTGATTATGTCTTCACAAACGTAACATGCACAAATCATTAAATGTTTCATGGACAGTACATTTGTAACAACATTCAACAGTTTCTATTCTTTTATTTCCCTTTTTTTCTCTTCTTTTGACAATTTTTAGACACTTTTATGACCCTATACCAGGTGTAGCCAATTTTAAAGCATATGGCTTTGTGGGAAAGTTACAACCAATATTTTGACACTTTTTTTTATTGTAAACTAAGCCAACAAATAGGAGCTTAAGGTGCATATTTACACCTTAAACAAAGCCATTTCGGCATTAGACACTTTGATAAATTTGGTGCAGTGTGAATGTCTAGCTTTGCACAGTCTACATTTTGGACACTTAAAAAAATTTTTTTTGTAATTTTGTTTTCCTAAATAATCTAAAAATCTGCAATATCTTTTCAAATTTGCATTATTTTCCATACCCAGGACTGGTAACCCAACGTGTTCCTCTGTCATTCAACAGAAGTTATTGAAATAAGTTCTCATCAGGTTAGTGTCATTTTAAACACCCCTATAAATTTAGGAAAGAAAACAACTAAATATCACAATTTTTTACACTCTACTAGAGCCTACTTTTTACCCCATGTCCTTAGCCATCCACATTGTCTTCTCTTTAGATCATACAACTCAGTTCCTTCAATGTTTCCATCTAGTCTTTATAGGCATCATCAATTGCAACCGGCCCTTCCTTGCCTGCCATAAACAAGGTAGCACTATACTTATTATTCAAAGCAAGTTTGTCATGAAGACAAGTAGCATCAGAAAAATGTAATTAATTTGATAGTGAAAGCCTTCATTAATTATCAAGTATTCCCAGAAGAGGGCTCAAAGAACGAAGACAGAACATGATCTGCCTCCAAATGACTTCGTTTATATTCAGTGTGGCATTCGGTGATATATTCAGGACACGGAAAAATATATTTCGAGTTTGATGAAGAATGGTCAAATGTCCGTCTCTTAGTAGCTTTGTCTAAACATTGACTTTTTGATGATTCTGGAGGATTTAAAATTTCTGAGAACATAATAAGTACTAGGAACGAGTTTCAGGACGGACTCCAGAGGTTACTGGTTCACCTCTGCTAAATTGAACACTTGTAATCTGACGTGTAGTGAGTGTTGGGTTTAGCCTTTGGCCATCCCTTGGGATCCCTGCATATTAAGAAGATGATGAGTATTTAAGGTTTCTTATTGGGAGTGACAAAGTATAAAACAACCAATGATCAAATCCCTCCTGAGATTGTGATGGTTCATCATTCACCAAAACCATTATCCATGGATCCAAATAATTGCCAAGAAGTGGCATAAGTCACAAAAGTCCAACAGAAGGAAACTACTATACCTACAGGGGCTCTGCAAGGGGCAAGTAAAAAATAAGAAATCACCTGCACTGGGGCAGATTTACTCCAAAAAACTGTTATACAAGCTTGGAAAAAGGAGCAATTCCTATTGCACAGCCTCCTAATGGGTACGGAGGGGCACAGAGGGGGTGTTCCCTAGTTTTAGCCTCTGCACGTCCACACAGGCCCAGGCTATAGTATCATTTTTCTCAACAAGCGCTGTCGCCCAATAAATTTATCAGAAACCGGAGCGTGCGTATGATAAACTACCCCACAGACTACTCCAAGACCCCACTGCTTGGGCACCACTTGACAGCCAAATGGTGATTGTCACACGCTAACGTTTTGATTATGTTTTGTAACGATCCGTGGCCGATCGCATATACGTTTCTATGCAAACACATGCAATCAGCACCCGGTGTCTTGTATTGTGTAAATGCTAGACATCGGCCGCTGTGACACCACCCTAAGGTAGGTTATGGATCTAACCATTGATTGGCTATGGGACCTCTTTTAGTGTTTCCACTGCTTCATTTTTAACCTCACCTGATGAAGGGGCCGCTGCGCCGCCCAGTAGCTGACCACAAATATAATTTTTCTGGTTAACCAATAAAGGTATTGTCCCACATTTATTAACTGATCTGCGCCAATTGTCTTGTGCAGTTTGCATATAAATACATGTGCATAATTGTGGGGCATGCCCATTAAACTGGTGCGCTCAGTTTATGAGCTATCGGTCTGTGCAGGATGACCATATTTATGAAGGTTGTGCTCCGGTATTCATTCATCTGGAGCACTCTGCACATAAGTGAGGAAAACTGCACTTAGTGTGGGCCATTATTCCTTAAAGGGGTATTTCTTTTACAGCAAATTAATGTTATTGATGTATAATATAAAGTTATACAAATTTCCAATAGACTTTCTGTATCAATTTCTCATTGTTTTCTGGTTCTCTGCTTGCTGTCCTTCTATAGAAAGCTTCTATGTTTATTTCCGGTGGACAGAAATCTAACCATGGTCACACAGGTGCACGGCTCGTTATATCACACGGCTCTGATTACTCTCTGTGAAGTAACGAGCCGTGCACCTGTGTGACCATGGACCATTTCTGTCCACTGGAAGTAACATAGAAGCTTCCTATGGAATCACAGCAAGCAGAGATCTAGAAAACCGTGAGGAATACAGAAAGTATATTGGAAAATTGTATAATTTTTCCTCATACAAACAATAACATTTATTTGCCGAATTCAGGCTATATTTAGTTTTACCACATCTTGTAGTTTTTAATAGCACAATTTTGGATTTCACGTGTGCTTCTGTTAATCTTCTATTACATTTTTTGTGCGGTATATTCAAAATAGAACTCAAATCAGACATTGTTTTTTTCCTAATCAAAATGTTTAGCGTTTATTATGGAAACTAAATATTATTAATACTTTCTTCTATCGGTTAATATGCATGCAGTGATACCAAATTTATAGAGGTTTTTCTATTTAAATGACCGTTAATTTTTTTGTCTATGTGGTCATGTGAGGGCTTATTTTTTAGATTTTACTTTTTCACATTTTGGGTTCATAAAGCTGTTTGATCACTTTTAATAAAAAAAAATTTGTATGATGGATGATTAAAGGATGTCAATTTGGGCATTATTTTTTATTTATTTTTCAGGCTTTTTGTCGTATGGAATACAGGCAGTCCCCGGGTTACATACAAGATAGGGTCTGTAGGTTTGTTTTTAAGTTGAATTTGTATGTAAGTCAACTGTATACTTTATAATTATAAACCATACCAAAATTTTTTGGGTGTCTGTCACAATTGTATTTTAAAATATTGGGCTGTCATAAGAACCTGGATTAACACTAAAGCTTCATTGTAGACATCATTTATAACTATTATAGCTGTTTATTGTAGCCTAGGACTAAAGTACAGTAAGTTACCAAAATCCAGAGGTCCGTTTGTAACTAGGGGTCGTATGTAAGTCAGGTGTTCTTAAAGGAAACCTACCACTTGAAGTGGCAGGTTTCAGAAGAAAACACCGAGCACCAGCTCAGGGTGAGCTGGTGCCGGAGCTTATTTTTGTTAGTGTTTTAAACTGCGGTATCGCGGTTTAAAACACTTTTTAAACTGTATAGCCGGCGCAGGGAGGTACGCGCCGAGCGCGTACCTCCCTGCGCCGGCTATACAGTTTAAAAAGTGTTTTAAACCGCGATACCGCGGTTTAAAACACTAACAAAAATAAGCTCCGGCACCAGCTCAGCCTGAGCTGGTGCTCGGTGTTTTCTTCTGAAACCTGCCACTTCAAGTGATAGGTTTCCTTTAAGTAGGGGACCACCTGTAAATACTATTATACTTTTTTCGCCTGGATTGATTTAACTTATTTTTTTTAAATAGGTACCGGTAAGTGATTTTTTATGTGTTTTTTAACCTCAGAGGACCACCTGGGATGCCTGTGACATCATCAGAACCCTACAATTGAATCTGCAGGGTGTTGATGGGTGGCAGAGGCGCGCTTAGACACTGAAGCAGGGGTGTAACTAGGAGAGGCCGGGGCCCCCGGGCAGACTCCCCCTCAGAATTTATACATATTTGTATGCGCACACATTTATACACTGATATATACATTTATATACTTACACAGATCTATCCCAGTAGCTGCTGACCACATGGGGGAAGTCAAAGACAGGAATTGGAGATGAGAGATCCTTAGTCCTGTCCTTCTCCTGTTCCCTCCATCTCCCACAACATTTCTTATCTAAGTTGCAGATTCATGCTGTGTATTGCATAAGATGAGCGCTGTAATATACATATTATTCTGTCCATAGTGCCGCATAATGTGCATGTAAAGGTGAAAATCCTTCATTCTTTAGTGTTTCAGGTCAGATGCCGGGGCCCCCTGACGCTGCGGACCCTAAAGCAGCTGCTAAGGCTTCTACGGCTGTAGTTACGCCCCTACACTGAAGTCCATTGTTGAAGTCAAAGGGGTTAAATAGCTTTTCTGATACCGAGTGTAAGTGCTGGGGTTGGGCTGTGATAGCATAGCCCGTTCTCGCCAAGTCCTGCAAACTCTGTCTCCCATAAAGTTATACCTTTGTTTTGGCTGAATTTAAAAACCACACATAACAAACAATGATGGTGCAATACATTTTGTTGTATTTTTTATGGCAACCAAGCTCCAACTTATGGATTTGCATTTAAGGATCCAAAAATTAGTCATTTAGGATTGATGGGATGTCACGGCCTGTCATTTAATAGGTTGGATATATAAAATGACGCGTCGGGTGCAAAAACTTTCCAATTCCTGGTGATGTGAGATATGAGGGGAGGGCAGAGGATGTGTTATCCGTGTTGTCACAGCAAGTTCACCTTAAGCAATTAAATCTCTACTTGCTCTCCGGTAGTGACATATTCATTGCCAAATACATCATCTAAATGGCCTCTTAAACCATACTAGGAAAGGAAAAGAGACTAATTGGATTTTCATCATATGATTAATAGTAATACAGTCATTTTCTTGTGGCAGGGAGTATCTTCATTTTTCAGGCAAGACAAAAAAAAAATTATGGTGCAGGAAAAAAAGTGGCCAATACGACAAGTAGAAATACGCCATGTTTCCTTCCTGTGCCAAACAGAAGTCATCAATCCCTATTTACCGATACGTTTTCTACTCCAAATTCTTGCTCTCCATTGGGGATCTTCAATTAAATTTAGTAATGTATCCAAATAAAATATCCTAGAGGCTGTTAGGAATTATGGCTCAGTGGTTAGCATTAAAGACTTGCAGCGTTTGGGTCCAGGGTTCATGTCCCATCCAGGTCAACATCTGAAATGAGTTCTTATATTCTCTCCATGTTTGCGTGGATTTCCTTCGGGTCCTCCGGTTTCCTCCCATACTCCAAAACATGCCGGTAGGTTGATTTGGGGCAACAGGGTGGCTTAGTGGTTAGCATTACAGCCCTGCAGAGCTGGGGACCTGGGTTCAAGTCCCAGGGTCAACATCTGCAAAGAGTTTGTATGTGTTTGCGTGGGTTTCCTCCCACACTTCAAACCATACTGGTAGGTTGATTAGATTGTGAGCCCCATGGGGACAGGGACCGATTTGGCAAGCTCTGTGAAGTGCCATGGAATAGGTTGGCGCTATACAGGCAGTCCCCGGGTTACATACAAGATAGGGTCTGGAGGTTTGTTCTTAAGTTGAATTTGTATGTAAGTCGAAACTGTATATTTTATAATGGAAGTTCTAGACAATTTTTTTTCTTTTGCCCCAGTGACAATTGGAGTTTCAAAATTTTTGGTTTAATTGGACCAAGAATTATCAATAAAGCTTCATTACAGACACCTTACAGCTGATTATTGCAGTCTGGGACTATAGTAAAGCATCCAGAGAGCTTCACCAGAGGTCACAGTGGGCAGAGGGGTCCGTCTGTAACTATGGGTTGTCTGTAAGTCGGGTGTCCTTAAGTAGGGGACCGCCTGTATAAATAAAGAAATGATTATAAATTAGAAATACAGTAGCAGGACACCAGGCTTGAATACCATAGATGGAATTTATCAATCTACTAGAATTCTGTCTCGATTCATTAGGTACATAAAAAAATTCAAAAACTTTCTGGCTATAGACTACCTGGCAAAGAGTAATGCCCAAATTCTATGTCTATGTTTACATGTGTGTACAATGTATCTTGGTTTTTCACTATTTTCACAGCAGTCTAGTTTCTTCGTCTTTAGCATCGGCGGAATGGAGTGATTCTAAAATAATGGCTGATTTCCTCTTCTGCTGCATTTATTCCGCAGCTCACAAATGGAACGTTTGGTCTTTCCAAGGTACAATAGACGCTAAAGGCTTTACAGGAGAAAGCATCTGGGTGCACTCCTTTCTAGAACAAAAAGCGCCTCGAGGATCTCTGCCGTAAGAATCCCAGCATCTGTTACAGGTCTTTAAATATGGTGCACTTCTTGATAAAGAAGAATGACCTTGAACAATCTAAGGGAAGGTGTTTAGAGGATAAAATCTGCAGCTTTGTTCTACCTGCAACACAAGGAAAGATTATTTTAGACGAGGAAAAAACATGATGTGAAAATAAGGGAATGAACAGGTCACACGTTTATAAAGTCGGAAGAGGAACCGACAAGCTTAAACACAATAGATGGAGATGATCTCAAATTATACAAGAAATGCAACGTTTCTTCATCTTACTAAAGTGTTTCCGTATATATATATAAGTGTAGAAAAGCCACTTTCATCAAAAATAAAAAGTAAACTTATAAATAAAGTATATTTACCTCCCAGATCCCGGGTGCTAAAATTCCAAATTAAACCAATATAATAATGAACAAACAAAGAATTGGGTCAACATATATTAACACTTTGGCGCACCCCTGACGTGCATCTTGTTCCCTTGGCATAATTGTGAGTAGAGAAAAGCGGGACCAGATGATCAGCTCCGGCGTTCAGGTTCAGCTGCGGGATATATCTGTGGATTGGCAGGCCGAACAGCCAATCAAGCAAACTTGCCATGGCTTTGATTGGCCAGGGGGGAGTGCCAATTATAGACAATCAAAGCCTGACCAATTATAGCCATGGATAGTAGCTAGAGGTTTCAATTTGCCATATCGGCTGTTCAATCCAACAATAAGTCCAGGTCAGGGGGCTGAACTGGCCAACGGGTCCGCTTATCTCTAGTTATGAGCCTAATGTGAATGGATAAACCCCCAATACTCAATACCCAAAGAAGAAGAAGTGGATTTGATCTACAGAAGGACAAGGTTGTGCCGCAAGCTGATGTTAGGGATCCGTGCAGCTACAATGGTGCTCTGGGAGCGAGACACATGCCTCAGGTGCCCTAAAGTGCTTAATTACGCACAGAATAATAATAGTATCTTACAGCATATGGGCCAATAGAAAATGAAACATATTATAGGCTATAGGTTCAGAGTTTTAAAGGTTAAAAGTTTAAAATGCAGATGATACATAAGTAGAAGCTGATAAAGTTACTGCAGACTTAACTCCTTACAGACCCAAATTATCAAATGAGAGTTAAATCTTTAGCCCCCTTTTCATATCTTCACCATCGCCCAGCAAATGTGTATGAGTCATCCAGCTCAGGTTGATTAGTCGTGTCTGGACAGTTCAGGAAGCTCTCTGTAATGTGTATATGTACAGCAGCCTGCATGCAACCCAGCTTTCCCAAGGTCCTGAATTTTACAATTGTTTTTGAGCAAAACCACTCGGATCAGGGATTAAACAAGATATGTTTCTGCATCAGTGTCGCTAACGGTATGTTTGCTTCATAATGCATGAAAACAAAGGGTAGATTTCCTTAAAGCTTGAGAGGCGTATATCCCACTAACTTATATGAAAATACTCTATATATATTCTTTCTATCTATGTATCTATCTATGTATCTATCTATCTATCTATCTATCTATCTATCTATCTATCTATCTATCTATCTATCTATCTATCTATCTATATCACACATAGTCCAACCTATCTTTAGGATTACTAAGGGTTACATGTCCTTTGAGGTCATAAAAACCTAACTGCTCCATAGACTTGATACATTGATGCAGCACTCTAATAAAAATATCACAACAGAAAAATAATCTCCTGTCCTTGAAATAGTACCAGCAGCACTTAATGGCATCATTACGATCCCCTGCTCTTTGAATTTATAGGTTTTTGCTTTGCCTTAACATTTCCTATAAAAGTCTTCCGCCTAATATTTTATATGGTCGCATGTGATCCTGACCGAGCCATAATATTTTATGCCATTAACAATGTCCCATAAGTAGGTCTAGACCTGTTGTAGGTGTAATAAACTGGAAAATATCATAAATCCAGGGGGGGAGATATAGAATTTATAGGAAGTAACAACATAGTAAGTGTTGCTGTTTATCTACTGACATGAAAATGGCTCACATTTCATCTTTCTCATAAGAAAGTGTCTTGTTTGACGACGCAGAATGACTCTCTGTAGAAACCTCTAAATAACTGGCGAGAAAGTGAATTTTTACATTGATTAGTGATAAAATGTGATGTGATGGTTATCTAAGTCACAACTAAAGATAAAAACAATATAAACTAGTAAAAACAGACAATTACTTTTATTAAGCACATTCAATAGACACCCATAATGCAGGAAGAAAAAGTAAGTGACCCTTTGGATTTAATAACCCATTCATAGCTATCACATCCACCAAATGTATCCTGTCTATAGACACATATAAGCTAAGCAGAATGTCAGGGAGGAACATTAGATCAAACATTTTTAAAGGGGTTGGCCACTATCCAATAAATCTCTTCCATTAGACAGGTCTCTGCAGGTTTATGTTTCAGTGTTTTTTGCCTCTTTAAGAGCTTCAGCCTTTTTTTGGGGGCAGTATTGTGGTTTAGTGGTTAGCATTAGAGCCTTGCAGTGCTGGGATCCTGGGTTCAAGTCCCATCCAGGTCAACATCTGCAAAGAGTTTGTATGTTCTCTCTGTGTTTGTGCGGGTTTCCTCTGGGTCCTCCAGTTTCCTCCCACACTCCAAAACATACTGGTAGGTTGATTTGGGGCAGCACGGTGCTGACATGAAAATAGCTCATATTTCAGGTCTCTGCATGTTTATGTTTCTGTGTCTTTTGCCTCTTTAAGAGCTTCAGCCTTTTTTGGGGGGGGCAGTATTGTGGCTTGGTGGTTAGCATTACAGCCTTGCAGAGCTGAGGAACTAGGTTCAAGTCCCAGGGTCAACATCTGCAAAGAGTTTGTATGTTCTCTCCGTGTTTGCGTGGGTTTCCTCCGGGTCCTTCGGTTTCCTCCCACACTCTAAAACATACTGGTAGGTTGATTAGATTGTGAGCCCCATGGGGACAGGGACTGATCCAGCAAGCTCTATGCAGTGCTGCGTAATCTGTGTGCGCTATATAAATAAAGGAATTATTATTATTATTTCTCTATTCTCACCATGTTGCTATCTGCATATATACAAAACCCCTTCAGTCTGTTCTAATGGCCTCACCATCTGTGCTGCTTTCTCTCAAAGTCGGTCTCAATGACAGCAAGCAGAGATCTAGGAAACGCAGAGGAATTGATACAGGAAGTGGAAAATTGTAAAACTTTTCTGTAACATCCATGCCAGTGTCTTCTTTTGTCGGCAGAATGTGGCTTAGGATGCGTTGACTTTGCTTTGTGTACTTTGCTTTATATTCCAGTATGTTGCTGGCTGTATTGGGACTAATTGCACCACACCCAGTTATTCTGCAGCACTGCTGTGGTCCAGCAACAAGTAACTTGCTGTTGGACAGACCTTTGCGCCAGTCATCTGGGGTGGAGGCTCTTTGGCCACCTATAATGATTCCATTCACAGCTAGTCCCCCGCTGTTTACATTTGTAGCTAGTTATCCTGTTTTCTATTCACTCACTTTACTTCTGATATTTTTGGTTTTCTGATCTTGGCTATCGTATTTTGATTTTGGATTCTGATTTTGTGCTGTATTCGTTATCTTTGTTGTGACCCAAACCCCTGTCTTGTTACGTGTACTCACTTTGGCATAGGGAGGGACTTTCTTCAAGTTGTCCAGTATCACATAGGAAATGCAGAGGCAAGCAGGCGGGTGACAGTTTGAAAGGATCAGTTTATGGCTCACCAGTACATAGGGGGTTTGTGCGGTAGCCCAGGACCCAAGCTTTCTTGGGGGCCAATGGCCACCCAAATACCCCACCAAATTTTATTCTCACAAGGACCTTCACCCATGAATTATTCCTGCTCTCAGTACACATGTACACAAGAGCCATTTCAGGAACTTTCAAGGTCCACCAAAGGTCCTGAAACCGCAGATTGAAGCCAAGCAGAATGGACGTATCCTCCATTAGAAGCTTGGGCTTGGGGAGGACAAGTTATTGGACAAGTTGGAAAACTACCTAAAAATAGTCAAAAACCTTCAATCTATGTGGCACATGGCATTTCAAGTGCAAATTGCTCTAGTTTTCTGTTGTAGACAGATGACAGATTGATACATCTCCCCCACTGTGTTTCACCCCACCGGGACCTGGCAATTGCGCAACAATGGACAAGACATAGCCCGGCCGGATTGCGGTCAGGCGCGCTCAGCTTTCTATGCAGAGGGGAGGGGTGAGGAACGCTCCTCCCCTGTTTTGCTTTGGGCCACATACTCACCCCGGGATCCGGCATGGACTGGCACATGATTGTGTGCATGTAGCCTCAGTGTATTTTGGTAGCAGTGTATTTACATATACTGTCAGGAATTACATTATTTTAATTCTTGTGTATAAGATTTATTTCCATATGGTATAGAACACACATATACATACACATACATACATATATATATATATATATATATATATATAAGTCTATCCACAGTACACACTATATATACTGACAAACATTGGGTTTTGCTTGCAGTCTGTTTTGTAGCATTGTGCTGTTGTTCCATTCTCTCAGACAATTCTATAACAGATGGTTTTGTTCCTGTGAATTAATGTGCACAAAGCATAGGGAAACATGAACTTATTAGAATTCAACAGATTGTTTTAGGACATTTAACAATCCGAGTATGCAACAAGCATAGAACAACATCTGATTTCCATTTAACACAACCAGATAGCAGATAGCGCCTTAATTAATGAATGCATGCGCCGCCATTGTCTCTGACTGCAGCTCTGGAGGCAAATGAATGGATTACAAATGATCAGACGTGACCCACTGAAGGGGAAATTTGGCAATTCTCAGCATTGGAATATCAAGTATAGAAAATATTCGGGATATTTCATGGCTCATGTGAGTGTTTAAGGTGATGCTCCACCCTTGAGTAGCATGTATGACTGATGTTTTAACAGATATTACAGTTTTAGATTTATTCAACTTGCTATGTATGTCAAAAATCAATATTGCATATTAAATCGACATTCGCTGCATGCTTTTGTGACCCAGTAGAAAATTATCCCACTATTGTTATCCCACCCCAGATGTAGTCTGCCAATATAAGAAAAAATATTTGACACCTATTAAAAATTCCCTATTGGTCACATACATACAACTCTGCTACATCCATTCACTCACATACAACACTGCTACGTCCATACTCTAACAAACAGCTCTGCTACGAACATTCATTCACACACAGCACTGCTACATCCATTAAAAAGAAACACAGCGGTAATACCTTTGTACTCAGCTCTCAACTGTGTAAAACTCACTAGTTCCGTGTATCACAGTGCACTGGAACTGGTCTGGAGCCTGACCGCGCTCAGAACACTTGGGTGTTTTATATTCGGTGTTTTGTTCTCCTTTTATATGGATTAATAAAGAAGAAAACATTTTTTTACTGTGGTTCATGACATGCTGGATCAATATTCTTTTGTTGCTGCTACATCCATTCACTCAGTTGTAACAGAACTGTGAGAGGGAATATAACAGAGCTGTGTGTGTGAGTGAATGGATGTAGCAGCAACAAAAGAATATTGATCCAGCATGTCATGAACCACAGTTACAACTTACATACCTTTTGCTACATTCACTCACATAGGTCTGCTGCATTCATTCTATAACAAACAGCTCTGATACATCCATTCATTCACTCACACACAGCTTTGCTACATCCATTCATTCACACACAGCTCTGCTACATCCATTAACTCTCACAGTCCTGTTACAACTAACCGCTCACATACCTTTTGTTACATTCACTCACTCACAAAGGTCTGCTACATACATTCACTCACATGAACACACTCAACACTGCTACATCTATTCTCTCTCTCTCTTTCACTCACTCACTCACACAGCTCTTCTTTATTAGTAACTTCTTCTCTGGTGCACCCAGGTATGTCCTTGGCCCCTGGAGCACTACTATTCCTGCCAGGACCATTCTGTGCTCTCTCAGTTACGGAGGACAGCAGAATAGGTTGAGATTGGAAATAGAGGAAAGTGATTTAGGCAGAAATATCAGTGTTTCTGGTGCTAAGAAGATGCTACAGGTGCACAAGCTGACTCATTAACATACCAATTAACATACAAATTAAAAAGAGACTTTTCAGAAACTGAATAATGCACAGAAAGACATGTTTGAAATTACAGTGTATTTCTCTGTAACATGCTGTCAGCAGATTGTAATGAGTTGAAGGTGGTAGACTCCAATTAAAGAGTACTTTAGAGGATTCCAGCCCAATTGATGCGGACCTAAGGTCTCATTTGGGTCCAGACCAGATCCTAGGCAAGCACAGGGCTGGGAGGAGGAGGTGGGAGGGGTTAGAGCTGTACACCCCTCCATAAGCAGACGACCGTTTGCGGCCACACCATCATCGGAAGCCATAGAAGTCTATAGGGGGCTGTGATCTGGTCGTAAATCATGCAACCAGATCATTGCCCCATAATGGCCGTCTGAATGAACCCTAGCTGTCCTAAAGTCCCATGTATGAAGGGAGTGGCAGTTTTGCACTTGGCTGTTGCTTTCACTATGGAGATAGCTGAAAGTTGTTCTCAATATCATCTGCAGTGCCATAGATACAAAAGTTGTAGTGCACATGCACAGCCTGTGGCTGCATTCATATAGTTGGACTCATACCAATCAGATATACCTTATGCTGTGGAATACAAGTATACCCCAGGCAGTCTGGAGGGTTATAAGAATCATGTATCTTACAAGTCAGGTCAGATTAAATAATGATTTGCTGATGGATTGGTAACCCTGTGCTAAGATTTCCTGCTGTGGTAGAGGCAGAGAGAGCTGCATGATTCAGTGTTTGAATTCCAAAGTTTTCACATGGTTGTTGCCTATGCAACGCAGGTAAAATATTTGAAAATCAAATATACCTACGTGCACATAATTTTATGGGTAAGCCAAACAAATTGTGTTCTAAATCATTATGTAACTCTTATTTTGTCCATGCCCACTTTCCATTCTTTCTTGAAAAGGTTTCACAATGGGTTATAATTCCCTTCAACCCAATTATTCAGGATTTTATTCTCAATGCAGATGCATTAAATTACGATTTGGATGAAATAATACTGGACTTTGGGGTTGACCAAGACTGAACCCAGACCTAAAAAAAGATTGAGTCTGCTCAACACAACTTCTAATACTTCTAAACATTGAGCAATATAGAGGAATTGCAAAGCAAATCATCGTCTTATTAATTGGAAAAAATTTGGTTGTTTTTTTTATTTTACTTCCCGATGGAATGTATCGGATACATTTTCATTTGTTCTTCATGATTTTTTTCCCCTAACAAAAACTTTGCTTTTATAAGCCCTCATTAAAAAGTTTCTGCAGTCGGAAAACTTTCTGTTTCTTTCTCAGCGTACGGAGAACTTTTATGTTTGCCCTTCACTAACCCTTTCTGACAGTTCTATACAGGGAATTTTCTATACACAACATAAACATTGCTTTTCACTACAGGAGAGGAGATAATGACTTCTATACAAAATCTCAAATGCCTTTTTAAAGGGCTGGGGATCGGATGGCACAAACAAAGCAGTAGGTAGGGGGCCCTGCTAATCTAAGACAATAGACACATCCTTAATACGTTCATTTGTTAAATTTGTTGACCAAATTGTAATTTTACAAATAAAATTGTTCCCTATTATTCGGCCAAATTTATGGATTTTTTTTTTTTTAAATCTAGAATTCCAAAAGTGTGCCTAGGATTCTACATCCACGAATGGTTAAGCACTTGCAGTATAACATGAGGTTGTGCCGAGGTTTTGATCATACTGGACTTGGGATGCTTAAAGGAAAACTGCCTTCAAAATCCATCATGATAAACCAGGGACACTGTGGTAATCTTATATTTATATTCCTTCTAAAATCAACTTTTGATCTTGTAAATATCCCTATTTCACCCTGCTGAAGGCAGGGTGTAACAGAAAGTATACAAACTTACAAGATACTGCAACACAGTAGTATTCCATTATATTGTTTAAGCCATCAGACTCCTTAGGGTTCAAACATTCTTCCAAAATCAGACAGATCTGTTACGATTGTTAAAAGGTGACATGAAGAGATCATTTTTTCACAAAGATTAAATTTTTTTTTTAAGATTGTAACCACATTTGGGATGTTTTTCCAACTTGCAATGGAATTGTAAATGGTGGCACTAGGTTCAAGGATTGTAAACCAAAGTACACCTACATACCGGTGTGTGCCCCCCCTGGCAGGATCCACTCTTCTTTTAGCACCTTACTCCCTTGTCTTTACATAAAAGGCTTTAAAAAATATGCATATGAGCCATACAGTAGCTACAATGGGGCAGATTTACTTACCCGGTCCATTCGCGATCCAGCGGCGCGTTCTCTGCGCTGGATTCGGATCCGGTCAGGATTTATTAAGGCAGTTCCTCAGATGTCCACCAGGTGGCGCTGAAGTTTCCCGGAACGCACTGGAATACACCGAGCCAGGCTGAGTGAAGGTAAGTGCAAGCTCCGTGACACATTTTTTGTTTTAAATGTGGCGGTTTTTCCGAATCCGTCGGGTTTTCGATTGGCCAGGCCCCCCAGATTTCCGTCGCGTGCATGCCAGCGCCGATGTGCCACAATCCGATCGTGTGCGCCAAAATCCAGGGGCAATTCAGGGGAAATCGGCGCAAATCGGAAATATTCGGGTAACACGTTGGGAAACCGCGAATCGGGCCCTTAGTAAATGACCCCCAATGTGTTTTGTATGCTGGGAAGTTAAAAGTAGAAATTAAAAAAAAAAAAAACACAATGTAAAGTTGAGCAAAAAAAATTATGCATCTTTAGCCAGTTTATATACAACAATCATCTCATGTAAGTTCTCATAAATTGTACGTCTTATTTTATTTAGGGATGACCGCATATTCTTACAATCTGTTGGGTGTGGTCTCATGGACTAAGGAGGATGAAACTGGCAGATGTTCCAATTTAAGAAATCTCTAGTGCTAGAAAAATATGTCTTATATCCAAAAGAAAGATACTAAGGAATGAAGAACTGTGTGCTGAACTAGCGGCCTCCTGTTACTTTAATATTATAGTGTAGAGCTGACTGTACATATGACTATTAAAATCATTTCCCAAATGGAAACAGGCATAGAAGAAGGATGATGACTGTGAGTAATCGTTATTGTTGGCCCTGAACCTTTAATTATGATGCTTTAGACTGCGCCTTTAAGGGCCATATGTTCAGTACTGGGTTAGCATGGCTCTGCACAGCTACTGTACCTGATAAGGACCTGCAGACTATATACAGTATGTATGAAGTAGTTAGAGCGCTGAGGTATCATCTTTTACATTATGCTGTGTCAGGGGAGTAACTGGGAGAGGCAGGGAACTATATCAGTTTTCTGAATAGGGCCACATTCCAACTTAAACAATAAAGACATATTTGTATACTCACACATGGGAGCTACAATTACACACATTTATATACTTATACACATACACATAAGCTTCTTCACTCATACACACACATTTATACACTCTTACACTCAGCTGCACTGTTCTTCGTGTGACACAAATTTCTGCAAAGAAGGGGGGCGTTCTGGAGCTCATTTATGAATGGCAAATGCTCACAGGGGTATCATCAGAGCCCCTCTAGGCTCCCTGGAGCACTTCTCCCTACTAATTTCCAGAAGTCTCAGGATCTACCAGCAGCAACTTTGCAAATGGACTACTGTACGTTATAGGCATGGGGAGGAACAATATAGGGATAGTTGTACTGCTGTGTAATAGCAGTTTTGGTGTGGATTAGTTCAACTGGCGGGTTCCCTTTTAAGGGTAATCTGTAAGTTCATATATAAAACACTAAACTCTAGTCTATTTACTATAAATGATATACCCTGCATCATAAGCATGTCTTTCTTGAGGACAATCTGTGACTTGAAATCAAAGATAACTTAACTTTTTATATGTATGAGGATTGGTGTGCAGTACCTCCTCTCTTGGCCAGTTCTACAAGTTGTACAGGGACATGTCAATCAAGCTTCAGTGGGATGTACTGCACAAGATCTCAAAGGATGCACTGCACCTCATGACCACACCCATAATGCACCAAAATGCTAATTTGCATATTGATTTCCTGCTTCTCTGCATTCAGGACACAGGTGAAGGAAAACCAAGGAGACATGTATCAGGGTTTATACAGCAGTTTTCTGGCACACACGCCCTGAAATAATCACTATATATCGTAAACCACCAGGAATTACGATTATAATTATGATTAGAAGTCGTGGAGGGGTGTGAAGGGGCAAGGCTGGCAGTGGAGTGAGCAATTCTATGGCAGGTAGAACTGTACGCCAGCACAGCCGGGTGCCGGATACATCGAGGGGCTCAGGAGGATCACTAAGCTTAGCTTTGGATTAGCATTGGCGTAGCGCACAGGAGAACCGGTGTGCCAATATCAGACAATGGGCAATGCCCAACCTAGAGGTGGCATGAATCACATATAATAATGCATTACTGTACAATATAAATAAATAACAATAAAATACTGAACTGTACATCTGCGTTCTTTCACCTCCAGTACATTTGCATCACTCCAGTAATGCAAAAATGTAGCCTAGATCTTAATAAAAAATGTGACGGTGTATTAAAGGTCATTACATGATGTATAATTTACCATCTGAAATTACTCGTTACGTATTGTGTCATGTTGCAGCCCTACTGATTGCAATTAAAAGAAAAAAATAGAAATTATTAACATTACGCATAGTGTCACAGCATGCCGAAACCACCCAATAATCATTCTCCTTTACTAAGATCTTATAGTTTGCACGGGGCCATTCACACAGCATTCAGCTCGGATACTATTGTAACTCAGTAAAATGAGCTTTCGAGTCTTTTGTGCTGATCTATTCCGATAATATCTGACAAATGTTTTAATATTGGCAATTTGCTCGCAAAGTCGGCAGAACTTGACAAGTTATATATCACTAAGTTGAAGAGTCATAGCAAACTGCTGACAGTAAGACAAAAGTGACCATAGTCATATCATGTATAGTCACCTGCCAAACCCTGCATGCTATAACACTAGGCACATAGTAATACAATTATTGCTAGAACAATCAAAGCTATTACATTTCTTTCATGGTCTTGGCAAGAGTAAGGTGAGTTTAGGGGGGGACTTACTGTCATCAGTTGGGTAAGTTACGGGGAGGAGGTATGTAAACACTTGGGCAAACAGTGACCTAAAGAAACAACTTTGAAAAAAACATTGTAGCATTTCATGCTCACAGCATCCTAATGTTTCTCCATGGTAACAGACTACATGCAAAGTCTTCGTAGTCTGAATAAAACATATTCATAAAGAGAAGACTGTAGCATCCCCAAAAAAATTGTCAGCGACTTCAGACCAACACATTGGTGATAAAGAACGATAGAAGTTTTACACGTTTGGATTTGTTGTAGTAGACCTCAGTTTGTCGTTCCTATAATATGCATAGTGCTGCCCCAACTTTATATGGGGAATACTGTACCAAAAAAGATTCCCAATTTAAAGGGGTTTTAGAGGAATTCTAGAAAAAACTGTGGGGACTGGGATTGAGTAGCAAAAAAAAATGAAGAAATTCCCATGAAAGAATGAAAGAATTCCCATGTTGCTTTGTTCTTCCTGCATCCGTGTGAATGTACCACATATTATGGGGCCTGCCCTAACTATGTCCTGTGGTCAGAGAATGGGACTCCCCATGTCTGAGGAGGACTCTGATTGGCCGGGCACAGGACCGAAAACCAGAACAACAAGGGAATCGGGGCCCAGAGTATTGTGAATACACTTTATTTTGCCTTATTTACTGAGTTTTTGGGGAATTTTGGAAGGCAAAAATTTTTCAGACCAAAATATCCAATGATGAAATCCACCAACACTGGGGCACATTAACTAAGAGCAGTGCAGTATGTAGTTTCCTGTGTATAGTGCAGGGGGCGCAAGAATCCGGATTTGTAGCACACATTCTTCATGAATAGAGATGAGCGAGCACTAAAATGCTCGGGTACTCGTTATTCGAGACAAACTTTTCCCGATGCTCGAGTGCTCGTCTCGAATAACGAGCCCCATTGAAGTCAATGGGAGACTCGAGCATTTTTCAAGGGGACCAAGGCTCTGCACAGGGAAGCTTGGCCAAACACCTGGGAACCTCAGAAAAGGATGGAAACACCACGGAAATGGACAGGAAACAGCAGGGGCAGCATGCATGGATGCCTCTGAGGCTGCTTAATCGCACCATTATGCCAAAACTATGGGCAACAGCATGGCCATGACAGAGTGACAGAATGAAGCTAGATAGCATGTAAAACATCCAATAATTGACCCTGACACTATAGGGGACGGCATGCAGAGGCAGCGGCAGGCTAGAGAGTGGCATGGCGACATACTCTAAATGGACTCAGGCTTCAAACCAATGGGTGGCAGAGAGGAACCAAAGGAGGTGAGCAAGAAGCGCTCAAATAATATCGGTACATGATAAAAGTTTGCAAGTATATTTTGTGGATTACACAGCAGGGTGGCGACACAGTTAACAAGTTTGATGTGGAATGCCCTGTAATAGCTCTTGGGCGGTGTGCCTTTTATCGCCTAGGCTCAGCAGTTTGAGCACCGCCTGCTGTCGCTTAGCGACGGCACTGCTGCTGTGCCTAGAGCTACCGACTGATGGCGCCATGCCCACGGATGGTAATTCGGAGGAGGAGGAGGTGGAGGAGGGGTGGGAGGAGGAGGAGGTATACTAGACCTTTGAGACCTGGACCGAGGTAGGCCTCGCAATTCTCTGCGTCGGCAGTATATGACCAGCCCCAGGGTCAGACTCGGTCCCAGCCTGCACCAAGTTAAGTGTAGTAGCGTTCTTATAAGTTTGGGATATGGCGGGTGAGGGGAATGTAAACAGATGCGCAAGAAGCGCATGATGCGCATGGAGCTGGCGCTCCGCTGTCAGGCGAGCTTTCGCCAATCCAAGCCCCTGTCTCTAGGCTACTCCCCAAACAGCACTTCTAAGAACCTTTTGTATAAGATCAAGTGTAGTAGCGTTCTTATAAGTTTAGGATATGCCGGGTGAGGGGAATGTAAACAGATGCGCAAGAAGCGCTGAAATAATATTGGTAAATGATAAAAGTTTGCCAGTATATTTTGTGGATAACACAGCAGGGTGGCGACAAAGTTAACAACTTTGATGTGGAATCCATGAAAACAACCCAAATTTCTGCCTGACACACCTCGTTTGATAAGGGGACGATGTATGGAGGCAGCTATATGGACGACTTTTGGAGGCAGCAATGGAGACAACGTGTGGAGGCTGCTATGGAGACAATTTAATTTGGATAGTGCCTGTATGTGGCAGTCCAAAAAAGCTTTCAAACCAGAGGAGCAGGTAGGTGGCCCTCCAGAAAAATGAAATAGATTGAGTGCTTGTATGTGGCAGTCCAAAAAAGTTTTCAAACCAGAGGAGCGGGTAGGTGGCCCTCCAGAAAAATGAAATAGATTGAGTGCCTGTATGTGGCAGTCCAAAAAACTTTTCAAACCAGAGGAGCAGGTAGGTGGCCCTCCAGTAAAATGGAATAGATTGAGTGCCTGTATGTGGCAGTCCAAAAAAGTTTTTAAACCAGAGGAGCGGGTAGGTGGCCCTCCAGAAAAATTGAATAGATTGAGTGCCTGTATGTGGCAGTCCAAAAAACTTTTCAAACCAGAGGAGCAGGTAGGTGGCCCTCCAGTAAAATGGAATAGATTGAGTGCCTGTATGTGGCAGTCCAAAAAAGTTTTCAAACCAGAGGAGCAGGTAGGTGGCCCTCCAGAAAAATTGAATAGATTGAGTGCCTGTATGTGGCACTCCCAAAAATTGTTTAAAACAGAGGACCTGGTAGGTGGCCCTCCAGAAAAATTGAATAGATTGAGTGCCTGTATGTGGCACTCCCAAAAATTGTTTAAAACAGAGGACCGGGTAGGTGGCCCTCCAGAAAAATTAAATGCATAAAGTACTATAGCTAGAGCCAGTGGGCCCTGTCAAAAAATAGCCAGTTTCCTCTGCTTTACTGTACAAAGAGGAGGAGAAGGAGGAAAATGAGGAGGAGGAGGAGTGGATAAATTATTCAGGTTGAGCTTCCTTCACCTGGTGGAGATTGGAAATTATGAGAAATCCAGGCTTTATTCATCTTAATAAGCGTCAGCCTGTCAGCGCTGTCAGTCGACAGGCGTGTACGCTTATCGGTGATGATGCCACCAGCTGCACTGAAAACCCGCTCAGACAAGACGCTAGCGGCAGGGCAGGCAAGAACCTCCAAGGCGTACAGCGCCAGTTCGTGCCACATGTCCAGCTTTGAAACCCAGTAGTTGTAGGGAGCTGTGTGATCATTTAGGACGATGGTATGGTCAGCTACGTACTCCCTCACCATCTTTCTGTAAAGATCAGCCCTACTCTGCCGAGACTGGGGACAGGTGACAGTGTCTTGCTGGGGTGACATAAAGCTGGCAAAAGCCTTGTAAAGCGTACCCTTGCCAGTGCTGGACAAGCTGCCTGCTCACCTACTCTCCCTTGCTACTTGTCCCGCAGAACTACGCACTCTGCCGCTAGCGCTGTCAGAAGGGAAATACTGTTTCAGCTTGTGAACCAGGGCCTGCTGGTATTCATGCATTCTCACACTCCTTTCCTCTCCAGGGATGAGAGTGGAAAGATTTTGCTTGTACCGTGGGTCCAGGAGAGTGAACACCCAGTAATCGGTGCTGGAATAAATTCTTTGAACGCGAGGGTCACGGGATAGGCAGCCTAGCATGAAATCTGCCATATGCGCCAGAGTACCAACGCGTAAGAATTCACTCCCCTCACTGGCCTGACTGTCCATTTCCTCCTCCTCCAACTCCTCCAACTCCTCTTCTTCTGCCCATACACGCTGAACAGTGAAGGACTCAACAATGGTCCCCTCTTGTGTCTCGCCAACATTCTCCTCCTCTTCCTCCTCATCCGCCTCCACCTCCACCTCCTCCGATATGCGCTGAGAAACAGACCTAAGGGTGCTTTGGCTATCAACAAGGGAATCTTCTTCCCCCATCTCTTGTGACGAGCGCAAAGCTTCCGACTTCATGCTGATCAGAGAGTTTTTCAACAGGCCAAGCAGCGGGATGGTGAGGCTGATGATGGCGGCATCGCCACTGACCATCTGTGTTGACTCCTCAAAGTTACTCAGCACCTGACAGATATCAGACATCCACGTCCACTCCTCATTGTAGACTTGAGGAAGCTGACTGACCTGACTACCAGTTCTGGTGGAAGTTGACATCTGGCAGTCTACAATGGCTCGGCGCTGCTGGTAAACTCTGGATAACATGGTCAGTGTTGAATTCCACCTCGTGGGCACGTCGCACAACAGTCGGTGAGCGGGCAGTTGGAGGCGGCGCTGCGCTGCCCTGAGAGTGGCAGCATCTGTGCTGGACTTCCTGAAATGCGCACAGATGCGGCGCACCTTCGTGAGCAAATCTGACAGATTGGGGTATGTCTTGAGGAAACGCTGAACTATCAGATTTAACACATGGGCCAGGCATGGCACATGTGTCAGTCTGCCGAGTTGCAGAGCCGCCACCAGGTTACGGCCGTTGTCACACACAACCATGCCTGGCTTCAGGTTCAGCGGTGCCAGCCACAGATCAGTCTGCGCCGTGATGCCCTGTAATAGCTCTTGGGCGGTGTGCCTTTTATCGCCTAGGCTCAGCAGTTTGAGCACCGCCTGCTGTCGCTTAGCGACGGCACTGCTGCTGTGCCTAGAGCTACCGACTGATGGCGCCATGCCCACGGATGGTAATTCGGAGGAGGAGGAGGTGGAGGAGGGGTGGGAGGAGGAGGAGACATAGTAGGCCTGAAACACCTGGACCGAGGTAGGCCCCGCAATCCTCGGCGTCGGCAGTATATGACCAGCCGCAGGGTCAGACTCGGTCCCAGCCTCCACCAAGTTAACCCAATGTGCCGTCAGTGATATATAGTGGCCCTGCCCGGCAGCACTCGTCCACGTGTCCGTGGTCAGGTGGACCTTGTCAGAAACGGCGTTGGTCAGGGCACGGATGATGTTGTCTGACACGTGCTGGTGCAGGGCTGGGACGGCACATCGGGAAAAGTAGTGGCGGCTGGGGACCGAATACCGAGGGGCGGCCGCCGCCATGAGGTTGCGAAAGGCCTCGGTCTCTACTAGCCTATAGGGCAGCATCTGCAGGCTAAGCAATCTGGAGATGTGGACATTAAGGGCTTGGGCGTGCGGGTGGGTTGCACTATATTTGCGTTTCCGCTCCAGCGTCTGGGGTATGGAGAGCTGAACGCTGGTGGATGCTGTGGAGGATCGTGGAGGCGACGATGGGGTTTTTGTGGCAGGGTCCTGGGCAGGGGGCTGACTATCAGCTGACACAGGGGAAGGAGCAGTGGTGTGCACGGCCAGAGGTGAACGGGCTTGTTGCCACTGAGTGGGGTGTTTAGCATTCATATGCCTGCGCATACTGGTGGTAGTTAAGCTAGTAGTGGTGGAACCCCTGCTGATCCTGGTTTGGCAAATGTTGCACACCACAGTCCGTCGGTCATCCGGTGTTTCCTTAAAGAACCTCCAGACTTCTGAAAATCTAGCCCTCGCCGCAGGAGCCCTCGCCACGGGAGCTTCACTAGTTGACACATTTGGCGCTGATGCACCAGCTCTGGCCCTGCCTCTCCGTCTGGCCCCACCACTGCCTCTTCCAACCTGTTCTGGTCGAGGACTCTCCTCTGTCTCAGAAGCACTGTGTTCACCCGGCCTATCAACCCAGCTTGGGTCTGTCACCTCATCATCCTCCGATCCCTCAGTCTGCTCCCCCCTCGGACTTGACAACAACTTCCCCACTGTCTGACAACCGTGTCTCCTCATCGTCGGACACCTCTTTAGACACTTCTTCCACTACGTCAAGAAGGTCATCATCACCCACAGACTGCGACTGGTGGAAAACCTGGGCATCGGAAAATTGCTCAGCAGCAACCGGACAAGTGGTTTGTGACTGTGGGAAGGGTCCAGAAAACAGTTCCTCAGAGTATGCCGGTTCAAATGTCAAATTTTCCTTGGAGGGGGCAGACTGGGGGGGAGGAGGCTGAGGTGCAGGAGCTGGAGGAGTGCCGATTTCGGTGACATGGGTGGACTGCGTGGAAGACTGACTGGTGGACAAATTGCTCGAAGCATTGTCGGCAATCCACGACATCACCTGTTCGCACTGTTCTGGCCTCAACAGTGCTCTACCACGAGTCCCAGTAACTTCAGACATGAACCTAGGGAGTGTAGCTCTGCGGCGTTCCCCTGCTCCCTCATAAGCAGGTGGTGTCTCACCCCGCCCAGGACCACGGCCTCTGACCCCTGCAGTAGTTGGACGCCCACGTCCCCGCCCTCGTCCTCTACCCCTAGCCCTCGGGTTAAACATTTTTAAAATGAGAGTTATAACTTTAATTTTTTTTTAACTTTTTTTTGTGTTTTTTTGTTTTTTTTTGTGTTTTTTAGTTTTTAAAACCAAACGATGCTATCCTATTGCTATGGCTATTTTCTAGCCAGGTATGAAAGCACACTACTATGCCAGATGAGATGACGCTGAGTTATTAAACAAAATAAACGTAAAATAAAAAAGGAAATGGCAGACTGTGCCTAATTGAAATCCAACCCCTAATAAATTTTCCCACTTCGGTCTTTGCAATGGATATGTGCGTCACTAAGCGCAAAACACAGCGGTCGCAAGTCTCACTACAAATTGCTCACAATTTGCTAGTAGATGCACTGCAGCAAGTACAGCCACCAGCAGATCAACCAGAAATCAAATATATATAACGCTACTGTAGGCGTAAGTAAGCAGTTTGGATTCTCCTATGGCTATTTTCTAGCCAAGTATGAAAGCACACTACTATGCCAGATGAGATGACACTGAGTTATTAAACAAAATAAACGTAAAATAAAAAAGGAAATGGCAGACTGTGCCTAATTGAAATCCAACCCCTAATAAATTTTCCCACTTCGGTCTTTGCAATGGATATGTGCGTCACTAAGCGCAAAACACAGCGGTCGCAAGTCTCACTACAAATTGCTCACAATTTGCTAGTAGATGCACTGCAGCAAGTACAGCCACCAGCAGATCAACCAGAAATCAAATATATATAACGCTACTGTAGGCGTAAGTAAGCCGTTTGGATTCTCCTATGGCTATTTTCTAGCCAAGTATGAAAGCACACTACTTTGCAAGATGAGATGACACTGAGTTATTAAAAAAATAAACGTAAAATAAAAAAGGAAATGGCAGACTGTGCCTAATTGAAATCCAACCCCTTATAAATTTTCCCACTTCGGTCTTTGCAATGGATATGTGCGTCACTAAGCGCAAAACACAGCGGTCGCAAGTCTCACTACAAATTGCTCACAATTTGCTAGTAGATGCACTGCAGCAAGTACAGCCACCAGCAGATCAACCAGAAATCAAATATATATAACGCTACTGTAGGCGTAAGTAAGCCGTTTGGATTCTCCTATGGCTATTTTCTAGCCAAGTATTAAAGCACACTACTATGCAAGATGAGATGACACTGAGTTATTAAAAAAATAAACGTAAAATAAAAAGTAAATGGCAGACTGTGCCTAATTGAAATCAAACCCCTAATAAATTTTCCCACTTTGGTGTTTGAGGTGGATATGTGTGTCACTAAGAGCTAAACACAACGGTAGCAAGTCCCCCTGCTAATTCCTCACAATATGGTACTAGCTGCAAATAAAAAAAAAAAAGTATAACGTTATTGTAGCCCTAAAAAGGGCTGTTGGGTTGTTGGAGAATCACTCCTGCCTAACAGTAAGCTAATAGAACACCCTAACGCTTTCCCTGACCAGCAGCAGCTCTCTCCCTAGCGGCATCCAGACACAGAATGATCCGAGCAGCGCGGGCAGCGGCTAGTCTATCCCAGGGTCACCTGATCTGGCCAGCCAACCACTGCTATCGACGTGTAAGGGTACCACGTCATGCTGGGTGGAGTGCAGAGTCTCCTGGCTTGTGATTGGCTCTGTTTCTGGCCGCCAAAAATCAAAACGGCGGGAGCTGCCATTTTCTCGAGCGGGCGAAGTATTCGTCCGAGCAACGAGCAGTTTCGAGTACGCTAATGCTCGACCGAGCATCAAGCTCGGACGAGCATGTTCGCTCATCTCTATTCATGAACCCTGCATTGCTCCAACACATATAAGCAGAAGGAGGAACAGAAAGGGCAACACAGGGAAAAAAGGGGGAAGCGGTTTAGTCCATTCCCCAAACACAATAGAAAGAAATACCCCTGTGTGGAAGTAAACATCAGTTTGGCTGCCCGGAAGGACCGGAATATCTTACATATTCTACTCCAAGAAGGAGAAAAACAGGGCAGAACTACAAAAGTACGAGAATAAAAATTGATTCAGCCTTTATTAATATAGATTAAATGACATTACATGGTAAAATACATAAATTGATGCAAGGTACATACAGATGATACACAGAAAAAAGGCAGTCCTGCCCAGACATATAGTGGAGGTATACGATAAAAATTGTTGTATGGAAGGGTTAGATAATGGAGCACAACACCCACTACAACCTCCTGGATTACTACATAGCGATTCGCTCGTGTATAGTAATGGCATGTGCAATAAAAGAGAGGAAGGGGCAATTGTGGTGAAGTAAACCAGTCCTTACCGAGTGCAAAGTGTATGTAACTCCAATGTCCGAGGATGACTGCTGCCCCGGCGCGCGTTTCGGCTCCAAATGAGCCTTCGTCTCATGGAGTACAATATGTAAGATTGCCCCAACAGACTGCGCCACTTTTTTCTTGGTGCACCTTTAATATAGGGCACGCAACACATTTCTGTCAGACTTTGCATGTTAAATTTGGCGCACAGTCTGACTAAGCTCTGGAAAAACCCCTGCAGTGCAGAAATCCCTCTCATAGCCCTAATCAGTATCCTCATTTAGGGCCGGCACCAGCTCTAGGCATACCCGGGCTAAGTGCCAGGGCCCAGTGCTGCTGGCAGGGGGGGGGGACATAAGGCTGTAAATAAGGAATCCATGGGGTTGAGGTGGCTGATTCTAATGAATCAATTGGGTGTGAGGGAGGCTTTATATAGAATGGGATGATAAACTAGGGAATATTTTAGGAAACAGTAGACTGTTTTAGTTTCTGAATTTTTAATCTTGACATGTGAGTTTATTGCAAAAGGGCCCACTGAGGCTCTGTTGCCCAGGGGCCTACTGAAATCTGGAGCCGGTCCAGTCCGTTGTACTCAAAATGGACAGAGCAGACAGGCGCACTTCTGCCCTGATGCTCTATTCTTCTCTATGGTACTGGTAGAGATAACAGATCATTGTACTACGGCACCTCCATCAACTCTGTGAAAGGAGTTGCAGCGCAGATGTTCAACCGGCCATTTTTTTGGGCTATAATGGGATACAACTGATCCCCATTCTGATGACCCTAACAGATGCTGTTCATTGGGGCTAACTTGTTGTGAATGGACACCCCCTTTAAAGACCATGGGAGAGATTTATCAGAAGTGTCTGAGGTAAAACTGTTGTAGTTGCCCATGGAAACCAATCAGAGCTCAGCTTTAGTTTTATAAACAGCTGTGGGAAAATGAAAGCTGAGCTCTGATTGGTTGCTATGAGAAACTAGAACAGCTCTGCTTTCTGGTACTTCTGATAAATCTCCCCCAATATTTATATGTAATATTAAGTGATTTTCTAAAAGAAAATTCATTTGTCTACTTTCACTCTTTATGATACTTTGTCCTCCTGCCAGCAGGATGCTTTCAGTCTACCCAGGCAACCTAATAACACCTGATCCATAAATGAAGGAGGACATCGGCCATGATAGACCTTAGTCTTGTATGTTGTCATTGTGCAGCATGTGATTGGCTGCCATATTTTTGTGATGTCATGTATGTTAATATGGAGCAGTATAGGATTAGCAAATGGTGATGGTGGATTGGAACATCTTTATACCCCTTTCATGTACACTCACCGGCCACTTTATTAGGTACACCTGTCCAACTGCTCGTTAACACTTAATTTCTAATCAGCCAATCACATGGCGGCAACTCAGTGCATTTTGGCATGTAGACATGGTCAAGACAATCTCCTGCAGTTCAAACCGAGCATCAGTATGGGGAAGAAAGGTGATTTGAGTGCCTTTGAACGTGGCATGGTTGTTGGTGCCAGAAGGGCTGGTCTGAGTATTTCAGAAACTGCTGATCTACTGGGATTTTCACGCACAACCATCTCTAGCGTTTACAGAGAATGGTCCGAAAAAGAAAAAACATCCAGTGAGAGGCAGTTCTGTGGGCGGAAATGCCTTGTTGAGGCCAGAGGTCAGAGGAGAATGGGCAGACTGGTTCCAGCTGATAGAAAGGCAACAGTGACTCAAATCGCCACCCGTTACAACCAACGTAGGCAGAAGAGCATCTCTGAACGCACAGTACGTCGAACTTTGAGGCAGATGGGCTACAGCAGCAGAAGACCACACCTGGTGCCACTCCTTTAAGCTAAGAACAGGAAACTGAGCCTACAATTTGCACAAGCTCATTGAAATTGGACAGTAGAGATTGGAAAAACGTTGCCTGGTCTGATGAGTCTCGATTTCTGCTGCGACATTCGGATGGTAGGGTCAGAATTTGGCGTCAAAAACATGAAAGCATGGATCCATCCTGCCTTGTATCAACGGTTCAGGCTGCTGGTGGTGGTGTCATGGTGTGGGGAATATTTTCTTAGCACTCTTTGGGCCCCTTGGTACCAATTGAGCATCGTTGCAAAGCCACAGCCTACCTGAGTATTGTTGCTGACCATGTCCATCCCTTTATGACCACAATGTACCCAACATCTGATGGCTACTTTCAGCAGGATAATGCGCCATGTCATAAAGCTGGAATCATCTCAGACTGGTTTCTTGAACATGACAATGAGGTCACTGGACTCAAATGGCCTCCACAGTCACCAGATCTCAATCCAATAGAGCATCTTTGGGATGTGGGGGACCGGGAGATTCGCATCATGTCGCCATCACCATCATGTCAATATGGACCAAAATCTCTGAGGAGCTTCCAGCACCTTGTTGAATCTATGCCACGAAGAATTGAGGCAGTTCTGAAGGCAAAAGGGGGTCCAACCTGTTACTAGCATGGTGTACCTAATAAAGTGGCCGGTGAGTGTATATTTTAGTGAATATCCATTTTTGAGATGTGTTACCTGATACTATATTTACACAAAAAGGTTGAATGACCCATCACAAAATGATGCATTATAGATTCAGAGATTATTCAGAAGAAATTCATATAGAAGGATGTATAATAACAATTTCAATCATCACCTATAGCCCAAAAAAAACCCTTGCGTGGCGATTCTCTGTTCTCCGAGCAATGGTTCCACACTCGGCCATTGCATCCAGCTGATCTCCATGTCCAGGGTGTGAGCAGAAATTCCCTTACAAGAAATGGCAGATATCCAGTTGGCAATAGATAAAATATATGTTCATTATTCTCAATAAATAAGCGCACCCAGGGGTCTGTTATTGCAGCCGGTGCCAAGAAAGCGGGTGTGTTGTGTTTCAGCATTTGTATTATCTGTTATTTTTCAGGGACTTAATGGTATAAAAATAACGTTTTGTATGAAATATAATAGGAGTACTCGGGAGACCTGTGTGCTACACTGGTGGGAAGTAATGAAAATAAATAAAACATTAGAAATAAATATTTCTAATTTTGGGATTAAACCCAACAAGAAGGTCAATATAATTGCCATATTTCTAACACGACTGGCGAGGAGGACCAGCTCAGGAAGAAGAAAGCATTGACAAAGTTGGTAGTGGGAAACCAGCACGGGTTAGTGGTTAGCACTACATCCTTGCAGCGCTGAGGTCCTGGGTTCAAGTCCGATGGTCAACATCTGCAAAGAGTTTGTATGTTTTCTCCATGTTTGCGTGAGTTTCCTCCGGGTCCTCCGGTTTCCTCCCATACCCCAAAACATAGTGGTAGGTATGGAGACAGGGGACAGGGACTGGTTTGGCAAGCTCTGTGCAGTGCTGCGTAATCTATAGACGCTATATAAATAAATTATTATTATTATTACAAGAAACGATCTCATAGGAAAGTTCTAAAAAAAAAACCCATTAAAGAGGACCTTCTACCACCTTCACCAAATCTAACACACAACATTGATTATTTGGTGCTGCCTCGCCGATTCCTACACAGTTTTTCTTTTTCTTTAGTTCCCACCCTTCCAAGCAACAAGTGCACTATATGGTAACTAGACCCTCTACTGTGAGATGGGTGGTCCTGGGCTGGAGCAGATTATCTGCCACCACTATTCTGACACTAGAGATCCTCCCTGTAAGGTCATTGAAGGCCACATTCACACTGGCACGTTCTTCTGCAGCTGAGGCATGTATATGTATTATGATTATCTACACAAGCTAAAGTGTGTATAATTGTATACTGCCGCAGATTAGGTGTGTATTATTATGTTCCGCAACAGTTTAGGTGTGAAATAGGGTATTCTGCAACAGTTACTGTATGTATGTATTATGTAGTCCTAAATTAGCTGTGGTGTGTATAATGATGTTCTGCAGCAGCTAAAATGGGGATCCATTTTGCAGCAGAGAGGTGTGTAGTATGATAGCGGAAGTGTGTATTATGATGTTCTGGACCAGCTGAGGTTTGTATTATGATGTCTTGCAGAAGCGAGGTGTGTAGTATGATGTTCTGCAGATGGTAAGTTTTTTATTATGATGTTTTGCAGCAGGTAAGTTTTGTATTATGATGTTCTGCAGCAGCTGCAGGGTATGTCATGATATTCTATAACAGCTGAGGTATGTATTATGATGTTCTGCAGAAGCTGAGGCATGTATTATGTTCTGCAGAAGATGAGGTGTTTATTATAATGTTCTGCAGAAGCTGAGGTGTGTATTATGATGTTCTGCAGAAGCTGAGGTGTGTATTATGATGTTCTGCAGAAGCTGAGGTGTGTATTATGATGTTCTGCAGCAGCTCAGGGGTGTGTCATGATATTCTATGTCATCTGAGATGTGTTTTACAATGTTCTGCAGAATCTGAGGTATGTATTATTATGTTCTGCAGAAGCTGAGTTGTGTATTATGATGTTCTGCAGAAGCTGAGGTATGTATTATGCTGTTCTGCAGAATGTGAGGCATGTATTATTATGTTCTGCAGAAGCTGGGGTGTATATTATGATGTTCTGCAGAAGCTGAGGTGTGTATTATTATTTTCTGCAGAAGCTGAGGTGTGTATTATTATGTTCTGCAGAAGCTGAGGTGTGTATTATTATGCTCTGCAGAAGCTGAGGTGTGTATTATGATGTTCTGTAGAAGCTGAGGTGTGTATTATGATGTTCTGCAGAAGCTGAGGTGTGTTTCCTGACTTTCTGCAGTGGCTTATAGGGGCTCCATCAATGTGTTATAAAAACATCATAGAATTCCTACTGGTCTGAAAACTTTCTCTTGTACTTTGTAGCCACTGATAGTAGACCCTCTAGTAAACCAGACAAACCCTTGAAATTACATCCATAATTTGACAATAACTATATTGACTAGTGAATATATATTTGCCAGTAAAAAAAAAAAGTTGTCATTTTTCAAGTACACCTAGACCACATGATGTCCATGATAGCGTCACCCAACACCCCGTGGCCACTGTACATCTGTGCACCCTAGTACCTTCAGGCCAATGTCCTGTCACACTTGTAGGAATGGCTTTCATCCATAGGGTTGTCATCTCCTCATTCCCTTTTCTTCTTCTTTTTATATGTTATTTGTTTAGTTTTACTTCAAAGATTTTTGACATCTACCTCTATGATAACCATATGTGGGAACCATGTGGTACATCACCACTTATCATCAGCTGCTGGGATCTCAAAATATCCTCTAAATTTTTACACGAGTTACTAAAAGAGAATGGAAAAAATTGATTTGTATAATTTCATTTTATTATATTGCGCGTGTTTAGCCCCCCCCCCCCCCCTACCCCGGAGATCATGTTTGCCACCAAGAGTAAGAGGTGTTGTCAGTTGTCCTGGACGAGCTGGTTTGGGGAATCAGGGAGGAGGGTCATGAGAGCCCACATTATTTAACCCCTTCTGATAACAGCACTTTCCCACTTTTCTGTTTGATCTTTTGACTTTTTGCTTTTCAAAAACCGCAACTTTTTTTTCAATTCTTTTTTAAAATTTTTAAAATTTGTGTTTTTAAATACTTTAATACTACCTTTTATTTACTTTTATTCCAAAATTCAATGGATCTATAGGATTGGCATGTCTGGGATTCTTCAGAGGGCATTTGGCGGCCATCAGAATGGATCAGTTTTCCAGATCTCCTGGTAGGGTAGATATTTTCTTATTTTTAGTTTCATTGAAAGTGAAAGTAGCTCCTTAGATGACACAATCATCAATTTTAAGGGTTAATGGTCTAAGTTTGGAATTGTCTCCCAGCTATTGTTCCTCCCCAGCTACTGAGTGGACATCATCTTCAAAAGCCCCACTAGCCTCCACAATCTGTGGCACTTAGCTTAAACACCCAACATGCTCTTTAGACTCTCTACCACCAGGTAGGTAGTTCTAGGATGGAACAGACATCTCATGAAACTAGGGATTGCCCACCCAGTCAAGTTCAGGTTTAGTGAGTTTGCCAAACCTGGAACAAAAGTTGACTTTGGATACCGGAACTGCAACGTGTATGCACTGCTAACACCTGCGATTAGAGATGAGCAGACCCAACGTCCCGGTTTGGGTTCAGTGCTTGGGTTGAGCCACCCAACGGCTATGATTGGTCAGGGGGAACCTAAACCCGAATGCCACACCTGAACTTGGAATTGGGGTCTGCTAATCTCTACCCACGATTTGTGCTGGCACTGAACACAGCTGTTAACCCCTTAAATACCACCAGCAAGAGGCAGAAGGCTCACATGCTAAGCAGTTCATCAACCAGCTTTACACATCCACCACGACCACCTTGCAGGTTTTAACTCTTTAAATGCAGACAGTGCATGTGATAGATAGAAGATCGATTGATTGATTGATTTATAATGAATAGATAATGGATAGGAGATATATAGATAAATAGAATAGAACAAAAAGCTAGATAGATAAATGGTTAGATAGACAGATATATAGATAGGAAATAGACAGATTGTAGAAAATTGATAACTAGATGGATAAAAGTTCACATGCAGAGGGGCCTTTAGGAGTGGGGGCCCTGGGAAAATGCCCAGGTTGCCGCTCCCTAATGCCAGCCCTGCACGTTACCAAAATATAAGATTTGCAGTACTTTTTTTCTAATATAATGCCAAAATTATCCTTATTTTATGGACAGATGTATATAGAAGACAAGTATTGAGTCTGGTCCTCAAGCAGCGGTGTCCAAGAAGACTGACAAAATATAGAGATAAATGAATATGTGTGATAGGCAGTTTAGTATATCATATAAAAGAAATGTAATTGTTTTTCATTATCTGTCGGATATTTTACTATCATCCTATTTATCAATCCTAAAAACAACAAAAAAAAGGCTTCTGTCTTAAACCTGAAAGTTGATGAATTATTAATGAAGATCTCTCCCGTCTCTCTTCGATGTGCTTTATGCATACTCATGTCCATGTGTGCTCAGGATATCAATGTATGTATTCAAGAGTCGTCTTGTATTAATTTAAAAGCAAACCTACATTTCTTTAATCCGGTCCACTGAGCCTAAGATTTCTTACAAGGAGAAATTCCATTATCTCATCATTTCTATGACTCTTTCAAGTACATTTATTTGGGTAAGTAATGAAAATATCCTTGTTATAAAAACTGGTTTAATATCATCTTCGCCTGCAAAGAAGCCTGGTTTATGGGAGAAGAATATATCAAAATTGTGTGTGCTCCCAAAATAGAATTACATTATTTCCACCTGACTACTGCTTATCTCAGACTTGTTGAAAAAGTTGCAAAATTTCAAGTTTTTAATGAGGACACTTTTTTTTTCCCATTTCTTGGCTTACTAAATATAACTGTGAGCTCATACTTTCTCAAACTAAGTTCAGATTTTTTTGTTTCTATATATGATTATGGTCAATATCTCCTTAAATATTGTTGTTTTTTGCATTATTATTTGTTGAAGTTGGGGACACTGCATATGATGAGCCCAAGATGACTTCTATCTACTATATGTGCATATTTTATAGTGAGAACACTGTATCATTTACTAAGGGCCCGAATCGCGTTTTACCGGCGGGTTACGCAAATGTTTCCGTTTTGCGCCGATTTCCCTGTATTGTCCCTTGATTTTGGCGCACACGATCGGATTGTGGTGCATCGCTGCCGGCATGCACGCGACGGAAATCGGGGGGCCGAACGAAAACCCGACGGATTCGGAAAAACCGCCGCATTTTTTTTAAAAAAGTGACGCGGGACACTCGCTTGCCTTCCCCAAGTATAGGATCGTGAACTCCGGCGGGCCTCAGGGAACTTCAGCGCAGCAGCGACATCTGGTGGACGTCGGAGGAACTGTCTTAGTGAATCACCAGAAGACCCGAATCCACCGCAGAGAACTCGCCACTGGATCGCGAATGGACCGGGTAAGTAAATCTGCCCCAGTATCTTTTTGCCAGTAGAACAGTACACTTAGAAATTATATATACTATTATAGATAATAATATATAATAATATATATAATATAGATAATTCACACATTATAAATAGTACTATCTGTGTCTCTCACTGTAAATGATGGGCCCACACACCATATTGTCACCTTGTATCTAGCTTTAAATAATTTGGTCACAGATAGTACTATCTCCTTGTATGTCACTCTAAATGACGTGGTCACACACAGTACTGTTTCCTTGTATCTCACTGTAAATGGTGTGGTCACAGATCGTACTGTCTCCCTGTATCTCACTGTAAATGATGTGGTCACAGATAGTACTGTCTCCTTGTAGCTTTGTGTAAAGAATGTGATCACAGATAGTACTATCTCCTAGTATCTCACTCTAAATGATGTGGTCGCAGACAGTACCATTTCCTTGTATCCCCTTGTTAATGATGTGGTCACATTTATGTTTCCTTGTCTCTCACTGTAAATGATGTGGTCACAGATAGTACTGTCTCCCTGTATCTCACTGTAAATGATGTGGTCACAGACAGTACTCTCTCCTTCTAAGGACACTTACCATCAGATTCATTGATAGTAGATGTCCCAAACTTACTTGCTCATCCCGTCTCTCAAGGGAGGATCTCCCTTTTATGAAATCCTGGAACATTGGCATTGTTCTAAAAAAGACTTTATAAAGATATTCAAATGAGCTGGAGGCTCTCAGGGCTAAGTCACCCAAGTGCCCCTCGGCTCTGTCTGATGTACAAAGGTAAGGATATTATTGTTGTAAGTACAGATAGTACCACGACTGTACATGAAGTTGTCCCAGCCGTTACTGCCCCATGCCCCCTATACACAATGCAGATATTGCTGCCTCTGTGTATCTCTATGTAAATAAGGTTACACACAGTGATGCCTTCCTTTCTCTTCATGTAACCGGTGCAGACATACTTTCGTTTGTATTTCTTCTTTATCTCGGCCACTGATTGAAGCAGCCAAATTAAAACTGCCTTCAGACAGAAATACATCTATGTCTTTCCTTCTATTTTTGCAAATTATAATGATGCAAACAGTGCTGCCTCTCTGGTTTGTTCTGTAAAGTACTTAAATTCAGACAGTACTACCTCAGTGCCTCTACCTGAATGAATAGTAAGGATGCAGATAGTACTGCCACTATGTCTCTATATGTAATTAGTAAGGATGGAGATAGTACTGCCTCCATGTCTCTATATGTAATTAGTAAGGATGGAGATAGTACTGCCACTAAATCTCTATATGTAATTAGTAAGGATGCAGATAGTACTGCCTCCATGTTTCTATATGTAATTAGTAAGGATGCAGATAGTACTGCCCCCGTGTCTCTATCTGTAATTAGTAAGGATGCAGATAGTACTGCCTCCATGTCTCTATATGTAATTAGTAAGGATGCATATAGTACTGCCCCCATGTCTCTATATGTAATTAGTAAGGATGCAGATAGTACTGCCCCAGTGTCTCTATCTGTAATTACTAAGGATGCAGATAGTACTGCTCCATGTCTCTATCTGTAATTAGTAAGGATGCAGATAATACTGCCTCCATGTCTCTATATGTAATTAGTAAGGATGCAGATAGTACTGCCCCTGTGTCTCTATATGTAATTAGTAAGGCTGCAGATAATACTGCCTCCATGTCTCTATATGTAATTAGTAAGGCTGCAGATAGTACTGCCCCCGTGTCTCTATCTGTAATTAGTAAGGATGCAGATAGTACTGCCTCCATGTCTCTATATGTAATTAGTAAGGATGCAGAGAGTACTGCTCCCGTGTCTCTACCTGTAATTAGTAAGGATGCAGATAGTACTGCCTCCATGTCTCTATATGTAATTAGTAAGGATGCAGATAATACTGCCTCCATGTCTCTATTAGTAATTAGTAAGGATGCAGATAGTACTGCTCCCTTGTCTCTATATGTAATTAGTAAGGATGCAGATAGTACTGCCTCCATGTCTCTATATGTAATTAGTAAGGATGCAGATAATACTGCCTCCATGTCTCTATATGTAATTAGTAAGGATGCAGATAGTACTGCCCCTGTGTCTTTATCTGTAATTAGTAAGGATGCAGATAGTACTGCCCCTGTGTCTTTATCTGTAATTAGTAAGGATGCAGATAGTACTGCCTCCCTGTTTCTATATGTAATTAGTAAGGATGCAGATAGTACTGCCACTATGGGGGTCATTTACTAAGTGCCCGATTCGCGTTTTCCCGACGTGTTACCCGAATATTTCCGATTTGCGCCGATTTTCCCTGAATTGCCCATGGATTTTAGCGCACGCGATCGCATTGTGGCGCATCGGCGCCGGCATGCGCGCGACGGAAATCGGAGGGCGTGGCCGAACGAAAACCTGACGTATTCGGAAAAACCGCTGCATTTAAGAACGGAAAATCTGTCGCGGAGCTTGCACTTACCTTCATTCAGCCCGAGCCGGTGAACTCCAGCGTGTTCTGATGCTTTTCAGCGCAGCAGCGCCACCTGGACGGCGGAGGAACTACCTTAGTGAATCCCGGCCGGACCCGAATCCAGCGCAGAGAACGCGCCGCTGGATCGCGAATGGGCCGGGTAAGTAAATCTGCCCCTATATCTCTATATGTAATTAGTAAGGATGCAGATAGTACTGCCACTATATCTCTATATGTAATTAGTAAGGATTCAGATAGTACTGCCCCATTGTCTCTATCTGTAAATAGAAAGGATGCCAATAGTAATGCAAGGGTGCAAATAGTTCTGTCTTTATATATCCCTGTTATTGACATGGGGACCAACAATACAGCCTCAATGTTTGCTGGTCTCCCCCTGTTGTATATACAGCCACACTTTCAAGTGTTATTACAGAATTGCTTAATTGAATTTTTTTTCATTCCCATTATATAATGTTTCCCTAAGTATACGTTCACCTTGTAGATTAAAGTTATCATGTAATGTTATCCTGCCTTGTACAATGTATTACCAGTATATAAAATGTAAATGTACAGGTAGTAACAAATGATGAGTGCACCACTTACCATAGATAATTGTGCTATCCTTAACATGGCCGATACATTCAGTCACATGCACTTTCTCTTGAGTCTTGCATGTCATATATCTCAAGTGCGGGTCAATAGCTTGTACAAATCAATGTGACAGGAGTGTAGTCAGCAGTTCACCAAATAACCGCCTGCTGCATAGGAATTGGAAAGAAATATAAACACAAGGTAAATCAGCATTTTCTTAAAAAAAAAGACTGAATCCTGAAAAAAATGTTCATAGAGCAATAAAAAAAAAAAAGAAAAATCAGAATTTCAACATCAGATGGAGCCAGGATGGAATTTTTGCTTTTATAGGTTCTTGCTGTTTTATGGTATTATATTTGCCATTTCATTGATCTTTATATTATTTAAGAAATTTTATATTCCAAATGTTCTCGGATCACCAAAACAATTTATGACGTTAGCATGCCTTACATTTTATCTTTTTTAGTTTATCAATCAATCTTTTGATTAATTTTTTTTCATTTGTTATACAATATGTAATATAAAGAAACTGATCCATTAAAGTGGTGATCACAATCAGCCCTGGCTATCAGAGTCCATGAAAAAAGATCCCCAGAGAACAGTTCATAAGGAAGGCTTTATGTTTTGTCCGCAGCGCCCCTACAGGAAACAGGAAGTAATTTCTAGCAAATGGGCTAATCATATTTTCAAAGGGTTTTCCCACAAAACAAGTTAGGCTCTATTCACAGGATAGCACCTAATCTGCTGATCAGTGGGGGTGTCAGCTTCATAGGGATGAATGGGGCAGCTCGGCCATGTAGGACCAGCTGCTCTGCTCACCTTAGAAAGCAATGAGGGGACCAACGGGGGTACATCAGATGCCACGTTCTCGTGATCTGTGGGGTTCTCATAACTCAGACCCTCACCGATCAGCAAGTTAGGCCCTATTCTGTGCATAGGGCCTAACTGGGTTGGGGGGAAAACCCTTTTAGGAAGCTTTTGAATGGCTTTCCATGTGGTTACCCTCCACAGGGCATAAGAATTCCTCCTGAAATTATATAAACTGAATTGTCTCACAAATTATTCTGTAATTATGCCATTTTGTTTACCCCTATACAGTGATCTGGACTTTGCTGCAGAGAGATCGCAAGGCAGCTACGTCTATTGGTGGTCCCAGTATAGATAACAGCTGGCCCAGCGGGCACAGACACACCGGTATGTGGTACCAAGGGGTCAGGCAGAGCGGGTAGTCAAAGTCAGTCTGAGTCAAGGCAGGGAGCTTACAAGCAAAACGAAAAATAAGCCAAGGGTCCTGGCTGACAGCACAGGTTCAAAATACAGGCCAGGGTCAGATACCAGGGGAACACAGAGCAGAAACAGAATCGGAGAACTAGTCAAGGTCACACATGAAAAGACAAGCAGAAGCAGATACCATAGGAGACACAGGAGATACCATAGAATCAGACACCGCAGGAGTAGCAAGCAAGGAAACTTTGCTCAGGCATGGAGAACAGGGAATGCTGGACTACATGGCTGGAGGTGCACGCTGATAGGCTGGGACAGCCTAGCTGGGAAATGCCCTGCTCCTTTAAGAATGAGAGAGCGGTGCCGCTCCGCGCCCTAAGGGATTTGAAGCATGGCCAGTCGTGGCGGCTGAAAGTAAACCTGCGACTGGGAACACATCAAGGGGCGGAACCCGTCACCGGCTTTGCAATGGAAAACCCATCCAGGTGTTCTTGCCAATTCTAACCTAGAGGTTAGGTGACAACTGGACAGCGATCTCTTCCAGCACCAAGGTGAAACACAGAGACAAGGCCAGGAGAAAACAAAACACTGGAGAAAGGTAGTACAAATATAGGTGAAACAGAAGGGAGGTCAGCAGAAAGATCAGAAAACAAAAATAAAGCAATTCAGAATATGCTAGCAAGCACCAAAGAAAACTTAGAGCAAGCACTAGGAAGAGGGCAAATGAAGTGATTATGGCATCTGGTCTGGTCAAGCCTTGATTGAGTTAATGTTAGGGGGTGGTCCAAACAGAAAACAGACCAGCAGTACTTTATGGACAGAAGATGACGCTGAAGCCCAAATGGGCTCCAGCCTAATACGGGTCACATCAAGTTACTGTGGTCACTGCATGGGAGAGAGGTGAGTACACCTTGTTTGTGGTTTGTTATGTTTAATCACCAGGGCCAACATTGAACAAAACAACTAAAAAGCCATGTGTAGAGGAGGAAGATTGGTTGACAGGACTAAAAGAATGTATTTTTAGGTCCTCATGGAACATGCAAAAACCAATGACTCAATGAGAAAAGTCACCAATAAAGATACTGTGGGGCACATTTACTTACCAGGCCCCTGCGTGATCCCCGATCCGGACTGTCTGATGAGGATGAACTCTGCCATGATTCAAGATCGTGCGCCCGATATCCTGCATGTGTCGCTTCCCCGCTCAGGTCCGACAGAGTTCACCTTCTTCTTCCCGGTGTATGTAAGTGCTTGGCTTGCGACACAATTTTTAAGTAAAATCCTGCGGTTTGTCAGAATCTGTTGGATCGCCCGACGGCCTGCCCTCCGATTTGTCTTGCATAAAAGCTGGCGCCAAAATCTGACCGTGTGCACCAAAAACCCCTTTTAAATCCCTGTCCCAGCGACGCAAAACGGAAATCGTTGGGATGCCGGACGAAAGTGTGGTCCACGGGGCCCATAGTAAATGAGCCCCTATATGTTTTTGTTCATTACCTGCAGTTTAATCTGTGTTGGGGGATTTGGAGCAGAGTGGATCTGTAAGTGAGAGTCCTCATAAATGTAAATGAGTGTAAGAATAGTAAACTAAAAAGAGAGTAGTGTCCACCAGTGTACGACCCACACCCTGATGCACAAGGCCATTCTCCAGTCATCAAGATCATATATGATTTATTGAGTTTGTGTGGCTGTTAGTTGCCTAATGGGCCATTAATCATTAGGTTTCCTTGTACATTGCACCTCTTATTGACCCACCACACGTTAAGCCATCCCTGACAATACGTTTTCTTGTATTTTTCTTTTAAACTATTGATTTTTTTATATTAATTATAAAGAGGAAACATCTAGCTTTTTGCTGATAACAGATTATTCAGATATAACATATATACACAGGCTCCCGGGACCTGATGTAAAATCTGTAGCCCAACCATCTTATGTTTTGTAGACACAATTTCTTATGGGAATAAAAAGGGAGTAAGATACAATCTAAGGCGCTGTAAAGATTGGAAGCTGAAGGGGCCCAATCAAAGTGAAATTTTCCCTTATATGTGATACAATATTTGGTGGGGATTCTGCTAGGTGGAGCTATTCGTCCCATTATCTATATAGTAATAATGTTATCTACTTTACTGTAGTTCAAATTGCTGTAAAAAAATCATGTGAGTTACATCACTGACTTCATGTCGTAGCGCCAGGGGTGTAATTACAGGGGTAGCAGCCATAGCTGATGCTATGGGTCCCACAGTGTTAGGGGGCCCCAGCATCTGACCTATTGGGTATGCATTATATGCTGTTTTTCTGTATATGTTATTGTATATATGTGTGTATTTGCTGTTTGTGTGTATTTTCTATACATTTTCTATACATTTCTATACATTTTCTGTATTTGCTCTATATGTGTGTATATGTGTGTGCATATGCTGCATGGGTGTGTATGGTGTATGTATATGTGTTTATATACTGTATGTATGTTTATGTGCTGTATGTGTATGTATAAAAGTATACTAATGTGTGTTTATGGGTGTATATGGGTGTTGAAACTCACATGTGTTGTCAAATATGTATATTTTTTAAGGTTGAAGGATTGCCCCATTCAGAAGTCTGCTATGGGGCCCTGCCTCCTAGTTACGCCCCTTCATAGCACTCTGGATAATACTACTTTGGTTATATTTAAGGTACAGGATGTTAGCTTTTGGATTTGGACCTTAGGATTAAGACCCTCCGTCAAACCCAGAAAAATTGTTAAGGAGAACCTGTGACATTGCTTGTGTAGTACAATAGAATAGAATGGAAGCATTTAGAAGTGTTAAGGGAGGCTGAACAGATTGTTCATAGTGATATATGCAGACAGAATGTTATAGAGCAAGATTCACTAAGCAAATTGTATTATACATAGTGTCCTATCTGCAGGCAGCATGTTTTAGAGTAGGAGAAGCTGAGTAGATTGTACATGATATCCTGTCTGCAGGCAGCATGTTATAGAGCAGGAGAAGATAAGCAGATTATACATAGTGTCCTATCCGCAGGCAGAATGTTATAGAGCAGGAGGAGCTGAGCAGATTGTACATAGCGAACTATCACCAGGCAGCATGTTATATATCAGGAGCAGTAGAGTGGACGGTACATAGTGTTTTATCTGCAGGCATCATCTTATATAGCAGAAGGAGATGAGCAGATAGTACATAGTGAACTTTCACTTGTCACAAAGCAGGAGGAAATATTCAAATGCGTTTTTTCAGGATGGGAAAAGGAAAATTTTGGCCCTTGACTACCTTCTAAGGCAGCCCCCTTAACATCAAGCATGACTTTCAGTAATCCCCTAGTGGAGTGTCAATGGCTGTAAGTCTCGAAACGCCTGCAAGGTGGCCTTAATTGGCAAAGCACAGCTCTTACTTTCTGACCGTAAGGGCAGTGTAGATTTTACATAGTGCCTAGAGGAGAAGTCAATACCAAAAAGAAAATGTAATTATAAAAGACATAAATGTACACATTATACAAATACTAGTCCAACATATGATATTGTATCATACTGATACTGTACTCATGTAATCTTTCATGCTAATTTTAGTAAACCGCCTGACAAATATGGTCTAAACCCTCCTTTTTAAATATCGAAAATCTCTGTTAAAAAAAAAATAATAATTAAAAACCACAGTTCAGGATATTTATTCCTAGATGTGCCTTTTTCACATGGGCAAAAGTCTAGCATTAGTTTAGAGACTTGCACCAAATTTATCAAATAGTTGCCCTCCTTCTCAAAGACTGTGACACACGATAGGAAATAACTCACAAAATAGGACAATGCCCAAGGCTTTCGTGCAACTTTTTGATGTTATCCAGGGAATTGTACTGTCCAATAAGATGCACAATAGGTCCAAAATTTTTCATGTGTACAAATATCCAAAAAGTAGTCCACAATTCTGGTGCACTTCCATTTATAGTCCCCTCTCTGGTATCTATAAACTCTTTCATGGACTATATTTAAGAAGTGTAGAGTCTTAGATGTTGGTTGGCATTGGACGGGGACCACGCCTGGGAGTTCCTTCAATCCATATACACCTCACACTGAGGATTATGGGTGGATTTTCCACCAGAAACACATAGGATAGCTACACACAGAACAAGGATCTGTAGAGTAGAAGCTGTCCAGGCTTACTGTAGGCTCAGTTCTCATTCATTTCCATGGGAGAAGAGCCTCAGCTTAATGGCAGCAGTTACAGAAGTCATATATGCACAATCATCTATATGCATATATGTAGATGTGTATATAGCTGATGGATAAAGTTCTCCATGCCCCTGCTAGGCTCTGTATGCTGTGACATTACATGGTTCTGGTCCATGTTCCAGTGTCTCCATCTCCTCTATGCATTCTTCCTCTCACATCATGCCCCTCCCTTCCCTGCCTGCCCCTCAGTGCACATGACAGGAAGAGGGGAGGGGTGAAGGGAGCTGGATACTATGGAGGAGAGGAGACTGAGACACAAACACACAGACTGTTGCAGCTGCCCCTGGGACTCAGCACACACTGCTGGCAGAGAGCCAGGTAATGTGATATAAAGTTTTATAAAGTAGTATTATTTTAGTAGTATTTTTGAAATCTACATATAGCATAGCCTTCTGGAACCTGTCATCAGATAAAAATGGCATTCCTGATGACAGGTTCACTTTAAGAAAAAATATTGCTCTGACATCAAGAAGTGGATTTACAAAGCAATGAGAAAATTAGGGAAGACATGGAGGGCTTGGCTTTTTCTAGAAACTCTACATCCCCCTGATTTTTGAACCAGCCATCACTTCAGAATAAGAAAAGGAGACATTTTATGGTGTATCAGATCCTAGGGCTAGTAAAATGGCAAACTGATTCTAGTTCCCTGGGTTTGGGGACATACAAAAGAAAATGGAAAGCAATGAACTCTACTCTACATGGCGTCGATATAAACACATCACACATAGATGCTCATAACTTACCCGTAGTAGTTTGAAACAAATTGGGAAAAAATTACAAAATGTGAAAAAACAACAAAGTTTCACTGGATATAGTTATTGCGCCTTATTTTTTTGTCATGTATAAAGTTTCTTTTTCTTAAAAACAAGGCACTTAGCTCACGGTGATAACTGGCAAGTGAGCGCATAATGCTCTTACCTTTGCAGTCAGGCAGGCAACACAATGTGCGCTCTAATTGCCACTTACAAGGGAAGTGTTTAAGTTCTTCTCTTGATAAAGCATTGTGCGCGCGCCGACTAAAAGGGAAATAGTGACATCTAGTGTACAATTCTCAATCACTAGACAGGATTTGAGAGTCTTGCCACTTCTGTGACGTTCTAGCCTTTTGCGACACTCAGTCCAAAATTTTACAATTTTTCGCTCACCTTTTGAAAAATCTGGAGCAGGACAATTCCACCAACATTTAGGTGTTCTTTGCCCGGGGTGACTTCCTGACATTGGCATTGTCTTTTGAGATGGTATTGAGAAATGTTTGGTTTCTGATGGCAGGAGGAGGCAGAGATTTGCAACAATTTGTATTCGAAAATTGAATATATGAAGCTGAGTGTATGAGTGTGTGTATGTATTTATGTTCGCTAAAGGACTCTGCACCGTCACGTTTACAATTACCACATTTTAGGTTTTGAGCCGAAATTTTCACCCTGTGTTTTCCAAAACACAGTTATTAACCATCATATACAGGAACCATTGTCTGCTGCTGCTGAGGCAGTTAGAAACCAATCACAGCTCAGCTTCTAATTTGCCACGGGTCATTAATATGAGCTCAAGTAGAAAGAAAGAGAGAGATAGAAAGAGACAAAGAGAGAAACAGACAGACACAGAAAGAGAGACAGCCAGAAAAAGAGAGGGAAAGAGACAGACAGAGAGAGAGATAGATAGAAATTTTTTTGCTTACCCATTCTATTTTGTTATAGCTATGAGCAGTTATTTTCTATACTGGCAATGCTGGGAGCTTTAGCTAGTTCTAAATAAATAAGTCATTGACGTTTACCACAGAAAAGTTAACCAATTTACAGGACACATTCATTTTTATTTGCACGTGCAATACAAAAAGTTTCATGAGATACCCCAAAAGTTACCTCTAAAAAGATGTGTGTGCTAAAACCTTCCCCCAAAACACTCCACAATTCTCATGTCCATCAGTTCATACGTATCCCCCAATGTAAATGAGCACATTTCTCATCTTATTTTGAAAGGCTCATCCCAAAAGGGCTTTTCCATCTCATATAATGATGGCTAGTCACCGGAATATACATTCACAGGGAGCTCTAATAGCCCCACCAATCCTCATTATAGAACAGTTCTTTTAAGATTTTCTCATGATTTTCGTAACATTGCTGTCCTTGATGATGGAAGCCATACTACAGAAAGCCTACTACTGTTCACGATGTGGCCGGCTCCTCCCATCCGTCCCTATCTCTCAGCATTGTAAGCTCTGGGAGATGGTGTAATGAAACCGGCGCATAGAGGAGACGGACCGCGGCGCGGGACATCGGTGGCACCAGACGAGGTAAGTACAAGTTTAAAAGTAATTTTTAAAACCCCTTTAATACTAAAGAGTAACTCCTTTAATACCTAATATGTCTGATTATTCATTTTTGAAAAGAGATAAGTCAACATATAAACAACTGTAAGGAGTTAAGTTGTTAATTTTGTCAGCTTCTCCTTCACTATCATTTAACTGTGTGATTACAGAAAGATACATTTTCTTGTGTATATTAAAGTTAAATTTTATTATGTGTGCCATTGATTCATGCATATTGGCTTAAATACTTAGTTAAGTTTAGTTTACGTAGTTGTAAATATACTCCATTGCATTGCTTGTTGATGCGCTCAGTTGCAGCACTTTCCTACAGAACAGTAGTGGATTATAATTTTGGGCGGTAGCCTGGGTACAAGGCTTCTAGGGGACCCATTGCCACCCAAAATCATGAAAGACCATAAAGTTTTGCATTGTATCATGTTGAGAGACTGTAAGCACCAAGCATATGAATATCCATCAATAGGTTTCTGAAGAAACAAGTATGGGTCCGGGTGTTGAGGCATTATTTCCTGAGGATAGTTACTGAAGTATTTGACCTCTAGATCAGATATCATTTTGCACCGTCCTGTCTGTCAGAGCTAAACAGTTTGAACGTATCACACCCAGGTGTTTTGCTGTGCAGAGGGAAGAGCATTCATCTTGTTTTACCTTTGTGCTGGATGTGTGTCTCAGGTCTTGTTGCAGTGACAGACAGTTGAACCATTCAGCTGCAAGGGCGGTGTCCAGGAACTCCATTTATACTTACACAACTCCTCACTCCATTTAATACTCCATGTAATTGTTGTTCTCCATTGTGTCTATTGCTGTGTTTCCTGACCCATGCTTGGACTTTTTGACCATTCTATTTGCCTCACAATTTTTACCTCGTCGTCATCTTGGTTTTGACCTGATTAACCAGATATCACTTTTTCTGCCTGTCTTTCTGTTTGAAGTCCAGTTGTTCCCTGCAGGTGACACTTTCCAGCGGCGCCATTTAATAATCTTTACAATGAACTGGAAAATGACACACTCTCTGCAGTCCCCATGGTTGTCACAGAAAGCTTTGCAACAGAGCCTGCCGAATCTACATTACATCCACAGAATTGACAACATACATTACTTTAAAGGACATAATTCTAATAATAATAATTATTACTATTATTATTATTATCAACCCCCAGGATGAAGGATCATAAATCAAGCTCACTGACATACAGGTATGTGCCCCTTCTGGCAGGATCTGCTCTTCATTCACACCAATGGAGCTCAGAGCCCCTCAGGCTTATTTGCATACTTTTAAAAGACTTAAAAACAGGGCGTAAGAAGCTAAAAGTCAGTGTCAGTGCTTGGTTTACAATCCTTTATCCTGCTGGTAGATGTCCTTTAAAATAGTTATACAAAAGTATATTCTATCAGTGATCAGACCCCTAGGGTTCAAGTTGCCTAAAAAAACTTGTATTAAATGCCCTAAAACCAAAGTTAAAAAAATATAGAAAACCTAAAAGTTTCTGCACTTGTTGGTGTTCACTAGAGATGAGCGAACATACTCGTCCGAGCTTGATGCTCGTTCGAGCATTAGCGTACTCGAAACTGCTCGTTGCTCGGACGAATACTTCGCCCGCTCGAGAAAATGGCATCTCCCGCCATTTTGCTTTTTGGCGGCCAGAAACAGAGCCAATCACAAGCCAGGAGACTCTGCACTCCACCCAGCATGACGTGGTACCCTTACACGTCGATAGCAGTGGTTGGCTGGCCAGATCAGGTGACCCTGGAATAGACTAGCCGCTGCCCGCGCTGCTCGGAGCATTCTGTGTCTGGATGCCGCTAGGGAGAGAGCTGCTGCTGGTCAGGGAAAGCGTTAGGCTGTTCTATTAGAATAGTGTTAGGCAGGAGTGATTCTCCAAGAACCCAACAGCCCTTCTTAGGGCTACAATAACGTTATACTTTTTTTTTTTTGTTTGCTTGTGGCTGGGCTTGCTGGCACTAGTAGTGCAGCTAGTACCATATTGTGAGGAATTTGCAGGGGGACTTGCTACCGTTGTGTTTAGCTCTTAGTGACACACATATCCACCTCAAACACCGAAGTGGGACAATTTATTAGGGGTTTGAGTAGAATTAGGCAGAGTCTGCTGATTTTTTTTTTTTTTAGCTGTATTTCATTTTATAGCTCAAACTCATCTTGCAAATCAGTGTGCTCTCAGTGTAGGCTACAAAATAGCCATAGGAGAACCCCAACGGCTTACTTAGGCCTACAATAGCGTTATATTTTCCTTTTTTTTGTTTGCTTGTGGCTGGGCTTGCTGGCACTAGTAGTGCAGCTAGGACCATATTGTGAGGAATTTGCTGGGAGACCTGCGACCGTTGTGTTTAGCTCTTAGTGACATGCATATCCGCCTCAAACACCGAAGTGGGACAATTTCAAATTCAAATTTCAATTTCAAAGTCATCAGGCACAGCACAAAATCCAGTTGTGTGCTGTCAGTGTAGGTTAGAAACTAGCCATAGCAATAGGATAGCATCGTTTTGTTAAAAAAAAAAAAAAAAAAAAAAAAAAAAAAAAATTATTAAAAGTTTACACTTTAATTTGGACAATGTTTAACCCGAGGGCTAGGGGTAGAGGACGAGGGCGTGGACGTGGGCGTCCAACTACTGCAGGGGTCAGAGGCCGTGGTCCTGGGCGGGGTGAGACACCACCTGCTGATGAGGGAGCAGGGGAACGCCGCAGAGCTACACTCCCTAGGTTCATCATGTCTCAAGTTACTGGGACTCGTGGTAGAGCACTGTTGAGGCCAGAACAGTGCGAAGAGGTGATGTCGTGGATTGCGGACAATGCTTCTAGCCATTTGTCCACCAGTCAGTCTTCCACGTAGTCCCCCCATGTCACCGAAATCAGCACTCCTCCAGCTCCTCCACCTCAGCCTCCTTCCCCCCAGTCTGCCCCCTCCCAGCAAAATTTGGCATTTGAACCGGCATACTCTGAGGAACTGTTTTCTGGACCCTTCCCACAGTCACAAACCACTTGTCCGGTTGCTGCTGAGCAATTTTCCGATGCCCAGGTTTTCCACCAGTCGCAGTCTGTGGGTGATGATGACATTATTGACGTAGTGGAAGAAGTGTGTAAAGAGGTGTCGGACGATGAGGAGACACGGTTGTCAGACAGTGGTGAAGTTGTTGTCAGGGCAGGAAGTCCGAGGGGGGAGCAGACTGAGGGATTGGAGGATGATGAGGTGACAGACCCAAGCTGGGTTGATAGGCCGGGTGAACACAGTGCTTCTGAGACGGAGGCGAGTCCTATAGCAGAACAGGTTGGAAGAGGCAGTGGTGGGGCCAGACGGAGAGGCAGGGCCAGAGCTGGTGCATCAGCGCCAAATGTTGCCCGTAGTCAAGCTCCCGTGGCGAGGGCTAGATTTTCAGAAGTCTGGAGGTTCTTTAAAGAAACACCGGATGACCGACGGACTGTGGTGTGCAACCTTTGCCAAACCAGGATCAGCAGGGGTTCCACCACTACTAGCTTAACTACCACCAGTATGCGCAGGCATATGAATGCTAAACACCCCACTCAATGGGGCCAAGCCCGTTCACCACCGGCTGGGCGCACCACTGCTCCTTCCCCTGTGTTATCTGCTAGTCAGCCCCCTGCCCAGGACCACGGCCCAAACACCTCCCGTGCGAAAACCCCATCTTCGCCTCCACGATCCTCCACAGCATCCACCAGCGTTCAGCTCTCCATACCCCAGACGCTGGAGCGCAAAAGGAAGTATAGTGCAACCCACCCACACGCCCAAGCCCTCAACGTCCACATCTCCAAGTTGCTTAGCCTGGAGATGCTGCCCTATAGGCTAGTAGAGACCGAGGCCTTTCGTAACCTCATGGCGGCGGCCGCCCCTCGGTATTCGGTCCCCAGCCGCCACTACTTTTCCCGATGTGCCGTCCCAGCCCTGCACCAGCACGTGTCAGACAACATCATCCTTGCCCTGACCAACGCCGTTTCTGACAAGGTCCACTTGACCACGGACACGTGGACGAGTGCTGCCGGGCAGGGCCACTATATATCGCTGACGGCGCATTGGGTTAACTTGGTGGAGGCTGGGACCGAGTCTGACCCTGCAGCTGGTCATATACTGCCGACGCCGAGGATTGCGGGGCCTACCTCGGTCCAGGTGTTTCAGGCCTACTATGCCTCCTCCTCCTCCCACCCCTCCTCCACCTCCTCCTCCTCCGAATTACCATCCGTGGGCATGGCACCATCAGTCGGTAGCTCTAGGCACAGCAGCAGTGCCGTCGCTAAGCGACAGCAGGCGGTGCTCAAACTGCTGAGCCTAGGCGATAAAAGGCACACCGCCCAAGAGCTATTACAGGGCATCACAGCGCAGACTGATCTGTGGCTGGCACCGCTGAACCTGAAGCCAGGCATGGTTGTGTGTGACAACGGCCGTAACCTGGTGGCGGCTCTGCAACTCGGCAGACTGACACATGTGACATGCTTGGCCCATGTGTTAAATCTGATAGTTCAGCGTTTCCTCAAGACATACCCCAATCTGTCTGATTTGCTCACGAAGGTGCGCCGCATTTCAGGAAGTCCAGCACAGATGCTGCCACTCTCAGGGCAGCGCAGCGCCGCCTCCAACTACCCGCTCACCGACTGTTGTGCGACGTGCCCACGAGGTGGAATTCAACACTGACCATGTTATCCAGAGTTTACCAGCAGCGCCGAGCGATTGTAGACTGCCAGATGTCAACTTCCACCAGAACTGGTAGTCAGGTCAGTCAGCTTCCTCAAGTCTACAATGAGGAGTGGACGTGGATGTCTGATATCTGTCAGGTGCTGAGTAACTTTGAGGAGTCAACACAGATGGTCAGTGGCGATGCCGCCATCATCAGCCTCACCATCCCGCTGCTTGGCCTGTTGAAAAACTCTCTGATCAGCATGAAGTCGGAAGCTTTGCGCTTGTCACAAGAGACGGGGGAAGAAGATTCCCTTGTTGATAGCCAAAGCACCCTTAGGTCTGTTTCTCAGCGCATATCGGAGGAGGTGGAGGTGGAGGAGGATGAGGAGGAAGAGGAGGAGAATGTTGGCGAGACACAAGAGGGGACCATTGTTGAGTCCTTCACTGTTCAGCGTGTATGGGCAGAAGAAGAGGAGTTGGAGGAGTTGGAGGAGGAGGAAATGGACAGTCAGGCCAGTGAGGGGAGTGAATTCTTACGCGTTGGTACTCTGGCGCATATGGCAGATTTCATGCTAGGCTGCCTATCCCGTGACCCTCGCGTTCAAAGAATTTATTCCAGCACCGATTACTGGGTGTTCACTCTCCTGGACCCACGGTACAAGCAAAATCTTTCCACTCTCATCCCTGGAGAGGAAAGGAGTGTGAGAATGCATGAATACCAGCAGGCCCTGGTGCACAAGCTGAAACAGTATTTCCCTTCTGACAGCGCTAGCGGCAGAGTGCGTAGTTCTGCGGGACAAGTAGCGAGGGAGAGTAGGCGAGCAGGCAGCTTGTCCAGCACTGGCAAGGGTACGCTTTACAAGGCTTTTGCCAGCTTTATGTCACCCCAGCAAGACACTGTCATCTGTCCCCAGTCTCGGCAGAGTAGGGCTGATCTTTACAGAAAGATGGTGAGGGAGTACGTAGCTGACCATACCATCGTCCTAAATGATCACACAGCTCCCTACAACTACTGGGTTTCAAAGCTGGACATGTGGCACGAACTGGCGCTGTACGCCTTGGAGGTTCTTGCCTGCCCTGCCGCTAGCGTCTTGTCCGAGCTGGTTTTCAGTGCAGCTGGTGGCATCATCCCCGATAAGCGTACACGCCTGTCGACTGACAGCGCTGACAGGCTGACGCTTATTAAGATGAATAAAGCCTGGATTTCTCATAATTTCCAATCTCCACCAGGTGAAGGAAGCTCAACCTGAATAATTGATCCACTCCTCCTCCTCCTCATTTTCCTCCTTCTCCTCCTCTTTGTACAGTAAAGCAGAGGAAACTGGCTATTTTTTGACAGGGCCCACTGGCTCTAGCTATAGTACTTTATGCATTTAATTTTTCTGGAGGGCCACCTACCCGGTCCTCTGTTTTAAACAATTTTTGGGAGTGCCACATACAGGCACTCAATCTATTCAATTTTTCTGGAGGGCCACCTACCCGGTCCTCTGTTTTAAACAATTTTTGGGAGTGCCACATACAGGCACTCAATCTATTCAATTTTTCTGGAGGGCCACCTACCCGCTCCTCTGGTTTGAAAACTTTTTTGGACTGCCACATACAGGCACTCAATCTATTTCATTTTTCTGGAGGGCCACCTACCCGCTCCTCTGGTTTGAAAACTTTTTTGGACTGCCACATACAGGCACTCAATCTATTTCATTTTTCTGGAGGGCCACCTACCTGCTCCTCTGGTTTGAAAACTTTTCTGGACTGCCACATACAGGCACTATTCAAATTAAATTGTCTCCATAGCAGCCTCCACACGTTGTCTCCATTGCTACCTCCAAAAGTCGTCCATATAGCTGCCTCCATACATCGTCCCCTTATCAAACGAGGTGTGTCAGGCAGAAATTTGGGTTGTTTTCATGGATTCCACATCAAAGTTGTTAACTTTGTCGCCACCCTGCTGTGTTATCCACAAAATATACTGGCAAACTTTTATCATTTACCAATATTATTTCAGCGCTTCTTGCGCATCTGTTTACATTCCCCTCACCCGGCATATCCTAAACTTATAAGAACGCTACTACACTTGATCTTATACAAAAGGTTCTTAGAAGTGCTGTTTGGGGAGTAGCCTAGAGACAGGGGCTTGGATTGGCGAAAGCTCGCCTGGCAGCGGAGCGCCAGCTCCATGCGCATCATGCGCTTCTTGCGCATCTGTTTACATTCCCCTCACCCGCCATATCCCAAACTTATAAGAACGCTACTACACTTAACTTGGTGCAGGCTGGGACCGAGTCTGACCCTGGGGCTGGTCATATACTGCCGACGCAGAGAATTGCGGGGCCTACCTCGGTCCAGGTCTCAAAGGTCTAGTATACCTCCTCCTCCTCCCACCCCTCCTCCACCTCCTCCTCCTCCGAATTACCATCCGTGGCCATGGCGCCATCAGTCGGTAGCTCTAGGCACAGCAGCAGTGCCGTCGCTAAGCGACAGCAGGCGGTGCTCAAACTGCTGAGCCTAGGCGATGAAAGGCACACCACCCAAGAGCTATTACAGGGCATTCCACATCAAACTTGTTAACTTTGTCGCCACCCTGCTGTGTAATCCACAAAATATACTTGCAAACTTTTATCATTTACCGATATTATTTCAGCGCTTCTTGCGCATCTGTTTACATTCCCCTCACCCGCCATATCCTAAACTTATAAGAACGCTACTACACTTGATCTTATACAAAAGGTTCTTAGAAGTGCTGTTTGGGGAGTAGCCTAGAGACAGGGGCTTGGATTGGCGAAAGCTCACCTGGCAGCGGAGCGCCAGCTCCATGCGCATCATGCGCTTCTTGCGCATCTGTTTACATTCCCCTCACCCGCCATATCCCAAACTTATAAGAACGCTACTACACTTGATCTTATACAAAAGGTTCTTAGAAGTGCTGTTTGGGGAGTAGCCTAGAGACAGGGGCTTGGATTGGCGAAAGCTCGCCTGGCAGCGGAGCGCCAGCTCCATGCCAAGATCCAACTAACATAGTTTTAACTGCAGCACCTTTAATCTACTACTAGTTCACTGCCTCCATACATGGTCCCCTTATCAAACGAGCTGTGTCAGGCAGAATTTTGGGTTGTTTTCATGGCTTCCATGTTAACTTTGTCGCCACCCTGCTGTGTAATCCACAAAATATACTGGCAAACTTTTATCATGTACCGATATTATTTGAGCGCTTCTTGCTCACCTCCTTTGGTTCCTCTCTGCCACCCATTGGTTTGAAGCCTGAGTCCATTTAGGGTATGTCGCCATGACACTCTCTAGCCTGCTGCCGCTGCCTCTGCATGCCGTCCCCTATAGTGTCAGGGTCAATTATTGGATGTTTTACATGCTATCTAGCTTCATTCTGTCACTCTGTCATGGCCATGCTGTTGCCCATAATTTTGGCATAATGGTGCGATTAAGCAGCCTCAGAGGCATCCATGCATGCTGCCCCTGCTGTTTCCTGTCCATTTCCGTGGTGTTTCCATCCTTTTCTGAGGTTCCCAGGTGTTTGGCCAAGCTTCCCTGTGCAGAGCCTTGGTCCTCTTGAAAAATGCTCGAGTCTCCCATTGACTTCAATGGGGCTCGTTATTCGAGACGAGCACTCGAGCATCGGGAAAAGTTCGTCTCGAATAACGAGTACCCGAGCATTTTAGTGCTCGCTCATCTCTAATTAAAACCTTATTAAAAACCATACACAGAAATAAAAAAAAAAACGTAGGCCTCTTACTTAAGAGCGAGTGTGATGCATCCAAACTGCATTACAATCACAATGGGGCAGATTTACTTACCCGTTCCATGCGCGATCCAGCGGCGCGTTCTCTGCGCTGGATTCGGGTCCGGCCGGGATTCATTAAGGTAGCTCCTCCGCCGTCCACCAGGTGGCGCTGCTGCGCTGAAAAGCATCGGAACGCGCTGGAGTTCACCGGCTCGGGCTGAGTGAAGGTAAGTGCAAGCTCCGCGACAGATTTTTTGTTTTAAATGCAGCGTTTTTTCCGAATCCGTCGGGTTTTCTTTCGGCCACGCCCCCCGATTTCCGTCGCGTGCATGCCAGCGCCGATGCGCCACAATCCGATCGCGTGCGCCAAAATCCCGGGGCAATTCAGGGAGAATCAGCGCAAATCGGAAATATTCGGGTAACACGCCGGGAAAACGTGAATCGGGCCCTTACTAAATGACCCCCAATGTGTCCTTTCCTGGTACGTCCGGCTTGAAGTCTGAACAACCAAAACTGAACTCAGCATGTCGGTTCAGTTCCGGTTGTCAGCACTTGGGCCGGACGTTCTAGCACAGTGGTGGCGAACCTATGGCACGGGTGCCAGAGACGGCACTCGGGGCTCTTTCTGTGGGCACCCGGGCCATCGCCCCAGCACACCAGACAGGACTCAAAGAATTTTCCTGTAGTTCCAAGCAACTTAAAATATGCTTCTTTTAGCGATATTTTAAAGTGATACTTACTTGGCTACTTGGGACTGTAGGAAGAGGGAGAATGAGTAGACAGGGCCGAATAATCTCTGAAGGACCTCCTGCTGGCCCCACGATTCTCTGTGTACAGAGGGGCACTGGACAGAAGCTACAATGATGCAAATTTTCCCTCCTTTTTTCTACTGTGTTGCTGTTCTCAGGAGGCCAGTATGATTGAACGTTGTTGAAGAACAGGGAGCAATAAGATACTGCTCTAATTTTTGGTTGGCACCTCGCAATGGATTTGGGTTTGCAGTTTGGGCTTTCGGTCGCTAAAGGGTTCGCCATCACTGTTCTAGCGGATGGTGCGAGTTTCCGCATCACACACGCTCCTGTGTATTACCCGTGTATTGTGACATAACTGTGTGTAGTATCCCTGTACTGTGACATTACTGTGTGTATTATCCCTGTACTGTGACATCACTGTGTGTATTATCCATGTACTGTGACATCACTGTGTATTATCCCTGTACTGTGACATCACTGTGTGTATTATCCCTGTACTGTAATGTCAAAATGTGTATTATCCTTGTACTGTGACATCACTGTGTGTAATATCCCTGTAATGTGCCATCACTGTGTGTATTGTCCCTGTACTGTGATATCTCTGTGTGTATTGTCATCACTGTACTTTGACATCACTGTGTGTAATATCCCTGTAATGTGACATCACTGTGTGTATTATCCCTGTACTGTGACATCACTGTGTGTATTATCCCTGTACTTTGACATCACTGTGTGTAATATCCCTGTAATGTGACATCACTGTGTGTATTATCCCTGTACTGTGACATCACTGTTTATATTATCCCTGTACTGTGACATCTCTGTGTGTATTATCCCTGTACTGTGACATCACTGTGTGTATTATCCCTGTACTGTGACATCTCTCTGTGTTTTATCCCTGTACTGTGACATCACTGTGTGTATTATCCCTATACTGTAATGTCAATATGTGTATTATCCTTGTACTGTAACATTACTGTGTGTATTATCCCTGTACTGTAACATTACTTTGTGTAATATCCCTGTACTGTGACATCACTGTGTGTAATATCCCTGTAATGTGCCATCACTGTGTGTATTATCCCTGTACTGTGACATCACTGTGTGTATTATACCTGTACTGTGACATCACTGAGTGTATTATCCCTGTACTGTGACATCACTGTGTGTATAATCCCTGTACTGTGACATCACTATGTGTAATATCCCTGTAATGTGACATCACTGTGTGTATTATCCCTGTACTGTGACATCACTGTGTGTAATATCCCTGTAATGTGACATCACTGTGTGTATTATCCCTGTACTGTGACATCACTGTGTGTATTATCCCTGTACTGTGACATCACTGTGTGTAATATCCCTGTAATGTTACATCACTGTGTGTATTATCCCTGTACTGTGACATCACTGTGTGTATTATCCCTGTACTGTGACATCACTGTGTGTATTATACCTGTGCTGTGACATCACTGTGTGTATTATACCTGTGCTGTGACATCACTGTGTGTATTATACCTGTGCTGTGACATCACTGCGTGTATTATCCTGTACTGTGACATCACTGTGTGTAGTATCCCTGTACTGTGACATCACTGTTTATATTATCCCTGTACTGTGACATAACTCTGTGTATAATCCCTGCACATTTTTGGCGAGTTGTTCGGGTTTTTTTTTTACGGCATTCATCGAGCGGGTCCAATAATGTTTCTGACAGATTGTTACGGACGCGGCTATACCAAATATGTGGGTTTTTTTGGCGATTTTGTGGGTTTTTTACTTTATTACATGCGTATAGTGAATGTTTGTGTTTAGGGGACTTTAACTTTATTTAATTAATTCTTTTTATTAAAATGTGTTTTTATTTAATGTTTTTAACTTTTTTTTTTACTTTTACAGGTTGGCTTGAGCAAGCGATCCACTGATCGCTTGTTCAAGCTCGTCTTCACCTTACATAGTGTAATACAGATGTATTACACTGTGTAATGTAACACACTGAGCATGCTGTGCTGCCCTGGGGCTGCGATCGGAACAGCGGACCCCCCTGGTAAGCGGCTCGGGGGGAGTCCGATTCACGTTAAATGCCCCTTACACGCCGTGGTCAGCGCGACTGCAGTGTGTTTTGGGTTAACACCCGCGATCGGAGAAATCTCCGATCGCGGGTGTTAGAGGTGGATGTCGGCTATAATATACAGCTGACACCCGCAGCTTCTGGCACCGGCACCTCCTGCCATGCAGTACTATTACGTCAAATGTCGGTAAGGGGTTAAGATAAGGTACTGGGTTAATCAGAAAAAAATATATGCACAGTGATGTCACAGTACAGAGATATAACACAGAGTGATATTACAGGACAGGTATGTGGTGATAGGGAAATGTATAAAGGTGGAAAGCTAGGGCAACATCAAAATTATGAGGGGACGTAGGGACCCCCTCCCTTGTAATTCCTCTACTTGTCTGTAAACCAGGCCAGGATGCTTTTGTCATAAACCAGCATCCACAGGAACCAGACACGATTCTAAAACCAATGGTCCGGTGGGGGGATTCTATCCACATCCATTACAGAGGTGACCAATGGGGATGTCCTGTATAGAGGTCACATCTAGAAATCTCCATCTTGCTAAAAAAAAATGAAAGAAATATGTGGAACAATTCTTATTTCGGCCAAAAGTTTCTCCCTAAAAACTCCATCAAAGTCTATGCTGTTACTGTATGAAAGGTAAATAAATGCCACCTCATCAGCAGGAAGCAATGAAGTAATTCCCAGATTATTACTACTGTTAGTAATACTACTGTGGGTATATGTGTGTGTGACATAATGAGGGAAAAGATGAGTGTAAGACTACATTCACACTGCCGTTGCCCGCCCATACCGTACCGTAGCGGGCAACGGCAGTGCACGAGGAGAGGAGGAGGAGGTGAGCGCAGCTCACCCCCGCCCCTCTCCATAGGAAGTAATGGCGCACGGCTCCGTACTACGGAGGAAGATAGGACAGGTCCTATCTTTTTCCCGGGTGCGGAGCGGTACGGTGCCGTGCGTGTGCCGTACCATACCGCTCCCGTAGGGCGCTGTTCGCCCATTGCCGTCTATGGAGGACGTATATCGGCCATATATACGTCGGCCGTATATACGTCCTCCATACGTTAGTGTGAATGTAGCCTAAGACCAAGTTTTTAGAACGCCCACATGCCAAGAAATACCTCATTATATACAGAGGCATAATGGTGTAATAAAAGACTTGGTCGTAAAAAACCATTAACATACACCTTCATGTCATCACAGGCAGGGGGGATAGGGGTGGATTTTGGAATTCTCCTTAAGTTCCCAATAGAAAATGGTCATTCTTTGTGGATACCCACGGATAGATTGATCGCTTATTTCTCCTTCCCAGACTTTTGACTTCACATAATCTATAAGGTTCTGCTTTTTATCCCTTTTATTTTATGAAACCGTTTAGTTTGCATTGTATGTATATGTCTGTTCATTTTGTGTTACCTTTTTGTATGATAACCCTGTCCTTTTTGATATGAAACCTTTTTGTGCTCTAACAATTCCATGAACTCAGGAGAGACATTGGGGGTCATTTACTAAGGGCCCGATTCGCGTTTTCCCGACGTGTTACCCGAATATTTCCGATTTGTGCCGATTGTACCTGAATTGCCCCGGGATTGTGGCGCACGCGATGGGATTGTGGCGCATCGGCGCCGGCATGCGCGCGACGGAAATCGGGGGGCGTGGCCGAACAAAAACCCGACGGATTCGGAAAAGCCGCCACATTTAAAAACCGAAAAAGTGTCGCTTGGGGAGCGCTTACCTTCACCTGGTCCGAGGTGGTGCATTCCGGCGCGATGAGATGACTTTCAGCGCAGCAGCGCCACCTGGTGGACGGCGGAGGAACTGCCTTCATAAATCCCGGACGGACCCGAATCCAGAGCAGAGAACGCGCCGCTGGATCGCGAATGGGCCGGGTAAGTAAATCTGCCCCAATATCTAAATTGATTGCTTAAAGGAAAACTACCACCAGGATCAAGGATTGTAAACCAAGCACACTTACATGTGGGTGTGTGCCCACCCTAGCATGCTCTGCTCTTTTTTAGCTTCTAATACACTAGTTTTGACTAAAACAGGTTTTCAAAATCATGCAAAGGAGCCTGAGGGGCTCCAGGCTCAATTTACAGCTAGCAGAGCCCCTCAGGCTCATCTGCATAACTTTTAAAGCCTTTTTGGCAAAAACAAGGGCACAAAAAGCTAAAGGAAGAACAGATCCTGCCAGGGGCACACACCAGTATGTCAGTGCTTGGTTTGCAATCCTTCATCCTGGTGGTAGATTTCCTTTACCTAGCTGATATAGTGTATTTGGGCATTGTCTAATGTAAGGTGTCTTGCCAGCCTCATGTGACAAGTAGTGGTAGCTAGAATCAATTAGGTTTTGGATGGCGGAGAGCTGTCAGAGCAAGGTCCAGTGTGACCCGGCAGGCTCGCTTCCTGAACCTAAGTCCATGATCCTGACAGAATTGGGGGTCAGCAGTGGGATAGGTTTATTTCTCTTTATAACATTAAGTGTTTGGTGTAATACATTTTTCCTCACACTAAGGCTACACTAAGGCTACATTCACACTACTGTGAATTCACCATAGACAGCAATGGGCGCACTGCGCCCTACGGGAGTGGTACGGTGCAGCACACGTGCGGCACCGTACCGCTCTGTACCCGGGAAAAAGATAGGACCTGTCCTATCTTTTACCGTAATACAGCGCCGTGCGCCATGTATCTCTATGGAGAGGGGCAGGGGTGAGCTGCGCTCACCTCCTCCTCCTCTCTCCGTGCACTGCCGTTGCCCGCTACGGGCAACGGCAGTGTGAATATAGCCTAAGGGTCAGGTGCTCTTTTAGAAGAGTATCTCAGTCTACAGGAAGGCTTTCAGCGCAGATAATTGGTTATCCAGACATATACGAGGCGGTTTAATAAGTACCTGTGTTTGACGACAGAGGGCGTTCCTGAGGGAAGTTAGTGTTATAATCGTGTGCTGCCATCTATCAAACAACGGCAAAACAAATTGCAGACAGATTGATAGGTTAGTTTGGATTTGGCAGCCATTTGAGTAAGACGTGTTTCATGATTTTCGCTAAGATGGAAAAAAAGCATTATTTTTCGGTTATTCGCTTTTTGTTTTTGGATGGGAAAAAATGTGAGGAGATAAAAGCAGAGCTGGATGCTGTTTATGGGGACACTTTGCCATCTATGACCACAGTTAGATATTGGTTCAACGATTTTAAACGTGGTCGAACATCCGTTTTTGATGAGGAGCGACCAAGACGCCCAGCAGGCATTGTTACCGAAGAAATCACTCAAAAAGTCCACGACATGATTGGCTAACGAAAGTGCGCGAAGTAGCAGATGGCGTAGGTTTGTCGAACGGAACGGAAAATAATATTTTACATTATAAGTTGCCGATGAAAAAATTGTCGGCCTGATGGGTGCCGCGATTGCTCACAGTGGACAACAAGCGGATGCGGCTGATAACTTCAAAGCAGTGTTTGGACCATTTTCAGCGAGATCCGAAGGAGTTTTTGCGTCGAGTTGTCACCGTTGATGAAACCTGGATTCATCATTACACACCAGAAACTAAGCAACAATCAAAACAATGGATTTCTCCTGGTGAATCTGCTCCAAAGAAGGCAAAGGCGGTTCCATCGGCCCGAAAGGTCATGGCAATGATTTTTTGGGATACGAACAGCGTCATCCTCATGGATGGATTTTTAGAAAAATGAAGAACGATCACTGGACAATACTACAGTGAGTTATTGGACCACTTCGACAAATAATTGAAGGAGACATGGCCCCATTTGGCAAAAATAAGGTACTGCACGATAACGCACCAGCAACTTGTGAGTTTCCATTTAGCCCTACGCGCACCAGGACATACTATAAGGTGCTGCGGGAGGTGTATGGAGAGAGCTCACGGGCTGAGCTAGCACATACAGCAAAAAATGACATCTTACATGCGTACACCAAAGTGTGAAAACGTTATTGTCCCCAGAATTTGGCAAAATGCTAAATATTTTTTGGGTACAAAAGATTTACATTTTTTAAAATCTACTAAAACCTAATAAAACCAAATATTACCAAAAATATCAATTTGGTATCTCTGTGATCGTAGCGACCCAAAGAATAAAGAGAAAGTGTTATTTGGAGCGCAGAATAAAACCCGTAAACACAGAGTCCACAAAAAAATGCAGCAAATGTGTTTTTTTGTCAATTTCACTGCACTTGGAATTATCCAGTTGCATGGAATTGATTCCTGTAGGGTTTCGACACCCGTGTAGAAAAACGTATTAAAAAATTACAATAGAAAAGTTTTTCTGAGTGAGAATTTGCTCAGCGACAGGCTGATAGAGAGTGTGCAAAGCAAAATTCAGAGGGGCAGAATGACAGAGAGTACCAGCAGGAGATGGCACAAATCCAGATGTCCAGTTCCTTAACTCCCCCCCCCCCACTTCCCCATCCGGCTATACACGGAAGTATGCGGCAATAATCATAATTCGGACACATGCTTATCCCTAACACGCCTATGCTCTTTGTGTACCAAAGCAAATAAATGGAAGCCCTGCAATTGGGATGAATAAAATAATTCAAAAATTATTACTACTGTTAGCATTATGTTTAGTACGTTGTTGTGCGGGAATGTTTCACGGCGTTAGCAGGTTGAGAATAAATGGAGCTGCTCATCCGAGCAAAGACGATGACGAAGCATCATGTAATGTTTCTGCGTGTGACCCATTCTTTAGACAAACGTCACATGATGTGTTTGTCATCATCTCTGCTCAGATGAGCCGCTCCATTGGTTTATTCTCAACCCGCTAATTTCCTGAGACGGATGGGCTATAAATTTGAGAAGACCACACATTAATGGGTGAATATGCTCTATAATAAGTGCTTGACATGTGCACTGCCATAGTGCTGAAGAATACAAAATATTTTTGCATCAAGAGGTCTGTGTGAATAGCGTCTGTTTTCTGGGATACTGGGTTGGGTTGGCCATACATATAGGTGAGTTGTTGTATGAATGCCTGCGCCGCTAAAAGGTCCCCTGAAACTTCAAAGATATGGATACCGATGGATAGGTAAGAAATATTAAAATCCCAGCATACCCCTTTAATCACTACTGTCCTATAGGGTGTCCATTACTGTTCTATGGCTCATCCATTACCTTTAAATGGGTTCTCCAGCCCCAGACTATTACTGACCTGTCCATTGACTGGGAAATAAACAGGTGATGAGTTTGGGCTTCTCCTGGCCTTCAGTTATATCACACTACAGACAGAACATCTTTGTCAAGTCCCTCACCAATTTCTTCTTTAGATGCAGTGCCTACAGTGAGCTAGGGCAGAAGACTATACTATTTTTTTGGCCATAGTCTTCATCAGTTGATTGGTAATGGTGTTGACTACCGTAACTCCTCTCATCACCTATTTATGACTTATATTATGTACTGGGCCGCAAAATACATGTTATTCTAGTTTATCTTAATGCCATGCTAAAAAAAAGAAGGAAAAGAAACCCTAAATATATGGAATATTAATAATAGGAGAGACCACTCGAAGCAGCAGCAGCCACTTAACCGCAGGTAGAATTAGGCTGAGATGCTGCTATACCTTTAAGTATATAGGAAGGAGGATACGCGGTGCGTTAATTACATTACGAAATGATGGTTGTTACTAAGAATTCTCTCCGAAATAACCACCTCCTAGTAAAACACGTACCCGGTGAGTGATTACATCTGACTTTGTACAAGCATTTATTCCGTGTAAGAGACCAAGTAAAATTGTTTTTGTTCTATTGTATTTGCCCTACTAATTACCCAGGGGGAAATTAACGTACGGTTACCCAGAGCCTGCGGTGCATTTATTTCTGAAAAATTATAAGGTGTTTAATTCAGCTCTGTGTGTTTACATTGTGCCCGGCGCTTAGGAAGCCATTGTTTATTAGCATCTAAACAGGATCTTTGTGTATTAATATAACCTTTTCACATAAACACACTTCACTAAACAAATACAACATTAAAATTGATGAAGCAAATCTTAATGAAGGAAGAAAATTCTGTTCTGCATCAGGAGTCATCAATAAATCCAGCTTGGTGTTTTCATGTTTTCTGTTCATTTGGCCCCCCTCCACTACCCTATAGCTGCCCCAAGCCATTTATCCACCGTTAATTCTTCCCCCACACTCCTTATAGTCTGGTTACACCACTGGTTCCCACTTTGTTGCGTTCAGTACCTTCTCATGGTTTGCAATATATACTGTCAAGAATTGTAGTTTGAACTCAAAGGGGTTTAGCTATTAAAGAAAGCTCTCAAATTTTAACCCCCTATTTATTTTTACACAAGATAAATATTACTTACTTTACAGTTTTATTGCTGTTTTAGCTCCTATCACTCAGTGATGGTCAGTGTAAGATTCCAGAGTGTGAGTGTGGACTCTCTAAGCAGACACTTCATGATCCCTTTGTGCTATGAGATGCTGTGGGCTGGCAATGTACTTGGATTATCAGAATACAGGGTTCATATGCAGTTTTATTTAGCTTCTGAACATTGTACTAGTATCTGACACATAGAAAATAGAGATACGACAGATCCGAGATGATGAGATCCGTAAGATGGATATACAAAACAATGACACTCTCAGCCCTGCTAACTCACCTATAACACACACAGTCAGTGCTGCTATGCACCTGCCTCCCGGATAAAGACCTAATCTGTCTGTAGCTTGTAGAATAAGTCTCTTCACACTGCTGCTTGCTGGCAGCAAGTGCCTGTGCCTGAGCTGGTCTTGTATCTATGAAGAGATGAAAGAATGGCACTCACCATAGGCACAGCTTCACATAGTTTGCCTTATTCCAGCTTACTGAACAATACAGGGTGATGGAGTGATTCACCACTACATCACTTCCTTACCCAAGTTTCTGTTCAGTAAGCTGGAATAAAGCCTTGTGCTTTATTATGTGAAGCTGTGCCTACGGTGAGTGCCATTCTTGTATCTCTTCATACGTGTTTGATGTATTGGAAGTCTTTTTGTTGAATAGAGCACCCCCATAGCAGCCTGTATATGAAGTATATCTTCTGCATAGCTTAAAGAAGTTGGCTTTCCCTAGTATCATATTAAGGACTAACAGCAGTTACCATCTCACTACCATTTTCTGAGCTGGTCTTGTGATGCAGGGGGAGGGGCAGGAGGCAGAGAGCACCGCAGTGTGCAGACAAGAGAAGCTATTCATGAGAAGAATCCGACCATAGTCAGAAGGGCAACCTAAATTGTAAACATTAGGAGATAGGTTGGAATTATATCTGTGAAATGCTGTATTTTTGTTAATAATGATGAATTAAAGAATGTGTTATTTTGTTATTCTTAGTATATTTAAAAATGTTGTCTTCGTCGGAATACCCCTTTAAAGGGCAATTCCCTCATGATCCATGTCTAAGGTATGGACTTGCCTAAATTTCCTTTCAACCATCCAGTCAGTGATGATTGTGTAAAGAATTATTTGGGTACTGTTTAGTATTGTAATATGGATGCACGAATGCGCTAATGATTTGTACAAAGTTTGTTATTGAGCGTTAATGGCTCTATCATTCGACACTGTGTGGCAGTATTATTTTACTTGTAGGCAGTTATTTTGCTACCAGTCCCACACATATGTGCACCAATGGCAGATTACCGCAATCATAGGCCCTAAACTGTTAAGAACTTGGCCCCATATATTATGCTATGTGCTTTTTCTATAAACTGCCTGGACCAGCATTAGGTAAGATGTGCAAAGTGGAAAGTAATAATGTGTAATCCAATATATGTAGTAATACACGTCACTCCATTGTACTTGCCGTGCACAAGTAGGATACCACTCCCTTACATTCAGTGTTCTTCAGGAATAGTTTATTGCAACGAGTTTAACAATCTACAATAGTCAGAGACATTTCAGTTCACACAGATGCGGATTGTGACGGCCGTTGTAGCAGCGCAGCAATAAAGGAAGGCAGCTGAGTGTCCCACTGTAGTGAAAAGCCGCTTTTTCATTATGACAAATATCCTTAGGGTCAGACTGGCCCACCAGTGGACCTGTGAAAACACTGGTGGGCCCCAACACCTTTTGACTCCGCCCCTCTCCTGTATAGGGACTTCTACTCCTCCAGACACAGATAGAGTTGAATGAGTGTATTATCACTCTTCCTAGGCTGCAGCATGTAGAGGCCGACTGGCCTGATATATGGCCTCAGAATGTACAATAGGTAATATTTTCATGTGGTATACTGGTGGGGCCTGAGACTACAAGTCCAACACTGTCTGTGATTGGACCATGCTTAGTCACAAGCTACATTATATGGTTAACCATTTTATTAAAATCTTTATGCGTGGCAATTCCTACGTTTCTGAGTTTCTTTGTTTTAGCGTTCACCGTGTGAGATAATTAGTTCAATATATTCAATATTTGAAAAAGAAAATATGATATGGGTTTTTTTTTTATATATACATGTATTTTAAGGAAGAGGGTGTTATTTTCTTTTTAGGGGGTATCTGATATGACTTTGTGAATATACTCCTTCACTACTCCTTGCCTCAGCTGTATATATGATTTTCTATATATAAATCAGGGAGGGCACTCATTCATGGGGGCCGTATCTAAACTTATGTGGGGCACTGTATCTAAATCTCCGAGGAGGCACTGTATCTTAATTCATACTATGACCCCTTGATTTCTATGTACACCCCTGAATTAAAGGTATTTTATTTTCTTAGGACAGGTCAACCTGATCAGATTTAAATATTTTTTAATAGGAAAGGATTTTACTTCTCATAGTTTGCCCTAGTTCCTGTGTTATCCTCTACCACAGGTTAAATTACAAGCCTTGTTTGGCATCCATTTTAGAGTGGGGAACCTTTTTGGCATCCATTATAACTGGGCAAGGTGTTTGGGGTCCATTTAAGAGTGGGTGAGGTGTTTGGCATCTGTTGCAGAGATGGCTATAATGTTTAGTATCCATTGCAGCGATGGTCGAGGTGTTTGGCATCTGTTTCATACATGGGCGATGTGTTTGGCATCTGTTTCAGACATGGGTGATGTGTTTGCCGCACGTTGCAGAGTGGACAAGATGTTTGGCATCCATTTCAACTGGGGGTGGTGTTTGGCATCCATTTTAGAGTGGGCGAGTTGTTTGGCGTCTGTTGCAGAGATAGGTGAAATGTTTAGTAACCATTGCAGAGATGGGCGAGTTGTTTGGCAAGCATTTTGGCACGAGCTGTTTGGTGCCCATTTCAGAATAGTTTGGGTGTTTGGCATCTGTTGCAGAGATCGGTTCGATGTTTAGCATCCGTTGCAGAGATGGGCGATGTGTTTAGCATCCATTTCAAGCAGGTGTGGTGTTTGGCATCTGTTTATAGTGGGCGGGGTGTTTGGTGTTTGTTGTAGAGATGGGCGAGGTGTTTGGTGTCTGTTGCAGAGATGGGTGAGGTATTTGGCATCTGTTGTAGAGATGGGCGAGGTGTTTGGCGTCTGTTGTAGAGATGGGCGAGGTTTTTGGCGTCTGTTGTAGAGATGGACAAGGTGTTTGGTGTCTGTTGTAGAGATGGGCGAGGTGTTTGGTGTCTGTTGTAGAGATGGGCAAGGTTCTTGGCGTCTGTTGTAGAGATGGCCGAGGTGCTTGGCGTCTGTTGAGAGATGGTTGAGGTGTTTGGTGTCTGTTGTAGAGATGGGCGAGGTGCTTGGCGTCTGTTGTAGAGATGGGCGAGTTGTTTGGCGTCTGTTGTAGAGATGGGCGAGGTGCTTGGCATCTGTTGTAGAGATGGGCGAGGTGTTTGGCGTCTGTTGTAGAGATGGGCGAGGTTTTTGGCGTCTGTTGTAGAGATGGACAAGGTGTTTGGTGTCTGTTGTAGAGATGGCCGAGGTGTTTGGTGTCTGTTGTAGAGATGGGCAAGGTTCTTGGCGTCTGTTGTAGAGATGGCCGAGGTGCTTGGCGTCTGTTGAGAGATGGTTGAGGTGTTTGGTGTCTGTTGTAGAGATGGGCGAGGTGCTTGGCGTCTGTTGTAGAGATGGGCGAGGTGTTTGGCGTCTGTTGTAGAGATGGGCGAGGTGCTTGGCGTCTGTTGTAGAGATGGGCAAGGTGTTTGGCGTCTGTTGTAGAGATGGGCAAGGTGTTTGGTATCTGCTGTAGAGATGGGCGAGGTGTTTGGCGTCTGTTGTAGAGATGGGCGAGTTGTTTGGCGACCATTTCAGAGTGGGTGAAGTGTTTGATGTCGGATACAAAGATTTGTTTTATGTATTTAAATAAAACAATATTTTATCCCGTTTTACTGGTGTGATCTGTGCTATGTGCCCTCCCAATGTTATTAAGTAATGAACACTGGATTCCCTGGATATCTTCTATTCCCTCCTACAAAAGTGTGGAAAGACGTAATGGAGGATATCTCTATTTATTGACTGTTATTGACATTGTAAGAAATGAGAGATAACATTTGAACAAGTTTTCAGGATCAGCAGCGGAGGTCAGTTTCCTGTTTTCTATATTTTGCCAGATGTAGGTGAAATGTATGATGCTCTTTAGAGAACGTAAATAAATGGACATCATTGATTTCCAGGAATATGTAATGGATGTTTCTTTCATATTGAATCCGTTAAAATTTGCTGAGTGGATGTAAATTTATTTTCCATTTTTGTCTATTTCTAGGTTAGTTATTGCTTACATCAGAAGGAAGTATTAGACATTTATTTCGAAACTTTAACTAAAATCACATCTTACTATGAATTAAACTTCTTTGGAGCTGAAATCCTCTGATTATCTGGGAAAAACAAAAAAATTAGCAAACAGAAGGAATGCAATCAAATACAAGGGGCACATTTACTTACCCCTCCACTCAAGTTACCCGAAAGTGTATTGTCTGACGATAATGCACTCTGCCGCGATTTCCGATATAGTGCATGTGTCACTTCCCTGCTCAGGTCCTCTGGAGTTCACCTTCTTCTTCATGGTGCATGTAAGTGCATTGTCTTGAGACACAATTTGAAAGTTAAGTCCTGCGCTCAGTCCGAATCAGTTGGATCATCCAACTGCATGCCCCATGCTGCGCAAAACCTGAAAATGGCGCACAGTTCATGTCACTTGGCCACAGGGGGCAATTCTTATCCTTCACAAACAAATATTGTTGTTAGGAACTTCAATGATGCAACTTTGGGTGTCTCTGTTCGAATGGTATCCCTGGTGTGACTACTAGAGTGAACAAATCCTCCAAAAGATGCCTCAACAAATTTTTATAAAGATTTGGTTAAGGTCCAAATCTATCCTTTCTGAACTGGTGCTCCAATTGTCCTGAAATCGGTATATAAGCACTTCTGTCTCCTAAAACAAAATTTTCATGTAAAGCTCCTATGTCCTATGTTTCCTTAATATTTTCTTTTCCCTTCCCTAAGATCTGGGATTAATGATAGCAGTAACTCTTATAGTAAAAAAAAAGCAATTTAGATATTTTTGCTAATTTATTAAACAAGAAAAACTGAAATATCACATGGTCATAAGTATTCAGACCCCACGCTCTGATATTTAACTCACACAATGTCCATTTCCTTCTGATCCTCCTTGAGATGGTTCTATTCTTTCATTGGAGTCTGTCTGTGTTGAATTAAACTGATTAGAGCTGATAAGGAAAGGCACACACCTGTTTGTATAAGACCTCACAGCTCACAGTGCATGTCAGAGCACATGAGAATCATGGAAAGGAATTGCCCAAGAGGCTGGGGCATTGTGGCAAGGCATAGATCTGGCCAGAGTTGCAAAAAAAAATTTCTGCAGCATTCATGGTTCCTAAGTGTACAGTGGCCACCTCTTCCAGAGTGCTCTGGACCTCAGACGGGGCCAAACGTTCACCTTATTGCATCATTCCCAAAAAGCCTCCTGGCTTTACTAGCTCCAAAGCTGCTTCTACTCAATACTGAACAAAATTGCTGAATACTTATGACTGTGTAATTTTAGTTTTTCGTGTTAAATAGCCAAAATATCTACATAACTGTTTTTCTGTCAAGAAGTGGTGCACAGTGTACATTAATGAACACAAAAGAGAACTTTTTTGATCTTACCGATTGGCAGCAATGAAACAAAGAGTAAAACATTTTAAGGGTTCTGACTACTTTCTGTACCCTCTGTATGTATACTATCAAGACCTGCATGACATCCCCCATATAGCCATTGATGTGATTGCTGAGCATTAGAAGCAGAAACTGGAGATTTGCATACGAGCCACATCACTGCAATTGTAAGGGAGGAAGAGTTGGGTCATTATTTTACCACACTCCCTTCGAAAACTATCCTCACAAATATACAGCTGATTGATAGTTGTGACAGCCAGCCTACTGTAGCCATCACCATGATCTTAGATATTTCTTATCTAAGATGGTTAACCCCCATATCCATCAATTACTGACCATGACATCTTAGTGATCAAACTTCTCTTGATATCTTGTAAGGTCCATGACAAAAACAGTGAACCCTAATCTGAGCCCCCCACACTATCACCTGCCTACTTACTGGGTCTACCCAAAGTGAGGGCCGATTGCTGAGCATCGTTCCCTTCCTGCACCACGGTGTCAACATGTAAAAAGACAAACAAACACAAAGAGGTGATCAACCATCAGAGTCACAACTTGATGACAAGTAAAGTACAGAATTGAATAGAAGGGAGAATAGTCAAGGATGTAGCCAATATCAAAATAACCAGAATAGCACAGAATAGGAAGACCACTGGATGGAAGCTAGAGGACTGGCTGTTTGACCAGGAAGGAAAGATGGGGCACATGAAACAAACATAAGAGTGTTTCAGATGAGAGCGGCAGACCTCTGAAAGTGTTTGGGCCTTAACTGGTCCACAGCAAGGGTTGCAAATTTACAGCAGCCCAGACATAGAGTGCTGTGGCAGAAAACCAAGACACAGATGTAAAAGTCCATTGTTTAAAGTTAGTTCTAGAAGTTCCCGCTCATTTCGGATCCTAGACTTATAATTTGGCAATTGCCAAAAAGTGGTTCCCATTCGGGTAGTTAAGTTTCTCATTATAGTAACTTTAAGATGTTTTGAAGACTCATCTTTTTGCCTTATTTGTAGACTTTCTTGGGGAAATGCGGTTATCGGCTTCTGCTTATCGAGATGGGGGGGTCGAAAGCAAAGACATCCATAGTAGATGACAAAGATTGCCGCCATCCTTTCATCCTGTCCTGATTCATTACGGCTAAGAGTATGTAGCGTAGGTGCAGTCAGTTTCAATTACATGACGGGGAATAATTGGCAATTAGAAGGTGCGGCTATTTACAAATCATGTAAAATATTAACGGCAATGGTTGATACATTGAATAATTTACACATCAGCAGTAAACAGGGGAAGCAGAGGTGCGTGCGTCATTCTAATTATAGTCATACACTCGGGTCTCTTGGTGACTTTTAAGATGCTCGGCCTCGGAGATTTACGCCAGAAATTGGGCCTTGGCGGGTTCGTTTCTGAACATGTATGGCCTGGGGAGAAAAAACTGCTGTTTGAAGACTGGCAAAGGCAACTACTGTACTCTCCGTCAAAGCTTTGAATGTGGATGTGAGATTTAATGGAACAGATGTTGTGTCTTAGAGCTCCAGAGTTGCCTTAGACTTTGTCTGGTGTCAGCTTTTCACGGAGTGAGGATTTTTTTTTTTTTTTTCCCCTATAATGAATTCAGTCATTAATAAAAGCAATTAAACCTAACGGTTTCTCTGTGGCTTTACAGCGCAGCCATCCTGTTCTCTTCCTAGGGATGGCAGAAAAAGCTTTTTGTGTATCTTTTTTCTTTTTTTTTACAAAGCTAATCATTTTCTTTTGAAAAATGTAGAATTAAAAAAAAAAGCTCCGCGCGGAGAGATGGAAGTCAATATCCTCGTCTTGTTGTCAGATGTACGATTTTAATCGGCGTAGTCTCTTTGCAGATGGTAGATATTTACGAGATACAATCCTGGAGGAGTTTTACATCCTGATAATTAATAATTATTCTAGGCGGAAAATGGAAATGAAAGGTTCAACGGAGTCATCTGTAATTGTTGGAATACTGAGCGGGATCCATTGTGTTGAATGGCGTGAAGAATAGACTCATAGCATGATACATGTTGAGAACTGACACGTGTAGACGCCATATAATTAGAATATTTCTATGTTATTTGTTTACGGCTCATGCATGTGTCTGTAAATCGTGCAGAGACCTTATATGGATGGCTAAGAATTTTAAAAGCTGCATTCAAAAAATTCCATACAAATAAAAAAAGCTGCAGATGTTTTACTCCAGCAACGAGAAGAGCGACTTAATTCATTGGTTCGCAGATTCGAGTGAATCTTCTATTTTTCAGGCACTGAATTCAATTCAAAATTGTATGATTCATTTCGGATAAATTTTTCAAAGCGTGGCATTTATTCATCCTATTGCTAAGTGAGGCGGGAAGGGTGAGGGGAAAATGAAAGTAAATTGGTAAAAGAATCCTAAAAAGTGAATGAGTTTTTTATTTTTTTAAAAAATCTGTGCTTTAGAGCAGCAGTCCCTATCCTTCAACGCTGGTCAGTGGAACACCCGGAATTACAAACCTGATATTTACCTCTTCCAGGGCCCCCGAAACAGCAGCAATCTTCTCTCTGGAGTGGCTGTACGCTGGGCTGAAACCAGCAGACGTGATGATGTCATCACAACGCGCCTGCCTGCTACAGAGCCACGTACAGCCTGTAGAGAGGAGAGAAGACTGATGCTGCTTTAGGGCACAGGGGAAGTTGTGTGTGTGTGTTTGGGTGACTGGGTAGGGGTGTGGCTAGAGAAAATTGGGTATTATACTGCAACCTTTTCTGGTCCCTTAAAAGACAAACCACAGAAAAGGGGAACATTCTAAGAAAGGGGATCAAAGAAAAGGGGACATTCTATGGAGGAGGACAAAGAAAAGGGGGCATTTTTAGTAGGAGGCAAAAGAAAAGGGAGCATTCTAAAGAGTGGACCACAGGAAAGGAGGTATTCTAAGGAAGGAGGCAAAGAAAAGGGGGCAGTATAAGGCAGGCATCAAAGAAAAGGGGACATTTTAAAGAGTGGACCTCAGGAAAGGGGACATTATAAGAAAGGGGATCAAAGAAAAGGGGGCATTCTAAGCAGGAGGAAAAGAAAAGGGGGCATTCTAAGGAGGAGGTCAAAGAAAATGGGTCATTCTAAGGAGGAGGCAAAAGAAAAGGGGACATTCTAAAGAGTGGACCACAGGAAAGGGGACACTCTAGTGAGTGGACCACAGGAAAGAGGAACATACTAAGAAAGGGGATCAAAGAAAAAAGGGCATTCTAAGCAGGAGGAAAAGAAAAGGGGGCATTCTAAGGAGGAGGCCAAAGAAAATGGGGCATTCTAGGGAGGAGGCAAAAGAAAAGGGGGCATTTTGAGGACTAGGCAAAAGAAAAGGGGACATTCTAAAGAGTAGACAACAGGATAGGGGGCATTCTAAGGAAGGAGACAAAGAAAAGTTGGCAGTATAAGGCGAGCATCAAAGAAAAGGAGACATTCTAAAGAGGGGTAAAAGAAAAGGGGACATTCTAAAGAGGGGCAAAAGAAAAGGGGACATTCTAAGGAGATGGTCAAAGAAAAGGGGGCATGCAAAGTAGGTGATCAAAAAAGGGGGCTTTCTAAGGAAGTGGACCACAGAAAAAGGGGCATCCTAAAAAGGGGGCAAGGAAAAGGGGGTATTTTGAGGAAGGGGGCTGCAGACATGGGAACACTGTTAGGGACCACTGCTTTATAGGATTAGTGAGCATTACATACCAATTTCCACGACAAGTGGAGCAGCGTCGGTTTAGAGCAATTAGATTCAGACCGAAATTGAATCTTTTAAAAAATGAATTGAAACTTCAGCAAAGCAAAGTTTGCAAAATGTGTTCATCTATAATCCAGAACATGCTCTATATGTTTTCCAAATGAGTACATTTTCATCTTGGATGTTATTTGTCCATCTTATCCAATTTTTAGGCCTCTTTCACATGAACGTATGAAAATGGCCTTATACTAGCCATACTATAACATTTTCATTTTTGGGTAGCACACGGCCACATTCATTTCAATGGGCAATACAGCCATCCGTTTACAGGGCGTATTCTCCACTGTATCTTGAGGGAATTTTTAAAAAATATAAAGCATGTTTTATTTTCTCCAAATATTTCCGATCCGTATGCCCCATAGAAGTGCTGAATAAAGTTGTGTGCTGCCGTACATATGTGCAGTATCCAGGGAGACCAGGACCAGTGGGAGGGGCATTCTATGAGCCAGCCAATAGTCAGCCAGCCATCATTTGCCAGCCCACTGTGTTTCATCCGAATACAGTACGGATACAGTGACATACGTGCACATGCAGATAAAAAATATCACATATATTTATTTGTCAAGTCCTGAATTTCTGTGACGCATGAATCCGTATATATACGTGACATTTCTCATCCATATGTGCGTGTTTGTTGCTGTATCCGCACCATATCCGTATGAAACCCAGTGGGCTGGCAAATGATGACTGACTGACTATTGGCTGACTGACAGAATGCCCCTCCCACTGGTTCTGGTCTCTCTGGATACTGCACATATATACAGCAGCATACGGTGCACAACCGTATGCAACCCGAATTTTATACCTGCCCATAGACTTCTATGGCACAAATGGAATGGCAATAATGGAGAAAATAGGACATCCTCCATATTTTTTTACGTCTTACTCACGGTACGGTACTTGTAAACTGATGGCTGTATTTCCATTGTAATGAATGGGGCCGTGTGCTTCACGTAAATACGTTTGTGTACTTGAGCCCTAATACTGATAACTAATTCTCAATTAAGCTTCCTCTTGAATGACAGCAAGCAGAGATCTAGAAACCATGAGGCGTAAAGTATATCAGAAAATTGTCGAAATTTTCATTACACAAACAATTTCAATCATTTGCTGATAGTGGACAACCCCTTTAACTTCCTCCAGTCCTTACACATTATTACATCCGGTAGCGGAAATAAGTTGAAATAAACGAATAAATATCAGTAGATGCCCCCAACATCCAGAATAACACAAATCAATGCCATTATTATATGTAACGTGAGACACAATACAAAGCTTTATTTGGGGGGGGGGTGAATATTTTATTTTCACATCCGCCTCTGATTTCCTAATCCATATTGCTTCATAAGAGACATATGGTAATTACACGAAAAAACACAAATGGCTTTGAGAATCATTGCGGCGATGTGCGGAGATCTTTTGTAGGCCGTATCCCACTGAGGGCAGCTCCGTAATTTTTTTTTTTTTGTTATTTATGTCTCATTTTCGATGTTTTGTTAGCGCACATTTGCCATACTAGTAACCATATGGACGTGCAAACATTAATGTGGTAATTTTCTGATGATAACCAAATTATTTATTGAGCTAAAACGAGGATATACAGAGGGAGACGGGAACAACATAAGGTGTATCCTTCTGGACAACTAATTGTGAATCTGAGCACATTTGCGCGGCCTCCCGGGAGAGGCTTGTGTCAGGATATGTACAAATCACAAATATTTGCTTGGGGGCATATTATGAACAAAACACGGGACAAAGACAAAACATACACCTAAATAGCCGTCCTCCCAAGGCAGCTCCGCAATTACAAAGCGCGGTCCTCCACGCTCCAGCCCTCTGCTAACGCCATTGTTTCCCCGCACGCTGCAAGGGGGGTTTTTTAGCTTTTCTTCTCTGGAAGAATTTAATGAAATAAGAATTATGGGAAATTACATCAAGCTGAGCACAAAGAAGAAGAGAGTATCACGGTTCACATCTTATTCTAGTCATTTATAATGTGTATCAGGCAAATTATTTTGTTTATCGTTTTTAAGCAATTCAATATAATATAATGCTTTGGGTTTTAGATTTGAGATAAGATTTGAGATTTTTTTTTTTTTTTTTACTTTTCTTTAACTTTATGGTTTCTAAATGGTATTTAGGATTCTATATATGATTAACATACTATATAAAATCTTTCCCTCAACTTTTAGCCTGCAAGATAGACAATGGGGGTACTTTACTAATTCCGGTCAGCGGAGTTCACAGAAAGTACATTGGGGGTCATTTACTAAGGGCCCGATTCGTGTTTTCCCGAAGTGTTACCCGAAGATTTGCGACGATTTCCCCTGAATTGCCCCGGGATTTTGCTGCACGCGATCGGATTGTGGCGCATCGGCGCTGGCATGCACGCAACGGAAACCGAACAAAAACCTGATGGAAAAAAAAAATGTGTCGCGGAGCTTGCACTTACCTTCACTCAGCCCGGCTCGGTGTATTATAGTGCGTTCCGGGGAACTTCAGCGTGGGAGGAACTGCCTTAATAAATCCCGGCCGGACCCGAATCCAGCGCAGAGAACGCGCCGCTGGATCGCGAATGGACCGGGTAAGTAAATCTGCCCCATTGTCTTTCATTAATGCACTGTGCCACGATTCAGATAGATCGTGCGCCCGATATCCTGCATGTGTCGCTTCCCCGGTCAGGTCCGACAGAGTTTACCATCTTTTTAGTGGTGCATGTAAGGCCCCTTCCACACTTGCGTTGCAGATCACGTCAGAGTCTGATCAGGGGGCGATCAGGGTTTGGTCAGTGAAAAACAGACATTTTGCATCAGAGTGCAATCAGTTTTCAGTCAGTGTTTGTTCAGTGTCTCAGTTTTTCACACGCGTTTTCAAAGCAATTTCAATGCGTTTTTCATGTGCAGGTAATGCGCGTGAAAAGGACTCAGGACTGAGCTCTATCTTTTCTATGGCAATTGATGCGTGAAAAACGCATTGGATTGGACTTGCATGTGTCTCAGAGTGCAATGCGTTTTTGATGCATCTCCATAGACTTGTATGGTGCGTTTTTCACACGCGTGACTTGCAAAAGTAGAGCATGCTGAGATTTAAACACGCATTTAAAAAAATGCACGTCTGAAAAAGCCCATTGATTACAATGGGTCAGAGTGCAATGCAAGTTCTGCACGTCAAAAGCAAGTGTAGAAGGGGCCTTAGGGTTGCTGAATGAAGGTATATGTGTATGTGCCTTTGGTTTGGAGGAAGAAGGAAAGGATATAAGGTTCACTAGATGAGCATGAACCCCAAAACTACACCTGCAGTATATGATAAATGTGTTAATAATAAAGTACAGGAGGTCATAGTAAGACTTCTATAGTAACTACAGATTGTAACAACTCATGAAATGCTTCATACAAAACTGACATAAAAAGTCAAGTTGTAAGAAAATATTTAGATTCTACGATCCTTCTAAAAGAAAGAGGCGCAAGAGCGACATCTTCTGGCAATAAGTATGTACTACACTGAGCATCTACTATTGTCATGTTTGTTGCCTTTTTTATTCTTTTCTATGAAGTATACGCTGCAGGAATAGAACCTGTGCAGGGCTGAATCACAAGTTTTATTTATGATTACTGACAAGATTATCATTATTTAACTTGTTCAAAGGTAAGGCATCCGACCCGATGTAGCAGGCCAGAATAACTCCGGACCAGTTTATACTCAGGTATAGTTTGCCCTAGGCCAATGTACACCCCAGGGTATAAAGTAGCCTAGGCTAGAGTACACCCCGGGTATAAAGTAGCCTAGGCCAGAGTACACCCTGGGGTATAAAGTAGCCTAGGCCAGTGTACACCCCAGGGTATAAAGTAGCCTAGGCCAGTGTACACCCTGGGGTATAAAGTAGCCTAGGCCAGAGTACACCCTGGGGTATAAAGTAGCCTAGGCCAGTGTACACCCTGAGGTATAAAGTAGCCTAGGCCAGAGTACACCCTGGGGTATAAAGTAGCCTAGGTCAGAGTACACCCTGGGGTATAAAGTAGCCTAGGCCAGTGTACACCCTGGGGTATAAAGTAGCCTAGGCCAGAGTACACCCTGGGGTATAAAGTAGCCTAGGTCAGAGTACACCCCGGGGTATAAAGTAGCCTAGGCCAGTGTACACCCTGGGGTATAAAGTAGCCTAGGCCAGAGTACACCCCGGGGTATAAAGTAGCCTAGGCCAGTGTACACCCTGGGGTATAAAGTAGCCTAGGCCAGAGTACACCCCGGGGTATAAAGTAGCCTAGGTCAGAGTACACCCTGGGGTATAAAGTAGCCTAGGCCAGTGTACACCCTGGGGTATAAAGTAGCCTAGGCCAGAGTACACCCTGGGGTATAGAGTAGCCTAGGCCAGAGTACTCCCCGGGGTATAAAGTAGCCTAGGCCAGAGTACACCCTGGGGTATAAAGTAGCCTAGGCCAGAGTACACCCTGGGGTATAAAGTAGCCTAGGCCAGAGTACTCCCCGGGGTATAAAGTAGCCTAGGCCAGTGTACACCCTGGGGTATAAAGTAGCCTAGGCCAGAGTACACCCCGGGGTATAAAGTAGCCTAGGTCAGAGTACACCCTGGGGTATAAAGTAGCCTAGGCCAGAGTACACCCCGGGGTATAGAGTAGCCTAGGCCAGAGTACACCCCGGGGTATAAAGTAGCCTAGGCCAGAGTACACCCTGGGGTATAAAGTAGCCTAGGCCAGTGTACACCCTGGGATATAAAGTAGCCTAGGCCAGAGTACACCCTGGGGTATAAAGTAGCCTAGGCCAGAGTACACCCTGGGGTATAAAGTAGCCTAGGCCAGAGTACACCCTGGGGTATAAAGTAGCCTAGGTCAGAGTACACCCCGGGGTATAAAGTAGCCTAGGCCAGAGTACACCCTGGGGTATAAAGTAGCCTAGGCCAGAGTACACCCTGGGGTATAAAGTAGCCTAGGCCAGAGTACTCCCCGGGGTATAAAGTAGCCTAGGCCAGTGTACACCCTGGGGTATAAAGTAGCCTAGGCCAGAGTACACCCCGGGGTATAAAGTAGCCTAGGTCAGAGTACACCCTGGGGTATAAAGTAGCCTAGGCCAGAGTACACCCCGGGGTATAGAGTAGCCTAGGCCAGAGTACACCCCGGGGTATAAAGTAGCCTAGGCCAGAGTACACCCTGGGGTATAAAGTAGCCTAGGCCAGTGTACACCCTGGGATATAAAGTAGCCTAGGCCAGAGTACACCCTGGGGTATAAAGTAGCCTAGGCCAGAGTACACCCTGGGGTATAAAGTAGCCTAGGCCAGAGTACACCCTGGGGTATAAAGTAGCCTAGGTCAGAGTACACCCCGGGGTATAAAGTAGCCTAGGCCAGTGTACACCCCGGGGTATAAAGTAGCCTAGGCCAGTGTACACCCCGGGGTATAAAGTAGCCTAGGCCAGAGTACACCCCGGGGTATAAAGTAGCCTAGGCCAGTGTACACCCCGAGGTATAAAGTAGCCTAGGCCAGAGTACACCCTGGGGTATAAAGTAACCTAGGCCAGTGTACACCCCAGGGTATAAAGTAGCCTAGGCCAGAGTACACCCTGGGGTATAAAGTAGCCTAGGCCAGAGTATACCCCGGGGTATAAAGTAGCCTAGGCCAGAGTACACCCTGGGGTATAAAGTAGCCTAGGCCAGAGTACACCCTGGGTTATAAAGTAGCCTAGGCCAGAGTACACCCTGGGGTATAAAGTAGCCTAGGCCAGAGTACACCCCGGGGTATAAAGTAGCCTAGGCCAGTGTACACCCCGGGGTATAAAGTAGCCTAGGCCAGAGTACACCCTGGGGTATAAAGTAGCCTAGGCCAGTGTACACCCCGGGGTATAAAGTAGCCTAGGCCAGAGTACACCCTCCTGATAAATTGCGCTGCGAAAATGTAGCGGCGGGGCGCACAAGCGCGGCATATGATAAATATCCCCCATAGAGAGGGCACTTAAAATCCAAAATGCAAACCATAGAAAGGTCAGAACCAGATGGTGATACAATAATTGGGAAGCAAGGAATGTCAGGAAACCTACTACAGGTCAAGCAAATCCAGATCCGGCAGTATAAATAAACTTGTGTCGGTTAATACAATCACTGGCAGAGAAATCCAGCCCAAAAGAAAAGCTTTTTAGCTGGCTAATGAGATCATTGCGAGGCAGCTGAGAAAACAACTCAAAATTTTCAACCTCCTCTACCTGTGAGACCTGCAATGCAAACTGGAAATAATAATACCATTAGAAGAATGTACTCTATACTTAAATATAGAACAACTCTTCTTATGCTAATTTTTTTCTTTTCTTTTTTGACACTTCTTATACACATTATTATAGGTACAAGTCCTGTGCTTGGTGTCTTGACTGGTATCCACCACCAGGATGATAAACTGTATGCATTTTAGCCTGAGGGGCTCCAGGCTCCATTAACACCTATGGAGCCTGGAGCCCCTCAGGCTCATTTACATACAATCCTTCATCCTGGTGGTAGATACCATTTAACAAGTGTAAACAGTCAAGACATATGTGGTTCTTGCCTTTAAATTATTAGTCATCTACTTATATCATCACATTTTATTGTCTCTTTAAACATACCAGAATTGAGGCCTGAATAATCTGGGAGGTACCTGAAAGCTATTCAGCAGCATGCCCTGCATAACCCTGCAGAGATGGAGCTACCCTAATCAGCTGTATGTGCAATGTCCACCCTCCTTGGGACCGCGGTGGGGGCAGCTGGATCCCCTGGGATCTGAGTGGCCTAGCGCTAGAGTTATCACTGGTGTCTTGGACCAATAGAACAGGCCTCGCCCTCGCCCCCACCAGGGCCAGAAGGGAGATGCAAGAAGAAGGGGAGACTGCAGTATAGTGAAGGGATTCCCCCTGGGACACTCCCGGTGTGTGTGGTATTACATCCCTGGGCAGATGGTGAAGTTGCGGCAGCCGGGGATCCCACTTGAACATGTATAATATAAACATCACATACATTATCCCTCTAGTGCACAGGCAAAGGATCTTGTAGGCGTAATACCAATTGGTGACATTAGATGGCAGCAATGAATAGCAGAAACGGGGCATTTCCAGTATAAATAGCTAAAACATCTCGGAGTAACACAATAGAGATGGACACACTCCATTAGCCAACCTGAACTCATTTATTAGTAACCTGTCCAGCAAAGCATTATACATTATTATACATTATACAGTCTCCATGAATGCCCCTGCTGTTTGTTTTTTCTTGTTTTAATCCTCTTTCCTTCCGGGTTGTAAGGATTAAGCAATGGGACATGGGGTTGTCAGGTTGAATTTAGGAACTCGTGTTTGTAGTGGCTGGGGACTCCGAGGTGGAGGTGGTAAATGAGAGAGATCCACTTGCTTAAGATTTCGGTCCAGTTGGAAGAGCAGGCACTTTGGCAGTGGGACTACTTTTCTTGTAAAAAGTGCAACACCGACTCTTCTTAAGACAGAAGAGAAGATTTCCAGAGGATTTTGTTCCTTTTTAATGCCTTGAAGTTCACTACTAGATTCCCCTGGTAACTGTCTAGGCAACATATTTGGAGACCCGGATGCTTGGATCTTCTGCCAGGCCTGCTGCTTCATCTACTCCGTTACGTTTGGGGCACAGCAGCAGAAGAGGAATCTTAGGAACCTGCAGGACACAAGAGACTGCTGAGTCCTATACTAAATCTTATAGGGTAGAAGGAAAGAGGATTTTAAAAAGCCATGTACTTACCTTGAGGGTCTTCTGTCACCTCCAGAGTTTCTGCTGCAGAAAGATAAAAATTATAATATTAATGTCACTAATCCAAAATTAAAGGGGGATCCCCGAGCCAAGAACATCTCAAGAAGAGCCTTGAAATACAAGAGGAAGCTGCATATATATATTTTCAAAATTTTGGCATAAGGATGTGGATAACTCCTTTGAATGAGCGCCCCCTAGTGACCGCTACGGATAGGCAGAAGGTAAATTGTCGCTCACCTCCTGTGATTGCTGCCCCGGCTTAGACACTTGGGTCTCCACCATCTGCGTCTTGGCCTACAAGAAAAATTTAGATAAATGATCTTCATGTGGAGGAGGCTTCCTAGGATCAGTCTATAAGGTTCTATACATTATGATGGTTACGGGTAGGGGCAGAGGTCAGTGCGGAAGAGTGTGTGACCCCCATTGTGGACTTCAGTAATGGAAATTCAGTCCTATTTATTCCTCATACTTACTGTAGAGACTCCTCGCTCGCCCAGGCCTCAATGACATCCAGTCCTGAAGGTCTACAATACAAAACACTGAGATCAATATAAAAACTAAAAATCTATGATGATGACTGTATATATTCATAATGTCTGGGCAGGGCCGGATTAAGGTTGGTGGGGGCCCCTGGGCGCAAAATCTGGTGGAGGCCCCCACTGAGTGTAGCGTACACATACGTCCTCCTGCTTCCTTTCCACTATCCAAAGAGTAACACCACTACATACAGCCGCCTCGCCCCCAGTAACACAGCTACATACAGCCACCTCGCCCCCAGTAACACAGCTACATACAGCCGCCTCGCACCCAGTAACACAGCTACATACAGCCGCCTCACCCCCAGTAACACAGCTACATAAAGCCGCCTCGCCCCCAGTAACACAGCTACATACAGCCACCTCGCCCCCAGTAACACAGCTACATACAGCCGCCTCGCAGCCGCCTCATCCCCAGTAACACAGCTACATACAGCCGCCTCATCCCCAGTAACACAGCTACATACAGCCGCCTCACCCCAGTAACACAGCTACATACAGCCGCCTCGCCCCCAGTAACACAGCTACATACAGCCGCCTCACCCCAGTAACACAGCTACATACAGCCTCCTCGCCCCCAGTAACACAGCTACATACAGCCGCCTCACCCCCAGTAACACAGATACATACAGCCGCTTCATCCCCAGTAACACAGCTACATACAGCCGCCTCATCCCCAGTAACACAGCTACATACAGCCGCCTCAACCCAGTAACACAGCTACATACAGCCGCCTCGCCCCCAGTAACACAGCTACATACAGCCGCCTCACCCCAGTAACACAGCTACATACAGCCTCCTCGCCCCCAGTAACACAGCTACATACAGCCGTCTCACCCCAGTAACACAGCTACATACAGCCCCCTCGCCCCCAGTAACACAGCTACATACAGCCTCCTCGCCCCCAGTAACACAGCTACATACAGCCGCCTCACCCCCAGTAACACAGATACATACAGCCGCCTCATCCCCAGTAACACAGCTACATACAGCCGCCTCATCCCCAGTAACACAGCTACATATAGCCACCTCATCCCCAGTAACACAGCTACATACAGCCGTCTAACCCCAGTAACACAGCTACATACAGCCGCCTCACCCCAGTAACACAGCTACTTACAGCCCCCTCGCCCCCAGTAACACAGCTACATACAGCCTCCTCGCCCCCAGTAACACAGCTACATACAGCCGCCTCACCCCCAGTAACACAGCTACATACAGCTGCCTCATCCCCAGTAACACAGCTACATACAGCCTCCTCGCCCCCAGTAATACAGCTACATAAAGCCGCCTCATCCCCAGTAACACAGCTACATACAGCCGCCTCATCCCCAGTAACACAGCTACATAAAGCCGCCTCATCCCCAGTAACACAGCTACATACAGCCGCCTCATCCCCAGTAACACAGCTACATACAGCCGCCTCGCCCCCAGTAACACAGCTACATACAGCCGCCTCATCCCCAGTAACACAGCTACATACAGCCGCCTCGCCCCCAGTAACACAGCTACATACAGCCGCCTCATCCCCAGTAACACAGCTACATACAGCCACCTCGCCCCCAGTAACACAGCTACATACAGCCGCCTCATCCCCAGTAACACAGCTACATACAGCCGCCTCACACCCAGTAACACAGCTACATACAGCCGCCTCACACCCAGTAACACAGCTACATACAGCCGCCTCACCCCCAGTAACACAGCTACATACAGCCGCCTCACCCCCAGTCAAACATCTTTACATCCTTCACCCGTACCAGATATACAGTCCCACATAACATACACCTAAGCCCACACAGCCATGCAGTCCCAAGCAGTGGTGTAAATAGGAGAGATTGGGCCCCATAGCAGATTTCTGCATGGGGCCCCCCTTCCCCTTAAAAAAATATAAACATATGTCGGCTGCATTCACATAAACGTGTGGTGGCCAGACTATCGCCTGGCAGGCACATGTTGGGCGTTGTGGAGAGGAGGAGAGGTGATCGCGGCTCACCCCTCCCCTCTCCATAGAGAATAGAGCTGCATGGTCGTTCTTACGGCCATAGATAGAGCACGCTCTCTCTCTTTTGCGGCCACAGCACGAAACAGTGAGTACTCGTTGTGCTCACCGTACCAGGCCCATGCGCTATAGATGCCTATGAGGGAAGTATATCCGGTAGCAAATTTGCGGCCAGATATACGCCCCCCATACATGTTCTTATACTGACATGTTTATACAATTACACACTGATATATACACACCTTTATGTACTTATATACACACAAATAAAGTTCTACACTCGTATACTTGCACCCATATATATACACACAAGTATACACTTACACACATTCAGTATATAGAGCTTATAAATACATACCATATACACAGTATATACAAAAACCACATCATTCATATATATAAATGTGCACATATATATGCTTATGTAAATATATGCGTGTATAAATACAGTAGATGCATATACACACAGTATTTACATATATACTCATATACACAGTAGATACATATATACACAAGATACATATATACACATATACACAGTGGATGCCTATATACACAGTATATACATATATACACATATACACAGTAGATGCCTATATACACAGTATATACATATATACACATATACACAGTATATAGATATATACACATATACACAGTAGATGCCTGTATACACAGTATATACATATATACACATATACACAGTAGATGCCTATATACACAGTATATACACATATACACAGTAGATGCCTATATACACAGTATATACATATATACACATATACACAGTAGATGCCTATATACACAGTATATACATATATACACATATACACAGTAGATGCCTATATACACAGTATATACACATATACACAGTAGATGCCTATATACACAGTATATACACATAAACACAGTAGATGCCTATATACACAGTATATACACATATACACAGTAGATGCCTATATACACAGTATATACATATATACACATATACACAGTAGATGCCTATATACACAGTATATACATATATACACATATACACAGTAGATGCCTATATACACAGTATATACATATATACACATATACACAGTAGATGCCTATATACACAGTATATACATATATACACATATACACAGTAGATGCCTATATACACAGTATATACACATATACACAGTAGATGTCTATATACACAGTATATACATATATACACATATACACAGTAGATGCCTATATACACAGTATATACATATATACACATATACACAGTAGATGCCTATATACACAGTATATACATATATACACATATACACAGTGGATGCCTATATATACTGTATATACTGTATATACATATATACACATATACACAGTAGATGCCTATATACACAGTATATACATATATACACATATACACAGTAGATGCCTGTATACACAGTATATAGATATATACACATATACACAGTAGATGCCTATATACACAGTATATACATATATACACATATACATAGTGGATGCCTATATACACAGTATATAGATATATACACATATACACAGTAGATGCCTGTATACACAGTATATACATATATACACATATACACAGTAGATGCCTGTATACACAGTATATAGATATATACACATATACACAGTAGATGCCTATATACACAGTATATACATATATACACATATACACAGTGGATGCCTATATACACAGTATATAGATATATACACATATACACAGTAGATGCCTGTATACACAGTATATACATATATACACATATACACAGTAGATGCCTATTTACACAGTATATACACATATACACAGTAGAAGCCTATATACACAGTATATACATATATACACATATACACAGTAGATGCCTATATACACAGTATATACATATATACACATATACACAGTAGATGCCTATATACACAGTATATACATATATACACATATACACAGTAGATGCCTATATACACAGTATATACATATATACACATATACACAGTAGATGCCTATATACACAGTATATACATATACACACACATACACAGTAGATGCCTATATATACTGTATATACACATATACACTCATATACATATATATATATATATATATACACACAGACAAATACATGTATATACTTACCCCCGGTGACCGGCCGTGGCGTCAGGCTGGCGTTCGGGCGGGTGCTTCTTCGGGCGGGGGTGTCGGTCGGTTGCTTGTTCGGTCGGGGAGGGGTTGCTTCCTCGGCCGGGGAGTAGGGGTGGCGGGTGCTTGTTCAATCGGAGCGGGGCCGCGCGGGAGCGGGGGGCGGGGCCGCGCGGGAGCGGGGGGCGGGGCCGGGTCGGTTCGAGCGGAGTTGCTTGCGCGGGGTGAGCCGGTGGGGGGGGGCGGAGTCACCTGTGCCGTGCGGGGCGGGCGGCTCCGCCATGCTGTGGTTTGTAATGCCGGGGAGGCCAGGGGTATGGGCGAGCTGGGAAACAGTTACCTGTGGCGGGGAGAGCGCGCTTGCGGAGGCGGAGTCACCTGCGCCGTGCGGGGTGGGCGGCGATGGGCGGGCAGCGGGCGGCTCCGCCATGAAGCATTATGGACGGGCGGGGAGGCCATGCAGGGGGATGGGCGAGCTGGGAGGCGGTCACCTATGCAGAAAGATGGGCGGGGAGGCGGTCACCTATGTCTAGGGGCGGCGGGCGGCTCAAGAGAGTGTGCGCGGGAGGAGCGGGGGTGCGGTCTGGTGGGGGCCCCTAGGGGGGGCAAGATGGTGGGGGCCCCGGGGCTCTAGCCCCGCGAGCCCCGCCTATAATCCGGCCCTGTGTCTGGGTATAATCAGCTGATTGGTTTTTGACACTACATTTACCTTCTCGGAGCCTCCGTGATGTTCTCATCCACTAATATTTCCTCCACATCCTCAATCTCCTCCTCCTGCTCTTCCAGATGTTCCACCTCATCCTCCTCCACTTTCTGATGGTCTACCTCCTCCTCTTCATCCTCCTCCACTTCCAGATCTTTCCTCTCCACCTCCTCCGCCACCACATCTTCCTTCTCCTCCACTTCCAGATCTTTCCTCTCCACCTCCTCCGCCACCTCATCCTCCTTCTCCTCCACTTCCAGATCTTTCCTCTCCACATCATCCTCTCCTTTCTGATGGTCCACCTCCTCCTCCACCTCATCCTCCTCCACTTCCAGCACTTTCCCCTCAGCATCTTCCTCTGCTTTCTGATGGTCCACCTCCTCCTCCTCCTCATCCTCCAACACTTTCAGCTCTTCCCATTCCTCGTCCTCCTCTTCTTCAGGTTCCTCTCCCTCCTCGCTGTATGACACAGAATAGAAATGAAATCTCTATGATAAATCAGTGTTATATCCTGGGAGCAGATAATATGGAGACTGGTGGGAAGGGATTGTAGGACACTTGTTCTAGATTATTCTATAACTTAATGGGATAAAGGAAATGTTCAATACAGTTTCTATACTCACATGTCATCAAATAGGTGAAAAAGTCTTAGTTGTCTTATTGTTGTTATACTAAAAGAGAAGCACAGCGCTGGTTACTGGAACTGCCCCACACATTCCCCCCATATACCCCTAATGTCCTTCATATACCCCTTATGCCACCAATATACCCCTCAGGTTCTCCATATACCCCTCAGGTCTCCCATATACCCCTTATGCCCCCCATATACCCCTAATGTCCTTCATATACCCCTTATGCCACCAATATACTCCTCAGGCCCTCCATATACCCCTCAGGTCTCCTATATACCCCTTATGCCCCCCAATATACCCCTCAGGTCTCCTATATACCCCTTATGCCCCCCCCCATATACCCCTCAGGTCCTCCATATACCCCTCAGGTTTCCCATATACCCCTCATGTCATCTATATACCCCTCAGGTCCTCCATATACCCCTCATGTCATCTATATACCCCTCATGTCCTCTATATACCCCTCATTTTCTCCATATACACCTCCCCCATACATCCCTTATGCCCACCAAATACTGCTTATGCCACCCATCTACCCCTCAGGTCCTCATATACCCCACATGTCTTCTATATACCCCTTATACCCTTCTATGTATCTCTGATGCCCCCCATTTACTTACCCCTCTGCATTACCCCCTGGTTATAAGGTCATAGCAGTATATAGAATAATAGTATCGTATAATTACCATATTGGGATGCCTGATGCCCGGACACTCCGCCACCACTGCCTGTTAGTAGAAAATGATGGGACACATGATATATACAGGTCAGGATATTTATAGACATGATACAATGTGATAGCATTATACATGACCAATCAGATCCCTTATGTATAAGATCACTGGTCCTCCATGTCCTCGGCCTCCCCATTTCTCTTCACAATGAGCAGATTGATCAAAGCTACAGGAAAGATGGAGTCCACCATTAGTAGCATCAATAGGATATATTAGGATATATGATTGGCAATCCCCTGAGCATTTCCTCGGGTCTCCACACCCTGAATCCAACTTCATATGCAAATAAACTCTCCGCACCCTGGTGTTGTGTGGCGTGTGCAGTATTCTCTATAGTCCATCTACTCCAGTGTGAACTTTGGGGATGCGGGCTGAGAAGCGCGTCATGTGACGTTTTGGGGCGAGGCCCCTTCTTCAAACATCAGACGCCCCGAAACGTCACATGACGCACCTCTCAGCCCACATCCCCAAAGTTCACACTGGAGTAGATGGACTATAGAGAATACACCAGGGTGCGGAGAGTTTATTTACATATGAAGTTGGAGTCCACCATTAGTCTAAAGCCAACTAGAAAATGTAACATGTCATATGATTGGTTGCTCCGGGAAACTGCTTCATTTCTTTATTTTTTTATATTGTAGGTAAATCAGTAAAATAAAGGGGAGGTTATCAGAAAGTGTGGGCCAGTTTTCTTGTGTACAAGCCCTGAAATAATCACAATTGTTAGCAGACCCCAAAAATATTTCCCCCTCTCAATTACTCAGGATTATTTTCCCCACTTGAGTTTATGATAAATCCCCCCCAATGACTTGTCCCATCATATACTGTAACCTGTGCACTGAAAACTTACCTCATCTCTATATTGTCGTCCTCCTCCTCCTCCATCACCTCCTCCGTCTTCTTCTTGTTTTTTTCCCTTATTTTCTCCATCACCTCCTCCATCAAATCTTCCACCCAGATGTTAAAATCCATCTCCTTCCTCTTCTCCATCTCTTCTTCCTCCTCCATCCTATAAGTAAATAAGACAGTGAGTGTCCAGGACATTCTCTATGATTTCTACATATGATAGACATCAGACATTAGCAGACAAGAGACAAGGAAAAGTCTCTGTTTCTAAACCTTTGTAACCATTTTTGGATCTCATCTTCGGATCTGAAGACTTTAAGATTCCCTCTCCAATACTTCTCTCACTATCCCTCCCATACCTGTACTAGATCTCAATCTATAGCAATCTCTGTGGACCTCCATAGATCCCAAGACCCTCCGGTGTAACTCAGTGGTACCAATACCCCACATGTAAGTGTCCCCCAGGTCTATTATACTAGTTCCCAGTGTACAGGTTCCCAGTATAAGAGTCCCCGTTCTGTTATACAAGGCCCAGTCACATCCCAACCAGAAGCCGCCATCTATAGCTTATTCCTATAATGTCTGCCCCCCACTGTCTCACAGGTTATGGGAATCCTATAGACATTGGTGTCCCCATCTACACTATGGCAACTCTTCCTGGAAAACCATATGATGTGCAGGATTACTGCAAAATAGTCATATTACAGAGAAGGGAGGAAGCCCCCACCAGAGACAACAATGGGGCCCTATAATACAATTTATAATGGGGCCACATTACATTTCCCAGGAAATTACAGAAAATATGGACTTACCGAAATCACAATCTCTCAACAAATCTCTAGCGCCAAATCTGTAACAGAGGAGAAGTAATAAAGTGGCCGTTACTTTACAGGTAAGAAGAGAATGAAGGACACAACAGGAGCTGAGGACACAGGGGACTTACCTCAATCTCCTACAACAAACCCTCAGAGGCTTCTAAGTTCCGCAGCTCCTTATATCCCCGCGTGATGTCATAATGTGGGGGGAAGAACCAGGAGCCCAACATTCCGAAACATTCTATTTTCAATAAACTTTATTTATTTTGTGTTTGTTAGTCACAACAAGGAATTAATAACTCCAACTGCTGAGCTATTGGTCATAATAACAGAAGAGAGGATTCTGAGGGGTTTTTTGCAAAAGTCTATGATTAAAGGGAGGAGTCAGAGAATTTTATACGGTTTATCTTTTTCCTACTGATACTTAAAAAAATGAATTAAAAACCGTATGAATAAACTGCTGATTCAAAAGATACAGACATAAAGTGTAGGTTAGTCACAGATGCATAGAAAAGTCTTCAGTAACATAACAAACATTAACTTTCAGTTACTGTCACTTACATCTCCTCCATCTGTACTTAAAGGGATGGTACATAAAGGGGCAGAAGGATAAAACAGTCATTAGGTATAATATTATATATACCGGCAGCCTACCCCTCCAAATCACAATATTCATGAATCTAGGCCAGTGTACACCCTGGGGTATAAAGTACCCTAGGCCAGAGTATACCCTGGGGTATAAAGGAATATTCCTGGGTATAGTTTGGCATAAACAAGAGTATACCCAGGGTATAAAGTACCCTAGGCCAGAGTATTCCCCCAGACTAGAGTATACTCCAGTGTATAAAGTACCCTAGGCCAGAGTATACCCCCAGACTAGAGTATACCCCAGGGTATAAAGTACCCTAGGCCAGAGTATACCCCCAGACTAGAGTATACCCCAGGGTATAAAGTACCCTAGGCCAGAGTATACCCCCAGACTAGTGTATACCCCAGGGTATAAAGTACCCTAGGCCAGAGTATACCCCCAGACTAGAGTATACCCCAGGGTATACAGTACCCTAGGCCAGAGTATACCCCCAGACTAAAGTATACCCAGGGTATAAAGTACCCTAGGCCAGAGTATACACCCCAGACTAGTGTATACCCCAGTGTATAAAGTACTCTAGGCCAGAGTATACCCCCAGACTAGTGTATACCCCAGTGTATAAAGTACCCTAGGCCAGAGTATACCCCCAGACTAGAGTATACCCCAGGATATAAAGTACCCTAGGCCAGAGTATACCCCCAGACTAGTGTATACCCCAGGGTATAAAGTACCCTAGGCCAGAGTATACCCCCAGACTAGAGTATACCCCAGGGTATACAGTACCCTAGGCCAGAGTATACCCCCAGACTAAAGTATACCCAGGGTATAAAGTACCCTAGGCCAGAGTATACACCCCAGACTAGTGTATAACCCAGGGTATAAAGTACTCTAGGCCAGAGTATACCCCCAGACTAGAGTATTCCCAGGGTATAAAGTTGCCTAGGCCAGAGTATACCCCCAGACTAGAGTATACCCGGGGTATAAAGTGCCCTAGACCAGAGTATACCCCCAGACTAGTGTATACCCCAGGGTATAAAGTACCCTAGGCCATAGTATACCCCCAGACTAGAGTATACCCTAGGGTATAAAGTAGCCTAGGCCAGAGTATACCCTCAGACTAGAATATACCTTTCTCACACAGGGCACGGTATAGTCTGGACCAGGCCACAGTACAACCTGGTAGATAAACTCTATGGCCACATTTATTAAAGTGTTGGAAATTTGAAAGAGAAAGAAGTGTGCTATCACGGACCAAAAATATTGTATAATATAATCTTTATTGGTACATCAACTTACAACTACACAAGAGTTAAAATCAATTAAAAGTACATAAGTACACAAAAAACACACTGGATGGATAAAGCGCAATAGCTCCAATCCATCCACCACCCCTAACCATAAGTGTTGAAGCAAGTGCAAAATGCCAGGAATGAATGCCCAATTGTAAACCAGTATTGTTCACCTCGATACACAATAAATATAATTTCATGTACCCACAAGATATAAATACCTGTCTGCCAAAAGACCCCCACAGCTGCCAACAAAACAACAACCAACAAAGTGCAAGTGCAAAAAAAGTTGCTGGTTATCAATAGAGCATCTCAGGCAAGCTGGGCTAAGCCCCCACAAGGCCTAGCACCCAGGTAAACAGCAGTCAAACAATGGCAAGAATACCCAATTTGTTTGCGCCAGTTTTCTGCCTGACTTTGCACTGAAAAGAACATGCAAACTTTTTTCACATGTATTTATGATGTGTTTGCCACAGTTTAGGTGCAGAATTTTGTGGCACAGCAGACACTTGCAGCCGGGCCACATAATTCTGCACCTAAATGGGGTTTTTGGGTTCAGAGTCCAGAGACAGAGACCATGCACCACATTTATTACTGCACCTCATCAGTATTGTGTCACACATTCTATGTTCAAGGCCGAATAAAGGTTGGTGCACTCTTCCCGAGCAGTGCGGGGGGCGCCAGATATAGGAAGACCGGGCACCGGTTATGATTAATCTGCCGCACTCTGCTCACTCCAGAGGTAAACTGCACTTTTTGATAAATGTGGCCCCTGCTCCCTATGAAGGTGGGAGGGGTGAGGAGCGCTCTCCTCTTTCCATCTTAACCACGACAGAAATTTCCCCTGGTCATGTGAAAAGATATCTAAAGCGTGTTTACGTAAAAGCCATGTGAATTCGATGTTGGGTTGCTTTCACACATTGCGCTTCCATTGCATTAACATTGAGTTGATTTAAACAATGTATGTTATGTAATCGCATGTCATTTTATACCGCATTTGCATGTCGATGCAGTAATATTATGCACTCACACACTTTTCATTTACACTGCATTCACATGAATGGACTTTGTATTGATTGAAACCACCTTTATGTAAAGCTTGAACACAATGGGGCACATTTACTTACCCGGTCCAGAGGAGATCCCGAAAGTCCGACAACAATGCACTGTGCCATGATTCACTTACATCGTGCGCCCGACTTGCTGAATGAGTCGCTTCCCCGCTCACGTCCGCCGGAGTTCACCATCTTCCTCCCGGTGCATGTAAGTGCTTGGCTTGCAACACAATTTTAAATTAAATCCCGCATGTAACACAATGCCCTTTTAAATGCTGCGCAAATCTGAAAGTATCCGATGTTTGTGCGATCCGCGGACCCTTAGTAAATGAGCCCAATGGAGATAGAAGAGGAGCTGCCCGGGCCGGCAGAAAGGTGAGTATGGAGTTTATTTTTTTTACGGGCTGGCTACATACTACAGGGGGATGGTGACTATATACTACTGGGGCTGGCAGGCTATATACTACTGGGGCTGGGAGGCTATATACTACTGGGGCTGGGAGGCTATATACTACTGGGGCTGGGAGGCTATATACTACAGGGGGCTGTCAGGCTATTTACTACAGGGTCTAAAGTCCATAGACGGGGCTCCTCACCCGCCCTATGGAGGTTCTACAGGGATACTGAACACTTACCTCCAGGGATCATCTCGGAGCAACACTTTTTTTAGAATGTACAGTATTAACAATTAGGGTTTGGCCGCGGAGGAGCGCCCCTTTAATCCGTCTGGACAATTTCTCCCTTTTCCAGCAAACAAAGAGATATCAAACTTTATGACTCAACGATCAATGTGTTTTATATAAGAAGATGAATGCACAACGATCAATCTTATATCTCACATTTATCTTTATTTTATATAAAACAAGGATCTTAGATATTGTATAACTTATGTGCAAAATCACTTCACAAGTAAGACCAGACAGATGTAGGGTCCAGAGCATGCTGGGAGTTGTAGTTTCTGTAACAGTATAAGTTCTCCTCTTCCTATTTGCAGCATTAAAATATACAATGTAGGACCGAGTCACATTGGAAGCTATACTGCATGGGGGAACGGAGACTAACAGGTTCATTCCAAGAGGGTTTACGGTTAAAGTTTCACTAAACGTTTAAACAAACTGCAGAGTAGTGCAGGTTATAATAGTAAACTTTGTACTATAGTTTATTAAAGGACATCTACATCTACCACCAGGATGAAGGATTGTAAACCAAGCACTGACCTACTGGTGTGTCCCCCTCTGGCAGGATCTGCTCTTCTTTAAGCTTTTATTTTTTTAAAATAAAGTTATTAAACATTATTCAAATGAGCCTGAGGGGCTCCAAGCTCCATTAACACAGGCTCATTTGCATAATTTCAAAAAGCTTTTTTTGTAAAAACAAGATAATAAGAAGTTAAGAGAAGAACAGAACCTGTCAGAGGGGGCACACACTACTATGTCAGTGTGCTTGGTTTACAATCCTTCATCCTGGTAGTATATGTCCTTCAAAGTAAAAAAAGATGAATCACCTTTCTGTCCAGTTCTCCACATAAAGCTGAGAGATAAAGGGACCTGATAAAGTACCTTAGCTCTTAACAGACAGTTCCTGAATAGTCTTATCTCCATAGAGATCGGAATCTTGTAGTAAAAGTTTGGAAAGAGATGATCTTTTTACTGTCTTGATATTGATGTATGTGAATGTGGGAGCAAACATTGCAGTGTTTGGTGTTGTGAAGTCATAAACTAATAACGTGAGGTCAATAAACTTCTACATTAGTGCGGCAATTGTTATGACCAATACCAGCGTATTCTTAAAGGGGAAGTAGGAGAACTGTAAGACACATGGCCAGACATGGGACTTCTTGTTTGTGACTTCACCTGCCTATCTTTCACTACACGGAAATAAATGTCGGTCAGGACAGGTCTGTAGGACTAGATGTTCTTGGTGTTGGCTGGACTTCAGGAGGTCAAAGGTTCATCCAATTATTGATCCTGTAATGTAGAATAATTGGTGTCCATCCTGTAGGTTGAATAAGTTAGACTTGATGGACTTGGAAGATGACTTTGTATAAAAATTTGGAAAGTAATAATGAAAACACTGTCCTCCATTTTATCCATTGGCACAAAATAAATAGTGTCCTTCGCCATCTAGTCCTATGCATCAGATGAGTCGAGAACTTCCAGACTGGATCCACTGCACTAAAAAAATGTCAAAAAGAAACAAGTTATAACATTTACCTCATTCCTGGAAATCATCTATCCTGCTGGAGACTACAGTGAGGTGTAATAGTGTATTCTCCTCCATCACCATTAGATGGCACTTTACTCCACCATAACCAGTGGACACAACCATCATTTATTCTACAGTTAGGGCTCATCCACACGAACATGTGCTCACCTGGCCGGAGAGAAGGAGAGATAAGAGCTACTCACTTTCCCTCTCCATAACACGACAAAATATAGGACAATGTCTGCGACATAGGCGTCAATGGTGCGGACAGAGATCGGTCCCTAATACGTTCATGTGAATGTACTCTTAAACGGATGATCTGTCACTATAGAAAGTGTAATATGCCAAATTATTAGTAAAGAGTTTCTTATTACCAGATAGAACGGAGTAAGAGTTACTCTTCTCTGTACAGGCAGATTCACTCTGTCGCTGTCAGTCGTGAACCACAGACCATGCAGAGTCCTCCGGCAAAGACCAACATCACTACTGGGGGCCGGAGTCCTTACATGACAGCTGTTTAGTTATGTTAGCAGCAGATTATTCAGATCATTCTCCAGTAGTGGAATAGTAAAAAGGAACTTTATTTATGAACAGAACTCAGAGAATTTCTCAGCATACAGTGTAACATGTCTGTACTGCTATCAGTCCATCTGCAGCAAGCATGGAAAGATGTCTGTGCTGTCTCTTCCTGTCTCAGAGAGTTTTTTTTTTTTTTATTTCTTTGACAGCCTAACTTTATTAACATTGACAATATCCCTAGACAAAGGCTCATACATGTAATACATACAAAAGTAGTTGTTGCATACAGTATTATTATTCCAACACCCCCACTCAACAATTACTTATCCAGTCAGTCCCATCATGTTCCTGAAATCTTCAAACTTGGTTCTTGGCAATGGCTTTGTCATGGCATCCGCTATCATCTTGTCAGTTTCGCAGTAGACAAAGTCAATGATACCTCGTTCCACTAAATCACGCAGGTGGTGATGTCTTACATCAATGTGCTTGGTCCTGGCATTGATCCTTTCACTGCTGGCAAGTTTAATACATCCTTTGTTGTCTTCATAAATCGTAACAGGTTGAGTTGGAGTTTCACCAAGATCCTCTAATAGTTGGTTCAACCAAATTACTTCTTGACTGGCATGAGCTGCCCAAATGTATTCTGCCTCTGTAGATGATAACGCAACCGACACCTGCTTTCTGCTTGACCAAGAAATTGGACTCTCCCAATTTGAACAAGTAACCACTTGTTGACTTTCGATCACTTAAGTCTCCAGCCCAGTCTGCGTCCACATAGGCTGTGAGCTTTAGATCACCATTTGCAGATATCCTTAGATTCATGTCTTGAGTCTGCTTTAGATATTGGAGGACTCTTTTAACAGCATTCCAGTCTCTTTGACGTGGCTTACTTACACATCTGCACAAAATGCCTATTGTCGCTGTAATATCAGGGCGAGTAGTAGTGGCTATGTAGAGTAGTGCCCCCACTACTTTTCTGTAGCTTTCGTTATTAGGTAGTAAATCATCTTCTCCTTCCAACTTTAGGTAAGATGGATCCATTGGTGTTGAAGCGCCTTTGGCTTCTGACATCCCAAACTGGTTGAGAACTGAGACAATTTTAGATTTCTGGTTGAGAAGGAAACTTCCATCATCTTCTCTCTGAATCTGGATTCCTAGATAATGTGACACATTTCCAAGATCCTTTGTTTCAAAATGTTGGTTCAAAATTGTTCCTACCTTTGTAATTTCAGCTTCTTCTTGATGAGCTATGATAACATCATCAACATACAGAAGAACGTACATCCACTTATCTGCTATACATTTTGTGTATAAACATGGATCAGCTTGACTTCTTGTAAACCCTTCTTTCAGTAGAACATCATTCAGTTTAGTGTTCCACGCTCTTGCCGATTGTTTTAGACCATAAAGAGATTTTTGCAGTTTACACACAAGGTGTTCTTCTCCTTTCTTAATATAACCTTCTGGTTGAGACATATAAACCTCTTCTTCTATGTCACCATTTAGAAAAGCCGTCTTAATGTCCAAATGTCTTACTTTCATGTTTTGCACAGCTGCTACAGACATTAATACTCTAAATGTTGTTTGTTTAGCAACTGGAGAAAATGTAGCATCATAATCTTCTCCATACCTTTGTAAGTAACCTTTTGCAACTAATCTTGCCTTAAATCTATGCACTTTACCATCAGAGTCATACTTGGTTTTGAAAACCCACTTACATCCGATTGCTTTCTTACCCTGTGGTAGCTTGGTAATCTTCCATGTCTGAAGCTGTTGAAGGGATTCCATCTCTTCATTTGCAGCTTTGATCCATTTCTGCTTTTCATGGAGTGGCAGTTGTTGCATCTCATCCCATGACTGAGGCTCTGATTCACAAAGTGTCTTCACTATGTAGGACAGTCGTTTAGCTGGAATACCTTTGTTTGATCTGTTGGATCTCCTGACTGAGGGTTCAGCTGGTATTACAGTCTCCTCTTCAGTGGCTTGAGAGCCGATCCACACTTCAGTGTCTTCTTCATTGTTTTCTTGAATTTGTGACTGTGGCTCAAGTGGAATGATTGGAGTAACTTCATGAAATTTGAGTGATACAGAGTTCTCATCTATCACTATAGCTCTGCTGATTATCACCTTGTTGGTCTCTGGGTGCAGGATTCTGTATCCTTTTTGAGTTTCACTGTAGCCTACCAGGATTCCTTCCTTTGCATGAGCTTCCCACTTTGTACGCTTTTCCTTAGGAACATGCACAAATGCTTTACTTCCAAATATTCTTATGTGCTTTAGTTCTGGCTTCCTATTATTCCATAGCTCATATGGAGTTTTCTTTGTAGCTTTCCCTGGTAATCTGTTTTGAAGATAGCAAGCGGTCATTATTGCTTCTCCCCAATATGTTGTTGGTAGCTCAGCATCAAACAGCATACTTCTTCCACTTTCACAAAGAGTTCGGTTCTTTCTCTCTGCTATACCATTCTGTTCTGGGTGGTATGGTATGGTGGTCTGGAACACGATTCCATTTCTTTTTAGTATAGCTTGTGTCTTACCACTTGTGTATTCAGTTCCATTGTCAGCTCGTAGTATCTTTGGCATTCTTCCAAATTTGTTGGATACTTCAGCTATGTATTCTTCTAGTTTCTCTGCAACTTCATCTTTGCTGTGAAGCAAATAGACAATTGTATATCTTGAATAATCATCAATAAATGTCAGAAAATATCTCTTCTTTCCAGGTGTTTGAGTACTCATTGGCCCACACACATCTGTATGAATCAAGTCCAGTGGCTGTGCTGATGTAATGGTACTGTGTTTAGGAAATGATTTTCTTGTCATTTTACCTTTAAGACAGCTAGTACATTTCATCTTTTGACTGCATTGGTCAATTGTTACACCCTTAGCAAGCTCTTCCTGAACTAGCTTTCTTATTGCTTCTGGGTCTCTGTGCCCAAGATGCCCGTGCCACACATGGATGCAATTCTCATGTTGTTCTTGTTTGACAGTATAAACAGCCTCTTGGTGTTGTAACTGGTACAGTTCATCTTTGATTTTTCCTTCTGCTAGAGTATGACCCTCTCTTGTGATTATGCAGTTGTCATCCTTAAAAATAACTACATTCCCTTCTCTTGTGAGTTTCTTCACTGATAACAAGTTGCTTTCAAGACTTGGAACATAAAGAACATCCTTTACTTGGATCTTTCTGGTTTCTGTTGGAGAGACTTGGCAGTGGAGGTAGCCATCTCCTATTCCTTCTGAAGTTATATACTGACCATTGGCTAAGATTACTTTTTCTGATCTGCTTTGGTTTAGCTTAGAAAAGAAACTTCTGTTATTTGTCATATGACTTGTAGCACCAGAGTCTATACACCATACATGCCTTGCTGATCTGCCTATACTTGTATTAAATGCTGATTCAACACACACAGTGTCCTTTTCTTCTTTAATAGCACTTCTGGCCTTCTGATTATTCCCTTTTCCTTTAAGCTGATTCATTTTTGCTTTCCAGACTCTGCAGTTTGCCTTTAAGTGACCGGGTTTCTTGCATACAAAACATTCACGTGTTTCCTTTATATGACTCTTATGTGTTGTATAGTCCTGCGTCTGTAATGCAGATTCTGCGGTGGATACATCTCTTCTGCTTGCACTCTCTGTTTTTCTCTTGTACTCATCCACAAGTTTACCTTTAACATACTCTAATGTGAGCTCATCATCTGGCCGTGCATCCAGTGCGGTGACAAGCGTGTCATAGCTTTCTGGAAGACCGCTGAGTAACAGTGCAGCAACATGGAAGTCTTTTATGTCTTCTCCTATACCGCGCAGACGCTCCACTATTTCTAGGGTGTCTCTGATGTAGTCCTGCATATTCTGGCCCTTGCTTAACTTAGACTGATACAGTTTCCTCATTAGATAAAGCTTATTGCTGAGATTTGTTCTTTCATGCACTTTCTGTAGCTCCTCCCACATGTCCTTTGCAGTGTTACATTTGCATATGTGTACAATCTGGTCATCATCTATACTGAGGGAGATAGTGCTCTGTGCTTTCTGATCCTTCTCTATCCATTCATCTGATGGAGGATCAGGCTTGGGCTCCTGTGTATATTTCCACGTACCTTCTCTTATTAGAAGCATCTTCACCTTGAATTTCCAGGATTGGTAGTTCTGGTTTGTCAGGCTTGGCACTGAGAACTTCACAGGATTGCTGCTGGCTGCCATATTAGCTTTCTCTTTTATCTTCTTACTGTTCACACTTTACTATTGTACTGTGATACTGGAATACTTGGATACTGGGCCCATAACCTGTTAGCAGCAGATTATTCAGATCATTCTCCAGTAGTGGAATAGTAAAAAGGAACTTTATTTATGAACAGAACTCAGAGAATTTCTCAGCATACAGTGTAACATGTCTGTACTGCTATCAGTCCATCTGCAGCAAGCATGGAAAGATGTCTGTGCTGTCTCTTCCTGTCTCAGAGAGTTTTGTTTTTTTTTTATTTCTTTGACAGCCTAACTTTATTAACATTGACAATATCCCTAGACAAAGGCTCATACATGTAATACATACAAAAGTAGTTGTTGCATACAGTATTATTATTCCAACAAGTTAAAAAACAGAAGAACTTGTTACATCCTAGATCGATATCATGTAAGGAGTTCCGTCCCCAGCAATGACCTATGGTTCATGGACCGACAGTGGCAGTGTGAATATGCCCTATGTTGGAGGAATTCTCACATCAGAGAAAATGAAGACAATGAAAAAAAGCGGCACAGTCCAAAAAGTGAAAACAGAGGGAGGCTGTTGGACATTTCAATAATAAGGGGGGCTGCTGGACAATTTATTACTAAGGTTGGCTGCTGGACATTTCATTTATGAGGGGGGTGCTGGATATTTTAATAATAAGGTTGGCTGCTGGACATTTCATGAATGAAGGGTGCTCCTGAACAGTATATTTATAAGGGGGGCTGTTATTGAACAATAAATATATAGGGGGATGCTGCAGCACAGTATATTAATAAGGGGGGCTACTGGATAGTATTTTAATGAGGAGAGGCTATTGTTGAACAGTATAAAAGTTAGGGAAGCTGTTGGACAGTGTATATTTGGTATGATGCTGTGTGTATATGTTGGTATAGCATACATCTGGAAAGAGTTTGTATGTTCTCTCAGTGTTTGCGTGGACTTCCTCCAGGCCCTACAGTTTCCTCCCACACTCCAAAACATACTGGTAGGTTGATTAGATTGTGAGCCTCATTGCGGACAGGGTTCGATTTGGTAAAGCTCTGTGCAGCGCTGCGTAATCTGTGTGTGCTATATAAATAAAGAATTATTAATTATTATTATATGTGTATTCTCAAGTGGAATGTGCGGGATGGGGTTGGCAATGAGAGTTTAGCTGTATGGGGCCCCGATCCAAAGTTTATACTGGGGCCCACTGCTGTCTTGTCAAATTACTGGACAGAAAATTAAAATAGATTAAAAAAGGCTCTGTGTGAGCCGAAATTCAATTTCTCATGGAATAAAAGTCCACAGTATTTTTTCCCTTAACCTATTGTCTCCTGGAGGGCTGCTTTTTCTTATGTTAAGAAAGATAGATAGATAAACGGACAGATAGATAGATAGATAGATAGATAGATAGACGGACAGATAGATAGATAGATAGATAGACGGACAGATAGATAGATAGATAGATAGATAGATAGATAGATAGATAGATAGATAGATAGATATGAGATAGATAGATAAACGGACAGATAGATAGATAAAAGAATATTTTAAGACATTTTTACCCTTTTGGATTTCATAGCATCCAGTATTGTATTGAAGAAATTCTCCTGCTTTGGGCCGTTGTCGGAGCCACAGAACATCAGGGCCTTTACCAGTGACACTACGAGCCAAATACATCCATTATTATCCCAGAATACAGAATGCAGATCTGTTCTTAATATAAAGGACATCACTTACCGCTACAGCCTGAGAATAACACCTCAATATCATATTCTCTCAGATCCTGGGAAATCTGCAAAGACATAGACATTCTCATATAGATAACAAGGTAAAAGATCATCTTCATGATGTCAACTCCAGATGGATGGAAAGACTATTTGGTTCTATCCCAAATTATTGCAATCCCAGAAAGTTGAAAGATATTCATTCCAAATATAAATAAATAGATAGATACAGAAGTCAGATATGAGATAGTAGTACTGTCCTGCGCCCATATATACAGAATAAGAGTAGTCACACTTTGCTGTGCCCCTATATACAGTATTAGGCTACACTCACATCTCTACTGAACAGTACAAGCCATTTTCTGTGATATATATCCTGCTTCCTCCTGCTGAGCGGCGCATAGACATGGAGCCTATGGGGGACGGATGCAACCTATTGCTTCCATCCGCAGCCTCTGCTGAGCCTATGCTATGGGAGGTTCCCAGTGATGTAACTGTCCATGTAAGGGCAGTGACATCACTGGGGGAAACACCCTGAATATCAGCTGCAGCCAGAGCTTGGTGATTTCACACCTCCTGTAGTCACACTGAGCTGTGCCCATATACAGGCAGTCCCCGGGTTACATACAGGATATGTTCTGCAGATTTATTCTAAAGTTGAATTTGTGAATTTGGAAACACTTAGGTTTTTCACTTAACCTATCAGAACTGAATCCCCGATAAAATGTTGAAAAATTAAGTAATTCTTGTATATATCACACTGTTACTGATGGGGTATATTCAGGGCTGTAGAGGTATGTTTTGTGTTCTTTGTCTTACATGTTTGCACTTTTGCATAGGGATGGACCACCTTCTAGTTGCCCTGTACCATTAAGATACAATAGGCAAGTAGGAAGTAGGATTCACAATCCTATTTGTCTCCCCTGAACCTAGTCCCTACATTACAGTGAAGCAGAACTATTGATAGATGTGTAATGGTAAATAACCAAATGAATCCCCCCCACACTTACATAAGTAACGTGCTCAACCCCTTTAATGATATTATTTAGTAGTGTGGGTTTATCACTGATTCTCAATGAGTTCCATATTGATTAGATACCTGCCTACAATGTAACATCCCCACCACCACCTAAGGCTCATCTGGTGAGATACTGTTGATCCATTGTTACTTGTTATCCCGGTCTCAAGGTTTTTAAAAATTGAACAGCATGATAAGGAGGACTGTTTAAACATAAATTCTATTTAAACCAGAACAGCAAGAAGTTCAAAAAGTAATTTCATTGAAAAGTTACAGATGTGCAGGCAGGTTTAGAGACGGTCATATTAAGTTAGAGCATTTTCGATTCATTCCAAATATTCCTCACTTTTTCTGAGCAGTGTATCCCATATAACATATTAATGGGCTGTGTGAAGTAGGTCCATACCCTGTCCTCTCCTGAAAGCAAAGAACAGTAAATGGAGCAGTGTTTCCTGTGCACCAGATGCTGCCTCTGATAAGAAACTTTCATGAAATGCAAAGTCTGATCATGTTCCCAGCTTTATTTCTAAGAAATCGCATGTAGTTAATGTTTCCTAAGAATACCTGAAGGAGGGTAATAACTCCCGTGTAGTCCAGGAACGGAAGACCACTGCAGTCCATGATCAAGGTCATGCTGGAGCTTGAGTCCTCCAGGAATTTTCCTAAAACATAAATGATGATTTGTTCTGAGGCCACCAGAGTGTTTACTACATCTTGTATTGCGGACTGTGGTAAAGGAACGCACATAATATAGCAAGTATTATCTCATTCCTCCTTATAAAGCCTAGTCGGAGGTCAGCATTGCCTTCATTTAACCTGTTTGCACAGACCCCGTGTAGATAGCATGTGTATAGACATCATGGCAGTGCCGCACCTCAAACAGTCATATCTTCAGAGCCCTAGGACACAGTTCTGGTGTCATGTTAAAGAGAAGAACCTCCCCTTTCAATATCACACCAGGATTGTGTTTCTAGGTGCCACAGAATCAGAAATATCCACTGTTAAATATGTAATAAAAAGTACAATTTTTATATATTGTTTGTCAATATCTTTAACTTTAACAGTGGAAATCTCCATGTTATTATGATACCAAATTGTCCTTCTAGGTGTCACAGTTATGAAAAAATTTATAAATTTTAATAAGCAGAAACTGCCTTTGATAGAATGATAAACCTTACATCAGTGGACTGGGCATATTTCCACGCTCAAAAGGATGTCACAGAACCAATAAAGACCCTGAAGGTCCTATGCCAAGAAAGGTGGGTACAGGAGGTTGTGAGGGTAGATAGACAGAGTAGGGGATCAGGAGCTACAAGTGCCCTAATATGTAATCTGGCAATGTCATTATTAATATAAGTATCAGTCAGTCTGGACATTGTTCACAGAGCAGTTCCCATCTTATCTTTTCTGCTATGTCAGTGCCTGTGGCTTTCATGTATTACACAGTCCATTAATTTTAATAATATGAACACACGTACTTACCACTATGGACTCCTTGGGGCATTGACATCAGTAAAGCTCCATTTTTATGCTAAAATATAGATGAATTTATTACATGTTATGAGGATAGCTACATATATATAGATTCCGCTGACAATAGATGATGACATATTCTCTTTTCTCCCCCTCCCTGTACAATGACCTCTATATAAATAACACTGACCCATTATTACATCACTACTGACAATAGATGATGTCACAGCTTATCTCCTCCTCCTCCCTGTACAATGACCTCTATATAAATAACACTGACCCATCATTACATCACTACTGACAATAGATGATGTCACAGCTTATCTCCTCCCCCTCCCTGTACAATGACCTCTATATAGATAACACTGACCCATCATTACATCACTACTGACAATAGATGATGTCACAGCTTATCACCTCCCCATCCTTGTACAATGACCTCTATATAGATAACACTGACCCATCATTACATCACTACTGACAATAGATGATGTCACAGCTTATCTCCTCCCCTGTACAATGACCTCTATATAGATAACACTGACCCATCATTACATCACTACTGACAATAGATGATGTCACAGCTTATCTCCTCCCCCTCCCTGTACAATGACCTCTATATAGATAACACTGACCCATCATTACATCACTACTGACAATAGATGATGTCACAGCTTATCTCCTCCCCCTCCCTGTACAATGACCTCTATATAGATTACACTGACCCATCATTACATCACTACTGACAATAGATGATGTCACAGCTTATCTCCTCCTCCTCTCTGTACAATTACCTCTATATAGATAACACTGACCCATCATTACATCACTACTGACAATAGATGATGTCACAGCTTATCTCCTCCCCCTCCCTGTACAATGACCTCTATATAGATAACACTGACTCACCATTACATCACTACTGACAATAGATGATGTCACAGCTTATCTCCTCCCTTCCATATATAATGATTTCTATATAGATAACACTGACCCATCATTACATCACTACTGACAATAGATGATGTCACAGCTTATCTCCTCCTCCTCTCTGTACAATTACCTCTATATAGATAACACTGACCCATCATTACATCACTACTGACAATAGATGATGTCACAGCTTATCTCCTCCCCCTCCCTGTACAATGACCTCTATATAGATAACACTGACCCATCATTACATCACTACTGACAATAGATGATGTCACAGCTTATCTCCTCCCCCTCCCTGTACAATGACCTCTATATAGATAACACTGACCCATCATTACATCACTACTGACAATAGATGATGTCACAGCTTATCTCCTCCCTTCCATATATAATGATTTCTATATAGATAACACTGACCCATCATTACATCACTACTGACAATAGATGATGTCACAGCTTATCTCCTCCCCCTCCCTGTACAATGACCTCTATATAGATCACACTGACCCATCATTACCTCACTACTGACAATAGATAATGTCACAGCTTATCTCCTCCTCCTCTCTGTACAATGACCTCTATATAGATCACACTGACCCATCAATACATCAATACTGACAATATGTGATGTCACAGCTTATCTCCTCCCCCTCCCTGTACAATGACCTCTATATAGATAACACTGACCCATCATTACATCACTACTGACAATAGATGATGTCACAGCTTATCTCCTCCCTTCCATATATAATGATTTCTATATAGATAACACTGACCCATCATTACATCACTACTGACAATAGATGATGTCACAGCTTATCTCCTCCCCCCTCCCTGTACAATGACCTCTATATAGATCACACTGACCCATCAATACCTCACTACTGACAATAGATGATGTCACAGCTTATCTCCCCCCCTCCTGTACAATGACCTCTATATAGATAACACTGACCCATCATTACATCACTACTGACAATAGATGATGTCACAGCTTATCTCCTCCCCCTCCCTGTACAATGACCTCTATATAGATAACACTGACCCATCATTACATCACTACTGACAATAGATGATGTCACAGCTTATCTCCTCCCCCTCCCTGTACAATGACCTCTATATAGATAACACTGACCCATCATTACATCACTACTGACAATAGATGATGTCACAGCTTATCTCCTCCCCTCCCTGTACAATGACCTCTATATAGATAACACTGACCCATCATTACATCACTACTGACAATAGATGATGTCACAGCTTATCTCCTCCCCCTCCCTGTACAATTACCTCTATATAGATAACACTGACCCATCATTACATCACAGCTGACAATGGATGATATCACAGCTTATATCTCCAATTTGGACAGTCTAATAAATGCTCCATAGACCTTAATGAGTTAGCTTCAGACTACTGCTGTCTATGATCATGAGGCTATGATCTTACTAAATGATCTTAAATGATCTTAAATGATCTATGATCTTACTAAATGCTGAAACTAGAATTCAGACAAGATGGCAGCCCCATAACAATGCAAATCTACAATCAGAAAATAAAAACAGATTTTATTATCTTATTCTAAAAAGTAAAATAGAAAACAAAAGGGCACATAGCAAAGATAAACCTGGAATACAGGTAATAACACAATTTCTCACCATACAGGAACCGCTCCTTGTCACAAATTTACGAGCCATTTCCAAAATATGTTTGTGAAATCTTTTGGCATTGAGAAAGAAAAGTGGTGTCCCAATGGAGATGATTTTTATTTCCTGGGAGAAAGACATGAAGAGGTTTTGATTTCTGGGATCTTCATTGAGTGTAACCGGCATAGTGGTGCCCTCCCCACCAATTTAAATGGGGTTCCGGTTTTAGATATTGATCCGTTTCGGATACCCAGAAACACAACCAGTCAGCTATCATATTGCCAGTTGGGTTGCCACAATCTACAAAGTACAGGCAGTCCCCGGGTTACATACAAGATAGGGTCTGTAGGTTTGTTCTTAAGTTGAATTTGTATGTAAGTCGGAACTGTATATTTTATCATTGTAATCCCAGCCAGAACTTTTGTGGTCTCTGTGACAATATGATTTTAAAAATGTTGGGTTGTCATAAGAACCAGGATTAACACTAAAGCTTCATTACAGACGCCTGTGATATCTGTTACAGCTGATTATTGTGCCTGGGACTAAAGTAAAGTACAGTAAATTACCAATATCCAGAGGTCCGTTTGTAACTAGGGGTCGTATGTAAGTTGAGTGTTCTTAAGTATGGGACCGCCTGTACACACAAATGGAAACATATAGCTCCATTCACTGTGTAGTGGCTATGCCAGGGTACTGCAGCTCAGTAGAGCCATTTGCTGACAGGATCCACAGTACCATAACAGTCCAAGCTAAGAGATAAAAAGCACTTAATGGAATCTTAGGAACTTTAAAGGGAACCTGTCACCAGGAATGTGATTTTTATCTGGTGGCAGGTTCCAATGGATCAAGAAAATGCCTTCTAAATCATGTCAGTAGTTTATATACATTTAATTCATATTACCGCGTTGCCTGTCAGAAGCGTGTGGTGAGTCCCCGGGGAGGCGCAGCTGCAGCCTGTGTCTCAGTCTCCTCTCCTCCACACTCATCCAGCTCCCTCCCCACTTCCTGTCATGTGTATTGAGCAGGCAGGGGAAAGAGAGGGAGGGTGTGGGAAAGAGGATGAAAACATGAGGAGACACAGGCACACACAGACTGCGGCTGCCCCTCCCTGGGGGCTCACCATGTGCAGCTGCCAGGTAATGTAAAAAGAACTGTTATAAACTACTGAATTGATTCAGAATGCTGACAAAGGCAATTTGGCATTTTGCATAGACTTTTGGTACCTGTCACCAGATAAAAATTCCACTCTCTACATTTGTTTTAAAATAGGTGTCTGATAATATTTGTAACTATCTATACAATGTTGCCAAAAGAATGGATTTTATCAATGGGCACAATGTATCCTAATCTAACATTAGTGCTATATCCTGCAGGGCCAGAAGCCTAGGGACTGATGTTTACACCCACACAACCACCATATGTATGTACAGTAGTTAAGTATTTATAAAATCCTTACTGGAAAATTGTCTTCAGTCACTGCGCTCAGTTCTTCATGCATATATGTTACATGCATTATCTTTGCTCTGTTGAGTTAAGGAGATTTTATTAATCCACTGGTGACTTTAAGTGTGCATTGATTTGTTCTACAGAACATTGTGGTTAAACCTCCATTTGGACAACCAGGATCAGTTATGGGATAATGTAAGGGAACAATAATACCATCAGTTATGGAACCTTAGGACTGTAACTTTAAAGGAAATCCACCACTAGCTTCTAGACATATTAAACTACAAATACTTACCTATGCTCCTCTTGATGTTGATCCCCGCGGTGTCCTTCTCTAAGCTTGACATGCCTCTCACGCCTCCCTCTCTCATGTTGTGCATAATTAGCAGCCCAAGTGCCGGACATATCATCCAAATGCTCCAGGCTGCTAATTCTAAGTTTCTTTTTTATGTGAAAAACAGTGCCAGGATCAACAAGGAGGGTAGGTAAGTATTTGTAGTTTAGTATGTCTACCAGCTAATGGTAGATTTACTGTAAGCAAACATTTCTTAATGTAGAACTGAGATACTATAGAGCAGTGGTTCTCAACCTTTCTAATGCTGTGACCCCGCAATACAGTTCCTCATGCTGTGGTGACCCCAAACCATGCAACTCGCAATAAAAACACAATAAATTTTTGGCTCCGATGGCTTTAGGCAACCCCCGGTTTTGGTCGTTCGACCCCCGCTGGGGTCCCGACCCACAGGTTGAGAACCACTGCTATAGAGTAACACAAATATAAAACATATGCAGAGATCTATAGTGCACATGATAATAAACTTTGTAATGTGCATTAATGGAAAAAATGGAAAATGGAAACAAATGTCTTTGTGTTTTTTTCCTCCTTTCCTCCTTTTTTAGCAGTGTGTATAAATCAGATTTTGCTATTGCACACTGGTAGCAGATATATAAGGAGAAGCAGATAAGGTTATTTAACTCTTTACAGACATATGATTTAACTTCTCCCAGAGCTGAATTAGCAAATAAAATATTCTCTAGGTATGTAGGGAATAATTCATTAAATTTATGTATTTATTTTTCTACGGTGTACAGACTTGAAATGAAAATGAAAGCTTTTTGGGGCCTGGGCTCTGTGGGTTGGGGGACAGAGTTAATAGGGGGGACAAAAATAATAAAATATACTTAAAGGAAATCTACCATTAGGATGAAGGATTGTAAACCAAGCACACTGACATACTGTTGTGTTTCCCATCTGGTAGGATCTGCTCTTCTTTTAGCTTCTTTTATGCTCTTGTTTTTACCAAAAAAGTTACTTTTAAAATTATCCAAATAAGCATGAGGGGCTCCAGGCTCCATATGTGTTAATAGAGCCTGGAGCCCCTCAGTCACATTTGCATAATTTTTAATGCCCTTTATTCTTACAAACAAGTGCACAAGCAGCTTAAAGAATAGCAGATCCTACCACAGGCGGCACACACGTGTATACGTGTGCTTGGTTTACAATCCTTCATCCTGGTGGTAGCTGTAAAAGGGCTCCTGATGACAGGTTCCCTTTAATGACACACAGTTTACTATTATTACCTGCACATTTTTTTTCTGCAATACAAGAAATGCTTATAAGATTTAATAATGTTTTTAAATAATTTTTTACACATTTCAATGTATGATGAAAGGGTTGCCCCACAAAAGCATTTGTTATGATGAGGATGAGGGACTTTTGAGTGTAGTTGTGCAGGGGAAATCAATGCCCAATACAAGTCAATGGGGGCCTGGCGTACAAGCCTTGATAAAGTTGCAATTCCTGGGAAATGACTTTTCCCCCCCTTACGGCTCTTGGCATGGAGGGGTGATTAGAAAGCTTCGCTGGGCCGAAGAGTGGTCTGGGTGGCGGTGTACTAGCTATAGCCAGGAACCTGCCATAGAATTTTCCAGGTCAGGTGCCAGATATATCAATAGGGTGGGACCTCTTGATATATGTAGTAGAACCCCCTCCCCCCCCCCCCCCCAATGAATGTTGGTCACACATGCACAGTTAGCTCTATACACACAGCAAATAGGGGTCGCTGGGTTACGACTATTGGCACTCCGATGATCTGTCTTGATTTCAGAGTATATTGTGAAGCAGTTTAAAGCTTCTACTAGAATCTGTAGGAAGCATCTGGTGAATATCTTATTCCTAGATATTTGAGATTATCATAATTATCATAAAAGTTAATGGAAATAAATGCACAAAGTCTACATATACATTAAAATGTACCTATTAAAATATTGCAAATGTGCCAAAAATCTATGTATTAAACATCCAACTTATAGTGTGATATATAGAATGGCAAAATGAAACATATACAAATGGTTCGCACCTGGTTAATCTGAGAAGTGCCACTGCAATACTAAACAAAACTCCAAATAAGAGACCCATATTCGCAGCAAAGCTGATTGTAACCACGTAAGTGCAGATCCAGATCACCTACATATAAGAGAGTTCAGAAAGGCAGTAATAAAAGTAACATCACAATGTACAAGCTCTGTCTAAATGCAAGATGCTAATTGGTGAGTGAGGAAGCCCCTTCATTTGAAACCTCTTAGATGCTGTGGTCAGTAGATGACACTATCATCTGGGGTGAAACATCCAGAATCAAAGACCTTCTAACTTTTCTGAAGCACCACAATAATAAGACAAGGCAAGAAAAAAGTTACCACAAGAGCCTTTATGTGGGTAGTTAATGGATTAACAGCACCACTCACGTGGTTTTGCCATTTATAAGGTTCTGTAGAGTTCTGTAGAATTGTTCTTAAGTTGAATTTGTATGTAAGTCGGAATAGGTATATTTATACACTAGACACTGGGTAAGATCAATTAAAATGGCTGTGCCCTACTTTGCCCTAAAAAGAATGTCTGTGGAGCTAGCACATGTTTTTAAAGGGAACTTGTCACCACATTTTTCACAAATACAGCTAGTGGCAGCTTCCCATAGAGCACTAGTAACTAATTGACACCTTTCTTTTAGCTAAAAATTGTTTCCCTCATAGATTCAACTTCATAATTTTACCTGGTATCCAAGGAAAGTGTGGCTTCCTCAGGCAGAATCCAGCAACTCCTCCCCGTGTTTTCTAAGCATGCAGAAGAAATGTCATGTGACCAATGTGACATAATTACAGGTCCTTTGGCCTCCTAATATTACCAAACTGTACACTATGCACATATCTGACCACATGAAATCACAGAATGTCATATCACATGAAATCACAGCATGCCTGCATGAAGAGGAGTAGACGTCCATGCTGTGATTTTATGTGGTCAAATATGTGAATGGTGTACCGTTTAGGAGGCTAAAGGACCTGAGATGATGTTACTCTGGTTACAAGCAAGTTTATAACTATGATTTTATGGAACTGACAGTTGGACAGTTAGTTAATAGGGCTCTATGAGAATCTGCCACTAGCTGTAATTGTGAAAAATGTGGTAACAGGTTCCCTTTAAGATGTGTTTTAAGAATCAACATTTTTGAGTCTGACAAGACAGAAAAAATGTCCATCAAATGGGGCGTTTTGGTGCTTAGTCGGAGCTTGAGACACATTTAATACAGCAACTCGCCTGAGACAGGAGGCAGGCTGGAATCTACCATCAGATCTAGTTCTACTTCTCTTGGTAGGTTTCCTTTAAATGGATTTTTAATAATAGCTCATTTGGGAACATGCATTCTTCCAGGACTTACCCAATCATATCTATCAACATTCCAATATTTCTTTAGGTCTCTGAACTGTATGAGCATGCCTTTCAGTCCCACTACAACTATACAGGCCAGGACACACTGCAATAAACATGTGAAGTTACTACATTTCAATGTCAATGCAAGGTCACTATTTTAATTCCCTTCATACAGGTTCCCTTACCATAGGCAGCCAGCAGAGGACCGGTGCTACAAAATAAATGACGATGAGGACCAAGACGCATGATATCAGACTGGCCACCTAAAAAACAATAAGTATCAGATGTTCCTGCAGTATCTATTACAATGTATATTATATCTAAAGTATTAATTACCTGACCTTAGCAGCACTGAATATGATCTAATGTAAGGGGGGGTTTCCTATGACTGAGATATTGATGGTCTACATGGTGGGATTCCAACACCTGGCACCACTCCATCACCTGTTACCCCACAGCTATTACACATCAGACTAGTAGGATGTAACAGCGCCATATATTGTGTAGTGGTCATGATGGGTTACTGCAACACAGCTCCTTTGCATGTAACACGACCTTAGCTATTCATATTAAAATACTAAAGCAGGAGTCTTACTTGGGTTTTCGATCCAATGTTGTATAATAGAAACGTTCGGACAGGGGCTCCTGAATTTGGAATGCAAAAGAAAAATGATGGAATGATGTTGCTGAGTCCATGGGCAAAGAGTTCCTGAAAAAGACATAGATGATAAGATTATCTGCTATCAGACAGCAAGGTACAGGTCATTCCACGCATGCTTTATATCATATCATAAATCAACACAAAAGACAACTGTGTGGACCTTTAGGCTTTGAGTCCTCCGCCTATAATGGACATGTTACTTAACGGGCTGCAAAGAAGCCTATCAGGTAGCTTTATGCCCCTAGCAACTAGGCATGTCTGTGATTGGCCATGTGGACACACCTGGTTAATCACAGACATGCCTAGTTGATAATTATGATTGCAGCCCATCAAGCAACCTGTCTGAGTTAGGCAGGGCTGCCGAATGGAGTGCGCCGAACCTGAAGTTTGGGTCCACTCATCTCTAATAGTAACACATGCGTTCTATAAAACATTACAGCGATTTACCTGATTTTCACATACAGGGTATTTAAACTTCTTTGATGAGTTGTAAGCAAGAAATATAGACACTGCATATCCAACCAGCGCCACGCTAAATGCTTCCACCACCACATGCCGGAGGATATCCATTGGTGGTGCCTTCGGAAAGGGAATTCTGTGAAGGTAAGATGATACAGGTTACACTACAGTAAAACACCAACTTAATCTCAGGGAAAGGGAGCCTGTCATGAGCATTTAGGTCAATAAACTGCCCACAACCTGCTACCCAGGACAGAGGCAGGATCACAATGATGCCCTGCTAAGCCTGGGAGAGGCAATATTATGCAAAAAGATCTGTGAACATAATTGGAGGTTGTGAGGATATTTCAAGGCGGGCGTACACGGCTTGAAATAGTTGCTTGGCCAGGAATTGCGTCTATTTCCTCTGTTACATAACCTCCATGTCTGGTGGGCATGGAGGGGCATGAAGGGAGCTGTCCCAGACCCACAGTGCTGCACGCCAGCCACCGGTTACAGCCAGTGCTGACTGGAACCAGGTTCATACCAAGCCTTGTGTGCATGGATCCCCTGAACCTGGCCCAAACTTCACTAGAAGTTCAGCTCAAGCCTCCATCCGTTGACACCCGTGGACATTAACTCTTTAAATGCCACTGGCAAAGTCGCCAACGGAGATACACAATCCTCTCTAAAATGACAGCCAGGTGTATGCCTAGCCCTGGGTAACTGAACCCCGCTAGCGACTTTGTCAGCAGCATTTAAACAGTTAAATACCGGTGATCTGTGCCAGCAGGACCCAGAAAACTTTTTGAAAATTTGAATGCAATTTTAATGGGCCTCACTCATCATAAGATATACTTTTATATACAAATTACCAGTAATGATTAACAGGGATGGAGAAGGGTCAAGATGGACCTAAATCTTCATAGCAGGTTCCTATTAAATAATTTCAGTCCCTGTCATTCATCAGGGCCCTAGTGTATTCTCCTTATCATTGGTGCTAAATGGGGTAAGGCCTGTGCCATGCTCAGGAGAGGCCATCAGATCTGACTGGTGATGGATTCACACTCTATAGCTATATCTGCCTGGCATAACACAAGGACTTAATACAGGTGGCTGTGTAGTGGCATTGGCTGATACTGCTCCTGTGGCTCCCATACAGTTCATTGGGAATGAGCTTCAGGTATAGGGCATGGCTGTAACACCCATCCCAGAATGTGGACTATGGGGTGACTGGCTAATAACTGAGTCCTGCCCCTGGCACAACTGAAAAAAATCGGATTGGTCTAAAAACCCCTTTATGAAGAGTTACTTGTTTTTTTAAGAATATTTTCCTTTTGGTAACTGATGAAAATTGAATAATTACCCTGTTGGAAGACGTCCAACAACATCCATTCCATGAGTTTCAGGCAAATCGGCAAAGTAACAAGCAAGAGAGGTTGAAATAATCTGTGGGAGAAACAGAAGTTACCGTATAATAATCTCCAGTATTATATGTCTGCTCTGGGGGGTCTCCCGTGTTATAAGTCTGCTCGGTATGTCTCCACTATTATACATCTGCTCTGGGGGTCTCCATTTTTATGGTCTGCTCTGTAGGCCTCGTGTATTATACAGTAGGTCTGCTTCAGGAGGTCTTCAGTATTATAGGTCTGTTCTGGGGGGGTCTCCAAGTTATATAAGTCTGCTCTGGGGTCTCCAGTATTGTATGTCTGCTCAGGGGGGTCTCCACTAATATACCAGTATTATACACCAAATCTGGAGACCAGTATTCTAAACCTACTCTGAGGGTTCCCACTATGATGTGTCTACTCCAGGGGTCTCCAGTGTTATGGTGGGCTCTGGGGATCTCTAGTACTATTGATCTGCGTTGGGGCCTTCAGTATAATAGATCTGCTCCAGGGGATCCTCTGGTTTGAGCACGGTATTTAAGGTCTGCTCTGGGGTATGAATTAGTCATTGTACAAATGCTGTTTTTGGTTATTGGGGTGGTATTTGTGCTGTACTGTGTTTTTGCTACATCTAGAATTCTGGTTACTAGTGAAGCCCCTTGAAGTTGAGCGTTGTGACTATGCAGCCCTCAGACCAATAAATGTTGTTTACCCCTACCATAGTGGGACCCCGTCTATCTCCAGAGCAAGGAGACAAGGGATGTCTCCAGGAGACAAACACTTTTGGCTCTTTCCCCTCTCTATGTTGGAGGACTCCAAGAAACTCTTTACATCGTTAAGGTTATCGAAACCTCCATTACCAGGTCTACCATAGATATAACTTCTAAGCCTCTAAAACCCGAGAGACACTCAGAAAACACAGTACAATGACAGGAGCTGTTATTATTCCGGAAAACACCATCTCTGTACAGACTCACCAGTGCAAGGTCAATGGGGATAATAAATCCGATTTTACTTTTGAACTTTTCGTTTAGCTCTTTAGTCAGGATCAGGACGATGAGGGAGAGAATGGATAAAATTAGGGCTCCTATGTGGACTAGATTGAGGTTTTTAAAAACATAAGCATAAATCTATAAAAAGAAAAGAAAGGATCCAATTTATTACTGGAAAAGAAAGTGAAATGAGATGATATACACAGCAAAAAATACATAGAATCCCCTCTCATTCCTATTATTCTGCTAGGGGAACAACAGTAACACCTATAAAACTTATACTGTATGATACTTACATAAAACATTCCTAAAGGTCCGGAGATGTAAGGCATCTTCATTCCTAGCACATACTTTACTTGTGATGTCACCACATGGGTGGCTGCGCCCGTTGTCATTGCACTGACTACCGGCTCTGATAATAGGACGGTTGTACAGCCCAAATTTAACACAAACATGGATACCTGTGAGAGAAACAACATTGTCCATTGACGTCAATTTGTTGGGGAGGGGGTTCTCGAGCTAAACATTTGGCACCTATTTTCCCCACTCATGGTGGGGGGGGGGGGGTTCTATAATTGGGGATAAGTGTATTTAAAGAAAATCGACCATCAAAATCAAGTATGATAAACCAGGGACACCTACTCAAGGGGAAGATGCAACGTTTCAGCTGCTCATTTGAGCTATTTTCAATTAATAAGAGACGTTACATCCTACTCTTTGGAGAATAAACCTTCACAACTTCTGCTCCTTCCCTGCATGTTTTTTGGAGATTGTCTATACATTCCCTTGAGTTGGGTCGGTTGAAGTCTGCGCCCAGTTTTGGACCTTGATCCCTTTACTCACTGTGCTGCTCCATAATTTGTTCTCCTGTTATTCATAGATCCAGATATTGTGAATTTTCTCATATTTGTTATCCTTTCTTCTAAAATCAACTTTTAAATCCTGAAGTGCTACCCTTGCCCTTCCGTGCTTTATCCTCACAGGCTGCTATACATCCCCCAACCCCTGGGTACTATCCCCTTCCCTCTGCCTGCCTGCTGTAATTTTACAAAGTGCTCCTGCACAGAGTAACAGCCGGTGAATCTACAGCATGTTAGGCTATGGTAACACCCCACAGAGCCCTTCAGGCTCAATAGCATGATTGTAGAAGTTGATATTAGAAGGAAGGAGGCCACGGATAACAAATATAAGAAGATTACCACAGTTACGGTGCCTGGATCTACACTCACCGGCCACTTTATTAGGTACACCTGTCCAACTGCTCGTTAACACTTAATTTCTAATCAGCCAATCACATGGCGGCAACTCAGTGCATTTAGGCATGTAGACATGGTCAAGACAATCTCCTGCAGTTCAAACCGAGCATCAGTATGGGGAAGAAAGGTGATTTGAGGCCTTTGAACGTGGCATGGTTGTTGGTGCCAGAAGGGCTGGTCTGAGTATTTCAGAAACTGCTGATCTACTGGGATTTTCACGCACAACCATCTCTAGGGTTTACAGGGAATGGTCTGAAAAAGAAAAAACATCCAGTGAGCGGCAGTTCTGTGGGTGGAAATGCCTTGTTGATGCCAGATGTCAGATGAGAATGGGCAGACTGGTTCGAGCTGATAGAAAGGCAACAGAGACTCAAATCACCACCCGTTACAACCAAGGTAGGCAGAAGAGCATCTCTGAATGCACAAAACGTCGAACTTTGAGGCAGATGGGCTACAGCAGCAGAAGACCACACCGGGTGCCACTCCTTTCAGCTAAGAACAGGAAACTGAGGCTACAATTTGCACAAGCTGATCGAAATTGGACAGTAGAAGATTGGAAAAACTTTGCCTGGTCTGATGAGTCTCGATTTCTGCTGCGACATTTGGATGGTAGGGTCAGAATTTGGCGTCAACAACATGAAAGCATGGATTCATCCTGCCTTGTATCAACGGTTCAGGCTGGTGGTGGTGGTGTCATGGTGTGGGGAATATTTTCTTGGCACTCTTTGGGCCCCTTGGTACCAATTGAGCATCGTTGCAACGCCACAGCCTACCTGAGTATTGTTGCTGACCATGTCCATCCCTTTATGACCACAATGTACACAACATCTGATGGCTACTTTCAGCAGGATAATGCGCCATGTCATAAAGCTGGAATCGTCTCAGACTGGTTTCTTGAACATGACAATGAGGTCACTGTACTCAAATGGCCTCCACAGTCACCAGATCTCAATCCAATAGAGCATCTTTGGGATGTGGTGGAACGGGAGATTCGCATCATGGATGTGCAGCCGACAAAACTGCGGCAACTGTGTGATGCCATCATGTCAATATGGACCAAAATCTCTGAGGAATGCTTCCAGCACCTTGTTGAATCTATGCCACGAAGAATTGAGGCAGTTCTGAAGGCAAAAGGGGGTCCAACCCGTTACTAGCATGGTGTACCTAATAAAGTGGCCGGTGAGTGTATGAGTAACTGTCCCTGGTTTATCATGGTGGATTTTGGTGGTAGATTTCCTTTAAAGATAAAAAGAAGTATAGTATAATTATAAATGTAGAATAGGGTAGGGGAACTAGTTAAAGAGCCTTCAGAAATGGATGTATTACTATATACCGATGATGGGAAAAAACCTGAGAACACCCATCACTAGCACTAGGTAACAGAGTAGTTCCCTTTTGGTAACAGACAAGAAACTTGATATATTTATGTATCTGAACACAAATGTATATTTGTTCTAGCAGTCACACGTATAACTGAGTGACCTTCCTGCTGTGTTCTCTCCTTTCTGCTATCTAATCGCTCTCTGTATCACCTCCCGTCTAGCCAGGTTTTAACTCTTGTTATTCTGATAGTCACAGTTCATGGATATAAAAATGTACAATTTGTTTCAAAAAATAGTGCCTAGTCACACAAATTGCGGCTCGTTCACGGCCACAAAGTGGTCTATTTTCTATGGTCACCACACTGGGACCCAGACAGGCGACTGCGATGCAAAAAATATAGCAGGTCCTATTCTTGCCGATGTTACCATTTTGTGGTGCTTGCCCCTCCCACTCGGGTAAAATGGGTCTCATACATTCCTAAGTTTCCAGCCTGTTTCTGGACATGGTCATATGCATGTTTTTGTACTCTGTATTCAGCTTATAGAGACACAACAACTCTAGAAACAGTTCATAATAAACGTATAATGTATAGAAAGATTTACAATAATGAAAAAATAAAATTCAATTAAAGGAAGATTTCAATCATTTTTAGATATGACCTGACAATTGTCAGGCTTCTGGGTAGTGAACCCCCTGGACCACCGCAGACGATGACACAAGCCGACACCTGGGACGGGAATCTAAGTGGCAACCGGTCTTCACCAGAGCCCACCGCAAAGCGGGCTAGACTTGTCCACAGGTGCAGCCAAGGTCGAGGTACAAAATCGGCAGACAATCTCGTGGGGGTCAGGCTGGAGGTCAAGATAGGCGGCAAAGGTTCGGGGTCAGAGACGGAGGAGGAGGTCAGGGCTGGCAGCAGAGGAGCGAAGTCGGGAACAGGTCCAGAGTCACAACGGGAGGTCAATACACAGGTCACAGATAATAGCTTTCTCAAAGGCATAAAGCACAAAGATCCGGCAGGGTGTGTGGGGAGAGGCAGGATTAAAAAGAATTTTGGGTAAGGCCACCGCGCTGGCCCTTTAAATCTTGTGAAGCCGGCACGTGCACGCCCTAGGACACGGGGACGCACGTGCACGGCTAAGGACCCGGAAGCAGGAGCGAGGACGGGTATGTTGTAGTGCCACGACTGGGGGCACACGGAGGGGCACAGGTGAGCCCGCGACCCAAGACATGGGTTGCGGGATGACCCGTTACAGGTAAATTGTAGTGCCGCCGAACGGAGGCACACGGAGGGGCACGGGTGCGCCCGCGATCCGAGACATGGGTCGCAGGACCACCCGTGACAACAATGAATTTTGTGTTAGTTTTTTTAACCATCCCTCCAGCCATTCACAATTTATGGCCCCCTTAAAGTTTGTATGTGAAGTACTAGCTAGTAATGTTTTATTTCCACACCACCAAAGTAAAAGGTTACCACTCCCCCTTCTTCAGTGGACAGTAGCACATAATTCCCAAATAAGTAACAGGAGCCATATTTTATGAACAGCACAGTGGCAAAAAAAATATCTCTGCCATTAAGGACTATAACACTACAATACTGCACTAGGTAAGGAATATGCAAATAAGCTTTCCAGGGTGGGAAATTCCTTATCCAGATCCATTAGCAGAAAAGTAAATCTCCATAAGGAAAATGAATTCTTCTTAATCCACAAATACTACACTATCACTATAAGTACAGTGTAACCAACACAAATAATTTCTGAACAAATATAAGATTGTACTTGAATGACCCCTCCGAGGAACGTCACAGCGGCAGCTACTCCGATTCTTTGCATTTCAAAGTCAGAGAAACCCAGATCATCCAGCGAGGTATTGGTGGCATTGTTGCTGTTCAGTGTAACAAGACGCTCAACGGCTGCACAAGATATGAGCGATGTGATAGCGAAGGTTCCTGCAATACAGAACACAGAACATGCACAGACCCATAAATGTGCTTTATTATTATAGGACAAAAGCAGATTTTTTTTGTAGTTTTGTGTTAAGGGAACTATGGTACCTTGTAAGGGCACATTAAAGGGGCCGCCAGGAACGTTGGGTCTTGGCAGACGCCCATAACAACCTAATGGGGATCCGCCATTGGTATCATGGTATGTATAATACTGTCCCCATATCTTGTAAACATATGTGACTAAGTCATTTCAGAAATGATTATATCACGTAATAATAGTAAACCTTGTAATATACTTCATTATGTTAAGCCTTGTTTCTACTTCTTTGTCCTGCAGTGAGCAATGTATCTAAAAGTTCACCTTAATAAAGGGGTTGTCTGAGAAAATTGTGAGGTGGCTGGGGAGGGGCTGCATAAAAATAAACATGTTCTTACCTTCTAGGTCCTTCGCGGTGTCCTGTGCTGTGGTCCCTCTGTGCCGCATCCCTGTTTGTTTACATGGGCACGGAAGCTCCGCTCAGACTGCTTCCGTGTGGCCTGGTACGCCCACCCGTTACAAAATCCCAGTGCCTAAGGCAGCGCTAGGACTGGGGTCGGAAGGGCATCTGAACAGAGCTTCTGTGCCCCTGTGAGAAAACAGGGGCGCTGCATATAGGGACACAAAACACCATAAGACCAGACCAGGTAAGTAAAAGTTTATTTTTTTATGCAGCCCCCACCCCGGTCCACATTGCTATTTTTTCTAATTGCCGGACAACCCCTTTCAGAGGGCACGCCTTAATTTTGACTAATGTATATAATGAAATACTGTACAATTACAGCATCTCTAAAACTTTAAAGCCATTTTTTTTATGAAATAGAGCGGGGGATAATAGAAAACTTTGGAATGAACTTCATTGGGCAGCTTCTCTGTGTCTTTTTCTGCTCATTCTTTCTCCTGTAGAGAGCAAAGTATCTGAAGTCCAGTACACAGCATAGAGATAAGGAGGGAGATTTATCATAAGAGTCTGAGGTAAAACTGTTCGAGTTGCCCATAGAAACCAATCAGAGCTCAGCTTTGATTTTATAAACAATTGTGGAAAAATGAAAGCTGAATTCTGATTGGTTGCCATGGGCATCTAGAACACTTGAGATAAATCTCCCCCAAGGAGAGCAGGCTAAGATTAACTCTTTCCACACACATATAATATTTCCCTTGATGATCCATATCTCTGAGGAGATTAGACTATCCAGGGACTGACTGTAAAGAGTGAAGTCATTGGATACTTTATCAGGTTCCTTTATCTCTCAGCTGTCAGGGCAGGAAGCTGATTTACACACCGCTTAAAGGACATCTATCACCAGGATGAAGGATTGTAAACCAAGAACACTTACATACTGGTGTGTGCCCCCTCTGGCAGGATCCACTCTTCCGTAATCTTCCTATGCCATTGTTTTTAAGACAAAAAGGCTTTAGAATTATGCAAATGAGCCTGAGGGTCTCATTTGCATAATTTTAAAAGCTTTATAACCAAAAAAACAGGACATAAGAAGCTAAAAGAAGAGCAGATCCTACCAGAGGGGGCACACACCAGTATGCCAGTGTTCTTGGTTTACAACCATTTATCCTGGTGGTAGATGTCCTTTAATTAAAGAAGAAAAAGAATGACACAGGAACAGATTTCTTTAAAAAGTATACTACAAAATTTTTTATTATCATCTTTAATTTTGACTGTAACTTTGTAAAACATTTAGTTACACTTAACAAACTCTGTAGACTACATTAGTTTGTAGTTGACCTGTCATCCTTCCGACATTTAGAGCAGTGTTCGGTAGTGACAAAATGAGTAAAATATGTTTGGTTGTTTGTCTTTTCCTCACCTGTTATTACATGACGACTCATTCCAAATAACGCATATATTAAGGGGGCAAAGAAAGAGCCGTACAACCCAAACACTGGATGAACTGATGACATCACTGCAAAGGCAAGTCCTGCAAGAAATGACATGCATCCTGAATACCATTATTACTATCTCTAGACAAAGGCAATGGATGAAATTACACAGAGGACTAAATCCCTAGCTTAAGGTGGCTTGGAACTGATAGAATAGTGGTCTATAGAAGCTGTATACATTTGAATGTAGTGAGTGCCCTCTAGTGGTGGCCATGGATTGTATGAATTTTAATTTAGTAGCTTTTATGTCTTGGAATAGATATGTGATATGTGTCATTAAGTCCAGGGTCAAGCATAGAAGGTGTTGGTGACATGTTATGCACTGTGTCTAGGAATGAGGAGCTGGGAAGACAGGTATAACCAGCCTTAAAACTTTATCTGTGTTTTTATATACACAGAAATAAGAAACAATATATAATAAATGCTGTCACAAAAGAATGGGAAAACTTTGATCATTTTTGAATGCTCTACAGAAGGGAAACATCAAAACCTACCAACATTTTCAAGATGATCCTCAGGAGTTCACATGTCAAGGTTCTATCTATGGCAACTCCAATGTGTAGGCCATAAAACGATTGATGGCAGTAATCTGAGACTTACAGCCAGGGTTAATGCAGGCATGTGGTAAGCAGGAGAAGCCTGTTTTGGCTACTTTTTGCCTAGCTAGCATAGACAACTTTGCAAAGTACTAGACCTGCTTATTATGGAGTAGAGGTTGGTTGCCATAGGGAACTAAAACAGTTTTACCTCAGAAATTTGATGATAAATCTACGCCATCATGCGGCCAGAACCTAAGATGGCCGCTAGCAAGGAGAAAGTTGGCCTGTAACCATAGTTATCTTAACCCCTTAATGACCGCCCTATCGGGATTCTACGGCGGTCATTAAGGGTACTTCTTCTGACGCGACGCCTTTCTACGGCGCCGCGTCAGAAGAAGATTTCGGGACATCGGGTCAGTTTAGTGCCGGTGTCGGGCTGTGATATCACAGCCCAGACCCGGCACTAACACCCGGGATCGGAAAAACTCCGATCCCGGGTGTTTAACCCCTTAGACGCCGCGGTCAAGCATGACCGCGGCGTGCAAGTGTGTCCCCCGTGGATCGGACCCCCCCGGTGTGCTTACCGGGGGATCCGATCCCTCCTGCCGCTGCCCCGGGTCCCGACGAGTGACCCGAGGCTGTCGGCTCCTCTTCTCGCCGGGTCCTGCCTTCCTGGCAGGACCCGGCTGTAAGTAACTGAGCATGCGCAGCATGCTCAGTTACTTACACTATACACTGCAATACAAGTGTATTGCAGTGTAAAGGCTTGAATAAGTGATCGGATGATCGCTTATTCAAGCCAAAATGTGGAAAATGTAAAAAAGTTAAAAAAAAAAAATTAAAACTTTTTATAATATAATTAAATAAATAAATAAAATAAAAGTCCCATAATCTCCCCAGTAACACATAAAATGCATATAGAGTAAATAAAACACAAAAACATACATATTTGGTATCACCGCGTCCGTATTAATCTGTACAATAAATCTAAATCAATATTGAACCCGCTCGGTGAACTACGTAAAAAAAAAACTCGGAAAACTTCCCATAATATACAATTTTTCATCAAACACCATCACAAAAAATGTTCTAAAAAGTGATCAAAAAAAGTTACGTTCCCTAATATGATACGACTGAAAAGAACAACTGTTTTCGCAAAAAATAAGCCCTCAACCAGATCTGACAACAGAAAAATACAGAAGTTATGGCCCTGAAAAGTTGTCAATAGTAAAAACAATGCGATTTTCTCCAATATTGGTTTTGCTCAGGAAAATTAAGCAAAAATAAGAAAAACTATATAAATGAGGTATCACCGCAATCGTAGTGAACCAGAGAATAAAGATAAAATATTATTTTTACATTACGGTGAGCGGGGGAAAAAAATGCTAACAATCCAAAATAAAAATTGATGATTTTGTTTGTGTCCCCCTTGAAATAGTTAATAAAATCTCAAGAATAAGCTTTAGACTCCCAAAATAAATTATCTATACATTGTATCTCATCCCGTACATAATAAGCCCTCATATGTTTGTATTACCAAAAAAAATAAAAATTTATAGGTCGTACAATGTGACAATACAAATCTGCTGTGAATGGCGCCTCCATTCATTCTATACTCGGCCGTGCGCCTGTACAGAAGTTTACCACCACATATGGGGTATCAGTACACTCGGGAGGAATTGGGCATCAAGCGTTGCAGTGCGTTTCATCATTTAATTTATTCTGAAATTTTCAGTTTTGGCCTAAATGAATGTATTTTCCAAAAAAATTCAATAGTTTCTAAATCGCAGGTCCATATTTTTTAACCCATGTGAAACACTTAAATGGTTAATAGACTTAATAGAAGTTGTTTTGCATACGTTGAGGGGTGAAGTTTCTATAGTGAGGTAATTTATGGGGTTTTACTATTATTTAGGCCTCTCAAAGTCACTTGAAAGCTGAGTTGTCCCTCAAAATGTGAGTTTTGGCAATTTTCATGAAAATAAGAAAAATCGCACCTAAAGTTCTGCGCCTCATAACATCCTAGAAAAATGACCGGAAGCATAAATTATCATCCCAACATAAAGCAGATATTCTGTAAATGTTAATTATCAAACTTTTTGGGTAGTTTTACATCTTGTCTGGAAACCAGAACATTTCAAACTTGGAAAATGAAGAATTTTTACAAACTTTTGCCAAATTTTCACTTTTTTTCAGAACGAAACGCAAAACTTATCACTTAAATTTTATAACTAACATGAAGTACAATGTGTCACGAGAAAACATTCTCAAAATCACCGGGATATGTTAAAGCGTTCCGAAGTTATAACCAATTATCGTGAGACATGTCAGATTTGAAAAATCGAGTCTGGTCATTGAGCTGAAAACTAGTGTCGGTGATAAGGGGTTAATTACAATGATTTCTGACATGCAAATCCACAACCGAATGTGAGGCTACTGTCATTTATAGACAATTATCTTGATTATCTCATTCATAAAGTTGAATTCAGCTTATTAGCAAATGCTAAGTGAGAGCCATTCGGAACAATAAGAAATGATCTTGGTTCATCTTTTCCAAAGACCAGAGACCAGCAACATCCAATAATCACACTTGTCTCAAGGTCCATCAGTTCTGACTCGGTATACATGGCAGTAGTGGTGGCTCGTATATTTTGTAATAATGAGATGACAAAAGTCCATGCGAGCACTGTGCACATCACAGAGGTCTGGAATGGAGACTCAAACAAGTGTGAAGAAACCTCAACTTGAGGCTTGAGTACAAAAATGACAAATGGTTGATTTGGTGATTAAGATGAAAGTCTCTGATGGATACATATGGATCTAAAAGCATTGAAGGGAAAAAGTGTCTAACAAAATTTCTTCCAATTGAAGAAATTTATATAGATGGCAGATGAAGTAAATTTGTACCCATTTAATAGTTGAAAGTTCAATGTCAAGATGATTGTCTATAATTGGATAGTAGATTCACATCCAATGCTGTAGTGGATAATGAGTTATGGAGCCTTAGTTTAAAACATAGTCATCTTAGCTTATTAGTGTATCTTTTACAGTGATAGATATCTTTTAGAAGGAAAACCTGCACTCGACTACTGTCTGATATATCTATACACATCTGTGTGCACACTATGCTGTATTGCCTGATCATTACAATAGGCAGGACCGGTGTTAGGGGGCATAAACTACCGTAGGTATTTGCCCAGGGGCCCATGGCCTAAAAGGGCCCCCTGCATGTGGACTTTTGTGGGCAGAGGATGTATTGCTCCTTTAATACCCGGGTGAAGATGCTTTTTATCTATCTCCTGTCTATGTATCTATCATCTATTCGTCTAGTTATCCATCTCCTATGATGTATCTATTTCCTTTCTATAGATCTGTATATCTAACCACTTATCTATCAATCAATCTTCTATCTCTCTTCTACTGTATCTATCTCTCATATCTATCTTCTATCATCTATCTCGCTATCTATATATAATCTACTTTATATTTCTGCATCTATAGATCTACCATCTATCTAAATTACCTTTCATATCTATCATCTATCTATGGATCTATCATATTTCATCTTTATCATCAATCTCCCTATCACCTGTCTATCTCCTATATAATCCTCCTACAGTCCCATAATACAGATACTTACCTACTACTGTGTGTGACTACTAAGTGTTATTATTGTGCAGGGCTATTGGAGCCTCTTACTGACTGGGACTGCTCATAAAATAGTTTTATTTTGGGGCCCCACTTTTAGTTTTGCCCAGGGCCCCAATTTGTCTAAAACCGTCCCTGCCAATAGGAATAAAGCACAGAATACTCAGTTGAGTCATTAGTATTACCTTGTGCCACCTGCTGGACGGTCAGCATCAACCCTCCGATAAAGTCTGGAATAAAGTATTCCCGCAGTTTATAGTTGGGAGCCCAGTCCAGTATAGGGATTCTTCTCAGCCACCAGCGCCTGACTTGTGCCATGCTGATGGTAGATAGTCGCTCACATAGTAAGCACAGGTAGCCTTCCCTGCGTGGCTTCTTGCTTGTCATCTCTTTCCGTAATTCTTGTAGATGCACATGAATGCAGCTGCACTGAGCAGTGATCCTGCTCTCTAGTGCTCCGACACTCTCAGCACCTGACAGCTGGAACGGCTGACGTACTGGCTGACACATTGTGATTTGCATGGCTTCCCGCCCATGTCCAAGTATTCTCCATGTTATGTAATATCTGTAACAGAGCCCAGGGAGAAGACTGACTTTACATACCTTGTACTTAGGTGGATATTATATTACTGATGATTAGATATATGTAAAGACGGATTTCGTGTGTAATGGGGTTATAGATTTGTTGATGTAGCAGCAGAATATTATCATTCCTACATAGGAGGTTGAAAAAATATTTATATCCTTTCAACTTTTCCTTATTTTAAAAAGTTTAGCTACAAATTTCAATGCATTTTACTGATATTTTATGTGATAGAGTATGTAGTATTCTGGAATGTAAAGAAACTGAAAAGTATGGCATGCAAATGTATTCAGCCCCCGGGTCAACACTCTGTGGGACCACCTTTAGCTTAGGGCTAGATTTTGACTGGGTCATTACAACCAATGAATATGCTTTGATATAGACCATCCTAATATAGATGTGGATGTAGGCTGAGGGTTTTGTCCTGCTAGAAGGTGAACCTATTCTCCAGGTCTTTCTCCAAGATTGTCCTGTATTTAGCTCTATCCATCTTCCCGTCCACCCTGACCAGCTTCCCAATCCCTCCTGAAGCAAGGATCTCCACCACATGATGCTGCCACCACCTGCTTCAGAGAAATGGTGTGTTCAAGGTGTGTCAGGGGTGCACCAGCCATGAGGTGAGTTGAGCCTCAGGCAGCACCAACAGCAGCGAAATGGGGGGCGGCATTAGAGGTTCTGACAAAATAGTTATACTGACAACCGAAAAATCTTTAACTGCAGGAATAAATCACTAATCAAATATCTCCGCTCAAAAGAGTAGGAAGGCCCCAGAAACATCAAAATAACCCCTATCAAGCTTCCATAGAAGAGCACAAATATGCCTCAATCGATAAATAAATCAGAATCTTTATTATAATTTAATATTAATATTGTACAATGTATTAACACACATTCAAACATATGTCACAAACATATGTATTAACCAGTACCCACCAGACGCCATGACAGCCCTACCAGTACACAGTGTCCGACACCCCAACGCACTTTTCACACCCTGACAAAGCAGTTTGTGACATATGTTTGAATGTGTGTTAATACATTGCACAATATTACTTTTCTGAATTGGGCATGTCGCAATAGCAGTACCTGTCATATATAATGTTACATTGGCCTGGATAGTGTTGGGCCAACACCAGCGTTGTATATACATGTAATAGTGTACCCCTCCAGTTTTCCCACACTGTCCGTATTTGCGTTTGTTTTTAATGTCCTTTTTTTAATGGGTTAATTTTAGTATTTATGTATTTGCTGTAAAATAGTTATACTGCAAGCGGTGGAGTGGGGCGCTTTTCTATATCTCCGCTCAGAAAATAGAGTTCAGGTTCACCCCTGGGTGATGTAAAGTTGGCTTTCCTCCACACATAACATGCATTTAGACCAAATATTTTAGCCTCATCTGACCAGAGCACCTTCAAAACATAACGGGCACATTTACTAAGGGTCGGCACACCACATTTCTGTCGGGTTTTCCAACTATTTCCGATTTGCCCCCATTTAACAGGGTTTTTTGGCGCACGCAATCGTATTTTGGCGCAATCACGCCGTCTTTCATGTGGCACAAATCGGGGGGCGTGGCCGCCGGACAACCCGACTGATTTTGACAACGCGTGGGATTTAAAATTCAAATTGTGTCGCAAGACATGCACTAACATACACCGGGAAGAAGGTGAACTCCGGCGGACCTGAGCGGGGAAGTGACACATGCAGGATCTCGGGTGCACAATCTTAGTGAATCTCGCCGGACTTCATCCTCGTCGGACAGTCCGAAACAGGGATCACGACAGGATCGGGTAAGTAAATGTGCCCCAACATCTTACTGGCTACTTTCATAAATTGCTCTCTTCTTGTCATTCTTCCATAAAGATCAGATTTTTAGAGCACATGACTAACAGTTGTCCTGTGGAAAGATTCCCCCCCCCTTAACTGCTCCTCCAGAGCGACTCCTGGCTGCTTCTTCATGTTTTGGCAAGTAGCTTTTGCGCCGCACTCCTTACGTTCAAGGAACATTGCTCAGTGAGATCTTCAGAGCTTGGGCTTTATTTTTTTTTAATAGTTTCTTGATTCTTGGCTCTAATTGTACACTAATGTCCTCTAACAAACCACTAAGGGTGTCACAAAACAGCCATAGTCATTCCAAATTACATACAGATGTTCTCTACTAATAAGGTGACTTCTTAAGGAAACTTGACACACTACGGCTGGGTTCACACCTTGTTTTTATGCATATGTTGTAAGGAGACGTCAGGAGATGTGGGATACATCACCTGGGGTACCTCAGTCGCCCTGAATGTGTGGGTGTACTTCAGGTAGCACCCGGCGATTGGCTGCTGCTGATGAACGGCAAGAATGGGCAGTGTCTCCGCCTGCCGCTATTTGTCAGAATTTCTTGTTGTTGTTGTCCCGCAGCTATAATAATTTAACTTTAGTGTCAGAGGTATGAGAAGTTGCGGATATTTAGGTCCTATTAGCATATACATATGTAAATGAAGGGTTTAATTTCTATTGACTTTAATAATAGGTTACAAGCAAAGGCAAAAACAAATGTCCCATTTTATTTATATCATTTACTGATCGCTATAAATAGAAGGGCAGGGCAAATTTATAAAAACTCTCCTAAAGGGAACCTTTCAGCAGTGATTGACCTAATAAACCACTACCAGTATGTTGGCAAACAGGTTTACACCTTCAGATCATGTGTCTTTCATGAGTTTCGTGACATCATCATGAAAATTTTATTTGAAATGAGGTGTAAATTGGTTGTATCATTTATTGGAGGTGGAGAGTTTGGCACTAACGTCAAGCTCTTCTCTCCTCTGAGTGCCCCCTTCACTTTAATTGATGTTCTTGCATCCAGACACATTACTAACCAGATCCAGCATGTGATGTCAATCACAGCAGAGGGGATATTCTGAGTTGGGGAGAGCTTGACTTCAGCACTAAACTCTCCACCCCTTGACTTTATACAACCAATTTACATCTCACTTCAAAATTGATTCTCCGTATGATGTCACCACACCAGGGTATGAAATAAACACGATCTGGAAAGAAATAATATGCTTCACTAGATACTGGTAGTGGTATATTGGGGCAGATTTACATACCCGGCCCATTCGCGATCCAGCGGCGCGTTCTCTGCACAGGATTCGGGTCCAGACGAGATTGATGAAGGTAGTTCCTCCGCCGTCCACCAGGTGGCGCTGCTGCGCTGAAAATCATCTGAACGCGCCGGAATACACCGAGCTGGACCAGGTGAAGGTAAGCGCTTCCCAAGCGACACATTTTTGGTTTATAAATGCGGCGGGTTATTGTTCGGCCACGCCCCCCCATTTCCGTCGCGCGCATGCCGGCGCCGATGCGCCACAATCCGATTGCTTGCGCCAAAATCCCGGGTCAATTCAGGTACAATCGGCGCAAATCGGAAATATTCGGGTAACACGTCGGGAAAACGCGAATCGGGCCCTTAGTAAATGACCCCCATTGTGTTTATATATGCTGACAGGTTCCCTTTAAAGTTAGACAGTAAAGTTTCTCATGCTGCATGATAAATCTAGTGCAGTTTTTATACTGTCTATTGTAATTGTATCAGTTGACTTAACAGAAGAAAAATATTAGATTTTGGTGCATGTTTGAACACTGGTTTGAAACATTTTAGGTTCTTTGGTTGTCAAGGTATAATTGGCTGTGGTAAAATGTGATTTAAAGGGGTTTTCCCACAAATTCAATTTTGTCCTATCCACAGGATAGAATCAATCATAAATATTCAGCACTCCGCTTTTGCTAAATGGAAAAATATACGGCCAATATTTGCCCCCCATACATTGCAATGGCCTCACGACACCCAACTGGAGCGGTACTGTGCTACACATGTGCGGCACCGTACCGCTCCGTACCCCGTAGAAAGATAGGACATATATTCCTATGAAGAGGGGCGGGGGTGAGCGGCGCTCTCCCCTTCCTTCTCTCCCCTGGCACTGCCGTGTACCCACCGGCAACGGCAGTGTGAATGTAGCCTTATAGTGTATATAACGTTTCGATCCGTAGTAGGATCTTCCTCAGGCAATGTAACATGGAGGGTAAATAAAGTTTTGTTACAACAGCATATAATCTCATTTACATAAGTAATAAAACAAAGAACACGAAAAAAAATCAACAATCAGTGACAAGTATGGAAGGACTATGATGCATATTAGAATCTGGAGGTATGAAGTAGATAATGAATCGTGTGCCATTTAATACTGTATGAAGCGGAAATCGCAATCTAAGCGTCACTTCCGGTATCGGCTACAGAAAAGGTGTAGCAATATGGCGGGCTTGTGTGAAACGAAGAGCTGGGGGAGCAACATGGCTGCCGTGTCTAGCAGGAGAGGCAAGATGGCTGCCGCATTAAGTAGTGCGCATGCGTGGAGGACACCAGCTGGCTAGGATCGAATGCAAAGAGCTATACAGTATAGGAAAAAAAAGGGGGGATGAATTAGTAAATGGGGTATAAACACACGTGGAGATCCCCTGCCACGTTGAGCTGATTCCTTTTTTTTCTAAATTTATTTACAGACAGAGCTGACAGTTTGCAGAAGGACATGCACCCTCGGCATCTTTAGCTAAACCTGGGGAAGGGTAATTAATTGAAGGTATTCTGGAAAAGATTTATTGCATTTTTTTTTATTAAAGGAAATCTACCATTTGTTTTCATGCATTATGAACCAAACATACCTTGAGAATGCTGTAGCTACACTGATGCAGAAACATATCTTGTTTAATCCCTGAATTAAGTGGAATTGCGGAAAAAACAAGTATAAAATTATGATAATGAGGCTCTGTCGCTCCTGTGGCTGCCCCGGCGCTTCTCCACTTACCCTAATTGTACACTGCTGCAGAGAATGATGTAATGATAAATCTTATAATACCAATAAATAATAATTCCTTTATTTATATAGCTGCACAGAGCTTGCCAAATCGGTCCCTGTCCCCAATGGGGCTCACAGTCTAATTAACCTACCAGTATGTTTTTGGAGTGTGGCAGGAAACCCACGCAAACACACAGAGAACATACAAACTCTTTGCAGATGTTGAACCGGATGGGACATGAACCCAGGACCCCAGCGCTGCATGGCTGTAGTGCTAACCACTGAGCCACCACACATCACTGTGTTGTTCATCACAGGCAGAAGTTATCAATCACTACACCATACCCCAGCTGCTGTGTATGAGTCATCCAGCTCAGGTTGATAAGTCCTGTCTGGACAGTTCAGGAAGCCATGTTTAGTGTTTGTGTAGGCAACCTGCATGCAACCAAGCTTTCCCAAGTTTTTTTGCGCAAAACCACTCAATAATAATAAAACTGTGCTTTCAAGTTAAAGTATGACATGTCATGAAAAAAACAAGTAAAAAAAAAGTAAAGCTGTCCCAAAGGTATCGTCATTTATGCAAGAATTGCAGAACAGAACTACAAAAGCCTTGCTCCTGAACGGGTTAAAAATATTTTTTTTTAAAAAATCTAGAGTTGGCTTTAAAATCCAGCATGATAAACCAGCGACACTTAGGCTATATACACATGACCGTACAGGGGGCGCATATACAGCCGACATATATACGTCCACCATAGATGGCAATGGACGAACCGCTCCGTACAGGAGCAGTACTGTCCCGTAGCCAGGAGAATGATAAGACATGTCCTGTCTTTCTCTGGAATACGGCGCCGTGTGCCATACATCGCTATGGAGAGGGGCGGGGGTGAGCAGCCCTCCTCCTCTCCCCGGTGCTGACATGTGCCTGCCATGCTATGGTACGGTGGGCACACGTCGTGTGAATGTAGCCTTACTCATAGATCCAAGGCCCCCATTCTTCTAAAATCAACTAAAATTATACTAATGATCCTGAAGGGCTCTGGAGGTGTCACCAGAGCCCCACCATGTTCTTGCTTCACAGACTGTTACACAGGCAGCGGAAGGGGGGTAGTACTGAGGGAGCAGTGTAACAGATATAATGCATATAAGAAGATAGGTCCAGGTACCAGGACTGTGGTTATCTGTAAGTGCCCCTGGATTATCACGCTGGATTTTGATGGTAGAAACATTTGTATACAATTTGCAGTATAAATTATACTGTATAAATAATTAGTACTAATACCATTGACCCAGACCTCTATATAAACAACATATTTATTACAAAATATTGTACATTATACAAAATATTATAACAATATACTTTCTGCCGGTCACTGCACTGCTACTCCGAAGATATCACTTTGTCTCTTGTTGAAACACTGGTATGAACATAGTAAGATCTTCACCGGTAAGAGATGTAGATTGTGCGAGGTCTTCATTCTCTGTTGATATGGGGAAATAAGATTACACTGAACAGGAGACATTTACTTATCAATAAATCTTTACACAGAGGTGACAGCAGTGTGAAGGTCACACGGAGCTGTAGTATTACCTGTTGTGACGCTTCTAGCTATGGATTCTACACAGTAGACAATGTATCACAATAACAGAAGAAACTAGACTCTTATCTAAGATGGAAAGTTATGTGAAGATTCTTAGATAGATCATAAACCAACACTACCACCTATTCCAAGGACTGCTGTGACTCCCTATACTGCAGCGTGCAGAGCATTGACTCTAAGGAATCACCAAGCTCTCCATCTATGTGTAATTATACTGACTGAATATTCGGTCACATTTGTTTGACTCAAAAACACAATATACAATATTAAAAAAAAAGAAAATTGTAAATTGGAGAAAAATGCTTCTTTCTCCTCTAATCTGGCTCCATAGCTTTTCCCTCCTTCCTCAACTGGAAGAATCTCTGAGGAATTATATGTTACATAAGAGACCACGGCTGTCTGCCCATAATCATTGGCTCAGTTCACACTGAGAGCGTTCCGTTCACTTTCCGATCCCAATGACATGAAGGTACGGAACGTTTCCGTTATTAATAGAGGGGGAAAAAAAGGTGTAGGCTTCTGCAATATTTTTTCCGCTATTTGATCACAGAATGGGGAATGGAACTGAACACAGGTGTGAACTTTGCCTAAGTATGAAATTTAAAGGGGTTGTCCACTTTCAGCAAATAATTGATATAGTTTGTGTAAGGAAAATTCCTCACAGTTTTCTACATCTCTGCTTGCTGTCCTTCTATAGAAAGCTCCTATGTTTATTTCCAGTGGATAAAGATCTGTCCATGGTCATGTGATGTCACACAGGTGCATAAGCCGTTATTATCGCACAGCTCTGATAACTGTCTATGATAATAATGCACCTGTGTGACATCACATGACTATGGACAGATCTTTATCCACTGGAAATAAACATAGCAGATTTCTATAGCAGGACAGTAAGTAGAGATCTAAAAATAACCATGAGGAATTGATACAGAAAGTATACTGGACAATTGTATAACTTTTGACTATACAAACAATATCAATTATTTGCTGACAGTGGACAACCCCTTTAAGCTCAGAAGTCTAACTGCAACAAAAGAGTGTAAAAGCTTAAAAAGTAACAGTGATTTATTTTTGCTAATTTTGAAGGATCAGGATATTGATGGCCTAGTCATGGTAAACCTTTTAGAGACCGAGTGCCCAAATTCCACCCCAGTAACCCCATTGCCCAAATTGCCACCACAGCAATTTAAGCAGTAACCTATTGTTCCTGCTCTGCTACAGCTTTTAACTCTATCAGCAACCTAAGAAAACCAATACAATTGAAAGAAGGAAGGGAAATCCAGATTATCATTGTATGGGATGTGGGGATTGGATCAGGAGCTTCCATGGTAGTCTGAGCTTCTCCGCACCTTCTCACTCTTCCTGTTGTCCTGGACAGACCAGGATGTGCTGAGTTCAGCGTTATTGTAAAGTAACACGTCCTTGTCTGCCTGGAGCTAAAGGAGTAGGCCCTGAGTCCTGTCTGGTGAATGCTATACTAGGGGAAGAGCATGTGTGCCCACAGAGAGGGCTCTGAGGGACACCTTCGGCACCCGTGCCATAGGTCCCATTGGTAATGGTCCATTGGATAGAGGTCCTACTGGAAAACATTCAGCTATTGCTGTCAGTCTTTAGAGATCCATTAAACAGTTACACATTTGTGTGAGCAATGCTCCATCTAACTCCTTTTTCTTTATTTTTTGTGCTGCTGGGTGTTTTCTATTAGAAATACAGGGCATGTTTGTCAAAATCTCTTATGGAAAACACCAACATTGGATTTTGACATGTAACTTCTCTATGTGAACTCTGGATGAGACCGTTCCCATTACCTGCACTATCATGTACCACCTCATGCCTAGGACGCCCCACACATCGTTACAGGGTTTATTACCTTTTTCACATCCACAAACCTCACACACTCCAGCCACATATCCAGGAACCACGTTCCGCACAAGGCGCATGCGTTCCTATTGCCGAGCAGTCTTCTAGCCTCCGGATGAGATTTGATTTGATCGTGTAATAAGGAGCTTCCATTGTGGAGATGACTTAAAATATTTCTTGCTGCGATTTCCTGAAGGATAATGATAATCCAGGCGGTAAAGTCATTACAGTGCAATAATACAAGAGGAAATGGAAATGGCGAAAGATTCTAACAATGTGTGGTAAAGATGGAGAGGTTTGGTAATAAAAGATGAACGCCTCATGCTTTTATGTTCTTCTGTTACATAAAATTTCTCTTTTTATGAGGCACTTTACAGCATAGAGTAAAGTTCATAACTACAAGTCCATAGAAACGCTAAAGCAACTCTGCCCCAGTGTATCCTCAAGACGCCTCAGGCTCTGCACTTGATAAGGTACAGTGGGTATGTTACGGGCAGACAGGAGACAGAAAGACGGACACACTGTGACTCATAAAGCTGAACCCTCCAAACAGTCCCTGCCTACTTGCTCTTAACCACCCTAGGCGGTGGCCAGTAACTGGGCGACAGTCCCTGCTTGCTCTTAGTGATAAAAACAGACATGGACAAGAGAAACAAATAAGAAAAGTCACCAGAGCAGAGTCAAAAATGAAGATGACAACAAAGTGGCAAATTGCTAGACAAAAGGGATTACCAGGAAGAAAGGCCAAGGGGTCATAAGATTCCAGATATAAGCAGACAGAAGACACACAAGCTTAGTCAAGCGTGAACTATAGCAAGCACTGAGGAGCAATGCCCAGGACCTTCTATGTAATTTCCGAAATCTGGTTCCAAAGCTGATGGGATAAAGATTCTGTCCATCACAGAATATTAACTGCTAGTGAACCAGAAGAAGCCTTCTGGGTGTGATGCATGATTAGTCAATACTGCTAAGAAGAGACAGAACTGGTAAATCAATGCATCCCCAAGCCACACTTTGTTTACAGAGAATGATGCCGGCACTGATATTACAGTTTATGGCAAAAATGTGTCTTTTTTTTTTTCAAGGGGTTGGCCACTATCACAAAACTTTAACAGGGTAAGTACAAGACCTTAATAGGGTCACACATATGGTGCTTATACCGGTAACGTTTCTGTAGAGGCGCCAAGAAAGCCAGCAGGACACCTGACATCACAGGGTTTCCTGCTGCAGAAGGATCACAAGACCCGTTGGTCTTGGCGGCTTTACATAAACTTTATCAATGTTAGTACTATACTAACCTTGGAAAAGTACTGTGATTTGTTTTTTCATCCTCAATGCAGAATTTATTGCAACTGATAAATGTGATGGATACTTACCTAATACAAAGCTGGATCTCCATACCAGGACGACAAGTGTACAACTAGCACTGGTCCCTAAATCTTCACTATACCTACATCCAAGACATAAAAATATGTATTCCCCAGTATAAAGCCTCCACAGGTCCAGCATGTGTGTGCTGCATTCTAATCAGTGTTAAAGGGGTTTTCCCGTGAAAGAAAGTTCTCAAATTTCAATCCCCTAGTGATGTTTACACAATAAAGATCATTTTAACCCCTTTACTCAGTTTTATTACTATTTTAGCTCCTATCACTCAGTGATGGTCAGTGTAAGATTCCAGAGTGTGGGCGGGGACTCTCTAAGCAGACACTTAATGATCCCTCTGTGCTATGAGATGCTGTGTGCTGACAATGTGCTTAAATCATGAGGGTACAAGGTTTATCTACACTTTCATTTAGCTTCTGAACTAATCAATGGCTACATCATCACCAGCTTCTCCCTAGCTTACCAGTTGTGCCTTTACCTTGTACGCCCCCTGCCAGGGAAAGTGGGCACAGTACACCTTGCTGTATTACACAGGCCCATGGTGTACAAGGAAACTGTGTCCCAAATAATTGCAATGGAGGGCAAAGCCTGTAATGGCAGCTGTGAAGAGGGAAGTGCATGACTTTTTGGGATGTCTCTATAGTGATGATGCCCCTCAATAACATGTTGTGCTCATTTACAGTATATACATCCTACAAATAAACAGGATTTGGGGATTCTGATTGTCTTCTTTATTTGTCTGCTGAGACTGTGGCTACATTCCTACCTTTAGGGACAATACTTCTTCATCCTGAATGGCGGACACAGGTTCCTTTAGGAGCAGGGGGTTTTCTTCGCAGTACAGTTCTTGTAAAGGGATTTCATGAAGCTGTAAAAACCCACAAACATAAAGAGACTAAGGTACAGCAGATTATAATGCACCCAAGGCCAAAATCCTAAAGCGCCCATTGTGTCACAGTATAAAATGTGTACTGCTCTATAACAAACAGGTCCTCAGTGACGTCATACAGCACAATGGCTGATTGTGTGGATCTCTAAAAGGGATGTTTTCATACCTTGATTGGCTATTATTTCTGGGTGAACTGGTATCTGAACTGGGTCTGACTGGAGAATACCAGCAAGTGCTACAATTGTTATTTCATTGGTAAGTCAATGGTAAGTGAATAGCTGCATTCATGTAAGATCTTCGTAGGATATTTCCCTACACAGCACGCCTAATTGTCATACACCCCCACACCATTCATTGCAATGCTGCAGTACTAGAGCACAGCACATGGAGGGAGGGTGTAAGGGGACAGTGAAGACCCTTCAATCAAGACCCCTTAATACTTACTCTGGATGGAAAAGCTTGTATTTGATTTCCAGCAACATCCAGAATCTTCAGGTTTCCCAACCTGCAAAGCCCCTAATGTATGAAAACATAGATATTAGAGTATAAAGGAATCCCTGAGTGAGAAAAACATCTTATATTAGACCTACATCCACATACATACTCAGCTAGGCCGAGTGTACATGTGATCTCAATTTGGAATGACTTTTTTTCCATGAACACAAAGGATCTGGTATGTTAAAGTAAAAATGTCCAGCTCTCTCTTAAAGGGGATTTCCATGATCACCACCTTTATCCTCATAGACTGTAAGCTCTTGTGAGCAGAGTCCTCATCCTCATAGACTGTAAGCTCTTGTGTCACCCCCTCATCCTCATAGACTGTAAGCTCCTGTGTCACCCCCCTCCTCCTCATAGACTGTAAGCTCTTGTGTCACCCACTCATCCTCATAGACTGTAAGCTCTTGTGTCACCCCCTCATCCTCATAAACTGTAATCTCTTGTGTCACCCCCTCATCCTCATAGACTGTAAGCTTTTGTGTCACACCCTCATCCTCATAGACTGTAAGCTCTGGTGTCAGCCCCTCATCCTCATAGACTGTAAGCTCTTGTGTCACCCCCTCATCCTCATAGCCTGTAAGCTCTTGTGTCACCCCCTCATCCTCATAGAATGTAAGCTCTTGTGTCACCCCTCATCCTCATAGACTGTAAGCTCTTGTGTTATCCTCTCATCCTCATAGACTGTAAGCTCTTGTGTCACCCCCTCATCCTCATAGACTGTAAGCTCTTGTGTCACACCCTCATCCTCATAGACTGTAAGCTCTTGTATCACCCCCTCATCCTCATAGACTGTAAGCTCTTGTGTCACCCCCTCATCCTCATAGACTGTAAGTTCTTGTGTCCCCCCTCATCCTCATAGACTGTAAGCTCTTGTGTCACCCCCTCATCCTCGTAGACTGAAAGCTCTTGTGTCACCCCTCATCCTCATAGACTGTAAGATCTTGTGTCACCCCTCATCCTCACAGACTGTAAGCTCTTGTGTAACCCCCTCATTCTCATAGACTGTAAGCTCTTGTGTCACCCCCTCATCCTCGTAGACTGTAAGCTCTTGTGTCACCCCCTCATCAGCATAGACTGTAAGCTCTTGTGTCACCATCATCCTCATAGACTGTAAGCTCTTGTGTCACCCCCTCATCCTCATAGACTGTGAGCTCTTGTGTCCCCCCTTCATCCTCATAGACTGTGAGCTCTTGTGTCACCCCCTCAGCCTCATAGACTGTAAGCTCTTGTGTCACCCCCTCAGCCTCATAGACTGTAAGCTCTTGTGTCACCCCCTCATCCTCATAGACTGTAAGCTCTTGTGTCACCCCCTCATCCTCATAGACTGTAAGCTCTTGTTTCCCCCCCTTCATCCTCATAGACTGTGAGCTCTTGTGTCACCCCCTCAGCCTCATAGACTGTAAGCTCTTGTGTCACCCCCTCAGCCTCATAGACTGTAAGCTCTTGTGTCAACCCCTCATCCTCATAGACTGTAAGCTCTTGTGAGCAGGGCCCTCACTCCTATTATTCCATATGACTGCTTGTACTCTAATGTAATATTATATTTGTATATGTTCCCTATGAGATGTAAAGCGCTACGGAATATGATGGCGCTGTATAAATAAAGATTATTGTTATGAAAATGGAAAAGCCCTGGCGGCTGCTCGAGGTCCTGTTTATTCTGTATCAGGCCAGCGCTCTCCTGGAAGTTCTGGGGTTCATAGGACCAACTTCATTGAGTGGCCTCCTAAGGCATGGGATATCTCTACCAGAAGCAGCGCAGGAATCTTGTCTAGTCTTGGTCCTTTTTTTTTTATTTTCAACCCCAGTCCTAGGATGGGGTTTTGATATACATGCTGAGGAGAGTCAGTGCACCCCTCGGAAAATGCACCCCATGACTACTACTTACACCCAGCAAGCAGATCCTACAACACTCAGACAGCCATCCCATTGTGGAACCATCACAGAGAATGGAGTCAGGACAACAGCTCTGTACAAGTGAATGGAAGCTTATATGTAGTAACACGGCTCATCCACTGCACAGAAAACACAGCTGTTCTTCCAGCCCTGCTCTCTCCACTAATTCCACTAAAGTGGAATATCCCTTTAAAGGGCTTTTTCCACAAACAACATTTATTCTCTATCTACTGAATAAATGTCTGATCTTCTGGTACCAACAACAATTTGCAGAATGGGGAACCACAAGTCCCTATTTGTTGCCCCTGTTATGCCACCCCATAGCAGTCCTGTGCTCCAAGGACCTGAATGGGACTTCTGCATGGCTCATAGAATGAGTTTCATGGAGCAGCTAAGGGGGACTTGCGTTCCCCATTTCTGCTGGTCATGGGGAGTCAGACATTCAGGATTTTTCTCTTATTCTATGGACAATGGATAAATGTTAGGAGAAACCCCTTTAAGCACCATCCCTTTTCCACCAAGACACACACAAGGGGAACAGTATTGCAACATCTCCCACCAGGGCCTAGCCTTTTCTTGTGGTCCTGGAGGCAGCCGGAGCCTAGAATACCGGAGTCGCTGGTGATTGCGGCTTTGGGCACAATGCGGTCACAGTGCTTGGTATGGGGACCAGAGGGCCAGAAAAAAGGAGGGAGAAGCTGATGCAATGGTTTCTTCCTGGGGCAAACCCTGAGGAGTCTGTAGTTCCTGGGTGATGGATTCGAAAGCCTGTGGTGGTAACAGCCTTTTCCAGGGATCAGATGGAGGCACTGGTGTACAAATCAACTTACAGTTCTTTATTGAACAGAAGGTGACAGCCATTCCAGATGGGGACCTCTGCTCTGGGGTTTAAGTCTCCTGACTTGTCCTGAGTTATCAGGCAGCGGCCTGAAATACCTCTTCTTCCTGGTAGTGGGTCTGGAGAGCAGCTCTGCAGCTCTCACCCAGCAGGGGTTTATATACTCCCTTGGTCAGGTGGTAGCACCTCTCTAATCAGGTACTAGATTGCCTCAAAGTATCACAAGAAACATCATTGGACAATAACATCTGGCATTATTAACTGTTGCCTTACCAGGCAGTGGCTACAGCTGCAATTACAAAGTTCTCCAGTACTTAGAGACGTCCCAGAGAGGTGATCAGTCTCCCTAACAGCTCCTGACATGGAGAGGGTGCTATTTGCAACTGTTGCCTATGCGTTGGCAGGGGTGTTGCAGTATGCTCACTCAATAGTTTTCAATAATTCCCGGTACGTTCCTCACCTCTGGAAGGCCAATCAGATTGTTCCGATACACGCGCAGCTCCTTCAGGTTCCTCAGTAGGAAGATCGGCTCCGGCAGCGCCTCCAGCTGGTTATTTCCAAGGTGCAGCTCACAAAGATTTTGCAGGACACACAACTCCTTGGGGATGTCTCGGAGGCAGTTGTGGTTGAGACTGAGCTTTTCAAGACACTGGAGCCTGCAGGAATCACATTGATGGTCAGAGCTGCTGGTTATTACTACATAAGATATAACATGACCTCCAAATACATGCAAAACATGAAAAGTGCATGCTCCATGGCTGCCACATACACAAGATAACATAACAGGGGGCAACACTGATGCAGATAAGAGGGACTCTATCAGCTCCATGGTCACTGGGGGAACACAACTTCATAGGTGCTTGATGGTGAAAGGTGCACTGGACTTTGTGGCCACACCCATTGTGCACCAGAATATTAATTTCCATATACAAAAAGTTTTCTCTTATACACAGATCAGCTACAGTACAGGGCCATAAGTTTAGTTTATATGTGACCCAGGAGTTGATAGACCGGGCCACACCATTTCCTTCATTATTCAGTCAAGGCACGACCTCCTATACAAGTACAAATGGCCAATTTGGTAGCTTAACGTGTATAATTTGTATAGGCATATCATCAAATGTGCGCTTGAAATTTGGAAGACTGCCCAAAGGCGGAAACCTATACCAAATCAGAAAACATGCACACTTGGCCAAACCCAGCTTGCATGTGAATGGGATAGTATGGAGGATTTACTGTTGGCCTGGCAGTTATTGCAAGTGTATGGCCACCTTGACCTTAAAGGGGGTTGTACCAAGTTTTAATGTTATCCCCGATCTAAGTGGATAACAATCTAATTGTTGGGGGTCGACTGTTGGATTAAATACTATGGGAATGTCAAATATTTCCAAGCACAGCGCTCAGATATCTGTTACACCCATGCAGTGTCTATGAGAGTGCTGGAGATACCTGAGCACTATTCTCTGCACTTTCTGGTGCTCCTATAGTATTGAATAGAGAGGTCCGACTGTTGGATTAAATACTATGGGAATGTCAAAAATTTCCAAGCACAGTGCTCAGAAATCTCTTGTACACCCATTCACTGTCTATGGGAGTGCTGGAGATACCTGAGCACTACTCTCAGCAATTTCTGGTGCTCCCATAGTATTGAATAGAGAAGCAGGACACATGTTCCACCTCCCACCCCATCAACTAGTGAAACAGGACCCTGTTCTCGTGATCGTGGGGGTCCCCACATTCGCACGCCCTTTGTTATAGCTTGGTACAACCCCTTTAATGAATTCATTGTAGAAGAAGATCATAATAATCACAATGCATACATTACCTTGTAGATTACAGGGATTAGCCTGAGTCACAAAAATAGAAAAAACAACATTTCTGTGCCAATGTCTATACATGATGTACAAAAATAGTAGTACACAAAGTGACATAATCAAGACAAAAATACAATGGATGCCATTTGAGGACATCTCCAGGACAATGCATAGGAGGTATTAGGGTTAATGTCTGCTGAACATCTGGGTGTACATGTGTTATTATATAAGGGCTGCGCCTAGAGGTTACACTGCTGCTACCTGTCCCGGTCATCTAGGTGTGTCATTTATGTTACAACCACTTTAACTAAGGCAAAGTTCACAGTGAAATAAATAGCTTTTTTCTTCCAGAAACTGCAACACATCTATTTATAGCTCAGAATAACCTACGCTTCTATAAAACTGTGCTTTTTTTTGGTCATTTTTCTGATGTGGAGACTGCACTTTCTAGTAGTCTCTGTCTGTGAATTTGCATTCCTCTCCATACAGATGTATGGAGACCTAGCTGCTGTGACTCACTGCTCCCCCTCCCTTCTCCATAGAACCTGTAATCTGACACCTCACTGGATTTCTACCATCAAAATCCATCCTGATAAACCAGGGACTCTTACTCATAGAACCAGGCACCGGGACTGTGGTAATCATCTTTGTTATGTTTATTATCCATGACCAACTTTCTAAAATAAACATCTAAAATTTTGCTAATGAGATATAAGGGCTATGGTAACATCCCCTATAGCCCTTCTGTCTCATTAGCATAATTTTAAAACTTGATTTTAAAAGGAAGGAGGCCATGGATAAAAAAAACTATAAGAAGATCGCCAGAGTCACAGTGCAGTGCCTTCACAGGCTGTTACACTGTGCAAGAGCATGTCTCACCTTGCTCCCTCAGCACTTCTCCCCGATCTCTGCCTGCTGTAATCTCACACAGTAGGAAGGGAAAGTGCTACTACACAGTGTAACAGCCTATGAAGCTACAGCATGGAGGGGCTCTGGTAACATCAGGGTAGATTTCCTTGATAATAGAATACTATAGGGGCATGTATCACAGTTTTTGGAAGGAAATATTTATTTTTTCCTCATCATGGAAAAATAAACTTGAGTTACTTGGATTCTATGAGGGAAAGGGCTCTACACAGTGTGATAACGTCCTTGTTGATGTATTCCAGGTAACCCCTCTAGCTATTGTAAGGCTAATCACATTCTATGCATCACTTATGCACCATATTACGCCGGCAGCTCTACTATGGGCTCTGCACATTCTATTAATTCTGCAAAACCTTTATACTTAAAATAACATTCAGAGATCAAGTGCAATGATCCCTGCACTAGAGCAAAACATTCAGGCAGCGGGTCAGCGATAAGAACGTATGCTGCATACAGCGGCAAGGTCACACTGTTCTCTTCCGAAAACTTATTTACTCAGGTAGTGCCCTGTTTTGAATAAGAGTGTATGCGGACACTAGAAACGCATAGGCGAAGCCAGGTTACCACCATCTGTCATAGCTCGCTGATGACTTAAGATACAGGCGGTTCCGTGCATTTTAAGCTGTATTGCTACACGCATTATTCCAATAAAAGAAGAAGTTTTAACTACTCACCTGGGTCAAGCGCTGGATTCATTTCCTGTTTCACAAGTGCCCTGTTATAGCTATAGTACTTACATGTGAGCAGGGGGACATCCATTGCCCACCTGTAAAACTGCACATACAGCATATACAAATTACACTGTATAATGGTTATACAGCTATTCTTATGTGTTATAGAGCAGGAGGAGCTGAGCAGATTGTACATAGTGTCCTATCTGCACGCAGCATGTTATAGAGCAGAAGAAGCTCAGCAGATTGTACATAGTGTCCTATCTGCAGGCAGCATGTTATAGAACAGAAGAAGCTGAGCAGATTGTACATAGTGTCCTATCTGCACGCAGCATGTTATAGAGCAGAAGAAGCTCAGCAGATTGTACATAGTGTCCTATCTGCAGGCTGCATGTTATAGAGCAGAAGAAGCTCAGCAGATTGTACATAGTGTCCTATCTGCAGGCAGCATGTTATAGAGCAGGATGAGCCGAGAAGATTGTACATAGTGTCCTATCTGCAGGCAGCATGTCATAGAGCAGGAAGAACTCAGCACATTGAACATAGTGTCCTATCTGCAAGCAGCATGTTATACAGCCAAAGGGGAATATTCATCAGGTGCCTCTGAGCCATGTCAGAAGTGTAGAAGCACTGAAATAATCGCAAGAGGCCAGAGCATCTTGATTTATCGCGCTACAAAAATGCAGCAGCGGGGCTCTCATATGCCGACGCACGAGCGTCAGTGTATGAAGAATATCCCCCAAGGAGTCTGAACAGATTGTCCATAATGTCAGTAGGCAGCATGTAATAGAGCAGGAGAAGCTGTTCAGATTGTACACAGTGACAGTTTTGTTGGAAAACATTTCAGTACAACTTGTATTTTATTAATTCATCTCTGCTTAAAAATATAAAACAAAAGAACCTACTGAATTAACTGCATCTTCCATGTACCACACTTCCTTTCATATAACGTAGGTAAATATTAAGTAAAGGAGGTTTTCCCACCATATACACTTATCCTCTCTTCCACACGTTAACAGCTAATCGATGAGGGTCAGTGAAGTTCTGGAAGATGTGGTTCCGCATTCTTCTTGAAACCCCAACTATTATGGGGATGAGTGTATATAGAGGACAGCTCCTCTGTCAACCATTCACTTACTTACTTTTCAATTTCCCCAGGAATTTTCTCAATTAGATTGTTGTTCAGATTTAATGATTTCAGATTTTTCAATCCGTCTAGGAAACAAAAAACAAATTGTGAATGATCCCTTTATTAAATCAATTTTTATTTTCTACAGATTTAGGGAATTTAAATTTCTTATTTGTTTCAGCACTTTCTATAACTTTATTTCGCATTACCTAGCTCCCTGCCAGCAGTGTGTGTTGAGTCCCGGGAAAAAGGCAGCTGCAGTTGCCTGTGTGTGTGTGCCCATGTCTCCTCACATATATTCTTCCTCTCCTCCTCTGCCTGCTCAATGCACATAGCAAGAGGAGAGAGGGAACTGGATGAGTATGGAGGAGAGGAGACCAAGGTTCAGGTACACAGGCTCCCCTGAGACCACCACATGCTGCTGACAAGAAGTTCCTTTAAGGCTGATTTACCATATCAATAAAAATCCTAATACCAGGCAGTTTCCGGGTTACGTACAAGATAGGTTCCATAGGTTTGTTGTTAAGTTGAATTTGTATATTTTATAATTCTAGTTCCAGAAAAAAAAATTCTGCCCCAGTGACATTTTGGAGTTTAAAATTTTTTTGCTGTAATTGAACCAAGGATTATCAATAAAGCTTCATTACAGACACCTTACAGCTGATCATTGCAGTCTGGGACTATAGTAACATCCAGATACTTCACCAGAGGTCACAAGGGGCAGAGGGGGCCTGTCTTTAAAGGAAACCTACCACTTCTGAAGGTAGGTATGAGATGTAAACACCGAGCACCAGCTCAGGGTGAGCTGGTGCCGGTGCTTAGTTTCGTTAGTGTTAAAACCGCGGTATCGCGGTTTTAACACTTTTTAAACTTTATAGCATAAACTGCTTCGGCGCTGCGTGCGCACGATCGTGCGCGCGCCTACATAGGAAATGCCGCAGGCGTCTGCTATAAAGTTTAAAAAGTGTTAAAACCGCGATACCGCGGTTTTAACACTAACGAAACTAAACACCGGCACCAGCTCACCCTGAGTTGGTGCTCGGTGTTTACAGCTTACACCTACCATTTGAAATGGTAGGTTTCCTTTAACTAGGGGTCGTCGGGTCCTCAAGTAGGGGACCGCCTGTAGACCTGACACAATAAATACCTTCAGGATTCTGTCACAGGATAATCTCCTACCGCTTGGATGAACTGGTTAATCCCGTTTACAGTTTGGCATCATCACAAACCCTTGTGCCAGACACTTATATAAAGTTCTTATTCCCAATTTACGTCTCTCCTCGCCTGCGGTAAGAGACATAATCTCATTGCCTCATTTAACCCATAAGATCCACTCATCAGGCCCTGCAGTCAGTATCCTGAAGATCCCATGAAGTAGTAATAGAGAACCAGAGCCGCCACGTTCCACCAGTGATGAGGAACCGTACAGCCACGGCTGAGGGCACCAACTCCTGAGGAGGACTCTCAGCCCCGGCTACTTATGTGACATAACGTCAAAGAATCTGTTCCGATTTCTGCAGATTCTGCTCATAGATATAAAGTTACTTCTATATGTTTGTTTTAATTTCCATTAATGTAAGAATTAACTTAAATTAGACAAGCGATGGCTACAAGTTGTGAAAATGATCTTTTATGTCATTTGTCATTTGTAAAAGAGCCCCAAGGGATGTAAAGTTTCTATGAAATGTCAAGCTCTCCATGCCTTCCCCAATCTTCTATGATGCCTCTCTTTACCCCTTGCTCAGTGAAGCCCCTTCTTGACATCAGAGTAATTGTGAACCACGAATGTCATTTTTAGCTGGTGACAGGTTCAAATAGCCTATGTTATCCTGATTTTAAAAATACCTTTGTCAGCATGCTGAATACTGCCCCTACTTTATAAAACTTTATTTGACATTACCTGGCTCCATGTCATGAGTCGCAAGGGGGGAGGAGGCAGCTGAAGCATGTGCAGCCTGTGCCTCTGTCCTTCCTCTTTCCCCTCTTCCTGTCATGTGCATTGAGCAGGCAAGGTAGGGGGGGGATGGTGCGGAAGAGAGGAAGAAAGCATGGAGAGACACAGGTGGAGCTGCCTCCCAGGACTCACCACATGCTGCTGGCAGGGAGCCACGTAATGTGAAATACCATTTGGACCCATTGGAAGGGATGCATGATTAGGAAGGTTTCTTTCAACAGGTTTTTGTCTTAGAAGCTTTTTGTACATCAGATTAATCATAGAGGCTTAGGGGAAGATTTCTCATATGGCAGCGTATGCGTATCTCCACCACCCCGGCACCACTGGATACACCAAGAGTTTCTGGCTTTCTGATGTATGTGGCAGTTGATGTGTGCGGCAGTTGATGCGTGCGGCAGTTGATGCGTGCGGCAGTTGATGCGTGCGGCAGTTGATGCGTGCGGCAGTTGATGCAGGTGATGCGTGCGGCAGGTGATGCGTGCGGCAGGTGGCACCTATGCCATGCCATGTCTAATGTAGAATTGTGTTGTAGCCTGCAAATTTTCAGTCAAGAATGCCCCACGCGACCCACTTCGGACTGCGATGCCTCACTTCTGCCCGCGCCCCCCTTGGTGTGGACTTATAAAAAGGGGGTTTTAATCGCAATGCCTGTTGGTTTGCAGGGCATCGTAACTATCTCACGCCAGAAAAGTTCACTAAGAGGGATCTGGAGCAAATTCTTGCCTAGGCTTAGGTAGGTTAAAGTGGAAAGTGGAGTAGGATGGAAAGTGGAGTAGGATGGCAAATGTTGCAAATTTTTGCCCAGATTGGCAGAATATTTTGTGAGACATTTGTACGTCAGAAAACTGACGTTACTACAATGATAAATTCTCTTAGACTTCTTCTGTACAAGCAAGACTAGGACATGCTCTACCCATAATGGAGCAAACACATGGCCCATTAAAAAAACAGACATGTGAATTGATCCGTAATGCATTTAGTGCTGTCCGTTGAAAAAACTGATTACACTTTTTACTATCCTAGGTACAAGTCCTAAGGCTGGCGGTACATGGTCTGTGAAAAACGGAACGTGTGCTGACCGGATTTCACAGACCGAGTAGTGCGGACAGCAGAGGAGGGGACTCTGAGCATCATAGGCAGTTTATTGGGAAGAGGGACTCCTTGTATCATATATCACTATGATGCTTGGATTCCCGTCTACTGCACTGTGCTCAGTGCGTGACATCCGGTCCTGCCTGACACTTTATATACAAGTCCCACCCTCCAAAGATATACGGGGGGATCAGTTAGTGAAGTCATACGATATCTGTCCCAATACTTACCACATACACAAGATGGGATCTCAGTTATCCTATTACCAAACATGTGCAATACCTCCAAGGAGTGTAGATGCTTCAGCTCTTCTGGAACCTCTGCAAACTGGTTGTTTCCTAAGTGTAAAACTGTGAGCTGTAAAATAGAGAATATTGTTAATAATAAATAAGGTTAAAAAAAAAATGTAAAATTGTAAGAACCAAAATTATTTAGGATTTATTTCAGGATCGGAATATAAGATCCGTGGGGGGCCATGGCCAGGTGTTTGGAGGGACTGTAGCACTGTTGTGCCCCATCCACCTATACTTGTAGTAATAGCCACGTTGTGTACCGCAGCTCAGTATAATGTAAGTACAGACAGGACACCAGCTAAGGTACAAAGTGAAAAGTGTGTGGTAAGCCTTTCTGCCTTCTCTGGGCATTTGCATTACAATATAATTGTGTGTTATAACTTACATTGCACCCTGACAGAATCATCTGTGTAGTCCCAGTGGTTGGGTTTTGATTTGGATACATTTAAAAAAACAAGTGGCTTATCTGTGCTGCAGACTCCTCAGCCTCCACCTTTGTGCTCCTTTACAGCTCCTCCCTCCCCCACTGATGTCAGCTCACCAGACTGTGAGATAGTGATGGGAAGTCCGGCTCTTCTTTGTAAGTTAGCTCATTAGGCTCCGCTCACTAAGAAGACCCGGCTCTTCTGGCTCCTGAACGGATCCCTATTAAATATATAATAGCGAGCCACAAGCCAGTCAGTCACCAGGCCAGTCAGTTTAGTGAGCTGGTTCTTTGTGCCGGCTCATTTCCGAACGACCCATCACTACTGTGAAATCTGTTCCTGTGAAGGAGCAGAAAGGTGGGAGCTGAATGCTGAGGAGTCTGCAGCACGGACAAGTCACATGTTGTTTTTTGAAATGCATCCAAACCAAAAATCATCCATAGAACTAAACAGAGTCAGGGTGTAAGGTAAGTTATAACACACAATTATATTGTAATGCAAATACTGCAGGTGTGATTGGTTTCTACAACCTGTCCTTAGTGAAAATGAGGTCCCTGGTGACAGGTTCCCATTAAGGACATCCGAGAGGTCCGGACAGGCGGAACTCTCTACCCACTGTGAACTTCGGATAATTCACTTTAGTCCCAGGCTGCGATGATGGTGTCTGTAATTAAGTTTTATTGATAATTCTTGTTCCCATGACAGCACAACATTTTGAAAATCCAATTGTCACTGGGACAACAAAAAATTTCCTCTGCTGTTACAGTTATACAATACTGAGACAGGCGTACACCACCAATATGTAAATAGAAATTGTATAAGGGAAACATTTTTAAAGAGTTTTCAAGTGGAGTATTAATTACACTCACACCTTTCCCTCTTCCCCTGATCCTCTTATACAATTACACAATGTACCAGTTACAGTTAGAACTTACATACAAATTCAACTTAAGACAAACCTAGAGAAGCTGGGGACTGCTTATATATATCCTAAAGGGCTCTGTGATCCCATTCCCAGCCAAAGGGGACGTATATACCACGTATATACGTCGGCTGTATATACATCCCCCAGCGTCGATGTGAATGTAGCGGCTGTGTTCAGGAGGCTGCGAGGTGGATTCTACCATACATGATGATACATGTGGTTCTGCATGGAGCTCTGGGGTAGTCACCTGCTACCAGTGACACCTGCATCTATTATTTAGCTCCCCCTTATAGAATGGCCGGTGTCTCACATTGCACAGCGCCGTCACGTCTCCCGGCAGCTGGCTCAGCGCGTTATTCCTCAGGTGCAGGGCAGTCAGCTGGGTGAGGCTGCCCACCGCCCCCGGTACCCGCTGCAGTCTTCTGCCATTCAGGTTCAGGCTCCTGGCTCTGCCCCGGATCGCCCGCAGCACCAGCACGTCTGCCATGAGCGCGGCGCCCGGGAATCAAACAGTTAAGATGAAGAAAGACGCGGTACAGTTACCATGACAGCGACGTTGACGTAGAAACAAAGCGGCCATCTTAAGTACTGGCAAAACCTTCTCTGGCTCAATGTAATGGGATACCCGAGGCCCCGCCCCCTCCTCTGTAATTTCAACACGCCCTGTGAGCGAGCCGCACACTGATTGGACGAGCTGCAGGAGTATAGGACTCCTAATTGGTTGCTCTAACGCCCGGCGCTGATTGGTAATGCTTTGACTGTGACTCCGCCCTTTCCGTTTGGTCGCATTGACAGGGAAGATGGCGGCGCCCTTGGCTCGGGTGTCAGTGTGGCCGGTGACCGGGAGGACGCTCAGTACTGCGGGTAAGGAGGCAGAGGCTGAGCGGCCATGAGGGCAGGAAACATCCATCACTCGTGATACCGGTCACCACTGCTGAGAAACCAGGGACATTACTCATAGATCCAGGCACCGTGACTGTGGTAATCTTCTTATGTTTGTTATCCATCTCCTCTTTCTAAAAGCAACTTTGAAAATAATGCTTATGAGTCTGAAGGGGTTTACCATAGTCCCTCCGTGCTGTAGCTTAACAGGTTATTACACTCTCTCCCTCTCAGCACTTCCCCCTCCCTCTGCCTTTTGTAATATCAATGCAGCAGAGGAAGTTTCAGCACACAGTTGGAGGGGGGGGGGGGGGGTTGTGGTTTCCTGCACTGTGTAACAGCCTGTGAATCTGAAGCATGGAGTGACTCTGGTAACACAACCCCCCCCCCCCCCCTCCTTCTGGCTTACTAGCGTGACTTATAAAGTTGATTTTGGAAGGAAGGAGGCCCTGTATAAGAAATATAAGAAGATTACCACAGTCACGGTGACTGGATCTACGAGTAAGTGCCCCTGGTTTATCATGATGCTTTATGATAGTAGATTTTGTTTAAAATGATTGCCAGGAAATATAAAAAATTCAGGAGTAGAGCCAAGCGCACTTGATGTCTGCGATCCAGACGTAATGCTGGTTTGGTGGGCGAACATAACCACGGCTATGATTGGTCAGGAGGGGGGGGGCCGTGTGAACAAGAAACACACTGATGACAAACGGACCACAAAACAAACCTTTGTTTGTTGTCCAAGAACAGCACAGTCAGTCTTATGATGCCATTGGGGCTTCATGGTGTCATGTGACTGGAGACTGAAGACATCCAGCACCCTCAGTCACTGCTGGGTATTCTGAGTTACCAAATGTCGCCTGTCATTGGAACTCTGGGTCACATGGTCTCCCCCGCCTGATATTTAACTAATTATTGAATCCTGTAACCAAACCAGGGTGCACTGAGTTGCCAAATGATGTTGGCTCATCTTTTATCTGGCAGTTTGTGACTGAGGGGGCCGGATGTCTTCAGTAAAGAAGCATAAATCCAGCCTGCAGTCACATGATACAATAATTCAGCAACTTTCAGAAGGAGGTCGTTATCAGACGCTTATGGATAAGAGCTGTGTAGGGCTTCCTATGTTTAGTATTATACTGTGTACATGTTATAGATCTGGCATTTAGTGATGATTGTTATCTCCTCAGCTGCTCTGTGCCGACGAGCCGCTCCTTTGGGCCCCCTTCCTAATGACCAGTTTCGGGATAAGGACTTGGACTCCTTGAAGAAGTATCGCAGCTTTAACAGGTATTATAGACAAGCCGACAAGGAGAGCAAGAAGACTGGAAACTGGTGGAGGTCGTACAGACAGTTCTTGTACCCTACTAAAGGTAAAGAGTCTGCCTCTGCCCATGCACCTCGTGTACCTGGCTGGGATATAGGAACAGGCCTTAGCCTAAAAGTCATCCATGCTACAGTGATGGGAGTAGTAGTGTAATAATGGTTAGTGCTACAAGCGACGTCATATTCCATAGATCACTGGGGAATAAATACAAATAAGACATTACAGACTGATAACCTGGTCAGATGGAACGATGGGAGTGAGGATCCTGCTCACAAGAGCTTACATTCTATGAGAAGGACAAGAAGGTCCTACATGTGCAACATGGAAGTGATGAGTGATGCTGAACTCTTCTTATATGGAGGATGTTTTTCAAAAACATTTTCTAAAAACTAGTGCGATTTATAATGGAACTTCTCCAGGAACCGAGTGTCTATCAGTCGTATCCTCCTTCTTCTCTTCCTATTTTCTAAAACGTAACATGGATAAAACGAAGCTTATAATCTTTCCTCCACCTAACACATCCCTCCCACCTGACCTAACCGTCACAATTCATGGCTCCGCACTCTTCCCCGGTCCCCAAAGTCCGCTACCTTGGAGCCACCTTTTACTCTGCTTTATTCTTTAAGCCTCACATCCAGGCCCTTACTACAACCTGCCGCCTGCTTCTCAAGAACATCTCTCGCATTCGACCCTTCCTCAAGCCAGTGTCTACTAAACTACTAGTCCATGCCCTCATCATCTCCGGCTCGGACTACTGCAACATTCTTCTCGGCGGTCTCCCAGCTAACTCCCTAACATTTCCAATCTATCCTAAACTCTGCTGCCCGGCTAATCCATGTGTCTCCTCATTTCTCCTCTGCATCTTCTCTCTGCCAGAGTCTCCACTGGTTCTCCATTGCACAGCAAATTCAGTATAAAATACTAACCATATTAAGCCACATTATTCCACAAAATGTGTCAGAATGTCCCCCACCTTCCAAACCTTAAAAACCATAACCTAAACACCCATCTGTGTACCGAAGAAGACAGAAATTTTCCAGAAATGTGTTAAGTTTTCAAAGCTTTTCTTTCTCCAGCATGAAACATGTGAATACAGCTTGTGTCGCTATATGTGCTGTATTGGCATTTGAAATTATTAGAGAATAAAGCTTTGAAAATTATTAACTCTGTGCTGGATGATTTTGTCTTTCTTTTGGTAAGCAGATGGATATTCTGGAGTCAGCAGCCATCCCCGCATAGTGCCGGCGTCCCCTCCATGTGATCCATCTATTGAGGAGAGGGGTAAGCTGTAGCGGATCTTTATACTGTATGGACTACAAGTGACCACCCATGTTTTTAGGATACATCATGCAGTGACCCCACTGCTCTGCTCCTTTAAAGGAATCCTACCATTCGGAATACACAGGGGTACCTTTCTATCTACTAATCCTTTCACTTCCTAAACTTTTACCATAACTAACTAAAAGGCAGTGTCGGGATTAGTAGATACCCTGCGGTAGATACCATTCTATTCCTGATGGTAGGTTGGCATCTCCATGTCATGTATGTGAAGCACCCACTGAATGTACAGGACCATGGAATTAATGGGTCTCTATAAATAAACATTGGTAATAAATTAGAGTCATTATTTCAGCCCCCGGTCCAATCCTTATGGACAGATGTCAGTTTTCGGGTCTGTTGGATCTAGACTTTCCCCTGTACACCCTTGTGTAACATGATTGTCGGAGCGCCAGGGGTATTCACATCCAGTTAATATTCCAGTTTTTCTTCCTCTTGTAGATGAAGACGTGCAGAAGGTGGACATCGGCTTCCCCTATTTTTCCTCTTCTGTGTCCCAGAGACTTAAAGCCCAGAAGGAAGTGCTGAAAGCAAATCATAAAAATCCTGAGCTAGAAAAAGCTGCGCGGCACCGCACATGTATGACATCCGGTTTGGTGTTTTCCCTTTTGCCTTTTCTTTGTCCTAGGGCTAGGTCATTCTTGTGCTGTTTGATTTTCATTTTCACCCAAAATGTTTGACCCCATTAAAGGATTATACCAAATGAGCACGACTTGTACAGACCATCCCTCTATGATTGGTGGCGTCAAGGCTTATCAAGGGGCTCCTGGCCACCCCATTGTAGAGCTCCCTAACATAACTATTCAAGTGTAATAGGGCGGCTGCACAGGTGGATAGAAACTTATTTGGGTTGTGTATGAAACCATCTAGATGAATCTTCTTTTTTCCTGTACCCTTTTGAATGCTCTGCTATTAGCATGTATAGCTGTGTGTGTGTGTCTCTCCATGACGGTGACATATAGTGTATTGTCTCTTCCTAGTGCTAATTCCTTTGGATGAAGTCCGATCAGAATGGGAAGTGACATGGGGCCCCAATCACATACAGAGAGTAGCGGAGCACTATGGGGTGTTCAAAGATCTTTTCGGAGAAGCCATGTTTGTTCCCAGGGTGCCGTTAAGAATCCATTACAACACAGGAGAGGATGCGGTGATGCCTGTTTACTATGGGAACGTTGTTACTCCTACGGAGGTCAGCTTAAATCTCGTTCTCTAGTACCAGACTCCTATCATGGAGAAGGAGCTGACCTGTGGTTTCTCTGTTGTAGGCTGCAGCTGCCCCCATGGTCTCATTTGAGGCAGAAGAAGGTTCCCTGTGGACCCTACTACTGACAAATCCAGGTTTGTGGTACTGTCATATATACTTTTAGGATTTTGATTTTTTTTTAAAGACTTTAATGGGAATGATGACATTTCTCTAATTCATTCCCCTGTTATACATGTAGATGGCCACTTGAGGGAGACAGACTCTGAATATGTGCACTGGCTGGTGTGAGTATCCGCCTCCCCCTTGTATGTTGTCCTGGCATTGTGCACAGTTGCTTCTACTCTCTCCTTGTGTTCTGATCTCCTCTAGAGGTAACATCCCCGGTAATCAGGTATTATCCGGAGACGAGGTGTGTCACTACTTCCCAGCATTCCCTGCTAAAGGCACAGGATACCATCGATACATATACATCCTATTCAAGCAAGAGGGACGCATTGATTTCAAGGACGAGCTGCGCCCCAACCCCTGGTAAAATCTTTAGTTTTGTTTTTGGGAACTTTTATGTATTTTATCTGATGCACTGATAGTTGTTCATCTCTTACAGCCACAGCCTAAAATTAAGGACATTTAAGACGTTGGATTTCTACAGAAAGTACGAGGACAGGATCACCCCGGCCGGCCTGGCTTTCTTCCAATGCGCTTGGGATGACAGTGTCACCAGTGTCTTCCACAATGTCCTGAGTGAGTGCACATATAAAGTCACACTTCTGCCCTGCGCCACCGTAGAGTCTGATCTTTGTTTTCCCAAAATGGCCAAACTCCTACTTTAAGGCCACCTGCAGATTAACATGTTCTACCCTTGGTAATGGACCCGTGTGCTGGTTTGATCCCACAGACTGAACACTTTGCACAGGACGGGCGTCTTTGCATCATACAAAAATACTCCATATGCTGACTGGTGTCGGTGCTGTGGTTCTGCCAGAAGAGACTCCTTGCATCATATCTCTTTATGATGCAAAGACTCCTGAGTACTGCACTGTAGGATGTGGCCAGCATTGGGGTCTGTTTCCAAAGGTTGATCAGAAGGCCAGGACTGGGGAAAACATAGTCATGAGAGACCACAGCATGATCAAAGAGGGGGCTCAGAGGCACTTTTTCTGATGTTATGATTGGGGTCTATAGAGGCGCCCTGTGCATTAAAGTAAAAAAGGAACTGATTCTCATGAATGGTGAGGGCCACGCACAAGCCCTGTGGTTGGGTGATTAGTTGCTGTCTTAGAAAAATTGCAGAATTTTCTCTTCTCCTAGATATGAAGGAACCCATCTTTGAACACCAGTTCCCCCCAGTTTATCATCCACCACAAAAGAAATTTCCTCATCTTCAGCCTTTAAGATATTTGGACAGATACCGGGACTCTGATGAGCTGACCTATGGCATTTACTAACACAAGGAGACAGAGCAAAGGTGGTTTTACCTTCATGCAACCAGAGATGGGACCTGAATGATGGACGCCCTGAGCTCAGGTCACCCTGGGCCACCATCATGCATCGTATGCAGCTGTAATGTCTTCTCATAGAATGAAGATGTATAAGGACATGTACTGGTCACTCACCATGAAGCAAGGAAATCGTCTGCCATGGGATTAATCGGATGGTTTTGTAATAAAAAAAGTAAAAGTTTGCCTTCCTCAGTTGTGTGTTATTTGTCACTGTATAGGAGAATACAACATTATATTGAACAGTAAACTTCAGATTTTCTGACTAGAAAATAACTGATTTTAATAAGACAAATTGGTTAAAGGATTATTTCCGGATTATCCACCTCTCGCCACGATTTTCCGCCCTGAAATAACTACTATAATCAGTAGGACTCTGCCCATACGTTATTATTTTCTAGATGCTCCTTCCTTGCCAAAAGTGAAGTTTAGAAAATATGCAAATTAGGCTGAAGTGCTTTGGGGGAGGTGTTAGTAGTGCACCTTATGGTTCAGGCTCCACAGTAGTAACAATGCCCTGCACTTCCACTGTCCAGCGTCTTCTCTCATCTTATCCCCCTTCAGCTGCGTCTCCCCTGGGACCAGCAAAATGTAATTCCGGGGCCCTGAGGTGCTCAGCTAACGCCCCCGAAGCCTTCACCCTCATTCGCATGTTTCTAAAGGGAAGTTTTTGTTAAATAGGAGCAGCTGGAGATGTGTCTTCTCCCCCTATTTTTTTGGCGACTATTTAGCGCTTGGACTATGAACTCAGTCACGATTTAAAATGCATGAACAGGCCGACTGTGGCATAGAGCAAAGTACCAGCCATGGCTCTCTTACAAAACATCACAGTGGAAGTCACTGAGGAGCTGAATTGGGTATGTCCCAAAAATACAATTTCTAGAGAAGGAGTCACGGGTATAATTGGGGAAAATAAAATATAACTTTTAATAAACACATGTTAAAAAACTCTCCAATGTGTGCATCAGTGTGTACTAAGATAAAGATGATGACAACGTGACACACTGTTACATCTGATAATAAAAGAGGACTGTTTTGGCTCAGAGAGTGCACTCTGCATAAATTGTTAGCAGATGCAAGTTTTCTCAGTGGCCATTAAGCAGGTAGGTATGTAGCGTATTCAAGATATACTCGTTGCCTTATATTCAATTTGTACCCAGTAAGGCAATAACGGAAATTATTCCCTGCTCGTGGAACAGTCCTTTGTGCTACAATCACTTATGCCCTAACTTCTCATCTCTCCACCTCTACGCGTTTCACCCCTGATGGTGGGGCTCGTCAGGAGAACCGTAGGGGATGAGGTTATTTAGAATGGATTCTTATATCCTACATTCATTCAGGACACAAAAATAAGAATCCATTCTAAATAACCTCATCCTCTACGGTTCTCCTGACGAGGGACATTTACAGGCTGTTACCTGCTGCTTTGTACTGGGTGCCATTAAAGTGGCTGAGTTTTAGATTTCTGTTTCCATGTGTAATCCCTGGCTTCTGCCACTAACACCACAGGCTTCCCCTTTACCATCTGCCCAGGGGGAATCCCCTAACAATACTACTGCAGCCTCCCCCTGCTGACGGGCGAGGATGAGGCCTGTTCTATTGGTCCAAGCCACCTCTGATAGCTCTAGGCCACACCTCAAGCCTGCCACTCAGGACTGAGGGAACTCAGCTGCCCCCACCGCGGTCCCAAGGTGGGTGGACGTTGCACATTCAGCTCATTAGGGTAGCCTCATCTCTGCAGGGTTATGCAGGGCATGCTGCTGAATAGCATTCAGGATATGTCCCAGATTATTCAGGCCTCAATTTCTGGTCTTTTAAAAGAGACAATAAAATATGATAATATAAGTAAAGACTTCTGCAAATAATTTAAAGGGCATCTACCACCAGGATGAAGGACTGTATGCAAATGAGCCTGAGGGGCTCCAGGCTTTGCATACAGTCAGGCTGTCATCCTGGTGGTAGATGCCCCTTAACAAGTCAAGGCAAAACTTATGTGGTTTGTGCCACCGAGGACAGTGTTTGTACCTCCCCCACTGAACTTTAACCTATAATAATGTGTATAAGAAGTGTCATGCAAATAAAACAAAATTAAAACATCACATAAATCCAAAGAAAAGTAACATTTATTCAAGTCACAAATTCCTATATCACATGCGAAGACCGAAGAAAATGACGCCCCAAGCAGGGGACCGCTGGACTGTCATAGTGTCATCAGTGTTGTGGCCCCATTAACCAACACTGGCAGAGAGCAGAAGACATTGCACATTCTAAGGCTCCATTTGTTATGGGATAATTTTCGTTAATTTGAGCATCCCCATAATCCTCAGGTCTGAGGCCACATGCGATATCCGGGAGGCAGCACTGCACTGAACATGAGGAACGTCCATTGTACAATCACTGTAGAATTTGTGTGAAATTCTATGAAATACTAAGGAAAAGACAATTCTATGTCACTGATCTTCATAGGGAACTGGAAACTTCAGTGATGGGTCCAAGGACAGCAATAGCTTCAATCTCTACTCTTCCTCCCTTAAAAAAAAAAAAGAAAAAAAATTACATACAGAACAACGCTTCTTATGCAAGTATAGAGTATTATATATAAATATATTCTTCTAACAGTATTATCACATTTGCATTTTGCAGTGCAGGTCTGACAGGTAGAAAAGGTTGAAAATTTTGAGTTGTTTTCTCAGCGGCCTCTCGGTTATCTCATTAGCCAGGTACAAAGCTTTTCTTTTGGGCTGGATTTCTCTGCCAGTGATTGTGTTAACCGACACAAGTTCATTTATACTGTCAGATCTGGATTTTATTTGCCTGACCTGTAGTAGGTTTCCTGACATCCCTTGCTTCCCAATTCTGTACTGCATCGCCATCTGGTTCTCGCCTTTCTATAGTTTGCATTTTTGTTATTAAGTGCCCTTTCTTTTATGGTAATCTTTATTCATATAGCACCATCAAACTCAGCAGCTTTACACATCATAGGGGACAAATACAAATATAATATTACATTACACAGAACAAACAGTCATATGGAATAATCGGAGTGAGAGCCCTGATCACAAGAGCTTACAGTCTATAAGGATGAGGGGGGGGGGGGGGTGACACAGGAGCTTACAGTCTATGAGGAGGAGGGGGTGACACAAGAGCTTACAGTCTATGAGGAGGAGGGGGTGACACAAGAGCTTACAGTCTATGAGGACGAGGGGGTGACACAAGAGCTTACAGTCTATGAGGACGAGGGGGTGACACAAGAGCTTACAGTCTATGAGGACGAGGGGGTGACACAAGAGCTTACAGTCTATGAGGATGAGGGGGTGACACAAGAGCTTACAGTCTATGAGGATGAGGGGTGACACAAGAGCTTACAGTCTATGAGGATGAGGGGGTGACACAAGAGCTTACAGTCTATGAGGATGAGGGGTGACACAAGAGCTTACAGTCTATGAGGATGAGGGGGTGACACAAGAGCTTACAGTCTGTGAGGATGAGGGGTGACACAAGAGCTTACAGTCTATGAGGATGAGGGGGTGACACAAGAGCTTACAGTCTATGAGGAGGAGGGGGTGACACAAGAGCTTACAGTCTATGAGGAGGTGACACAAGAGCTTACAGTCTATGAGGAGGTGACAAGAGCTTACAGTCTATGAGGAGGTGACAAGAGCTTACAGTCTATGAGGATGAGGAGGTGACACAAGAGCTTACAGTCTATGAGGATGAGGAGGTGACACAAGAGCTTACAGTCTATGAGGATGAGGAGGTGACACAAGAGCTTACAGTCTATGAGGATGAGGAGGTGACACAAGAGCTTACAGTCTATGAGGATGAGGGGGTGACACAAGAGCTTACAGTCTATGAGGATGAGGGGGTGACACAAGAGCTTACAGTCTATGAGGATGAGGGGGTGACACAAGAGCTTACAGTCTATGAGGATGAGGGGTGACACAAGAGCTTACAGTCTATGAGGATGAGGGGGTGACACAAGAGCTTACAGTCTATGAGGATGAGGGGGTGACACAAGAGCTTACAGTCTATGAGGAGGTGACACAAGAGCTTACAGTCTATGAGGAGGTGACAAGAGCTTACAGTCTATGAGGATGAGGAGGTGACACAAGAGCTTACAGTCTATGAGGATGAGGAGGTGACACAAGAGCTTACAGTCTATGAGGATGAGGAGGTGACACAAGAGCTTACAGTCTATGAGGATGAGGGGGTGACACAAGAGCTTACAGTCTATGAGGATTAAGGGGGAGATTTTTATGACTAGGATATCTGGCTACAGTGTTGTTTCCTCTCTCCATCCTAAATGTTATTCATTGAAGGCAAAATTATCACGAGGGTTGTCAAGGACAACTGGCGAGGGGGGGGGGGGGGGTGAGGGGGGGTTCTTGTAGTATCAGGGCCCATCTACCATTACACCTAGCCTGACATGTACATTATAAAACCAAGTTTTACTATGTAATTGCCCGTTTAGAACATAATTGTCCATATTGTACAATATCAGAGCTCAGCTTTCTTTTCCCCACAGCGGTTTATAAAATTGAAGCTGAGCTCTGATTAGTTTCCTTGGGCGACTAAAAAAAAAAAAAAAAGTTTTACCTCAGAAAATTGATGATAAATCTCCCCCATCTAGAACCTTACAATTATCTACATTCAGTGTCGGATTGGAGTACCTTAGGCCCACCAGAGAAAATCTTTTTTGGGGCCCACCTTTCATGTAAATAGAAAGAATACTACAGAACCCAAGACACGTTGGGGCAGATTTATCAGAAGCATTCAACATTAGACAGCGTAAACAGAGACAGACTGATTTATACTGCACCGGGTATCATCCAGCCTCGCGATGTATGAATCTGGATGATAAATATGTTGTAGTATAAGTCTTATTAGTGTAAATTTGCACCCTCTATTAGTTGGTTTAGATTACATCAAAAAATAAGCCTGATTTTTGGGCACTTTTGAAACTGGCACAGCCCCTTTAGTCATATTAGTTGCAAAACTGTCAACTGCACTGCAAAGCTCAGTACACAAATACAGAACCAGAACCATACAAAATACAACATTTGTACATTTCCTACGACAACCTTGGTCATAACAACACAGGTGACATTACTGTACTGCAAGCTCTGGTTACTTTATCCACCAACCTTTAGATGAGAGACACACCTAAGAGCGAAATCTAGAGAGTGCTAAAAAATGTCTATTATGACTAAACAGTGACTATATAGTAGTCAGATACAAGGTGTGTACAGCGGCTGTGGCTCCGGGCATTGTGGCCGTGTACAGCGGCTGTGGCTCCGGGCATTGTGGCCGTGTACAGCGGCTGTGGCTCCGGGCATTGTGGCCGTGTACAGCGGCTGTGGCTCCGGGCAATGTGGCCGTGTACAGCGGCTGTGGCTCCGGGCATTGTGGCCGTGTACAGCGGCTGTGGCTCCGGGCATTGTGGCCGTGTACAGCGGCTGTGGCTCCGGGCATTGTGGCCGTGTACAGCGGCTGTGGCTCCGGGCATTGTGGCCGTGTACAGCGGCTGTGGCTCCGGGCATTGTGGCCGTGTACAGCGGCTGTGGCTCCGGGCATTGTGGCCGTGTATCCATTACAGGGCCCCCCATCCACCTCCCTCCATAGCATCCATTACAGGGCCCCCCATCCCCCTCCGTCTATAGCATCCATTACAGGGCCCCCCGTCCCCCTCCCTCCACAGCATCCATTACAGGGCCCCCCATCCCTCTCCCTCCCTCCACAGCATCCATTACAGGGCCCCCCATCCCTCTCCCTCCCTCCATAGCATCCATTACAGGGCCCCCCATCCCCCTCCCTCCCTGCATAGCATCCATTACAGGGCCCCCCATCCCCCTCCCTCCCTCCATAGCATCCATTACAGGGCCCCCCATCCCCCTCCGTCCGTCCGTAGCATCCATTACAGGGCCCCCCATCCCCCTCTGTCTGTAGCATCCATTACAGGGCCCCCCATCCCCCTCCCTCCATAGCATCCATTACAGGGCCCCCCATCCCCCTCCGTCTATAGCATTCATTACAGGGCCCCCCCATCCCACGTCAGCATCCATTGCCGGGCCCCCCATCCCCCTCCATCTACAGCATCCATTGCCGGGCCCCCTATCCCCCCTCAGCATCCATTACACGGCCTCCCATCCCCCTCCCCCCACAGCATGCATTCTAGGGCCCCCTCCCCCACAGCATCCATTAAAGGGCCCCCCTCCCCCCACAGCATTTATTACAGGGCCCCTCTCCCCTCTTAGCATCCATTACAGGGGCCCTCGCCTCCTGCAGCTTACATTACATTAACTCCTCATCAAAGGCTGCTGACTCCCTCTCCGATGGTCCCGCCTGCCTTCCTAGCGCTTCCCATCAGTTGTGCAGCGCGCGCAATGATGCCAACAGGCGGCAGCACGCACAATGATGCCGGCAGCCGCCGCCGTGCACAGTGAAGCCGCCGGCAGTGCTCACACTGATGCCGCCACAGCTGCGGACGACCGCATGTACACTGTGACCTGGTGCTGGCAGAAACAGCTTCCGCCAGCACCTGATCACAGACACACTGTTTAAGTATGTAAGTGTCGGGACTCGGGGCCCACCGGAGCCGGTCACATCACCGTAGCCAATCACTGACAGGGACCCACTGTAACCTCCCTGTGTCAGGTGTCATTGCTACAGTGCCTACAAGTAGTATTCAACTCCCTGCAGATTTAGCAGGTTTGATAAGAAGCAAATAAGTTAGAGCCTTCAAACAAGAGCAGGATTTATTAACAGATGCATAAATCTTACAAACCAAAAACTTACCGTAGATACTCGTGTATAAGCCGAGTTTTTCAGCACAAAAAATGTGCTGAAAAACATCCCCTCGGCTTATACATGAGTCTAGAAATTAAAAAAAAAAAAAAAAAAAAATTACCCACTTAAAAAAAATAAACTTATATACTCACGCTCCAATGTCAGCGCGTCCCGTCTTCTTTCTTCTCCACGGCTCTTCTTCTTTCTTCCAGCATGGACACGGCCATGTTTTCTTCGTGGCCGCGCATACTATGACATCAGCAGCGGCCGCGTCATAGTATGCGCCTGCTAGAAGAAAACATGGCCGTGTCCGTGCCGGAAGAAAGAAGAGGAGCCGCGGAGAAGAAAGAAGACGGGACGCGCCGACATCGGTAAGCCGCACCGACATCCGAGGGTGAGTATTTAAGTTTCTTTTTTTAAGGGCCGTGGGGGCAGGCTGCTGTATACTACTAGTGGCTTGCTGTATACTACTAGGGGCTTGCTGTATTCCCACACTCGGCTTATACTCGAGTCAGTAGTTTTTCCCCAGTTTTTGGTGGTAAAATTAGGGGTCTCGGCTTATACTCGGGTCTACTTATACTCGAGTATATACGGTATGTTGCTCAGTTAAATTTTAATAAATTTTAAACATAAAAGTATGGGTCAATTATTATTCAACCCCTCTAACCACCAGAATTCTGTTTGGTTCCCCTAAAGTATTAAGAAGTAGTTCAGGCACAAAGAACAATGAGCTTCACATGTTTGGATTAATTATCTGTTTTTCCAGCCTTTTCTGACCCTCCCCAAACCTGTGAACAGCCTCATACATGGTCAACATGGGAAGGACAAAGGAGCATTCCGAGGTCATTAGAGACAAGATCGTGGAGGGTCACAAGGCTGGCAAGGGGTACAAAGCCCTTTCCAAGGAGTTGGGCCTACCTGTCTCCACTGTTGGGAGCATCATCCGGAAGTGGAAGGCTTATGGAACTACTGTTAGCCTTCCACGGCCTGGCCAGCCTTTGAAAGTTTCCTCCCGTGCTGAGGCCAGGCTTGTCCAAAGAGTCAAGGCTAACCCAAGGACAACAAGGAAGAAGCTCCGGGAAGATCTCATGGCAGTGGGGACATTGGTTTCAGTCAATACCATAAGTAACGTTCTCCACCGCAATGGTCTCCGTTCCAGACGAGCACGTAAGGTACCTTTACTTTCAAAGCGTCATGTCAAGGCTCGTTTACAGTTTGCTCATGATCACTTGGAGGACTCTGAGACAGATTGGTTCAAGGTTCTCTAGTCTGATGAGACCAAGATCAAGATCTTTGGTGCCAACCACACACGTGACGTTTGGAGACTGGATGGCACTGCATACGACCCCAAGAATACCATCCCAACAGTCAAGCACGGTGGTGGCAGCATCATGCTGTGGGGCTGCTTCTCAGCCAAGGGGCCTGGCCATCTGGTCCGCATCCATGGGAAGATGGATAGCACGGCCTACTTGGAGATTTTGGCCAAGAACCTCCGCTCCTCCATCAAGGATCTTAAGATGCGTCGTCATTTCATCTTCCAACAAGACAACGACCTAAAGCACACAGCCAAGAAAACCAAGGCCTGGTTCAAGAGGGAAAAAATCAAGGTGTTGCAGTGGCCTAGCCAGTCTCCTGACCTTAACCCAATTGAAAACTTGTGGAAGGAGCTCACGATTAAAGTCCACATGAGACACCCAAAGAACCTAGATAACTTGGAGAAGATCTGCATGGAGGAGTGGGCCAAGATAACTCCAGAGACCTGTGCCGGCCTGATCAGGTCTTATAAAAGACGATTATTAGCTTTAATTGCAACAAGGGTTATTCCACAAAATATTAAACCTAGGGGTTGAATAATAATTGACCCACAATTTTATGTTTAAGATTTATTAAAATATAACTAAGCAACATAACTTTTTGGTTTGTAAGATCTATGCATCTGTTAATAAATCCTGCTCTTGTTTGAAGGCTCTAACGTATTTGCTTCTTATCAAACCTGCTAAATCTGCAGGGGGTTGAATACTACTTGTAGACACTGTATATCAGTAAGTTAGAGTGATGGGTGATCCGTCATAGAAGTTTTGATTTTTGTTGATTTTTATGCTAAAGGCCGAAGAACAACGCAAATCTTTGCCTGGAATTAAAAAGAAATACTAAAAAAGCGACACTTACCCTTGGCAGAGCCGCCACCTGGTAAGCCGCCCGCGCCGGGAAATTATTTTGAAAAACTGTGAAAAGAAAGAAATCATAGAAATTCAGACAATTTCAGGTAGAAAGGACGATCAGCGGTCGGCGCTTTGTAAGTAACCGCCTCTAGTCGCTACTCACACTGCTTGTAGATTTCATTCACGTCATTAAAATCATTGATATCCGCCAATAACACTGTAGTCTTCACAACTAGAGCAAAAACACAGAAAATCAGAGGTCATAATTAGTGGAATATACATGAAGAAAATTACACTTTTCTTCATGGCAGGTTTAGAAAGGAACAAACATTTCCAAGTAATGAAAAGACCATAACAAAAGAAAATACCAAGTTCTATACATAATATTGTATCAGTCTCTTCTGGAAACCCAATAGAGAAGCAAGAGGTCTCTGCACAGGAAGTTTTTAAAGGAAATCTACCATCAAAATCAATCTTGATAAACCAGGGACACTTACTCATTGATCCAGGCACTGTGACTGTGGTAATCCTCTTATATTTGCTATCCATGGCCTCCTTCCTTCTAAACTCAATTTTTAAAATTATGCTAATGAAGCTGAGTCCCTCCTTGCTGCACCTTCAAAGGCTATAACACTGTCTCCCTCTCCCCCTCCCTTCGCCAGATGTATTCTCACTGCAGTAGAAGAAGTTTCAGCACACAGTGGGAGGGAGGGAAGTAACAGCCTGTGAATGTGCAGCATAGGAGGGACACTGGTAGCACCCCATTCTCATAAGCATAATTTTAAAAGTTGATTTTTAGAAGGAAGGAGGCCATGGATAACAAATATAAGATTTACCACAGTCACGGTGCTTTGATCTATGAGTAAGTGTCCCTGGTTTAATAAGGAAGCCGGGCCTAAACTTCAGGTCCGCTTATCTCTAGTCTAGACATTAAGGTGTTATCTGAGATTAACAAATAATGTAGGGCCGTATTGCGGCACACTTTTTAAAACAAATAAATGTGTACTCCATCACTGTGGATTTCCCATGTCATGGTCCGTCTGATCGGAAGCACGAAGGCTGCGCTCCCCGGAGCTTCCGGCCGGCCAGGCCACTCCCATCCGACACCTTATCCCAGCGATTACCACACTGAGAGATAGAGGGAGTGGCCGACCACCTTGGCTGTCCGGTAGCTCCCAGAGCGCAGCTTCAGTGCCCCTGTAAACAAACGGAGCATGGTTCAGATGGACCACGGCACAGGACAGCAGCGACGACAGAGGAGACGAGTACACGTTTATTTATTTATTTTTTTAAAATAGCTTGTCCCAGTCCAGCCCCAAATTATTTATTAATCTCGGATATCCCCTTTAACTTATCATCTAAAAGAGACAGTGCAGTGTACGTATATCACATACTTACCATTGTTATAGTCACATCCAGCCGCTTTAAGAATTTCTCCCATATTCACCAAGGCCTGAAAACAATGTATATAGGTTAGTGACAGATTGTAATTCTTATACAAGGAATATATAAGGATAATAAAGCACCATCCTCAGTGTAGTGGCTGAACTGAGTCACTGTATCTTAGCTCCCATTGAAATGAATGTGAGCTGATCTGCAGTAACCTGGTCTGTCCACTGCACAAAGAGCGGAGCTACTATAGAAATATTATTTTACCTGCTTTGCCTCATGTTTAACCCCACCAGGCACGAGCTGTCCACTTGCAGGGTCCATGCCAAGCTGCCCAGACACATACATGGTCTTATCCACCACCACTGCTTGACTGCAAGACAGAACATAGGGTGTTCATAATCTAAGACTTAGGGTGGATTTACACCATCAAGGATTTAAAGGGATTGGCCACTCTTTTACATAAGCTGCCGCCTTCAATTTTCATGAAGGGATTCAGCACTCCTGGTGTTTACTTTAGTGCGGTCAGTAAACTCTCGGTGGATCTTTGTTTACATGTGTAAACACTGATGAATAGGGGGAACTGCAACATTAGTTTAGGACTCATCCTGCTCCCTCTTCCTCCCTATTACCTGTGTCTGAACGAGACACCAATACCAAGATGATGTGCCAGAACTCTGTATATTTGATAATGCAATTCAGAAATTTTTGGTAGATTTTTTTACCTTTGCTCAGCAGAAGTAGAAGTACAGTAATACATTTATAGTCTTTTAATAAATAATAGAGCCACAGACCGTTAATAATTACCTCCTTATCCAAGTCCCAAATAACTGGTTAATGATTATTACAATGAAGGGAACCTGAAGATTGCCCCCAACCTGTTACCCTGGAAAGTGTAAGGTTCTCAATGAGGTTGACCTACATCCTGGAGTATTTGAAATACTACAGAGAGATGTACAAGTAAGGAGTCTCAGAAGTGGAGTCAATCAGGCTGGTAACGTCCAGTGATAGATTTTAAGAGGGGTCACGTAGTGTCACATAGCACTGGAGTGCGTCAGCCAGGCACTAGGGCAGTGGTGGCGAACCTATGGCACGGGTGCCAGAGGTGGCACTCAGAGCCATTTCTGTGGGCACTCAGACCATCACTTCAGGACAGAGTTCACCATATAGGACCAAATCCTGCAGTCCCAGGCAACTTAAGAGATAATGTTTTAAAGCGACATTTCATTGACTGTTAGTAACTGCGGGAAAAGGGAGAGGCTGTTGACAGAACTGCAATGTTCTCGGAGGTCCCCCTGCTGGACCCACCATTTTCATTCTACAGAGAGAAGCTACAATGAGAGTCTGCATATAGTCTTTCAACTGTATTGGTGGCCCCGGGGGTTGATACGATTGAAAATTGAGGAAGAACAGGTAGCAATAAATTACTCCTTAAAATGCAATGTTGGCACTTCACGGTAAATAAGTGGATTTTAGTTGTAGCTTGGGCACTCGGTCTGTAAATGGTTCGCCATCACTGCACTAGGGCAAAGAGAACCCTGCTGGGGGGGGGGGTGACAGAGGACTCCTGTCTGACTGGACAGTGCGAGGCAACTCCCTGAAGATCCTGTCTTACTTATTTACAGAGAAGGTGAAAGGTTGTCACACTGCGGGTAACATCATCAGGCAATGCTCCTGGGTCACAGCGCCGACAAAATCCTTGGAGCCACCAACACAGGCAGGAGTTTTCTACGGTCTCTACATGGATCCGTACAAAACGTATAGAGGATGTAAATGGCGATGATAAAATCGCCTCTCCTCTAGGCGTAGAGGATGCCCCCTTGTCCTGGTCACAGGCCTAGGTATAAAAAGATCTTTGGAGAGATCCTTGTACTGTCCGTTCAGGTATTTGTACATTGTAATGAGGTCTCCCCTCAGTCGTCTTTTTTTATAAACTGAATAATCCCAAGTTTAGCATCTATCCTTGTATTCCAGTCCCCCCATTCCCCTAATAATCCTGGTTGCTCTCCTCTGCACCCGTTCCAGCTCTACTATATCCTTTTTATACACTGGTGCCCAAAACTGTACACAATATTCCATGTGTGGTCTGACCAGGGATTTGTATAAGGGCAAAACTATGTCTTTATCATGAGAATCTATTCCTCTCTTGATACATCCCATTATTTTATTTGCTTTAGCAGCAGCCGCCTGGCTCTGGTCACTATAATCAAGTTTACCATCCACCAATACCACCAAGTCTTTTTCTGCTGAGGTTTTACGAAATAACTGTTTAGAACATAATGTACTTTTTGTCTCCATGACCCAATTGCATAACTTTACATTTATCTACATTAAACCTCATCGGCCATTTATCTGCCCACTCCTCCAGCTTCCACAAATCCCCCCCCCCCCCCTGCCCCCAAGTATTGAAACTCTACTGTACAAACCCTCTATGAGGTTATTAATAAAAATATTAAAAAGAAGAGGGCCTAAAAATGGCGACTCCTGTGGGATTGGGATAAAGTTGCAAGTGAATGTGCCATTAATGACGACCCTCTGTTTTCTATCACTAAGCCAATTGCTTACACAAATACACAGATGTTCCCCCAGTCTCATTTTATGTACAATTTATGTGGTACAGTATCAAATGCCTTGTTAAAAATAAATAGTAATAATTCCTTTATTTATAGAGCGCACACAGATTACGCAGTGCCGCACAAATCAGTCCCTGTCCCCAGTGGGAGAATCCAATCAAAACATCTAATGTTTTTGCGAGTGGGAGGAAACCGGAGGACCCGGAGGAAACCCACAGAAGAGAAAGGCACAATGTTTGTGTGCATGTAGACAGAAAGAAAGATGCACAGTCAATTTATAGGGCATTTTCCATGAATCCAGTTTCCCAGCATTATAGAATTTTTTAGAGAAAACTAGGTTTTACTATATTTATGCAAATGAGTTATTCAGTGGGACAGGGACATGGTCTGCCAGTTAATGTACCTACACAGCACTGTCCCGTTACATAAACATGGCCCTACTATCATTGTCCTCCTTTGGGCCTTTCCACCATCAGCCCAGACAGAAAAGTGCTCTATAAAAGCAGCTGCTTCAGTGAGTCATTACACCAGCAGTGTCCCTATGGAGGTCCTGGTCTGTCCACCAGATGGCTCCATTATTGGGGGCCCGGTGGTGGAATTAGGTTTTCTTTTTATTTCTTTTCAATGTTCACTTAAGACTTTCTAATTTGTTTGTATTATTTCTGTGGTTTTACTAAACTTCACTTTGTTCTCTATAGATCCGGGTTTTGTTCTGTTATATACATAATGCAGACTCTATATAAAGCATACATCCTTCTGCAGATAGGAAAAGCCATCCTGGATGGAAAAAGTCAATGTACATGAAATGGCTCCTTCCACCTGCTGCTCCAACATCACAAAGTAAAGCCGTATAACAAGACCGGACCTACAGGACAATGTAATATAACTGCATCGTACCCCAGCAGCCACCATGAAGACCTCTTACCTGTAGACGTCCCTCCGGACAGGGGCGGTCGGTGTGTAGATTATACGCCTTAGTGTTCCGGACATGTTCAGCGGTTGTGCGTCTGTATGGACAGGTCTCTGCTCCCAGTGAAAGTTGTAACCTTTGATTTATATTGATTCAGGCCGTCAGTCAGAGAGGATCATTGATCCTCCTACCGCTATATGAGAGGAATCTCTGAGCTCAATGCTACAGACAGGTAATATTTCATACAAACAGGAAAAGTCATTTCCTATATGCACAATAAGATATACAGTATATACAGATATACATTTAGGCCTTGCTTCCATCTCTGTACACACTTAGTCTGGAACCTGGAAGAAGTTCAGAAAAGACCCGGAATAGGGGAGGGTCAGATAGCATCAAGAGAACAGGACCCTCAGCACGTTGGAGATCGGCGGTCCTGTTCTCATTACTGGGTGTAGCATGCTGGGTTTTGAGTATTGACTGATGAAAATAGTCGCTCCCATAGACTCCAATACAACTACAACTTATCCTGCCACTGCACCTGTTAGGGAGAACAGGACCCCATTCTGCTGAAGGTCCTGTTCCAGTGATTGGTGGGGGACCCAACAGCTGATAAATGCTTGGATCTTATGTGTTCCTCCCAGCAGATGAACCCTCACCTATCTGATAGGTCAAACCTGAAAGTTTGGTAAAAGCCCTTCATGATCTGACACAGCCCCCCCCCCCCCCACCACAAAAATCTCCATACACACTTAATCAACAAATTTCGCTAACTGGAATATTTGTATGGATTGAATCTATATGAAAGGGTACCTTAAAGGGGTTTTCCCATTTGGACAAATTAATGTTATTGTTTTATCAAAAGTGATACAGAAGATATATTAGAAAATTGTATCAATTCCTAATAGTTTTCTGGATCTCTGCTTGCTGTCCTTCTATAGAAAACTTCTATGTTACTTCCAGTGGACAGAAATCTGACCATGATCTCGCAGGTGATCGGCTCGTTATATCACAGAGAGTAATCAGAGCCGTGTTATATAACGAGCCGTGCACCTGTGTGACCTGTGGTCAGATTTCTATCCACTTGTAGCAAACATAGAAGCTTTCTATAGCAGGACAGCAAGCAGAGATCTAGAAAACCGCAAGGAATTCATACAGAAAGTATATTGGAAAATTGTATAACTATTGATAAAACAAACTAACATTAATTTTCTGTAACAGGAACACCCCTTTAAATTGACAAATAACTGGCCTATTACAATTTCTCTGTGTCTTCAATCTACTCCTTTAATGAGCAGTGAAGTCCTATACATTGTTTTACGGATACGGTAAAGTGGTCACTACATCGGCGTGCACTCCACTAAATGTAAGTGGTAGATCTCCTTTAAGCTACTATGTTGCTCTTTATGTCCAAATTTATGTGCAGACTAAATTCTATTTGCAAACCACAACTGCAACTACGATGTGGAAGATCTGCTCAGCATCCAATCCAAAAGTCTACTAGTTACACAATAATAACATACAGGACAAAGGAGGCCGAACTTCACAGGATTCTGCTCTACTCTATCCCTGATCCACATTTCTGTCCCACAGACAACTACAGCATATTTTGCACCACACGTTCTGCAGAAAGAGGGATGTTTCAGTAATGCACCTGCAGATTACGGTAATATGGCCGTATACATCAGACACATCAGGATAGTGATGGCGGCTTGTAAAATGTGCTTTATTGTCTAAACTGTGCAATCACAGTACAGGAATAATAAAATAGTAATAATACAAGTATTAATAAATATTATTATTACTAGTATTACTATTTATTTTTAATGAATAATAATATGATTACTATATTGATAAACTATAGGCTACCGTAAGTAAAACTGTATCGCACGCAAAGCTCATGTTATCAGAATATATAACAAAGTCCGGGAATTGCTACTTATGCTATTGTAACCTGGAAATTAAAGAGCCTCAAAATATTGGGGCACATATACTTACCCGGTCCCTGCGCGATCCCCAATCTGGACTGTCCGAGAAGGATGAACTCTGCCGCGATTCATTAAGATCGTGCGCCCGATTTCCTGAATGTGTCGCTTCCCCGATCAGGTCCGCTGGAGTTCACCTTCTTCTTCACGGTGTATGCAAGTGCATTGGATGCGACACAATTTTTAAGTTAAATCCCACGCGTTGTCCGAATCTGTCGGATCGATGGCCCGCCCGCCAATTTGTGTTGCATGAAAGAGGACGCAATTGCGCCAAAATCCGATCACGTGCGCCAAAACCCCATTTAAATACCTGTCCCAGCAGTGCAAAACGGAAATCGTCGGGATGTCTGACAAAAAAGTGTGGTCCGCGGGGCCCGTAGTAAATGAGCCCCATTGTTTTTTAAAAAAATAACTATTCAGAGAAGACAAATGTCAAATAGTACATGAAGCCTCCAGCGATGCATAAACACTATGCAGATAACTGGATACATTGTAACGAAGCCGCCTTCCTACCTGTACACCCCCCTGAGAACAGGAGCTCTCGGAGTATAGATGACACGTCTCAGAGTGAACGACATGATGTATTCCGGAACATCTACCCGAGACAATAACATCTTAAATCCCGGTGACAGATTTAACCTTTGATTCTTATTGACTTAGGGAGTCGCCCAAGTTCTGGTCAGGGATGTTAGTGGCTGCGACCGACCAATAGAAATAACATCCCATTGAGAGGTGTTTATGATAAACACGTGTCGCTTTGCGAATACAACAGCACAATGAGCGGTTAATAGGATTAACCCTTCGCATCCCTCACAGTGACAACAGAAATTCACTACACAGCAGATCATCTGCAATTTTTGCTTGCAGGTAAAAATATATGAATACGGTAAGTATTGTAAAACCCCTCAGCAAAGTAGTACAGAAGCATGAAGTAGCTAATTAGTTGTCAGTGGAGCCATGGGGCACTCAAGCCGAAGCCTATTTTGCATATTTTTTACAAAATTATTTTCTTTGGGATTCGGAATAAGGAACATGCTAATTAGGACAGTCTACCATCACTATTCTGGTAGTAGATGTCCTTTAAATAAGGAAGAAAGGCAGAGGAAGAAGAAGGACACGGTAAAGCATATTACAAAATGTACTATTATCATCTGCACTATTCAATTATGCAATTCATTTTTTATGTAAAAGGTTTATCTACCACCAGGATGAAGGATTGTAAACAAAGCACACTGACATACTGGTGTGTACCCCTCTGGCAGGATCCGTTCTTCTTTTAGCTTCTTAGGACATTGTTTGAAAAAAAAAAAAAGGGTTTAAAATTATGCAAACGAGACTGAGGGGCTCCAGGCTCAATTAACACCTATGGAGTGTGGAGCCCCTCGGGCTCAATTGCATAGTTTTAAAAGTCTTGTTGTGTAAAACCCAGGGAATAAGAGGCTAAACAAAGAGCGGCTCCTACCAAAAGGGGCGCACATCAGTATGTCAGTGTTCTTGGTTTACAATCCTTTATCCTGCTGGTAGATGTTCTTTAAACATGCCAGAAATGGCAAAATCCCCCCAAAAAAATTTTGTACAGGAGGTTTTCATTTTTGTAAATGTATGAAAACATGACCGATTTGACTTGCTTTGTGCAGCGCTGCGTAATCGGTGTGCGCTATATAAATAAAGAATTATTATTATTTATTATAAAACCTATACAAATTTGGTATCACCGTAAACGTACTGACCCAAAGAATAAAGTAGACCTGTCATGTGAAAGCCCTTAAATCCAAGTCCACAAGAAAACGGATCAAATGTGTTTCTCATTTCACAGCATTTGTAATTATTTTCCCGCTTCCCAGTACACACCATGGAATATTAAATACCGTCACTATGAAGTGCAATTTGGGCAATGAACCTTTATTGATAATCCTTGGTCCAATTACAGCAAACATTTTTGAAACTCCAATTGTCACCGGGGCAAAAAAAATTGTCTGGATCTACAATAATAAAATATACAGCTTCGAGTCACATACAAATTCAACTTAAGAACAAACCTATGGAACCAGGGGACTTCCTGTAAAAGCATTGTGTGCCGTCCCCCCTTTTCACAAAACTGTAAATCACAATATTGAAGACGCAAATGCCCTAGATGCTGTACTACACAGGACAAAATATTTGGGGCATTTGGAACGAACTGCCTGTGTTTTAATGATTTCCTATGAGAAAACTTGCTTTAATAAACAAGCGATTTGGATTACAAGCGTGTTCTGATCCAAGGTTCTACTTTACTATATTATGATACTGTGATGAATCTAAGGACTTTAAAAAATGTGGACATCCCCTTGAAGAGTCTTCCTCATTATGCATATATGCATATCTGTAACCCCCCCCGACAATATAGGCGGGAGTCCAGAGACAGTGCCCACCCAGTCCCCTCACACAGTTACCTGTACGGGCCAATGGCAGCGGGAGCCTTGGCGCTGCAGATTATCTTCCTGACCACGGAAGCCATAGCTGACACCTGTCTGTCCCCCGCACTATGGACTTTCTACAGGGAAAACTTTCACGTGGCCTGTGCGCATGCGCAATGGGAAGCCAAGGTAAGCTTGCTGAGGAAGCGATTCTGCCTCTACTTCCACCAATCACGTTCTGAGGAAGTCGCCCCGCCTCCGAGTCCACCAATCACGTTCTCCCGCTGCAGTCCTAGAGCGAGGCTTGGAGCGCAGGGCGCCTCCTCCACGTGTTTGTGTGAAGTGTGGGCGCTGCACCGGGAAGTTAGGGGGTCTCCTGCTGAGTGACTTGCGGGGTGTTCACACTCACAGTCCTGGCTGCTGCGGTAATTCTCTTTTTTTTTATTACTTTTCTTGCGGCATGGTGCTACAGCACTCGTATATTTTACCTGCGTAGTAGTGGAGGATCCTATAGCTTTATAACTGATATTGTGATGTAGAAACATTCCCGGGCCTAAAAATTATTTAATATTTGTCTTCATGTACACCGTGTTGTAATGCAATCTATTGTCCTCTGTTATCAGCCACATAAATGTGAATGGATGCAGATGGGGAGATGTTCTGTAATCGGAGGACATCCTGGAAGTTCCTGTGATCACTGCCCTGTCACCTGTCAGTACTGTCACAATGATCTCTGGTGCTGTACTTGGTTCTGACATGTTGGTTCTTTATACATTAATGCAGAAGCTTATTCTGGGCTGGCAATTTTTGGATATTTGAGGAACTGCTGCCTTCTCCTATCTGAGCCAAGTGGTGGGGCATAGAGTGATGCTACTGCATGGTGGGAAATACAATTGTACAGCTTGTATGTGATCAGGATACTTTTTTTCACATAAGTATAAGTTTAAAACAAGCTACAAAATGTACTCGACCCATGGCTGTCCTCGCCCATTGCCTCTGTAGTCAGAGTCCAAGCGATGACATTCCATAATAAAATAATGGAATGGATAAAATTCATAATAATAAATAAAATCTTTGTTTCTATAGCCATACAGTCTACAGTCATATGGAACAATAAGAGTGAGGGCCCAGATCACAAGAGCTTACTGCCTGAAAGCATGCATCTATAGTGGTGCCAGGCTGGGTCACTGCTACACCCCCATCTACCATAAAGAAAAAAATAACAAACAGCCCTGCTCATGAACAACTCCTCACAGGAAATCAAAATCCAGCATGTAAGGGACACTTACTCATAGATCCAGGCACCGGGATTGTACATATCTTATTTTTTTACTCCATGGCCTCCTTCCTTCTAAAATCAGCTTTTAGAATTATGCTAATGAACCAGAAGGTCTCTGGTGGGTGTCATTACCAGAGCTCCTGCATGCTGCAGCTTCTCAGCCTGTTACGCTGTGCAGACCTTTCGGATTATCATTGTAGCTTCCTTCTAGGTTCCTGGGCTGCCTGGGTCCTGCCTGGGAAACTCTGGGGTGTCGGCGAAGTTGCCCATATAGAGGGGTCCGAGTGCCACCACTAGCACCCGTGCCATAAGTTTGCCACCAATGGTGTATATAGTAAATAACCTTGGTTTATCATGTTTGATTTAAAGGGTAGATTTCACTAATTTCAAAAAACATTAGTATTTTGTTCTTCTTCTTTTTTTTTTTTTTTTTTGTGTCGTACAATAATCGACTCCAGCTAATCTCAGCTCTGTGATTGTTTTGCTTCCAGCAAGCCAACCTCTGAGTGCAGTCATGTCTACAGCAAAAGAAAAGAAATATGCAAAACGGATGCGAAATCAGCCTTCAAGTGTAAGCCTGGATCCGAATGATGGACCTACTCCACGTGGAGGACGTGGCTCCCATCAGCCGTACAGAGGTAATTCTTCTCGTGACCTAGATTGTCCTGGTTTTTCATGGATCTTGCTAGCAGTAGACAATGGTGTAAAATAATACAAATAACTAATATAGATGTCTCCAGTCCCTCATTGCTCAAGATCTGACACCCCACAAAAAACCCTACAAAGGCTACACATGTGCCCGCCGTACTAAAGCACAGCAGGTACACGTCGGTGCCAGGAAGAGCAGCATCGCTCACCCTCGCCACTCTCAATAGAGGAACATGGCGTGCCCATTGCCGGCCTATGGGGACATGCATATATATATATACCGATGTATATACGTCCTCAAACGGCCGTGTAAATGAGGCCTACGTTTTTTGTTTGGGGGTTTTTTTTGTCAACCATCTCACTATTTCACACTCAATATTTGTAATTCACTTTTTTAGGCAGTAACCCTGGCTCCTCTAACCAACAGCAGAGGGGAGGTAAAGGAGAGGAAGGATCAAGTGAGTCACAGCCAATTCCAAAATATGTAACAGGTAAGTGAATGATGGTACGCTGGAGTGTAGAAGATCTTATGGCTTTGTATCTCCTAATAATAATTTGTCCTGTATTCATAAGATTTGTTGTTTCTTCACCAGCCACGGTGTTTGCAGGGGCCCGGGCTGCAGAAATCAAGGCCATGCTGAAGGCCGTCTCCCAGAAATCCTCCAACACTTTGGTGTTTCAGTCATTGCCGAGGCACATGCGAAGAAGAGCCATGGGGCACACCATCAAGCGTCTGCCTAGGAGGTTGCGTGAAATGGCTAAAAAAGAGGTATGTTTAATACATTTTTCTCCTTAAGGGTAAGTGTTTGAATGGAGGGAGTCTTTAGACCTCAAGCAATCATGAATATGCTGAGAGATGTTTCCAGTTTTAATGCAGGTGCCGTAACAGTATTGCACCTCTGCTCTATTTAAAGCGAACTTGTCACCAGTAATGTCATTTGTTACTGATTACAGGTTCCAATAGCCTATGCTATTCTGATTTTAAAATTGCCTTAGTCAGCATTCTGAATCATTTCAGTGTTTTATAAAACTTTATTTCACAAAACATGGTGAGTCCCAAGGGGTGGGGGGTACAGCTGCAGCCTCTGTACCTGTGTCCTTCGTCTCCTCTCTTCCACACTCTTCCAGCTCCCTCTCCCACTTCCTTTTTCCTCCCACGTGCATTAAGCAGGCAGAGGAGCGAGAGGATGGTGTGGAGGAGAGGCAGAATGCATAAGGAAACTGAGACGCAGGCTGCTGCAGCTGTCCAGACTCCATTTGTGTTGCTTATGCACAGGGTTCCTTTTTTGCCCTGCATACTTGCATCTTCTTATGACTACCTACTTTTCCTGGATCACAAGACCCTCCATTTACATGTTTGTCCGGTCTGAAGAAGATTCTTTGAAAACTTGTTAAGGCTAGATCTATCAAGGGAGAGGTGAGGGTGGGCACAGTGTTGCTCCAGAGGTCAGAACTATGCCATGGTGCTCATTCTAATAAAGAATATAATTTTTACTCAGCTGAAAAATGTAAAACACAAGTTTGTCTGAGCTGTCACAATGTGTCAGTAGCTCTATGAGCTCAGATGTGGTGGTTGACTACTTAAAGGGCATCTACCACCAGGATGAAGGACTGTATGCAAATGAGCCTGACGGGCTCCAGGCTCCATAGGTGTTAATGGAGCCTGGAGCCCCTCCGGCTCATTTACATAAGTCTTTCATCCTGGTGGTAGATGTCCTTTAAAGTAGCTCTTGGCCACCTGCTCTCGGACATCTCGGCACTCATATTTGATTTTACAATAATTTTTAATTTTTTTACTTTTGCTTCATTTTATACCTGTATATATTTAGATGGAGAAAACAGTGCACCAGAAGAAGGAACAATCAAAAAGCAAATGCCGTAAGGCACGGAGACGCCACGGGAACCTTCAGCTAGAGTTTAACAGAAGACAGAAAAAAACCATCTGGCTGGAGACGCACATATGGCACACCAAGCGCTACCACATGCTGAAGAAGTGGGGGTACAACTTGGCTGACCGGCCTACAATGAAGAGTTATAGAGCGTGTTACCGTGCCATGTCCAATCACTGTCTACTCCAGGTAATCTGGGGTGGACCCGGCTGCTCTTTTGGTTACTTGTGACCCCTAGTGTTTCCTCCATATTACCACTAGTTTAATATCGCTGATTCATAGTATGAATTAGTGGCCACAATTTCTTCCCACCTAATTTTGATCAAAAGGGAAATGGAATCTAAAGAACTGATCTCTGTATTGTGTACAACCTATTGAATGTTATGTGACTGTGTGCTTCTAGGATCTGTCTTACTACTGCTGTGTGGAGCTATTGGGCAAAGAGGAAGATCTCTTGAAGGCTCTGGCAAGACTTTGCAATGTGGATACAGGTATTCATTTAACCTTAAAGGAAACCTACCACTTGAAGTGGCAGGTTTCAGATGGAAATACCGAGCACCAGCTCAGGGTGAGCTGGTGCCGGAGTTTATTTATGTTAGTGTTTTAAACCGCTGTATTGCGGTTTAAAACACTTTTTAAACTTTATAGCCGGCGCAGGGAGGTACGCGCTCGGCGCTTACCATGCGCGCGGCTCTCCTTCACTTCCTATGTAGCCACGCGCACGGTCGCGCGCATGGTAAGCGCCGAGCGCGTACCTCTCTGCGCCGGCTATAAAGTTTAAAAAGTGTTTTAAACTGCAATACAGCGGTTTAAAACACTAACAAAAATAAGCTCCGGCACCAGCTCACCCTGAGCTGGTGCTCGGTGTTTCCATCTGAAACCTGCCACTTCAAGTGGTAGGTTTCCTTTAAATCAGTCCAGTTCTGCAATTTTGTTATTATACGTTGAAAGTTCTAAAATTTTCCAATATACTTTCTGTATCAATTCCTCACAGTTTTCTAGATCTCTGCTTGCTGTCCTTCTATAGGAAGCTTCTTTGTTTGTGGATAGAAATCCGTCCCAGGTGATGCTCGGCTCGTTGTATCACACAGCTATGATTTACTGTAACGAGCCGTGCACCCGTGTGACATCACATGACCAGGTACCGATTTCTATCCACAGGAAGTACACAATAAAGCTTCCTATAGAAGGACAGCAATAGATCTAGAAAATCTAGAGGGATTGATACAGAAAGTACGTTGAGAAATTGTTGCTTTTTTTCATTTTAAAAACTATCAATTATTTGGTGATTCTGGACAACCCCTTTTAATCCATCCATTTGTCTTCTGATTATCTAAACACTTTTGGGTGTATGTCTATGTATGTATGGCTTGGTTATTCAATATGTAACAATATGCTCAGGAGCTTGGCTTTATTAATATAGTAGGATGAAATCATATGGCTTTCTTATTATTGCTGTTCAGTTTCATATATCTGTCCAAAAATTCCGCCAAATAATCTCAACACATTTATAACCTGATATTTTGCATGTACTTATTGTTGTTGTATTCAGGTCCGACCTTTATGGCAGCACCGTGTATATCCGGGAAGCGTCAGGGTTCCCTGGTCCTCTACAGAGCTGATAAATACCCAGGGGAGGCTCTAGGACATGTCACCTTTATCTGGAAGCCCAGGAGTGTTTTGGAAACGGCAGATGATAAAAGGCAGCTCTGGATGTGGATGCACCCTGCTCTCAAAGAGGTAAAATAATTCAGACCTATGATGGACTATAGCTATATACACAATAGGCAATATGGATAAATTTTAACTTCAGGGCTCAGCGCACACTCTAATTTTATGAGATATTGAAGGGACACTGTAGCAAGATTTTACAGACTAGCTGCCCCCTCCGGTAGTGTATGAAATGACTTTTCTAGAATTGCCTCCAAAAAAAAAAATACTTGCTCGAAAGTCATGTGAAGGCAAGCAGAGAAGAGTCGTATTACCTCAGATGAGTCGGGTGTGTCGCTTCATACGCCCCTATCTTTTGATTTTATGTCCCCAAAACTTGTGCATTTGTTGTCTTGTTATAGATGAGAATATCACCTTTCTGTTGGCATCAGACTTGTGGTTCTGTGATGCAGAGAACCAGAGACGGATCTTTGTCTGTGCTCACTTTACCAGCTATTACTTTAAATTTCATTTTTAGCTGGTGACAGGTTCCAATGGCCTCCGCTACACTGATTTGTAAAAAGGGCCTTTGTCAGCATTTTGAATCATTTCAGTACTTTCTATGAGTTTATTTCGCATTACCTCGCTGCCTGCCGGCAGTGTGTGGTAAATCCAGGCAGACGGCTGCAGCCTGTGTCTCCTCTTGCATTTTTCCAGCCCACCACACCATCCTCCTCCCTCCTCTGCCTGCTCACTGCACATGACAGGAAGTGGGAAGGGAGATGGGTGAGTGTGGAGGAGCAGAGTCACAGGCTGCAACTGCCCCTCCCTGGGGCTCCCCAAATGCTGCTGGCAGGGAGCCAGGTTATGTGAAATAAACTTTTGTAAACTACTGAAATGATTCAAAATGCCGCCAAAGGCATAGGCTGATGGAACCTGTCACCAGCCAACAATGCCAACCTGACAGTGTCGGGTTCGCTTTAACTTCCTGTATCTCCAGTTCTGTAAATCACAGAACCACAAGCCTGATGTCCTAATGTCACCTAAAGTATAATGGCACTAAAGAACCAAAGATCTCTTCTCGCCTCTTTTGCACATGACTTTAAGTGTTTTTTTAATTGGTAAACCGGTGCAATTTCACATCAACCAGGAAATTAGAAATTTCATACCCAACCTAAGGGGGCTGGTAGTTTAATGGCATAAAATCTGGTGATGCGCTGATGATATCAAAATTTGTATAATCCCCAAACTTCTCAAATCGTCCACCACTTACCGAACTTTGGGATCACAGTTTTCCATACTCGGCAATTCTCTAGGGCCCGTGCATGTGACCCAGTAGCGTAGGAGGAAATTGAGTAACTTTGGTGAACATTTATGCTGCGTTGTCCTGCATGCTGTTTCTTCAAATCCTGGTTTTTACCCCATTAGGGTGTCTTAAAGGAGCTGAGACTTGTATGTGAATGTGAAGACAAACCTGACAACTTTGTATGCGTTCCGGAGCCAGCACCCACACCTCCAAAGGAAGAGCCGCCGGCAAGTGTGATTGTTACCGGAAGGAAAAGGAAATGGCGGAGTAAAGGAGAAAAAACTGTTCCTGTCAAGAAGATAATTGGAGATGGAACCAGGCCCATCCCTGACCCTTATTATTGGACCTCAACACAAACTGGCATTACCATTCGGTAAGTGCAGACGATTATCTGTTTTGGTAAATTTTGTACGTAGTCTCTCTCCATCCAGAGAGTCTTTGAAGTGAATTCTGCCTTATACATTGACTGATTCAGTCTCTCTAGACACGGATGGTTCTGGTGTGTGATTGAAGTAGCAGCTATAGCAATAAAGGGGTTCTCCAGGTATTTGATATATTAATGGATTGACTGTTATAGGTGATCAGTATCTGATTGCAGGTGCTCTGACAGGGTCATCTGATCATGGGTGCCCCCAATGTAGAGAAGTTCTGTGTAGTGACTGCTAGGCTACTGAAGATCCCCTTATATTCTCTTGAAATTATTCCGCTTTGTTAAAGACATGCAAAACTAATAGCACAAATTAATATAAAGAGTTTAAAGGGGTTGACCACACTCAAGTAGATCTCTTTCATTAGACATGTCTGTGCAAGTATATGTACCTGTGTCTTTGCCTCCTTTAGAGAGAGCTTCACCCTTTCCCTGTTCTCGGAATGCTGCTCTCTCTATATACACAGCTGCCTTCCTTTTCACTGCTCTAGGCAGTCTTTTATGGCGTCTCCCGCTGTATCATTCTCCTCATTATCCTTCCTTGGAGGGGGAGGCATAATTCTCCTGCTACGGCTCCTCCTATTCAGCTGAGCTCAGACGTGTAAACGAAGGAGCATGGAGTGTCTGCACACAGTACAAAAGTAAGCAGGTTAGCAGCAGGCACAAGGCAGAAACGGCACATCAGCAATTTATGTAAAGGAGCCAAAGAGAGCCAATGAGCAGGAACTGAGATCGGAAGAGAGACTGAGGCATAGTCAGAGGCTGTTGGAACTTTTGAAATAAAAACTTCTGTCTCATTCTAAAATATGTTTTTTAAATGGTGTACAAAAGATTGCAATCTTAAAATTCCCACATGACATTGGCCTATATGTTTAGCGTTTTCGATTTGCTATTTTTAAAGGGCTTGTACCAACTATTTTGGTTATCCCCTGTCCACAAGATGGGGATAAAAAGCTGATCAGTAAAGGTCCTATGTCCCCTAGCAATCCAAAGAACTTAGATCCTGTAATTACTAATGGGTGGAGCGACGGGTCCAGCATGTGTCCTACTGTACAATTGTGTGATCGTTTTGGACAATCATTTCTCACACTCCTATACTACTGAATAGGACACATGATGTTCCTGCAGCTCCCCCCATTAGTTAGAATGGGATATCCTTTCTCAAAATTGCAGGGTATCCCAGTGTCTTGATTGTAGAGTTCCCAGAAGTTGGACCATCATCGATCAGCTTAGGGCAGTGATGGCGAACCTTTAAGAGACCGAGTGCCCAAACTAAAACGCAAAATGTACCTACTTAACACAAAGTGCCAATAAGGCAATTCACACTCAGGGCCAGTACCTGATCAGTAGTAACTCCTCTCTAGTGCTTCTAAATTGAATTGCGTTTTAAAATGCAAACTGCCCAATAATGCCAACATAGATAACTAGAAAATCTGCAGCAGTCCTAGGTTAGTAATTAATAAAAAAAATAGATCACTACATACATAGGAAGCCACTGGGTTTAACAGTGCAGTGTTAAGTTTACACAGGACTGCTGGGATACCAGATCGCATATATTACACAGGACTGCTGGGATACCAGATCGCATATATTACACAGGACTTCTGGGATACCAGATCGCATATATTACACAGGACTTCTGGGATACCAGATCGCATATATTACACAGGACTGCTGGGATACCAGATCGCATATATTACACAGGACTGCTGGGATACCAGATCGCATATATTACACAGGACTGCTGGGATACCAGATCGCATATATTACACAGGACTGCTGGGATACCAGATCGCATATATTACACAGGACTGCTGGGATACCAGATCGCATATATTACACAGGACTGCTGGGATACCAGATCGCATATATTACACAGGACTGCTGGGATACCAGATCGCATATATTACACAGGACTGCTGGGATACCAGATCGCAAATATTACTCAGGACTGCTGCAGTCTGCCAACTTTCTTTTCTTGCATAGGACTGCTACCATATAAATCACTGTTTTACATGAAGGAAGAGGCAGCAGTCCTATGTAATGAATGAAAACTGTCTAGCTACAGAAGTCCTATGTAACTTATGGAGCAATAAAATGCAGCAGTCTGTTACTCAAATTGGCTTTTGTACCACACAGGACTGCTGCAGCCTAATGTTCCATAGTTTACTTAGGACTGCTGTATTTCCCTCAATGTGACACAAAAAGTACAGGGTAAAACCTTTTACAGGGCTGCCTGAGGGAGGGTGAGGCAGCAGTCCTATGCATGTAACTTACATAGGACTGCTGCTTTTCCCTCCATGTAAAGGAGACAGTCCTGTGTAAGTACAATAGTGCTGTTCCATACACAGGAGTGTCTGATAGGGATTGGGATCCTGCAGTCCTATGTACAGTGAGTGAATAACCATCAGGGCTGTTTGTGGGGTCGGGTGACAAAGGAGGATAAATGCAAGTGGAATGAGCATAACTGAGAGCTCACCCAGCAGCTATCACCCAGCAGCCTTCTCACAGCCTGGACTCCTGTGCTGCATCTGTAGCTTATCCTCAGTTCTTCCTGATGACAGGCGGGAGGAGAGCATGGGCTGAGGCAGGAGACGCTGTGTGAGTGTCCAGCGTCTGTGACTCCGCCCACATGCGACCTCTGACCTCTGTGGTCAGCTCCGTGCTGCTGCATGCTGAAGCATGTGTAAGCTGTGATCAGACAGCAGCGCTGGCACACAGGAAACTCCACAGAGACCTGACACCTTCACAGCATGAAGATCGGCTGAGCAGGGTCAGTTCCAGTGAGCCTCCGGCAGTGGTTCAGGCATAGGTGCGCGTGCCCACAGAGAGGGCTCTGCGTGCCCTCTCTGGCACGCGTGCCATAGGTTCGCCACCACTGGCTTAGGGGATAACTTTAATAGTGTAACCCCTGTATGCCTACTGTAAGTGCATTGTACAATGGAGAGGTAAAACCTAAAGAATTAACTTTTCTGTGATGTTTCAGAGATCTGACCATGGAGATTGTGCGGTACAGACTTGTTGGTCCCATGTCTAACTGTGTACTTAGCGATGCGCTGCATGTGGCTCCTCTCCATAAGGTAAGGACTTGTAGGTCAGAGAAGGGGCGTCCTGGTACCGTATAGATGGAGAACATATATACTCCATTCAGATGTGACCCACAGTATCCTAGTGCAACAAGGCAGCCAAGCTAACCACTGACTAGTATGGAACTCAGTCTCCTTGTAAATTAGTCCATTGTAATTGACTTCATGCAATAGTTTTTGCCTTCTTAATTAACCCCTTTCACGACCGATCCATGTAAATATACGGCAGCTCTCAGTGTGTAGTGTATTTGTAGAGCTGCCATATATTTATGGTCTTCTTTTTTTCTCCTGCTTGTGGGAATCCTGCTCTATGACTGTAACTAACAACCTCTGGTCCAAACGTTTGGAAAGAATTAGTAAAGTCGTTTGTGATACACTCCTGTATTGCCGGAACATCGGGATAGCATGCACTCGGCAGCACAGAAGTGTAATCTACAATGCTGGCCAGTAACCTCCGCACCTCAAATCTTTAGGTCAAGATGAGGACACTGTCAAGGTACATTACAAAAAGTGACTAAAATTGAACAAAATGAAATGGCTGTTAAAGCACAAATAAATAGCTCTTTGGATGTAGAGCATCTTTTACTATTACCCCCATTACCTATATCCAGCAGTTTATTTGCTATCATCTTCAGTTTAGCCTGGTTCTTACCATAGGCTCACGCTTGGCATTTTTGGTCTCTTATCAACCGTACATTTGTAAACAAGATGCAGAGTATAAGAGGGGAGGGGCTGCCGCTCACAGAGGAGGAAGGAGGTCATCTGACAGTGTTCTCTTTGTGTATGTAGCAGAGCTCACTGTGTTCAGTGTTCAGGAGCAGCTGTCTTCTGCACAGAATAGTGAGGTACAAGATCTCCCCTGTTCCCTAACAGCTTTTCCATCACATGGGACTGGACTTGTCTCTTCCATCCAGTTTGCATTACCTTGCAATTTTAGAGCCTAAAATACAGGCACTTATTGTACCTTAGAAACATTAATAATATGGGGAGTAATATTCCTCCTACACAGGAAACTGAAGACCCGGGGCCACACAGCTGGTGGGCAGATTATTGTAGGGATCCGGATAATGTTCTCCGCCATGGAAATCAGGAATCCTTGTTTAAATTGCTTAAAGGTAAGTGCTTCCTGTATAACATGTAGATATTACACTAAGATTTGTCTACTCTATCTCTCATACTATTCTGTATTTCCAGGCCTAGATACTCCAGCAATGATCCCGTCTGGAACTGTTTTGGGCCTCACTGTTGGAGATCCAAGACTAAACCTCCCCAATAAGAGGACAAAATCTTATCCAAATCCAGAAAGCTACGAAGGTGAATCCCAAAACTCTCTGCAGTCATATCTGAAATCTTCTACGTTGCCCTATTTATTTCTCTACTGGCCTTGTGCTCGGCGGGAGCCTCTGTCTTTCCATACAGATGATCCAGGTTCAAATCCTGGCAAGGCCAACGAGAATGTGCTCCTCCAGACTTGGTGATTTTGTTGCTGATTTGTATGTGTTGTATCTGTGGCTCCTGTTGATGGGATTTATCCTGTGGTAAATGATGGAGTCTGGAGCCTGTTGGATAGATTGTGTCCTCTGTTTTCTGATCCTGTAGATAGAGACAAAGTCAAGTCCATCACACAGACCGGAGTTCCTATGGAGTGCACGCAGAGCCTGATCTGGTCTTCTCAAGTTCGGTCTCATGTGACTGATAAGAAAGTGTCAGAGCAGGTAAAGGATGATGTGTAGTGTATCCTGGGGTCTTGTCTGACTGCTGAGTCTCATCATTGATATGATCTCATGGTCTGAAACATTCGGGTGCTTTCACATGACACAGGCTTTGCTGTACGTTTAAAGGAGCAGTTACCTGTGTAGTGTGCAGGGGGCGCCAGATTCAGAAATTGTGTTGCACGTTCTGCATGAATCTTCCCCCCCCCCCGCGCTGCTCCGACAGTGCACCAACTTTTTTTTTTTTTTTTTTTTTTGTGCACTTTCAATATGCAGGCAACACAATTCTGCCTGACTCTAAAATTGGTGTAGAAGCCCTGAAATAATTGCAATACCTGGAAGTATCTCCTTTACACCTGCTCCATGCCAAGGTGGCTCCAAGGGGCATGAAAGAGGGCGCGGCTGGTGGTAGAGTGGACAGCTTTCAGTTGTTTGAAGCCCTCAATACAGTATAAAGAAGTCGGAGAAAATCGAACGATCATTGTAACTTCCCTCATGGTCACCAGAACAGCCCATGGCTCCACTGCTATTCCAGCTTTGTTCTCACCTCCTCCCCTGTGGTCACGGCTGGCAAAGGATACGATGCTTTACAATGGCTCTGATCGTGAGCTTCCTCCAACTCGGGAGGAGGCCTTGAGTCCTGTCTGGGACACTCTGTGCTGGGGCTAGGGGCTGGGTGCCCACAGACCGGGCTCTGAGTGGCCCCTTGCCATAAAGACACCACTGCCCTTTATGATCCTCCTGAGGGAAAAATATGAAGCAGATTCCCCATCAATACAGCTAGTATCCAACTACCAGCTCTGGGACAACCAGATCTGAGCGTACAAAGGGCAAAACTGCTAAAATAGTGTATGCAGGGTACAAGTCCTAATGTGGCCAGAAATGGTGAAAAGTCTCATGTACACACAATGTAATCTTCTTTTACAGGAAATCAATAAGCTAAAAAGTGAGCTGCTTGTTCCAGGGTCAAAGCTGGAGCTTGGCAATAAAGAATCTAAGATCCCGATCCTGCTAATCCAGCAACCTGGTAAAATCACTGGGAATGGTCGGATAGGCTGGGGAAGCGGATGGGATATCTGCCTGCCAAAAGGATGGGGAATGGCTTTCTGGATTCCTCTTGTAAGTCTATTAAGTTTGTGTACTGAACATATAGACATGTATGTAGTAATTAGACATTTTATTATGTATTTTATGATAATGTAATATGGATTGTATAATTGTATTTCTCAGATTTATAGAGGTGTCCGTGTTGGGGGTCTGCAGCAAGGGCTACAACACTACCAGTATATGGGGGCTCCATATGTTCCTGGGGACTTCCCTGACACCCCAGCAGGAGTCCAGTCTGCTCTGGAGGCCAAGGCAAATTTGCTTGAAAAATACACCAGGTACGGCTTCAAATGGTGAAGTTTTTATTATTTTAGCAAAAAAATGCCAATATTCAGCTATACAGTCTCCTTTCCCCTTCCCACCTCTGTGAGACTGAAGAGAATTCCTGAGTATGGGGTGAGGAGCAGGAGAGAGAGACAGTAGGTTTGTGTGGCTCTGCTCTGCTACATCATTAACCACTCCCTCAGGAAGGAATTGGTGAGAATGACACTGGATGTGGGAAATTAACCTTCCTCCTCACCTCTCCCTCTGGAATTCTCTTTTGCCAGGTTAGCTGTGTCAGTGCGGAGGGAGGGGTAGCTTGGCTGTATACTACAGCCCCCACCTTTATGACTGGAATGGAGGACATAATGAAGTCTTTTTTTGGAGAATGGTGGCTCTAATCCCACAGATTGAGGCAGTGGTATGTGTGTATAAGGACATCTGTAAAGGTACTGTGTGTGTGTGGGGGGGGTGCTTGGTGACCGGTTACAGGACCCACACTGAGTTTTGTGGCTCATACAAGGGCAGTGGATACAATGGCCCTAAAGAAATACACAGAACCTTGTAGGGAGCCTCGGGTACTATGGCAACGTTTATTGGACCCAACGGAAACCTCTGAACTATTATTAGAGAATATTAAATTGTGACTATTTTTTTTTTTTTCCTCCATTTACATTTAGACGACCACCTGCAAAGCGAACAAACTTCATCAAGCACGGAGTGTTATCTCCTTTTCATTGCCCCTGGGATCAGCTGACAAGGGAATGGGAAATGCTGGAGGCTATTGGGAAGGAGCCTCCTAAAGATGAGCCGCAGAGAGAGAAAACTGGTGAGAATCCACCTGATGAAGAAATGAAAAAGGAGCCGTCTTCTGCTGCGGAGAAGACCCTAGAAGAGGAAAACGCTGCTGGTGAAAGAGACTTCTCTGTGCTGAGGTTAGTGAAATATTCAGCTGCATCCAGCTACATAATGGTTGATCTGTGTCTATGGACATCACTAATGACACTAATGGACATCCTCCATTCAACAGACCTGCCCAAGGCCTTATTCACATGCCAATGTGGTCGCTCAGACCCTATCCCGGGTATAGCACATGGCTGGGTGGAGAAGGGTGGGGGAAGTGCGCGCCTTCACCCCTCCCCTCTCCATTGACAGCTGAGTATGTGAATAAGGCCTAACCCAGACATGTTGCTGGATGGGCAGCAGAGCAGCCAATCGGGCAGGTTTACAACCCCCTAGCAAATAGGAATATCTGTGCTTGGACAGTTGTGACCACCATCCATGCCTGATTGGCTGCTCTGCAGCCCAGGAAGCACGTGTCTGGGATAAGCGGATCGGCCGAACAGAAGATGCCAAACCCAAATTTTGGGTCCTCTCATCTCTAGACATTGCTTTAATCCATACAATACTTTTTTAATGGATCAGTGCGCAAGTCCATTACTATGGATCACACATCTATTCCATTCCACTATAGCATGCTCTAGTCTAAACAGTTTTAGTATTTACAAATTTCATTTCTACTAGGAGTAAGAAGATCCTGAAGATACTTTCTGCTGCTGTTTCTCCAGTCCCTCAAAGAAGTAGAAAACCAAGTCAGCCCCATCCTGAAGAGTTGTCTCATATCCTTGGCTCGGTTCTGAGAGATTTCCCAAGGTCATTGGCTTGGGTCCGACTGTCCATGATGACAAAGGGGAGCCCTGAGCTCCACTCCATGATCTGTATACCCTCCGAAGAAGACTATCTTCAGCTGCAAAAAGACAAGTCATTCCAGGGTCCTGTGGAGACCAAACATGGGGATCATTTCAAGAATAAAGTATTGAAACAGAAGAAGGAGAGAAAGAAAGAAAAAAAGAATAGGAAGACCAAGCCGAATGGAGATAAAAATGATAAAGTAGAAGAAGCCTCTGGTAGTGATGACCTGACACTGGGGGTCTGGCCTAGTCCTCTGCCTGAGGTCACTAGTCATTGCAGCAGAAAGCTTCTAGGATATGTAACCCATGGAGACTTCTCCTTGGCTGTGGGTTTCGGTGAGGCTTTAGGCTTTGTTAGTGTTACAGGACTAGCACACATGTTACTTGGTCAGCCTCCGGACAAGACTGGACTAGTACTTATCAGGAACCCAACATCCTTCCAGTACCGATTTGCCAAATTGACAATTGAGGTATAACTGTCCACTTAAGGGGTATCTTCCAGTCGCCCAATAAGTGAAACCGGCATTGTGATGGCTAGTTTAATAAACTTTTCAGATCTACACTTTCTGTTTCTCAGCAATCTATCAATATAGAGAAAATTCATTAAAGGGGTATTCCCACGAAGTTGAGATTCTTACATCTAATCAGGATAACAAAATAACACATTCTTGACGTTTATTAATATAAATACAGCATTTCACAGATATAAGTCCAACCTGTCTCTATCAGTCCTGGTGTATACATTTTCAAAACCCCCAGGATCCGACCTGAAATTTTCTGACTTTGGGTCGGGCAGGATAGATTCTTCTCATGAATATCTTCTGCAGTCAGCCCCTGCCCAATCCATTAGAAGACAAGCTCTCACACAGACACTGTGATCTTTATAGCAGGGGAAAGGGATACAGCAGAGCTGACAGTGTTTGTTCTAGCACAGGTATAGCAGAGATGAAGTGTGTCATTGTGTATTATATCCATCTCGTGGAGCTCATCACCACTGATCTATCTCATCTCTGTGTAAGATACTAGTAGAATGTTCAGAAGGTAAATAAAAGTGTAGATAAACCCTGTACCCTGATAATCTAAGCACATTGTCAGCACAGAGAATCCCCGCTTAAAGAGTCCCCGCCCACACTCTGGAACCTTACGCTGACCATCTGTGATGGGAGTTAAAACGGCAATAAAACTGAGTAAAATTGTAAAGTAAGGGGTTAAAATGATCTTCATTGTGTAAATGTCACTAGGGGATTATGATTTGAGCACTTTCATTGGAAAACCCTTTTAAGTTTCCTTTATGCAAATGAGCTTCTAAGTGCATGGAGGATGTGGCCATTTCCTTCTATTTTTTTTTTTCTTTTAAACTTCAGAGGAATTTTCCCATTTAATTGAATGTATCTGCCATATAAATGCAGTTCATCTTTTTGTTATTTTAAAAAATATACCTCCGTGACTATAATTTCCCACAAATGTATTCCCACAAGGATATTAGCCATCCTTGGATACAACCAACGCTGCACAAAGAAACAGTTTTTACTTGTGAAGTAACCAGGAGGTACTCCTCAATAGTGCATGCATGGCCACCTCTGCCAGAGAGCAGGGTGGTCCTATACAAGGACAGCAACCTTTTTTTCCAAGGGGTAACATGTATTTATGTAGCACATGCATTTAAAGGGGTTTTCCCACGAAGAAAAGTTAGGCCCTATCCACTGGATTGGGCCTAACTTGCTGATCAGTGGGGTCTCAGTGCTGAGACCTCCACAGATCGCCAAAACGAGGGGTCCGTTGGTTAATGGAGCAGATGGCCGCACATGACCGTTCTGCTCCATTAATCCCTATGGAGTTGACGGAATTTGCCGAGCGCTGCACTCAACGAACTCCATTAGCTCCATAGAGTTTAATGGAGCAGAAAGGTCATGTGCAACCGCCTGCTCCATTGGTCTGACTGAGCACAAGGCGTCTGACGGAGGTACACGGGAACCCATCGGACCCCACGTTTTCGTGATCTGTGTGGGTCTCGGCACGGAGACCCCAACTGATCAGCAAGTTGGGTCCTCTCCCGTGAATAGAGCTTCACTTTTCTTTGTGGGAAAACCCCTTTAATTAAATGTGTATGAGAATACAACTTAAGAAGGACAGGGTAACCCCAACAAACATGGCCACAGCCTTGGTGCACCTAGAAGCTCATTTGCATATAGTTAGAACATTTGATTTGGGAGCCAACTGACCTCCTTTAATATTATAACATGTTTACGGTGTGTTTGCTCACCACAGATGCAATAATAATCTGTCATTATAGTTCTTGACTCATCTCATGTGAAAGTGAGGTGAGAAGAGTCATATTTGCCTGACTTTGAAGAAAATATTTTATAGGTAAATGGGTGAGATTTCACATAAAAAAGGAGAATTCTAGGAAGTACATTTTATTCCCTACCTAAGGGGGCTGATACTTTAATAGGGAAAAACCTAAAAAATGACAGGTTCTCTTTAAACATGCAACAGAACTTTATGCTCACCCGTGCAAGATATTGCCATGTGCACGAGTCTGAACACAAAAGGTGTGAACTTTTATTTCAGATTTTTGAGTTTATAACAGGAATGAAATGTTAATTTGTCTATCATTATTATGTTGTGACGCAGACAGCAGTATGTTTCTGTTAGTAGCGGCCAGTCCATCAAGGTGTTTGTATGAGCGGAGCGCGGATCATTTCAGTTTTGCCATCTGTATATAAAACTTGTGTGTGTATATAACCTTATATTATCAGTGTCATTACTTTCTGCTCATAATGAAAATGTCTTGGTTAATAACTTCAGAAGAGAAGGGGTTTTGGTCGGGGGAACACTCCTTGCTTTAGAGGGGTTTTGCCACAAAACAAGTTAGACCCAACTTGCTGATCGGTGGCGGTTTGAGTGATGAGACTCCTCCTAGATCACAAGAACAGGGGTCTGATGTACCCCCGTCGGACCCCTCTTCACTCTCCGAGATGAGTGAAGCAGCTAGTCGTGCCAGTCTCCTTGGAGCTGACATACATTTCCAAATGCCGTTCTTAGACTGCCCCTTTCTTCTGACCATTGGGGGCCTGTCCTAACTTGTTTCATGGGAAAACCCCCTTTAATAAAGGTTGCAGTGCGGTGCGCTGTTTTTGCAGCCCAAACCATGTATCATTTTATAGAGCCCAATTTTTTGAAACTTCCAGGCAGGAGAAGGTACTGCTCACCCCATGGCTGTCTCTCTCCTCCTGAATCACTGCCTCATTCCTCCCCATCCAAGTCTAGGCCCAGTATTGTCAAGGGATGGGTTAAAAATGGGACAGAAAGCAAGTGTCAGGGTGCGTTCACCTGTTACGTTTTGATTGTTTTTGAAACGCATTACAACGGCTGCAGGAGAGATGATTTGCCTAATTACGTTAATATTTACGTTTGTTAACGCAGTGTTACCACATGCGTTAACAAAATGCATGCGTTAATGCGTTGTTAATGCGTGCGTTAATATCACGTTTACGATGCGTGTTGTAAACGGAAATGTTAACAGTAATGTAATTAGGCATTAGGCTGTAATGCCTTTCAATCGCAATGAAAACACAGGCCAAAACGCAATGTGTGAACGCGCCCTCAGCCCCTTGCATACAGACATCAAGTATAGCACCGCTCTTGTCAACATTCCCTCCAGCCTGGGTGTAACTGCACAGATCACATGACTGCAGCCAATGATTCCAGTGTAACCTGTAATTATCTGGGAGTAGCGACCATCCCCCGTCCTGTCCTGTCAGATAATGTCATAGTAGGTGACCCTGTGATGCTACATATCCATGGACTGTGGTAAAGAAACTTTCAAGCAGAAAATTGAATTTAAATGAATAAGTTGCTTGATAATGTTTTGGGCTCCGTTTCTTGTCGTTCTTCTCCACCGGATTTGGTTACAGCTGTGCATTGTCTTGGCATCCACTTACACTGTGCTGGATTTGTGGGTACTGATCGATACATGTAGGTGGTGGTCACAACAACTACACCTGCCTCTACGCCCTATAAGCATTGGTGGGGAGACCGGGTGCCCAAATACAACCAAAACCTACTTATTTATTGTAGCAATTTAAGCCATAACTTATTGTTAACTGCTTATGCACAGCTTCTAATTGTTTTTAGCATCCTGCTCATGTCTGTGTGGAATGTATAGTAAAGCATTGCTAGTGATTGTGTGAGAGACATCAAATACACAAGTAGTGTATAGTAGTAACAGCAGCTCAGGCTGTTACAACTGGTACAGCATGCACCAAAGTGCATAGTGGTATCTCATACACACACAGGCTGCAGGGGGTGCCAGCACCAGGAAGCACATAGAAGAGCCAGCACCAGGAGTGTCACATCATTATACAGGCTGTCAGTCATCTGTATAGAAGTATCTCATACACACACAGCCTGCAGAGGGCGCAAGCACCAGGAGTGTCACATCATTATACAGGCTGTCAGTCATCTGTATAGTAGTATCTAGAGATGAGCGAACATACTCGTCCGAGCTTGATGCTCGATCGAGCATTAGCGTACTCGTAACTGCTCGTTGCTCGGACGAGTATTTCGCCCGCTCGAGAAAATGGCAGCTCCCGCCGTTTTGCTTTTTGGCGGCCAGAAACAGAGCCAATCACAAGCCAGGAGACTCTGCACTCCACCCAGCATGATGTGGTACCCTTACACGTCGATAGCAGTGGTTGGCTGGCCAGATCAGGTGACCCTGGGATAGACTAGCCGCTGCCCGCGCTGCTCCGATCATTCTCTGTCTGGATGCCGCTAGGGAGAGAGCTGCTGCTGGTCAGGGAAAGTGTTAGGCTGTTCTATTAGAATAGTGTTAGGCAGGAGTGATTCTACAACAACCCAACAGCCCTTTTTAGGGCTACAATAACGTTATACTTTTTTTTTTTTATTTGCTTGTGGCTGGGCTTGCTGGCACTAGTAGTGCAGCTAGTACCATATTGTGAGGAATTTGCAGGGGGACTTGCTACCGTTGTGTTTAGCTCTTAGTGACACACATATCCACCTCAAACACCAAAGTGGGAAAATTTATTAGGGGTTTGATTTCAATTAGGCACAGTCTTCCAGTTTCTTTTTATTTTACGTTTATTTTGTTTAATAACTCAGTGTCATCTCATCTGGCATAGTAGTGTGCTTTCATACTTGGCTAGAAAATAGCCAAAGGAGAATCCAAACGGCTTACTTACGCCTACAGTAGCGTTATATATATTTGATTTCTGGTTGATCTGCTGGTGGCTGTAGTTGCTGCAGTGCATCTACTAGCAAATTGTGAGCAATTTGGAGTGAGACTTGCGACCACTGTGTTTTGCGCTTAGTGACGCACATATCCATCGCAAAGACCGAAGTGGGAAAATTTATTAGGGCCCGGGGTTGGATTTCAATTAGGCACAGTCTGCCATTTCCTTTTTTATTTTACGTTTATTTTTTTCATAACTCAGCGTCATCTCATCTGGCATAGTAGTGTGCTTTAATACTTGGCTAGAAAATAGCCATAGGAGAATCCAAACGGCTTACTTACGCCTACAGTAGCGTTATATATATTTGATTTCTGGTTGATCTGCTGGTGGCTGTAGTTGCTGCAGTGCATCTACTAGCAAATTGTGAGCAATTTGGAGTGAGACTTGCGACCACTGTGTTTTGCGCTTAGTGACGCACATATCCATCGCAAAGACCGAAGTGGGAAAATTTATTAGGGCCCGGGGTTGGATTTCAATTAGGCACAGTCTGCCATTTCCTTTTTTATTTTACGTTTATTTTTTTCATAACTCAGCGTCATCTCATCTGGCATAGTAGTGTGCTTTAATACTTGGCTAGAAAATAGCCATAGGAGAATCCAAACGGCTTACTTACGCCTACAGTAGCGTTATATATATTTGATTTCTGGTTGATCTGCTGGTGGCTGTAGTTGCTGCAGTGCATCTACTAGCAAATTGTGAGCAATTTGGAGTGAGACTTGCGACCACTGTGTTTTGCGCTTAGTGACGCACATATCCATCGCAAAGACCGAAGTGGGAAAATTTATTAGGGCCCGGGGTTGGATTTCAATTAGGCACAGTCTGCCATTTCCTTTTTTATTTTACGTTTATTTTTTTAATAACTCAGTGTCATCTCATCTGGCATAGTAGTGTGCTTTCATACTTGGCTAGAAAATAGCCATAGCAATAGGATAGCATCGTTTGGTTTTAAAAACTAAAAAACACACAAAAAAAAAAAAAAGTAAAAAAAAAAATTAAAGTTATAACTCTCATTTTCAAAATGTTTAACCCGAGGGCTAGGGGTAGAGGACGAGGGCGGGGACGTGGGCGTCCAACTACTGCAGGGGTCAGAGGCCGTGGTCCTGGGCGGGGTGAGACACCACCTGCTTATGAGGGAGCAGGGGAACGCCGCAGAGCTACACTCCCTAGGTTCATGTCTGAAGTTACTGGGACTCGTGGTAGAGCACTGTTGAGGCCAGAACAGTGCGAACAGGTGATGTCGTGGATTGCCGACAATGCTTCGAGCAATTTGTCCACCAGTCAGTCTTCCACGCAGTCCACCCATGTCACCGAAATCGGCACTCCTCCAGCTCCTGCACCTCAGCCTCCTCCCCCCCAGTCTGCCCCCTCCCAGCAAAATTTGCCATTTGAACCGGCATACTCTGAGGAACTGTTTTCTGGACCCTTCCCACAGTCACAAACCACTTGTCCGGTTGCTGATGAGCAATTTTCCGATGCCCAGGTTTTCCACCAGTCGCAGTCTGTGGTTGATGATGACCTTGTTGACGTACTGGAAGAAGTGTGTAAAGAGGTGTCCGACGATGAGGAGACACGGTTGGCAGACAGTGGGGAAGTTGTTGTCAGGGCAGGAAGTCCGAGGGGGGAGCAGACTGAGGGATCGGAGGATGATGAGGTGACAGACCCAAGCTGGGTTGAGAGGCCGGGTGAACACAGTGCTTCTGAGACGGAGGAGAGTCCTCGACCAGAACAGGTTGGAAGAGGCAGTGGTGGGGCCAGACGGAGAGGCAGGGCCAGAGCTGGTGCATCAGCGCCAAATGTGTCAACTAGTGAAGCTCCCGTGGCGAGGGCTCCTGCGGCGAGGGCTAGATTTTCAGAAGTCTGGAGGTTCTTTAAGGAAACACCGGATGACCGACGGACTGTGGTGTGCCACATTTGCCAAACCAGGATCAGCAGGGGTTCCACCACTAATAGCTTAACTACCACCAGTATGCGCAGGCATATGAATGCTAAACACCCCACTCAGTGGCAACAAGCGCGTTCACCTCCGGCCGTGCACACCACTGCTCCTTCCCCTGTGTCAGCTGATAGTCAGCCCCCTGCCCAGGACCCTGCCACAAAAACCCCATCGTCGCCTCCACGATCCTCCACAGCATCCACCAGCGTTCAGCTCTCCATACCCCAGACGCTGGAGCGGAAACGCAAATATAGTGCAACCCACCCGCACGCCCAAGCCCTTAATGTGCACATCTCCAGATTGCTAAGCCTGGAGATGCTGCCCTATAGGCTAGTAGAGACCGAGGCCTTTCGCAGCCTCATGGCGGCGGCGGCCCCTCGGTATTCGGTCCCCAGCCGCCACTACTTTTCCTGATGTGCCGTCCCAGCCCTGCACCAGCACGTGTCAGACAACATCATCCGTGCCCTGACCAACGCCGTTTCTGACAAGGTCCACCTGACCACGGACACGTGGACGAGTGCTGCCGGGCAGGGCCACTATATATCGCTGACGGCACATTGGGTTAACTTGGTGGAGGCTGGGACCGAGTCTGACCCTGCGGCTGGTCATATACTGCCGACGCCGAGGATTGCGGGGCCTACCTCGGTCCAGGTGTTTCAGGCCTACTATGCCTCCTCCTCCTCCCACCCCTCCTCCACCTCCTCCTCCGAACGACCATCCGTGGGCATGGCGCCATCAGTCGGTAGCTCTAGGCACAGCAGCAGTGCCGTCGCTAAGCGACAGCAGGCGGTGCTCAAACTGCTGAGCCTAGGCGATAAAAGGCACACCGCCCAAGAACTATTACAGGGCATCACGGCGCAGACTGATCTGTGGCTGGCACCGCTGAACCTGAAGCCAGGCATGGTTGTGTGTGACAACGGCCGTAACCTGGTGGCGGCTCTGCAACTCGGCAGACTGACACATGTGCCATGCCTGGCCCATGTGTTAAATCTGATAGTTCAGCGTTTCCTCAAGACATACCCCAATCTGTCTGATTTGCTCACGAAGGTGCGCCGCATCTGTGCGCATTTCAGGAAGTCCAGCACAGATGCTGCCACTCTCAGGGCAGCGCAGCGCCACCTCCAACTGCCCGCTCACCGACTGTTGCGCGACGTGCCCACGAGGTGGAATTCAACACTGACCATGTTATCCAGAGTTTACCAGCAGCTTCCTCAAGTCTACAATGAGGAGTGGACGTGGATGTCTGATATCTGTCAGGTGCTGAGTAACTTTGAGGAGTCAACACAGATGGTCAGTGGTGATGCCGCCATCATCAGCCTCACCATCCCGCTGCTTGGCCTGTTGAAAAACTCTCTGATCAGCATGAAGTCGGAAGCTTTGCGCTCCTCACAAGAGACGGGGGAAGAAGATTCCCTTGTTGATAGCCAAAGCACCCTTAGGTCTGTTTCTCAGCGCATATCGGAGGAGGTGGAGGTGGAGGAGGATGAGGAGGAAGAGGAGGAGAATGTTGGCGAGACACAAGAGGGGACCATTGTTGAGTCCTTCACTGTTGAGCGTGTATGGGCAGAAGAAGAGGAGTTGGAGGAGGAGGAAATGGACAGTCAGGCCAGTGAGGGGAGTGAATTCTTACGCGTTGGTACTCTGGCGCATATGGCAGATTTCATGCTAGGCTGCCTATCCCGTGACCCTCGCGTTCAAAGAATTTATTCCAGCACCGATTACTGGGTGTTCACTCTCCTGGACCCACGGTACAAGCAAAATCTTTCCACTCTCATCCCTGGAGAGGAAAGGAGTGTGAGAATGCATGAATACCAGCAGGCCCTGGTGCACAAGCTGAAACAGTATTTCCCTTCTGACAGCGCTAGCGGCAGAGTGCGTAGTTCTGCGGGACAAGTAGCGAGGGAGAGTAGGCGAGCAGGCAGCTTGTCCAGCACTGGCAAGGGTACGCTTTACAAGGCTTTTGCCAGCTTTATGTCACCCCAGCAAGACACTGTCACCTGTCCCCAGTCTCGGCAGAGTAGGGCTGATCTTTACAGAAAGATGGTGAGGGAGTACGTAGCTGACCATACCATCGTCCTAAATGATCACACAGCTCCCTACAACTACTGGGTTTCAAAGCTGGACATGTGGCACGAACTGGCGCTGTACGCCTTGGAGGTTCTTGCCTGCCCTGCCGCTAGCGTCTTGTCCGAGCGGGTTTTCAGTGCAGCTGGTGGCATCATCACCGATAAGCGTACACGCCTGTCGACTGACAGCGCTGACAGGCTGACGCTTATCAAGATGAATAAAGCCTGGATTTCTCCTAATTTCCAATCTCCACCAGGTGAAGGAAGCTCAACCTAAATAATTTATCCACTCCTCCTCCTCCTCATTTTCCTCCTTCTCCTCCTCTTTGTACAGTAAAGCAGAGGAAACTGGCTATTTTTTGACAGGGCCCACTGGCTCTAGCTATAGTACTTTATGCATTTAATTTTTCTGGAGGGCCACCGACCCGGTCCTCTGTTTTAAACAATTTTTGGGAGTGCCACATACAGGCACTCAATCTATTCAATTTTTCTGGAGGGCCACCTACCTGCTCCTCTGGTTTGAAAACTTTTTTGGACTGCCACATACAGGCACTCAATCTATTCCATTTTTCTGGAGGGCCACCTACCTGCTCCTCTGGTTTGAAAACTTTTTTGGACTGCCACATACAGGCACTCAATCTATTCCATTTTTCTGGAGGGCCACCTACCTGCTCCTCTGGTTTGAAAACTTTTGTGGACTGCCACATACAGGCACTCAATCTATTCCATTTTTATGGAGGGCCACCTACCTGCTCCTCTGGTTTTAAAACTTTTTTGGACTGCCACATACAGGCACTCAATCTATTCCATTTTTATGGAGGGCCACCTACCTGCTCCTCTGGTTTGAAAACTTTTTTGGACTGCCACATACAGGCACTCAATCTATTCCATTTTTATGGAGGGCCACCTACCTGCTCCTCTGGTTTGAAAACTTTTTTGGACTGCCACATACAGGCACTATCCAAATTGAATTGTCTCCATAGCAGCCTCCACACGTTGTCTCCATTGCTACCTCCAAAAGTCGTCCATATAGCTGCCTCCATACATCGTCCCTTTATCAAACGAGGTGTGTCAGGCCGAAATTTGGGTTGTTTTCATGGATTCCACATCAAAGTTGTTAACTTTGTCGCCACCCTGCTGTGTTATCCACAAAATACACTGGCAAACTTTTACCATTTACGGATATTATTTCAGCGCTTCTTGCGCATCTGTTTACATTCCCCTCACCCGCCATATCCTAAACTTATAAGAACGCTACTACACTTGATCTTATACAAAAGGTTCTTAGAAGTGCTGTTTGGGGAGTAGCCTAGAGACAGGGGCTTGGATTGGCGAAAGCTCGCCTGGCAGCGGAGCGCCAGCTCCATGCCAAGAACCAACTAACGTAGTTTTAACTGCAGCACCTTTAATCTACTACTAGTTCACTGCCTCCATACATGGCCGCCTTATCAAACGTGCTGTGTCAGGCAGAATTTTGGGTTGTTTTCATGGCTTCCACAACAAACTTGTTAACTTTGTCGCCACCCTGCTGTGTAATCCTCAAAATATACTTGCAAACTTTTACCATTTACGGATATTATTTCAGCGCTTCTTGCGCATCTGTTTACATTCCCCTCACCCGCCATATTCCAAACTTATAAGAACGCTACTACACTTAACTTGGTGCAGGCTGGGACCGAGTCTGACCCTGGGGCTGGTCATATACTGCCGACGCAGAGGATTGCGGGGCCTACCTCGGTCCAGGTGTTTCAGGCCTACTATGCCTCCTCCTCCTCCGAATTACCATCCGTGGGCATGGCGCCATCAGTCGGTAGCTCTAGGCACAGCAGCAGTGCCGTCGCTAAGCGACAGCAGGCGGTGCTCAAACTGCTGAGCCTAGGTAATAAAAGGCACACCGCCCAAGAGCTATTACAGGGCATTCCACATCAAACTTGTTAACTTTGTCGCCACCGTGCTGTGTAAGCCACAAAATATACTGGAAAACTTTTTTCATTTACGGATATTATTTCAGCGCTTTTTGCGCAGATGTTTACATTCCCCTCACCCGCCATATCCCAAACTTATAAGAACGCTACTACACTTGATCTTATACAAAAGGTTCTTAGAAGTGCTGTTTGGGGAGTAGCCTAGAGACAGGGGCTTGGATTGGCGAAAGCTCGCCTGGCAGCGGAGCGCCAGCTCCATGCCAAGATCCAACTAACATAGTTTTAACTGCAGCACCTTTAATCTACTACTAGTTCACTGCCTCCATACATGGTCCCCTTATCAAACGAGCTGTGTCAGGCAGAATTTTGGATTGTTTTCATGGCTTCCATGTTAACTTTGTCGCCACCCTGCTGTGTAATCCACAAAATATACTGGCAAACTTTTATCATGTACCGATATTATTTGAGCGCTTCTTGCTCACCTCCTTTGGTTCCTCTCTGCCACCCATTGGTTTAAAGCCTGAGTCCATTTAGGGTATGTCGCCATGCCACTCTCTAGCCTGCCGCTGCTGCCGCTGCCTCTGCATGCCGTCCCCTATAGTGTCAGGGTCAATTATTGCATGTTTTAGATGCTATCTAGCCTCATTCTGTCACTCTGTCATGGTCATGCTGTTGCCCATACTTTTGGCATAACGGTGCGATTAAGCAGCCTCAGAGGCATCCATGCATGCTGCCCCTGCTGTTTCCTGTCCATTTCCGTGGTGTTTCCATCCTTTTCTGAGGTTCCCAGGTGTTTGGCCAAGCTTCCCTGTGCAGAGCCTTGGTCCCCTTGAAAAATGCTCGAGTCTCCCATTGACTTCAATGGGGCTCGTTACTTGAAACGAGCACTTGAGCATCGGGAAAAGTTCGTCTCGAATAACGAGTACCCGAGCATTTTAGTGCTCGCTCATCTCTAGTAGTATCTCATACACACACAGCCTGCAGAGGGTGCCAGCACCAGGAGTGTCACAGCATTATACAGGCTGTCAGTCATCTGCATAGTAGTATCTCATACACACACAGCCTGCAGAGGGTGCCAGCACCAGGAGTGTCACACCATTATACAGGCTGTCGATCATCTGTATAGTAGTATCTCATACACACACAGCCTGCAGAGGACACCAGCACCAGGAGTGTCACATCATTATACAGGCTGTCAGTCATCTGTATAGTAGTATCTCATACACACACAGCCTGCAGAGGGTGCCAGCACCAGGAGTGTCACACCATTATACAGGCTGTCGATCATCTGTATAGTAGTATCTCATACACACACAGCCTGCAGAGGGCGCCAGCACCAGGAGTGTCACATCATTATACAGGCTGTCAGTCATCTGTATAGAAGTATCTCATACACACACAGCCTGCAGAGGGCGCCAGCACCAGGAGTGTCACATCATTATACAGGCTGTCAGTCATCTGTATAGTAGTATCTCATACACACACAGCCTGCAGAGGGTGCCAGCACCAGGAGTGTCACACCATTATACAGGCTGTCAGTCATCTGTATAGTAGTATCTCATACACACACAGCCTGCAGAGGGCGCCAGCACCAGGAGTGTCACATCATTATACAGGATGTCAGTCATCTGCATAGTAGTATCTCATACACACACAGCCTGCAGAGGGCGCCAGCACCAGGAGTGTCACATCATTATACAGGCTGTCAGTCATCTGTATAGTAGTATCTCATACACACACAGCCTGCAGAGGGTGCCAGCACCAGGAGTGTCACACCATTATACAGGCTGTCGATCATCTGTATAGTAGTATCTCATACACACACAGCCTGCAGAGGGCACCAGCACCAGGAGTGTCACATCATTATACAGGCTGTCAGTCATCTGTATAGTAGTATCTCATACACACACAGCCTGCAGAGGGTGCCAGCACCAGGAGTGTCACATCATTATACAGGCTGTCGATCATCTGTATAGTAGTATCTCATACACACACAGCCTGCAGAGGGCACCAGCACCAGGAGTGTCACATCATTATACAGGCTGTCAGTCATCTGTATAGAAGTATCTCATACACACACAGCCTGCAGAGGGCGCCAGCACCAGGAGTGTCACACCATTATACAGGCTGTCGATCATCTGTATAGTAGTATCTCATACACACACAGCCTGCAGAGGGCACCAGCACCAGGAGTGTCACATCATTATACAGGCTGTCAGTCATCTGTATAGAAGTATCTCATACACACACAGCCTGCAGAGGGTGCCAGCACCAGGAGTGTCACATCATTATACAGGCTGTCAGTCATCTGTATAGTAGTATCTCATACACACACAGCCTGCAGAGGGCGCCAGCACCAGGAGTGTCACACCATTATACAGGCTGTCGATCATCTGTATAGTAGTATCTCATACACACACAGCCTGCAGAGGGCACCAGCACCAGGAGTGTCACATCATTATACAGGCTGTCAGTCATCTGTATAGAAGTATCTCATACACACACAGCCTGCAGAGGGTGCCAGCACCAGGAGTGTCACACCATTATACAGGCTGTCGATCATCTGTATAGTAGTATCTCATACACACACAGCCTGCAGAGGGCGCCAGCACCAGGAGTGTCACATCATTATACAGGATGTCAGTCATCTGTATAGTAGTATCTCATACACACACAGCCTGCAGAGGGTGCCAGCACCAGGAGTGTCACTCCATTATACAGGCTGTCGGTCATCTGTATAGTAGTATCTCATACACACACAGCCTGCAGAGGGCGCCAGCACCAGGAGTGTCACATCATTATACAGGATGTCAGTCATCTGTATAGTAGTATCTCATACACACACAGCCTGCAGAGGGTGCCAGCACCAGGAGTGTCACACCATTATACAGGCTGGCGGTCATCTGTATAGTAGTATCTCATACATACACGGCCTGCAGAGGACGCCAGCACCAGGAGTGTCACATCATTATACAGGATGTCAGTCATCTGTATAGTAGTATCTCATACACACACAGCCTGCAGAGGGTGCCAGCACCAGGAGTGTCACACCATTATACAGGCTGTCGGTCATCTGTATAGTAGTATCTCATACACACACAGCCTGCAGAGGGCGCCAGCACCAGAAGTGTCACATCATTATACAGGATGTTAGTCAAGCACAGGGTGGGTATGGCTCATTGGACTCCTCTCAGGTCATTTGCTACGCTTTCTGATGGCTGTTTATAAAATATATTTTGTTTTGGGTGGTTAATTTGCTTGATGGGTTCTCTTTAAATAAGAAGTAACAGGTCTGGGAGAGCCAGAAATCTTGGTTGTTTGTAGGTGACCAAATACTTATTTTCCACCATCATTCGCAAAGAAATTATTTAAAAATCAGACAGACATTGTGATTTTCTGGATTTGTTTTCTTATTTTGTCTCTCATAGTTGAGGTTCTACCTATTATGTCAATTGCAGGCCTCTCTCATCTTTTTAAGTGGAAGAACTTGCACTAAATTCTTTTTTTACCAACTGTACATGACATCTCTTCTGTAAAGTAAATCATTAAATGTAGTACTGCATTATCGCCACAAGATGGCAGTAGTGGAATATTTTTAAATTTCTCTTTTTTTACTGTAGTGCTGTGATTGTGGAGATCTAGAAAGATCAGTCCCATAACAATTCAATATACAATTATTAATATGTGGTTTATTATCTTTTGGTTACCTGCATTGCTTACATCTTCAAATGAAATCTATAAGACTCTGCACATCCCACGCTGGTTATTCTATAGACTCCTAATATGTCATTATTGTAAGGGTTTGTTCAGGCACAAAGATTTGCAATGGTTTTTCTGCACCTATAACCTTCATCCATTGCTTCTATTTCACTTTCATTGAAGATGGAAGATCCGATGGAGCAGGAGGTCAGAGAAGGTGCAGTGTTCTGCCACCAGGGGATAAGGGATTATATCATACACTATAATTGAATGACTGGTGAAGTAGAGCATAGTCTTCCCCTGTAGAGGATAACATGTTTTTATGATCAGATCATCCGATCCGCAGCTTCCTGTAGTTTGTAATTAGTCCTGTGTAAGCCCCGGGCTATCCCTGGCCGCTCTATGGCTCCACATGATCTGCTGCATCCATTGGTCGCAGAACACACTTGGTTACCTCTGAGTCTTTACTGATCCGCTGTACATTGATCTAACCGGGTCAATGGGGTAAATGCAGCTGAACAGCCGCAGTCACATCATCTCTGCAGAGAGACAATGAGATCAGAGCTCGCCAGTGCGTCACATAGGGCAGCAATAGGTCTCTGAAGCTGCGTTATACAGAAAGTTACATTCTATATACTATCGGAATTATAGGGGTTATAGCAGTGACTGTGATGGTTTAAAGTAATAAAAAGTTCTAAAATTTTCCAATATACTTTCTTTATGAGTTCCTCACGGTTTTCTAGATCTCTACTTGCTGTCAGACTGTAGGAAGCTTCATTATTTACTTCCTGTGATAAAGAATAGTCGCTGGTCAAGTGATGTCACACAAGTGCACGGCTCGTTATATCCCATTGCTCTGATTAGTTTCTGTGATATAACGAGCTGTGCACCTGTGTGACATCACATGACCAGGGATATAATGAGCCGTGCACCTGTGTGACATCACATGACCAGGGATATAATGAGCCGTGCACCTGTGTGACATCACATGACCAGGGATATAATGAGCTGTGCACCTGTGTGATATCACATGACCAGGGATATAAGAGCCGTGCACCTGTGTGACATCACATGACCAGGGATATAACTAGCCGTGCACCTGTGTGACATCACATGACCAGGGATATAACGAGCCGTGCACCTGTGTGACATCACATGACCAGGGATATAACGAGCCGTGCATCTGTGTGACATCACATGACCAGGGATATAATGGGCCGTGCACCTGTGTGACATCACATGACCAGGATATAACGAGCCGTGCACCTGTGGGATATCACATGACCAGGGATATAACAAGCCATGCTCCTGTGTGACATCACATGACCAGGGATATAATGAGCCATGCACCTGTGTGATATCACATGACCAGGGATATAACGAGCCGTGCATCTGTGTGACATCATATGACCAGGGATATAATGAGCCATGCACCTGTGTGACATCACATGACCAGGATATAATGAGCTGTGCACCTGTGTGATATCACATGACCGGGATAGAATGAGCCGTCCACCTGTGTGACATCACATGACCAGGATATAATGAGCTGTGCACCTGTGTGATATCACATGACCGGGATAGAATGAGCCGTGCACCTGTGTGACATCACATGACCAGGGATATAATGAGCCATGCACCTGTGTGACATCACATGACCAGGATATAACGAGCCACACACCTGTGTGATATCGCATGACCAGGGATATAATGACCCATACACCTGTGTGATATCACATGACCAGGGATAGAATGAGCCGTGCACCTGTGTGACATCGGATGACCAGGGATATAATGACCCATACACCTGTGTGATATCACATGACCAGGGATAGAATGAGCCGTGCACCTGTGTGACATCGGATGACCTGGATTTTATTCACAGGAAGTAAACAATGAATGACATCAAGCAGAAATCTAGGAAATCATAGGGAATTGGTGCAGAAAGTATCTTGGAAAATTTTTCATTATACAGACAATGTGGGATATTTATCATATGATCGCCCCGCCGCTGCAAATTCGCAGCCCGATGCCAGTAGTGCAGCGTTTAACCTACTCCAGGCAGCAGCGAGGGCGCAGGCGCAGGGACAGTAACGCCCCGCGCCGGCCCACTCCCGTCCGGCAGGCCCCCCACTCGGCCGGCCGCGCCCCCCCCCTTCACGCCCCTTCACGCCCCACTGGCATGAAGGTGGCGGATTGGGGAAAATAATCGCAAAAGCTAGCAATCAGCTAGCATTTGCGATTATTTCAGGGCTTCTGCGCCACTGGTGGTGCGCAGAGGTCCTGATAAATATGCCCCGATATCATTATTTGTTGAAAGTGGACACCCCCTTTACCATTGTTGACTATGGTAAGGAGCTTTGAATGGAATCTGTGAGATTGAACCTGTAACTCCATTTGTAGCATATTATAGAGCAGAATCAACCAGACACATTGTACATAGTGCCCTATTAGCGAAGAGCATCTTACTTGTATATATCAGAAGGAGTTAAACAGATTGTACATAGTCTCCTATCTACAGGCAGCATGTTATAGAGCAGGAGGAGCAGATCAGATTGTACATAGTGTCCTATCTGCAGGCAAAATGTTATAGAGCAGATTATACATACGGACACATTTACTAAGGCCCTTGGGCCAGTTCTCTGTCAGACTTTACACATTCTTTTAGGTGTAAACTGCTTGAACATGTATTTAAGAAGTGTCTGCACCACAAATGTTTCGCACGTGACCTTTATTTGTGGCGCAGCTGTGCTAGTCATCATGCGACACAAATTAGGGAGCGTTCCAGTGCTCAGTCGGACCGCGTGCCAGATTTATCATGCAAAGTCTGTCCCATGCTGTATGTAAAAGGTCCACCACAAAACAGTTGGGGAACTCTGTCTGGCCAGTGCAGGGAAGCGCCAGATTCATGATGTCGTGTGCACGTTCTTCATGAATCTGGTGCTCACTGCACTATACACAGGCAAACCGCATTTAGTGCAGACCCATAGGGGGCGATTTTACTAATTCTGGTGCAAGCACGACTGTTGGCATCGGAGATCAGTCTTCGCAAAGCACAGCCCAATGTATTTAAGTGGTGCACGGCTGTTAGTAATTAATGGGTAGACGGAACTAATCAGTTGTGCGCCATAAAAATGCAGACATCAATGAGATGTGCGGCAAAATCTTACATGGACTGCGCCTTAATTTTGCTCTCTGACCATTTTTTTCCTGGTCTATTGTGCGCCAATAATTGTGCCTAAAAATGCAGACAAAATACACATAAATGTGATAGATAATGTGAAAAAGTTAGGCCACACCCACTTGCGCAAAAAAAATACGGAGGAGTCAGCATAGTCGGAAACATCTGTTCTTTCTGGCGCAAACTCATTATAAGTAATCCGCAACAATTCTGCGCCCAAAAAAACCAAAGATCCCAGCATTTTTTAGGCGCAGATACGATAATACATGTCCCCCATAGTGTCTTATCTGCATGCAGCATGTTATAGAGCAGGAACGGCTAAGCAGATGCACAAAGAAAAGGGCCTTAATGTTGGTCTCCCCCCTTTTTATGTGGAATGTTTTTCTAGGGTAAACTTTTCCTTCAAATTTTATTTGGGTTGTTAAATGTACTCGATGTACAAATGGTGAAGAAGAAAAAAAAGATGTGATTTCTGCCAGAACTTTGGTGGTCAAAGAAAGTAATTTTCCATAAGCAGGATAGTTTTGTATTGAGGTTCAGCGAGATGATATGACCCTTTAACCCCCTGATCATCAATGCAATGCTACACTTAATATTCCTGGAGTCTCCAGCGCTTCTCCACCCGCCCATCTTTCAGGAGAGATGGAAATCTTGTGCTGGTTAAGATGTCCACAGCGGTGGGTGGAGAATCGTTGACCTCCTGAAGGGACTTGTAGATAGATATTAATTCAGTTTTCCAATTTAAGATAATGTCTCAAAATTTCCAAGCCGGTAAATTCCAACTTGTCTTTGAGAGTAATAACTCATCTATTTTTCATCGTCTTGTATATCGTCCAACATGGATCTTTTTTTATCTTTCTTGGAAAGTTTCTGAATTCTGAAGATGTGACATAGTATGTATCAATCCGTGCTTTATTGTGTTACATCTTATATGGGAGTCCATGAGCTGAGACACTGGCAGTCACAAGAATAAAGGGACCACATTGCTAAATACTAAAGGATTGGGGGGCACTGAAAGAGCTTTAAAGGGGTTTGCCCATGAAAGAAAGTTCTCAAATTTAACAATAAATTACACAATAAAGATAATTTTTCACCCCCTTACTTTACAATTTTACTCAGTTTTATTGCCGTTTTAGCTCCTAACTGTCTAAGCAGACACTTCATGATTCCACTGTGCTATGAGATGCTGTGTGCTGACAATGTGCTTAGATTATCAGGGTGCAGGTTTATCTACACTTTAATTTAGCTTCTGAGCATTCTACTAGTATCTGACACATAGAAAAAGACAGATCACTGATGATGAGACACTTGAGATGGATATAACACACAATGACACACTTCAGCTCTGCTACATCTAAGCTGTAACGCAGGCAGTGCTTCTATCCCCTGAATAAAGACCTTATCTTTTCTGTAGCTTGTAGAGTAAGTTTGTACACAATGCTGCTTGCTCATAGGAAGTGCCTGTGTCTGAGCTGATCTTGAAATGGAGGGGGAGGGGCAAGAGGCAGAGAGCACCGCATTCTGCAGACATAAAAAGCTATTCAGAAGGAGCTGCCCAACCATAATCAGAAGATTTACGGTCAGATACCGGGACAACCAAAATTTTAAACATCAGGATTGATAGAAACAGGTTGGAATAATTGTTTGGGAAATGCTGTATTTTTGTTAATAACAATTAGAGAATTAGAGAATGTGTTATTTCGTTTTCCTGAGTATTTTTAAGAATCTTGTCTTCGTGTGAATACCCCTTTAAAGGGGTGTCCTGGGCTGTGCTATAATAACTAATATCTTATCTAGGTAGAAGAGGTCCTAGAGAACATATGAACTTTGGGAGTGCTGAGTGACAGCCCACATCCATCTGATATTCAGATCTTACTCTATGGATACTTTTAGGTGACTTCCAGTGATTGCTTAACATAATAACATCGCCCGTTCTGACGATCCTATTCGTCAGATCGATCGTGATGTAACTTTGAGGCTAGTGGTTGGTAAGTGAATCAAGGACCATGAGCTAAACATATTTCCCAGACTGACCGCACTGCGGAGGATGAATCTCTGTGGCTGCATTCACACACGGCGTTAATGCATATGTTTTGAAACGCAATACAACAGCTGAGAACAGAAGATTTGCCCGATTACATTGCTGTTAACATTTATGTTTGCAAAACACAACCATGAATGCAATGTTACTCATGCGCTAACAATGAGTTATGAAAACACATGTGTTAACATCCTTCTCAGCTGTTGTATTGCGTTTTAAAACGCATTTGTTAACGCCACATGTGAATACACCCTGTGAATCATAGTGATACATGATGGAGTGCTTCCCCACAAAACATTAGTTCCAAACTGTAAGCAGGATTTCAGCAGGGAAGCAGGGACTCCTTGTAGCATATATCGCATGATACTGTTGTCTTAGGCCCCTTCCACACTTGCGTTGCAGATCACGTCAGAGTCTGATCAGGGTGCGATCAGGGTTTGGTCAGTGAAAAATGCACATTTTGCATCAAAGTGCAATCAGTTTTCAGTCAGAGATTGTTCAGTGTCTCGTGAAAAGGACTCAGGGCTGAGCTCTATCTTTTCTATGACAATTGATGCGTGAAAAACGCATTGCACTTGCATTGCACTTGCAAGTGTCTCAGAGTGCAATGCGTTTTTGATGCATCTCCATAGTCGCGCGTGTGTGCGTGAAAAAAATGCAAGTCTGAAAAGACCCATTGATTACAATGGGTCAGAGTGAAATTCAAGTTCTGCGCGTCAAAAGCATGCGCAGAAAACGCGCGTGAAAAACGCAAGTGTGAAAGGGGCCTAAGGCTAGAAGCACAGACGTGCACTACCTGATTTTAAGAACCCAATCAAGTTGATCAGTCAGGGTGTACCTTGTGGACCTACAAAAAATTCTGCTGTTAATGACAGCCCCTGTTGACATCCATGTGACATCCTGGCACCCCACAGCAGGCATATGGTTTGGCTGTAGGATATTTGTGGCAAATCTAGCTGCAAATTTCCTCCACTTTTTATGTGCACCATTATACATCGTGGTGTGTGCACCATTATACATCATGGAATGTGCATCATTATACATTGTGGTATGTGCACCATTATACATCGTGCTATGTGCACCATTATACCGCATCATATGTGCACCATTGTATAGCATTGTATGTGCACCATTATATATCTTGGTATGTGCACTATTATACCGCATGGTATGTGCACCATTATACATCATGGTATGTGCACCATTATACCGCAAGGAATGTGCACCATTATACATCACGGTATGTGCACCATTATAGATCATGGAATGTGCACCATTATACCCAATGGTATGTGCACCATTATACATCATGGTATATGCACCATTATACCGCATGGTATGTGCACCATTATACCGCAAGGAATGTGCACCATTATACATCACGGTATGTGCACCATTATACATCATGGTATGTGCACCATTATACATCATGGTATGTGCACCATTATACCGCAAGGAATGTGCACCATTATACATCACGGTATGTGCACCATTATACCCAATGGTATGTGCACCATTATACATCATGGTATATGCACCATTATACCGCATGGTATGTGCACCATTATACCGCAAGGAATGTGCACCATTATACATCACGGTATGTGCACCATTATACATCATGGTATGTGCACCATTATACATCATGGTATGTGCACCATTATACCGCATGGTATGTGCACCATTATACATCATGGTATGTGCACCATTATACCGCATGGTATGTGCACCATTATACCGCAAGGAATGTGCACCATTATACATCACGGTATGTGCACCATTATACATCATGGTATGTGCACCATTATACATCATGGTATGTGCACCATTATACATCATGGTATGTGCACCATTATACATCACGGTATGTGCACCATATAATGGTATGTGCACCATTATACATCATGGTATGTGCACCATTATACCCAATGGTATGTGCACCATTATACCGCATGGTATGTGCACCATTATACATCATGGTATGTGCACCATTATACCCAATGGTATGTGCACCATTATACCGCATGGTATGTGCACCATTATACATCATGGAATGTGCACCATTATACCCAATGGTATGTGCACCATTATACATCATGGTATGTGCACCATTATACATCATGGTATGTGCATGTGCATGTGCACGTGCATGTGCACTAGAGACATATACATCAAAGGATATATATTAGGTAGATGATGGATAGATACAGGATACATATAGAACAGTTAAATAAATAACAGGTACATAGATAGAACACAGGTAGATAGATAGATAGATAGATAGATAGATAGATAGATAGATAGATAGATGGATAGAACACAGGTAGATAGATATAAAACAGGTAGATAGATATAAAACAGGTAGATAGATATAGAATAGATAGATAGATAGATAGATAGATAGATAGATAGATAGATAGAGAACAGGTAGATAAAGGATAGATAGATAACATTTCCTCCCATGCATAGTATGTATTGAATACTATATAAACTGGACCTGTGAAGTCCAGAGTCTGCTCCCAGATTCCATGTTGGTGCTGCTGGATACGTTGCACATGTATAAATGTATAGAATAGATGTGCAACACCCTCGCCGATGCAATGGCGAGGGAGGGTTTGCGAATACGTCCCACCTGCATGTAATCACCTTACACTACATGGTCCTGATAGGACATAGGGGTATTGCAGTGGTGAATCCTGCCTGGCAAGGCAGAGGTTAAGTATTTTGTATGATGCAAGATGCTATTGTCCAATGATATGTGTTACATCCTGTGCTTTGTGAGCTGAGATGTGATTGGAGGAGCAGCCACCACCTGACCAAAGGGAGGTAATAAAACCCCCTGGCCAGGAATGTTCTGGAGGATTCCAGTATGTCATTTTAGAGAGAAGTCTCTCAAGAGAGAGATTCCAGTGTAGGAGAATCCTAGTGAGTGAGTGAGTGAGTAATCTCTGTCTGGCCCATACCAGAGCAGGAAGAGCCTAGCCCCTGCCTCTGAAGAGTGGAGCATTAGACTAGAGTTAGTGTAGTGAGGAAAAGGGGTATCATCTTACCTTTAAAGGTGATACCTGAAGCCCTACAGGACAAGCTGAAGCTTCCTACCAGGACACAGCTGCCTCCCAGCCTGCCCTCTATATCCAGGCTGGTGAACTATCTCCTGAGGCTCCCTCCAACTCACATCTCAGCACTCCATTTACCTGTTAAAGGCACGTTGCTGCGGTTCCTGCCGGTTCAAATAAAGAACTGTAAGTTGTTTTCTTCAACTTCTGTCTCCGTCTGGTCCCTGCTAATACGGCTGCCTTCATCACCGGCACCCTGTCCATCACCCAGAGACTCACACTCGGGACATTAAGGGGTTGCCCCGGGGAGATCCGCTATAGCAGCCTCTCCCTCATCATTTCTTGCCAACACCACCCTGCTGGAGACCTGCCAGGCTGTAGGACAGCCCTCCGGTTCCCCCGTACCAAGCACCGTGACAATAGCGTGCTTAGGCCGCAACCGCCAGCCACTCCGGTACCGCGGGCCCCGGCTGTCTCCAGGCCTCACCTCAAAGGGCTAGGCCCCGGTGGGGGATGTTGCAAGTGGCGTCACGAACAGGATTGATACTTCTGTGCCTTATTACGGCATTAAAGACTTTCCTTTATTAAAAAGACTGTGCTGCCTAACCCTGCTCCCATCCGGGTTTAGGCCCAAGTAATTGTGTGTTTCTGGATTGAACTGTGTTATACTGCTGCCACGTGCTGTCGAGCACCGCTCCAGCACTCGAGAGGTTAATCCCGGCAAGAACTGTACCAGCTCTGCTACATCCGGCGCTGCCGCGCCTGAAGATTTTTACCTCAGAAACTGTGGCGCAGCAAGTAATTCCAGCCCGCCAAAACTTTCACTGGCGGGAAACCCAGAGACATCGCTAAGCTCCGCCCCTTGCGCGTATGGCGCGAATCCTGCCTCAGCGCGCTGTGGCGCAGCAGAAAATTCAGCCCGCCACAGCTCCTGGCGGGAAAGACTCAAGCTCCGCCCTCTGGCGTGAAACTCTCCCGCGCTGCAACGCCAGTGAGAGCCCACGAGGTACCTCAGAGTCAGCGCAGCCGCCATCCAGCATCAGAGAGGTTAATCGGCCATCTTGGATTTCTCCACGTGCTGTCTCCTGTCCTGCCGACATGCCGCACAGCCTCCGGGATGAAGAACCAAGTGTCGCATGGCTTGCCCACGAGCTTTGGGCACCTTCCTCTGCTGCACCGCTTACTGCTGTCTCCCGTACGCAGTCTCCAATGGCGGATTCTCCACAGCGGCTGCCTCCTCCGATTCCGGACCTCCAGAGGACCACCGCGGATGTGAGTACCATGGCCCCCAGGGCCTATATCACAGTGACTGTGACTATATCTCCTGTAGCCCCGGCTGGGGTACAGTCCGGCCTCCCTGCAGAGGGCCAACATCTCCCCATAGGAGGCCCGGCTACAAAAGGGACTCTCTTAAAGGGGCCTGACCCCTTATCTAATGCTGCTGACCGTCCTGCGGAGTATCCAGGACCACCTGCTAAGAGGCCCAGGCTGTCTGGTGAGAACGCCCTGCCAGCTACAGAGGTTACCACCGCCAGCGCAGCAGCGCCCCCAAGAGCTGCAGGTCAGTCCAGGAACAACAATCCTTCAGCTGTCAGCAGTGAAGAAGTTACAGCTCCTGCGGTCATCATCATGCGCTCCACAGCGCCCCCAGCTACTGAAGGTCAGCCAGAGAAGTGCCTGTCTCCTTCCTTTGCTGAGATGCCTGCCGCCGCAGATGACCTCCCTGCTGTTCCAGCTTCTGGGTGTTCCATGTCAGCAGTTCCAGTTTCTACCACCAGATGTCTTCAGGTGACAGATCTCAACACTGCTTTCTTCACCCAGGCTGATGATGTCCCTGCTGCAGTTCCTGCTCCCATGCCTGCAGCCATTGCTCTTGTGCAGCAAGATTAACCCCTGAAGGGCTGTAGCCCACTTCAGGTACTGTACATATGTGTATTTATTTCCATTATCCCTATAGAGCCAGAGACTTTCCTGAGACTCTCACCCTTATTTATCTCAGTCAAGAGACATACCTTGAACTGATTATTGTCCTGTGCTATGATAGCACCCCTTCCTCTGCCACAGCAAAGATTTCTTCAAAGGACTCTGTCCCTCTCCAAATAGAGGAGACCCTTTGCTTCTACTGCACTTTTCCCCACCTCAAGGGCTGTACCCAGAAGATGGACTTTGTCACTAGAGACCTTCTGTGAGACTTTTGCCAGATACTCCAAGGAAAAGTTGCCACTTTATTTATTATCATTTTGCACTTAATGCCTTCCTTTTTAGGTACGGACATTCTGTTTGCACTTTTTATGCCTTTCCTTTTCAGGTAAAGAGACATTTTATCCTGCTACCCTGAGTAGCCTACCTCTGTAACGTTTGTAGCGTTCAAGATGTGTACCCATTGGGCTCCTAAGCCAATGTGAAATTAACCTGTTTGCACACTGTCATATATGCCAGTAGTCTGCATTAACCCTTTCATAGGCTTTACAGGTTGTAGTGTGGCTGTGTCGGACCGTCTTTCTTGTAAAACACTGACCGCTACCTGATCCCTCAAACCGAGGTTTGCACATGGGGGTAGTCCGTAAACTGCGGGTCCTACGGGGACCGGGGGTGTTACACAGTTAGCACCTGGATGCCACCCATACATGGGTAAGGATGCCAGTCAGGAGGTACTTGTGTCGCATATGCTAATGCAATGCAGATACACACTATGTAATTGCCGCCAGGGAAGAAGTGTTGATAGAACAAATATACAGGCCTTGGTGCAAGGAGTGGATTACAGGACATGACACCACACCTTTCCTACTGTACAGTTCGGTTTAATGGCGTCAGCGACCAACTGTCATACAGCTATATGTTTTTGTCTCAGTCCGACACCAACCCAGGTGCCTGTCTCCAGGACCATGGGCGGTTTGTCCCTACACCTCACATAACCTGCACTTCCTAGAAGTGCCCTTAGCCCCCTCTGTGCCCCAAACCATCTGTAGTCGAGCCGAGGGCGGCTCTTTCAATTGCCCCCGGGGTATGCAACACCCTCGCCGATGCAATGGCGAGGGAGGGTTTGCGAATACGTCCCACCTGCATGTAATCACCTTACACTACATGGTCCTGATAGGACATAGGGGTATTGCAGTGGTGAATCCTGCCTGGCAAGGCAGAGGTTAAGTATTTTGTATGATGCAAGATGCTATTGTCCAATGATATGTGTTACATCCTGTGCTTTGTGAGCTGAGATGTGATTGGAGGAGCAGCCACCACCTGACCAAAGGGAGGTAATAAAACCCCCTGGCCAGGAATGTTCTGGAGGATTCCAGTATGTCATTTTAGAGAGAAGTCTCTCAAGAGAGAGATTCCAGTGTAGGAGAATCCTAGTGAGTGAGTGAGTAATCTCTGTCTGGCCCATACCAGAGCAGGAAGAGCCTAGCCCCTGCCTCTGAAGAGTGGAGCATTAGACTAGAGTTAGTGTAGTGAGGAAAAGGGGTATCATCTTACCTTTAAAGGTGATACCTGAAGCCCTACAGGACAAGCTGAAGCTTCCTACCAGGACACAGCTGCCTCCCAGCCTGCCCTCTATATCCAGGCTGGTGAACTATCTCCTGAGGCTCCCTCCAACTCACATCTCAGCACTCCATTTACCTGTTAAAGGCACGTTGCTGCGGTTCCTGCCGGTTCAAATAAAGAACTGTAAGTTGTTTTCTTCAACTTCTGTCTCCGTCTGGTCCCTGCTAATACGGCTGCCTTCATCACCGGCACCCTGTCCATCACCCAGAGACTCACACTCGGGACATTAAGGGGTTGCCCCGGGGAGATCCGCTATAGCAGCCTCTCCCTTATCATTTCTTGCCAACACCACCCTGCTGGAGACCTGCCAGGCTGTAGGACAGCCCTCCGGTTCCCCCGTACCAAGCACCGTGACAATAGCGTGCTTAGGCCGCAACCGCCAGCCACTCCGGTACCGCGGGCCCCGGCTGTCTCCAGGCCTCACCTCAAAGGGCTAGGCCCCGGTGGGGGATGTTGCAGATGGATATGAGGTCTGTGATTAGAAACAACAATTCACATCAATGTAATAAAACCTAGACCTGGTGAACAGCTATAGTGGAGCTCTGCCCTGTCCCTGAGGTGCGAGGAGAACGTCTGCGGCTGAAGTTTTGGGCTCATTGCTTTACTGCGGGCTGTTACTAGGCAACCACCTCAGCATCATCACATCTCTCTCCTTCTCATCGGTTCGGCAGTGTCTCCCAGTCCGCTCTGTGTAATGAGGTTAACAGTGTTGCATTTTCAGGGGAGGTTCAGTACTGAGCTGTGAATGTACAATGAGGAGTGTGATGTGACACCCCGCAGCCTCCTCACTAGGTGATAATTGTAGCATCATTTACTTACTATACAGCAAAATAGTGTGGAAGAAAATTACATTTAATGTCTAGAAATATCTATATTTTAGTGAATTGCTCCAGCATTATTACAAAGATGTTACTATTTGTATACTAGCTATAGCTCTCAGCGTTGCCCGGGATATTAAATAACTTCTCTTAGCTATAACAAAATAGAATGGGTTAACAAAAATATTTTATATGTAGCTCTCTCTCTTTCTGACTGTCTCTTTCTGGACTGTCTCTCTGTCTGTCTCTAGACTATCTCTCCGTTTGTTTGGGTCTGTCTCTGGACTGTCTTTCTGTCTTTGTCTCTCTGTACATGACTGTTGCTGACTTTCTCTCTGTCTGTCTCTGTGTACATGACTGTCTATGACTGTCTCTAACTGTCTGTTTCTGGAGTATCTCTCTGACTGTCTCTCTGTATGTGACTGTCTCTCTGTCTCTCTCTGGATTGTCTTTCTGTCTGTCTCTCTGTATGTGACTGTCTCTGACTGTATCTCTGTCTATCGCTGACTGTCTCTCTTTCTGTCTCTAGGCTGTATTTCTGTCTGTCTCTCGGTATGTGACTGTTGCTGACTGTCTGTCTCTCTCTGGATTGTCTTTCTGTCTGTCTCTCTGTACATGACTCAGTTTCTGTCTGTCTCTTTGTATGTGACTGTCTCTGACTGTCTGTCTCTGGACTGTCTTTCTGTATGTGATTGTCTCTAACTGTCTCCCAGTCTGCCTCTTTGTATGTGACTTTCTCTGACTGTCTCCCTGTCTTACTGTCTCTCTTTTTTCTCTCTGTCTATCACTGTCTCTGACTGTCTGTCTCTGTCTGTCTGTCTCTGGACTCTCTCTCTCTGGACTGTCTCTGGACTGTCTCTCTGTACGTGACTGTTTCTCTGTCTCTGACTGTCTTTCCATCTGTCTCTCTGTACGTGACTCTGTCTCTGTCTCTGACTGTCTCTTTGGATGTGACTTTCTCTGACTGTCTTTCTGTCTGTCTCTTTCTACTGTGTGCCTCTCTCTCTGTCTCTGTCTTCCTGCCTCTATCCATATTACCTCACATATAAGCTGCTTCATACTCATGATAATCCAAACTTCTTCTCCTTCTTTCTACTATATTGGTGTCCTCGGGTGCCTATACAATTAAACATGTGACAGAGCAGGTAGTAATAAGTTACTGCTTAAATTGTCGCATTGGCACTTTGCGAAAAATATGTGGGTTTTGGTTTTAGTTTGGGCACTCGGTGTCTAAAAGGTTTGCCATCAGTAACTATTGCCCTATAGTAACCAATCAAAGTGTAGAGCTCATATTAATGACCAAAATAGCAACCAATCATGGCTCAAGTTTCGACTGCCACAGCAGCAGAGTCACAGAGAGCGGCACAGATTCCTTTAGTGGACATACACACATACACTCAGCTCTATATATTAGATCTGCCTTCTAATAATAGGGATACAATGACTGCCACTCAAAAAGCCATCTACAAAGGGTAATTTGACAGGATGCAGAGGATGCAGTGGTGCCCACGCTGGGTAGACATAATTCACCCATTCATTGTGTCTTCCCCATCCAATTATACTGTATATAATATCATCTAGTTAAGAGCGGGCTAGATTATGATTGGAGGAGGCTCCTGGATGCAAAATCTGGTGGTGGTGGGGGGGGGTGGATGGGACTAAATGTAGCCCAGACAGTGGTACACACACTAAATTATCATTAATATTCTAAACTTAGATGTTAGCCTAGCTGATAGCGTGGGTGGCACAATGGCAGTAGTACTGACTACTAGTCCCAGTCCCACGGGCCACTGCTTCCCTGAGAGTTTTCTTCTTCTATATGAAAGGGGATCAAGAGATTTTGAAGTAATAAACCTGAAGTAAACATTAATTGGCTAGGACTTGGCTGCTAATCAGTTCAGACAACCAGTCTTAGATACTAGCACTCTACATGCAGTGCAGCTCCCGAAAAGTGTGCTTCATACAGAATGATATTGAGTACAGACAGGATGCACGGGTTCAGGTGTGTCTACTTGCATCCCTCCCAGAGACAGTCAGCTCACAGCTGTGAGTTGACTGTTGGACATTGCTGTTGGGGGCCCCCATTTGAGCAAAGTGGCGGGGGCCCTGGGGTGCACGCCCCAGGAGCACTCACCTTCATCTGTTCCTGGATGGGAGACTAACTCAGATTACCATCTTCTTGTGGGCAGTGGGAAAACTTCAATAATTAAAGTTTTTTTGTAAAAAAATGATATTATTTACAGTAAAACACATCCCTATCAATTGCAGAATGATGGGAAGAAACAGTGTATTAAATGTATCCATAGTATATACAGTATATTTTTATATTCTGCAGTGTCCATGTGCCATTAGTGGGATGAAAGCTCCCAGATTATCATTCAGCTTCATAGCTTCCCATTCACACATGGGCATAAAAATAATTTGGCCCCTTTTGGGTGTATGTAGAATGGTATAGATGTTTTTATTTCAGTATCATAGTCAGTGCTATGAAGAGGCATCCAGCTTCAAAAATATAAAGTAGATTTTTTTTTCTCAGGAATGCTACATACAGTGGGTACAGGAAGTATTCAGACCCCTTTAACTTTTTAAGTCTTTGTTTCATTGCAGCCAATTAGTGAGATCAAAAAGTCCCTTTTTTGTTCATTAATAGACACTCTACACCCCATTTTTAGAGAAAAAAAAGAAATGTAGATATTTTTGTCAACGTATTAAACAAGAAAAACTGAAATATCACATGGTGATAAGTATTCAGCCCCTTTGCTCAGTATTGAGTAGAAGCGGCTTTGGGGCTGGTGCAGCCAGGAGTCTTGTTGGGAATGATGCAAGTTTCTCACCCCTGGATTTGGGGATCCTCTGCCTCTTCCTTGTGGATCCTCACCAGTTCCCTCAGTTTGGATGGTGGACGTTGGTGGAAGCCAATTTAGAGTCTCTCCAGAGATTGGGTTTAGGTCAGGGCTCTGGTGGGTAAGTTAGGAATGGTGACAGAGATGTTCTGAAGCCTCTTCTTTGTTATTTTAGCTGTGGGCTTAGGGTCATTGTCTTGTTGGAAGGTGAATCTTCAGCCCAGTCTGAGGTCCAGAGCATCTGGAAGAGGTTTTCATCCAGGATATGTCTGTACTTGGCTGCATTTATCTTCCCTTCAATTGCAACCAACCAACCTGTCCCTACAGCTGAAAAACATCCCCATAGCATGATGATGCCACCACTGCCATCAAGCCCTGACTGGTGGAGGCTGCAGTGATAGTTGACTTTATGGAACTTTCTCCCATCTCCCTACTGCATCTCTGGAGCTCAGCCACAGTGATCTTGTGGTTCATCTTTATCTCTTTCACCAAGGCTCTTCTCCTATTATTGCTGGATGGCCAGGTCGAGGAAGTGTTGTCCCAAATGTCTTCCATTTAAGAATTATGGAGGCCAATCTGCACTTAGAACCTTGAGTGCTACAGAAATTATTCTGCAAACTTGGCCAGATCTGTGCCTTGCCACAATTCTGTCTCTGACCTCCTTGGGCAGTTCCTTAGACCTCATGATTCTCATGTGTTCTGACATGCACTGTGAGCTGTGAGGTCTTATATAGACAGGTGTGTGACTTACCTAATCAAGTTCAATCAGTTTAAATTAACACAGCTGGACTACAATGAAGGAGTAGAACCATCTCAAGGGGAGGATCAGAAGGAAATGTACAGCATGTGAGTCAAATATGAGTGTCACAGCAAAGGGTCTGAATACTTCATGTGATTATTTCAGTTTTTATTTTTTAATTAATTCTAAAAAATATCTACATTTCTGTTTTTTTGTCATGATGGGGTTCATAGTGTACATCAAGAGCAAAAAAGAAATTTTTTGACCTTACCAATTGGCTGCAAAGAAACAAAGAATGAAAAATTTAATGGGGTCTGAATACTTTCTGTACCCACTGTATGCCTACACACACATGAGGGGTTTCCATCAAACGTGTGTATCAGATATCTGCCTAATATAATCATATTGCATCTAGTGTGACTTCACCGCAAGGCCTCATGCACATGTACGGGTTGTTTGAGACACATAGGATCCTGCCAATGCCCTTAGGATATGACCAGTTGATTGGAAAATTTACAATGTAGTGAGACATGGTACATGCACTTTGCCTCACTGCACCATGAACGTGCCCAATACAAGTCCGGTACCATCCTGTCCTCAATATATTTATACATTTCCAGGAGGAATAATAGATGACCAATACAATGGTGCATTGATACTTGGGAATTAAAGCATAGACGTTTAAGGAGAAAGACAGTTCCTGTATGAAATGACAGAAATGTAAAAGTTTTGGTTTTTGTGATTTTTCTGCTCTTGAACTATCCTCACACTTTGGACTTTTTTCATGCAATGAGAACTTAGTAATCCCCTTGTCTCCCTCCACAAAAACACAGAAATGTCAATAAACATGTGTCAAAGTGCCTGACGTGGATATATAAAACAGGAAGATGTAATTCACAGCTGCTCCACATTTTACTTATCTGACCACTAAAAATCAAAACATTCCCAATCAGCGATGATATGTGATCTGTGCACGGCCAGCTCTGCCTTATCTGAGGAGGGACACCTGGCCGCTACACGTGACATCATCCCGAAAGGAATGGGCCAGGTCTCAGGGCTACGTCTTTGTGGCATGGAGCTCTACATCCGATGACTTGGGAAGAAAATCTTGGATACCTTCCTGTTAGCGTTCCTGAGTTATCTTATAGTGGAGCTGATTTCCACATGTTCTTCAATGTTTTACTGTAGAGATGGCTCTTAGTGGAAACTGATGGATGGAAACGAAAACATAGCCGGGAACCTACCTCAGAAAAATACAAATGGGGGAGATTTATTAGAAGTGTCTGAGAGCAGAACTGTTCTAGTTGTCCATGGCAGCCAATCACGGTAAGGCTACATTCACACGGATGTTTGAAAACGGCCGTATCCGTACCGTATCGGTTTTTTTTACGGGTTGCCGTTTTTTACACCCTAGCGTACACAGCTCCGTATGCCCTAGAAGTCTATGGGGACGCATAAAATACGGGTTACATACGTGCTGCATGCGGATGAAAAACGTCACGTGAATACGGGCTCATATGGCCCGTAAATACGGGACTGGAGAAATCATACGGTCGTGTGAATGTAGCCTAAGGCTACATGCACACTGCCGTTGCCCGCCGCACCATAGCACGGCGGGCACACGGCAGTGGCGGGGAGAGGAGAAGGAGGCGAGCGCTGCTCACCCCCGCCCCTCTCCATAGGAACATATGGGCCACGGCGCCGTAATACGGGAAAAGATAGGACATGTCCTATCTTTTCCCGGGCTACGGAGCGGTACGGTGCTGCACGTGTGACCGTACAGTGCCCTGAGCCCATAGAAGTGTATGGGGGACGTATATCAGCCGTACATACCTCAGCCGTATATACGTCCCCCATACACGTGTGTGAATGCAGCCTAAGGCTTTCAGTTTTACCACTCTTCTCATAAATCTCCCCTAATGTGTATAATTTTTTGCCTCAGTGTATAAATAAGAAGTAGGGAGCAGTTACAAAAGAGTGTGACCAGAGTTCATAAAAATTGAAGAAATTAAATAAAGTTACCGTCAAAATGGATCCATTAAAAAGGTCAACTCATCTCACAAACAACAAGTCCTCATATACAGCTTTACTTTTTTTAGACATCATGAAAAAAAACCCAGGCTTTAGAAATAAAAAATAGCACATTGCCATGTTATGAGGACCAAAACTGGCAGCATCCTTAAAGAAAATCTACCATCAAAATCCACCTCCACAAACAAGGGACACTAACTCATGTGGTAATCTTTTTATATTTGTTATCCATGACCTCCTTCCTTCTAAAAACTGTTTTTAAAGTTATGCTAATGAGTGTGAAGGGCTCTGGGGGTGTTACCAGATCCCCTCAGTTCAGGGAGAGTGGAGACCTGCTCTTTTCATTGTAACAGCCTGTGAAGCTACAGCACTGAGGGGCTCTGGATCTATGTGTAAGTGTCCCTGGTTTATCATGATGGGGTTTTTTTTTTGTAGATTTCCTTTAAGGGGGTTAAATTAAACAAATCATGTGGAGTTCATAAATTTCCATCTCCACTAAATAAATCAAAATGTAATATTATTTTATTAATGTGCATTTCTATTTCTCCCTCATGAGTTGAATATCTTTGTAGGATCAGCTCTTGAATATCGGTGGATTTGTGGAGTTGCAGGGGAGCTGCCTCACCTCGCAGCGCTGATTTGCATTCTTCTAGGATCACTGACCGTACGCATCTGGTAAGCTAATTACCATCCAGTAAACGGATCTGGAAAGAATGGAAAAGTTTGTTTTTCCCTGTTAGTGGTTTGGAGGGTTTTGTGCTCGGAATAAAAATATCTTTGGGCTGAATTCTGTGTAGGAAACAGGAGGTTTACTTAAACAAGTAGTGTGTATAATGTCATCTGACGTGACGTTCTGACCAGAGACGTGCGCAGCAAATACTTTGTCCCCTATATGGCAGTGTATGTAACAGCATTTGGCATGCACCTAGAATTTTACCTTCCGCCTGCCTGAATCTACAGATCTAAATTTACAAGAAATGTTTTTCTTTAAAAAAAAAAAACCTCTGGATATTTGTTTTGTTTACTTTATTGCCCCTTCCCCCATCTATAAGACTGTGTCCATGTGACATCCACACTCATGGATCAGAATGGGGGAAAAGGAATCAAAGAGATAACTTGTACTGTCTGACCTATAAAATGTGCTGTATTTCATGTGACTTGATCCGAAGTATATAGCTAGAAGAACATCATGACAATTTATGATAGTGGTTTTGTTTTAGATTGCAATCTGCAAAGAGATTGTATGTTCTCTCCGTGTTTGCGTGGGTTTCCTCCGGGTCCTCCGGTTTCCTCCCACACTCCAACATACTGCTAGGTTGTTTAGATTGTGAGCCCTATTGGGGACAGGGACTGATTTGGCAAGCTCTGTGCAGCGCTGCGTAATCTGTGTGCGCTACATAAATAAAGGATTATTATTATTACCGTATTTTTCGGACTATGAGGCGCACCGGATTATAAGGTGCACCGTCTATAAATGCCTTCTAAAACATCTGGTTTCATATATGAGGCGCGCCAGATTATAAGGCGCACCTGATTGTAAGGATGAATGACCAGCAGGTGGCAGACCTGTGCACAGTTCAAGGCAGCTGTTGTCTGTTGTCTTATAAATGTTTGAGTATGCAAATGTGTATGTTTTCTAAGGGTGTACGGGGCCCCATTCAAACATCTGCTATGGGGCCTTGCCTCTCCTAGTTACGACACTGGTTCTTCCTTTTGTCTACATATTTGGTAGTTTATGGTCCCCCAGGTTTTGACTCTGATAACTCTTCTCTGATGACTCTTCTTATGGTTTGTCTAGTCCTTGTCTGTTGTTGTCAGGGACTGTCGCCCAGTTACTGACCACCGCCTAGGGTGGTTTCAAGTAAGTAGGAAGGGAAAGTCTTGTGGGTTCAGCTTTAAGCTTACAGTCTGCATCTGCCTTTCTTTCCCCATAATGTCCCTGACACATTCTTTTGCTTTTGTGCTATAGAAAAGGAGATACAGGCATTGAAAGGGCATCTACTACCATCTGGAAGCTTAATAACCTGCTGGAAGCATGTTGTGGAGAAATTCACTGTGATTTCCAAAACACCTGTATTATTTCAGTTCATTATGCCACTTCTAAGATACTCCCAGTTTGATCTGTATGCTAATGAGGCAGCTGGTGCACCAAGGTCATGTCCTTAGAACCTTCCATCCCTGCTTATACCCCATAACTCTTCTTCCATTGCAACCCCATTCTTCTCATGAGACAATTCTCCTACTTGTAGCAGTTGTAGCAGTTAATAGTCCAGGCAGGAAATGCAGTACTCTAGGTGCCGTGGACACACCCCTAGTGTAACAATTGCCTCATTAGCATATGGATTCAAAATGGAATTTCTCAGAAATAGCATAATGGATACACATTTAAAAAATCACAGTGCATCTCTTAACAACATGCTGCCAATAGATTATACCACTTGGGGAGGCAGTAGACTCCCTTTAAAGAAGTTTGTATATTTATCTGCATTTCCAACCGTGTCTTTAACTGTCTGTTTCTTTGTTTCTGCAGCTCAGACAATCCGAGATTCTCATCTTTAATATGATACCAGGAGCGATACTAGGTACTACAGAGCCCAAGATAGGGGTGTCTGAAGTGATGCTTTCCCTCCAGCCTCTTAAAGTGACTCTTCTAGGCTCATTTGCTTAGGAATTTAGAGCAAATTATTTAATTTAGGTGAATGGGTGAGATTTAACATAAATGAAGTAATTTTACAAAGTACATTTGATACCGGACCTGGTAGTTTAGTGGTATAGAAGTTGCTGACAGGTTCCCTTCAAGAATGCAACTTAGTGTCTTACCCTTTATAAAAAATTATATGAAACAACTTAGTTGATTGTCTTTGCCAGATGCCCAGTTTATATGATATTTATTATTTTTAGGGTCTAGAACAGTGATGGCTAACCTATGACACGCGTGTCAGTGCTGACACACGTAGCCATTTTCACTGACACGCGGCTGCCTGAGAGTTAAGTTTCATCCTACATGATCAGGTGCAGTAGCCGGGAGGCTGAGAGATTGCACTGAGCTTCCAGCACTCCCCCCTCCCCCTTCTCCCCCGGGCCGCCCCCTCCCCATGTGTGAGCTGTGTCTAGTGTCTCCAGTCAGCACAGGTATCAGCAGAGGAGAGGTGACCCGGCCATACACCCAGGAGGCTCCTCTGCAGCTCCTGATAGTTGTGGTGGGGGTAGGATGGCAACACAGTCAGAGGCCACATTGCTGCTGCCTTGTGTGATGTCCCAGCAGCTGCCACCTCTACACTGACCAGCTCCAGAGCAGGGATGAGGGAGGACAACCACTCCCATCATACAGTGAGTAAGGTCAGTGACTGTATGATAGAAGACATTTATCAGGGCTTGTGTGTCAGTTTTGTGACATACAAGCCCTGAAATAATCGCAACGCCTTGCAAATCGCCAGACGTTGCGATTATTTTGCTCCGCACACCTTCTCCATGCCAAGAGGGCATGAAGGAAATGCGGACAGCGGTGCCTGCGCCCTCGCTATAACCTGTGAACTTTCATGACTGAAAGTTTGCAGCAGGTTACTAAGCAATTTCACACCTGTCTGATTGTATGGCAGTACATGGTAGGATCAATCAGACAACCTACGGTTAAAGTACCCTAGAAGTTAAATAGTATACATATTTGTTATTTAAACTATAAATATCAAAAAAATATGTTTTTTTTGTCAAGGTGACACACCACCCGCGTTATGCTCGGTTTTTTGGCGAATTTTGACACACCAAGCTCAAAAGGTTGCCCATCACTGGTCTAGAACATGGAAGAAGAAGGAAATATCTAAGGAATTTATGTTAATAATGTCCAAGTAGTAGAAAATAATTACCTCCGAAAGATATCCCTGGGGTACAATGTGTCTGGCAAAAATCCTAATCTAATTAGACCTCTGGCTTGTAAGATTTAATTTTCCAGGAGCTTAAGAATCTGTAATGAAGGAATAATAATGAACCTGTCACTCAGCAGACAATTCGGGAAGGATGATGGATTTGAGTGGTGAGAACTTTACTGCATTTACTCCGAGTTCACAAAACAGAACTTTTCTATGCTAAAAATGCCCCATCCTAAAACCTGTCATACAGTCCTGAACATTCACATCATTCCATGTCACCGAGCTCAATATCAATGAATGTCACAAAGGAAACGGTAATGAGCGTTTCTACTCCATTATATGTCTATGGAGACTAAATACAAATTCAATCAAGGAGCAGTAAAAAAAAAAAAAAGCACTTGCCCCTGAACAATTGAAATGATTATTTCTATAATTCTCTAATCATATTTTACTTATATTTTTAGATATATTTGAAAAAAAAGTAATTACCCCTCCACCCCCCCCCCCCCCACTTTCATGGAAGTCGAATAAACGCTTAAGGCAGTATATAGCCAGTGGTGGTTCAGCACATCATTGGGCACTTTGTGTCATGTGACCAGGGTGATTTCATCTAAAGTCCTGTACCCAGTTACATTTGCAACATCTACCCCATAAAAGGAAATCTACCACCACGTATCTACCTATAAAAGTAGATCGGGTGGTAGGTGCCTCTATTGGACATGAGGACAACCCTTTTAAGGGCTAATCCTCACGCCCCCGCAATCTTTTAATAACTTTAATTTCCCTAATATGCAGATTTTCTAAAGAGGCTACTAGGGCGTGGAGTAACCGGAGCGGAGACTAAACGACGCGGCTACTCCACGCCCCAGTAGCCTCTTTGACTCTCCTACCAGATGTCTTTGGTGTGCAGCTCCTCGTAGCTGTGCGCCCTCATCCGCATAGTCTGCCATCTGTGCATGCACAGAACAGCAGGCCCGCGTGTGCTCGGTCTCTGCTCCAAAGTCTTCTGTTCTGCACATGCGCAGACAGCAGGCTTCTCGTAGCTGCGCGCCAAAGACATCTGGTAGGAGGGTCAAAGAGGCTACTGGGTCACAGAGTAGACACACTGTGTAGCCTCAGCTCCGGCTATTCCACATCCCAGTAGCCTCTTTAGAAAATCTGCATAGGGAAACTAAAGTTATTAAAAGATTGCGGGGACGTGAGGATTAGCCCTTAAAGGGCTATCCTCACGTCCAATAGGTAGATCCGTGGTGGTAGGTTTCCTTTAATAGATAAAGTAAAAAATATCAGCAGCACTCCAGGATGAAGTGTTAAATCCAAAGTTTTCCTTTATTCATCAGAGGAATAGTGTAATGTTTCAACCATATAGGTCTTTAACAAGCATAGTGTATACATACAGAGTGGACATATATATACCCATCACCTAAGTGACATGGGTATATATATATATATAAGTCCACATATGAATTTACGTATCTACCCCATGTATGTATCTGATCACATAAAATCACAGCAGCCAGGTTGCTGTGATTTCATGTGATCAAATACATACATAAGGTAGACTGTACAAATGTAACTAAAGTACCTTAGATTACATCACCTTGGTCACATGACATGCTAAGAAGAGGCATTGGACATGGGGAGGAGTAGATGGGAGGGGCTGGCCAAACAGGACATGCCCCCTCTAATGCCAGGCAATATAATATAAACTTTATTTATGGTGTTGTAAGGGGAAAAAAATTTAATTAAAAGATAGGTACCAATTAGTTAATAGGGCTCTATGGGGACCTGTCACTAGCTGTTTTACTACTTACTAGTTGTCATTGGAAACCTCTATAATATTTTGTATACCATTGTATACTGTATCTTTTTAATGATCAACAATTGTATTGTGCATTTAATAAATTGGATGTTAATATCTTAATAACTTCTGTAAAAAATATTGAAATAGAATATTTAATGTATCATTCAGTGAGCACAACAAATCATTCTCAATCTTTAATCCAAATAAAACGAAACTTTTCCCAAGTTTCTCCGACAAGTTCAAGATTAAAACTAGAATTTATTTCTGGCTGTCAAAATAATTTATTTGTGGGTTAGATGGTTCCTCGTGTAAACAATCTTTTAGAAATAGTGGTCATATTTTTAAAAGGTGCTCCCCTGGAAAAGAATGCATCTTTAAAGGGGTGATCAAACATATTGTTTTATGAATAATCTGTCAGGCTATAAAATTTTGATTGGTAGGGCCTATGGGACCCAGAAAATAGACTGGATCTCGGACAATTTTTCTGGAGAAGAGTTACATGCAAATACTTAGACAATGGTGCAGAATGCAAACCCCTTACAATTCACAACTCCCAGTAATTTAGACCAGCTATGTGTTATCTGCTAAACCTTTATCAAACATAGTAGGAACCAAAAGCTGATTCTAGGGGTGTAACTACAGGAGTAGCAGCCATAGTAGCTGCTATGGGGCCTGCAGTGTGAGGGGGCCTGGCCATCTGAACACCCACACTACAGAATGGAGGATTTGCACTGTTCTATACAATTTATGCTGCACATTGTAGAGAATAATGTGTATATAACAATAAACATGTTCATAGTGCACAGCTAAGCTGGCAGCTCAGATAATAAATGTCAGGGGAGGGGACAGTAGGACCAGGGATCTTTCACCTCTTATTGCCATTTATATCCTCTATCTTGTCAACTAATAGGCTGCATGAAATCAGATTTTTTTTGCCTCTGACACCCCCTAGGGCAGTGGTGGCGAACCTATGGCACTGGTGCCAGAGGCGGCACTCGGAGCCCTCTCTGTGGGCACCCAGGTCATCACCCCAGCATGACCTTCACCAGACAGGACTCAAAGAATCTTTCTACAGAATCTTCCTACAATGATAGGGGAATTTGCCCTCCTCCTTTTAACTGCGTTGGTGTCTTTAGGAGGCTGAATGATTGAAAGTTGTTATAGAACAAGGAGAAATAAATTACTGCTTAAATTTCTGTGCTGGCACTTCGCAATAAATAAGTGGCTTTTGGTTGAAGTTTGGGCACTCAGGCTCTAAAAGGTTCGCCATCACTGCCCTAGGGTAAGAAGACAGTCTAACAGTGAGTATATACATGTGTGTATGAATCTATAAGTGTGTGTATATGATATTTGCAAGTGTGTATGTGTACATGCTGTATGTGTGTGTACATACTGTGCGCATATGGTATGTATATGCTGTATGTCTGCATAGTATGTATGTACTGTATGTATGTGTTTTTATATACTGTGTGTATATCTTCTGTATGTGTGTTTGTGTGTGTATATATGCCTTATATGTGTGTATATGGTGTGTGTATGTATGTATATACTGTATTTATGTGTGTATATACACCGTATGTGTGTTTATGCTATATGTATATGCAATATGTGTGTATATATAGTGTGTTTATTCTGTATGTATGTGCATATATCTCATGTGTATACTATAGATATAGAATCCTATACATTATATACGATTGTTTTGGATTCCTATTTTCTACAGAAAGACATATGCTTATTTTATGTGACTGCAAAGCTGACAGGTTCCCTTTAAGTACCCGTTGTTGTGCGGAAATTACAGTTTAATATTTGGTGTACTAGAAAAAAAAAAATTGCCAGACTCTATTATTACAGCTACAAAATATCACTTACCCAAACAACATCCATCTCAATAAACTTTTTTTTAATAAGTGCCCTTTTCAGATTGTTAACTGCAGCCGAGCGCTCTGCACTCCCATTAGTATGTGCATATTTACACAGAAGTCTCCAGGCAAATGTTATCATTAGAAAACTCTTGAATATTTGATCTATCATCCAGTGAGCATAACAAATCATTCTCAATCTTTAATCCAAATAAAACTAAACTTTTCCCAAGTTTCTCCGACAAGTTGAAGATGAGGCTAGAATTTATATCTGGCTGTCAAAAATAATCTACTTGTGGGTTTAGATGGTTCCTCGTGTAAACAATCTCTTCCAGATAGCGGTCGTGTTTTAACAAGGTGCTCCCCTGGAAAAGAATGCATCTTAAAGTTATGAAAGTTTTTTATGAAAAATCAGTCTGATAAAAGGTTATAAAATTTTGATTTGTAGGGCCTATGGGACCCAGAGAATAGACTGGATCTAGACCCATTTTTGGGAGAAGAGTCATATGCAAATACTATACTCTGTTATCTACAGTGAGCCAACCACAGTAAGATACTTGCCTTATCAACAGAATACCTCCAATATATTGCCCCTGCCGGCCACTGCTGCCCCCAACAGCAACAAAGAGGCAATGGTGGTGCAGGGAGTCAATGGTTTTCTTCCTCATCATTGCACTCAACTCTACCTACAACTTGAGGAGTTGAAGTACCAGACAAGCATCCGAGTTCAGACCAGAGATGACGGCATAGACTCAAATTTCCCAATGTCATGTATGTAGCAGATGCTATGTACATGCCCCAAGAATTTGCGATGGACCCTGTAATGCGACATCTAAGGCAAGGATAAGCAGTCCACTAGATGGAAATGCAAATCAGATTTCTGTTCTGGCTCAACAAAAAGTTGTTTCAGCATTAATGTACCTTAAAAGGATATGTGGCTTGGGGTTGTGAAATCAATCTCTTTAAAGAGAATCAGAAAGCACAGACATCAGAAAATGCTAAATTTAGGGCCGGAGTTAGAGCGCAGCAAATTGGGAATTTGCCCAGGGCCCCCTGTTCTAAAGGGGCTCCCTGCATGTGCATTTTTGTTGGCAGAGGATGTATTGCTCATTTAATACCCCTTGGTTGAATGCCATATGCTCCAGTCACAGCACAGGTGTCATCTTTAAGGGCATTACATAAAATAAAAGCAACTGCTCCTCCCTCCATAGGACAGATTGCAGAGCGTTTGCCCGGCTTAGTCTTGGTGTGGTGAGACACGAAGTCCTGACCTCAGCGTGACCGTAAATAATAGAAATCAATGGAGGTGACAACCAATTAAAACAGTAGTGTCTCTACAGTGACCCTATCACTACCGGATGCTACCTGAACCATGTATTCATCCCATGACACCCAGTAATAAAAGGAATGACCCACAGTGGTCATACATGTACACTATGGATCTATATACACGATGGGCACCAACCTTATATACATACAGTGCACTACTGCAGGTGGCCCACTGTTTTCTGTGGTGCGGTGATATTGGGGACCCAGGGTCCAGAGCCATGGGTGGTGGACCCGATGGTGGACGCCATGTGATGCTGCACCCAATAGTGTAATGACCCACTAAAACGAGTTCTCCATGAAGCGGTTAGTGATTTTTTTTATAATTTAATGAAAATTTAACTAAGAACCTTGAGTTGGTTTTGTTAATTGTAGCCTAGCAATAGATCGTTGTCTAGTGTATGGATGTGCGGTCCAGATCTTTCTCTCTCCAAATGTTGGTACAGTGGGTCCCAGTGGTTGCAATCATCCCCTATGGCGCACATATGAAATACAATAAGTGTCATATGTAGGACACAACACCCATATTACTATGGCCGGCACAGACATAACCGTATCAGCTAACACAATCTTTATATGTTATCCTCCTGCTTTCATACTGATAAATATATTGTAGGAATAGATTTTATGGGATAAGGTATAGTGGTTCATTTATTTTGTAGGAAAACTGTCAGACTGACATGAAAATAGGCCATTAGCAGTGCCGGGTATTGTGAGCTATTACCATAGTGAGGAACAATGAAACGCTGGACTGATTGGTACTTAGCACAGACCTCGGTGACCGCAGAGTAACGGGCAGATCACTCAGCCTCGTCAGCAATTACACTGACAGGGGCACGTGGATCACCGCCATCGAGCTGTTCTGGAGAATATTCGCTCTGCTAAATTGTCAAATAATTCATTGTAAGCAACGTTCTTGTGTTTTTTATTTTTATGCTTTTGCTTTACAGCTGCAGATGATAATCATTACATCAGGTCATACAATGACATCTACATTAGTATAAAAGTCTATGTGACCTGTGTGTGTGATAATCATTGCATGTTATTTGTGCTATAACCCAAAATGTATACAGCGCATCATTATTGGGTTTTTTTAAAATCCCTTTCAGAATTAAATTTACTTAAAACAGTGCACCCTCATCCACAAAGTTCTCCACCGTGCTGCATCCTCTACATCTCTTCTTTCATGGTGATCTACCTCCCCATCCATGTCCTTTGGTCTGCCAGCAATATAAGATTATTATATCCTATCATCTAAACCTCCCACTCATGTCTCCAGAACTTTTCTCACGAGCTGCACCAATTTTTTGGAATCTCCTAATTTGGGCAATCAGACATTTTCCTTGTACCTCACCGCTTTACTTTATGCCACTGCCACCAATGTACAGGTTAGGCCTCATGTACACACTGGCCCATGGTGCACGGACAAGGTGAGCACACCATGTCTCCCCGTGCTATGAAAGATGGAGCAGGTCCTATGCTGCAGTTTCCCAAATCACTATGGAGAGGAGGGGTGAGGAGCGGTCACCTCTCCTATTTTCACCTGCCCAAGCGCATGATGATACAATGGAAATTTTCACTCTTTGTTGATTCATTGTTCATTGCAGCTAATTGATAAGATCTAAAAAGTTCCTTTTTTGCTCCATCTTGACACAAAAAATAACAAAAATGTAGATATTTTTGCTAATTCATTAAACAAGAAAAATGGAAATATCACATGATCATAAGTATTCAGGCCCTTCGCGCAGTGTTGAGTAGAAGCGGCTGTGGAGCTGGTGCAGCCAGGAGTCTTCTTGGGAAGAAGCAACACATTTTTCACACCTGGATTTGGGGATCCTCTGCCTCTTCCTTGCAGATCCTCTCCGGTTCCCTCAGGTTGGACGGTGAACGTTGGTGGAAGCCATTTTCAAGTCTCTCCAGAGATGATCCATTGGGTTTAGGTCCAGGCTCTGGCTGGGTTAGTCAGGAATGGTCACAGAGATGTTCTGAAGCCTCTGCTTTCTTATTTTAGCTGTGAGCTTAGGGTCATTGTCTTGTTGGAAGGTGAACCTTTGGCCCAGTCTGAGGTCCAGAGCATCTGGAAGAGGTTTTCGTCCAGGATATGTCTGTACTTGGCTGCATTTATCTTTCCCTTACTTATAACCAGTGGTCCTGTCTCTGTCCCCATAGCCTGATGCTGCCACCACCATGTGTCACTGCTGGGATTGTATTTGGCGGGTGATGAGCAGCGCCTGGTTTTCTCCACACATGCCGCTTAGAATTAACAACAAAAAGTTCAATCTTCATCTCATCAACCAGAGAATCTTATTTCTCATAGTCTGGGAGTATTTCATGTGTTTTTTTGCAACTGTATACAGATTTCATATGTTTTGAACTTAGGAGAAGCTTCCGTCGGCAGACTCTGCCATAAAGCCCCAGACTGATGGAGGCTGCAGTTATGGGGACACTGACTTTTTAGAACTTTCTTCCAACTCCCTACCCCTTCTTTTACCTCTTTCACCAAGGCTCTTTTCCCAAGATTGCTTATTTTGTCTGGATGTTGTTGTTGCTCCAAACCTTGGCCAAATCTGTGCCTTGCCACAATTCTGTCTCTGAGCTCCTTGGACAGTTCCTTCGACCTAATGATTCTCATGTGCCCTGACATGCACTGTGAGGTCTTATATGGAGAGGTGTGTGCCTTTCCTAATCAGGTCCAATCAGTTTAATTAACCACAGCTGGACTCCAATAAAGGAGTAGAACAAACATTGTGGATACAGGATAACAATATGATCATTTGGGGTCTGACTGGAAACATATCATTCTTAGTAATTGAGTATGCATCCTGCTGATCCATTCAATGATCTGCTATTTCCACCCTTCCCATAGTATAACAACAACATTAATATTTGCAACAACTCCTTTAAGAGATAAAGAAACAATAAAAGCTATATCATATAAAAGGTCATTTTTCTGACTTAAAAGTTCATCCTATTGACAGTGAAGTTTTGTGTTCTACGTCTCATCTAGAATAAACACTACAAATTGTCCAATTAAATACGGAAAAGCTTTTTTTCTTCAAATTGTTTTCTCTTCTGAGAATTTCAGAGCGTTTCACATCCCAGAACCTTCCGCAAACGTTTAAAGAGACATCCGGCTAATAGGTTTCCACACAATCAATATCTGTTTGATTTCCCTAAAGGTAATGTGTAATGCTGATGAATAAAAGAACAAACCACAAAATGGATTCTTCCGAGGCTTTGATAAATTATATCCACATCCAAAGAAGAAGAAAAAGAAGATTCCCTCAACGGACGGAATGAAAATTCGATTTGATCGGGTAAAATTGCTATAATATTGCAGAATTACAGGTAATCATACAATGAAATAAAAATGCTACTCAACAAGAGACAGAAGATGGATGTACTGATACATTGGATTCTCCTAATACCTCCTCTCTTGTATGTGTCAGTATGTAATCTAGGACATGGTTTTGTGATGGATGGTGTTGACATGCGAATACTACTATTCAGTAGGATAGTATTGGGATATTTGTATCCCTGCAGGGTAACTATATACAGACCGTCCCCGGGTTATCTACAGGATAATTGTAAGTACAGACACATTTTATTTTGTCCCAGTGACAATTTGATTTTCAACATTTTGTGTGGTCATGAGAACAAGATTGAACAATAAAGCTTCATTACATACACCTTACAGCTGATCATTGCAGTCTGGGACTTAAGTAACATCCAGAGAGCCTCACCAGAGGTCACAGTGGGCAGAGAGGGTCGCCTGTAATTAGAGGTCTCTGTAAGTCGGGTATCCTTAATGGGGTTGTCCCACGAACCAAGTTAGACCCTATCCACAGGATTTGACCTAACTTGCTGATCGGTAATGGAGCAGACGGGTGCACATAACTGTTCTGCTCCATACATCTCAATGAAGCTGACGGAAATTGCCGTCAGCTCTATAGAGATGAATGGAGCAGAACGGTCATGCACGGCTGTCTGCTCCATTAATCTCCGGGAGGGACGAGGTCTCCCTCTTTCTCATGAATTGTGGGGGTTTCATCATTGAGGCCCCCACCGATCAGCAAGTTAGGCCCTATCCTGTAACTTGGTTCTTGGGGGACCACCTATATATTTCATTAGTGATGAGAAGACCTGAACAACAAAATTTGGGATGGGTTCATCTCATATCAACACAATGATACAGACACTTTTAATACTTTATATGTTTGGTAAAGCCAATTACTTACCAGTCATTATTTCCATTGTGGGAAAAACATAATGCGACTGGGATTAGCTATTGGTTTAAAGGACATCTACCACCAGGATGAAGGATTGTAAACCAAGCACACTGACATACTGGTGTGTGGCCCCTCTGGCAGGATCTACTCTTCTTTAAGCTTGCTACAGACTTTAAGAAGAAAAAGGTTTTTCAATTATGCAAATGAGCCTGAGGGGCTCCAGACTCTATTGACGCGTATAGAGCATAGAGCCCCTCAGGCTCATTTGCATAATTTTAAAAGCCTTTTTTGTAAACACCAGGGCATGAAAACCTTAAAGAAGAGCAGATCCTGCCAGAGGGGGACTTAGCAGTATGTCAGTGTTCTTGGTTTACAATCCTTCATCCTGGTGGTAGATGTCCTTTAATGGTTATGTAGATTTGATGTAAAGAACTCGTGGAAACTCAAAAGGGAGTGGACCAGCTCCAAAACCAATCCACAATTGACATGCTTGCACCAAAAACTGTCTAAAATGCTTTGCGCCACATTTATCAAGCCTTTTAGACCTTTTTTTAGCACTTTTCCAACTTGTACATCTAAGGGGCCTTGGCCTTTGGAAAATGGAAGTGGGCACACAGTTTACACCAAATAAAACTAGGTCTAAATTAGTAACTGGTAGTCTACTGCACCAGAATTTATCATCATAGTGATAAATCTGGTGCAGCAAAAGACTAGTGTCATCTAGTTAGAGACTGGCGGATCCTGAGACACATTGTTCAATTCCCCCAATGGATGATTCAGCAGTCACGTCCCTTCTCCAGGTGCACAGAGAAGCTAATTTGCATAAAGTTTAAGACAACACAAAGCATACAAACAGGAATAATACATCTGACAGAATCCTGTCCCAGGTTTGTTTTGGTTTTGGATGTATTAAAAAACAAAACAACATGTGACTTGTCTGTGCTGCAGACTCCTCAGCTCTCAGCCCCCACCTTTATGCTCCTGTACAGCTCCTCCCTCCCTCACTGATGTCAGCTCACCACGCTCTGTGAAGGAGCAGGAGGGAGGAGTTGCACAGGAACACAAAGGTGGGGGCCAAGAGCTGAGGAGTGAGTAACACAGATCAAGTCACCTTTTTTAATTTTTTAAATATATCTAAACCAAAACAAACTTTAGACTCATCAGAGGATTCTGTCAGGGGGCAAGGTAAGTTAAAACACACAATTATATAGTAATGCAAATGCTTATAAACAACTAAAGAGCTCTAGATTTATTCTTCCAGCATCAATTACTGTAAATGATGATGTAAATGATGCAAATAAGATTTTTTTTCTCCCACCAAAAATTATTACAAACAAAATGCCATAAGCTCTATTTGCAGTTTGTACTATTTTATTGCCCTCCTTATATACAGTGAATCTCTGCATATTACATATTTACAACGTACGTGGATTCATCTAAAGTGACAATTTCAGCACCTTTTTATTAAACAGGAATGTAAAACAATAATATAAACGTTCAATATACACTGTACATCGTCACGGCATATGGGGTAGGAAACAAGCGCACACACTCGCAGCCGAGCATCCTGCAGCATTTGTCACTTACCTAGTTACATAGCAGCTTTTAACAAAAACTGATTTTATAGAATACATTGTTACCGTTTCACCCATCGGATACACTCCAGACAACACTGAAAAGTAGAATGAAAGGGATTGTCCAGGATTTTAAAAGCTTGGTGGCTTTTTTTCCTATAAACAGCGTTGCGCCTATGCATGAACCCATTTTGATGGAGTTGTGTTGCAATACCGTACACAACCCATGGCCAGGTGTGGCGCTGTTTAAGAAAGAAGCCCTGTTTGTAAGCCTGTGCAACCCCTTTAAACATACTGTGGGGCTTCCTTCTAGTATAACTTCATTTGGGTGATTCTACTTTGATGATACAGCGTCTGTTCTCCTGCCTATATGGGGCCCTGCTATATACTGTATAGTTCTGCCTCATGAATTAGGGAAAGTAAAGAGCGATAACCTCTTTAAATTTTAGTTTGGGAGATTGTTCCACAATGCAAGGCAGTCAAGATTAAGAGCAGCCAAAATGTGAATGCAGCCAAAATACCTTGATGTAATGCAAAAAAGTGATAAATCTTTAATACTCAAAATAAAAGTGAAAAATCATTTAAAAACACAATACGGAAAAAAAACACACAAAAAATATACAGATTCACGTTTTTGGTTTAAACTGGTGGTAACACACTGCATTGCCGTTAATGGATATACAATGTTCATTTATCTTCAGGGGTGTAACTTTAGGGGGTGCAGAGGTTGCGATTGCACTTGGGCCCAAGAGGCTTAGGGGGCACTTATGGTGTCACTTTCCCATATGAGAAGACTATTACTATAAACCATACATTATAGTTGGGGGCCTGGCACACACTTTGCACTGGGGCCCATCAGCTTCTAGTTACACCACTGTTTTTCTTGGTGGGTCATCTAGCCGGCGGTGGGTCATCTGGCTGGTGGTCCAGCCTTATTTTTGCTGTATTTTTTTTTTGTATTGTAGTTTTATCTGACTCGGTAGCACATATTTCTCTCACACTGCTGTGTTCAGACACCCTTGGTCTATAGAACACGGCTACATTCAGACACCCATGGTCTATAGAACACAGCTACGTTCAGACACCCACACGGACGGAGTAGTGACCGAATATCACAGACTGAACAACGCTCCGAGCATCATAGTTATACATCCCTCATTCCCGGGAGACCACCACTCCCCACTACAATCATGCTTTTGGTTTGACGTAGATGTCTCGCAAGGATGTAAGACTCCTTCTATCATATAGCTATGAAACTTGGGAGACCCATCACTGGAGCAGTATTTTGTCCCCAAACTTCTGTGTTAATGGATTAATAAAGAAAGAAAAAGTTTTAATCAGTTGGAGTTTTATAGAAAATTTTTCCTTCATTTTTTCTTTGCAAACCTTCATTTAGTAAATCACACAGGTGAACTGGCCAAACTTTTTTCTATATTTTGTCTCCATATTCGTTATGGGAACTCCCAACAGATAATGATGGGGTATGCCAAATTTCCCAAAAAACATAAGCTGCCACCAAAGGTATCAGGACATGGCTCGCATACTGTTCTCCATTGTGAACACTTACCTAGTAGTGTATGGACTAGTAGTCAACCGAACTAGTGAAATCTATTAAAGGGGTATGGATACATTTGGTAATAGAGATTTATCGGATTACACAGGTGGTAAGGCATCACCAGAAAAGGCTTTTGGCGTTGTATAATTATTCACAACCTGTTCTCTGCAACGGCCCCTTCCTTCACAAAAGATCTATTACAGTATTACTCTATGTGTAAACATATCCTCTTGTCATGCAACAGTTTCAATCATAAATAGGTGTGTGAATAGGGCTTTATAGGAAATCTACCATCAAAATCCATCAGGATAAACCAGGGACACTTACTCATAGATCCAGACTGTGGTAATATTTTTTATCCCTCCTTCTAAAATCAATTTTTAAAATTATTCTAATGAGAATGGGACTATCCTAGCCCCTCTGTGATTTGGCTTCACAGGCTCTTACACTGTTACACCTCTGTCTCCATGCTGCCGCAGCACTTGAGCGGGCAGTTAAAGCAGAAGGGAGCATGAAACAGTGTAACAGCCTTTAAATGTAGATATCAGAGAGGCTAAGGTAGCCCCTTGGACTCATTAGCATAATTTAAAAAGTTGATTTAAGTAGAAAGGAGGTCATGGATACCAAATATAAGAGGATTACACTCACAACAAGAATGGATGGCAGACACTACCGTCAAGCCAAAACTAAGGTCCAACAATGTAAATGCGGATGGGCATAAACATATAAAACAGCAGGTTAAAGGGGCATAAGTTGGTGCTCCTCAATATAAGGAAGACTTCCTTACTTGAATGAAGAAAAAGTAGCGTCAATAGCCCAAAGATTTCCAAAAACTTTATTTCCTGACAGCACAGTGTGGAGAGGACGCCAGACACGGCACAGGTGACGGTCCATCTCGTGCTAAGGAGCGCTTTCTCAAACCAATGACGTTGTCCATCTGTGGCTGTGAGATAAAAAACACCTGCGCCACGGAGGGCATCATCATGGAGATGAACTTTGAAGATTACAGCCTGTAAATCCAGATAACAGTGGGGCTAGGGTAGCCCCTCTGGCTTATTAGCATAATTTTAAAAGTTGTTGTTGGTACCTGGGTCTATGAGTAAGTGTCCCTGGTTTATCATCCTTGATTTTGGTGGTAGATAGTAACGGTCATGTGACTTCAATACAACTCTTCTTCATTAAATTTTGTAAACTGGTAATAAATCTCAACTATAAAAGAGGTTTCAGTCATCCAAAACACTAAGGCTGAACATTTGCACAATCATGACAACTCTCTCCACAACCTTGAGGTACCTTGAAACATGAAAACATGACTTCTGTACATTTAGCAATATGACCCGAATGTGAAAACGTCTACAAAACTTCCACCTCCCTGAGAAGATGTTGCAAAAAAAAAAAACAAAAAAACCACAAGTCATTTTCAGAGGGCATATCCAGTAATTATACCGAGCAATTGCGAAGAGTTCATCATTAGCAAATGAAGACCTTGAAGACCAGTCCAAACTCTCGAGACATTAGAGTTTAGAAACCGCTAAGGCATCAAAGGTTCGAGAGAAAACTTAACAACTTCTTTTACATAAAACACATAAAAACAGAACAGAAAATGATCTGAGACACAGAGGCGACACAGCGCTGAAAATCTTGGGCAATAAATAAGACGCTGCTACTTCACGTTCCCCATTTTTGGCGACTTTCATCTTTTCGGCTTTGGCTGCCATGTGTGAGCTAATTATGCAGAGCCCCATATGTAATGCTGTTTGAATGTGGCTGGATTTTATCCACGGTTTCCTTCCCTGCAGAGAGAATAAAATGGAATTAATAACAAAAAAAGCATTACATTCCGTTTTCCCAATAGGACGTTTGTTGCGTTACTCTGACAAGTTGTTCTCGGGGAAATGTTAAGGCGCCCTTTCAACCCGCACGCGAGGCTCTGGGAGGAAACAAGCTCGATGAAGTTCAAGTTACTCATTATAAGGTGTTAAGTCTTAATAAATTGAATGGTCTCATGGAACAGCAGTATAGACAGAAATAATAAATGTGAACTATTAACTGCCTTGTATGGTATTCAACTAATTTGAACGATGTGCTAGAGTTAATTGGACACAACCTCCCGTTTCTTAAAGATGACCTGTCTTTGATCTGGACTTGACGTTTAGAAGATATTTATTTTCCTACAATCATCTTTTTTCAACATTGTGAGGTTCCTATAATTCCAACTAGAACATTATGAATATATTACCATTCCCAGTGTCAAAGGGGCGTGTCCTAATTGTGCGGACAATTGTTATTGTTTAATGGTGGTGGCTCCTGACCTCCAACAATGCCCTACCATGCTACTAGTGTGTCATGGTGCACATGGTCCTATGTCCCACAGGGCAAGCTCAGAGCATCAGAAAGGCCGAGTTGGCCCATAATGAGGAGGAAACCCCAGAGCAATCCATGGCAACCACTAGTTATAGAAAGAAACTTCCCCCTACATGAAGATATTTCATCAACAGTTCCTAGTCTGTTAGTTCTCTGCAAAGGTGTTCTGAACTGTTGGGGAATCGGGATCGACCTCTGCGACCCCAGCTGATTTTAGGATGTCATTGCTGACTGTGCTAGCCACAAACTCACCTTGTCCCTGACTATATCTACTTGACCCCCTAGTGTAGTGATGGCAAACCTTTTAGAGACCGAGTGCCCAAACTACAACCAAGACCCACTTTTTTATTGCAAAGTGCCAACACAGAAATTTAATTTGTGATTTATACTCCGTTCTCTGTCACAGTTTTCATTGATAGCAGCCCCCTGAGGACACCAATAAATCAGAAAATAGAAGAAATTTGGATGATCATTGTAGCTTCCCTCCAGGGTCCCATAAACAGGAAGAATTGTCAGGGTCAGAGCAGGAGCTACAATGATCTGTCCACACCTTCCCACTCCTCCAGTAGTCCCAGGTACAGCTGTCACTGTAACATAGCTCTGTGCACAGCAAGTCCTGGGCTGCCTGGGACTACGGGAAGATACCTGGAGTCCTCTCTGGTGATGGCCTGAGTGCCCACAGAAAGGGCTCTGAGTTCCCCCTCAGGCACCAGTGCCATAGGTTAGCCACCACTGCCCTAGTGTGTTAGTGTTTCAAGACGAGAGACAGATACCACCAAGACTTCTCCCTTGCATAGGGACATGGCGACTGTCTCAGCAATAGCCTACGCTATATAATTTCAGCAAATTATAAAACTTTATTTCATAGCGCCTAGCTCCCTGCTAGCAGGGATAATAGCCTACGCTATGCTGATATTAAAAAATTCTAAATAATTTCAGCACATTATAAAACTTTATTTCATAGTCCCTAGCTCCTTGCTAGCAGCGTGTGGCATGTCCTGGGGTGGGGGGAGGAGATAAGCAGCAGCAGCCTGTGTGTGCCTGTGTCTCAGTCCTCTCATGCAGCTCCCTCCCCCTCCTCTCTTCCTGTGATGTGCATTGAACAGGCAGGGGAGGGGGATGGTATGGAGTAGAGGAAGGATGCATAAGGAGACGGAGACACAGGGACACATGCTGCAGCAGTTGATACCCTACAGACTTTCTATGTGGCAGTCAGGGAGCGAGGTAATGAAATAAAGTTTTTATAATGTACTGAAATGATTCAGAATGCTGACAAAGGAATTGTTTAATTCAGCATAGCATAGGCTATTGGAACCTGTCACCAGCTTGAAGTCACATTCTTGATGACAGGTTCGCTTTAAAATACTTGTCAAGTAGAAAACCTTATAAGATATCCACAATATCCCGTATTTTACAAACATTTTAAAATTGTATGTTTTGCTATGAGATTAAAACTGGTAATTTTAGTCTTCATTTCAATCAACATAACACGTGATATTTTCTCGATGGTGAGCGTGTGTAGAGCTCATACTCTTCTCATCTTGCAGCTTACATGATTCACTGTAGCTGAAGTCTGAATGAGATAATCCTCTACCTATGGGACCTCTTCTGGCTCAGGACTAATTGGGATTCTTATAGTATTCTGCACTCAAGACAAATGCTCCCAATTCCCTGCCTGTGGAAATCTGTAATTGTGGAAAACATGAGGGCACGGAGAGTCTTCAATTGGGAAGTGCAAACATCTGTCGACATGGAAATGACCAAAACATACTAATGGGGTGCTAGGTCTGGATTTTCTGATCTAAGGCAAAAACTACTTTTAAGGAGGACCTGTTACCAAGTCCAGAGGGCTGAATGACATACGCCCTTTGCCCCTGATCAGTTTGACTATAAATTATTTTTTTTTTCCATACACAATAGCCCCCAAAAGTATACAGGCAAAACTCACATCACAATAACTATAGATCCTCTCTTAGAAAGTGCAGTGCCAGGTAATGTAAGGAGCTCCAGCTATAAGGTTTACAACAAAGAGCTATAGGCAGTACAATTAGTTTTAGACACGCGCTAGTAGTCATGGTCTCCCCGATGAATTATTAGTTGGCTAGTATTGCACTCTGTAAGTCATTCTTAGTCATTTTATACCAAATTAGTCATCAGTGATGGGTTCACATGTATTTGGATTCATGTGTTACCTTTCTTCTCATTGCGGTCATTCCCTTCTGCAGACAGCCCAACCCTTATGCCAAAGACAGGCTACGCAAATAAAAAGGTAGGGACAGACAGATGCATCACATATATTATGACTCAAAATATGCTTTTATGGTGTTCACTGGATGCATAGCTATCAGGGGGGAAAAGAGGGTGGTGGATCTGGGCACAACTCAGTACTACTACTCCCATCCTGTATATAACGGAACAGCACAGTACTACTGCTCCTATCCTGTTTATAAGGGCACAGTACAGTACTACTACTCCTATCGTGTATATATGGGAACAGCACAGTACTACTACACCTAACCTGTATGTATGGGCACAGCACAGTACAGCTACTCCTATCCTGTATATATGCGAACAGCATGGTACTACTACTCCTATCCTGTATATACTGTCATAGCACTATTAATCTTATACTGTATATATGGGCACATCCCAGAACTACTGCTCATATCCTGTATATATGGGTACAGCACAGTACTACTACTCTTGTCTTGTATATATGTGTACATCACAGTACTACTATTCCTATTTGGTATATATGGGTACAGCACAGTACTACTACTCATATTCTGTATATATGGGCACACCACAGTACTACTATTCCTATTTGGTATATATGGGCACATCACAGTACTACTATTCCTATTTGGTATATATGGGTACAGCACAGTAGTACTACTCATATTCTGTATATATGGGCACACCACAGTACTACTATTCCTATTTGGTATATATGGGCACATCACAGTACTACTACTCATATCCTGTATATATGGGCACAGCACAGTACTACTACTCATATCCTGTATATATGGGCACATCACAGTACTACTATTCCTATTCTGTATATATGGGCACAGCACAGTACTACTACTCATATCCTGTATATATGGGCACACCACAGTAGCCCACCATGCAGGGGTGTATACAGAATAACAATGAGGGGCCTGTATATAGAATAACCATGAGGGGCCTGTATATAGAATAACCATGAGGGGCCTGTATATAAAATAACCATGAGGGGGCTGTATATAGCATAACCATGAGGGGGCTGTATATAGCATAACCATGAGGGGGCTGTATATAAAACAACCATGAGGGGACTGTATATAGAATAACCATGAAGGGGCTGTTTGGTTTGATAAAATAGGGAATATTTTAGGGAACAGGGGTCTACTGAAACCTGGAGCCGACCTGCTTTGGGGAGTGCAGGGGGTGCAGTGGGCCCAGTAGCCCGTAAGATGTCTATGCCTAAACTAAAAAACCAAATACAATAAACAACACGTTATACATAAACTTTACATTTACAATTAACTATTGAAAAACTGCTTCATTCTCGATGCAATATTATAGCAGGAATAGGACTGTATAGAGATAACTCTCTGCACTCAGTAGTCATCTATCTTCTGGACTCCTATTGATTGTGAGATGCTCATTAGTAGGAGGTACAATAATTACTCATCGTAAATTCCCTCTATTTAACATTGGCCATAACAAAAAGCTCATTGTACTGGAACATAGCAACTACTGATTTATTCTCATCAATATAATCCATAAAACTTACCAGGAATTTCCCCGAAGTTGATGTAAGGTTCTTGGAAAGTCTGTTTCTCTTGGTTTCTAGCAATTAAAAACACCCCAAGGAAAGATAAGAGGCACCTGCAAGACACAATGAATTATACATACATATGATGAGCGATATACTGCTGGCTCCGTTAGGTATGTTGTAACGTTCAGGTTTGGTGTGAATTATTACACGACATCCCTGCATGGGCTGAGAAGATGGAAAACATTGAACATGGAGTTTATAAGAAAGGCTTATTCCGGTGGTGGACGCCAATGAAAGCAAATGGCTTCATAAATAATGAGAAGACGGAGCGTGACAGATGAAGAGAAAGCGCCTTATTATTTAGTGGAGTCATACGTTATCTTCATACTTAGCTAATCCCTCAATCTGTTTAACGTGCAAGAAAAGTTTTATAACTGCAGTTATATATATCTCATTCGTCACTGAAGAACGCTCTATTTCAGGCTGAAATCTGACATGAAGGCAGACAAGTACGTTACAAAAATACAGGCTCTCCAGCACAGCTCAATGTTCCTATAGACGACATGCTGAAAAGCCACTGAAAAGTGGGTGCAGCCAAATGGGATCAGGAGTAATTGTGAAAAAGGTGGCGAGTATGATAGACAATCCATCAGGGGAGTAGGGAGGTGTGTAGTAGTCATGGGCTTAATACTTACAAAACTATTCAAAGGAAACCTGTCAGTGGGTTTGGTGGTCGTAAACCATCAGCGATTCAATGCTCCAGTGTCTCCTAGATCTCCACTACTGTATGTGCAACACCCCTGCCAATGCAGTGTATTGCCAAATGTTGCTCCTAATAGATGCAATAGGAATCTTTGAGCTTCATCTCCTAAGTCAGACCTCAAGTGTCTATAAAAGGTAATGCAGCTATATAAAATTATTATTGACCAATAGAATGTGTTGTTGATAACCTATGCAAGAAAGATGCTGGTTGGATAATAAACTGGACACTCCCAAGGGAAGGTTATAAAACCCCTTGGAGTGGAAAGTTCTAGTCTCTTTTCTGGGAGTACTGAGTACATCTCAGCACACGCCTGCAGACCCTGAGCTATACCAGGACTTGCCTCTTAACCCTGCTGCTGAAGCAGCCATTCATCAACTCCAGCCTGAAGCTACCTATACCAGGCTGTGAGCAACCTCTGCCGAAGACCATCCAACCAGCCACCTTGAGCTAGTTGAATTGTTGCTGCTGTTGTGGCCAGTGCCGTGTTCCAGAACAAACAAACTGAGTTTTTTGGTTGGCATCTCTTAGTCTCCTAGTGATCCCTGCTTAAAGCTGTTATCCTCAAGAGTGCCCCATTTACCAGCACCCAGGGATCCTATCCTACACCCTGGGAGAACTATCCTATACCCGTAGCCTCTGTCTCCTTTCTTTCAAGTATACCTACCGGATACCTTCCCAGCGTGGACAAGGCCTGTTCCTCCACTACCCCAGACAAGCGCTAGGCCGCGCTCCACCAGCCACTCAGGTACCATAGGGATAGAGCTGCCCCCAAGCCATAAAAGGCTTTGCCCCGGTGGGGGATGTTGCATATAAATATACACCGTGAATAAAGGAAGACCTGTTTCATCAATACCTTCTGAAGCATCCTGAATGTGTCCGGCTTCCATCTTTGTTTGTTAGGAATGTAACTTGGTACAACCCCTTTAATGATCATCAATCAAATTGTGTTTGGTATATTATGTGTACAGGGGTGGATTAAGACTGCCATGCATATTATAGCCCTTACAGGTCGGGAATCACTTCCTATATAGATACTAGATACAAGCTTCTTGGAGAATGGAGGAGGTGCCCCTTCTGACTGCTTTCAATTGGCAGTTTCAGGTCCTGAGATGGCTCTTGTGTACTGAGAGCAGGAACAGGTGTAAGAGGATTTCATGGGTGAAGGTTTCTCTCAGTATTAAATTTGGGGGGTGGTTTGGGTGGCCATGGCCACCCTAGAAGGCTTTGGCTCGGGCTTCCACCCAGACTACCTATATTATAATCCACTACTGCTTCTGAAGTCTTCTGAATGTGCAAAGCCTCCATCTTTGCTTGTTAAAAATATAACTTCTTACAATCCCTTTAATGGTCAGCAATCAAATTGTGTTTAGTATATATAATAATATATACTATATAATCTATAGAAAACTGTCATCTTAGTTTAGATTGTTCCCTTTTTATCTTTGATTTTGTTCCTTTTTTTCCTCCTGGAACCTTGGCACATTGGAAAAAAGCTCTGAAGCGAGTTTAGAATTTAAAGGATGTGTCGTAGCCAGCGCTGTCCATTCCCAGGAGACATGGCTGTCAGGCAGATTTGCTCTCCTTTAGAAATGTCACAATGCATTTAGGAGAATCTGGCAAAGAAACCTCAGGTTTTTGATTGACCGGAGCTCAGGATAGGCTCTTACGGCCCAGCAAAGGATAAATATGTCTAGGCAGCAAGATGTTAAGTTTAGATTTTTTCTTTTGGATCAACAAAACCAAAAACAAATTCAAATGTTTACAGACATACAGTGATCAGCAATAAGAGGAAACCTACCATGAGGAATTGGAAACAGATCTAGTAGATTCCTTCTGCCTCTGCCCGAATATATCATTTAATAATCCTGGAACCTAAAAACTTCATTTTAATAATATGTAAATGAACCATTTGCAGAGGCTACTGGGGTGTGTACTATCCTTAGTTCCCAGTGGCGGCCAGGCTACTTGAATAGAGTTTAGAACAAATTTGGTAAAGATCCAGGATTATTAAATTACAGATTAATATTTGCACAGGTGTAATTATTTTGTCAGTTTCGGCGCTTCGTCCAACAAAGTTTCTGATTGCGTTCGTATGGTTGAAGGCTCATTTATTGAGTACACAACGTGTTTCGGCTCTGGGCAGGAGCCTTCATCAGGTGCAATATGTGTTCATGTATAAGTGTGCGTGTATAAGTGTGCGCGCATCAGTGTACAAGTGTGCGCGCATCAGTGTATAAGTGTGCGCTCATCAGTGTATAAGTGTGCGCGCATCAGTGTATAAGTGTGCGCGCATCAGTGTATAAGTGTGCGCGCATCAGTGTATAAGTGTACAGTACAAATATGTATATTTCGGAGTTTTACATTTGCCTATTTACATAGACCGTTTACAACGGGTGCAATTTCGGCAATAGGTGCTTGCCTAGCCAGTGTAAAACACCTGTGTTAATATTCAGCATTTTCTTCATAAAATCTTTGTTGTGTTTCTTTATGCCTGGTTAACTTTTTACATTAAAACCCTGATATCAGTGAGGTAAAGATGATAAACAAGATTAAAAGTGACATTTCTAACGATTGATGGAAAACAAACTCCTAGTGACATCATTCACTAGGAAAAATATAATTTCATTTGAAAACCACTTCCCATAAAGTGCAGATTAGCACATTACAAAGTCGTTATATTTCCCTTCACTTTTTATGTCTTTCATAATATTCCGCCATTAATATGCAAGCGGCTCGTCTTCCTACACAGCAGGCGGCTTCTGCCGCAATTATCTCTGTTAATTATGATATTCATTGTCTGCTCAAGCACTTCACTTTCCGAGAGGCCTAAATGGAATAAAACGAAACCTCGTTTTGTGTGTAAGTGACTCTAAAATAAGCCAGACATCGTCAGCGCCGAGCATTAGACTAATTAATGGATCGGCCATTTATAAAGTGCTTTTTTATTGCCTGGAATTAGATAGACTTGTAAAGAATCATAAACTTGTTTTTATTGCCAGCTTAATGGAAACAAGCCAAGGCCTCCATGTTTTCTGCATCATACAGCCTTCCGGAGATGTGGATTTCATAGAGAGATTATGTCAGACACAGGATTTAGGGAAATAAAAATGACAGATAACCGCTCATCTTAATGAAGACGTCTCAACAGAATTTACCCCTCACACCAGTAATACCTGTTGGTGAAGGGTTAAAAGTCCTAGCCATATCACCTAAAATTATTTACCACTGAGATGCTGTAACTTAATTACAGCTGTTTTTCTGATATGCTAATGAGTAAAGATGAGTCAACTTCTGAAGTTAAGAGTCAAACTTTCTCTGAGGCTGCAAGGAAACCACAATTTCATCTTTTCACCGACAACTTTTGTCTCTTCAATTCCGACCTGAACAGACAGGAAGTCCTCTGCCTGTCCACTTCCTGTCCTTACCAGAATGATGCCCCCCTCACACTGCACAGTATACTTATCAGTGTGGGAAACTGCAGATCTTCTCACCATTTCATGCACCCTATGATGGGCAGGGTAAAGTGGTGGACAGAACCACATGTCAGTGGGCGGAGCACATATAGACAAAGACAGAAAAAGTTTGGAGACCAATTTTATTAGTGGGTGGAGACACTGCACTTTTCAATTGGGGGTGAGTAAAGTTTATTATGCCTGTTCTTTATAACAAGTTCCCTTTAACGTTTGGGCTGTGAGCAGAGAATCTATAAAGATACCTAATAAAGAGCCACACTGCCTCCAAACATTGTGCAATGTACAAAAACATTCTCCACCAGTAAATATTAAGGGGGTTGACCACTATGTTTTTGGCCATAGATGGAGGATCATGTGATCTCTAAATGTGCATGACCAATATACCTTCCAGGACCTTCCGCTTGTATTTATGAACTCTAACATAAGGTCCTGGAAGGTAGATTGGTCATGGACAGTCAGGAGAATGTTTGTAATTACTGAACATAACTAGGGCCAACTTCTTGGAAACCGCTCAACTTATTGGTAATCTATCATGTTTTTTAAATATAACCAATTAACCAACGAGTTGCCCACTGTATACATTTTTGGAGCATTTAGACTGTGGGAAATCATAAATTAGGGTCTTTTGATGAGAGGTTTCCTGATAACCTTCAGAATGTCGTCCTAGTGACATAACTGACAATGGACCCTCTAAATTTTGTGTCACGTTTAGAGAAGATCACATTAGTTGGGATGGATGGGAGAGATGATATTGTAAAATTTAGCTTTTATGTTCTGGGTTTTGGTCTCCTTTACATTTATTTTGTTTAAAAGACAAAGAAAGAAATCTAAGGAAGTTACTTACCCAAAAAGAAACATAAATATATTCAATATGGCCGCCTCTCGAAATTCCTGGTAAAAAATTATTCCTGTGATGAGAGAAATCGGAAGACCATTAAAACAATATCTATGTAAATCTATGTAGATCCATCGTTGGCTTGTAAAACTATATAAGGTCTCTGTCAGGTCACACAAATGGGAATTATGGAAACCTCATCTACATGCTTGGTCAATCCACCATAGATGGTCATCACCAGGTGGTCGGGATGGTCTAACTGACCGATTTCTGGGATCATTTTATTTTGAAATCAATCAATCGATCACTTCACTCTTGATCTGTGGCAATGAAAAATTATTTGATCCAAGCTACTATACATGTATATGGAAAAATCTTTGGCTTTTCAATCACTGATTTTTGGGAAAAACTGCACTGCAGGGAAAGGAAAAGGCTTCTGCTTCTTCTTTCTTCTATATGCCTCTGACAACACTGCAAATTTTCCAAAAACCATCCATTGAGAATTTGTATTGGAAGGTCAGTCACACCATGGCACAACTTGAACTTTCTTGATTCCAATGAAAAATCTATAGCCATATAACACGAGTCTTCTCATGAAAGTAAAAAATTGTGTTGTGGACACTTGCTATGGAAAGCAGCTGACTGGAGCGAACATACATCACGGGAAAGAAGGCAGCAAATATCGGAGTTATTAGATGGGTCTACCCGCAGTGAAGATGTGGAGGTACAAAGATTATAGATTACAGAATATTACTTTGTTACAATTCAGTGGCTAAGCTCAGCGCTCCTGCCAACACTCAGGCTATCTCCAGCTATAGCCTCAAGATAATTGCATTGTCTCGAGTGCTTCTTCTTGAGCCACCCAAGAAACATCCATCTTGGGCTTCAAGATATTTGCACAACTTTGAGAGCTCTTTGTTTGGGCCACCTACAAAACATCTGCTCTGAGTGTATCCATTCCCCCAATCTTGTTCGGAACTGATGAAGGGGGTGGTCCGCCCTGGAAATGTGTTGTCCACGTCATCAGCATTTTAATAAAGGCACTCTACCATACCTGTGTTGAAGCATACTCAATGAAGGCAGCGCGTCAATTAACTTGTTTTTTTCCGCCCTGTTTTTTTGGCGACTTGCTACAATAGAGTGGCCCCTATTCTTTGACATTTCTCAGATCCATTCTATGGGGAGATTTATCACTGCTTCTACAGCAGTTTTCTTGCCCATTGCAAGACTATGCCACCTCCACATCATGAGGCGTGAATAAAGTCAAACCAAAAAGGTGGGTGGTCCCTCCATGAAACATTGGAAATTTGGATTGTACAGAGAGTGCTGTGGATACAACTAATATTGATCAGATAGGCTACTTAATAATATGGATAAGAAAAAGTGGAAATATTGATCAACACAAAAGTTGTATATTAATGTGGAAAAGCTATTTTTCTTTTGGCACTTTACTGGTTAGACACAGAATTCCGTCATGGTGTTGATGAGTTTTATAGGATGTTTTATGACATTTTTACTGTTAATGCTTTTCTTTTTACATGAATTGTCCAGCTGTGACATTTGTCCAATTGATGGACATATGTGACTGTACCACTGTCAGTTAATTACCTTTATATGTATTATTCTACCGAATGTAGTAGTGGTTGGAGTGGTTAGCATGTCATTTCGAAAAAGGAGCAGTTTAGGGTTTTAGTGCAGTCTTGAGTATTTTACATTGTTACAGGAGTCGTCATATGTAGCAGAGGGTTCTCTCTGACACCAGGTTCTAAATGTGACCGCTACAAATGGACTTTTTATTTGCCAACATCACGGATTCAGGTCACCGAGCTGTGCACAATTCACTTCTATGACTGCTGTTCTTATGCTTCGGTGCATGGCGCCCTATGCATATGGGCAAGTTTTGAGATATATGAAACAATAATATTAGTCTATTAATACCCTTGGCCCTATAGTTTTTGATTTTTACTCTCCAGTGGATGTATTTCTTCATAGTTTGGTGCTGTGCAAAGGCACTATACGCCCTCCAGGCTTCAGGCACATGGCTCTACGACGATGACTCAAGTGTGGCCGGAGTTCTAATTTATCTTAGTAATATGGAAGATTAATGCTTCCAATTTCAATATTGACGTGGCAAATTTCATTTCAATTTGTCCGTCAAGCTGATTTTCCTTAATATGTGGAAGAAACTTTAAAGCCTTTTTAATAAAGCTAAAATGAACCACATTACACACATTATAACATTGGCAAACGAAAGCCTCGGGGCCCAAAAGCTTACATAGAGAAAAACAGAATGCAATAGGAAAGTATTGATTTGGAGCGAGAACAAACACGGAAATGAGACTTTTATTAAAGCTGGCAGTTCCTCTGACTAATAATCCAATAAAACACTGCGGAGATAAAAGTTGTCAGGACTTAGTCTCAACCATTGCAAGCGGCTATAAATTAGCCGCTGTTGAGTGATTTCATGAAGTCATATGGTAAGCCAGAGTATAAATGATAGAGACTTTATTATACGTTTTATAGACTATGACATAATATTACGTTACCTGCAAGTATAGCGCTGGTGGTAAAAAATACATAGTTAATTGGCACCACTTCAGTTGCATTGTAAAGCTGCATTGCTTGATTTAAAAACCTAAAAAAACGGGATAAGAAAAACACACACAAAAGAAAAACAAGTGAGAATAACGCGGTAGACGTTTTAATAAAGATTTACCAGCTTCATAAATATTTATAGGGAATGGTGTTCAGCAGGACCTAGAATTACTTCATAATGGGCTCAAGAAGCCAAATGAAATAAATAACTACCCCTTTGAGATCAAAAAAACTAGCGGAAAAAGCAGACACAATGTAAAATTAATCCCTGAAAAATGCACCCGCGGCGAACGAGACGAATGAACGTAATTAAATTTTATTTGCCGCACTTATTTTCGGTTATATTTTCTTTATGGTTGAGGAAAACAAACAATAATCCGAGTGAAAAAAATAAGCAATATGCTGCACTCTTATCTCCGAGAGCAGGAGTCCAAGACCCTGATATTTCATTAAAGAAAGAAACGAAGAATTTTAAAAAGCCTTACATTAAAAAAAAAACATTTATTGAACATTTAAGATGTGAAAACTTTTAGGAAGAGATGGAATGGGACTTACAAAATTAGTGGGTCCTCATAGTTTTATGACAGTTTCATGCAACTTTTTTGCTTCTGGCTACTTTCCGGTAAAGTGGGCGTGTCCAGGAAATAAGGGGGAGTGACCCTAGTTGGCATAGATTACATTTTTTTTTACCACAGGAGATGTCCTAAATAACGTTGGTCATAATTCAAGGGTTTTCTAGGATAACTTGTGAGGGAACCTGCCCGCAAGTAAATTAGTCCATTGTTTCCGGCTGGTGTGTCATTGGTGTAGGAGATGCATCTGTGACAGTTAAAAAAGACTGTGCAAGCCCCAAACTCAGGAAGCAATAGGACCTGCTTTTAAATGGCATCTACCACCAAGATGAAGGGCTCTATACAAATGAGCCTGAGAGGCACCAGGCTCTATAGGCGTTAATAGAGCCTGGAGCCCCTTAGGCTCATTTGCATACAGTCTTTCATCCTGGTGGTAGATGTCCTTTAAATCTGTAGCTTGGGCAGTCGGGGCTATGGAAACCCCTGCTATGTGTTAGCCCACAAAAAGTATTTCTCTGTGTGTTATCTGTTGAAGCCAACAATAAATTCTATTTTTGTGTGAATGTAGCATTAATCTTTTGTTTCTCTAGGGCACTACCAAAAGGGAAATTAATATACAGCTTACAATCAAATCAAGTGGTTAATGTAATGCAGGGCAGATCCATCAGAGGGTGAGCTACTCTTCTTACCGCTCATCACTTAGCAAAAGAAATATCTAATCAGGAGTGGAAGCTTACAGAGATCATGTGACTGATGGCTGGATTCAAACTGCTGTACTGAAGAGATCCAGCCCCCTCAGTCACAGAACTTTGTTGGGCTAATTGTAGTGACTAAAGGGTCTGGATCTCTTTAGTACAAGAGACGAAATCCAGGTCACATTATTTAATTCAGCGCCAGCTCCCAACAGAAGGACACCATGTGACCTAAAGTTGGCCCACCATTTCAAATCCCTGTCTCCAAACCCAACCAGGTGTGGCAAAATAATTTGTTACTTAGAAATAAATTACTCGGAAGCAGGGAAAATATTCTAAAATTCTGTACAAAGATAACAGTCGCATAGTTTGAAATCAAGAACCTGTGGATAATGATTGTTGTTCCAAGTCTGGAATCACTTTCTTCATCTGGTACTAGATTCAAGCTTCTTGGGGAATGAAGGATGTGCCCCTCCCTGCCTGCTTTCAATCTCCGGTTGCAGGACCTTTAGAGGGCCTTCAGAAGTTCTGAAATGGCTCTTATGTACAGGTGTATTGAGAGCATGAGAGCAGATGTACAAGGATTTGATGGCTGAAGGTTCATCTCAGTCTAAAATTTGGTGGGTGGTTTGTATGGCCATAGGCCCCCTGGAAGGCTACCGCCTAAACCACTTGTATTATAATCCACTACTGCTGAGTAGCTAGAGGTCAACCTATACTCTCAGCTACCTGATGCGAGCTATAGAACGGCAGCCCCTTTTTCCCCAATAGTATAGTAATATATCAGGTTATTTTCTTAGTAAGTGGGTTCTCCATCATTCTGCAGGGGGTGCTGCCTGAGGCAAGAGTCTCAACTCATGGCTGGTGCAATAATAATAGCAATGCTATTGGTGCCTCTATGATTTGTATAACCAGAGCACCACATTGTACACCATATAGGAACTAGAGATGAGCGAGCACTAAAATGCTCGGGTACTCGTTATTCGAGACGAACTTTTCCCGATGCTCGAGTGCTCGTCTCGAATAACGAGCCCCATTGAAGTCAATGGGAGACTCGAGCATTTTTCAAGGGGACCAAGGCTCTGCACAGGGAAGCTTGGCCAAACACCTGGGAACCTCAGAAAAGGATGGAAACACCACGGAAATGGACAGGAAACAGCAGGGGCAGCATGCATGGATGCCTCTGAGGCTGCTTAATCGCACCATTATGCCAAAATTATGGGCAACAGCATGGCCATGACAGATTGACAGAATGAAGCTAGATAGCATCTAAAACATCCAATAATTGACCCTGACACTATAGGGGACGGCATGCAGAGGCAGCGGCAGCAGGCTAGAGAGTGTCATGGCGACATACCCTAAATGGACTCAGGCTTCAAACCAATGGGTGGCAGAGAGGAACCAAAGGAGGTGAGCAAGAAGCGCTCAAATAATATCGGTACATGATAAAAGTTTGCCAGTATATTTTGTGGATTACACAGCAGGGTGGCGACAAAGTTAACATGGAAGCCATGAAAACAACCCAAAATTCTGCCTGACACAGCTCGTTTGATAAGGGGACCATGTATGGAGGCAGTGAACTAGTAGTAGATTAAAGGTGCTGCAGTTAAAACTATGTTAGTTGGATCTTGGCATGGAGCTGGCGCTCCGCTGCCAGGCGAGCTTTCGCCAATCCAAGCCCCTGTCTCTAGGCTACTCCCCAAACAGCACTTCTAAGAACCTTTTGTATAAGATCAAGTGTAGTAGCGTTCTTATAAGTTTGGGATATGGCGGGTGAGGGGAATGTAAACAGATGCGCAAGAAGCGCTGAAATAATATCGGTAAATGATAAAAGTTTGCCAGTATATTTTGGGGATTACACAGCAGGGTGGCTACAAAGTTAACAAGTTTGATGTGGAATGCCCTGTAATAGCTCTTGGGCGGTGTGCCTTTTATCGCCTAGGCTCAGCAGTTTGAGCCCGGCAGCACTCGTCCACGTGTCCGTGGTCAGGTGGACCTTGTCAGAAACTACGTTGGTCAGGGCACGGATGATGTTGTCTGACACGTGCTGGTGCAGGGCTGGGACGGCACATCGGGAAAAGTAGTGGCGGCTGGGGACCAAATACCGAGGGGCGGCCGCCGCCATGAGGTTGCGAAAGGCCTCGGTCTCTACTAGCCTATAGGGCAGCATCTCCAGGCTAAGCAATCTGGAGATGTGGACATTAAGGGCTTGGGCGTGCGGGTGGGTTGCACTATATTTTCTTTTCCGCTCCAGCGTCTGGGGTATGGAGAGCTGAACGCTGGTGGATGCTGTGGAGGATCGTGGAGGCGACGATGGGGTTTTTGTGCCAGGGTCCTGGGCAGGGGGCTGACTATCAGCTGACACAGGGGAAGGAGCAGTGGTGTGCACGGCCGGAGGTGAACGGGCTTGGTGCCACTGATTCGGGTGTTTAGCATTCATATGCCTGCGCATACTGGTGGTAGTTAAGCTAGTAGTGGTGGAACCCCTGCTGATCCTGGTTTGGCAAAGGTTGCACACCACAGTCCGTCGGTCATCCGGTGTTTCCTTAAAGAACCTCCAGACTTCTGAAAATCTAGCCGTCGCCGCGGGAGCCCTCGCCACGGGAGCTTCACTACGTGACACATTTGGCACTGATGCACCTGCTCTGGCCCTGCCTCTCCGTCTGGCCCCACCACTGCCTCTTCCAACCTGTTCTGCTATAGGACTCTCCTCCGTCTCAGAAGCACTGTGTTCACCCGGCCTCTCAACCCAGCTTGGGTCTGTCACCTCATCATCCTCCGATCCCTCAGTCTGCTCCCCCCTCGGACTTCCTGCCCTGACAACAACTTCACCACTGTCTGACAACCGTTTCTCCTCATCACCCACAGACTGCGACTGGTGGAAAACCTGGGCATCGGAAAATTGCTCAGCAGCAACCGGACAAGTGGTTTGTGACTGTGGGAAGGGTCCAGAAAACAGTTCCTCAGAGTATGCCGGTTCAAATGCCAAATTTTCCTGGGAGGGGGCAGACTGGGGGGGAGGAGGCTGAGGTGCAGGAGCTGGAGGAGTGCCGATTTCGGTGACATGGGTGGACTGCGTGGAAGACTGACTGGTGGACAAATTGCTCGAAGCATTGTCGGCAATCCACGACATCACCTGTTCGCACTGTTCTGGCCTCAACAGTGCTCTACCACGAGTCCCAGTAACTTCAGACATGAACCTAGGGAGTGTAGCTCTGCGGCGTTCCCCTGCTCCCTCATAAGCAGGTGGTGTCTCACCCCGGCCAGGACCACGGCCTCTGACCCCTGCAGTAGATGGACGCCCACGTCCCCGCCCTCGTCCTCGTCCTCTACCCCTAGCCCTCGGGTTAAACATTTTGAAAATGAAAGTTATATAACTTTAATTTTTTTTTTTACTTTTTTTTGTGTTTTTTAGTTTTTAAAACCAAACAATGCTATCCTATTGCTATGGCTATTTTCTAGCCAAGTATGAAAGCACACTGCTATGCCAGATGAGATGACGCTGAGTTATGAAAAAATAAACGTAAAATAAAAAGGAAATGGCAGACTGTGCCTAATTGAAATCCAACCCCTAATAAATTATCCCACTTCGGTCTTTGCGATGGATATGTGCGTCACTAAGCGCTAAACACAGCGGTCGCAAGTCTCACTCCAAATTCCTCACAATTGGCTAGTATATGCACTGCAGCAAGGACAGCCACCAGCAGATCAACCAGAAATAAAATATATATAACGCTATTGTAGGCGTAAGTAAGCCGTTTGGATTCTCCTTTGGCTATTTTCTAGCCAAGTATGAAAGCACACTACTATGCCAGATGAGATGACGCTGAGTTATGAAAAAATAAACGTAAAATAAAAAGAAACTGGCAGACTGTGCCTAATTGAAATCAAACCCCTAATAAATTTTCCCACTTTGGTGTTTGAGGTGGATATGTGTGTCACTAAGAGCTAAACACAACGGTAGCAAGTCCCCCTGCAAATTCCTCACAATATGGTACTAGCTGCACTACTAGTGCCAGCAAGCCCAGCCACAAGCAAACAAAAAAAAAGTATAATGTTATTGTAGCCCTAAGAAGGGCTGTTGGGTTCTTGTTGAATCACTCCTGCCTAACACTATTCTAATAGAACAGCCCAACGCTTTCCCTGACCAGCAGCAGCTCTCTCCCTAGCGGCATCCAGACACAGAATGACGCGAACAGCGCGGGCAGGGGCTAGTCTATCCCAGGGTCACCTGATCTGGCCAGCCAACCACTGCTATCGACGTGTAAGGGTACCACGTCATGCTGGGTGGAGTGCAGAGTCTCCTGGCTTGTGATTGGCTCTGTTTCTGTACGCCAAAAAGCAAAACAGCGGGAGATGGCATTTTCTCAAGCGGGCGAAGTATTCGTCCGAGCAACGAGCAGTTTCGAGTACGCTAATGCTCGAACGAGCATCAAGCTCGGACGAGTATGTTCGCTCATCTCTAATAGGAACATTATTAGAAGGTAGTGCAAGGGCAGCAACCAACTCTCACACATCTTTCCTATATTTAGCTATATCTAAGGAACTGCTGAATAGATTATACGTGACTTGGCAGAGGAGGAAAAGCGTATTGATATTACTAACCATTTCCTCCTTATCTGCACATAGTCCACATACTTTTGCATTATTCACCAGCTCCTAATATACACAGCTGCCAAATCTTTTTATTCCTTTCCCCACAAATATTCTCTTTTGGGTCGAGCTCCCATCTTACGTAGGAACAACTGATACGAGATGTTCATTACAGACAGATGTTGGAGCCTTTGAAGTGCAGCGTAATTAGTAACTTTTATTGCAGCGAGTTTATTTTCCTTGGTGTCCTGTAAATAGATGGTCGTATTTTTACTTCTGAAGATTTTTTTTTTTTTCCCAACAAACAATAAAGGCCGACATCTCTCTGGATAATTAAGGATGAAACCGCGCTGTCGTCCGCTAATGAAGATTAATTATACAGAGTCTTAGTACAGGATTTAACCATTGCAACAATTGTTGCTCGATGAGATAGTAAAAAAAATCCGGAATAGAACGGAGCGCGGTCATTAGGATTCTGATAGAGAAGGGCCTGTCTGATCGGACAAATCAGGGTTGGCAGGCGGAAGGTAGGTTGTTTGATGGTAATGGCGTCACTTACTTGACCTGAAAGATGCAGGATGCGATCATTGCCACTGCCATGGCGTAGAAGATGGCGTAAGTAAGCTGCATATCCCCCTTCAAGGTCATAGCAATCATTCCAGCCACAGCTTTTACCGAAATCACTGCCACCGAAGCTGAAATAAACCAGAAGAGACGTATAAGGAGTGTACAGAGTTATACATCTATCTATACGGAATACACATAGTCCAGCGCCTTATGCCTAGAGATGTAGCAGAAATATATTTGTTATTGAACTATATTCTATATGTGGTTAAAGGGTTGTCAGGGTTAATTCATTATTTTACAATTGGTCCCAAGTGGCATCAAAATAATAATGCAGAATTGATATAGAAAGTATGTTGGAAAATTGTACAAAGAAAATCAATAATTTGTTGAATGTGGACAGCCCCTTTTAAAGGAAATCTACCATCAAAATCCATCATGATAAACCAGGGACATTACTCATAGATCCACAACCATGACACTGGTAATCGTCTTATATTTGTTAACCATGGCCTCCATGCTTCTAAAATCAACTTTTAAAATTGTGCTCATGAGTATAAAGGGCTCTGGGGGCAGTGCCAGTGCCCCTCTGTGCAGCAGATTCACAGGCTGTTACAATGAGCAGAACAGGTCTCCCACTCCCTCTGCCTGTGTAATCCAGGAAGTGGAGGGGACTGGAGAGACTTGTTCTGCTCATTGTAACAGCCTGTGAAGCCCTGCAGGCTCATTAAGACAATTTTAAAATAGATTTTAGAAGAAGGGATCCCATGGATAACAAATATAAGAAGATTACCACAGTCACGGTGTCTGGATCTATGAGTAAGTGTCCCTGGTTTATCATGATGGATTTTGATGGTAGATTTCATTTAAAAGGGCTTGTCCACTTTCAACAAATTATTGATTTTCTTTGTACAATTTTGCAACATACTTTCTATATCAACTCCTCAGGTTTTTTGGATCTCTGCTTTCTGTCCTTCCAAGTCTTTCTGTGCATAGACATTCTTCCCTGGTCATGTGAAAAAAATAGTAGCGAAGCAGCACTCAAAGGCGAGGGGTTGTGCTGTGTTCAGCATGTCACACAGCTGCACGACTCATTGTATACCTGGTCATGTGATATCACACAGGTGCACGGCTAGTTATACCCCTGGTCATGTGATGTCACACAGCTGCACGACTCATTGTATACCTGGTCATGTGATGTCACACAGGTGCACGGCTCATTATACACCTGGTCATGTGATGTCACACAGGTGCATGGCTCATTATACACCTGGTCATGTGATGTCACACAGGTGCATGGCTCATTATACACCTGGTCATATGATGTCACACGGGTGCACGGCTCATTATACACCTGGTCATGAGATGTCACACAGGTGCACGGCTCATTATACACCTGGTCATGTGATGTCACACAGCTGCACGGCTCATTGTATACCTGGTCATGTGATGTCACACAGGTGCATGGCTCGTTATATCCCTAATCATGTGATGTCACACAGGTGCACAGCTCCTTATATCACAGAGAGTGCAGTGTGATATTAACGGCACGTGCACCTGTGTGGCATAACATGACCTTGGACAGATTTATATCCAGAGGAAGTAAATATAGAAGCTTCCGATAGGATGACAGCAAGCAGAGATCTAGTAAACTGTGAATTGATACAAAAACTATATTGGAAAATTTTATAACTTTACCTTACACAAACCATAGGAATTATTTGCTCAAAGTGGACAACCCCTTTAATCTTTACCTCTAGTTCAGCACGGCACCTTCTGTCACCATGCCCTCTGTATGTAGAGGCTTAGCAGTGACGTCACATCAATATCATGTACCTGTACACGTCTGAGGCTCCATCAGCGGACGTGTGCCGTGAACTGCAAGTCCGCTGGTGAGCGCATGCAATGCATGTCTATGGCAGCCTTGGTTGTGCCGTAAATAATCACTTACTAATTGACACATCAAAAGTCTACACCTTGTTCATATCCTTCTCTGCAGCGCCCCCACAGGGGAAATGAGGCATTACATAATTCGCATTTTAGAAATTGAGCTTTCTAATAAATGTATAAATGTACTAGGTCTTCCAGGATGACATATACTATCAGTGGACATTCTCTGCTCTGGCTGTTAGATTTGGGGAACCTGTTCAAGAATTCTATAATAGCAGAAAATGGGTTTCATTCACAATAAGATCAATTTCCATAGGGGTCTGTGAGATTAGAAAAACATGCCTGCTTTGGACTTTACAGAAGCCGTTTTGACAATACAAATCTGTAGGAATTGACCCTGAATATCTGTAGAACCATACCTTTGTGTGCATGTTTGGTAGCAGGACTGTGAAAAATGCAGGATTGTAGCTGGACTTGCTGAACAAAGCCCAACTCCGCCCCTCTGAGTCTGGTTGGATATTTAAGCAGAGGGGAGGGGCTGGGCAGCAGTTTTAATGCAGAGTTTAAAGAACACAACCGAGTGAGGACACCCCTATAGTGCTCCAAGTCCAGCTGCAAGCCTGGAACATAAATGCATTCTCACAGTCCTGTTGCTTTTCACAATGCGCACAAAGGAACGGTTACACAGATATCCAGGACTTCTACTGAAATCTGGATGCAATACCAAACACAGCCAAGCAAACAATAGTGGTGCCGTTTCTGGATGAAAGTTGCCATGATTTTGTAATCTTATACCACATCTTTTTAGTAATCAGGCCACAGACGTATATTAACAAACAGAAGATTTAGCGTAGAAATCTTTGCATCTGGAAATTAGCATGTTACTTAATATGAACAGGGGTCAAGCTAATTGATTTTTGTAAATCTTCATTTTCTAATGAAAGGAGAGAATAAAATGATGATGAGATCTTGAAATCATCAGAATGCGATGAGAACTCACCCAGCAGAGCGACCAGAAGCAGCAACACCACAATATGATTCACCCCCTTCCTCTTGTACACGTAGAGCAGGACACAGAAGACGATGACTTCAAGGAGCTAGGAAGAGAACATACAGAATTATGTCATTGGGATCAATGGTGGGAATTCCCAGCCACTAGGCAATCTTCATCAGCGTCATAGAGATGAATTGAGCAGCTGGCGCATGCGTGACAGGGGTTCAACGGAACCATGTTCTTGTGAGCCGTGGGGGTCCCCATCACTAAGTCCCATCCATGGGGGTCCCCTGCATGAGCTCAAAACAAGTTAGGCCCTTATACACAGTCTCACTAATGAGACCCCCCTACAGAACGGGGGGTCTAATGGGATTCGACCCCTCTTTGCTCCCCAAGATGAGTGGAGCAGCCGGCTGAGCATGTCCGTGCTGCCCCAATCATCTCTATGGAACTGACTGCCAATCAGAAAGTTGGTCCCTATCCTGTGGATAAGGGTGCTGTCACACATCACTTCTTGGACCGTTTTAAATGATGCGTTTTCCATCCGTTTAAAGGAAACCTACCACTACGGATCTACCTATAAATGTAGATCCAGTGGTAGGGTGCATCTAACGTATGTAAGGATTGCCCATTTTAGGGTTAATCCCTTACTGTTCCTCTATCCTTAACCAGGGTAATATGCAAATTTTCTAAAGAGGCTACTGGAGCGTGAAGCAGCCGGAGCAGAGGCTAGACGGCGAGACTACTCCACGCCCCAGTTGCCTCTTTGATCCTCCTACACAGACATTTTCAGCACGCAGCTACAAGGAGCTGGGCACACTCGTCCGTGAAGCCGGAGTTCTGCGCATGCGCAGTATCTCCGGCTTTGGAGTCGAGATTGCGCAGCCACTGGCCTGTGTTCTGTGCAGAACTTCGGCTTTGTGGACGAGTGTGGGCAGCTCCTTGTAGCTGTGTGCTAAAGATGTCTGGGTAGGAGGGCCAAAGAGGCTACTGGTGCTTGGAGTAGTCATACCATGTAGCCCTTAGCCTCTGCTACTCCATGCCCCAGCAGCCTCTTTAGAAAATTTGCATATTACCCTGATTTAAGGTTAGAAAAGATAGAGAGGAGTAAAGGATTAGCCCTAAAAGGCTATTCTTACATTCGTTAGCTCCGTAGTGATTGGTTTACCATGCATTTGGCTGTGTTAAACCTGTTCATCTTCAATTCTAGAATTGTAGGCAGTTGTGAAACAGATTTAAACCATCCAAAAGCATGGTAAGCTTACAAAAACGCATCCAAGAACACAACATGTGGCAGCACCCTAAGGCCTAACTTGTTTTGTGGGAAAACCCCTTTAACCCCTTAATTGCAATAAGGGTTAGCACTCACTCACAGCAATGTAAACAACAGGAGAACTGTAGAAGGAACATTGTAACTAAGGGGCACTTAGCAGGCAGCTTCTTTACAAACAAAGCAAATTTCTTGATGAAGGTTATTAGAAAAATGTTCACAATTCTCCCCCCAATTATATAAAAAATCATCTGAAATGACGGTTCCTCTTTAACATTCAAATTATGAAAAGATTCTATTAAGGCAACATAATGATCAATTATTTTTACAAATAATAACTTCAATCATGGAACATTTCCCAATAATGATCCCTGTACGCAGGCATGTCATAGTCTACCATATACAATTAGGAGTACAAAAATCTAACTTCTTAATTTGCTTTTGCCACAGCCTATTCCTGAGCGGTACGGATATTCTGACACCTCTCTAATGATGTCCCCAGATAGCCGGTCAGCCCTTCCTACACCGCCGCAGCCTCTCATCGATTCCAACATATCCCAACCATTACACAACTGTTGAGTCTAATGACTTCACCCAACCACGAACTGGACAAACCCATTTTCTAAAATTTCCCATGGTAAGTTGTTTGAAAAAGAAATATACAATTAATTGTTAGAATTCTAAATTCAGATACATCAGAAATTGGAAACAATAGGAGATTAAGCTAAATAGGGGGTGTTATTATTGTACATCATAAGGTTATGGCCTTGAGGTGTTGCAGTTAACGGCAAATGTCAAAAATCAGATGGGAATTATTTGGTATATTGCATAAATATCTGAAAGCCAAAAGCTAAATATATTTTAACACAAAATTTCTACAAATTTTTAAAAAACAAAAAACAAGTAATAATAATTCTTTATTTATATAGCGCACACAGATTACGCAGCACTGCACAAGGCATGTCAAATTGGTCCCTGTCCCCATGGGGCTCACAACCTAAACAACCTAACAGTATGTTTTGGAGTGTGAGAGGAAACCGGAGTACCCGGAGGAAACCCACGCAAACATGGTGAGAACATACAAACTCTTTGCAGATGTTGACCTGGGTGGGATTCGAACCCAGGACCCCAGCGCTGCAAAGTAGAAGTGCTACCCACTCAGCCCCCGTGCCGCCAAGTAGCTATGGTTTATTATGATGCTCCCCCAAGATTGTGTGGGGCACCGGATATACTAAGATGCCAATGGTGTTCCCAAATTGATTGTATGTCAATGGGGAACAGTTAATGACTTGTCTTGGGCATCCCTATTTGATCCACCACCTTAGTAAGAATGTAGCATGGAAGGAAAAAAAGATGCAATTCTTGACCTTGTGCAAGAACTTTGTATGCCAGCCATGATACATTACCCCAGAAGTCCATCAAATAGAACCTACAATCCTACTAGAGGTGGAAAACTACTTTCCACCGAAAAAAACAAACTTTGAGGAAAATGTAATTGCAACATATTAGAACAAAACGATTTTGTGATGCCAAATAAGGTCTTGATAGAAGAGCGGGATCATGGCCGATCTCCAGGAATCCAGAAACGTGTAACACTTAGTAGAAAACTTAATAATACTTGTAGTACTTTGAAGGGCATCCAGTCCTCTCGAGTTTCTAAGCTGTGCAAAGTGTGCCTTACATTTGTGTAAACCCAACCAAAGAGAAATTGCCAACCCTGGTGTTCTCTAGCAAATGCCAAGCATCCTGCACTATGTTGGGCTGTGTGCAGAACGCCTATTTGTGGATGTCAGGTCCTCATACCATCCTCATGGAGTCGGTTTCAGACAGTGATGCACATTTGTGGCTGCTGGAGGTCATTTTGCAGGGCTCTGGCAGTGCTCCTCCTGTTCCTCCTTACACAAAGGCAGAGGTAGTGGTCCTGCTGCTGGGTTGTTGCCCTCCTATGGCCCCCTCCACGTGTCCTGGTGTACTGGCTTGTCTCCTGGTAGCGCCTCCAGGCTATGGACACTACGCTGAAAGACACAGCAAACCTTCTGGCCACAGCTCGCATTGATGTGCTATCCTGGATGAGCTGAACTACCTGAGCCACTTGTGTGGGTTGCCAAGGCATTGTAGGGAGGTCATACATGCACGTGGAGGCTACACAAAATACTGAGCCTCATTTTGTCTTGTTTTATGGACATTACATCAAAGTTGGATCAGCCTGTAGTATGTTTTTCCACTTTAATTTTGTGGGTGACTGCAAATCGGGGCTTCCATTGGTTAATAAATTTGATTTCCATTGATTTTTTTTTTTGAGATTTTGTTGTCAGCACATTCAACTTTATACAAAACAAAGTATTCAATGAGAATATTTAATTCCTTCAGATTTAGGATGTGTTATTTGAGTGTTCCCTTTACTTTTTTTGAGCACTGTACATGGACATAAAGTATGAAGAGTTGGAATCTCTACATCTCATGTCTCCAGTCTTAGAAAGACTACACATCCAGGCACAATTTTTTACAGCATTTAAAATCTAGCATGCAAAATCCTAACCAGGCTTGTAAATTATACAGAAAAGATCCACATAAGCATAAAAGCACTAATAACTCCGGCCTATCATTGGTTCAAGACGTCTCAATTGACTTCTAAGAAGCCTGGTGTGTGTCAAAGTGGCTGTTATCCATTCCCATGATCTTTCCATTCTGCAGAGGTCAAAATGTTCTTGCTTTTATAGATGCACAATCAAAGTCATAATCTAATGAATTTCTAATGGTGTGGTAGAATCCAAAATAAGATTTGGTATGGTAAAATCCTTTCAGTTGACGGAATAGAACTCTAAACATATGTTTGACTTTGTGTTGACAACACATGTTGATATTTAAACATGCCTGAGTCTTAGATTATCAACTAAAGATGTGACCTCCTGAATTTCTTTACCTGCTAGACCTATTGTACCTCTCATATGTATATATGGAAATGTTAAGGGTGACCATACAATTTAACTGTGAATGGAGCTTAAGAGGTACAGTCTTCCCACCAATCGGGAAATTACAATGATCTACGCTAGTGGTGGCGAACCAATGACACAGTTGCCGGAGGTGGCATTCAGAGCCGTCTCTGTGGGTTCCCAGGCCATAACTTCAGCACAGAGTTTGCCACACTTATTTGACTTTCTCGGACTTAGGAAGAAGCTAGTGCAACGTCCTCCCACTGGGGCCTGAAATAATGGCTTGGGGGCAAGCTGGATTCCCCTGGTACCTGAGTGGCTGGCATTAGCATGGCCTAGCGCTGTACTGGTCACGGACACTTGGTCCAGGTGGAACAGGCCTCGTCCACGCCGGGCAGGTCCGGCAAGCAGATTGCAAAAAGATGGAGAAGCCGCAGTATGGTGTAAGTGGGGCGCTCCCGGTGTATGTGTGTATGAGGGATCCCCAAGTAGATGCTAGAGAGGAGGCTGTGACGTTACGCGGCAGCCAGGGATCACCCAGACAAAACGTAAAACATCAATTTACAGTTCCTCTATTTCAGAACTTGAACACAGGCAGTGGAAACAGGCTGAGGTACAGATCCTATCTGCCGAGGACCGAGGTAGCTGGTTGAATGCAGTCTGGCAATGGACGCCCACATCCCAGATTCAGGATGTGTTCTTGGACTTTGCAAAGGCATTTGACACTGTTCCTCATAGACGCCTGATGGGTAAAATTAGGGCTATTGGTTTGGCAGAAATCATTTGCAATTGGATTGAAAACTGGCTGAAGGATCGTATCCAGAGAGTTGTGGTCAATGATTCCTACTCGGAATGGTCACCAGTTATGAGTGGTGTACCTCAGGGTTCTGTGCTTGGCCCACTACTATTTAATATATTTATTAATGATATAGAGGTAGGAATTAATAGCACTGTGTCTATTTTTGCAGATGACACCAAACTGTGCAGTGTAATACAGTCTATGGAGGATGTTTATAGGCTGCAGGGTGACTTGGACAAACTGAATGTTTGGGCATCCACTTGGCAAATGAGGTTTAATGTGGATAAATGTAAGGTTATGCACCTGGGGGCCAATAATCCAAAGGCAAAATATGTCCTTGGGGGAGTAAATCTGGGAGAGTCCCTTGTTGAGAAGGACCTGGGGGTACTAGTAGATCATAAATTGAATAACAGCATGCAATGTCAATCAGCTGCCTCTAAAGCTAGTAGGATCTTGTCGTGTATCAAAAGTGGTATGGACTCTCGTGATAGGGATGTAATATTACCCCTGTACAAGGCACTGGTTCGGCCTCACCTGGAATATGCTGTCCAGTTCTGGGCACCGGTCCATAAAAAGGATGCCCTGGAGCTGGAAAGGGTTCAACGTAGAGCCACAAAAATGATAAGGGGTATGGAGGGTCTTAGTTATGAGGAAAGATTAAAACAACTAGATTTATTTAGTCTGGAAAAGAGACGACTACGAGGGGACAGGATTAATTTATTTAAATATATGAATGGTCCATACACAAAATATGGTGGTAAGTTGTTTCAGATTAGATCAAATCAAAAGACGAGGGGGCACTGTCTCCATCTGGAGAAAACAAGGTTTAATCACCGGAGGCGACAGGGCTTTTTTACTATGAGAACTGTCACTCTGTGGAATAGCCTGCCTCAGGCGCTGGTCACAGCAGGGACAGCAGAGAGCTTTAAGAAGGGTCTAGATGCCTTTTTACACATAAATAACATTGATGGTTATGTTATATAGAATTGTTTCCCCTAAATCCCTTCCTCATCCAATCCCTTCCCTTCCTTGGTTGAACTTGATGGACAAGTGTCTTTTTTCAACCGTATAAACTATGAAACTATGAAACTATGAAACTTGGGGCTAGAAAAGATAGTAGCTGCTTTGGCAGCCATCTTAGGTAGGCTCTGTTAGGGATCTGAGATAAAGCAGGAATCAGATCAATATTTCATACTAATTGTTCATATAAAACTATGTCGGGGATCACTGTAGGGAATAGGTATAGACAGCGGGGGTGGTGATAGACTCCCTTGAAGAGGGAGTCCTGTCTGTCTATAGATTTGGATTTATTATTCAGCAGAAGAGTAATGACTCTAACCAGAAGCTCCCGGTGCATGCACATCGCACAATTTAACTCAAGGATAGTATAAAATGAATAGACTACTGTGAAAGCATAGCGGTCTACCACAGGCACATTGTAACAGATCTCCATGAATAACAAGACCTCGGCTGTTAATGGTGGGTGTTTGCTATAATATGCACCAAACACCCACCTCTGTCCATGAGCCCCCACCATACACCCGAGCCGACGCAGTGTCATAATAGTATGATACGTGTTGGGAAGGGCTTAAGTTGCCAGGGATTGAAGATTCCTTGAGTGAATTCTGTGCTGGATCAATGGCCTGGGTGCCACTGTTTAACCATCACTGATCTAGAGTTACTCTCTAATGTTAAGTGGATACAAAATATTTTTTTTCATACATTTCCAACTAGTAATAAAAGACGTTGTTAACCACGCAGCAAATGATACCTTAAAACTTTTTCCATAAAGGATACAAATATTTAGTAAAACACATCCATCCGGAAGGCAATGATTGCGGATATCTTTTCGGTGCTATGTACATGATATATGAGAGCAATGTATACTCAGGGACTAGAACATTACTATATTTCACAGTTTTTATAACCAGAGGAGAATAATCAGACGTATCCAGGCGGTTTTATTTTATGCCGCACTGTTTATTTTCACTGGCGGAGTAAACATAGTGAACAGATGGTTATGGAATGTACCACATCATTAAATTAAGGATGACATTAATTGTTGTAATAAAAATGAATTTATAAAGTGTGCAGTGCTGTTGCGTCTTCCAAATTCCCCCATTTACTACAATTATTGGGAGCCTTTGCGCCGTGGCTATACCGCGGTTATACAGTTTCTACTTCAGTGCCGGTGTTTATGCGGTGACAGGATTTGAACAGGATAGATAGGATAACCAAGTGACTGCCGTGTTTATATGGAGATAAATCAATGTGAGAGATGTCAGGAAGAGGACGGCAGAGATTACTAGCGCAGCAACGATGAGCTGGAGCAGTTACTAATTGGTGTCAATCAGCTGTCAGCCCAGGGAATACTAATGAAACTTACTTAGCGATGTAAAATGTGATAATACGTCTCCGGAGGCAATGGAAAAAGTTATATCCAGCAGAACTTTTCATAAGTAAGCAGGACAGAATCAGATACAGTCCCATTGCTGGATTTGTAGGAAAAACATCAACTCGTAAGTTTATGGTTTGAGTCCAGATGTCAAAGGGTATAACCGTACGTGAACATTACGTATTATAATACATATACTGGTCTAGTCTAACGCCTCCACCAAGCCCCTAGAACCTGCTGGCAGCATTTTGGAAAGAAATGTACTGATACATGATTTCCAACATATCTTTGTTTTTTTTATTCATTATGAAATTTCCAAGATACCCCTAGTATAATCAATATGCAAATAAGGTAGTTGGTGTACTAAAGTAGTGTCATCAGCACATGAAGTATTACTGCCTGAATCACTTCCCTCTTTTTCCAGGGTCACCCCATGCTTCTCACAAGACAAATATCCTGCTAATCTGATGGAGCAGAGGTTCAGGTAGGTCCTGCTCCACTGCTCCAAGTGCTATAAACAAGACCCGAGTGCACCAACTACCTCAGTAGCATATGGATCAAAATGGGAATTTCTCAAAAATGGTATAATACATGAAAATAAGCTAAAAAAAGCCTCATTCAGCTAATACTTGATTATATAAAAAAATAAACTTTGAACTTACCTCCTGCACTCCCATGAAGCACCTCTTCTATCTCAGGTAGTAGCACAGGGAGAGGAGGGTCCAAAGCTCTCCCGCGTACACATTATGCAGTGTTGACGCTTGATGACATCATAGTGTGTGCACGGGCAGAGAGCATGGAGCCGTCTCTATCATCGCTGCTACACAGGAGCTGCGAAAGAGAAGAGGAGCGGAGGGGAGCGCCAGAGGCAGGTACTGAGCTTTTATTTTATATAACAAGGGGCTCTGTGTGGGAATTTCTTAGTGCGGGGAGGCTGCGACCAATGCATTTCCCACCCGAGGCTTATTCTCGGGTAAAATTAGGTGCCTTGGCTTATATTAAGGTCAGTTTATACTTTGAAATCATTTCCCTACTACATTTTACCAGTAGATTATAACACTTATTGAGGTGTTGGACTCCCATTAAAGAGGACCATTCACCAATGCTACTAACTCCTACTCTTTACATTCTTTAATAGGTGCCGCCTCAATGCAGGAGGAATTATTTTGCTGTAGCCCGGCCAGTAGCTTGGGAATGGTGGGGACTAGAGATGAGCGAGCACTAAAATGCTCGGGTGCTCGTTATTCGAGACGAACTTTTCCAGATGCTCGAGTGCTCGTCTCGAATAACGAGCCCCATTGAAGTCAATGGGAGTCCCGAGCATTTTTCAAAGGGACCATGGTTCGGGAATAAAATGTGTTATTTAATTGAAAAAGAATGTCTTCTGATAAGTTATCAGATGTATGCAAACATCTGCAATCTATTCTTCACTGTTCTGTGCGTATATTATCTCCTGACAAGTTAACAGATGTGAAGAACAGTGAAGAATAGAATAAAAACAGTGAACACAGGATCATTTAAGTGAAAAACGCAGTGAAAAACACAGTGAAGAATAGATTACAGATGTTCGGCACATCTGCTTACTTGTCGGGGTGATACGCTGTCCCGGGATCCGCTACTCTTCTTCCTCTGAAGTCTCCCCGTGCTGCCCGATGTCTGTCTCCCCCGTGCTGCCCAATGTCTGTCTCCCTGCTGCCCGATGTCTGTCTCCCTGCTGCCGTTCTGCGCAATGTCTTTCTCCCTGCTGCCGTGCTGCGCGATGTCTGTCTCCCTGCTGCCGTTCTGCGCGATGTCTGTCTCCCTGCTGCCGTTCTGCACGATGTCTGTCTCCCTGCTGCCGTGCTGCGCGATGTCTGTCTCCCTGCTGCCGTTCTGCGCGATGTCTGTCTCCCTGCTGCCGTTCTGCGCGATGTCTGTCTCCCTGCTGCCGTTCTGCGCGATGTCTGTCTCCCTGCTGCCCTTCTGCGCGATGTCTGTCTCCCCCGTGCTGCCCGATGTCTCCCTGGTGCGCGATGTCTCCCTGCTGCGCCCGATGTCTCCCTGCTGCCGTTCCGTATCTTCCGACAAGTAAGCAGATGTGCCGAACATCTGTAATCTATTCTTCACTGTGTTCTTCACTGTCTTTTTCACTTAAATGATCCTGTGTTCACTGTGTTCACTGTTTTTATTCTATTCTTCATTGTTCTTCACTGTGTTTTTTTAATTAAATGCTCGATCTCGAGCAGGGGAAATACTCGTCCGAGCAACGAGCCGCTTCGAGTACCTTAATGCTCGAACGAGCATCAAGCTCGGACGAGTATACTCGCTCATCTCTAATGGGGACTATAAAACAAGTTGTGGTGCATGGCCTGGAATTGAATTTTTTTTATCCATTGTTTTTTTCAACTCACATGCCACGTTCTCTGGGCGTTGTTGCAGTGGGCCGTGGAGTCGGATATGTCGGGGGGGGGAGGGATGGGGGGATGATACGTTCTGCAGTAAAGACTAGACTACATCAGAGAGAATGAACCAGTATCTAAGAATATAGCGCAAAACATTTCCGAATTTGGAATGCTGCTCTGAATTTTAATAAAAGGTGAACTTTTTAGATAAGTGGGTGGTAGGTGTTATTCTATGTTTTTTATGGGACATTCTAATTCCTGGTGGAGAACATGAAGCATCATGGGACTTATTACACCACTTGTCAACAAAACATCAACTTCAACACATGACACCTGACAAAACTAACTAGAAAGCGCCATATTTCTCAGACGGCATCTTGCTGGCCAGAACATATCTCGTAGATTTTAAATATCTTCCATAAGTCATCACAAGAATTTTTTTTTTATTTTTTTGCACAAAAGATCCAATATTTTTTACAGATTACCAAATACAACACTTACCAAATACATCAAGAACTGCCAGCTCACGACATATCGCTCTACTTTCTCTGCTGTAATATCTTGAGATACATTCGGAGCAAAGGTTACTAGAAGATACGTCCCGGTGATGGCCAGCGTCCCCCCTGTAAAACAAGTAATACTGACATATAGGAACAGGAACACACAGGAAGATCGAGTATTGTGACATTTCATTGGTGGTTTACAGGATAATGAAAAATAAAGAAATAAAATGGAAATTCTCCTGAGTGGAGAGTGATAAAAAGGAATGATCAAGTGATTAATCATCATAAAACATAAAGCCAAACTGGACACCGGACAGTTATACATAGAATAGAAAGCGGAGCAGATACAGCTGCAGATATAAATCTTAGCCCCTCATAAAATCAGAATAATCTCCAGGTCCACAGGCCAAGACCAGCACCACTAGTGGACAGACATAAAAACCTGGATCGGAGAAATTGAACACGTGTACAAACACATACAGTAGAAAAGGCCTTAAAGAGAACTTGTTTTCTGTGTTTAGGAGTCCAATGGGTGGTCTTACACAATGATTTGGAGGACAAATGTCTGATACTTCACAGAGATTTAAGTCAATAAATTACAAGTTATACACCTGTAAAACTATAAATTATAAAACTATAAATAAAACTACCCAATGTCCTACTTCTCTATAACATTCTAGCTGCAGATAGGACGCCATGTACAAACTGCTTAGCTCCTCCTGCTCTATAACATGCTGCCTGCAGATAGGACACTATGTACAATTCCCACAGCTCCTCCTGCTCTATAACATGCTGACTGCAAATAAATCACTATGTACAATCTGCTCAGCTCCCCCTGCTCTATAACATGCTGCCTGCAGGAAGGACATTATGTACAATCTGCTCAGCCCCTCCTGTTCTATTACATGTTGCCTGCATATAGGGCACTATGTACAATCTGCTCAGCCCCTCCTGCTGTATAACATGCTGCCTGCAGGTAGAAGGTTGTGTACAATGTACTCAGACCCTACTGCTCTTTACCATGCTGTCTCCAGATAGGACACTATGTACAATGTGCTCAGCTCATCCTGCTCTATAACATGTTATCTGCAGGTGGAAAGTTATGTATAACCAGCTCAAACCCTACTACTCTATAACATGCTGCCTGCAGATAGGAGACTGCACATTCAGCTCTGATTCTCCTTCTCTATAACATTCCGCCATACACTAAATAACATTTGATATTTATTTGATTTGGTATTTTTTGGCGTTTTTTCTAGGATGGTTCATTGTAGTACAATAGTCTAACCAGATCATGGTAGAAATGGCACATAGTGTAGATCTTCTTTTCAGGCATTAATATGTTAAAAATGGGACATTCAGACATCCCGGAAGAGGCCAAAAGGAAAATAAACATATAAAACTTGTTAACAAAACTTTTTCATGTTCGGTTTTCTATCTGGGTAACATCAAAGCAAACCAGAATAATCATAGGATCAGCAACTGGATCAGATCATATCGTCTCAATAAGGATTTATTTTAAACCAGATGACAAGTAACAAAAAATCTCCGTTCCTTTTCTTCGCTCTATTTTGTGGAGTTGTATAATTTGAATGGCAGTTTGGACCACACTTCCTCATAGGAACAGACCGGGGCAAGACAATCATGGTTGCAGGATGGAATTATGGTCCGGAATGGACCCACAGTCTGCTAGGGGTCAGGCTGCAGGTCCATAAGACAGGAAAATAATCAGTTGGGTGTGTATAAGACGCATGCAATTAATTCAGAGCGCGCCACTGGGAAAGACATGTACATGCCCTTTACCTGCGCACACTTTATGACATTATCACACGGCACCACCACTGCCTCATACAGTGTGTGCAGACAGAGCACATGGAAGTGCAACATCCCCCACCAGGGCCTAGCCTTTTCTCGGGGCCTGGAGTCAGCCGGGGCCCGCAGTACCTGAGTGGCTGGCGGTTGCGGCCTAAGCACGCTTGTGTCACGGTGCTTGGTATGGGGAACCGGAGGGCTGTCCTACAGCCTGGCAGGTCTCCAGCAGGGTGGTGTTGGCAAGAAATGATGAGGGAGAGGCTGCTGTAGCGGATCTCCCTGGGGCAACCCTTTGGTGTCTAGAGTATGAGTCTCTGTGTGGTGGACAGGGTGCCCGTGATGGTGACAGCCGGAGTAGCAGGGACCAGACGGAGGCAGAGGTTGAACAGAAACACTTACAGTTCTTTATTGGAACCGACAGGAACATCAGCAACGTGCCTTTAACAGAATGGTGGTGGAGTGCTGAGATGCTTTTGGAGGGAGCCTCAGGAGGTAGATCGCCAGCCTGGATGCAGAGGGCATGCTGAGAGGTAGCTATGTCCTAATAGGAAGCTTCAGCTCGTCCTGGATTGCTTCAGGTATCACCTTTGAAGGTAGGATGATACCCCTTTCCTCACTAACTCTAATCTATTAGCTCCACTCTTCAGAGGCAGGGGCTAGGCTCTTCCTGCTCTGGTATGGTATGCTGGCTGAATAGAGTCTGGACTGGGGTAACCCAGTCTGCTTCTCTTCTCATCTGAGCTAGGCTAAACTAGTCTCTAGCTGTTCTGATCTTGTGCCCTGCAGACCCAGAGGGTCTGACTGGAACTGGTCTCTTCTCCCTCCTGGGAGAGACTGCTACCTAGAACATTCCTGGCCAGGGGTTTTGTAACTCCTCTGGTCAGGTGGTGGCTGCTCCTCCAATTACATCTCAGCTTACAGAGGACAGGATGTAACACAGATCATTTGATAATAGAATCTTACATCATACACAGATTAACTTCTGCCTTGCCAGGCAGGATGAACCACTGCAATGTCTCCTATGTCCTATAAGGACCATGTAGTGTAATGTGGTTACATGCAGGTGGGGCGTATTCGCATACACTCCCTCGCCTTGCATCGGCGAGGGTGTTGCAGACGTGTGTCTGCCTACCCTGCAGAACTGCTGAGGGAGAAGAGGAAGATGGAGTGAGGTATTTAAGCACTTATTTTTGAGAAGGGTCCATGTAGGGAGATGTGAATAGTGAGATGTGGCCGGAGCACATTATATTTGCGAGTGGAGGCTGCTGCTGGACTTTTCATTAAAAAGGGCAGGCTGTTTGACATTTCATTTGTGAGGGGAGGCTGCTGGATATTTTATTAATAAGGAGAGGCTGCTGCTGGACATTTCATTAGTGAGTAGAGGCTGGGGCTGGAAACTGCATTAATAAGGGGGGCTACTGGACATTTCATTAGTGACTGGATGCTGCTGCTGGACAATTAATTAATAATAATAATTCCTTTATTTAGATAAAGGAATTACATAGCGCTGCACAGAGCTTGCCAAATCAGTCCATGTCCCCAATCCCCAATGGGGCTCACAATCTAATCAACCTACCAGTAAGTTTTGTAGTGTGGGAGGAAAACGGAGGAACTGGAGGAAACCCACGCAAACCCGGAGAGCACATACAAACTCTTTGCAGATGTTGACCCTGGGACTTCAACCCAGGGCCCTAGCGCTGCAAGGCTGTGTCAACCATTAATAAGTGAGTGGATGCTGCTGCTGAACATTTCATTAATAAGGGGAGGCTGCTGCTGGACATTTCATTAATAAGGGGAGGCTGCTGCTGGACATTTCATTAATAAGGGGAGGCTGCTGCTGGACATTTCATTAGTGTGTGAAGGCTGCTGCTGGACATTAACATTTTAAAATATTATATCAGATATACCCAGGAGGTGGTAATTAAACAAAAATAAATGGCATAAATATAATCTTTTTTGTATCATGAGGATATCTGATATATTTTACAATTTTTAATACCAAAATACAAAAAAATATATATAGTCATGATATAACTCATGACCCGAACCCCAAGATAAATCCTTTGATTATTTTTTTTTAAGCACTCATTTTTTCAGATCAAGAATGACTAATGTCTAATTGGGGCCTTAGACGGTCCCATTAGCGATGGAGGCTTTTTATTTTCTGTTTATTTTTATTCTACAAACAGCCAATGCACGTATCCACACGACCCCCGGTGTAAAGAAGAGCGCACACGTCGTAAATAAGTGAAACATTTATATTAAAGCGATTACACTGCCAGGTTTTTAGTTACAATGTTGATGAGAACCCTCAAGGCCGAGCTGCAGATCTCACTGTCTTCGTACAATGATATACTTGTTCACATGTAGCCAAACAAATATTTATAAGATGATACATCTGGAATGCGAACTCTCTCAGCTTACACCCATCCCAGAGGAAAACTCCGAATTATACAAACTGACAAAGCTCTTTCAACATGATATAATTACTTCCATATATAACGATATCTGTCTGATAAGACTATTCGTGCTGCGCTCCAATGCCACTGGCCTGGATCAGTACCGTAAATAGGAACAGGTTACGTGCGCTCAATGCCAGTTGTGGAACCCCAAGCATCCAGTTCCACCACAGACAGCATGAACGTATTTCTCAAGTCGGCACAGTCCAATGGACCGGAGCCAATGTGGGCACTGGAGAACTTTAGGGCCTCACAGCAGGCCAGATTTTAATGAAAAGAGGAATGCTACGTCACCTCTTAATGTGGTTCACTATATTAGAAAAAGACCTCTTTTCAAAGTAACATATGTTCTATGTACTTAGCCCTAGATGAAAAAAAATATATAGAAAATAATACATTATATATAAGGTTTTTTGGGGATATGCAATTGTTTCAGAAACATTTCCTTCCTGGTCTTAGTAGTTATCAAACTCCATAAATGGTGTTGTCCAACACTGGAAAAGTTTGATTTAGTATAAAGTTTTATTTCAGCAAGTTAACAGAAGGGGTAAAAACTATAACTTTTGAAAAAGAGAATGGAGAACAAAATACAAAAACTAAAAATTATCATATTGCTAAGAATTTTTAAAGGGAACCTGTCAGCAGAAAGTGACCTAATAAAACACTACCAGTATGTTGTCAGGCAGTTTAAAGGGGTTGTCCACTTTAAGCTAATAATTGATATTATTTGTGTAATGAAAAGTAAAAGTAATTTTCCATTATATTTTCTGTATCAATTCATCACAGTTTTCTAGATCTCTGCACCTGTGTGAAATCACATGACCATGGACAGATTTCTGTCCATTGGAAGTAAACATAGAAGCTTTCTATAGAATGACAGCAAGCAGAGATGTAGAAAACTGTAAGGAATTGATACTGGAAGTATATTAAAAATTGTATAACACTTCCTTATAACACACACCATATCAATTATTTGCTGAAAGTGGACAACCCCTTTAACACCCAGGAGGTTTCTTTCATGGTCCACCGTGGTGGCATCATCTAGGAAATCAACCTTGAGGAGATTTTAAAATTGGTGATATTGGAGCATTTAAAGGGGTTTTCCCACCAAACAAGTTAGGCCCTATCTTGCTGATGGTTCGTGCCTATCGTGCTCATGGATGAGACCCTCGCAGATCACGAGAACTTTGATCCGATGGGGTCTACCTCCGTCTGAGCTCTTGTCTCTCCCCGAGACGAGTAGAGCAGATGGCCACACATGTCCGTTCTGCTGCATTCATCTCTATGGAGTTGACGGAGATTGCCGAGTGCGGCGCTCCATAGAGATGATGTTTTACCAAATGTAATAAAATAATAACACAAGTTAATTGAAAAATTCTGCTAACACTTACACTATATAATTTGGTATACACACATCCATAGTCACTGACTGCAACACCCATAATAACTCACATATCAAGGAAGATACGTGGAGTGTAGAGCCCCATATTATTAGTAGAGCGAACATAGAAAGATGGAGCATATTGACATGTATATGGCAAACATCTCATTAATTCTCTTTAGTTTGGTCTCAGAAGATAAAAAAAGAACACAAGGTTGTCTGCTTCCAAGTGAATGCTAAGTCATTTCTGGACCAAGACATGGAAAAAGAAGCAGAAAGCTGGGGCCTGCATTCCTCCAAACATGTGTATGCCATCTGAACTCTAGTCAAAGATGACTGCACTCCGTTACATCGGTGTGGGAATCCTGTAAATACATAATCCAATGGTGGAGACTCACTAAATGACTTTATATTCAGAACCTTCCATACATGGTCTTCCATGCGCTAGTTACAGGGCTGACCCCAATTAGGAAGGAGATATCGGATTTGGAAGTGTCTCAGTGTCAAAGTCAACTCTGTGCCAACTATGAGTAAAGATAAAGTACAACAGTGACATAAGAGTTAAGACTTTGTGAAAGGGAAAGTTATTATGGTCCCCACCCCCGTCGGTCTGACACATTTTGTGCTGATATATTTTTTTTTAATTTTTATTTCACTAGAGGGAGCTAAATGAACATGGATTTATAAAGTAAGCAGTGAATTTAATGGGATTTGTATAAATCTGAATCCACTTAGCTTCCCCTTATAGCAGCTTTCCCCTTATTATCAGCCATCATGATATGTTCAAATTTTGCAAGAAGAAGGTTGGGAAGGTCTTAAGACGTGTTTTACCCATCATGAGAGGTTCTATGTGTGGCACCTTTTTATAGGCCATCAGTTGAACAAGCTGATATTATTTTTTCTCAATCGCAAGATTGCGCTCTTATTACTGATACATTTCAGCTGGTGTCATGACTTTTCATAGCTTTTGAATCCTTCTTTCTTTCTTTGTTTTATTTTATTTTTCCCAGTGTAATTTCTCAACTTAATTTATAGATATCTATGGTTTGATTTCTTTGCTAAATCTGGATTTAGTTGGTCTCTACTACCATATGCTGAGAATTTCATTTCTGTAGCACCTTTAGAAGGCATTCGGTAATTTGTTCAATATTTAATTCACCAATGTATAAATCTTAATTACTGTATATATCCTACTATATACTGCATGTTGTTTGCACCTAATGGAATGTGTGACCAGACTGAATTTTTTTTGTACATTCCGATTTTTTCTAAATTCGGATTTAACTTTATTGTTTTCCAAGTTGCAGATATTTCCTTTGCTTATTTTGCAGAGTAAATAGAACCCAGTTTTTCTTTGTTGCCAAAGAACAATGTAAATTGGCTATGCAAGACAGAAAACAGCTGAGCATCTGTAAAGGGAGTGATTGTGCATAGGTACAGAAATGGAGAAACATTAACAGCAATAATAATGGCATCAAAAGAATTCCATCTTCAAACGGAATGTCACCAGAAAACTACTGTACCTACTTTTTTACAAAGGTTTTTATGTACTTATATTTTTAGATGTTTTTGATGATTTAAAGGGGTTGTCCAAGACCGTAAATTAAAAAAAAAACATTGGTGGCCAGCATGGATCAGCTCAGCTTCAGGCCACCTTGGCCGGCCGCAAACTGAACGCAGCACGGCTTCCATGCCCCTGTTTGTTTACATGGAGCACGGACTGGAGAGATCTTAGTGCGGGATGCCAATAGGAACTGCAGGGTTAAGTAAATGTTTATTTTTTTAAGCAGCCCTCTCCCGGCCACCAATGTTTTTATTTTACAGTCTCGGACAACCCCTTTAAAAAAAATAACTTTTTTGTAAATATTAATATTCAATAAGAAACTTAATCTGACAATTCTCAATATGGCCACTAGGCTTAATAATAGATTGATGGGGGTCATGAGGTATGGGTTCTACCTCTGGGTCACACATCTATTAGATATTTATGTGGATATGTCATAATAGCAAAGATGAGCATAATCCTTTAAAATCTGTTCCATAGTTCTCTGTGTTACACCATCTGGATGACTCCATTTCACTGCTATGGGAATTACACACACAATGGTGGAAATTTAAAATTTAATAACCCCCTGCTGACGCACTACACGTTGGATTTACAAAGACGCTTGCAGCTCCAAGTAGATGCGGCGGTCTCAAAGTATTCTCTTCCAGTTTAAAGCTAGTGGAGATTTCGGCTATAGTTTTCACTGGGTTTTCGGTGTAATAATAATAAATACAGCCGGCCAGTGAAGTTTGGAGATGGAAAACAAAAAAAAATGTTAGAACCGGAGATATTTTACAAAACTGGAAAAGAAGGAATAGTAAATGTTCCCCAATGTAGCTAAGAGGGCTTGACCACTTATGTACTTCAGGCCACCACTGCAAACCCCAATGGGGCTCATTTACTAAGGGTCCGAATCGTGCACTTTCGTTGGGATTTGCACCGAATCGGCGCCGGCTTTCACACGACAGAAATCGGGGGCCGGGGCCGTCGGACAACCCGACGGATTCTGAAAAAACGCAGAATTTTTTAAAAAAATTTGTGTTGCAAGATCAGCACTTACATGCACTGGGAAGAAGAAGGTGAACTCCGGCGAACCTCGGTGCAGCAGCGACACCTGCTGGATATCGGGCGCACTGACCTTAGAGAATCCCGGCAGACCCGAATCCACATCAGAGAACGCGCTGCTGGATCGCAACTGGACTGGGTAAGTAAATGTGCCCCAATGTGTCTAGAAGTGGCAAGGCCTACCATATTATAGAAACGGGTACAACTCACAGATGTGGGCCCATGTTTTATAAATGTCTGAGATCAGGGTCACTTCAGGTTTCAGTAGGCCCCTGGGTGACAGAGCCTCAGTAGGCCCTTTTGCAGTGAACTCATGTGGCGGCATAAAAAAATCTGAAACTAACAGTCTCCTTGTTCCCTAAAATATTTAATAGTTTATCATAACAAACAGCCTTTTATTTTGTATAAAGCCCCCTCACCCCCTTTGGATTCATTAGATACAGCCCCCCACACTCCCAAGTATACCTTATGTGGGCCCCCCCAGAAGCTCCAGGCCCCAGCACTTGCCCGGGTATGCCCAATGCTAGTGCCGGCCCTGTCTGAAATGCCCCCTTCATTTGTATTAGATATTACACATATCTTAACATGTCCTAGAAGTTAACTGTCAAAATCCCCTAGACCCAATACGTTAATGTATAACCTGGTTGATCCCCTAAGTTTCTGGAATAGTAGTACTAGTAGTAGTTGTGGCAGTAGTAGTGGAGGCGATAGTAGTTGTAGTAGTATATACAGCTTTGTATCCTGTAGGTGTCATCCACGGTACATTTACAACAAAAGAATCCACACAAGCAAAAAATGTTCTAAGCAATGCAAGATGCTCCATGAAAAAACTGATATAATCGGGATAATAGTTATTTCTATTCAATGACATTTTGATGACAGCTGTAAATTACAGCCAGCGATGAGCCGAGTCACCCCCATGACTACATCACCATATAATCTGCTTTGTAAGGGAATTTTTGTGAGTTTTCCAACATGTACTCAAAAATGATAAAGAGGTCTTCTCGTCATCAGGTTCTCACTGGGGCAGATTTACTAATCTGGTCGAAAAGTTACAATAGGGTTTATGTCCAGCTCACCCCAAAAAGTTCACTTCAGCTTATGTACTGATACGCCTGAGGTGTTTGAGTTGAAAACAACGCCTTACGGACATAACAGAAAATTGCAAGAAATACTCAGCACAACTCTTGGCTTCCAGGATGTAGAATAAACGGTTCCTCTTTATTGTAGCTTAAAAGGATGGCATAGTGCATACACGTGGAGCAGTGCCCAAGAGTCAACACGTTTCGACGCCAAATGTATTAATCATGATTCATGTCTAAAAGTTACAGTGAAAAGCTATACAACAGAGTCCGATACTGAGCCAGATTTATGAAAGTGTGCCATACAGAATGAAAAATCTGGTGTAGAAGAAGACCGAATGGAGTTTAAAATAATTACCCTCATCCACAAAGCTCTGCACAATGTTGCACCTCCCCATCTCTCCTCTGTAATTTCAGTCTATCCCTTAACCCATGATCTGCGATCTGCCAGTGATCTTAAATTATTCCCTTCCTTAATTTGAACCATCCACTCACCTCTCCAGGACTTCTCCCGAGCTGCACCAATTCATTGGAATGCCCTTCCCCGGACAATCAGACTAACACCCACCCTCCAAAGCTTCAAATGTGCTCTATCACATTCCCTAACCTCCTATCTGTTATCCAGCAAACATCAGATATACACCAAGCTCCATTCTTCTCTGCTGTCCCATTCACCTTGGAGTCTATATAAGATGACGGCTGATGACTGGTCCAAGCAGTAGCATTTTTATTTATTAAATTATTTTATACTGTTATAAAGAATGGCTGGACCATAATACAAGCTCTTATACCTCTTATGTCACCCCCTCATCCTCATAGGCTATAAGCTCGTGTCACCCCCTCACCCACATAGACTGTAAGCTCTTATGTCAACCCCTTATCCTCATAGACTATAAGCTCTTGTCACCCCCTCATCCTCATAGACTGTAAGCTCTTGTGTCACCCCCTCATCCTCATAGACTGTAAGCTCTTGTGTCACCCCCTCATCCTCATAGACTGCAAACTCTTGTGTCACCCCCTCATCCTCATAGACTGTAAGCTCTTGTGTCACCTCCTCATCCTCATAGACTGTAGGCTCTTGTGTCACCCCCTCATCCTCATAGACTGTAAGCTCTTGTGTCACCTCCTCATCCCCATAGACTGTAAGCTCTTGTGTCACTCCCTCATCCTCATAGACTGTAAGCTCTTGTGTCACCCCCTCATCCTCATGGACTGTAAGCTCTTGTATCACCCCTCATCCTCATAGACTGTAAGCTCTTGTGTCACCCCCTCATCCTCATAGACTGTAAGCTCTTGTGTCACCCCCTCATCCTCATAGACTGCAAACTTTTGTGTCACCTCCTCATCCTCATAGACTGTAGGCTCTTGTGTCACCTCCTCATCCTCATAGACTGTAAGTTCTTGTGTGACCCCCTCATCCTCATAGACTGTAAGCTCTTGTGTCACCCCCTCATCCTCATAGACCGTATTTTACTGGCTAAGCCAGCTTGGGGATATAGGGGCTGTGCAATATTACTGGATATATTGACTTTGGTATGCAATGATCCTCTGTTAATAATGGCCTAAGCCAGTGGCGGTGAACCTATGGCACGGGTGCCAGAGGCGGCACTCAGAGCCCTTTCTTTTTGCCACCAGCCTTCCATACACTTGTAGTCAGCCTATGGGATAGCTTTACTTGAACTCATCACAACGGATGGTCTATAACATACATAATCTCTTACCTATCACATCCGATGCCCTCAGAGATTCCTTCAAGAACAAAACTGAGATTGCTGCACTTCCTGCAATAAAGAGAGAAGACTCAACATGAGCATTCAAATGGATGTAGACAATAAAAATACTCCCCCTTATCAATTTTGGACAGTTTTAAAGCAAATAGTCTAATTTTAAAAGTTACTACAGTTTGCGTATACAGCTTTTATCGATAACTATGTGTATCCATGGTAAGACTATAAACATAACCTGTGTAGTCTGATTCTGCAGTCATACTTCTTTCCATCCATGCCTTTACTTTTACTAAGGGACATGTTTACCCTTAACCCTTATTTCAGTCTTAATAGTTAGTAAAGAAGAAAGTATGAATGATATATGGATGCAGATGACTTGTTTGTAGTCTGTTACCATGGAGAACCATAGACTTGCATAAGAACTGAAGTCTACAAAACTTCAATACTTTGTTATTTATACTATATGCAATGTAGCAAGAACGGTCTCTCAATAGGAATTTTCTTCTAAACACAATAATTTTATACTATGATAAATGTAAGCCTAGTGTTTTTCACATTATTTTTGAAATGATGTATGTAGCTGCAACCTTGGAGAAAAAATTACTGAAAAGAAATCTCACGTCTTTCAGGATTTACTGGTTTCAAACCCAAACTGAAATCATGACACTAGTACAGAAAAAGCCAGAGGCTGGGGCGTAACTACAGTGGTAGCAGCCATAGCAGCTGCTATGGGGCCCACAGTGTCAGGGGGCCCCGTCATCCAACCTACCACTAAAGAACAGAGAATGTGCACCAATATATACATATTTTGCTGCACATTGTACAGCATAATATGTATATAACATATATGTGATGTATATATGCTGTGTGTATGGTGTGCATATATGTTGTACGTCTGAATATGGCACTATGTGGGTGTATATGTGATCTGTATATGCTCTATATGTTGTAAGAGTATATAAATGTGTGTATGAGGGAAGAACTGTATACTTATCTATATAAATATATGCTATATATATGCATGTAAATATGCATATTTTAAAGTGGGAAGGGGGGCCCCATTCAGAGTCTGCAGTGGGGCCCTGTCTTTTCTAGTTACGCCCCTGGCCTGAGGTATACGTACTCCCAAAAAGTATTTTTTAACTATATTTTAAAGCAGACAGTGGACATTATTTGTGTCTTGGTTAAATCTATTGATTTTGACAAATCTTACTGTGCAACATATGTGAATGGAGACCTACCAACTCTCCCTGACTGTAGTCATAGGGGAGGGGGGATAAGGAGCAAGTCGTTGGATTTCAACTAGCCAATCGTTTTTTTCTCAGGGAGTTAAGCTGCATTGGTTTTATATCTATATGTTTTTGCTAAACGTGTTGGAGCTTGGAGCCTGAATGCAGATTATAAAGAGCCATGGGGGAAAAACAAAAATAACTTTCACTTTCTAAGTGATCTGTTATCTCAGCACAAGCCTAATCTCTGACAGCAATGTGCATTAAACAGATAAGGCCAAAAGACCAGACAAACACCCTCCTGTATCTGTAGGACACATCTAGGAGGGATTTGTTTTAGTAATATTATCTGTGCAGGGGCTTAAAAGGTCCACTGCCAGGTATCTAAGACGAGCAATAACATCAAATTATGATAATAACCTAATAAACTGCACAGAAATAGAAAAGTGTAATACACAGAAACAGAACTAATGGAAATTTGACGTTTGTACATGAAATAATCAGGATCCTTATAATTGTTCCATGTAAATGCTTGTCTCCCGACATGTTCATCTGTCCGTGTCCTGATTATATATTCTGTATTATGTTTAGGTTGTGACATTTTGAACAAGGCTCCATGCTGAACTGATCTAACCATCAGATCCAAAATAAAAAATATCTGAGCCTCCTACATGGAAGTGAACACAACCTAAACAGGGTCAGGATTTAGCACTGATAAAACAAGTGTCTTTAGATACATTACAGACCGTTTACATTATTGCAAAGAAAAAAAAAAAATTTTAAATGCATAATATGTGCATTGAAAGTATCGATTTCATTACATGTATTATGCATTTTAGTTTTCATTTTTGCCAACACTAGTTATAGCTCAACCTAAAATGGGTGTGGTTGATCCCAAATGGGTGGGCCAAAACTGCACTGGAAAAAAATTTTTTAGACTTTCTACTCTAAATCTTAGATTTCCCCTTATGTGTTAACAGATTCATCTAATGACATCAAAGTGAGAAATTGGAGAAAGGACAAAGTTTTCCTTTACCCTTTATTGTCTTAGGCTATATTCACACTGCCGTTGCCCGCCCGTACCGTACCGTAGCGGGCAACGGCAGTGTACGGGGAGAGGAGGAGGAGGTGAGCGCAGCTCACCCCCGCCCCTCTCCATAGCAACCTATGGCGCACGGCGCCGTATTACGGGGAAAGATAGGACAGGTCCTATCTTTCTCCCGGGTACGGAACGGTACGGTGCCGCACGTGTGCGGCACCGTACCGCTCCCGTAGGGTGCCGTCGCCCATAGGAGTGTATGGGGGACGTATATCGGCCGTATATACGTCGGCCGTATATATGTCCCCCATACGTTCGTGTGAATGTAGCCTTTAAGGGAACCTGTCACCACATTTTTCACAAATACAACTGTTGGCAGGTTCCCATAACTAAATGCCACCCTACTTTTAGCTAAAAATAATTTAGCCTCACACCCCCTAAAATAAACTTTGTTATATATCTGGCATACAGCCAGATCAAGCGAGTCAGAGGGGGCTTTCGGAGGAGCCGCTGGACTCTGCAGAGGAATCCTCCGACTGGCTGCAAACCAGGTAAGAAAGCAAAGTTTATTTTATGGAGATGTGAGGGAAACAATTTTTAGTTAAAAGAAGGGTTTCACTTAGTTAATAGGACTGTATGGGATCCTGTCAATGACTATATTCACACGAACGTGTGAGCGCCATACCGTAGCACAGCGGACACACGTCGGTGCCCAGGAGAGGAGGAGGGGCTGAGTGCTGCTCACACCGACTCTGCAAGGCTCCGTATTCTGGGGAAAGATAGGACATGTCGTATACTTCTCCCGGCCACAAAACAGTGCGGTGTTGCACGTGTGCGGCATCGTATTGCTCCCAAACGGTGCTGTACGGCCATTGCCATCCATGGGGGATGTATATATGGCGTATATACGTCAGCCATATATACGTCCACCATACGGTCGTGTGAATGTAGCCTATAGCTGGATTTGAGAAAAAATGTGGTAACAGTCTCCCTTTAAATATGTCTCCTGGAAAACTTTTCTCTACTTTTTTTGAGGAAATTAGAGAAAACACATTGATAAATCTATTGTTGCGAGGACACTGGGTGATCTCACAATTTCTGTTCTCCCAAAAGATCTGTTTCCAGAAGATATATATGGCATATTCTATATGACTGGAAAATCCTGCCTTGTAAATCAACACATCAACGGGTGAAAGAAGCCAATGGTACAATACTACTCACCTATAACTGCAACACAACCGAGAGGGGCAATAAGGGTAGCTGGGGCAAAAGCGTAAGCAGCAAAGTTCCCCAGCTCTCCGATGGCCATTAGCAGGACTCCGCACCACCATAACTTGCTCTTGTAATATGGTAATGGATCTGCCCTTCGAGCTAGCCGGACATGTGTGTATTTCTGAAACATAAGAATCGTCCATTTAAAGAGAACCCGTCATGCAAAATAACCCCCTAATCTAAATATATTTTCATAAACTGCCATTAGAGAGCATTGCCTCTATCCCTTCACTGTCCCTCTACATGCCTGTAAACCTAAGCAATGAGGTTCTAAAGCTGTATCCAAATGACCTGTGAAATGTCCAATGAGTCATTAGCATATTCAAGCTATCCGACTTATTCATGAGTGGGAGGTACAGCCACACCCCCAGTGCATGACTGACAGCCTGTATAATGATGTGAGGCTGTATATTGATGTGCTTCCTGGTGCTGGCGCCCCCTGCAGCCTGTGTGTATAGGAGAGATACAACAACTCCAGGAGGCAGCCATGTTGTAGCAGAACATGTCAGGTACTTGTGTAGCTGATGTCTGTGTCTCTGTGTATTAGGAGGGTGCAGCATGTCAGCAGATGCAGCACAGACACCAGCAATGCTTTACTATACATTACACACAGACATGAGCAGGGGGAGGAGAGGGGAGGGGTAACAGGGGTGACATCACTGCCTCAGACCATGTGACCTGCCTCATTTACATAATAAAGAATAGATGATTTTACAATGAATAATGTATGAAATAACTAGATAAAGGCTGGGATGGATCCTTGTGAGCTGCTCCAACAGGTAGTAGTGACAGGACTAGTGACAGAGACCTGATGACAGGTGTCCTTTAACATTTTTTTATCCAATTCTGACACTGCAATAAAAATGATACAGACATTTTTGCACATAAAAGGGAAGTATGACTATTTCAGGCTAAATGGATGGATGCTGTCAGAGTTCGTATCTACATGCAGCAGGAAAGGCAATTAAAAATTAAAAGAAAGTCACTTATTCATTTAATTAACAATTCTGAACAAAAACGGCACCATGACGAAAATAATTTCTCTGAGCTTGGACTTGTCTTCTTCTTAGGTTTGTTGTTTAGGTCGACAAACACGTCCTGTGCACGTACAGGATTTACCTAAACAAACCGGGAATCTCTGAACTGATGTGATTAGTTCAGAAGTTGTAGCTTTGACCCAATAATTCCTGCATTTACGTAGAGCAAGTTTTTCAGGCAACGGACCTCAAAAATTCTGTGTGACACAGAGATTGATCACCTGCTATTTAGTGTCCTCAGATCTTGTCAATTGGCTGTTTTGAACTTTATTCCATTAGGGCAAAGCCGAGATCTGTGCCTACAGAGAGTCTGGCATAGCCACACCATAAGACACACCTACTCTACTCTCATTGGCTCAGGATGCCGTTTCCCTCCTCCCACAGACTCAACGAGTGAATGAGTTCTATTACAGCCAGAGATGGATAATTGTATGTTCACAATATTAACCACTAGGAGGACACAGATTATTAGGTAATTGGGGTGAAGAATATGGGAGAATAAGTCTTAGTAAAGGGGAGCCTTGAAAATCACTTTAAAAGGGGTTGCTCTTTCTTTCACAAACCATGACTAATGTCTAATGATGAGAGCACATCCATTGCATTTCCAAAGTATAATAATAATTCCTTTATTTATATTACACAGCACTGCACAGAGCTTGCCAATATGAGTATGTTTTGGAGTGTTGGAGGAAACCGGAGGACCCAGAGGAAACCCACACAAACAGGGAGAGAACATACAAACTCTTTGCAGATGTTGACCTGGATGGGACTTGAACCCAGGACCCCAGCACTGCAAGGCTGTAGTGCTAACTACTGAGCCACCGTGTTGCTTCAATTATAGGAATTAATGCCCGATTGGTGAAGATCACACCTCTGGTGCACTTACCTAACAAGAGATTGTTGAAAAGGTTAAACTCTGCTTTTGCCACCACTTCCATACACCAAAATAGAGAGGTTTACTGGTATGTCAAACTCTCCACTGCCTCCAAAAATGGCTAATTTTAAGACATAAATTAAGTGGTCCTGCTCATATGACCAGTGAGGCCAGTGATTGACCGCAGTGAACATGGGAGGCTGAGCAGTACCAGGCAGGACTGGATAGGGTGGTGGCTGTGTGAAGCTGGAGGATTAAAATCTCCCCATTGCCCGGGATCCCAGGGACCTTTTATCAGTCAGCCAGGAATATCCCTATACAGTACATGCAGTTATGTACAAGAAAGGTTTTTTAGGTTTGTTCTTAAGTTGAACTGTAATTTGGGTATACTTTATCATATATATGTAGCGGCAGACAAAAAAAAAATTTGACAATTGGATTTTCCAAATTTTTTGCCATCATGGGAACAAGAATTATCAATAAAACTTCATTACAGACACCTTACAGCTGATCATTGCAGCCTGGGACTAAAGGAAAGCACCAGAGAGCTTCACTAGAGGTCACAGGAAGCAGAGAGGTCTGTCTGTAACTAGGGGTCGTCTGTAAGTCTGGTGTCCTTAAATCCTACCGACATCAACCACCAGGATGAAGGATTGTAAACTAAGCACACTGACATACTGGTGTGCACTCCATCGAGCAGGATTTGCAGTTCTTTAAGCTTGTATTTAAGAAGAAAAAGGTTTTAAGATTTTGCAAATGAACCTCAGGGGCTCCAGGCTCCATTTACACCTATGGTTCCCAGAGCCCCTGAGGCTCATTTGCCTACGTCTTTTTTTACCGGGGCATAAAAAGCTAAGAAAAAAAAAAAAAGAGTGGATCCTGCAAGAGGGGGCTCACACCAGTATGTCAGTGTGCTTGGTTTACAATGCTTCATCCTGGTGGTAGATTTCCTTAAAGCCCCTTGCACATGACAAGTTCATCCATGGAATTGGATACAATGGACCGAGCACACCGCAGTGGACAGAAGTCCTTGCATCATAGAGAAATTGGATATTGGGGCTCATTTACTAAGGGTCCGAATCGCACATTTTCGTCGGGTTTCCTGAATATTTCCGATTTGCATCGAATTGCCACTGGATTTTGGCGCACGCGATCGGATTGTGGCGCATCGCCACCGGCTTTCACACGACAGAAATCAGGTTCCGTGGCCATTGGAAAACCTGATGGATTCGAAAAAAACGCGGAATTTAAAAAAGAATTTGTGTCACAAGATCAGCACTTACATGCACTGGGACAAAGAAGGTGAACTCCGGTGGACCTCGGCGCGGCAGCGACACCTAGTGGATATCGGGCGCGCGGACCTTAGTGAATCCTGGCAGACCCGAATCAGCGTTGGACAACGCACACCGCGGGAACGCGACTGTACTGGGTAAGTAAATGTGTCCGATTGTATTAAAATTAGAACAGCAACTAAATATTCTCTGCTCTTCAGAAAGGTCGCACGTGAACGGATCAATGGAGCGTTGGCTCTGACCTAAACGCATTAGCTGTATGTGACAGGACATAACGCACCCCTGCAAAATTTACATTTGCAAATTTGCTGCTCCACATTAACTAATGCTACGGCTTGGCTGGAGCACAGAGAACGGGTCAAGGGCGTCCACCAAGGCCATAGCCAGATTTACAAGCATAACCAGCCAACGCTCCAACTGATTATGATCAAATAAATCTTGGCCATGAAGATATTCCTAATGAAGTGGGTTTTATATGTATATATAAATCCGAGCCACAAATAAAAATATCTTGTGCTCGAGCCCCATTTTCCATGAAGAGATTAAATGACTGTGTTTATCTGCCTGGGGGTTAAAACTAATGGAGAACAAGTTTTCATAGACTTAAAAATAGACTTTACAAAAGAAGAAAACCGGAATAACTAGTTGGAGCCAAAATTATGGTTTAAGAGAGTCCAGCTGTAGAAATAGGGGAATTAACACTCACTAAGTTAAGATCTGAACGCAAGGGTTAAATAGCTCCATATAGTGATGGATAATGCTTATATGAAGGGCATCTACCACCAGGATGAAAGATTATATGCAAATGAGCCTGAGGGGCTCCAGGCACCATTAACACCTATGGAGCCTCTCATGCTCATTTGCATACAGTCCTTCATCCTGGTGATGAAGCCTGCAGGTAATCATTGGTTTATTAATTAAAGGTAGGTATTAGGTATTGGTCCTGGAGATTTGTGTAACCATATCTTTATTGCATGTTGTTAGGAGCAGCAGGACTGTGAAAAATGCATTTCTATTCTAGGATTGTAACTGGACTAAGAGTACTCTGGTGCACTGGTCTGTAAGATCCATTCGCTGAACACAGCACAGCCCATCCCCCTGCTGTGGAAGGTTTCTGTTAATAATAATAATTCTTTATTTATATAGCGCTCACAGATTATGCAGCGCTGCACAGAGTTTCACAAATTGGTCCCCGTCCCCCATGGAGCTCATAATCTAATCAACCTACCAGTATGTTTTGGAGTGTGAGAGGAAACCGGAGGACCCGGAGGAAACCCACGCAAACACGTCCTCAGGTGCTGCAAGGCTGTAATGCTAACCACTAAGCCACCATGCTGCCCCTGTTCCAATGCTACAGCAGTTGGGGAGGAGTAGTGCTGTGTCTAGTGAAGAGATCTCACATATCAGTGCACTACAAGTCCAGCTGCAATCCTGGAAATAAATGCATTTTGTACAGTCCTGCTGCTACTAACAACACAAACAAAGATATGGTTATATAGATCTCCAGGGCCAAAACCTAACACTATCTGCTACTTTGTAAGGTCAAAACTGATGGTAGACTTTGTTTAAAGGACAGGTCATTAGGCCGCTTCCTTACACAAACAGCTCCCCACTTGACCATGGTTTCTGGTGATATTGCAGCTCAGCTGTATAGATGAATGGAGCTTAGTTGCCATACAATTCACTACCCAGGGCCAGGTTGGTACCAATTTAAAAAAAAAAAAAAACAGACATGTATTTCAAACCATGGACAACCCCTTTAAGTTCTTTTGAATTGGGCATAACACATAGCCTGCTGTGCCTTTATGTCTTGCCCTGGTGGTGGTGTCAAAACCAATGAGCTCACCAATGATCGGCTGAAATGTCTTCATCACATTGCAACAACTAAGGGACCAGAAACTAAAGGGAAATCGACTGTGAAAAAGTGGAAGGTGATAGGTAAATTATTATTATTATTGTTTTCAAACCATTGCAAGTGGTCACATTTTACGGAAAGAAATACCATTGACTATTATAGGAAAATCCTTGAAGGACAGTGCAGGCGTAGCAGTTCAACTGCCAGGAAGGGAATCCTTGCATCATATTTCACTATGCTGCAAGGACTACCATCCTGTGCTATATGTTCAGTCTTGGGGATCGGAACCAACATATAGGTCCATTTCCTTTGGCTGAACACAATGGGGATCATTTACTAAGGGCCCGATTTGCGTTTTCCCGACGTGTTACCCGAATATTTTCGATTTGCGCCGATTTTCCCTGAATAGCCCCGGGGTTTTGTCGCACTCAATCGGATTTTGGCGCATTGGCGCCGGCATGCATGCGATGGAAATTGGGGGGCCTGGCCGAATGAAAACCCGAGGATTAGGAAAAACCGCCGCATTTAAAAAAAAATGTGTCGCGAAAATTGCACTTACCTTCACAAGCCCGGCTCAGTGTATTCCAGTGCGTTCCGATGCTCTTCACCAGAGCAGCAGCGCCACTTGGTGGACGTCGGAGGAAATACCTTAATAAATCCCGGCCGGACCCGAATCCACCGCAGAGAACGCGCCGCTGGATCGCGAATGGGCCGGGTAAGTAAATCTGCCCCATTGCATCTAGAGGAGTTGACCGTATTAAGCCATCAGTCTTCAATATCTTACCTGAAGATTAAGGGAGATGCTGATCAAGAAGCTTCCAGCGATTGACAAAATGATGCCAAAAATTTGATTCTAGAAGAGAAAAAAAAAATAATAAGAGAAATAGATTTATAAATGAGAAAATAAGAAAAACATTTAAAATAACATGTTTTAAAGAAAAATGTCACAGTTTTTGTAACAGCTTTTCACACAGTATTTTAAAGGACACCCATCAGCAGTTAAAGGATTGTAAACCAAGTACACTGACATACTGGTGTGTGCTCCGTGTGGCAGGATCTGCTCTTCTTTAACCATCGTATGCCCTTTTTTTGACAAAAAAAGGCTTTTACAATTATGCCGAGGGCTCATTTGCATTATTTTTAAGGCCTTTTTTTCTTAAAAATAAGGGTACAAAGAATCTAAAACAACAGACCCTGCCAGAGGCGGCACACACCAGTATGTCAGTGTGCTTGGTTTACAATCCTTCATCCTGGTGGTAGATGTCCTTTAAACAAAAACACAGAAGTAGATTCCAAAGTACAAAAGAAAAAAAATCCTTTATTTTCCCATCTTCTGGTGCTAAAAACTTTTTCATACTTCGGTGTATGGAGCTGTGATTGGTGTCATTTTTGTGACTTTTGATGACGTTTTCGATGCTACCATTTTTAGGACTTTACGGCCTTTTTATTGAATTGAATAAACGCAAAGAAAAACTTTTATTATATTTTGATATATCGGACATTTTGGGACGTGGCGATACCTAATGGGTTTATGATTTTTTACTGTTTATTTATAATTATGTCAGTTCCAGGAAAAGGGAGGGGTGATTTGAATGTTTAGTATTTTTTTAAAAACTTTTTTAATTCATGTTTTTACTATTTTTCAGACCCCCTGGGGTACTTTAACCCTAGGTTGTCCGATTGATCCTACAATATACTGCCATACTACAGTATATGGGGATTTTATACATCATCTATTACAATTTGCAGTAAACAAATGCCTCCCCTTGATGACTTCACAAATCCAATAGGATTTAAATACCTCTGGCAGCTTTACCAGAGGTTTTATATACAGAATGCAGTAGGAGCCCTAAAACCTGTATTCAATGAGCTCCCCCTAGTGGTGCTTGAAGAAAACCATCAATGTTAGAGCAAGCAGAGGATATGATTAAGTGCTCTGTAGCATCTATAACAATAAACACCAATTCATTAATGATAAATATATTCAAGTATAGCAACAAAAATTAATTGCCAGTCACAATAATTTCCACTTTCCGGTACAAACACTACTCCCTTCTGAGACAGAACATTACAAATTTGCTAAAAATCTGGAACAATCCTGGAAAATCTGACACTCAGTTGTTTGGTCCTATGGTATAAATGCTGAACAGATCTACCAAATCTAAGATGATGTTACAGAAATAACCCATTAGATTTCAGCACTTTATGGCTTGCTGTACTCAGAGATAAGAGGAGTCCTGAAGATACATGCATGCTCAGCCAAGTGCATATGATAAGGGGTAGTAGAGAGGAATAGACGTTCACTTAACAAATCCAAAAAGATGTACAGCCACCTTTATAGAAATGCATAAAAGCCCTTGTTATATTCACTTAGAGAATTTCTTATCTGCCTTATCAGCAACGTATCCGGTGAAAGAGCATGCATGTTGGCTGAACAGGAAGAGGAGATATCTCAGGATTTTCTGATTATGAGACTGAATTTCAGCATTATGGCCAGGGGTGTAACTAGAGAGGTCGGAGACATAGCAGCCTCTATGGGGTCCGCAGCCTCAGGGGGGGCTGTCATCCCACCTGACACTTCAGAATGGAGGATGTGCACCATTATATACATATAATATGTATATAACATACACTCACCGGCCACTTTATTAGGTACACCATGCTAGTAACGGGTTGGACCCCCTTTTGCCTTCAGAACTGCCTCAATTCTTCGTGGCATAGATTCAGCAAGGTGCTGGAAGCATTCCTCAGAGATTTTGGTCCATATTGACATGATGGCATCACACAGTTGCCGCAGATTTGTCGGCTGCACATCCATGATGCGAATCTCCCGTTCCACCACATCCCAAAGATGCTCTATTGGATTGAGATCTGGTGACTGTGGAGGCCATTGGAGTACAGTGAATTCATTGTCATGTTCAAGAAACCAGTCTGAGATGATTCCAGCTTTATGACATGGCGCATTATCCTGCTGAAAGTAGCCATCAGATGTTACAGGGTACATTGTGGTCATAAAGGGATGGACATGGTCAGCAACAATACTCAGGTAGGCTGTGGCGTTGCAACGATGCTCAATTGGTACCAAGGGGCCCAAAGAGTGCCAAGAAAATATTCCCCACACCATGACACCACCACCACCAGCCTGAACCGTTGATACAAGGCAGGATGGATCCATGCTTTCATGTTGTTGACGCCAAATTCTGACCCTACCATCCGAATGTCGCAGCAGAAATCGAGACTCATCAGACCAGGCAACGTTTTTCCAATCTTCTACTGTCCAATTTCGATGAGCTTGTGCAAATTGTAGCCTCAGTTTCCTGTTCTTAGCTAAAAGGAGTGGTACCCGGTGTGGTCTTCTGCTGCTGTAGCCCATCTGCCTCAAAGTTCGACGTACTGTGCGTTCAGAGATGCTCTTCTGCCTACCTTGGTTGTAACGGGTGGCGATTTGAGTCACTGTTGCCTTTCTATCAGCTCCAACCAGTCTGCCCATTCTCCTCTGACCTTTTTTTTCGGACTATTCTCTGTAAACCCTAGAGATGGTTGTGCGTGAAAATCCCAGTAGATCAGCAGTTTCTGAAATACTCAGACCAGCCCTTCTGGCACCAACAACCATGCCACGTTCAAAAGCACTCAAATCACCTTTCTTCCCCATACTGATGCTCGGTTTGAACTGCAGGAGATTGTCTTGACCATGTCTACATGCACCGAGTTGCCACCATGTGATTGGCTGATATAGAAATTAAGTGTTAACGAGCAGTTGGACAGGTGTACCTAATAAAGTGGCCGGTGAGTGTATATGTGAGGTATATAGGCTGTACATCTGTGTATTGCACCGTATGTGTGTATATGTGATGTGTATATTCTCTATATGTGTGTGTGTGTGCACCTGTGTAGAATTGTGTGTATGAGTGAAGAACTTTGTGTTTATGCATATAGGTACATAAATTTGTGTATATATAGGAGTGGAATATGTATATTTTTAAGAGGAAGGAGGGCCCCAGAAGTCTGCTATGGGGCCCTGCCTCTCCGAGTTACGCCCCTCATTATGGCAATGTTACCCAGACACAAGATGTACATGATACATAAGGATTTGTGAGAAGAACATTAGAATTTGTCAGAGCAGTGACTCATCCATAATAAACAGGGCAAAGTTTTATTAGACGAGGGCTGGGTTCATATCGCTGTTGTTATTTCCAGGGTTCGGCTCCATCTTAAAAGTAGAAAATAACGGGAGGACTGCGCCACTTGCAGGATTACGCTAATTGAGCAATTGTTATTTGTGTAACTCTTCCACCTTTACATTTCTAGTATGTTTACTACTCGTTACTTTAACTATTGCCACCAGTGATCACGGCATCACATGTATGTACATACAGCACACATGTTCTCTCATCCAGCTACTCACAAACACCGGATCAAGACCGCGAGGTAGCTTTCTGATTTCATTACCCGCAATGTTTATATAGCAATGCAAACAGCCGGGTGGTGTCTGCACACGTTGCACCCGGCATATGTTGTACTAAGGAGCATCAGGTTACACTATTACACCCAAGTTCATACAGCTGTACACTGAACACACGTCATTAGTGAGGTCGCTCAACTTGGAGGTTGGATTTTCTTGTTTAGTTGTAAGAAATAGTGATTTTATTAAAAGGGATATTCCAACAAATAGATATTCATTTATACAGTTTGATTCTAAAAATCACTACAAGTTTTAAATGGATTTCTAAAAAAAAAAAGTAAAATAATAAATAGTGTAGATATTTTTATAACTTACTTAGAGTACTCCCTGGTGTTGTTGGTATTACTTCCCAAAATTACCCCCCTTAGTTACAAAGTATTTGAAGTTTGTGACACATTTATTACTGACGTGCATCACAATTCTGCAGCATAAGCAAAGTGCACCAAAAAAAATGGTGCAGGCTTCTAGAGCAGTGCAGGGGGCGCCAGATTAATGAAGACCGTGTGCCAGTTTTGATTAATCTAGTGCCCACTGCACAGCGCTAGTTTTGATAAGTGTGGGCCTGTAATTTTGTTGTTCCACATCTAGTCTCCATGTGTGATCCCTGCCTGCCACTAACATCACGGGCCTCCCCTCTACCATCCACCCAGGAATCCCTATATTACACATACACCGGGCGTGCAATCCTTCAATCTTATCACAATCATCCCCTTGATGGACCTGTTCCCCCTGAACCAAGCAACCATGACAAGTCTAGCACTAGGACAAACTAAAGCTAGCCACTCAAGTACCAGGGGAATCCATCTAGCCCCAAGCCTTAAGGTGGGAGGAAGTGGCAATGATATGATAATTTATTTGGGAGAATATAGCATATATCATAATACAGTAGGAGGGCCTCACATTGGATGTCATCATCACCCATGAGGTACTAGATGCCACTATTACCTGTGTCAATAGCTGACCTTTGGGTTGTAGATGTTTTTTTCTAAATTTAGAGGCAGGGGAAGAGGCATTACCCAGCCAGTCCCCTGCACGTAGCCAGCCAGTCCCCTGTACGTGGTCAGCCAGTCTCCTGTACGTGGCCAGCCAGTCCCCTGTACGTGGCCAGCCAGTCCCCTGTACGTGGCCAGCCAGTCCCCTGTACGTGGCCAGCCAGTCCCCTGTACGTGGCCAGCCAGTCCCCTGTACGTGGCCAGCCAGTCCCCTGTACGTGGCCAGCCAGTCCCCTGTACGTGGCCAGCCTGTCGCCTGAACGTGGCCAGCCTGTCGCCTGAACGTGGCCAGCCAGTTCCCTGTACATAGCCAGCACCTCTCCTGTATATAGCTAGCCAGTCCCCTGTATACAGCCAGCCAATCCCCTGTATATAACCTCCCTGTCCCTTGTATATAGCCAGCCTGTCCCCTGTATATAGCCAGCCTGTCCCCTGTATATAGCCAGCCTGTCCCCTGTATATAGCCAGCCTGTCCCCTGTATATAGCCAGCCTGTCCCCTGTATATAGCCAGCCAGTCCCCTGTATATAGCCAGCCAGTCCCCTGTATATAGCCAGCCAGTCCCCTGTATATAGCCAGCCTGTCCCCTGTATATAGCCAGCCTGTCCCCTGTATATAGCCAGCCTGTCCCCTGTATATAGCCAGCCTGTCCCCTGTATATAGCCAGCCAGTCCCCTGTATATAGCCAGCCTGTCCCCTGTATATAGCCAGCCTGTCCCTTGAATATAGCCAGCCTGTCCCCTGTATATAGCTAGTCAGTCCCCTGTATATAGCCAGCCTGTCCCCTGTATATAGCCAGCCAGTCCCCTGATTTCAATGCTACCATGTTGAGGACTATATGGCCATTTTATCATTATGTTATATGTTGCAAAATGGTGAAAATGTTACATTTTATTATTAATAATAAACCATTATTATATGTTGATGGATTTGACATTTTGGGATGTGGGGATGCCAAACATGTTCATGGTTTTTGCTATTTACTTATATCAGTTCTAGGGAAAGGGAGGTGATTTTAATTTTGAGGGTTTTTAAAACTTATTTTAATTATATTTTACTATTTTCAGACCACTAAGGTACTTTAACTCTAGGTTGTCTTATTAGTATGGCAGTATATGGGGATTCTCCACATCATCTATTACAATATACAAATCGCACATTATAATTGAAGGATTAAAAAGAGACTGCCTCGGGTCTTTGTATGACCCGAGGCTGTCATAGTAACAGATCGCTGCTCACCAATGAAGTCACAGGGAGCATTGATTTAAGCCAATATGCCAGCGCCTATAGCGCTTGCTTTTAAATGGCACTGGCAGCCCTGCGGGCTGCGATTGGTGCTAGAACCAGTCATGGATGTTGCCTGTGGGTGTTGGCTGCAATATGAAGCAAGCACCAACCTCGTTTGGAGAGGGCTCAGCCCTGTAATGAAACCAGTGTTAAAATTGGGTCTTTACAGCACATTGGGCGTCATCTACCATTAGTCAGGATATTTGTGCGTGTCTTCTTTTTTATATTTTGGGGTTTGGTACTTAAATTTATCTTAGAGGGTGATTTATCAGGCGTGTTTTTTTAGGGTGACAGGTCCTCTTTAAAGGAAACCTACCATTTGATTTGATACATTATGAACCAAACATACCTTGAGAATACTGTAGCTATACTCATGCAGAATCATATCTTCTGTAATCCCTGTGCTGAGTAGTTTAGCTGAAAAAACTATTATAAAATTAGGAAGCTCTGTAGCTTCTGTGCCTGGGCTCTGTGCTTTTCCTCTCACATTAGTTATGTACTGCACTAGAGAATGATGCAATCACTGTTCTCCCTGCCAGGCAGAATAATCAATCTCTGCACTATCCACCAGCTGCTGTGTATGAGTGATCCATCTCAGATTTTCTTTAAGTTTCTTCTGTCTGAAGGAGATTGTTTAGTTTAGATTAAACTTTTTAAAATTGAACAGTGATACCATTTTCTTTTTGAAAGGAAGTGGTCTCCTCCTGGTAACCTTTCCAGACAAGTTAAAGAGGACCTGTCACCTGTAAAAATGGCACTAGGAACTGCTTACGAAACTAAGGTTCTCCTAGTGCTACAAAAGACACAGCAGAAACCTTTGATAACGCTAACAGTCACTGCCGCGATGTACACTAGAAACACCAGACCACGCTGTAAGCGGTCCGGCGTATTCATGAGGGGGCGGGATCAGGGGCATGAAGCTCGGCAGTCACTGCCAGCCTATTGAGTGGGCATGGCGGTGCGGCGAAGAGGCAGCGACCCGGACTGTCCTCTCATGAATGTGGGGGACTTACTCTCGTAAGCAGCTCCTAGTGCCGTTTTTACAGGTGTAAAGGTCCTCTTTAAGGCTACATTCACACACATGTATGGGGGACGTATATATGGTCAATATACGTCCCCCATCAATATACGTCCCCCATACACTTCTATGGGCTCACGGCACCGCACAGTAGCGGTACGGTGCAGTACACGTGCACCACCATACCGCTCCATAGCCCGGGAAAAGATAGGACATGTCCTATCTGTATAAGGAATATGGCGCCGTGCACCATATGTTCCTATGGAGAGGGGCGGGGGTGAGCAGCGCTCACCACCTCCTCCTCTCCCCGCGCGCTGCTGTGTGCATGTAGCCCAAGTCAGTCTTTTGCTTATTATCCTGTCACTAACTTGAACATTTAACATGCTAACTGATGCCTGTAAAGTCTGAACTGTAGCCATTGGGTTTTCATCTCTGGGCATTGAACAGCATGTTCAATTACTGGAATATTTAGAGAAGAATGTGAACTAGCTTGTATGTATTCCACATATGAAAAAAAAGAATTCACTATTGGATGATGGACTTCAAATTGTTTGAAAAGGCCTTATAATTCTTCCCCGATTGATAAGCAGTGATCATTTTAAAACATTTTACAGCAATCTAAATGGTGGGGCTCCGACTGCTCAACCATCACGAGACTGGACCCCAATCGATCACGAGATATATCCATATTAGACAGTCATATACACACACTTAAATATACATGTATATGCAATATATAGAAATACAGCATAAACATACATACAGTATACATGCACCACATATACATAAATACAGCATATACACAAATACATACAGTACCATATACACCCATTACGTAAACACCACATACAGCATGCAACCAATACACATCCAATAACAAAGATGCCAGGGGCCCCCTTACATTGTGAGCCCCCTCACGGCTGCTACCAATGTAGTTATGCCCTTGGTCCCATTCTCAATAATTGAATTGAATGAAGTGGCAGGACATGCACCATCCTGTTGTTTCATTCTATATTGTAGAAAATGTAAAAAGTTCTGAGCACATCGCTCGCTATCGCCAGCACTCTCATAGATAGTAAATGCCGCTGCAGGAGTTACCCGCCCGCTGTACTCTGCAATATCCACCACTTCTGTAGTACTCATTGGAGAGACAGGTAGAAAAAAACATTTCCCTCTGAAAGAGTATATCCCCAGTTTGTTATATTTATTTTATTTATTTGTTAAACGACTAATCTAGGCATAAATTGTGGAATAGAAAATGATTATGAAATTTCCCATCCACACATACAGCACCTGCGCAGCAAAAAAAAAAAAAATAAAAATCGGAAAACCACTGGGAAAATCTATTTTGAGGAATTTCTATACAGTTTCCATAAAAAAAAGACATAAAAAAAATGCAACACTCAGTTTTACCCCAAGAGAAAATAGTTTGAAGATTTGTGTACAAAATGACTTTTACTTCTAAAAAATGGCCAATACTGAAAACAAAGTCAGCAAAAGGCAAACAAAAAGTAGAGAGAAGATCTTATTGGGTAGGTTAACAATGCGGAGAGCGGGTAAGAGGAGTGACCCGAAACATACAAAGTGCCGATGTTATCTGGTGGACCAGCGAAAACTAAATAATACTGCACCAACCCGTCACCAACTCATCTTTGTGCCAACATTGTGTGTAGTACAATCAGAAGAACCTACTGTAAATTGTATGTAACCCGGGAACCACCTGTATAGTGTAATATATATATATATATATATATATATATATATATATTTTAAATGCCTGTTAAAATGTCTAGGTTCATATATAAGGCGCACTGGATTATAAGGATGAATGACCAGCAGATGGCAGACCTGTGCACAGTTCAAGGCAGCTGTTGTCTGTAAGTACAGTTCATATATAATGCGCACTGGAGTATAAGGCACACCTTTGATTTCTGAGAATATTAAAGGATTTTTTGTGCGCCTTATAGCCGAAAAATACGGTGTGTGTGTATATATATATATTGGCCTCACATTAACACATACCTACTCATTGTTAACTTTCATAAACGTGAAAGGTAACAAGTAACAATAGACTTCCTATGTTGAGGTGCACTTACATTATGTATTTTATTTGGCTCTGCATTAGGACCATCATAGAAAAAATTATTACCCTCCATAGAACCAAGACCACTTAGCTATATCTAACAAGCTTGGCAATTTCGTAGTCCCCTCAATTATTTGATCAAGAGCATAAAGTCCTTCCAGCAGTTACTCTGTCTGACCCTCTTATACACATGCATACTTGGATGAGCTATGCATGTGTGAGGATTCAGGGGTAGTGGACCCACTGGAGAAAAACCAACACCTGGGAGCGGAGTCTAAGTGGTACCCGGTTTTCACCAGAGCCCGCTACAAAGTGGGTTGGACTTGCTGTGGTACCACCCAGTCGCTCCATTGCACAACTTTGTCTGCGGTGGCGGCCAAGATGAGGTATAGAGTTGTGAGGCAGAACCGTGGTCAGGGACAGGCAGGAGGTCCAGACAAGCACTACAGGATTAACGTCAAAGGCAAAGCAGGAGGTCAGGGCTTGCAGCAAAGCAGCGTAGCAGGGACGGAACCGGGGTCACAACGGGAATTTTCAACACAAGTGCTAGGCATAAGGAACAGCTTTCTCTGAGGCACAAGGCACAAAGATTTGGCGGGGTGTGAAGGAAGAGGCCAGCTTATCATAGATTCCAGTAATGGCCAGCCCCAATCAATGGTGCACTGGCCCTTTAATTCTTCGGCAGCCTCCTAGGGCTTGTGCGCCAGACCACCAGAGCCAGAGCAGGGGCAAGGACAGGTAAGTTAGGCTGCTGGGGACCGGTGGAGAGCACGGTTGTGCATGCGACCCAAGATGTAGGTTGTGGGAGCACCCGTGAAAGCAGGCATGTGTTCTTAAAGGAAACCTACCACTTAGAATGGCAGGGGTAAGCTGTAAGTACCGAGCACCAGCTCGGGGTGAGCTGGTACCAGTACTTACTTTCGTTAGTGTTATAAACCGCGGTATCGTGCGCGCACCTACATAGGAAATAGCGGAGACGTTGCGCGCGCAGCGCCAAAGCCCCTTCTGCTCTAAAGTTTAAAAAGTGTTAAAACCGCAATACCGCGGTTTATAACACTAACAAAAGTAAGTACCGGCACCAGCTCACCCTGAGCTGGTGCTCGGTACTTACAGCTTGCCCCTGCCATTCTAAATGGTAGGTTTCCTTTAATGAAGAAAGAGAAATGCACCACAACCAGACACCTGGTGGCCAGCGGAGTAACTACAGAGGTAGCAGCCATAGCAACTGCTTTGGGGCACACAGTGTCAGGGGGTATGTGTATACTGTATATGTGTGTGTATGCTGTATGTCAGTATTAGTTGATGTGTATATGCTCTATATGTGTGTATGCTGCATATGTCTTTGTATATGCTGCATGGATGCATAAGGTAGTGTGTGTATGTATATATGGTGTGCATATACTGCATGTATGTATACGTTGTATCTGCGAATATGCTGTATGGACAGTTGGTATGAATAGTAATCAGACCCCTTTAAATGTTTTACTCTTTGTTTCATTACAGCCAATTGGCAAGATCTGTGTCGTTTGCACATTTATGTATACTCTGATCCTCATCTTGACATAAAAAAAACAAAAATGTAGATATTTTTGCCAATTTATTAAACAAGAAAAACTGCAATATCATATAGTGATAAGTATTCAGACCCTTTGCTGTGACGCTCAAATTTTACAGTTCATTTTCTTATCCTGCTTGAGATGGTTCTACTCCTATATTGGAATCCAGCTATGTCAAATGAAACGTACTGAACTTGATTAGGAAAGGCACACACCAGTCTATATAAGACCTCACAGCTCATGAGAATCATGAGAACTAAGGAACTGCCCAAGGAGCTCAGAGACAGAATTGTGGGAAGGCATAGGCCAGGGTTACAAAAAAATTTCTGCAACACTTAGGGAACTTGAAGTTCCACAGTTTTAACTTTGCTTTCTCGAAATTGAGTTGGGAGGCCCCCATTTACTTTTGATGGATGATAACTCAAGCCAGCATATGCCTGTATTCCTACAAAAGGTGGATGAACTTATATTCACCCCCTATTAATCTGCAGTGTACAACACCACAGAAGATAAAGGTGTAAGAGTAAGGCTATATTCACACTGCCGTTGCCCGCCCGTACCGTACCGTAGCGGGCAACGGCAGTGTACGGGGAGAGGAGGAGGAGGTGAGCGCAGCTCACCCCCGCCCCTCTCCATAGCGACCTATGGCACACGGCCCCGTATTACGGGAAAAGATAGGACAGGTCCTATCTTTTTCCCGGGTACGGAACGGTACGGTGCCGCACGTGTGCTGCACCGTACCGCTCCCGTAGGGTGCCGTGCGCCCATAGAAGTGTATGGGGGACGTATACGTCCCCCATACGGTCGTGTGAATGTAGCCTTAGAGATGAGATGTAGTAAGAGATGACTCCTATGAGACCATATTCAGAAAGCATCAACACCATCAAAGCTAAAACATCTGGGTCAGTAACTTATAAACCCTTTCTAGACCACTAAATTACTATGTATCCCAAATGAAAGAGATGCATTTCATGTAATTAGGTAAATTGGAACGTAGTTCCTTCAATTTACATCAAAGAAAGAAAAAAGGGAAATTTCAATTTCAATGAAGACCCTCAAGTGTGAATCCACTCCTTATGCTATTCGCTTTGTTCTATAGTAAAAATTGCATTTGTAATCCCATGAACATCACATCAAAAAAAGGCAGTGCCCTACTTTAATTTTCTTGTGTAAAAATCATCACTACAATAGGCTATTTCTGTCCAACATTTTATAGAGTATAGTCAGTCTACAACCTGTTCACATCCCAGATACCCCAGTAACTAGTAGCCCCATTGGTTGATTATAAAGTAGGTGGAGGCCCAAGCCTTCTCGGGGGCCCTTGACCACCTAAACCACCAACCAAATTTTATTCTGTGAAAAGCTTTCACCCATGAAATTCTTGTCCATTTCTTTCGGCTCTCAATAAAAATGTACACAAGAGCCATTTCAGGGCCTTTGAAGGTCCTCAAAAGGCCCTGAAACTGTAGATTGAAAGCAGACAGAAGGGACACATCCTCCATTCACCCAAAAAAGCTTGATTCTAGTAGCATATGTAGGAAGTGAATTCCAGAAATGTAGGGGCTATAATATTAATGCAGCCCAGGGCCTATGTCAGTCTTGAAATATCCTTTCTTAGAAATGCCTCTTATTTGAAATCTTCTCCAAATTGAAGTGAAAATGACAAGAGTCAAAAATCAATTATATCATTTAGGACCTTGGGAAAGCTGGGTGCAGGCTGGCTGCCGTACAAAAACTCATTACTTCCACATTCACAGGAGCTGCCTGAACTGTCCAGACAGGAGTAATCAACCTGAGCTGGATGACTCATACACAGTAGCTGGTGGACAGTGCAGCGATTGATTACTTCTGTCTGTCATGGACAACAGAGTGATGACTATTCTTGGCTTATGCTGGGCAGGACATGGCTAGAGCAGTGCATAATTAGCGTAAGAGCAGCGCACCCCGGTGGTCACAGGGTCTCATTATCATATTTTATAATTGTTTTTTCAGTTCAGTTTAGGGATTAAACAAGCTATGTTTATGCATCAGTGTAGCTACAGCATTCTCAAAGTATGTTTGATTCACAATGCATGAAAACAAAGGGTAGATTTCCTTTAAAGAGGACCCATCAGGTCAATAAAACACTTTAACATCTCGTACTAAAGGAAACAGCTCCCTAGCAGCTCCCTAGTATCAGCAGCTACAGTTTTGTACAGCTTTCCTTTACTACAATGAGCACATAAAGGAATCTTTTAGAATTTTATAGAAGAGTATCAGAAATCACAAAGTCAAAATAATCTGACACCCCCAAAAATAGAACAAAGTTACCCCCCTTTTTGTCAAACCCTGGTGGGCAGCCATCTTGCATTAGCTGCTGTAAACTGAATTTAGAGATCCGCTCTACAGCAGATCTATGGACCATAGACGCAAAACAGTGGTTAGAGGATGGTCATTGCTATCTATGGGAGAGTGTTCTAGATGTGTGAAGGGTCAAGAGGTCAGATTCTAGGATTTTTGCTCCATTTGGACATGATGGGTATTCTAAAGGACACCTGTCAGCTCAATAAAAAGGACTGGCTGCACATACTAATGTATTGCCTTTTCTTGTGGGCCTGGAGACAGCCGGGGCCCAGAATACCGGAGAGGCTGAATAGAGAGGCCTAGGACGTGCTGATTTCAGGGTGCTTGGTATGGGGAACGGAGGGCTGTCCTACAGCCTGGCAGGTCTCCAACAGATGGTGTGTGCAAGAAATATGGAGGGAGAGACTGATGCAGTGGTTTCTCCATGGAGCAACCCCTGAGATGTCTGTAGGAGTTCCTGGGTGATGGATGGAGAAGCCCGTGCTGGTGAGTAGCCGTATCAGATGGAGGCAACGTTGTGCAAATCAACTTACAGTTCTTTAACAGCAGGCAACGGCCAAACGATTAACAGCAACTTTATCAGCAGATTTGGCAAGATGGAAGAGTCATGGAGAGTTGGTCCACAGGAACATTAGAAGATGGTAGAAGATTCAGGCTGGGCTGGTAGAAATGGAGCGGAGTCCGGGTGATGGATCTCGGCTCTGGGCTTAAGTCTCCAGACTTTCCCTGGGCGCTAGGCAGGGGCCTGAGGCACCTGTGATTCCTGGTATTAGGACACTGGCTGTGTCAGCACTCACGTGTTGTGCTCACTCTGACTAGACTCTGCAGTCTAAGGCTACATTCACACTGCCGTTGCCCGCCCGTACCGTAGCGGGCAACGGCAGTGCACGGGGAGACGAGGAGGAGGTGAGGGCAGCTCACCCCCCGCCCCTCTCCTTAGAGATACATGGCGCACGGTGCCGTAATACGGGAAAAGATAGGACATGTGATATCTTTTTCGAGGGGACGGAGCGTTATGGTACCGAACGTGTGCTGTACCGTACCGCTCCTGTAGGGCGCTGTGCGCCCATTGTCATCTATGGAGGACGTATATCGGCCGTATATACGCCGGCCGTATATACGTCCTCCATACGGTAGTGTGAATGTAGCTTAAGACTAAGACCTCAGACCATGTGGTCTGACCACGTGCTCCCGCCAACCAGGGGTTTATATACTCTCTGGGTCAGGTGGTAGCACTCCTCCACTCAGCTTCCAGCTAGCTTTATAAGAACATCATTGGACAGTAACATTTCAGTGTTAACACTTGCCTTACCAGGTAGTGGCTACAGTTGCAATCACTAAGTTCTCCAGTTCTTAGAGACCTCCTGGAAAGATGATCAGTCTCCCTAACAGCTCCGGACATGGGGAGGGCGCTATTCACAACTACCAGTATGCCTATGCGTTGGCAGGGGTGTTGCACACGCTATAGTCACTGCTAGTATCTAGTGTGGGAGGGGCGAAGAAACAGAAGAGAGAGGAGTGCCTGGACCTCCCCCTCATCGATACGCCGGACCGCTGGACAGCGATCAGACCGCCACAAAGCTTCTTGCCATGTTCCGCTACAGCTATGATTTGACAATGTGATAAATGAAGGCGGGCTACAGACAGTTTTTCATTAGTATGTGCAGTTATTCCTTTTTTTGACAGGTGTCCTTTAATAAGCAGTGAGACTTTGAGATCCCTCATTGACTAAAGGGTCTTTATATATGAGATGATCAACCAAAACCAAGAAAATACATGGTCACATCATCATAAACATTAAAAAGAAATTCATCAAAAAAATCGTGAAATCCCATTAAAGTGCCCGATGCCCGAGTGGGGATCTGCAAGTTCCACTTGACAATTATCCTGATGTGTTCTGTCACAGAGGCAAAACTATCAGATTTTTGGTCAGCAGACGCCTCATCTGGTCAGTGTCCCTCTTGTAGTGTAACCACTCACTTTCCTAATGTTTCACTTTGTCATTATTCCATTACTGATAATTGGATCACAGAGATGTGGGCATTAGTCGATTGTGAACATAATATAATTATCCATAGGAGTGGTCGGGAATACTGGGGGGGCAGTGCTTTAAAGTGCATTTCAGTTATTGGTAGTGAATCCAATGAATGGGAAAACAATTCTATACTATATACAGGCAGTCCCCAAATTATGTACAACCGCATTACAGATGACCCCTAGTTACAAACAGACATTTACAAAACTTTATCCCCAGGCTACAATGGTCCACTAAAGAGTTATCAAAGGTGTCTGCAATGATACACACAGCAAAAAGAAAAGAGAACATGGAATATACATAGACAAGCTATATTAAAATAATAATGTCTTTATTAGTACCCCAGCAAACACAAAAGTCATAAAAACATTGGGAACAAAAAAAACTGTATCCAGAGATAAATGGACTCACTAAAGTTTGGGTCTAAACTTCAAAATCCTGTTTAGAACCTGGGTACATAATTGAGCACTTAATGTCAGGTGACCAGAGTGATGTCATCTAAGGTTCGGTTAAATTTGCAATGCCTACCTCATGTATGTATCTGATCACATGCAATCACAGCATTCCTCCACGAGGCAATGGGGAGAAGTAGAATTCCATGGAGGCTGCTGTGATATCATGTGATCAGATACATATATGGTGTGGACGTTGCATACATAACTGGCAAAAGGACCTTAGATGACATCACCCTGGTCACATGACATTAAGAGTCACCTCCTCATCCTCATAGACTGTAAGCCCTTGTGTCACCCCCTCATCCTCATAGACTGTAAGCTCTTGTGTCACCCCCTCATCCCCATAGACTGTAAGCTCTTAGCACCCCCTCATCCTCATAGACTGTAAGCTCTTGTGTCACCTCCTCATCCTCATAGACTGTAAGCTCTTGTGTCACCCCCTCATCCTCATAGACTATAAGCTCTTAGCACCCCCTCATCCTCATAAACTGTAATCTCTTGTGTCACCCCCTCATCCTCATAGACTGTAAGCTCTTGTGTCACCCCCTCATCCTCATAGACTATAAGCTCTTAGCACCCCCTCATCCTCATAAACTGTAATCTCTTGTGTCACCCCCTCACCCTCATAGACTGTAAGCTCTTGTGTCACCCCCTCATCCTCATTGAGTGTAAGCTCCTGTGTCACCCCCTCATCCTCATAGACTATAAGCTCTTGTGTCACCTCCTCATCCTCATAGACTGTAAGCTCTTGTGTCACCCCCTCACCCTCATAGACTGTAAGCTCTTGGGGCCCCCTCATCCTCAGACTGTAAGCTCTTGTGTCACCCCTTCATTCTCATAGACTGTAAGCTCTTGTGTCACCCCCCTCATCCTGATAGACTGTAAGCTCTTGTGTCACCCCCTCATCCTCATAGACTGTAAGCTCCTGTGACCAGCACCCTCACTCCTATTGTTCCATATGACTGTACTCTGTAATATAATATTATATCTGTATATGTCACCTATGATTTGCGAAGTGTTACAGAATATGATGGCGCTATATAAAAAAAGATTATTATTATTGAGCACGATATGCCCCTCTAATGCCAGGGAGTATCCCCATAAAATTTATTTATGGGGATATGGGGGAGTGCCCAGGAGACTCAAACCGACAAAGTTCTGTACGAAACCAAACTTTGCCGTTTGGGGCCCGCACATATTTCATATTACATAGCCAAAATGGCCTGCCAGCCAGTGAACCAGCCAGCCCCCAATATTTAATGTAAGTACGATGTATATTGTGACACACGATGAAAAGTTACATACCATATTTTTCTAGAGCACATGGGCTTTAAAAGGGACTCACCGTCTTAATAATCTACAGTATATAATTGTTATATTACCAGCTAAGAAGGGCCACGTTTAGAGCATCTTTTTAGCATCTTTGGTTGTACAATACCTAGAAACATGCTTTTGGTATCATATTAAAGATAAAAAATCTCATCTTTCAAATGACATTAGGATTGTGTTTCTATGAGACACAGAACCAGAAATACAGGAAGCGCCTTTGACTGCAGCAGTTCCTGGTTGTGTTGGAAACTTTACAATGACAAATATGAATTGGATCAAGGTTTACATTTTAATCTCCTGCCAGGCAGGTTGTATTACACTGCAGGATATTGAATAAACCACTCGTATACGTAAGGATGAGGCCCATCTGCCAGGAAGTCGGCTACTTGTCAATTTGTTCAGAATGTTATGATTTTGTTCATTCAAAGTAGAATGATAATTGTTCACCATGGAAAAGGAAAAAGAGAAGGAAGGAAATTTATTAAAGGGTTTTCTTGTCTAATTAATTTTTATTTATTATATAAACAAAATAGCAGAAACCCATTTTCCTAATCCTGTGCCAATGCTTCCTGGGTCTCCTGGCAGTCTGTTTCCTTCTCTCCAGTAATGACTTAATATTATGACATGTAGTGGCATAACCGTCCCTCTATGTTCACCACTGTGGGCAATGACGAGCTGCATTAGACACATATACTGACCATGCGTTTCGGGGACGCACTGTTCCCTTAATCAGGTCCAGGTGACAATGTTTCAAAGCAGAGTTGCTAAAAATGAAGTATAGAGGGCTAGGAAATAATCAGATAAAGTGCATGCGGTCTGACCGCCGGTGCTTTATCTGATCAACAAAATAATAAGGCTTTTAATTATGCAAATAAACATAAGGGGCTCCATAGGTGTTAATGGAGCCTGCAACCCCTTAGGCTAATTTGCATAATTTTTAAAGCATTTTTTCCCTTAAAAGCAAGATCATAGGAAGCCTTAAGGGCAGCTTAAAGGACTATATGCAAATGAACCTGAGGGGCTCAGGGCACCATAGGTGTTAATGGAGCCTGGAGTCCCATAGAGTCATTTGCATACAGTCTTTTATCCTGGTAGTAGATGCCCTTTAAAGAAGAGTGGATTCTGCACACACCAGTATGTAAGTGTACTTGGTTTACAATCCTTCACCTCTTAGTAGATGTCCTTTAACCCCTTCACGCTCTGAACCGTACATGTACGGCTTATGGTGTGAGCCCTCTTCATACAGTGGTGGGGTTTGTAGTTATTGCCGCAAAAACACCCACCGATCGCAAGTATTAACCGTTTCGATTACCGCCTGTGTAATCTAGCGGCAGCAGGAAGCGCAGGGGGAGGGGAGACTGCTCATTGTGACAACTTGTGAAAAGACATCATGGAAGGGCACTGGAAACAGCCACCTGATCCCTTCAGACTCATTAGCATATATTTTAAAGTTGATTTTCATCCACAGTCATGGTGCCTGGATCTATGTGTAAGTGCCTCTGGTTTATCATGTTGGATTCTGATGGTAGAGTTTCTTTAATGCTAGTTAACAGTTTTATGGGGCTGGACAACCTGCCCTGCCTAAAACTAGCACACTGTACAAATAGTGAAAGTCAGGACTAACCTGGTGGTGTTACTTTTCGGAGAAGAGTGAGAAAACTTTGATATCTCACCTTCTTGCTCTTTTTACTCCTTAGTGTGGTACAAAGATGTGGCAAATTATGACATAAGACAATAGTATAGTATCAATTTTGGGTCCCCTAGCATCTGACTCCACTAAAACAGGGGCTTTTTAAAAATGATTTTTTTTAACAACCAAGAAAACTGGTGGAACAACATTAGTAAATCTGCTCTGGAGGCCGGAGGCAGGACCTCCAGCTACTGGAGCCAATGACTAATCCTTCACAGCCTCCACGTCCCAATTTAATAATAGTCATGTATTTTACGTCAACCAAGAGAATATTAGTCCCCTGCGGCACTAGGACAGAAGTGAATGCTACATGTGCACCCCCTATAGCTACATCACTGGGTCAGCAGCTTCTTTTTTTGCACCGGATTATGATCCGAAGGTCCAGTTCCCGCACAGCAGGTGTATGTTACTAATATTATATTACGTTACTAAGGTATAATTTAGGAGTACAGAAGCAATGTTAGTCCTCTTGTTGGGCATACTGGGAGTAAGACCTTATGATTTGTAAGTAATTACATTTCTAGTAACCTTCAGGGGGAGTCTCAATAGTTGAGTATTAGATTTGGGGTAATATAGCCAATTAACAGTTAGCACCTACTAGCAGTTTTGACCATACAAAGTAGCCCTATGTTTTGGGTATTGTTCGTGGAGATATGTGTAACTATACCTTTATGTGTGTGCATTTGCATTCTAGGATTGTAGCTGGACTTGGGGCACGGGTACAATCTCTTCACTAAACATAGCACAACCCTTGCCCCCTGAGTACCTGATGTAGTATTTGCCCAGCAGCCTACTACAGCAGTAACTCAGAGCAGATGGCAGGGGCTATGCTGTAATCGGTGATGAGATCTCTGCAGTGCAGCAACAATACTGTAATATAAATGCATTTTTCACTATAACACATTTTCATGCATGTGACAAGATTTCATTTTTCAGGTGGCATATGCAGAATTTTCCTGGGTAAATACTCTTTTTCATGCCCCTTAGATTTTATGTCATTTGACTAGGCGTTTACAGTGTGTGGGTCCTATCCGGTTTGTATGCATTTGTGTGGGTTGTATTTTATGCTTAAATTAAAATAATTTAAAAAAATATATATATTTTTTACATTAGTTGATTTTGTTATTAATGGTGTACACCCTCATTTTTATAAGGCCTCAAATGTGAAATGGTCCCATGTGCTAGACGGTCATTTCAGTGGCTAACACTCGTAACCATTTCTTTCTAGGAATTCCGAGGACTCTGTAGAGATTGGAGCAGGCCCTTTACCGGTCCGAGTTTACATTTCGGGCAGTATTATTTCTATTGTCATCACCATGTAAGCATCGCTCCCCTGTCAATGATCGTCTGGCTGTAAACAAGGGATCACAGTCCCTTTTTATTTGAGGACACTTTTTTGGTATTCTCCAGTTACAATGAAAAGGTTACACAACCTGTGACTAGAGATTAGCAGACCTGACGTTTAAATCTGGCAGGCAGAAGTAATCAATCGCTGCACCATTCCCAGGCTGCTGTGTACGAGTCAGCTCAGGTTGATTTGTCTTGTCTGTACAGTTCAGACAGCTCTTTTATGTACGGCAGCCAGTCTGCACCCAGCTTTCCCAAGATCCTGAATTTTATAATTGTTTTTTATCAAAAACACTCAGCTCAGGGATATGTTCTTGCATCAGTGTGGCTGCAGCATTATCAAGGCATGTTTGGTTCCCAATGCATGAAAACAAGTGGTAGATTTCCCCTAAAAAATATACATACCCATCTGTAAACTACCACACATTACAATACACACTTTTTTACACATTTATATACAGGCAGTCCCCGGGTTACATACAAGATAGGGTCTGTAGGTTTGTTCTTAAGTTGAATTTGTATGTAAGTCGGAACTGTATATTTTAGCATTGTTAACCCAACCAGAACTTTTTTGGTCTCTGTGACAATTGGATTTTAAAAATGTTGGGTTGTCATAAGAATCAGGATTAACACTAAAGCTTCATTACAGACATCATAACTGTTATAGCTGATTATTGTATCCTAGGACTAAAGTGCAATAAATTACCAATATCCAGAGGTCCGTTTGTAACTAGGGGTCGTATGTAAGTCGAGTGTTCTTAAGTAGGGGACCGCCTGTACTGTATTTACATACAACATATGCACACCATATACATACATACAGTATATACCCACCATAAATAGATGCATACAGCATATACACACATACAAAGAGTACCAAACACAGCCAAACAGCATATACACATCACATATGGGAATATACATTCCCAATATCCCAGATGCCAGGGCCCCTTGAAACCGTGGGCCTCAAAGCAACCATTATAGCTGCTACCCCTCTAGTTACGCCCCTGCTCTTATCTTTTTCTGAGACCTGAAAACCTAGCTGCATGTATCTCCAGTGTATGTAGAGTTACTCATCCCCTTCACAGACTGTGGTTAATCTTAGTTTCAACATCAGATTAAATACAATTTGTGTTGTCATAAACCTAAGACCACTGTGAGAGGGCAGGCCCCCATCTGCACAACAATGAGCTATTGTGCGCCTCCAGATATCATGGAAATGAATTTAGCCCTGAGCACTGGTTATAAAGAGGACATCTGACAAATGTCTATTGTCTACTCCTTAACCCCGTCACTGCCGACACAATGTACAATGTATAGGAAACAGGCTTAAAAATAATAATGAATGGAACTACAGGAGAAAGCGCCACTTTAACAATGACTTTCTTGTGCGCTGTGCATAGCCCTTCATCTGAGCATCTCTTATAGGCCCCTGCAACCTGTGGCTATTCAGCTGTGCACAGACTACAAGTCCCAGGAAGCCCTTTGTGCAGGTTATCTTCCCTCATGTGCCCTGTATTCCACATCATGCAGGTTCTTTCTTAAAGTTAGACATATAATCATTTTTGGTCTTATCATTTATTTCAGTAGGGCCTTCCCATGGCCTTTAACACAGAAAATATTATATTTTCAGCATTGTCATAAACCAGAGGAAAGAATGGATGCGTACATTGGACTAAAGTGGTAAAGTACATATTTTCAGCATTGGTAGCGATGTGAGCGCAGGCGTTACAATACAAATGAACACTAAAAAGTTTGCAACCAAAATGTAGAATATTATGTAACAAATCAGTACACACATATGCAGACAATTTGGGACAGTAGTATATTGATAGTATAATGTGTACGACAGATTTCTTTAGGTTGTCACTCACCTGATGTGGATTATTCCATGTGCTGGTGATGCCTGAGCTATTTCCAGGAACGTCTCCCAATGTGGAGTTCTCAAGTAGCGAAGCCATTGATTCCTTGTTGCCCATTTTCCCTTAAGGGGCAAATTGATTGGCAGTTCATAGAAAGTTGGCATCAGTTAGTGTAGGGCTGCCACCAGCCCCTGGCAGGGTGTGAGTGATCACAGCTGGTCACAGTGCCACTGGCTTTGTTGGCAAGCGGACATTCCCAGTGTGCAGTCACTTCCTACTCCAGGAGGGTGTGTGAGGCAATCGCTCCGTACACACCCCTTGTTCACAGCAGCTTTGCAAACAGCACTTGTCAGTCTGACAAGTGAATCTGCGGCAGAGTAGAACAAAAGTGAATCTGCGGCCGGGTAGAATAAATGTGTCATTATCACTCAGTGCTACAATCCTCATGTCTGTGCGAGCGCTTACACCAGACCTAAAACTTTTACGTCCTTGTGCTAAAAGTAGGAAAGACTTCAGAAGTTACTGTTCTATCACATGAGAACAATCCCTATTTCTCATGAAAATCCATCTCGGGCTGTGTTCTCGTGCGGCGATTGCCTTCACAACGCAACACAATCGCGACATGGGAACGAAGCCTAGAACTTCTTTCCCACAAGCAAGTTTGGCCCAAAAAAACGTTCCCTTCAAGAACTTCCTTGACCAAACCTCAGGCCGCTTTTACATGATCACGTTGCGTCACGTTTTTTGCTGAGTTTTTGACGTATTCAAAAGGCTTAAGCCTTGATCAAAACGCAATGTAACCTCAGCATGTGATCGCGATTCAAGCCTTTGGAATGCGTCAAAAACGCAACAAAAAAACCTGATGCAACGCATTGTGTGAACGCAGCCTGAGGGCGGATTCCCATGTGATTTTAAATGCATTTATTGGCTGCTTTTCAAAAATGCGCCAAGAACGCCACGTGGGAATCCGCCCGAGTTTCTCAAACTGAACTTTATTATCCCCAAAGGGAACTTAGAGTGTCCCTTTGGGGACATACCCACTATGAAGAATGCTTTCCTAATGATCTTATCACCTCACATGTGTGCATTTCAGGGACCTGAGGGTGATGCCACACATGGCGTTTTGAACCAGGTTTTGGTCTGTTTTTAAGCAGTCCGTCCAAAAACGCATGCGTTTTTGACCAGTTTTAATTAAGATAATTGGTAAAGCCTGTCAAAAACGGATGCGTTTTTGGACAGACTGCTTAAAAACGGACCAAACATGGGTTCAAAACGCCATGTGGCATCACCCTTAGGCCTCATGCACATGACTGTATGTTTGTTTCCAGTATATACAGCTGTATTTTGGCAGTAAGTACAGGACATTTTTCACCTGTATGAGCACTCATGGCCATGTATCCGTTTCGTATCCATACGAAATACAGGGGCCTGGGTAATGATTGTTGGCTGCTAGAATAACCCTCCCACTGGTTCTGGTCTCCCTGGATACGGTATGTATATATGGCAGCACAACTGTATGCATCACGTAATTTATACATTCCCATAGACTATGGGGTGTCCGGAAAAGGAATACATGAGAAAATAGGAAGTGCTCTATAATTGTTTACGTCTTGCCCACAGTACGGTGCAGAATGTGCCACAATGCGGGCATTAAAATGGATGGCGGCATTGCCCATTGCAATGAATGGGGCCGTATGCTTCACATAAATCTTAAATAACTGTGATGTTTGGACAGTGAAATGTGGCCACCACAGCGTCCATGTTTTACAGACTGAGAACATTCACTTGGGTTAGTGCTGGAAGGAAATCTACCACCAAAATCAAACATGGATACACCAGGGACACTTACTCATAGATCCAGGCACCGTGACTTTGGTAATCGTCTTATATTTGTTATCCATGGCCTCCTTCCATCTAAAATCTACTTTTAAAATTATGCTAATACACCTGAGGTTCACTAGTGCTTGCTTCCAGAGCCCTTCAGTGCTGCAGCCTCACAGGCTGTTACAATGAGCAGAACATATCTCCCCCTCCTGCTCTCTCCTTTTCCCTCTGCCTGTGTAATCTATAAGCAGCAAGAAGTGCAGGAGGAGGGCAGACATGCTCTGCTTAGTGCAACAACCAGTGAAAAGACATCACTGAGGGGCTCTGGTAACACCCCCAGAGCCCTTCACAATAATTTGCATAGTTAGAAGTTGATTTTGGAAGTAAGGAGGCCACGGATAACAAATAGAATAGATTACTACAGTCATGGTGCCTGGATCTATGAGTAAGTGTCCCAGGTTTATCCTTACTTGATTTTGATAGTAGATTTCCGGGAAAAAGATAGCTGATAATTAGTATGGTAGTTTTCGTGACCGTATTTACATGTAGTGTATTTACTATGTAGTGATTCTGTCTTAGTTGAGCTCTAAAGTGTCACCCAACATTTTTAATGTGGTGAAAAAATACCCATCAAAATGGCAATTTGCATCCTATATTTTTTATATCATATATGCTTAACATGTCAAAAGCTTTAACTATTTTATTTTTACTTTTACAGTGCCTCATACATGTTGTAAAATGGATCGGCAATTGACAGCCATGGGAGCCTCTGAGAGGTTTCTGTCTCTAAAAGCAATTGATCGATGACCCAATTGCTGCCACTTTAGTTCCATGATTGCAATTGCAGCTGCATTCAAAAGGCTCCCAGTGGGTAACGATAGTCGTCCTCTGTTTTATACAGCAGACAGCCGACTTGCATTAATAGGGAAGACAACCACCTTGTGTTTCGGCATATGCTGATGTAACATCCCGCCAGACGGGTTATGTTTAGAGATGAGCGAACATAATCGTCCGAGCTTGATGCTCGTTCGAGCATTAGCGTACTCGAAACTGCTCGTTGCTCGGACGAATACTTCGCCCGCTCGAGAAAATGGCATCTCCCGCCGTTTTACTTTTTGGCGGCCAGAAACAGAGCCAATCACAAGCCAAGAGACTCTGCACTCCACCCAGCATGACGTGGTACCCTTACACGTCGATAGCAGTGGTTGGCTGGCCAGATCAGGTGACCCTGGAATAGACTAGCCCCTGCCCGCGCTGCTCGGATCATTCTGTGTCTGGATGCCGCTAGGGAGAGAGCTGCTGCTGGTCAGGGAAAGCGTTAGGGTGTTCTATTAGAATAGTGTTAGGCAGGAGTGATTCTCCAAGAACCCAACAGCCCTTCTTAGGGCTACAATAACGTTATACTTTTTTTTTTTATTTGCTTGTCGCTGGGCTTGCTGGCACTAGTAGTGCAGCAAGTACCATATTGTGAGGAATTTGCTGGGAGACCTGCGACCGTTGTGTTTAGCTCTTAGTGACACACATATCCACCTCAAACACCGAAGTGGGACAATTTATTAGGGGTTTGATTAGAATTAGGCAGAGTCTGCTGATTTATTTTTTTTTACCTTTATTTCATTTTATAGCTCAAACTCATCTTGCAAAGCAGTGTGCTCTCATTGTAGGCTACAAAATAGCCATAGGAGAACCCCAACGGCTTACTTAGGCCTACAATAGCGTTATATTTTCCTTTTTTTTGTTTGCTTGTGGCTGGGCTTGCTGGCATTAGTTGTGCAGCTAGTACCATATTGTGAGGAATTAGCTGGGAGACCTGCGACCGTTGTGTTTAGCTCTTAGTGACACGCATATCCACCTCAAACACCAAAGTGGGACAATTTATTAGGGGTTTGATTAGAATTAGGCAGAGTCTGCTGATTTAATTTTTTTTTTTAACTTTATTTCATTTTATACCTCAAACTCATCTTGCAAAGCACAAAATCCAGTTGTGTGCTGTCAGTGTAGGTTAGAAACTAGCCATAGCAATAGGATAGCATTGTTTTGTTAAAAAAAATAAAAAACAAAAAAAAAATAAACACAAAATTTTTTTTTTTTCAAGTTTACACTTTAATTTGGAAAATGTTTAACCCAAGGGCTAGGGGTAGAGGACGAGGGCGTGGACGTGGGCGTCCAACTACTGCAGGGGTCAGAGGCCGTGGTCCTGGGCGGGGTGAGACACCACCTGCTGATGGGGGAGCAGGGGAACGCCGCAGAGGTACACTCCCTTGGTTCATCATGTCTCAAGTTAACGGGACTCGTGGTAGAGCACTGTTGAGGCCAGAACAGTGCGAAGAGGTGATGTCGTGGATTGCGGACAATGCTTCTAGCCATTTGTCCACCAGTCAGTCTTCCACGCAGTCCACCCATGTCACCGAAATCGGCACTCCTCCAGCTCCTCCACCTCAGCCTCCTTCCCCCCAGTCTGCCCCCTCCCACCAAAATTTGGCATTTGAACCGGCATACTCTGAGGAACTGTTTTCTGGACCCTTCCCACAGTCACAAACCACTTGTCCTGCTGCTGCTGAGCTATTTTCCGATGCCCAGGTTTTCCACCAGTCGCAGTCTGTGGGTGATGATGACATTATTCACGTAGTGGAAGAAGTGTGTAAAGAGGTGTCGGACGATGAGGAGACACAGTTGTCAGACAGTGGTGAAGTTGTTGTCAGGGCAGGAAGTCCGAGGGGGGAGCAGACTGAGGGATCGGAGGATGATGAGGTGACAGACCCAAGCTGGGTTGATAGGCCGGGTGAACACAGTGCTTCTGAGATGGAGGCGAGTCCTATAGCAGAACAGGTTGGAAGAGGCAGTGGTGGGGCCAGACGGAGAGGCAGAGCCAGAGCTGGTGCATCAGCGCCAAATGTTGCCCGTAGTCAAGCTCCCGTGGCGAGGGCTAGATTTTCAGAAGTCTGGAGGTTCTTTAAAGAAACACCGGATGACCGACGGACTGTGGTGGGCAACCTTTGCCAAACCGGGATAAGCAGGGGTTCCACCACTACTAGCTTACCTACCACCAGTATGCGCAGGCATCTGAATGCTAAACACCCCACTCAATGGCACCAAGCCCGTTCACCTCCGGCCAGGCACACCACTGCTCCTTCCCCTGTGTCATCTGCTAGTCAGCCCCCTGCCCAGGACCCCAGCCCAAACACCTCCCGTGCGAAAACCCCATCTTCGCCTCCACGATCCTCCACAGCATCCACCAGCGTTCAGCTCTCCATACCCCAGACGCTGGAGCGCAAAAGGAGGTATAGCGCAACCCACCCACACGCCCAAGCCCTCAACGTCCACATCTCCAAGTTGCTTAGCCTGGAGATGCTGCCCTATAGGCTGGTAGAGACCGAGGCCTTTCGAAACCACATGGCGGCGGCCGCCCCTTGGTATTCGGTCCCCAGCCGCCACTACTTTTCCCGATGTGCCGTCCCAGCCCTGCACAAGCACGTGTCAGAGAACATCCTCCGTGCCCTGACCAACGCCGTTTCTGACAAGGTCCACCTGACCACGGACACGTGGACGAGTGCTGCCGGGCAGGGCCACTATATGTCGCTGACGGCACATTGGGTTAACTTGGTGGAGGCTGGGACCGAGTCTGACCCTGGGGCTGGTCATATACTGCCGACGCCGAGGATTGCGGGGCCTACCTCGGTCCAGGTCTCAAAGGCCTACTATGCCTCCTCCTCCTCCCACCCCTCCTCCACCTCCTCCTCTGAATTACCATCCGTGGGCATGGCGCCATCAGTAAGTAGCTCTAGGCACAGCAGCAGTGCCATCGCTAAGCGACAGCAGGCGGTGCTCAAACTGCTGAGCCTAGGCGATAAAAGGCACACCGCCCAAGAGTTATTACAGGGCATCACGGCGCAGACTGATCTGTGGCTGGCACCGCTGAACCTGAAGCCAGGCATGGTTGTGTGTGACAACGGCCGTAACCTGGTGGCAGCTCTGCAACTCGGCAGACTGACACATGTGCCATGCCTGGCCCATGTGTTAAATCTCATAGTTCAGCGTTTCCTCAAGACATACCCCAATCTGTCTGATTTGCTCACGAAGGTGCGCCGCATCTGTGCGCATTTCAGGAAGTCCAGCACAGATGCTGCCACTCTCAGGGCAGCGCAGCGCCGCCTCCAACTGCCCGCTCACCGACTGTTGTGCGACGTGCCCACGAGGTGGAATTCAACACTAACCATGTTATCCAGAGTTTACCAGCAGCGCAGAGCGATTGTAGACTGCCAGATGTCAACTTCCACCAGAACTGGTAGTCAGGTCAGTCAGCTTCCTCAAGTCTACAATGAGGAGTGGACGTGGATGTCTGATATCTGTCAGGTGCTGAGTAACTTTGAGGAGTCAACACAGATGGTCAGTGGTGATGCCGCCATCATCAGCCTCACCATCCCGCTGCTTGGCCTGTGGAAAAATTCTCTGGTCAGCATGAAGTCGGAAGCTTTGCGCTTGTCACAAGAGACGGGGGATGAAGATTCCCTTGTTGATAGCCAAAGAACCCTTAGGTTTGTTTCTCAGCGCATATCGGAGGAGGTGGAGGAGGATGAGGAGGAAGAGGAGGAGAATGTTGGCGAGACAGAAGAGGGGACCATTGTTCAGTCCTTCACTGTTCAGCGTGTATGGGCAGAAGGAGAGGAGTTGGAGGAGTTGGAGGAGGAGGAAATGGACAGTCAGGCCAGTGAGGGGAGTGAATTCTTGCGCGTTGGGACTCTGGCGCATATGGCAGATTTCATGCTAAGCAGCCTATCCCGTGACCCTCGCGTTCAAAGAATTTATTCCAGCACCGATTACTGGGTATTCACTCTCCTGGACCCACGGTACAAGCAAAATCTTTCCACTCTCATCCCTGGAGAGGAAAGGAGTGTGAGAATGCATGAATACCAGCAGGCCCTGGTGCACAAGCTGAAACAGTATTTCCCTTCTGACAGCACTAGCGGCAGAGGGCGTACTTCTGCGGGACAAGTAGCGAGGGAGAGTAGGCGACCAGGCAGCTTGTCCAGCACTGGCAGGGGTACGCTTTACAAGGCCTTTGCCAGTTTTATGTCACCCCAGCAAGACACTGTCACCTGTCCCCAGTCTCGGCAGAGTAGGGCTGATCTTTACAGAAAGATGGTGAGGGAGTACGTAGCTGACCAAACCATCGTCCTAAATGATCACACAGCTCCCTACAACTACTGAGTTTCAAAGCTGGACATGTGGCACGAACTGGCGCTGTACGCCTTGGAGGTTCTTGCCTGCCCTGCCGCTAGCGTGTTGTCCGAGCGGGTTTTCAGTGCAGCTGGTGGCATCATCACCGATAAGCGTACACGCCTGTCGACTGACAGCGCTGACAGGCTGACGTTTATCAAGATGAATAAAGCCTGGATTTCTCCGCATTTCCATTCTCCACCAGGTGAAAGAAGCTGAACCTGAATAATGTATGCACTCCTCCTCCTCATTGTCCTCCTTCTCCTCCTTTGTACACTAAAGCAGAGGAAACTGGCTATTTTTTGCCAGGGCCAACTGGCTCTGGCTATAGTACTCTATGTATTTAATTTTTCTGGAGGGCCAACTACCCTGTCCTTTGTTTTAAACAATTTTTGGGAGTGCCACAAACAGGCACTCAATCTATGTAATTTTTCTGGAGGGCCAGCTACCTGCTCCTCTGGTTTGAAAACTTTTTTGGACTGCCACATACAGGCACTCAATTTATTTAATCTTTTTGGAGGACCAGCTACCTGCTCCTCTGGTTTGAAAACTTTTTTGGACTGCCACATACAGGCACTCAATCTATGTAATTTTTCTGGAGGACCAGCTACCTGCTCCTCTGGTTTGAAAACTTTTTTGGACTGCCACATACAGGCACTATCCAAATTAAATTGTCTCCATAGCAGCCTCCACACGTCGTCTTTTTAGCTGCCTTCACACGTTGTCTCCATTGCTACCTCCACACGTCATCGCCATAGCTGCCTCCAAAAGTAGTCCATATAGCTGCCTCCATACATGGTCCCCTTATCAAACGAGCTGTGTCAGGCAGAATTTTGGGTTGTTTTCATGGCTTCCACATCAAACTTGTTAACTTTGTCGCCACCCTGCTGTGTAATCCACAAAATATACTGGCAAACTTTTATCATTTACCAATATTATTTCAGCGCTTCTTGCGCATCTGTTTACATTCCCCTCACCCGCCAGAACCCAAACTTATAAGAACGCTACTACACTTGATCTTATACAAAAGGTTCTTAGAAGTGCTGTTTGGGGAGTAGCCTAGAGACAGGGGCTTGGATTGGCGAAAGCTCGCCTGGCAGCGGAGCGCCAGCTCCATCCCAAGATCCAACTAACATAGTTTTAACTGCAGCACCTTTAATCTACTACTAGTTCACTGCCTCCATACATGGTCCCCTTATCAAACGAGCTGTGTCAGGCAGAATTTTGGGTTGTTTTCATGGCTTCCACATCAAACTTGTTAACTTTGTCGCCACCCTGCTGTGTAATCCACAAAATATACTGGCAAACTTTTATCATTTACCGATATTATTTCAGTGCTTCTTGCGCATCTGTTTACATTCCCCTCACCCGCCATATCCTAAACTTATAAGAACGCTACTACACTTGATCTTATACAAAAGGTTCTTAGAAGTGCTGTTTGGGGAGTAGCCTAGAGACAGGGGCTTGAATTGGTGAAAGCTCGCCTGGCAGCGGAGCGCCAGCTCCATCCCAAGATCCAACTAACATATTTTTAACTGCAGCACCTTTAATCTACTGCTAGTTCACTGCCTCCATACATGGTCCCCTTATCAAACGAGCTGTGTCAGGCAGAATTTTGGGTTGTTTTCATGGCTTCCTCATCAAACTTGTTAACTTTGTCGCCACCCTGCTGTGTAATCCACAAAATATACTGGCAAACTTTTATCATTTACCGATATTATTTGAGCGCTTCTTGCTCACCTCCTTTGGTTCCTCTCTGCCACCCATTGGTTTTAAGCCTGAGTCCATTTGGGGTATGTTGCCAAGTCACTCTCTAGCCTGCCGCTGCTGCCGCTGCCTCTGCATAGTCCCCTATAGTGTCAGGGTCAATTATTGGATGTTTTGGATGCTATCTAGCCTCATTCGGTCACTCTGTCATTGCCATGCTGTTGCCCATACTTTTGGCATAATGGTGCGATTAAGCAGCCTCAGAGGCATCCATGCATGCTGCCCCTGCTGTTTCCTGTCCATTTCCGTGGTGTTTCCATCCTTTTCTGAGGTCCCCAGGTGCTTGGCCAAGCTTCCCTGTGCAGATCCTTGGTCCCCTTGCATCAGGAAAAGTTCGTCTCGAATAACGAGTACCCGAGCATTTTAGTGCTCGCTCATCTCTAGTTATGTTACAAAATTGTGAACCTTTAATGCCTTCTAGATGTAGGAGAAGTATGGCCACCTAATCCTGCAATCTGTATAGGTTCCATAGGACAACACCTTTAAGAAAGAGTATTTTACCTAATGTGAGATGTCCTCCCCTTAGCAATGACACCACATTTCTGGTTTCATTTGGTACTGCGGCTGCTTAATATCTATCTGAGAGTAATGTTAATTATTGTGACCAATAGAATGCCTTGTTATTATTGTAATGTACAGAGGTGCTGGTTGGATAACGTGAGCTGGACACTCCCAAGGGAAGGTAATAAAAGTCCTTGGGGTGGAAGTAGTGATGGGTAGTCCGGCTCTTCTTAGTGAGCCTATTAAATGTCCTCCACTCCACACCACTTTTAATCAGAGTTTATTGGGTTTAAGGCGGCGGTATTGAGCCAATATAGGGCAGGGTTAAGTGAGGAATCGGCGCACTGAGGGGAGCTGACACCTGTCATTCACGTGAAATAGATGGCTCTTAGAGCCGGTTTGTTCACAAACAACCCATCACTACGTGGAGGCACAGCACTACTCACGACATGGCCTGCAGCCATCAGACCTCTGCAGGACTTTGAGCTACCTACTAGAGCCTGCCTTGGAGTACTGCATAGTAACTCCTCACCTCCAGCCTGAAGCTAACTTTACCAGGCTGTGAGCAATCTCTGCCGAACACCATCCAACCAGCAAACTTCAACCAGTTGAATTGTTTCTGTTATTGTGGCTGTTGCTGTGTTCCAGAATAAATGATCTGTGAGTTTTATTGTTGACATCCCTTGTCCATACCTCCCAACATTTGTGGAAGGGAAAGAGGGACAAAACGGTGGTCCCCCTAAGCCACACCCCCAATCACTCCCTGGCCACGCCCCAAATTTTTACCATATTATAATAATAAAAATCATCTTCTCAATAATACATTTTTTTTTAACCTGATAGGGATTTGAACCTGGAACCTGCAGAGCCCATGTGCCATAATGACACAGAGCCTCCACCCACTGAGCTATGATCTCAATAATTATCTAGCTGAGGATCTTTGGTAACTAAGAGCTGTTATCTGCCAGTGTTACTCTGTGACACAGATTTAATGACTTGGTATATGGAGAGGGATCTTCTCAGAGGTTATTATTGTAATTATTGAGACAATAATTATTTTTCTTATTATTTTTACTATTATTAATAATTGTCTCCATAATAATTAAAATAATAAAATTTATAATAATAATAATTGTCTCAATAATTACAATAATAACCTCTGAGAAGATCCCTCTCTATATATCAGGGCATTAAGTCTGTGTCACCGTGTAACGGTGGCAGATAACAGTTCTTAGTTACCTAAAATCCTCAACTAGATAATCACTGGGCTCACAGCTCAGTGGATAGAGGCTCCTATCTCTAATGCAGGGGTCTGGGTTTAAATAAAGAGGTTGTGTCTGGAGATGTAGAGACACCATATATGGACAGATGGGGATCTGATCCTGATGACGTGGTCCCTGCTCTATGCTAACCCGACATATCTCTCAAAAGGATTCCCTGCCCAATGTCTGCTCTGGGGAACCCTAGGAGATGTAGTGACCATATATGGATAGAGATCTGAACCTGATGATGTGGTCCCTGCTCTCCGCTAACCCAACACTTCTCTGAAAAGGATTCCCTGCCCGATGTCTGCTCTGGGGAACCCTAGGAGATGTAGTGACCATATATGGATAGAGACCTGAACCTGATGACGTGGTTCCTGCTCTCCGCTAACCTGACACTTCTCTCAAAAGGATTCCCTGCCCGATGTCTGTAGAAGCCATTCAGTACTATGGGTTCTGGCTTTGAAAGTGTTTACTAGGCGGGACACAAAGCCGGGACAACCCCAGCAAGTGCGGAACCTAGAGGGAATATTTGGGACAATCTGACAGCTGCCTGTGACGCGGGGCAGAGGTAAAAAAATACGGGACTGTCCCGGCAAAACCGGGTCAGTTGGGAGCTATGCTGTAAAGAGAAGCTCCAGCTGACTGTCACCAAATTCAAGACCAGAGGTAACAGCAAATCCTCAGATCAATAATGTTATTTTTTCAATGTCAGCAAGCAGAGATGTTGCTGGACTGAAGAGAAGTCGCTGTATTAAATGTGTCGCAAACTAATGCACCCCTTTAGGTGCACATTATTTCTATCTCGTCGGACACAGAGCAGCCTCGACACAAAACTGGCGCAGACACTTCATAAATACATGTACAAGCTCCTAAGTTATTCTTTTTAATCTGAAGAACAACAGAAAATGGGCGCAGCCAGAATAATAGATTTGGGTTACTGTCTCACTGAAGCATGACCATGCACGGAAAAAATAGGACAAATATAAGAGGGATGGTGGACAAGGGCCACAATATGAGGGAGATGGAGGACAGGAGGCCTTAATATGAGGGGGATGGTTGACAGGGGCCAAAAATTGATGGGGGGATGGAGGACAAGAGCTACAATGGGGGGTGGGAGAGGACCAGGGGCCAAAATATGAGGGAGGAGCAGAAGTCAACAATATGAGTGGAATGGAGGAGAGGAGGCCACAATATGAGGGACTTTTGGGACAGGGAGCTACGATATAAGGGGGTGGAGGATAGGGGCCACAATATTAGGGGAGTGGAGAACAGGGGGCCATAATATAAGTGGGATGGAGGAGAGCAGACCACAATATGAGTGGAGTGGAGGACAGGAGGCCACATTATCAGGATGACAGGGGACCACAATATGAGGTAGGGGTGGAGGACAGGAGCTATGATATGAGGGGGATGGAGGACAGGAGGCCAAAATATGAGGAAAATGGAGGAGGCAGGAGTAGAGAAAGCTCAGGCATTAAAAGTTTGGGGATATTAGTAAAAAGGGGGAAACAAAAGTAAAGGGAGGATAATTAAAGAGGGGGTATTATATATTGCTGAGTTGCATTATGGGATATTATTTGGGTCTATAGGGATATTATATGGGTCCATAGGAGGGTTGGCCACAGGAAGGGGTAGTGTGCTATATGGGGCCATACTATGTTTGGTGCTGAGGCAAGGGGTGGAATGATGGGCGTGGTCTAAGATAAAACAGAGGGACTTTTGACCCTCTGTCTCTAGCCCAAAAGTTGGGAGGTGTATAACTGGCATTGTGGCTCGGTGAGGAGAGGCCTGATGCCAGTGTTATAACATGATGCTGAAGCCAACAAATGTCTCTAGTAATTACGCACCATATGCATGTAAGAAGAAACTGGCAGAACTGGCTGGTGCAGCACTGAGAATATTAATATCTAGAGAAACCTAAACATCTCCCAGCAGATGCTTTTTATATCACATAATGTTTAATATAATATAGAAGGAAAGATCCATTAATATCATCTCTACTGAAAATAGTGTCATGTCCCTTTAATTATTCTGCTGCATCTGTCACCATAGCAACAGTATTGCATCTGACACCATAGCAACGAACAGCCAATAGGATCGCATTGTTTGGTTTTGAACCAGGAAAAAAAAAATCAGTTATTTTCAGTCTGTTACAGGTCAGTGGTGGATGGGTAATGTATTATAGGTGGGGCATTATAGGGGGCCCCACTATATCCTTAGTCCCCCAAATACTCCTGTATAGTTATTCCAGGTTAAGAGCCTACTGGGAACCCCAACCCCTGTATTTAGTACAATCCCCAAAATGACAGGGGCAGTAGGCCCGACCCGTCCATCAGCGCCCCCCAGTGACCAGTGCTGTTCATGTCACTGCTGTTATGTCAGTTTGTGTTGTGTTATTTCATGGCGGCCACCAGTCCTCTGCCCTAATATCAGACGCAGAGGTCACTATACAAGACAAGGGCAAATGTCTCACTTTTACTGAACCCAATATTAACAGGAGTTTTATTTTGTTTTTGGAGACAAAGAGAGAAGAGAGAAAATGGACACTGGATATTCCCCCGACTATGGATCCTGTAAGTAGACTGGCAGTTGCTTTGCTAGGATCATGATATCAGGTTGTTGGGTAATGAACACCCAGCTCCACCACCTGATAAACAGAAAGCGGACAGTGCCATTCTCTGTGTAGTGGCTAAACTGAGTCACTGCGCACCACATAGAGAACGGCGCTGTCTTCTTCCTGTTCCCTTCTTTGTATATCAGCTGATCTGTGGGGATGCTGGGTGTAAGACCCCATCAATCTAATATTGAGGACCTTGTCTATGGAGATAATAACTGATATTGTTTTTCTTCCTCTTCAGTCTACGCCAGCATCCCTCCGGAAGAGCTTCTGAGACGTCTGGCCTTCTGCGCAGGACTCCTTCCATCTCCGCTGTTCAAGATGGAGCGCCTGATGCCGACCAACGCTGCAGCCCAACAGCAATTCCTCCGAAAAGAAGAAGAAGAAGAACCTCCTCGAGCAAGAGCCATGGACAGGACTCTGTTACTTAGAGCGGCCATGGTCAGAGAGCTCTGCGCTGACTCCGATGAGGAAGAAGAGCGGCCATGCTTCATCAAACTACAGGTGAAGAAGAGGAAAAGGGAGGAAGACTCTGAAGAGGAAGCAGAGCCCCCAAGAAGACGCAGGACGATGCAGCACAACACCTGCCGATTTCCACTTAGCCACCAGAGAAGATCCTGGCTGAAGATCCTGCTCCCAGGCAGCCACTACTTCATCAGCGCAAGATGGCTGCCATAGGATGATTGGTAACTATATAGTAATTATAATAATGTTGTAATAAAAAAATATTAATTATATAGTCATATTAGTAATAATATAGTTAAAGAATAGTATACTAGTAATGTTATAGTAATGATAGTAGTAATATAGTTAAAAAAAAGTATATTCTAGTAATGTTATAGTAATAATAATAGCAGTAATATTGTTGTTTTTTTTTTTAAACCTGTACTAGTAATCTTATAGCAATAATAATGTAGTCAAGACATAGTAAAGACAGTAGTCATAATGATAGTAATATAGCAAAAAAGGAAAAAAAAGTATAGTAAGAATAAAATAGTAATATTATAGTAGTAAAAAAAAAGAAAAAGAATATAGTAATAAAAACCTTAGTAATAATACAGCAATATTTTATTGAATACAGTAATAATATGTAGTCATGTACTAATGTAGTCATAATAATAGTGATAATATAGTAACATACCAAAAATACATACCATTAATGTTATAGTATTAATAATGTAGTAATAAGAAAGTAAAAAAAAAGTGTAGGCAGCACTCCAAAAATCCAAAATTCCAAAGGGTGAGGTTAATTGAAACAGTGGCGACGTTTCGGTGTGAACCACCTTCATCAAACTCGCCACTGTTTACTTTACTACTGAAGTATCTTTCCAGGATCCATGGAGGCTCTGCACCCCCTCTATATAGCCTTTTCTCTACCGTGCGGACTTGGTTTTCCTTTTTGCATAGTAATAAGAAAATGGTCATAATCATATCAAAATAGGAAAAAATATATTAAGAATAAAATAGTCATATTATAGTAGTAATAAAAAAAAGAGAAAATATAGTAGTAAAAAAACTTTAGTAACAATATAGCAATCTTTTTAATAGAATACAGTAATAATATATTGCTACTTAATGATATTAATAACGTAGTCATAACGATAGTAATAATATAGTAACAAAAAAAGAAAAAACAAAACAAAAAAAGTCTAGTAATAATAGTAGTAATACTATAGCAATAATATATTAATAGAAATATAGTCATAATAATAGTAATAATAAATAGTATAACATAGTTATAATAAAATAGTAATATTGTAGTAGAAAATATATACAGTAATAATATAGTGATAACAGTAATTATTTCATAATCATAATAAAAATATAGTCATAGATTTGATTAAATAAAAGTAGGATAGTAATAAAACATATAGCCTGCGCCTGTATCAGGCGCTGACCCACTCCCCAGGCCAGCACCGCCCCCTCCTCGTCCGGCTCTGTTAAGTCCCGGCTTGTACACTGGGATTCAGGTGTAAAAGTTGTGATAAGTTCCCCCCCAATATATATAATAGGAACAGACTATTATAATATAATAACATTAGTAATTATTATACATCTGATCCAGGGTCTCAGAACTGATCGCCTTTTCCAGGGGTCATGAAGGAATTTTTCCCTGCGTCCCAGGTTTTTTGCCTTCTTCTGGATCAGAATGTTTAGGTTTAAGGATTTATTTTAAATTTATAACATAAATCTAGAACAATATAGAGCAGTAATAACAGTGTAATAGTTGTAGTAATTTTATAGTAATTATAATTGCTGTAGTATAGTCCTGATCCAGGGTCTCAGAACCGATCGCCTTTTCCCGGGGTCAAGAAGGAATTTTTCCCTGCGTCCCAGGTTTTTTGCCTTCTTCTGGATCAGAATGTTTAGGTTTAAGGATTTATTTTAAATTTATTTTAAATTTATAACATAAATCTAGAACAATATAGAGCAGTAATAACAGTGTAATAGTTGTAATAATTTTATAGTAATTATAATTGCTGTAGTATAGTCGTGATCCAGGGTCTCAGAACCGATCGCCTTTTCCCGGGGTCAAGAAGGAATTTTTCCCTGCGTCACAAGATTGTGTCCAGGTTTTTTGCCTTCTTCTGGATCAGAATGTTTAGGTTTAAGGATTTATTTTAAATCTAGAAAAATATAGAGCAGTAATAACAGTGTAATAGTTGTAGTAATTGTTACAGTAATTATAATTGCTGTAGTATAGTCGTGATCCAGGGTCTCAGAACCGATCGCCTTTTCCCGGGGTCAAGAAGGAATTTTTGCCTGAGACTGAAAATTCTGTCCAGGTTTTTTGCCTTCTTCTGGATCAATGACTTTAAAAATAGGGAACAATAAAAATGATATTAGAAATCTCACCGTGTGTCCTCTTCATTTCTTGTTTTAGTATAAGAGAAAATAATGTAAAGGGTCTTCCCGCAGTTCTGACCATATGACGCTACAGTCAGTGTTAGACACAGTTCACATCTCTGTTGGGTCTTCAGTTATTTGCATCAGTTATTTGGATCCAAAACCGGGAAGGACCAAACACACAGAGCAGGAGCAAGTCTTTCCCTTATACCTTCATATTGCCACAGGAATGAGCTGCTCCTCTTCTGTGCATGTGACCGCTCCTGCTATTGGCTCTCAATGACTGATGCAAATTACTATAGATTGGATCAAATAATAAAGCTGGGCCTAAGGTATTATCCCTGGAGATCAGTGTATCCATATCCTTGTGTTTGTTGTTAGTTGCAACAGCATTGTAATACATGGATTTATATTCCAGGATTGTAGCTGGACTTGGAGTGTGGTATCTCTTCACTAAACATATCACAGGCCCTCCCCTGCCCTGAGTTAGAGTAGAAGTGGGATTCTGGTTAAATATTACAGCACAGGGAGCAGGCTGGGGAGCAGTCTGAATGCAGATGTAACACAGCAATGTGAGGACACTCCCCTAGAGCTCTTAGTCCAGCTACAATCCACGCTTTTTACACAGTCCTGCTGCTACTAACAAACCTTTATTATCATTGTGAAATTCACCTCTACAATATTCACAATATTCAATACAATCGCCAAGCTGACACTTTCCAGAATTTCGGCACAGCAAATCTGCAGGAAATTCCGGTAACTTTGTAGTATATAGGAGTGATTACAATCCTGTACACTCCTGTACACACAATGCAGAACATATCTTTAGCAGAAACTCCTTTCCCAGCGTTTTTTTCATTGACAGCAAATAAGTGATTTCTCATGGTGTGGGAATCATGCTGCAGTGCAAAAGTTGGGCTCTCACCCCTCACTGGTAGGGCACAACTTGCTGCTTAAAGGAGTTTTCCACCTTTAACCCCTTAACGCTCTGCGCCGTAGCTCTACGGCGCAGAGGTATAAGGGAAGTATGAAGAGGGCTCACGGGCTGAGTCCTCTTCATACAGAGGTGGGGGTTTTTGCATTTTGCACAACCCTCTAAACGCCGCCCGCAAAGTCGCGGGCGGCGTTTAAAAGACGGCGGCGCGCGGGCGCCGCCATCTTTTTTTCGATCGCCACGCCCCCGAACGTCATCGGGGGGCGGCGATCGGTTACCATGGTAGCCTCGGGTCTTCTCTTGACACGAGGCTACATGGTTTATGCAGGTTCGTTACAATGAGCCAGTGGCTCATTGTAATGTAAGACCTGCAAAAACGCCATATATTGCAATACTGTAGTATTGCAGTATATGGTAGGAGCGATCTGATCATCTAGGGTTATTGTACCCTAGATGGTCTAAAAAATAGTGAAAAAAAAAAAGAAAAAAAAAAGTTTAAAAAATAAAAAAAATTAATAAAATATTAAAAGTTCAAATCACCCCCCTTTCCCTAGAACGGATATAAAACATAACAAACAGTAAAAATCACAGACATATTAGGTATCGCCGCGTCCCAAAATGCCCGATCTATCAAAATATAAAAACGGTTACGGCCGGCGGTGACCTCCGAGGCGGGAAATGGCGCCCAAATGTCCGAAATGCGACTTTTACACCTTTTTACATAACATAAAAAATGAAATAAAAAATGATCAAAATGTCGTACAGACCTCAAAATGGTAGCAATGAAAACGTCGCCTCATTTCGCAAAAAATGACCCCTCACACATTTCCGTGCGCCAAAGTATGAAAAAGTTATTAGCGTCAGAAGATGGCAAAAAATTTTTTTCTTTTTTGTACACATTCGTTTAATTTTTGAAAATGTATTAAAACACAATAAAACCTATATAAATTTGGTATCACCGCGATCGCACCGAACCAAAGAATAAAGTAGGCGTGTTATTTGGAGCGAAGAGTGAAAGTCGTAAAAACTGAGCCCACAAGAACGTGACGCACGTGCGGTTTTTTTTCAATTTTTCCACATTTGGAATTTTTTTTCAGCTTCGCAGTACACGGCATGTTAAAATAAATAACATTACGGGAAAGTAAAATTTGTTACGCACAAAATAAGCCCTCACACAGGTCTGTACACGGAAAAATGAAAAAGTTATGGATTTTTGAAGTTGGAGAGCGAGAAATGAGCCGGAAAACCCTCCGTCCTTAAGGGGTTAAAGGGGTTTTACCAAGTCTGATTGTTATCCTCTATCCACAACAATCTGATTGGTTGGGGTTCTGACTGCTGGGACCATTGATCACAAGAATTGGGATCCTGTTCTCTTTAGTAGGTGAAGCACCAGGTCAAGCACATATCCTGCTGCTCCATGCAGTACTATGGGAGCACAGCGCTCAGGTATTTCTGGTACTTACATAGTGAATTGGGGTCCTGGACAGGGGCGCATCTGCCATGAGGCGAGATGAAAATCTCGCCTTGGGTGGCAGAATGCGGATCCCTTCAAGAGCGGCATTTTGCTGCTCTAATGTGGACGATTCGACCGCCTGTTGGCGACCGTATAGCCCACCAGGTAAATCGCACCTGTCTCTTTAAGAAACAGGTGCGATTTACATTCGGAGTGATGCAGCGTCTTAAAGGCTTCTGGCGTCGCTCCGTACTATGCAGGGATACAGGCGGCGGATGATGACGTCACGCTGCCTGTGTCTCTGAGTGGAGCCGGGAGCAAAACGGGAGCCGACAGTAGCCGCGCGTAGATGGGACCCGCGACGTGGGAGCAGCCTGCCGACGTAAGTATGAGTTTTATTATTTTCATATACACTTTTTAATTAAATACATATAAGGGGATAATATAATGGGATAGGGGGTGGGGGCTTCTATATATACTGGGGGTGGGGGGGCTGCATACATTTATAAGGGGCCACATTATTCTTATACTGGGGGTGGGGGGGCTGTATATATTTATATGGGAGCACATTATTCTTATACTGGGGGTGGGGGGTGTATATATTTATATGGGGGCACATTATTCTTATACTGGGGGTGGGGGGGCTGCATACATTTATAAGGGGCCACATTATTCTTATACTGGGGGTGGGGGGGGCTGTATATATTTATATGGGGACAGATTATTCTTATACTGGGGGTGGGGGGCTGTATATATTTATATGGGGGGACATTATTCTTATACTGGGGGTGGGGGGGCTGTATATATTTATATGGGGCCACATTATTCTTATACTGGGGATGGGGGGCTGTATACATTTATATAGGGCCACATTATTCTTATACTGGGGGTGGGGGGGCTGTATATATTTATATGGGAGCACATTATTCTTATACTGGGGGTGGGGGCTGTATATATTTATATGGGGCCACATTATTCTTATACTGGGGATGGGGGGCTGTATACATTTATATAGGGCCACATTATTCTTATACTGGGGGTGGGGGGGCTGTATATATTTATATGGGAGCACATTATTCTTATACTGGGGGTGGGGGCTGTATATATTTATATGGGAGCACATTATTCTTATACTGGGGGTGGGGGGCTGTATATATTTATATGGGGGCACATTATTCTTATACTGGGGGTGGGGGGCTGTATATATTTATATGGGGGCACATTATTCTTATACTGGGGGTGGGGGGCTGTATATATTTATATGGGGGCACATTATTCTTATACTGGGGATGGGGGGGCTGTATATATTTATATGGGGCCAAATTATTCTTATACTGGGGGTGGGGGGCTGTATACATTTATATAGGGCAACATTATTCTTATACTGGGGGTGGGGGGCTGTATATATTTATATGGGGGCACATTATTCTTATACTGGGGGTGGGGGGCTGTATATATTTATATGGGGGCACATTATTCTTATACTGGGGATGGGGGGGCTGTATATATTTATATGGGGGCACATTATTCTTATACTGGGGGTGGGGGCTATATATATTTATAAGGGGCCACATTATTCTTATACTGGGGGTGGGGGCTATATATATTTATATGGGAGCACATTATTCTTATACTGGGGGTGGGGGGCTGTATATATTTATATAGGGCCACATTATTCTTATACTGGGGGTGGGGGGCTGTATATATTTATATAGGGCCACATTATTCTTATACTGGGGGTGGGGGGGCTGTATATATTTATATGGGGGCACATTATTCTTATACTGGGGGTGGGGGCTGTATATATTTATATAGGGGCACATTATTCTTATACTGGGGGTGGGGGCTGTATATATTTATATGGGGGCACATTATTCTTATACTGGGGGTGGGGGGGCTGTATATATTTATATGGGGGCACATTATTCTTATACTGGGGGTGGGGGGGCTGTATATATTTATATGGGGGCACATTATTCTTATACTGGGGGTGGGGGGCTGTATATATTTATATGGGGGCACATTATTCTTATACTGGAAGTGGGGGCTGTATATATTTATATGGGGCCACATTATTCTTATACTGGGGGTGGGGGGCTGTATATATTTATATGGGGCCACATTATTCTTATACTGGGGGTGGGGGGCTGTATATATTTATATGGGGCCACATTATTCTTATACTGGGGGTGGGGGGCTGTATATATTTATATGGGGGCACATTATTCTTATACTGGGGATGGGGGGGCTGTATATATTTATATGGGGGCACATTATTCTTATACTGGGGGTGGGGGCTATATATATTTATATGGGGCCACATTATTCTTATACTGGGGATGGGGGGCTATATATATTTATATGGGAGCACATTATTCTTATACTGGGGGTGGGGGGCTGTATATATTTATATGGGGGCACATTATTCTTATACTGGGGGTGGGGGGCTGTATATATTTATATGGGGCCACATTATTCTTATACTGGGGGTGGGGGGCTGTATATATTTATATAGGGCCACATTATTCTTATACTGGGGGTGGGGGGGCTGTATATATTTATATGGGGGCACATTATTCTTATACTGGGGGTGGGGGCTGTATATATTTATATAGGGCCACATTATTCTTATACTGGGGGTGGGGGGGCTGTATATATTTATATGGGGGCACATTATTCTTATACTGGGGGTGGGGGGCTGTATATATTTATATGGGGGCACATTATTCTTATACTGGGGGTGGGGGCTGTATATATTTATATGGGGCCACATTATTCTTATACTGGGGGTGGGGGGTGTATATATTTATATAGGGCCACATTATTCTTATACTGGGGGTGGGGGGCTGTATATATTTATATGGGGCCACATTATTCTTATACTGGGGGTGGGGGCTGTATATATTTATATGGGGCCACATTATTCTTATACTGGGGGTGGGGGGCTGTATATATTTATATGGGGCCACATTATTCTTATACTGGGGGTGGGGGCTGTATATATTTATATGGGGCCACATTATTCTTATACTGGGGGTGGAGGGGCTGTTTATATTTATATGGCGCCAGATTAGTTTTATACTGGAGGGGGGCTATGTATATTTATAGTTGGGCCAGATTCTTCCTATACTGGGGGGCTGTGTATGATATACAGTATATTACTAAGCTGGGGGGCTGTATATGGGATACAGTATATTACTAAGCTGGGGGGGGGGCTGTGTATGAGATACAGTATATTACTAAACTGAGGGGCAGTATATGGGGTACAGTATATTACTAAGCTGGGGGACAGTATATGGGGTACAGTATATTACTAAGCTGGGGGACAGTATATGGGGTACAGTATATTACTAAGCTGGGGGACAGTATATGGGGTACAGTATATTACTAAGCTGAGGGGCAGTATATGGGATACAGTATATTACTAAGCTGGGGGACAGTACATGGGGTACAGTATATTACTAAGCTGGGGGACAGTATATGGGGTACAGTATATTACTAAGCTGGAGGGCTGTATATGGGAGCTATATATATATACACACAGTATATATTCATTAGGGGGTGCTATATATTTACATTGGTCAGGGTAGCACTGAATATAAAATCATGTAACATAATAATAGGGTAGGATATATTAGTTATAGGATACAAAATGATCAACATCCCCCGGTGACACCCGATCTTTTATATACTTTAATGTATGGGACTATGTGAGGGGTGATTTTGTGTACAATGACCCATCCTTTTCATGATACTATTTGGGGAAATGTCATTTGGAAGTTTCAATCTTATTCAAATATTCAGTATAATGTGCTGTTTTTGGAAGCAGGCAGCCGTCTTGTTATAATCCTAAAAAAAATAGGTCGCAGACAAAACTTTGAGAAAGAAACTACAGGGCTCATGTTATAAGATCACAAAGTAAATGAATTCAATAACTATTATCTGATGGTAAATTTTGCTAATGAAAGGTCGGCTCGTAAGTAGGGGGGTCTTCTAAATGCTTCACTGAACAGAACTGTGTATTCTGCCATCAGACAATTGCTTCAATTCATGGTATGAAAACTTTGTGAAGATTTTGATCCTACTTTGTTTCATCAACTATGTGGGTCCTGTATTAGATGATTGTTGAACGTCTTGCCTCTGCAACCCCCATAGATGGCCATAGATGAATAGTAAGGGTAATACTGTATGACTCTTAGAATTGTCTAAAACGTGGATCTAGCTTAAAAGTTTTTCCTGATAATTATTTTTATATACAGACAGTCCCCGGGTTATGTACAGGATAAGTTCTATAGATGAGTATAACTCCAGACAAAGTATTTTTTGATCCCTGTGACAATTGGATTTAAAAAATGTAAGGTCGACAATGGAACACGGATTGTCAATAAAGTTTAACTGCCGACATCTTACACTTGACAATTGCTGCCTGGGACTAAAGGACATTAAATTCTAGCATCCATAGAGCTTCTGCAGAGGTCACAGTGGCGATAGAGGACGTTCCAGTGGTGTAATATACAGGGGTAGCACAAATAGCAGCAGATATGGGGCCCACTGTGTCAGGGGGCCCAGCCTCTTGACATTTGCCACCTGGGAATAAAGGATATTAAAATTCATGCATCCAGAGAGCTTCTCCAGAGGTCAAAGTGGGGATAGAGGACTGTCCAGTGGCGTAATGTACAGGGGTAGGTGTCATAGCAGCTGCTATGGGGCCCACAGTGTCAGGGGGCACCTGACAAATTAAAGAATGGAGGATGTGAACCATTATATACATATTATGCTGCACATTGAACAGAATAATATGTACATAACAGTACACATCTTCCACAGTACATAGCTGAGTCGGCAGCTCAGACAAGAAATGATGGGGGATGGGGAGATGTCAGCACAACGGCATGTAGTCAGCAGCTACTGGGCTGCATGAAATCATATCTGTGGCCTCTGACACCCCCCTGGGAAAAGAAGACTGCCTGAGTCAGTATATATGTGTGTACAGTACAGGCGGTCCCCTACTTATGACCCCTAGTTACAAACGGACCTCTGGATACTGGTAATTTATTGTACTTTAGTCCTAGGCTACAATGATCAGCTGTAACAGTTATGACAGGTGTCTGTAATGAAGCTTTATTGTTTATCCTGGTTCTTATGACAACCCAACATTTTTAAAATCCAATTGTCACAGAGACCAAAAAAGTTCTGGCTGGGATTACAATGATAAAATATACAGTTCCGACTTACATACAAATTCAACTTAAGAACAAACCTACAGACCCTATCTTGTATGTAACCCGGGGACTGCCTGTATATGAGTGTATACATGTATGTATGTGTGTAAAAGTGTGTAAATATGTGTTTATGCATGTGGAACTTATATACAAAGTTCTGGCTGGGATTACAATGATAAAATATACAGTTCCGACTTACATACAAATTCAACTTAAGAACAAACCTACAGACCCTATCTTGTATGTAACCCGGGGACTGCCTGTATATGAGTGTATACATGTATGTATGTGTGTAAAAGTGTGTAAATATGTGTTTATGCATGTGGAACTTATATACAAAGTATACAAATCTGTACATATAGGATTGTATACATTTGTGTAATTGTGCAAATGTGTGTACACAAATATGAATATATTTTATGGGGAAGGGGGATCTCATTGGGGTCCAGCTTCTCCTGGTTCTGCCCCTGGGTCTGTTTGTAACTAGGGGTCTTCAGTAAGTAGTTGTTTTTTACATAAAGACCTGTAGTTTTAATCTCTTCAACCTCGGGGTTGATCACTTTAAATGTAAATATAAATTCAATGGATGATTTAAAAAATGTCACCTATTTTGGCATATGGGATGAATCCTGTTATAGTTTGCCAGCCTGGGTTTGCACCAAAATGTTTGTACTCTTACCCTTTTTGAAAGAGATGGACTGATTATACATTTGTGTTTTGTGTGCTGTGCTTTTTTATTGTGCACTTTATTTTATAGACTTTATTTTTTTTATAAATAAAACGTAATTTTACATTGTGTAATTACTTCATCCCACTAGTGGAGACTGACCCCCCAGCTGCTGTGTGATGCCATTGTCACCCCACGATTATCGGTGTGGGGTGCCAACGATGGTCCATGTTGGACAGTGGTAATTAAAAGGTAAAACACCTGGAATCAAAGTATTTTGGTGTTTTTTTTAAATCCATTACATACGTAAATGTAGCTACTTCAGTAGCATGTCCTTAGCATGTTTCCTTTAAAGGAAATCTAGCATTAACCCCTTAATGACTTGGCCCTTTTTAGTTTTTTCACTTTGATTTTTCACTCCCCACCTTCAAAAATATCTAACTTTTTTTATTTTTCCACATAAAGAGCTGTGTGATGGCTTATTTTCTGCGTAACAAATTGCACTCCATAGTGACGGTATTTAATATTCCACGCCGTGTACTGGGAAGCGGGAAAAAAATTCCAAATGCAGTGAAAATGGTGAAAAAACGCGTTTGTGACATTTTCTTGTGGGCTTGGATTTTACAGCTTTCACTGTGCTCCACAAATGACATGTCTACTTTATTCTTTGGGTCGGTGCGATCATGAGGATAACAAATTTGTATAGGTTTTATAATGGTTTCATACATTTAAAAAAATTAAAACCTCCTGTACACATTTCTTTTTCATTTTGCCATGTTATGGCGCCAATAACTTTTTCATACTTTGGTTTACGGAGCTGTGGGTGGTGTCATTTTTTGCGACTTTTGATGGAGTTTTCATTGCTATAATTTTTAGGACTGTGTGATCTTTTGATCACTTTTTATAGATTTTTTTATATTTTTCAAAATGGCAAAAAAGTGCCATTTTCGACTTTGGGCGCTATTTAATGAATGGGTTAAAATGAAGTAAAGCGGCGATCCATCGCCATGACAGCCTCGGGTCTTCCGAAGACCCGAGGCTATCATGGCAATGGATCGCCGCTCCCCGATGATGTCACGGGGAGTGACGATCCGCGGCAAGATCCCATCTTTTTTTAAGCCGCCGGCAGTGTTACCTGGAAGCCTTTGCTGCAATATGCAGCAAAGACTTACCAGCTATGGCGAGGGCTCGGCCCGCAAGCTCGCTCCATGCACTGGGCCCCGGCTTGCTCCATACTAGTACGGCGCAAGTCAGGAAGAGGTTAAAACCAAGCCTGGATAAACCAGCGACACTTCCTTGTAGATCCACTCACCGTGACTGTGTTAATCTTCTTTTATTTATTTTCCATGGCCTTCTATCTTCTAATACCAACTTTTAAAACTTTGCTAATGTACCAGAAGGGCTCTGAGGGGCATTTCTAGAACCATCACCACCACCCCTCAATGTAGCTTCACAGGCCATTACACTGTGCAGGAGCATGTCTCAATCTCCAAATACTCCCTCAGCAATTCCCCCTCTGCTTCCCCTGTCTGCTGTAATCTTACAGAATTGGAGGGGCCTGTGTTCCTAATACACTACAGCCTTTGAAGTTACAGCAGAGAGAGGTTTTGGTAACGCCCCCCAGAGCTCTTCTGGCATAATTCTAAAAGTTGAGGCCATGGATAACAAATATAAGAAGATTACCACAGTAAGAGTGAATGGATCTGTGAATAAGTGTCCCTGGTTTATAATGTCTGATTTTATGGTAGATTTCCTTTAAGATGTCACATTGGCAACATTTCTGCAATAAAACTAACAAAATCTTATAATTTAGGCCTAGTTCACAACTGTATTCAGAATTTTGTTTACACTCTTCGTTTTAGGCATGAGTAATGGAAATGGAAAGTGAAAAGGGGTCTTCCATTTTCAATTGACATTAAAGGGGTCTTCCCAGGAAGGTAGACTCTATTCACAGGATAGGGCCTAACTTAGTGATCATGGGTGTCTCAGTGATGGGACCCCCACAAATCACGAGAATGAGGAGCTGACAGAGGTAACCGAGCGCTGTACTCGGCAATCTCCATCAACTCCATTGTTATAAATGGAGTGGCCCAATCTTGCACAACCGGCTGCTCCTCTCATTTCCGAAAGAGATGAGTGGTCTGACAGGGGTACATCGGTCCCCTCGTTCTCATGATCTGTGACCCTCACCAATCAGTAAGTTAGTCCCTATCCTATCAATAGAACTTGTTTTGTGGGAAAACTCCTTTAATGTAAGGACTTAAAGTAACTTCTGTTACTTATAGCCGAAAAATGTTACCATGTGGATGATGTAAGAAATATTTATTTTCTGGGGGTGGGGGTTATGACATTTGAATTTCTACAATGTCTTTTATAATTATAATTAAGGTGACGTTTGTTTTACCATTCTTGTAACACATGAAATCCCTATAGACCTCCGCCAGTCATCATTGTATACATCCTCACTATGAGATCAGGAATATTGCAAAATCACTGAAAACTGATGAATAGATGCCAGATTCTTTCACCCAAAACTTCAGCATCTGGGATGAGAATAGTGAAGGAGCGCATACTATAGCCCTTACTATTGTGTTAAATGAAAAACATAACCACATGTCATCTCATATGTCCACATATGACCCCATGGAGGAGAACATTCAAGAAACAATCAAAGACTTGTAACTCATGATGAGGGAAGATGACACATTAAACAATATCATCCTCAAACCTTCAATCCTTGAGGCTTCGAGGCAGCCAAACCTTCAGGCCATACCCTGTAAATGGAAAATTTTCCAGTCGTCTCAAGGATGAAAATCTGCTTGCGTTTTGTTGCTCTTCAGCTAAAGAATTTAACTGTCTTAGGTCTCGATCAGACTGACAAATTGTAACTATTTTCCCAAAGACCATTCTAAATGGAGGCAGAAGCTATTGGCTTTGTGTCTCCTTTAGTGGCCAGAAGCTGTAATTACAGTTGTAGGATTTAGCAAAATATCTTTGGGACAGTGGCAAAAACTTATCCTGTGTACTTACCCTGCTTCAGCACCTGACTTCTGCTTCCCACAACTCGCCGGTATTTGCCGGTACCAAACCATGGCTTCCATGTGCACCCTGCCAATGTATAGGCAAGGGAGTGCTTGTGAATAAGGCCCTCTACCTGAAGGATCCCTCTAGAGGAGTCTGATCAACTCACTTTTAGGGTAATGCAGCAATTGTAAGGTAATTAGCAGCTGTAGATACTGCCTGTGCAGGCAAGGGTTAAGCTTTCTAAAGTTATTGTCCAATTGTATTCCTTCATGTGAACTGGAGTGTGATTGGAGAGTGAGAACCACCTGAGCAGGGTTTAACAAAACCCCTGGACAGGAAGGTGCAAGGCCTCTTGGAACCTAGCTCCTGATACAGGAGCAGCGCTCTTCCCAGCAAGTTCTCTGACAAGAGAGACCTCAGAGCACATGCTATTTCCAGCTAGCTCTCCCTGGAGAGCACACCTTACAGATTGTCAGTGACCAGAGAGATAGTGTGACGCACACCTTCAGTGCCACACACAGAACACCCAGGGCAAAGCTGCGGCTTCCATATCTGGACACAGCTACATCGCAGCCTGCACCTACTACCAGGTTGGTGAATATTCTCCTGAGGATCACTTTCCATGACCACTCCAGTAATCCGGACTCTCCTGTAATCCGGCAACTGTACAAGATCGTTTGGCCCGTTGCCTGCAGTTGTTCTAATAAAGAACCATGAGTTATTTTGCACAACGTTGCCTCCGTCTGTTCCCTGGATACAGCTGTAACACCAAGGGCTCCCCATCTATTACCCAGGGACTCATACTACAGACATTAAAGGGGTTGCCCCAGGGAGATTCAGTACATCAGCCTCTACCTCATATATTTTCTGGCAAACACCACCTGCTGGAGACCTGCCAGGCTGTAGGACAGCCCTCCGGTCCCCATACCAAGAACCGTGACATCAGTGTGCCCTAGGCCGCAACCACCAGCCACTCCGTTATTCTAGGCCCTGGTGGGGGATGTTGCTCATGTAATCCTTGGCTTTTCCAGGAAGAAGCCTGAGCCTGAAAGTCCAAGCACGACTTGTAGCTGGAGCAAGGGGAAGTACCCCTTGGCCCTGCCCCTCAAAACAGAAATAATAAACATATAAGTGGAACTCTGGTTACTTATGATCACTTGGCATTAAAGTGACAAATCTCCAATCTCAAAAATTAAATGTAAGTCAATTTATAATATTTGTTCTCATATTTACCTACTTGGCTATCCTTTATAAGCAAACTGAGGTAGTCTTAGACACACCCCCATGCTCCTCATTGATTCAAGTTTGTTGCTCCATTTTGGGAGCTTGCATAACTATTTTTGGAAATAATTAAAAAAAATTTGAATTATTGTTGATATTTGCATTGTTGGCCACTAGGGGGAGCACCATCTGTGTACCAACCAAGGGCAAAGAACAGATCATTTTTACATGGTAAAGGACTTTTGATGATGACTCATCATCTGCGGATCATGACTGGGGAGGGGCTATGAGAATACTGTTCATGTTGTTCTGAAAGCAGGAGGACACGTCTTATACCACATGGAAGACTGGACTGTGCTGATCTAGTTGCTCCATATCAATACAGGTACCTGTAACAGTGCAGCTACAGCTTTATACAGTATGCATTGGCCAGAGCAGGACTCTGGTGCCTCCCCATCATGATGTCATCCTAGTTCCTTCACTACTTCAGCATAAAAAGGCTCCCATTCCTAGTCCTCTTTGTGCCGTGTTCTGTGTGCAATTACAGTTACACAACTTAAGCTCCCTCTAGTGGCCAACAGTGGGTAATATTATAAATTCCGTCAATATTCTAACACTTTTAATATTTCCTCAAATGTGTAAAGCAATCAAAATCAGTTCTCTCTCCAAAGCCTAATTTGGAGGCAGAAATCTGTCTATTAATGTACGGTCTGTCTAGAAATCTGGGGCTCATTCTTGAGATTAGTGTCTGTATACTACAGAGATTGCTGCCATGCTGTACACGCAGCAGAGTCCACCTGGCTCCATAGGAGATTCAGCCCAGCACAGCTGACCATAGGAACATGCTGATGTTCCTGCAAGCCACTCATTATCAACATACAGCCAGCCAATTTATAGCCCTGCTAGCCTCCGAAACAAAAGAATTATTGCCAATTGGCTGTTTTGCTGCTGATAAAAGCCTGCCTATTAAGGGAAATGTAATTTAAAAATCTCCACTCCTCTCTGTGTGTCTTTGGCCTTCTGCTACCATCATAGGGATCCCACATAACATCTACTGGTGAATTAGAAATCTACAATGGGAGTGTATACCTTCTACACACGGGCCCCTTCCCCAACCATGTCTAGGCACATGATTTCAAGAGGATAGGTTAGTGATGGCACAGAAATCCCTTTGCAATCAGACGCCAAGTAAAGCACAGCCATCATTAATATTACCTCCTCCAATCACAGGTTATTTAACTGCAGGAGGTTAGCAATTACAATGTCACAAACCCTTTCAGTGAGTGACACTCAGAGTCCTTTTGAAAGGCATTAGGGATCAAGAGAGTCCCTGCCTCCAGCATCCCTATCAGTCAGGGGAGGATAATTACAGGCTAAGGAAACTATTGCTTTATGTAGATGCATACAATTTAAAAAAATTAACAAATCTAAGTAACCATAGATGAAGATTCTTTTACCCTTCACCTGAACCTACAGTAAAATATATATAGCGTTGCTTCCACTTATACGCAGTTCAATAATTAGCTGATCCTAAGGGTCCTCTTACATGGCCAGATACCGTAAGTTGCCTGTAATGGCCATTGATTGTGTGAAAGGAGGGAAAGAATCCATTATAATTGGATTGTATACATGTAAGTTAACGGGTGAAATATGTTTAATTTCCATAACTGTCGGCAGTACATCTGCTGCTCACGTGAAGGGTTGTGCCTAAAAGATGACAATTATTGCCTCTTGTTCGATTGTTGGACATGTTTACACGGGACATGAATCGGAAAACTGTACTCATGATTGTTCAGTCGATTACCACCAATGCAAACAACTTTTTACAATTTGGATTCTTAATATCCTAATTTTTCAAATCCTGTGGCAAAGTGGGTACAGACCTTAGGTCAGCCAATAACTGCTTTAACATTTTTGGCATGGAGTATCTTAGAGTAATATTATTATTTTCCAAAATGACTATGGCTCAGCGCCATCCCTTTAATAGGAGATAAGTGGGTGCTGAAAGGGAAATTCACTTATGTCCTTCTATAAAGCAATATTTTTATTAGTCTATATAATTCTTCTATCATATATCTTCATGAAATGTATCCTTAAAAAGGAACCTGTCATCAGGAATGTGATTTATAGCTGGTGACATGTTCCAATAGCCTATGCCATGCTGATATGCTTTATCCGCTTTCTGAATCATTTCTGTAGGTTATATAAGTTTAATTCCCATTACCTGGCTCCCTGTCAGGAGTGTATGGTGAGTCCCGGGGAGGGGCAGCTGTAGCCTATGTGCATCTGTGTTAGTCTTCCACAATCATGCAGCTCCCTCCACCCTCGCCTCTTCCTGTCATGTGCAATGAGCAGGCAGGGGAGAGAGAGGGATGGTGTGGAGTAGAGGAAGAACACATGAGGAGACACAGGCACACACAGGCTGCAGATGCTCCCCCAGGACTCACCACACACTGCTGGTAGGGTGCCGGGAAATAAAGTTTTATAAAGTACTGAAATTATTCAAAATGCTGAAAAAGTAATTATTAAAATCAGAATAGCATAGGCTATTGGAACTATCACCAGCTAAAAATCACATTTCTGGTGCCAGGTTCCCTTTAATGATTTTGCAATAATATTATAGGTAAAGGGATAGTGTAACCAAAGTACATGAAAAGTGTAGGCTATTACTTCTCATCATTTTTCCCTCAAACTCAGTAGGATATTCCAGTTATAATCAAGATATCATATTTGTACTGATTGCAGCCAACAAATTATGTATCCCACCTTGTTTAGCATAAGAGTCTCAGGAGAGCGTCTCAGCAGGTGATACACAGAAACAACACTGATGCATCATAAATTAAGTTGCTGTGATATTTTAGATAGAGAAATTACCCATATTTGCTTTGCAATGTGGTTTTAATATCTTAGATGAAAGGGGAAGGGGGGCTTGACAAGAATGGCCAGAGCACCAGGGGCGTAACTACAGGGGTAGAAGCCATAGCAGACACTATGGGGCACACAGTGTAAGGAGACCCCATCATCCTCATCCGACTACACAATCGGATCGCTTGCGACACAATCCCCGGCGCGATCCCTGAAAAGTCGGTAAAAACTGCAAAAATGTGGCCGCGGGACCATTATGTTTTGCTTCCAGATGCATTTACTTTTCAATTTGACTGGAAGATGACACTATGCATCATACATCCAAAAATCCTCTGTTTTATTAGTGAAAACCATCATTTAGAATAAATAAAAGCTTTTTATTTATTATAAATGATGGTTTTACCTATTAAAATGAAGATTTTTGGATGAATGTTGCATAGTGTCATCTTCCAGTAAAATTGAAAAGTAAATGCATCTGGGAGCAAAACGTCTTCTCTTATAACTATATATCTACAGGCAGTCACTTACATTCACAGCACAGAGGACCAGGCAATACCAATACCAAAATCTATGATGATAAACCAGGGACATTGCTCATAGATCCAGGCACCGTAACTGCGGTAATCTTATATTTATTATCCAAGGCTTTTTTCCTTCTAAAAATTAACGTTTAAAATTATGCTAATGAGATAGAGGCTCCTCAGGGTGTTACCAGAGCCCCTCTCTGCAGTAGAGTCACAGGCTGTTATAGTATGTAAGAGTACTTCCTCCTGCCACTGTGTGCTATAAGTTCCTCTGCTTCTGTAAGATGACATGAGGCAGAAGGAGGGAGGAAGTGCTGAGGGAGCAGAGGGGGAAGCAGTGTAACAGCCAGTGACACTGCAACATGGAGGGGCTCTGATAACGCCTCTTTGGCTCACTGGGATAAATTTTAAAATGGATTTTTATAACCATGGATAACAAATATAAGAAGCTTACCACAGTCACGGTGCCTGGATCTAAGTGTGCCTGGATTATCATTCTGGATTATGATGGTTTATGATGATTTACTTCAAGACCTCATGCACACACATGAATGTTAGCATGGAGATAGCTGTAAGTGGGCGGAATGCGGCCATGACAGGATGGGCTGGGAGGGCTGGAAAAAGGTGGGTTTTTGCTAGAGTTGGGGGGTTGAACTTTATGTGAGGTGATAGGTGGGCTAGTTTGGGGGGTGGAGACTTTAGAGGGTTTATAAGGGGTGCCAGGAAGGGCACGCCATCTTTTGGCTGGAGAAAATTGTCCCACCCACCCTCCCCGTTAGTTTGCTTTGTATTAGGGCCACATTATGTGTTCTTGGGAAGGAGGGATACAAGTAGATGAGATTTATTTGTCAGGAAGGGGTAGGTATAGCTTAGGGAGTTGAGGCCGTTGATTGTGAAGCGGGCAGGTGCTTGGCAACAGATAATTTATATTTTGGTAAATTGATTGCATCATTTGGGATAAAGTCCGGGAATTTGGTGAATTGAATTGCAGTCTCCTTCAGAGTTTGACCTCAGGAGCTGGATTCATTTGATATTTGCCACATTCTGCCCTCGTCACTTGCCAGGTTGGTGTGCGGCTTGTGGATTGGTAGATGTGGTTGTTTACACGCTGAGCGTGAGTTATGAGCAATTATATTTTACTTAACGGTTACACCGGACTTAGTTGGTTGTCTAAAATGGACAAACAAGTTTTCTGCTCTGTTGTCAAGTACTCGGCCACTAAGAAAGTTGATGTTTAACGTATTCTGTATATTTTTGCAATTGTTAATATATGTTTAATAAAGTTTATATTTTACAGATTTTCAAAGAAAATAAAGCTGTGACCAGCACTTTTCCAACAACAAAATGTGTGTGTTTTATTTAGTTTGGATAAGGAGGGTCCTTTTTCTGCTCTGTGAGCCGTTCCTACGACTCAGCCCTATCCTGGTCATGTGTTATTGGGACATGTGTTTGTTGCACATGCCCACAATTTTGTCAATGTACTCATGCACACAGCCATGGATTCCTCTGCCCTGTTCATGAGCTGATGGCTTGAGCTGTAAAAGATAGGGGTCCGGATAACATTGTGGCGTGAGCAGGACCACAAACAAGGGACCTCAGGCCTGTTGTCTGCAGCCCGAAAACTGCACACATCCCTGCCTGTATTTAGCACAACTCGGCCAATGTCAACAAGATACATCTTTACTGACTTATTACATGGCACAAGAAAGTGCAACTCTCTTTTTAATTTTTTTTTTAAAACAGAAAGTTATATTTAGACTTTAGGTCTACAACTGCTATGGGGTGTGCGGTGTGCGGCTTCAGGGTGGCCTGGAGCACCAACCCATCCCTATGTCCAGTGGCATAACTAGAAGCTGATGGGCCCCAGTGCAAAGTCTGTACCAGGCCCCCAACTATTATTTATGGTTTACAGTAATAGTCTTTTCATATGGGAAAGTGAGACCTTATGGACCCCCTAAGCCTCTTGGGCCCAGGTACAACCGCACTCTCTGCACCCCCTCAAGTTACGCCCCTGCCTATGTCCCAGCTACTGTATGTATCATACGCTGGATGCTGCCAGAGTTGCGTTTCCATGCCCCTGTACACAAACAGGGTCACAGCTCCAACAGACCACAACGCAGAGTGATGGAGGAGGTGAGTAGGGTCGGGGAGCAAGAGTTCTCTTTATGGAGACTGCCAATAAAGGCCGTTATAGCAATATAACTCATAGCCATGGATGCTCCACTAGGGGGATTCTGGGAAAATATGCTAAGTTTTCCAGGATGGGATAAGGAAAACCACACCTTGTAAGGCAGCTCCCTTGACATCAAGCATGACCTTCAAGAAGCCTTATAACATAATGCAGGACTAAAAACCAAACCAGTATATCTATTCCAGAAGGAACAGACTCCCAACTGTAGAAAGTGCTGTTTCTACCTGATTGGGTCTCCTCAGTACAGTGTAGGGAACTGGTTTGGCTTACATTTTTTATTACAGTCGGACAACCCCTTTAAAGTGAGGAAACTTAAAGGGGTATTCCCATTTTGGAAAATTAATGTTATTGTTTGTATTATAAAAAGTTATACAATTTTCCAATATACTTTCTGTATCAATTCCTCACTCTTTCCTAGATCTCTGCTTGCTGTCCTGCTATAGAAAGCTTCTATGTTTACTTCCAGTGGACAGAAGTCTGACCATGGTCACACAGGTGCACGGCTCGTTATATCACATAAAGTATCTTCAGAGCCGTGTGATATAACAAGCCGTGCACCACGGCCAGAATTTTGTCCACTGGAAGTAAACATAGAAGCTTTCTATAGAATGACAGCAAGCAGAGATCTAGAAAACCGCAAGGAATTGATACAGAAAGTATAAAAATTGTATACCGTAACGTTTTATAATGCAAACAATAAAATTAATATGCTGGAATTGGAATACCCTTTAAGTAATAGACCTATTTTCAAATATCTATTTTGGAGTATTACGAAAAAAAAGCCAATGTATGAAAATAGTCTATGCTAAGATGAGCATCCCTTCCATTTCAATGGAAAATAAGCACCTTAGTTTACATTTATTATTTAAAAAAAGGGAATTTAAAAATACAAATGTCAAATTCAGGGGCAGTCAAAAATTTGATAGCAGATATTCTAAAACACACATGAAAAGAAAGACTCTCTTGACATAAAAATTATAGTTTTTTCCACCGTCTGTGTGTTTAAAATACTGTAGGAATTCATGTAAATGTGGTTGTGGTTTCTGGGTTACCAGCATTACCCCAGGGTAACAGGTGCTCTTATACGTATGCAGTGCAAACATGACAAACATTACGGCTTCATCCAACTCTGATTGGTATCAGACCGGCTGACCGTGAGCAAGTTGGGTCAGAGGGAATTTGTAAACCAAACCTCTTATTACCGTATTTTTCGGACTATAAGGCTCACAAAAAATCCTTTCATTTTCTCAGAAATCAAAGGTGCGCCTTATAGTCCAGTGCGCCCTATATATGAACCAGACAACAGCTGCTTTATACTGTGCACAGGTCTGCCACCTGCTGGTCATTCATCCTTACAATCAGGTGCGCCTTATAATACAGTGCGCCTTATATATGAACCTAGACGTTTTAGCAGGCATTTATTGATGGTACGCCTTGTAATCCGATGCGCCTTATAGTCCAAAAAATACGGTACACGACTCAACTGATATGTTGAGTACAGTCCAGTGATATGGCCTGGGTTTGGTCCCAGAAATCCAGCCAGCAGGGAAAGGGTTGATGGGAATTTTTAAGTTTGGTAGTTCTAATGCTACCTGCAGACTAAGGTAAATAACCTTGGCCATGAAGAATTACCATTTTTGAGGAGCATTTTTTCACGAATTCTCATAAACTTAATGGTTCATGCTATACTTTTTAACAAATCAATTGTATTGTCCGTTAAAATAACAGCCACAGGCCATTAAACTATACAGGACGTAGGAGGAGTATGTATTAGAAAGGGCATACTCATCCTGGTTCATTACACTTACGCTTTTACAGCCTGGACCCTGCTGTATCTGTAAATTTAACCCTTTAATGAAAGGTTAATCACAGAAGAGGAGACATTCCTAGAGGTAGCAGCAACATGGAAGATGATATAGAGCAGTAGCACCACAGTTTAGCTGTGAATCTAAAATTGAGATTTAAGCTGCTGGATCCTGATATCTCTCTGAGCTGATAAACCATCTTTAAGGGAAATATACTGACTTCTTCCCTACTGGCTATAATCACGTTTAGTCAAAACATTTCTACATAAGGAAAAAACATCCTGGTCTGAAAAGTATCATATCATCCGACCAGCAGCGTGGTCTACACTGACACTACGAGATGGGGGCTGTTTCTATTCAGGACATACTTCATATAGTCATAACCGTGAGATGTAAAACCAGAGACTGTTTATCGTTCCTGCTCTTGGCTCGCCATCAAATCTGTATTGCAGTAAACACAGGTCAAGGGATCAAACAAACAATTTAGGATCAAATTCAAAACTCTGCCTACAAAACAGAAGAAATCTAATCAAAAGTCCATCAGCTACTCATAATGAAAATCTAAACCAGGATGAAATTAGAAAGAAGTCAGAAGACAGAGCTGATCTCATTTCACATTTCAGCCTAACGATGCCAATCCAATAAAGAACAGATTTCTATGTATTTTATACTGCATTAAATCTGATTTATCTCCGAATAAACAAACATTGAACTCTCCTACTGCCCCCACTTATTAAAAAAAAAAAGATAAAAAAAAACAACAGCAGCCAAAACAGCAACACATTTTTTTGAGGCTCTTGAGGCATTTTGCAGAGCGTGATGTTCTGAGATGAAATTGAAATTCTTTAAAGTATCGTTCAGTTTGGCATCGAGTGGAGCAAGTGAAATCGGGTCCAGAATTTTGTCTTATCCCATGCCCAACGCACAGGGCTGGAGCCAGATGGGGTTGGAGAGATGTGGCTCCTAGGGGTTGTGCACCCAGGTGGGGGAAGGTGGTGATGAGACAACAAGCTACGACGCCTGCCCAATGTATGATACCTATTAACCGGTTCCTAGAGCATCCATCTGCATGGACGTCTAACTAAAACTACAATGTTCCTCCAGGAAGGGTCAGGGGGGGGGGGAGTCTAGTACAATGCAGGTCATCTTTTTTGTGCTCTTCTTACCATAAATCCGAAAAAAGAAAAGAAATTCGAAATTGAGGTTCTTGCTTACATTTTGATCAAATTGCGTAAGTTCACTAAACTCTTCACGATCCGTGGTGCCGGGACCAACAGTGCACCACAAAAACAACAGATGGTGTTAAAATTGAGAGGTAGCTATGAATGTCTCCCACTCTCCAATCAAGTCTACGGAAGTCTAAAGAAATCCCAAAAATTTTTGGAGCAAGCAATGGATGTTTGTAGTGTCTCCATAAACTGGAGCGCATGCACGGACACCACTACATCCTGCCTCGGGGGATCCCTGTTCTTGAGATAGGTGCATGTGCCATAGGTGGATATAAAGTGGCAGATGTGTAGTTAAAGTAAATGTTCGGTCACAATGAGGGACAATGCTAAAGGTACGGAGCTTGGCGGCTTTATTAAGGAAACACATACAAAGCTTGGGAGTCTTGCAGGTTTTTTTTCAAAGGCAAAGAGGTTAATGGCATTACAGGCGGTCCCATACTTACGGACACCCGACTTACAGACGACCCCTAGTTACAGACAGACCCCTCTGCCCTCTGTGACCTCTGATAAAGTTCTCTGGATGCTTTACTATAGTCCCTGACTGCAATGATCAGCTGTAAGGTGTCTGTAATGAAGCTTTATTGATAATCCTTGGTCCAATTACAGCAAAAAATTGTCACTGGGGCAAAAAAATTTTTTGTCTGTATCTACCATTATAAAATATACAGTTTCGACTTACATACAAATTCAACTTAAGAACAAACCTACGGAACCTATCTTGCATGTAAACTGCCTGTATAGGTATAGTCTCTACGGGTGCACATTGTAATGTTTACCGTCTATAGAAGACACACAGTCTAATGGTTACACTCTCATTTACAGGCTAGATTACAGACTTTCACAGCTACACCTGATATTCTCAGTAAACATCCAACACATGTAAAGCCAACAAGCAACGATCTGCTGAAGGCACATGACCTGCACAATAATATTATTCTCACACAGAATGCTTCACCGGGGCTTATTATAATATAATGCAAACTTATACAAACTTTTACATAACCTAAAAGCACAATAAAAATCAGTGACATAACATCTGCCCCAATGAGTAATCTAAGAAAAGGGCACAAAAAAAACTTTTCTCGTTTCAAAAACAAGAAGAAGCCAAATTCTCTTAAGGTTAGACAAGTCCTCAGGGTGACATTATAAATTTAATGATAATGTCTGGGCATGGCAGGCGGCCAGGACCTCATGTGTTACAAAACAAATTGTAATGAGCGATGATAGACAACGTCTCAAAAATCACCGAATACTGGAGATAATCGATTGTGGCAGATGTAAAATTTGACTTTTTATCTGGCATATAGTTAGAGAATAATTGGCAGCGAATAAATGCACTCTCTGTAACTTTACTCATCGATGACTTCATTAGATTTCCAGATCCAGGGCAAATATATTTATTGTTCTATCATAACAGAAAGGGAGGAAGACGGTCCATCTAGTCTTATTGTACTTTGTGTATATATGATCTTTGGTTTTACAGTATCAGATGTCTTTCTTATATGGATGGGGTGACCGAATAATTGTCTTGTAGGTTGGGCCTCTAATGTTAAAGGACATCTACCACCAGTTTACTGTCCTAATTAGACTGCCCGTTCAATCCAGGGGATGGGGGGAACCATTTTTAACACGTTTTATGCTCTACCTCGTACCAGACGGGGAACCAGCAGAGGGCCCCCCCATCTCTCCACGTCCCGGCTCTGATGTCACTGGCCAAATAGCAGTTCCCCGTCCGGAAGGAGGAGGACGCTTGCTTAAAAATCTAGAAAGCTGAGAGGCACTTGGGCGCCGCCAGCCTGAGTGACTCTGGCTGTTTTACAAAGTTATTATTTTTTTAATAAAAACACGTTAAACATGTTAACAACTTTCCCCCATCCCCCAGACTGAATGGCCAGTCTAATTAGGACACTCTACCACCAGTAATCTTTAAATTTACCATTATAAAAAGAGTAAAAAACATCTACAAATACAAATATACAAATAAAAATGCTTGTCCTCTCTAAGCTTGACACTCCGGGTTCACCTAGAAAAGAGTTATAAAAAGCAACATGGGTGGGGGAAGCATCTATCATGCTGGAGGCGTGGGCGAGGGCATGCATAAAATAGCAGCCGGGGGTTCAGACATCTAGTCCTCTAGCTCCCTGCTAATTTTCTGGGTGATCCCAGCATGTCAAGCTTAGAGGAGACAAGTGCTGGAATCAAGATAAAGAGGAGCATAGGTAAGTATTTGTAGATAGGTGTGTTTTCCTTTTTTTAAATGGTAGATTTCCTTTAAATATCCATATATTCGAAACACATGTGTCCGATGACTAGTGGCAAGATTGGTAGCTGCTGCTAATGCCAAATCTGAAACGGGTCCCCCTTTCTATAATCTACTTATATGGAAAAGATGCCTAATGAACCTCCTAGGGCTCCTAAAAACTGGGTATGACTGACCACCACTGACCCCACTCAAGTTATGTATCTGCCAATGAACCCAACTGTGATATCACCTTGACCATAGCAGTGTACAGAGCAATCAGAGAGAACATGGTCAACTTCTTAGTTACAACAATTGAAGATTTATACATTATAAGATTTTGGAAAAGATGGTGGGCAATGCTTTGTTATGGTTCTGCACAATTCCTTTAGCATGCAGACAAATAAAACATAGAGGTGCACAGACATTAAAATCAGTGTCCTCTAATTTTTTTTAAATTACACTCATGGATAGTGATTATCTAGTTGTGGTCTAAACCCCTTGATCTTCTACAGTGATGATGTAACATGTGATGTGTCTTGCACCTCCTTGGTGTGGGACTCTAAGTTAATTGAAATCTAAATAATCTCACAGTTAATCTGGGCTATACCATACGTTTCCCCATAAATTGGTGATAATACCACCAGACCTCTATGCTGGAGTGCACTACAAGTGGACAAGAAGAGTGCCACTGTCTTCCTATTATTCCCACTTTGTCCCCATGATCCTTCTCCAGGTTTTATAAGGAGTTTTCCTACACACACTGCACTAAAGATCACATCTTCCAAAAGGCTCCAGGTACATACTTTACATGTCTTTCGCCAGGAACCCCTCTCCTCATTTTGGGTCCTTTACTACAAGTTCCAAAAATGCATCATCTTGTTACCTTCTTATCCACATTACCTTGACCTATGATAATGATAAGAGGCATCCTATATGCCTTGAGGAAAGACAATTTCACCTTTTCCATAGACAAGGTTGATTTTCTGTGAGAGCTGTGAGACCGTGGAACTCTCTGCCGCAGGAGGTTGTGTTAGTTGGTACAATGTCCAAGTTCAGGAGGAGAAGTAGTTCTCCCTGGGCATTGTAGTTTAGTGGAGCTGCAGTATCTCCTGATATTCTGTGTGACTGCATTGGTAGGTGCAATAGAAGAGATTCAAGTATAGTTGTAGCATAATGAGTAGTAAATTCAAGTATAGCAGTGATGCTTCATCTTTTCATCAGATCCCAAAACATAAGTGGCTGAGAAGATGGGGCCTAGGACCTGTTTCAATCAGTGATCGTGGCACAGGATTCAGCTCCGGTGGATGGGGATTTACTGTCTGTATCTACTTTATCCAACACTGTAAAATAATAGATTGATTATAGATTATTTCAATTGACATTGTGGTCTCCGATACCAATCTAGCAAAGTACCAAGAATTACATTGCGGAAAAAGTAGTTTTACATGTAGTTTTTATGCTTTAAGGGTTTATTTGTTGAATGTCAATTCAGGGAACCTGTTACCACATTTCTCACAAATACAACTAGTGACAGGTTCCTATAAAGCCCTAGTAACTATCTGACCCCCTTCTTTTAGCTAAAATAGTTTCCCTCACATCCCCATAAAATCAGTTATAAACGTGCCTGGTATCTAGGGATCTATAGAACAAGTCAGGGGTGTGACTTAATGTCATGTGATCCAGGTGACATCATCACAGGTTTTTTAGCCTCTTAACAGTAGCAAACAAAACCCCATGCTCATATGTGACCACATAAAAAATTACATCATACCTGCATGGACTTCTACTCCTCTCCATGCAGGCTGCTGTAATTTCATGTGATATGATATGCTGTAATTTCATAAGATATATGATTGGTGTACAGTTTGGTGTCACTGGTGCTCCTGCAACCCATATCCCATGCTTCTTACCTCTCCCCGCTCCTGTTCACGGTCCTCAGGCCGTGCGTCCGCATCCCCGACTCATAGGGCGAGCGCCCGGCTTCAGATAATTTAAAGGGGCAGCACATCATTAATTGGCACTGGCCATTTCCCAGAATTCTATATAAACCTCCCTCTTCCATCACACCCTGACGGATCTTTGTGCCTTGTGCCTTAGAGAAAGCTATGTCTCATGCCCAGTTCTGTTTCTGTGATTTACCGTTGTGACCCCGGTTCCGTTCCTGACTACGCTACTCTGCTGCCTGCCTTGAACTATTGCTACGTCCCCGACTCTGATCACGTGCTGCCTGTCCTGACCTCCTGCCTGTCCTCAACTATGCTCCCGCTTAATGTCTGTGTACCTCGCCTCGGCTGCCACCCCGGACAAAGTCGCACCTGTAGAACAACCTGGTGGTACCACACCGCAACAAGTCTAACCCGCTTTGCAATGGGTTCTGTCGAAAACCCGGTGCCACTTTGATTCTGGTCCCAGGTGTCGGCTTATGTCATTGTCCGTGGTGGTCCAGTGGGTCCACTACCCCTGAAGCCTGACATCTGGTAATGTTGAGTGGCTAAAGGAATGCAAGTGATCTCAGCTCCTACCGCAGGAGACCGTCTGGAGGGGGAGAGCACGGATCTCGCTTCACCTTGGCGTGGTAACTGTGCAGGACAAACTTTTTTTTTCTCCAGCTCAAATCCACCAGTGTTCAGACGGTATTCAAAGAAACTTCATCTTCATTTGGATTGCAATAAAAATGGGCACATACATCGAAAAATCCAACGCGTTTCAGACGCTTAGTGCGTCCTTAGTCATGGATAACAGAAATAGTAAAATACATCAATTTATATCAGCTGGGACCAATGGTTCTCAAGATCAAAACCCCTTCCGGTTAGTGGGAGGAGTGTAAGGTCTTACCAGTTTGATTAGCGTCAACAACATCATGGCAACAAAGTCATGTGAAATTAAAAGGGGCGTGGTTAAACATATCAGGTGATCGCTAAGTTTCCAGGGCAACACTAATGCGGAAGGCGAACAAGGAGTATGTGAAGGCAGTCCAGATACCCTGCCCAGGTAAGTGATATATGAAGGAATTTGTCCTAATGCGGAGTGGGGCCTCTGGAAAGAAGCGATCATGTGAACCAGGTCGAAAAACCTTAACAAAAAGATAAAAACAGTAAATGCATAGTAAAATCATATACAATGGGTGAGCATAGCAAATAACAGATTCAGTAACAATGCCTGTATAGAAATAGTCATGTGCGGAAAATGGAAACATAACTGAACAAATGGGAGACAGGGAGAACCGACAAAGGGCCCAATGGATCATGTTAATGATAATGTAATATTAATTCATTTCTAATATTCATGCCCACGGGTGATGCAGTATTTAAGATCATCATCCAATAGGCTTCCCTGTCCAAAAGAAGTCTCCTCAAGTCTCCTTCCCTTTTGGATGCATGAGTTCTTTCAATGATAAAGGCAGTAAGAGTGTTAACTGATCTGTCACGTAAATCACGGAAGTGAGCTGACGCTCCACTGATGTTCCTATTCTGACTGCTGGTGACATCATTATTGTGCTCCAACAACCTGGTTTTAAATTTTCTTGTTGTGCAACCTACATACATCAGTATCAGTAAGTGGCTAAAGGACCTGTGATGATGTCACCCTGGTCACATGACATTACTGCTGCATGAAGACGAAAAAAGCATGGGGAGGAGCTGCTGGATTCAGTCCGAGGAGGTCACACCCAAGCTTGACTCGCTATAGACATCCTTGGACACCAGGTAAAGTTATAAAGTTGGATATATGGGAATCTGAGGGGAACAATTTTTAGCTAAAAGAAGGGTTAGTTACTAGGGCTTTACAGGAACCTGCCACTCGCTGTATTTGTGAAAAATGTGGTAAAGGGTTCCCTTTAAGGAGCAGCCAGGATTTTCTGCCTCCGACAAACCAAAATGACTCAACCACAGCAATTATTGTAAATACAATGAATAAATCTTGGCCTGACCATGATGAATAATTAACCTTTACCGAGATGTGATCAGATGTTGTTATTAGCTCCAGTCATTAATATAACTGCTCAAAATTCTACCAAGTTGGAACCTGAGAGCGGTGCTTAAAAACAATATGCCAAAAGGCGTTAATATCAGGGAGAGAAGGAATGAACAAATAAATATATTTTCAATGAAGAAAAAATAAACTGGAATCAGGAAAAGTTTACAGCGCTTGATATGATTTCAGCTTAATTGCTCACAAGTGAAAGAAATGAGGAAAATGAAAGAGAAACAAATTGGATTAGTTATTCGCTACAAGGCCAAAAACTTCCAAAAAAGACTCTACTTTACAATCATTCCACTTCTTGGAAGTAATTGGTTACAGCGCTGAGGTGGCTTTTTCTGCTTCCATTAATTCAGAAGTTACTTGAGTTTGTCATTTTTTGGAAAACCTCAGGTAAGAGGAAGATCATCTGAATGCATTGTGACAATGTCATAAAAGTTTTCATTGAAGCTTTTACATGACAAGACCCCTGTAACACATGGCTGGGAAACAGAGGGGCCAACTGGGTGTAAAGTCACAGGCAGACTGTACAGATATGACCAAAAATTCAGTCTAAATGGCATCCGAGAAGAAGAAATGAGTCACGTGATGAGGAATGAATAAAATGCTCTATGGTGTTCGGTGGTTCTTATCATTCTACGGTACAGAATAGGGTCCCAATCTGCTGGTGCAAAGGCCGGTCATGTAGTTCTTGGGGATACATTTTTTTTCTTATGGATAAAAATGTCAGGTCCTGGCAGGGCCTCCAATAGTCAAATGTGGAAAGAGAGGCAGCACTCCACAGGTCCTGGTTTCAATTAAAGGTGAAGTTTATTGAAAGTGTGGCAACGTTTCTGTGTTTACGCAGGTGATAGACACCACAATGTTGCCACACTTCACCTTTAATTGAATCTTGGACACAAGGAGAGCTGCCTGTTTTTCTACATTTGACTAGCTAGATAGAAGATAGATAAATGGATATATAAATGGATAGATAGATAGATAGATAGATCCAAGGCAGAAGAGTGTAAATACAACTCTCCTTGGGAGGGGTGCAGGACCCACAGATCCAGTCAGGACCTACAAACAATATATGCAGAAAGGCAGGCAGCACTCCAGTTTTCAGGGTCAATTAAAGGTGCGGTTTATGCAAGCGTGAGCCACACCTCACCTTTAATTGACACTGAAATTTGGAGTGCTGCGCGCCTTTCCAGATATATTGGTTTTATGTACTAAGGGTCCGCGGAGGCACTTTCACCAGACTTTGTTCGTTTTTGGGTTTTGCACAGCTGTGACAGGTATTCAACAGGGGATTGAATCGGAATGTGGTGCAGCTGTGCTGGCGTTCATGCGACAAAAATTGGGGAGGGGTGCTGTCAAATGATCCGACTGATTCGGAATGAGCGCGGGATTTAAATTTCAAATTGTGTCGCAAGATCAAGCACTTACATGCACCAGGAAGAAGAAGGTGAACTCCGGCGGACCTGAGCGGGGAAGCGACGCATGCAAGATATCGGGCTCACGATCTTAGTGAATCGCGGCAGAGTGCATTATCGTCGGACAATGCACTTTCTGTGAACTCCGCGGACCGGGTAAGTAAATGTGCCCCATTGTACATAGGCCCTGCCTGGATCTGTAGGCCATGCACCCCACGAAAGGAGAGTTTAATATTCACTGCGCTGCCCTGGACTTAGTTTTGAGTAGGCAAAAAAGATAGATAGATAGATGATATTAGACAGATAGTTCACATATATCCATCTCTCTAATATTATCTATAATAATAATAATAATAACAATAATAATCTTTATTTACATAGCGCCATCAAATTCCATAGCGCTTTACAAATCATCTATCCTTTATCTAATATCTATTTTTCCATCTCTCTAATATTTATGTATAAATATATACCTATCAATCTATATGTGTCTACTTAACTATCACAGATACATAATTGATAGATTTTCATAAATAGCAATTACTAACTTTTAAAATATCCTTAGAATTTTTTTTCTATTTTTTTTTCCACTTTCCCATTATTTTCTTAACTTCTTTAAATTCCATTCAATAACGAACAGAGATGTTTGGAGAATAAGAAAGGAAAATAAACACTTTGCTCTTCTCACCGGTTCTGCACCCTGTACTCCTGTCATGGTGCCACATGAGGCTGATGACAATATGAAAATCTGTCTCCACCTAGGGGTCACCAGAGGAAGTGTATGTATCCCCCTGAGAATAAATTAAAAAACACTACTTAAAATAATATTGTGCTTTTTTTAATCTTTTACTTTATTTACATTTTTTACATCTTAGAGTATACAATCTCATATGTCAGGTTTATCAGTTTTAAGCCTGGTTCCTAATATCACCTTGTATGGAAATAATACTTAGCAGTTTGGTTATGGTTCCAAATACCGTACATTTTATATGTTTCATTTTTCCCACAATGCCCTGAAATCGCTCTATATTGTACCAATAGCCAAGTGAAAGGTATTCAGCTCATAAACAGGTTGTATTTATAACTTTTATGGCCCCTATGATTGTAATGGAGTGTAAGAGATCTGGGAACACACGCTGCTCAGTATTAATAACTTGTTACATTTTACACTTACGTCTCCATTTTTTATATTGTCCATAACATTTTATGTCATTCTAAACATATAATAACCCGTTTACATGCCTTTTAGGTGTTATTTATATGGTGCCGAGGGAAGTGAGATTGAAGTCTGTGTTACATTTTGTTACTAGATTTAAGGAGTTCATCATCCATTGGAAAATCAATATACTTTTCTCTCCCTGGGTTAATATTATAGATTTTTAACAAGAACCTTTCTCTGTAAAGAACTTTGGAAATAGAAAATGTCAATTCATGCATATTCATGATGGATGGCGAGAGGCCGCAGAGCGAACGAGAAGAACAAAAAGAGACACACGCGTTGTAAAATGATGGATGTACGTTGTCTTAAAGGGATTAATTGGGAGTTTTATATTATATTGTATCGATCCTTAGGACGGATCATGTGTAGGGATCTGACACCTTGCTCTCAAATGTTCAGAAGATTGAAGGTGCCAGAGCCGCTACCTCTTCACAGTTACTGACATTACACTCATCAATAAAAAGGTCACATCGGACACCTAATCTCCATGTCTCCGTCTATCAGTTGATCAGTGTTTGTCCGGGTTGTAGGACCCTAACTGATCTGATGACGTAACCTTGTGACTTCCATGTATTGTGGTCAAAATAATTTTTTTACATTTTTCTCTAAATGTGGCTATATGACAGCTTGGTTTTTATGTGATGATTTTCTCATCCCTTACTGGTCTTATTTAGGGGTACCTCCAATTTTTTGATAACATTTAATGTAAATAATATTCCTAATCTAATTAAAATCTTGCTTCATTCATGATTCAGCAAAAATAAAATGAAACATAATGGGGCACATTTACTTACCAGTACATGTGCGATCCCCGAGGTGCAATCCCCGACTAGAATGCACAGCTGCCGCGATTCACTTACAACGTGCGCCCAATATCCTGCATCTGTCGCTTCCCCGCTCAGGTCCGGAAGAGTTCACCATCTTCTTCCCAGTGCATGTAAGTGCTTGGGCTCGCGGCACAATTTAAATATTAAATCCCTCGCTGAGTCCGAATCCGTCGGATCATCCGACGGCCCGCCCCCCGATTTGTGTTGCATGAAAGCCGACACCGATGTGCCAAAATCCGATTGCGTGCGCCAAAATCCCCTGCTAGATGTGTTGCAAATCGGACATCCGACAATAGTGCGGTCCGCCGACCCTTAGTAAATGAGCCCCAAAGTTTTGCTGCTTTTGTACATTAAAACACTTAAAAAAGGATTTGTTTTGTAACTTTAGATTTCACCAGCCGTAGCTTTTTGACCATAACTTGCTTTTTGCAGGAGGAAGTATACCTTTCCTTCCTATGAATTTGGGAATATGCTGCTTTTGATTTATATTATATTGCGTTAAGGTTACACCTATTTACACTACTATACTATGGGCCGGTTACAGCCCAAATCTTGCAATCTGTCATGCATGATATACAATACAATGGGGCACATTTACTTACCCAGCCGGTGGAGTTCACTGAAAGTGCATTGTCCGACTCCAATGCACTGAGCCGCGATTCACTAAGATCATGCGCCCGATATCATGAAAGCTTCCCCGCTCAGGTCTGACAGAGTTCACCTTCATCTTTCCGGTGCATGTAAGTGCTTGGGCTTGCGACACAATTTGAAAGTTAAATCCCGTGCTCAGTCCAAATCAGTCGGGTTGTCCGACAACACACCCCCTAAATTAGGTTGCATGGAAGCCAGCGCAGCTGTGCCAAAAAAAGCGTCGCGTGCGACACAATCGCAACACACCCACTAGTTATATACCTGTGCAGGTCAATTTCCCATTGAAAATATAGCACAGTCCGAAAAAAGTGTGCCGCAAATATGCCAAATATTCTATGTAAACTAAGCCAACAAAAAGGTGATGCCAATTTAAATAAAATAGTCTAAGGATGCATCAGATTCATCCTCCAATATCAGCGCCTATTTAGTCTACGATTTTTTAAGTTTTAGTAACTTAGTGAAGACATTATACTACATACAAGACAAGACATTACACAAGATATTCAACAAGACATTGCACAAGATATTCCCCTTTTTTTTTTACAGTGATTTATTATATATATATATCAGTTACAATAACACGACTTGTCAGGTCTTACTGCAGGACAATGTCCGAATCCTATGCATGACCTTAAGAATCCATAGTGAATATACTTTGTATTAACACCCTGAATATTTCACTCTCAGAAGTATCAGCTACCAGACAACCCAAAGGTTAGTTATTGCTATTATAACACAATAGCCACTATTACAATAGCCCCTGGAAAAAAAAAACAAACCCAGATGAGGGTGTGGAACATGAGAAACATTACAATCTGGCCTCCCCTTAAAGGACCTTTCAACTGGAAAACAAGTCTAAAGTTTATGTCAGGCTTAATGATTTGGAACATGAATTATGAAAGCAAAGTAAAGTGTTCACGTAGAAGACAGATCCCAGGCTGCAGCCGTGGGTAATCCAGCACCTTTGAAGAATTACCGATGATTTAAGTTTGCAAAAATGCACAACAAATTACAATGATTTTTTTCTTCTGTCAGTGTCTTGGTTGGCAAAGACGTTTGCGCCTCGACCACAGCTGGAATCAATTTCTAATATTTAAAAGTAAAAAGAAAAGCAAAATGTGAAACACACACATCGATCTGTCTGGTTCACATTTAGATTTTCCCAAACATTACAGTTTAGAAATAAACTTGGGAGATTTTTCTTCTGTGTCCAACTGGCATCTAGCAGTGGCACGTATCGTGCTGATGTATCCCCTCACATCTGTCAGAGGGAGAACCATGTAACAAGATAAATTGCTAGATGCAGCCTCCTAAATACTTTCACATAGGAGAATTGACGTTTCTCAGCAGTGTTGTGCTGTACAATGTGGACGAAAATGCTATGGGTTGGTGCACGTAGTGTACCAGTTCACCACGGTGCGGGAGACAAGAATAGCGAGAGATTCAAGTGTATTTCTAAAAACCATATGTAAGGTAGAAAAGTCAGGTTCTCACCTTGTGGAGTGATCGATTATAGCGTGTATATCGCACGTGAGAGCTGCTGCCAACGGGATGGTCAGGTCCGGGCATATAGCAAATGTCGGACTCGGCGGAGGAAGCGTAGAACCACGAGATGCTGGAGGAATGGTCCCGTTTTTTTGGAGGCGCTGCTGTCGGAGTGGAATGAGTGTGTACACTCGATAGGATGTAAAACTTCTTTATTTGTTGAGAGACACTACGCGTTTCGGCCCCGGACCGGGGCCTTCGTCAGGTGCAGTAATATGTATACATTTCCAAAGAACAATAGGCATTTAAATACATGAACGGTTGACGTCACTGATGACATGGTCGGAAGTGACGTGAACCCCGTTAATAAAGATTGATTGTAAAACAAAAGAAAAAAAAAAAAAAAAAAAGTTTTTTTGTTTAATAACGGTAAAAAAGGATTTGTATATAAAAACAGATTAATTTCTTCATAAAAGATTAAGAACATCATTGTGTGTTGCCTCGGGGCATAGATGATGAGGTATGTAAAAGGACCTGAACTTGTGGCGCACGGGAGTGTGGCGCACGGAGGGAGAAACGATGTGGGTGGAGTGCACCTCTGGGTATGGAAGGACAGAGGGATCGTTGGATGTATATATTTGTATATATTTGAAAATGAAAGAGACCCACCTGGACAGTAATAGCGTGTGGAGGTAAGTGACTAAATTGGACACTATGGGTTGTGAGGGGGAAAAAAAGGATGTTTGTGTGGGAAGAATAATTCTATGACATGATTATACATATTCAATGACTTCATTTAGTCCATCTGGTTGGAGACTTTTAATCTTATAGATCCAGAACGATTCTCTTTTATTAAGTCTTTCATGTCTGTTGTTTAAGTCTTCTGCGATCTGTTCTATCCCTATAAGTTTTAATTGGTGAAAATTTTTATTATGTACTAGGGTAAGATGTTTAGATAAACTTTGTTGCAAAAAACCTGACTTGGTTTTTGAGCGATGGCCATTCATACGCATCCTTAGGGATTGAACGGTGCGACCTACATACTGGAGACCGCATTTACACGTGATCAGGTACACCACGTATGATGAATCACAGGTGATGTGTTGTTTACAAGGATGTGTTTCGCCGGTACTCGTGGATCTAAAGGTCTGTTTTCCATTGTCGATTATATTGCAACATAAGCATTTGGGTTTATTACATTTGAATGTACCAGGGTTTTTTTTATCAGAACTGGACATATTTGTGTATTGGCTCGTATTTTTTAGCTTGCTGGGAGCTAATATATTTTTGATTGACCTGGCCTTCCTGTATGTGATGCTGGGTTGGAGTGGGAGTTCGTTTTTGAGAATCGGATCTTGTAGTAAAATATGCCAATGTTCTTGTAAAGTTTTTCGTATGGCGTGATGACCTTTATCGAAAGTAGTGACGAAATTGTAGTCGAACCTATTTGTGTCTAGTTTTTTTTGAGACAGATTGGGTTTCTTTTTTTCTTTGTTAAGTTGATAAGCTGTCTTGATGAGTTTTTTCGGAAATTTTTTCTCATTGAATTTCTTAGATATTATTTTTGCTTGTTCGTGATAGTCCTTATTTGAGGAGCAGTTTTTTCGGATCCTGGCAAATTGGCTGAAAGGTATATTTTTAAGCCATTTGTTATAGTGAGCACTCCTATAGTCGAGATATCCGTTGCTATCGACTTTTTTGAAATGATTTTTTGTAACGATGGTGTTCGAATTGTGGCTTATTTCTAGGTCCAAAAAAATCATAAGGTCTTTATTAATGTTTGCCGTGAAGTTGATGCCCCAGTTGTTGTGATTGAGTTCTTCAATGAATGTTTCTGCCTCCTGTGCTGTACTTTTTGCGATCAAGAAGATGTCGTCGATGTAACGGCGGTAGTATACGATTTTTTTGGTCCAGAATTGGGAAACGAATACCACAGAGGACTCGAAGTGGCCCATGAATAAATTGGCGTAACTGGGTGCCACTCGAGTCCCCATGGCCGTTCCCAATATTTGATGGTAGATTTTTTCTTGGAAAGAGAAGTAGTTGTGTGTAAGGATAAAGTCTAATCCTTGTAGTATAAATTGAATTTGTTCTGGGGGAGCATCTAGTTGTTGGTTGAGAAAGAATTCTGTGGCTCGTACTCCCAAGGTGTGTGATATATTTGAATATAGGGAAGTAACATCAATGGAAACAAAGATGTAATCTTTTTCCCAGTTTATTGTATTGAGGTCTTCTATGAGATGACCAGAATCTCTCAGATACGAAGGTAACTTTTTAACTATTGGTTGAAGAAACAAATCTATATAATGAGATAATTGGCTGGTGAGACAGCCAATCCCCGAAATTATAGGACGGCCAGGCGGTTTTTGTTCATTTTTATGCACTTTTGGTAAGTGATAAAAAAATGCTAGGTTGGGTTGGTCCATTAAAAGGAAGTTTTTTTCGGTTTTATTCAAGATGTTTTTGTTGAAGGCCTCATTGATGATGATGTTGTACTCGTTTTTCCAGGTGACAGTAGGGTCTTTTGATATTGTTCTGTAATATTTTTTGTCGGTAAGAATATTGTAGGCTTCTTCAAGGTATTCTGTTGTATCCTGAATCACAATACCACCCCCTTTATCTGCTGCCCGAATCGTTATTTCGTTGTTTTTTTGTAAATTATTGAGGGCTATCTGTTCGGTTTTAGTCAGGTTGTTTTTGGGGGTTTGTTTGGTTTTTATATTTCTGAATTGTTCTGATACTAGGGTGTAAAAAGTGTCCACACAGTGGCCTCGGTGGTGTACTGGATTGAAAGTAGATTTTTTCTTGACCTGTTGGTGAAGATATAAATCTGTGGTGGTGGTCATTTCGGTAATAGTAGTGGTAGGTGTTTCAGTATTAGTGGTTTGTTTGGTTGCAAAAAACCTTTTTCTTGCCAGGTTGCGCACAAATTTGTTGAGATCGAGGAATAGTTCGAAGTCATCAGTTGTTTTTTCCGGGCAGAAGTTTAAGCCTTTTGACAACACTGAGACTTCGTTTCTGGTTAATTTCTTTTTTGATAAGTTGAATATTTTGATGGTTGATGAAATATCTTCTTTTCTATTTTTGGAAGGAGATTTTATATTGAAAGCTTGCTTTTCTTTGTTATGTCTTGACCGTGTTCCTCCTCTACAACCCCTCTGTTTTTTCTTTTTTTGCATTTTTTCGTTTGTTTTGGGGTGTATAGAGGAATGAAAAACTTGGTGAGGTTGGTTTGGGTGGTGTATGGCTGCCAGGTACGGTGGGTTTTGGCCGTCGAGTTTAGTGGTATCGGGCTGCTCGGGTCTATCAGTTGGCTCGAGGGGGTGGAAGGTCTGGTGGGACCTAATTCTAAAAAAGACTCATTGGAGCTGAAGGAACTGGATAGTGGAGAAGGTGGAAGTTCTAGGTTGATTCCTTCTATATCTACTGTATTGAGAGATGGAAATGACGTGGATGTAAATTTTGTCGGGGTGGTGTCATGTGTAGTGAATATGGAAATGTTGAGGTCTGTGTCTGTGGACCTGTTCGAGAGGGGTTCCATGTGAATTGAGGTGGATGTATCGGGTTGATTCTGTATCTTGGTGTCAGCTGTGCGAAAAGGTCTCAAGGGGGCAAGGTTGGTGATGTTTGCTTTTTGAGGACCTGGTGGTGGTCTGGAGGTGATTTTATTTTTGGAGTTGAAAAAAGTTCTACTGTTATTATTGTTAGTGGGATGGGAGATATGTGGATGGGGGTTCTGTCTTTTGGTATGGTGATGGGATCCAGGTGGTGGTAAATATGATTTTGTGTCTTTTTTTATATGTTCATCCGAACGGTTGTATTTGTTCTTTTTTGGTTGTGTAGATGACCGATTGGCCAATTTCTCTGCTTTTTTTTGTATAATATCTTGTTCAAGTTTTTTCAGTCTTTTTTGGAGATTGATATTGATGTTGTGGTATTCGGGGAGGTCTGTGTACAGTTCCAATTCTTCCCCTATTTTGATTATTTGTGTTGTGAGCTCTTCGATAAGAAGGGTTCTCTTTTCGATTACTCTGGATATCAGGGTTTTGGAACAGTTGATTAACAACTGTTCCCATTCTGAAGTGAAGGATGTGTCATTGGGAAATGCTGAAGGTATATTTATGGATAAACCTCTAGGTGTCTTGCCCAATTTTAAATATAACTCAAGATACATGATATCTAAACAATGCAAAAGTTCGCTTTTCATAAGGTTCTCAAGTTTCAGGAAAAGATCAGTCATATTTTTAGTACGATGCATAGTCAGAATATTAGAGGAACACTTAGCTGTGGTGGTCAGAGGTTCCACTCGTGTCAGTTCCGAGATAAGATTTCTGCGGGATGTCAATCTGTTTTTGAAGTATTCCATAATGGATGATGTCGTCGCTGTTCTCCCTCGTTGTGGTGATTTCTCGGGGAACTCTTCGTGCTGGGAGAGGAATCCGAGATCGAAGTGGACGAAAATGCTATGGGTTGGTGCACGTAGTGTACCAGTTCACCACGGTGCGGGAGACAAGAATAGCGAGAGATTCAAGTGTATTTCTAAAAACCATATGTAAGGTAGAAAAGTCAGGTTCTCACCTTGTGGAGTGATCGATTATAGCGTGTATATCGCACGTGAGAGCTGCTGCCAACGGGATGGTCAGGTCCGGGCATATAGCAAACACGGTCAAGACATAACAAAGAAAAGCAAGCTTTCAATATAAAATCTCCTTCCAAAAATAGAAAAGAAGATATTTCATCAACCATCAAAATATTCAACTTATCAAAAAAGAAATTAACCAGAAACGAAGTCTCAGTGTTGTCAAAAGGCTTAAACTTCTGCCCGGAAAAAACAACTGATGACTTCGAACTATTCCTCGATCTCAACAAATTTGTGCGCAACCTGGCAAGAAAAAGGTTTTTTGCAACCAAACAAACCACTAATACTGAAACACCTACCACTACTATTACCGAAATGACCACCACCACAGATTTATATCTTCACCAACAGGTCAAGAAAAAATCTACTTTCAATCCAGTACACCACCGAGGCCACTGTGTGGACACTTTTTACACCCTAGTATCAGAACAATTCAGAAATATAAAAACCAAACAAACCCCCAAAAACAACCTGACTAAAACCGAACAGATAGCCCTCAATAATTTACAAAAAAACAACGAAATAACGATTCGGGCAGCAGATAAAGGGGGTGGTATTGTGATTCAGGATACAACAGAATACCTTGAAGAAGCCTACAATATTCTTACCGACAAAAAATATTACAGAACAATATCAAAAGACCCTACTGTCACCTGGAAAAACGAGTACAACATCATCATCAATGAGGCCTTCAACAAAAACATCTTGAATAAAACCGAAAAAAACTTCCTTTTAATGGACCAACCCAACCTAGCATTTTTTTATCACTTACCAAAAGTGCATAAAAATGAACAAAAACCGCCTGGCCGTCCTATAATTTCGGGGATTGGCTGTCTCACCAGCCAATTATCTCATTATATAGATTTGTTTCTTCAACCAATAGTTAAAAAGTTACCTTCGTATCTGAGAGATTCTGGTCATCTCATAGAAGACCTCAATACAATAAACTGGGAAAAAGATTACATCTTTGTTTCCATTGATGTTACTTCCCTATATTCAAATATATCACACACCTTGGGAGTACGAGCCACAGAATTCTTTCTCAACCAACAACTAGATGCTCCCCCAGAACAAATTCAATTTATACTACAAGGATTAGACTTTATCCTTACACACAACTACTTCTCTTTCCAAGAAAAAATCTACCATCAAATATTGGGAACGGCCATGGGGACTCGAGTGGCACCCAGTTACGCCAATTTATTCATGGGCCACTTCGAGTCCTCTGTGGTATTCGTTTCCCAATTCTGGACCAAAAAAATCGTATACTACCGCCGTTACATCGACGACATCTTCTTGATCGCAAAAAGTACAGCACAGGAGGCAGAAACATTCATTGAAGAACTCAATCACAACAACTGGGGCATCAACTTCACGGCAAACATTAATAAAGACCTTATGATTTTTTTGGACCTAGAAATAAGCCACAATTCGAACACCATCGTTACAAAAAATCATTTCAAAAAAGTCGATAGCAACGGATATCTCGACTATAGGAGTGCTCACTATAACAAATGGCTTAAAAATATACCTTTCAGCCAATTTGCCAGGATCCGAAAAAACTGCTCCTCAAATAAGGACTATCACGAACAAGCAAAAATAATATCTAAGAAATTCAATGAGAAAAAATTTCCGAAAAAACTCATCAAGACAGCTTATCAACTTAACAAAGAAAAAAAGAAACCCAATCTGTCTCAAAAAAAACTAGACACAAATAGGTTCGACTACAATTTCGTCACTACTTTCGATAAAGGTCATCACGCCATACGAAAAACTTTACAAGAACATTGGCATATTTTACTACAAGATCCGATTCTCAAAAACGAACTCCCACTCCAACCCAGCATCACATACAGGAAGGCCAGGTCAATCAAAAATATATTAGCTCCCAGCAAGCTAAAAAATACGAGCCAATACACAAATATGTCCAGTTCTGATAAAAAAACCCCTGGTACATTCAAATGTAATAAACCCAAATGCTTATGTTGCAATATAATCGACAATGGAAAACAGACCTTTAGATCCACGAGTACCGGCGAAACACATCCTTGTAAACAACACATCACCTGTGATTCATCATACGTGGTGTACCTGATCACGTGTAAATGCGGTCTCCAGTATGTAGGTCGCACCGTTCAATCCCTAAGGATGCGTATGAATGGCCATCGCTCAAAAACCAAGTCAGGTTTTTTGCAACAAAGTTTATCTAAACATCTTACCCTAGTACATAATAAAAATTTTCACCAATTAAAACTTATAGGGATAGAACAGATCGCAGAAGACTTAAACAACAGACATGAAAGACTTAATAAAAGAGAATCGTTCTGGATCTATAAGATTAAAAGTCTCCAACCAGATGGACTAAATGAAGTAATTGAATATGTATAATCATGTCATAGAATTATTCTTCCCACACAAACATCCTTTTTTTCCCCCTCACAACCCATAGTGTCCAATTTAGTCACTTACCTCCACACGCTATTACTGTCCAGGTGGGTCTCTTTCATTTTCAAATATATACAAATATATACATCCAACGATCCCTCTGTCCTTCCATACCCAGAGGTGCACTCCACCCACATCGTTTCTCCCTCCGTGCGCCACACTCCCGTGCGCCACAAGTTCAGGTCCTTTTACATACCTCATCATCTATGCCCCGAGGCAACACACAATGATGTTCTTAATCTTTTATGAAGAAATTAATCTGTTTTTATATACAAATCCTTTTTTACCGTTATTAAACAAAAAAACTTTTTTTTTTTTTTTTTTTCTTTTGTTTTACAATCAATCTTTATTAACGGGGTTCACGTCACTTCCGACCATGTCATCAGTGACGTCAACCGTTCATGTATTTAAATGCCTATTGTTCTTTGGAAATGTATACATATTACTGCACCTGACGAAGGCCCCGGTCCGGGGCCGAAACGCGTAGTGTCTCTCAACAAATAAAGAAGTTTTACATCCTATCGAGTGTACACACTCATTCCACTCCGACAGCAGCGCCTCCAAAAAAACGGGACCATTCCTCCAGCATCTCGTGGTTCTACGCGTGCTGTACAATGTGACCAGCAGGCCACAAGATTTATTATTATTTAATAACTTTTGAGTTTGAGTTTCACACTGAACTGCAGCAACCGGCCCGCCATTGCTTTTACCAGATGTATATGTTTCTGATAGATCGTTATTGCCAATGATGTCATAATAAGACTTAAAGCGCTATTCCCATCCGGGCATTCACATTTAATTTAATTCATCTGCCATATAAAAACCTTGTTATTAAAAAAAAATGTCCCTGTGTGAAGATAAATTCCCATAAATGTGACCATGATAGCTGTCCTTGGATACGACCACCCCACACTCTTCCTGCATTGGACACACATGCGCTATTGAGGCCTCTGATCGACCACCAGAATTCAACGTTTAATACCACAAGGCTTCTGTGGGACGTGCATTAACTCCAGCCGTTTCATATGCAAAAACTATTTGATCGGGGTGTGGCCGTCGGAAAACCCAACGGATTCGTAAAAACCACCCTATTTTAAAAAAAAATTGGCCGCATGCGCCATACTTACATGCACCAGGAAGATACCAGTGAACTCCGAAGCACCTCGGCGGACCTCAGCGCAGCAGCGACACCTGGTGGACATTGGGCACAGGACCTTCATGAATCGCCGGAAGACCCGAACGCTCGTCGGAGAAGCCGCCGCTGGAATGCGAATGGACCAGGTAAGTAAATGTGCCCCCTTGTTTCTAAGGGACATATGGCTACATTTATGGGAAATTATCCGCACACAGATAATTTTTTTTAATAACATCTAATTTAAGAAATTAATCTATATGTAAGATTAATTAAATTAAATATGAATGTCCAGATGAGAATACCCCTTTTAAGAGGACCTGGTTTTAAACTACTAAACTACCAGCCACCCACAGGTAGGGGATAAAAACGTATTTTCTAAATTTTCCTCTTTTATGTGAAATCTCTTCTATTTACCTATAAAAAAGAATCTCTAAGAAGAAGTGGGTCCCCGCACTGGAGTTAAAAACTTTACTACTTTATTTCAGCTTCTAAAAAGTGGACAACATGGACAAGTATTCCATCTGAAGCGTTTCGGGCATACAAATCACAGATGCTAAGACTAAGGGCGATATGTACGGCCAAAATATGTCAGCTGGAATACTTTTCCATGTTTTCCACTTTTTAGAAGATGAGGTAATGCGATCAGTGTCAAGGTTTGGGTTAGTGAACCCACTGGACCACCACGGATGATGACACAAGCCGACACCTGGGACCGGAATCTAAGTGGCAACCGGTCTTCACCAGGGCCCGCCGCAAAGCAGATTGGTCTTTCTGCATCGTGGTGCCACCAGGTCATTCCACAGGCGTGACTTGTCTGCGGTGGCAGCCAAGGTCAAGGTACAGAAACAGCAGGTAATCTTGTAGTCGGGGATAGGCAGATGGTGAAGGCAGGCAGCAATGATGCGAGGTCAGGGATGGTGCAAGAGGTCAGGGCTAGCAGCGGGGGAGTGAAGTCAAGAACAGGTCAGGGGTCACAACAGGAAATCGAAACACAATCACAAGGCACAGGGAACAACTTTCTCATCAGCAATGGTACGAAGATCCGGCAGGGAATTCTGGGAGAGGCCGACTTTTATCGTTTTCCTGGAAATGGCCAGCACCAATTAGTGGTGTGCTGACTCGTGCGCCCTAGGAAGCGGGGACACGCATGGCGGGCTGCTGGAGCAGGAACATGGACAGGTAAGGCACGGAGGGGAGCTGGGGGCTGCAGGGAGGCACGGGTCACGGGGGGCACCCACACACCGAGGGGTACGGCAACCCGGAACGTGGGTCGCAGGGGCATCCAAGACAATCAGTTCATTCCCCTGGTCAAAGGAGGGGTGTGCTGTATTGGATTTCTTTCTTATAAAAATTCTCCCCCAAATTCACGTAAATATGACTCTTCTAATCCCATTTTCACATGTCATTAGTCAAGTTTAGTGGTTGCAGGGGTAGTGTCACTATAGATATCCTATCTTCTGTTTTGTAGTACCATAAAACATAAAAATTCGATCTTTTGGTTCCCAACAAGCTTACGCTTCTGTAATCTACAAATCTGGACAAAATAGGCAGTAACTAGATCTTTATTTGCAGTTTACATCAGTCATGTTTCAAATATTCCTGGTGGTAAAGGTGACGGGGGTCTCATGACTTGATTCCACTATGGACCATGAAGCACTGAGCCCTGCCGAATTTCACTTTGCATGCTAGAGCATTAGGCGCATGCGCAGTGAAGTGAGATGTACCAACTTTAGCTTCACTATACTCAATGTGCAAGTGACAAGTGCGCTAAACGAGGTCACTGGTCCCCCAGTGAAGAACAGGAAGATAATTAAAGGAATCAATCATCAAAAATCCATCATGATAAACCAGGGACACTTATTCATAAATCCAGGCACCGTGACTGTGGTAATCTTCTTATATTTGTTATCCATTTGTTATCCTCCTTCCTTCTAAAATCAATTTTAAAAATTATGCTTCTGAGTGTGAAGGACTAGTGGAATGGTTCCCAGAGCGCCTCCATGCTGCAGATTCGCAGGCTGTTACATAGGTGTTGACCCGCTTTTTATTTTGTTTACTCCTTGTGTGTTTGATAGTGCTGCTTGGATCTTTTCTTACTGTAGATAGATGGATAGATAAATAGATGAAAGATTTTCTACATCAAATTCTACAATACACTGTTGCTCGTTCCTAGTTCTTATTGTTCATTGTCCTCTCTTGAGGGATGGACAGACATAAATATGAGGTAAGGTTTTTCCATTAATTTTAATACTGCAAACAATTTCAGTAAACAGGACGAAAAATTCTTACAATACATTATTACCATGTTAAGAATATGAAAGCCAGAAAAGCTGATGCCTTGATAGGCAGATGATCTTTTCCACATGGAAACTTCGGCGGAGCCAGAAATGGAGGCAGGAAGAACCTGGCAGTCGGTTTGGATGAAATATGTCTGTACGTATGGGAATTTTTTTATTCTGCTCAGTGGCTCGGGAAACACTTGCTGACAATCATATCTTTTGGTCTAGTGTCTCTTGTCTATGCCAGCCAATCATATGCCCACATACCCCCATGTATGTAACACAGTCTTGGCTCTCCCAAAAAAATCAGGCAAGGACTTTGGATTTTGCTGCCAAAGTATTCTATTAATTGTATATGGTTTGACCTAATCTAGTTAAAGTTTACTGGGAAATTTTCAGCTTGGGGACAGCTGGAGTCCTAGGTACCTGAGTGGCTGGTTGAGCACGGCCTAGCACTTGTCGACGGTCACGGTGCTGGGTACCAGGGAACAGAGACCTCGTCCACAGCCTGGCAAGTCTCTGGCAGGTGGAGAACAAAAAATAGAGGGAGAGGCTGAAATTGTAGAAGGTTTCAACCCTGAAGTAGATATAGGGATCCCTGGTAGAAGTGAATGGGGTGCCCTTGGTGGTAACAGCCTTACCCAAGGATCACTCAGAGGCAGATAATGTAAAGTATTCAACTTACAGCTCATATATTTGGAATTTGGAAATGGCCTCAACAGCAGTAACATCAATCGAGATGGGTAGTAGCTTCAGGATGGCTGCTTCAGCAGCAGGTTGAGGCAGACTCCTGTAGGTGGATGACTGCTTGGGCCTGATGGCTGCAGTGTGGGTAAGCACTCTCTGGGCCCTCCCTGGATAGACCTCAGGGGAAAGAGAGAAAAAAATTTCCACGCAAAAGGTTTATATAACTTTTGGGAGTTTTCAGCTCAGGTGGATCATCCAACCAACATCTCTGTACAATGCAAAACTAAAAGTGCATGTTGATTGGTCATCGTAACATTTCTTCTCGGGCAGGTATTTAAGAAGCTGCATTACCATTTCCTGACACCAGAGGGCTCACAAAGGTGATCAGTCTTTGTGGCACATGTATGTCTATTGGGAGCATTATTTCGTAACGAACTGGCATTGGTAATGGTGTTCCACATGTTCTGTGACCTGTAGGATGCGACCAACAGAATACCACTTGACTGCGATGCAATAGGACATACAATCTGCTCTGCTCCTCCTGCTCTTTAGCCTTATGCCTGCAGATAGGACACTATGGAAGGGTATACACCCCACTGACATAAGAACACATACACTACATATGCATAACACATTACCATGTATACTCTACACACACTATATATACGCTACACATACAAAAACACTTACCATATAAGACACACTCATATAAGGATAGCTCCGATACAGCTGAAAGCTGTAAGGATGTGGCGGCTGCACAGATTTTAATCTGTGACAGCCGCAGCCCCCACCCCACCAATACAGCTATCGGCAAAATATGTATTACAGCAGGGCCCTACTTTTCCAGGGGCCCGGTCGCGACCGCAATCGTTACACACCCCTGCCCCTATGTACAATATACTCAGCTCTTCCTGCTCTATAACATACAGGCAGGGGCACTGTTTACAATCTGCTCAGCTCCTGCTGCTCCATATGATGCTGCCAAAATATTACACTGCACTTTCCTTGTATCAGTTTAACACCCAGAATTACTGCATTATGGTGTTAAAGTATAGGAATCCTTTATAATTGACTGACTTTTATTAGCAGAAAGATATGAAATTGCCTGTTGTCATTTTACTGTGATTTCAGTGGTTTTGTATAAATTTACTCTTGACAGCACTTCCTATCATTGAACGTGTAAATGAGAACTCCTTTATTCTTTCAATCATTCCCTGTACATCTTGTAAGTGTAACATACTTAATGAATTAGATAAAAGATCACTTTACATAGTGACTCTCTGAAGACTGAACTAAAAAGAGGCATCGCCATGTTAGGAAATTCAGCTTATTCCTAAAATTTGGAGACGCATTAGAGGATGTGGCATATGTAAACATGACTGTCAACTTTTCTGTCTTTAAGTGCGTAACATTTATTATAATAATTGATATAAACCATTGTCGTTATGATAAGTGGTGCAAATGGGAGATGGTGCAATTGCCACAAAAAGAACTCCAACTCTTTTTGGAGGATCAAAAAGTTACTCTTTCCTTTGTATCAGGAATGAAGTAAACCAGTGTTCAGACTGCTAAGCACAGAGTGAAACTAAATCACTCTTACAAGCACATCCTCTGGGGGATGGCACTGAAGTGAGAACGGGCACAGATATTACAGTGGCACTGGCAGACTTTTCATTGTTTTTTTTTAAAACCATCATTAACTTATTGATGGGAGATTAAACCTCAACCCAAACAGCTGTGCTATAAGTGTTTCCAAATGTTGCCTAAACAGTGAACAGAGACATAAACAGATGTGACAGTTCTGAGGGTACTGCAAGGTCAACAGTGCTCGGACACTGTGGGGCTCATTTACTAAGGGTCCCTCCAGACACATTTCGTCGGTTTTCCCGACGATTTCTGTTTTGCGCCGAATTGCCCCAGGCTTTTGGCGCATGCAAACGGATTTTGGCACATTGGCGCCGGCTTGCACGTGACATAAATCGGGAGGCGGGCCATCGGACAACCCGACAGATTCTGACAATGCGCAGGATTTAACATTTAGAATTGTGTCGCAAGACACCCACTTACAAGCACCGAGAAGAAGCAGGTGAACTCCGACAGAACCTGGGCACACAAACTTAGTGCTTCGCGGCAGATCCGAATCCTCGTCGGACAACGCACCGCGGGATCGCGACCGGACCGGGTAAGTAAATCTGCCCCTGTTTCTGGTCAGTTTCCAGAAACAGGGGCAGATTTACACCAGAATGGTAAAACAAAAGTACAGGAATGTATAGTATATCCTTCTAATGCGTTTCGGGTCGGACGTAACACGTTAGAAGGATATACTATACATTCCTGTACTTTTGTTTTACCATTCTGGTGTTATCAATAAATAATTTCTACCAATTTGGACTTGTAACCAGTGATACATTCGCTGATACTCTCAGTCGGTGGCCAGCGCCCGTAGAATCTAGCCAACCAATCTTTATATATTGCAAAACACTAAGGACTGGGACATTCTCCTTTTATACTTACTACCCGGGGAAGAGGGGTTAAATTTCAGCCCAAATACAATGACCAAGCGTTCTCCTATAGACATACGTTGAGTCCCATAATATTCTATGGCAGCAAAATTCTAAAGTGTAAACAACTTTCCAGGCAGCACCTGTCATTCTAAAGGTTAGGCTGTCTGCTTGTCTGGTAAACAAGTCTGTTTTTCTTCTGCAAGACAATCTGTACTATAGCTGTGTAAAATTACTGGCTTCTCTGAGAGATAGAGATACACAGTGAGAAATATCTCTCAATGTTCATTAACCCTTGGTCTACTAGTCTTTACAGATACAGTAATAATAAACAATGTATATAACAAAACAATATATGCAAGTTAATTCTTCATATAAAATAAAGCAAGGAGGGCAGATTTTGTATAGGGGAAATATGTCCACAAATGTCCAGAGTTCAATGCGCCTCTGATCCTGGGCAGCACACAGGCGTCCTCCACATTGAGTTTTTTTCCTTTTTGCAAAACAAAAACTACCCCCTGTAAATTTAGCAAAAAAATGTGAAAAACTCCTTTATTACTGCCAAGTTTTTGATTGCCACCAAGAATAGCTGCCTCTATGCAATGTATCATTCACAGCTAGAGATGAGCGAACATACTCGTCCGAGCTTGATGCTCGTTCGAGCATTAGCGTACTCGAAACTGCTCGTTGCTCGGACGAATACTTCGCCCGCTCGAGAAAATGGCATCTCCCGCCGTTTTGCTTTTTGGCGGCCAGAAACAGAGCCAATCACAAGCCAGGAGACTCTGCACTCCACCCAGCATGACGTGGTACCCTTACACATCGATAGCAGTGGTTGGCTGGCCAGATCAGGTGACCCTGGAATAGACTAGCCCCTGCCTGCACTGCTCGGATCATTCTGTGTCTGGATGCCGCTAGGGAGAGAGCTGCTGCTGCTGCAGGGATAGCGTTAGGGTGTTCTATTAGAATAGTGTTAGGCAGGAGTGATTCAACAAGAACCCAACAGCCCTTCTTAGGGCTACAATAACGTTATACTTTTTTTTTTTTTTTTGCAGCTAGTACCATATTGTGAGGAATTTGCAGGGGGACTTGCTACCGTTGTGTTTAGCTCTTAGTGACACACATATCCACCTCAAACACCAAAGTGGGACAATTTATTAGGGGTTTGATTTCAATTAGGCACAGTCTGCCAGTTTCTTTTTATTTTACGTTTATTTTTTCATAACTCAGCGTCATCTCATCTGGCATAGCAGTGTGCTTTCATACTTGGCTAGAAAATAGCCATAGGAGAATCCAAACGGCTTACTTAGGCCTACAATAGCGTTATATATTTTATTTCTGGTTGATCTGCTGGTGGCTGTCCTTGCTGCAGTGCATCTACTACCATATTGTGAGGAATTTGCAGTGAGACTTGCGACCGTTGTGTTTAGCGCTTAGTGACGCACATATCCATCGCAAAGACCGAAGTGGGACAATTTATTAGGGGTTGGATTGAAATTAGGCACAGTCTGCCATTTACTTTTTATTTTACGTTTATTTTTTCATAACTCAGCGTCATCTCATCTGGCATAGCAGTGTGCTTTCATAGTTGGCTAGAAAATAGCCATAGCAATAGGATAGCATCGTTTGGTTTTAAAAACTAAAAAACAAAAAAAAACAAAAAAAAAAACACAAAAAAAAAAGGAAAAAAAAAATTAAAGTTATAACTTTCATTTTCAAAATGTTTAACCCGAGGGCTAGGGGTAGAGGACGAGGGCGGGGACGTGGGCGTCCAACTACTGCAGGGGTCAGAGGCCGTGGTCCTGGGTGGGGTGAGACACCACCTGCTGATGAGGGAGCAGGGGAACACCGCAGAGCTACACTCCCTAGGTTCATGTCTGAAGTTACTGGGGCTCGTGGTAGAGCACTGTTGAGGCCAGAACAGTGCGAACAGGTGATGTCGTGGATTGCCGACAATGCTTCGAGCAATTTGTCCACCAGTCAGTCTTCCACGCAGTCCACCCATGTCACCGAAATCGGCACTCCTCCAGCTCCTGCACCTCAGCCTCCTTCCCCCCAGTCTGCCCCCTCCCAGGAAAATTTGGCATTTGAACCGGCATACTCTGAGGAACTGTTTTCTGGACCCTTCCCACAGTCACAAACCACTTGTCCGGTTGCTGCTGAGCAATTTTCCGATGCCCAGGTTTTCCACCAGTCGCAGTCTGTGGGTGATGATGACCTTCTTGACGTAGTGGAAGAAGTGTGTAAAGAGGTGTCCGACGATGAGGAGACACGGTTGTCAGACAGTGGTGAAGTTGTTGTCAGGGCAGGAAGTCTGATGGGGGAGCAGACTGAGGGATCGGAGGATGATGAGGTGACAGACCCAAGCTGGGTTGAGAGGCCGGGTGAACACAGTGCTTCTGAGACGGAGGAGAGTCCTCGACCAGAAAAGGTTGGAAGAGGCAGTGGTGGGGCCAGACGGAGAGGCAGGGCCAGAGCTGGTGCATCAGCGCCAAATGTGTCACGTAGTGAAGCTCCCGTGGCGAGGGCTAGATTTTCAGAAGTCTGGAGGTTCTTTAAGGAAACACCGGATGACCGATGGACTGTGGTGTGCAACCTTTGCCAAACCAAATCAGCAGGGGTTCCACCACTACTAGCTTAACTACCACCAGTATGCGCAGGCATATGAATGCTAAACACCCCACTCAGTGGCACCAAGCCCGTTCACCTCCGGCCGTGCACACCACTGCTCCTTCCCCTGTGTCAGCTGATAGTCAGCCCCCTGCCCAGGACCCTGGCACAAAAACCCCATCGTCGCCTCCATGATCCTCCACAGCATCCACCAGCGTTCAGCTCTCCATACCCCAGACGCTGGAGCGGAAAAGGAAATATAGTGCAACCCACCCACACGCCCAAGCCCTTAATGTCCACATCTCCAGATTGCTTAGCCTGGAGATGCTGCCCTATAGGCTAGTAGAGACCGAGGCCTTTAGCAACCTCATGGCGGCGGCCGCCCCTCGGTATTCGGTCCCCAGCCGCCACTACTTTTCCCGATGTGCCGTCCCAGCCCTGCACCAGCACGTGTCAGACAACATCATCCGTGCCCTGATCAACGCCGTTTCTGACAAGGTCCACCTGACCACGGACACGTGGACGAGTGCTGCCGGGCAGGGCCACTATATATCGCTGATGGCACATTGGGTTAACTTGGTGGAGGCTGGGACCGAGTCTGACCCTGCGGCTGTTCATATACTGCCGACGCCGAGGATTGCGGGGCCTACCTTGGTCCAGGTCTTTCAGGCCTACTATGCCTCCTCCTCCTCCCACCCCTCCTCCACCTCCTCCTCCGAACTACCATCCGTGGGCATGGCGCCATCAGTCGCTAGGTCTAGGCACAGCAGCAGTGCCGTCGCTAAGCGACAGCAGGCGGTGCTCAAACTGCTGAGCCTAGGCGATAAAAGGCACACCGCCCTTTTAACAAGTTTGACAAAGTTAACAAGTTTGATGTGGAATGCCCTGTAATAGTTCATTACAGGGCATTCCACATCAAACTTGTTAACTTTGTCGCCACCCTGCTGTGTAATCCACAAAATATACTGGCAAACTTTTATCATTTACCGATATTATTTCAGCGCTTCTTGCGCATCTGTTTACATTCCCCTCACCCGCCATATCCCAAACTTATAAGAACGCTACTACACTTGATCTTATACAAAAGGTTCTTAGAAGTGCTGTTTGGGGAGTAGCCTAGAGACAGGGGCTTGGATTGGCGAAAGCTCGCCTGGCAGCGGAGCGCCAGCTCCATCCCAAGATCCAACTAACATAGTTTTAACTGCAGCACCTTTAATCTACTACTAGTTCACTGCCTCCATACATGGTCCCCTTATCAAACGAGCTGTGTCAGGCAGAATTTTCAGGTGTTTCACCACATACATAGTGGAACTCGGCGCGTCTGTCGCCGCCATGCTGGAGACCTGCAGTTGCAATCATAGAAGCGCAATATGGATGCCCCATACTGTCGCTCTTAATCATGGAAGTCCTCTCCATGGCTGCCTCCAAATGTCGTCCCCTTATCAAACGAGCTGTGTCAGGCTCATTTTTCGGGTGTTTCACCACATACATTATGGAACTTGGTCACTATGTCGCCACCATGCTGTGTTATCGACTAAATATACCGTCAACCTTTTGTTCACAGAGGAAATAATTTCAGCGCTTCTTGCTCACCTCCTTTGGTTCCTCTCTGCCACCCATTGGTTTGAAGCCTGAGTCCATTTAGGGTATGTCGCCATGCCACTCTCTAGCCTGCCGCTGCTGCCGCTGCCTCTGCATGCCATCCCCTATAGTGTCAGGGTCAATTATTGGATGTTTTAGATGCTATCTAGCTTCATTCTGTCACTCTGTCATGGCCATGCTGTTGCCCATAATTTTGACATAATGGTGCGTTTAAGCAGCCTCAGAGGCATCCATGCATGCTGCCCCTCCTGTTTCCTGTCCATTTCCGTGGTGTTTCCATCCTTTTCTGAGGTTTCCAGGTGTTTGGCCAAGCTTCCCTGTGCAGAGCCTTGGTCCCCTTGAAAAATGCTCGAGTCTCCCATTGACTTCAATGGGGCTCGTTATTCGAGACGAGCACTCGAGCATCGGGAAAAGTTCGTCTCGAATAACGAGTACCCGAGCATTTTAGTGCTCGCTCATCTCTATTCATAGCCACATAGTGGAGGGTCCCTGAGAGCTGCTATGGGCGATTTTGGCTGAAGAAGCAACACCTTCTATTAACACTGTGCAGAATCATTGTCCATGGCTTGTTTTTATAGCTGCTAATATGAATGTGAACATGTAAACATATTCTGGTCTGCCAAGATCTGCAATCTGCTGTTTCTCATAGCCTAATAGCTCGTACATATGGTTGTATAATATTTCTGCACAGAACTGGAATATGACTGGAATAGACTTGTGCCATCCCCTCATCCTCATAGACTGTAAGCCAGTGGTCCCCAAACTACGGCCCGCGGGCCACGTGCGGCCCGCGGACCGTTTTCATCCGGCCCCCGCCGCATAAAGCGCTTGGAGCGCCAGCAGCTCCTGCTGAGTGCAGGTCGCGGCAGTCGGGCAGGGGCCTCCGTCCGTCCGGACAGGAAGCTCCTGCCCGTCCCTTAATAGTGCTCGATGCGGCCGATGTGTCCGCTCGAGCTCTATTATTACAGGTGGAGCGATGTGGCCGGAAGACAACCCCGGCGCACATCGCTCCTTGTACCTGGCTGCGCGGCCGCGTGATGACGTCATCACGCGGCCGCGCACCCCTTCCTGACCGACAGCAGCCCGAAGAAAGAAGACGCGGGAGCCGCTGCCAGAGGTGAGTACGGTTTTAATTTTTTTTTAACCAGCAGCAGGGTACTATATAAAATGATTAATGGAGGGGCTGTATGGACAATAAATGATGAAGGGGCAGTATGGACAATAAATGATGGAGGGGCAGTATGGACAATAAATGATGGAGGGGCAGTATGGACAATAAATTATGGAGGGGCAGTATGGACAATAAATGATGGAGGGGCAGTATGGACAATAAATGATGGAGGGGCAGTATGGACAATAATTAATGGTGGAGGGGCAGTATGGACAATAATTAATGATGGAGGGGCAGTATGGACAATAATTAATGATGGAGGGGCAGTATGGACAATAATTAATGATGGATGGGCAGTATGGACAATAATTAATGATGGAGGGGCAGTATGGACAATAATTAATGATGGAGGGGCAGTATGGACAATAATTAATGATGGAGGGGCAGTATGGACAATAATTAATGATGGAGGGGCAGTATGGACAATAAATGATGGAGGGGCAGTATGGACAATAAATGATGGAGGGGCAGTATGGACAATAATTAATGATGGAGGGGCAGTATGGACAATAATTAATGATGGAGGGGCAGTATGGACAATAATTAATGATGGAGGGGCAGTATGGACAATAATTAATGATGGAGGGGCAGTATGGACAATAATTAATGATGGAGGGGCAGTATGGACAATAAATGATGGAGGGGCAGTATGGACAATAATTAATGATGGAGGGGCAGTATGGACAATAATTAATGATGGAGGGGCAGTATGGACAATAATTAATGATGGAGGGGCAGTATGGGAAAAAAATTAATGATGGAGGGGCAGCATAGGAAATAATTACTGGTGGGGGGCAGTATGGTAAATAATTAATGGTGGAGGGGCAGCATAGGAAATAATTAATGATGGAAGGGCAGCATAGGAAATAATTAATGATGGAAGGGCAGCATAAGAAATAATTAATGAGGGGAGCAGCATAGGGAATAATTAATGATGGAGGGGCAGTATGGGAAATAATTAATGATGGAGGGGCAGCATAAGAAATAATTAATGAGGGGAGCAGCATAGGAAATAATTAACGAGGGTAGCAGCATAGGAAATAATTAATGGGGGGAGCAGCATAGAAAATAATTCATGGAGAGGGGTCCCCGTATATTTAAGAATTAATTGACCCAATTAATTAATTAATTGGGCCAATATATAAAATAGTTCACAAGGGGGTGCAGTATATTAATTGAGGGGGGTCCCAGTGTGGATGCGGTCAAATGTACCGCTATTTATTTTTAAACTTTAGTCCGGCCCTCCAACAGTCTGAGAGGGACCGTGAACGGCCCCCTATGTAAAAAGTTTGGGGACCCCTGCTGTAAGCTCTTGTGTTACCCCCTCATCCTCATAGACTGTAAGCTCTTGTGTCACCCCCTCATCCCCATAGACTGTAAGCTCTTGTGTCACCCCCTTATCCTCATAGACTGTAAGCTCTTGTGTTACCCCCTCATCCTCATAGACTGTAAGCTCTTGTGTCACTCCCTCATCCTCATAGACTGTAAGCTCTTGTGTCACCCCTCATCCTCATAGACTGTAAGCTCTTGTGTCACCCCCTCATCCTAATAGACTGTAAGCTCTTGTGTCACCCCTCATCCTAATAGACTGTAACCTCTTGTGTCACCCCCTCATCCTCATAGACTGTAAGCTCTTGTGTCACCCCTTCACCCTCATAGACTGTAAGCTCTTGTGTCACCCCCTCATCCTCATAGACTGTAAGCTCTTGTGTCACCCCTCATTCTCATAGACTGTAAGCTCTTGTGTCACCCCCTTATCCTCATAGACTGTAAGCTCTTGTGTCACCCCCTCATCCTCATAGACTGTAATATCTTGTGTCACCCCTCATCCTCATAGACTGTAAGCTCTTGTGTCACCCCCTCAGCCTCATAGACTGTAAGCTCTTGTGTCACCCCCTCATCCTCATAGACTGTAAGCTCTTGTGTCACCCCCTCATCCTCATAGACTGTAAGCTCTTGTGTCACGGCCCTTATTCCTATTATTCCATATGACTGTTTGTACTCTGTAATGGCTTATTTTATGTGTATATGCCCCCTATGATTTGTAAAACACCACAAAATATGATGTCTCTATATAAATAAAGATTATTATTATGACATTCACAGCAGTCGATGAGGCCCTTCAGCCCCACCACTGACTTGACCAATGCAAACTTTTTTTGGCTGCTTATAAAATCCATGACACCTATAAACAATAAATAAATACTCCGATAAATAATTGCAAACAACAGAAAAAAAATGCTCAATGAAACATCATAACATGAAAACAATTGCCTTCTGCTTACTCAGTATGACTCCATACGAGGCAGCCCAGCCCCCCACATCATTTCCATATACTAAGCTGCAATTATGATAACAAATTACAAGGAGACTAAAGACAACATAAAGGGTGAGAAATGATGAGAAAAAGCAGTGGAATGCAAACTGTATAAATCCTGGAACAACAAACACGACGGGAGGGTCCCCCTGCATCTTTCCTCGAAATCCAAACATGAAATCCTGCAAGATATACAAATGTTACACGCAGGATTTTCTTTGTGCTCTGTTTACATTTTTCTTTAAATAGCTTCCATGAGTTCAGTGGCAACAAAGTATATTGTTACTATAAAGGGGTTGTACCAACTTATCCACAGATAAAAAGACGATCGTTCAAGATGTAGCTGATGGAGCTCTATGGCACCCACCTGGGAATAGAGAGTCTATGGCAGTGATGGCGAACCCTTTATGACCGGGTGCCCAAGCTACAACCAAAACCCACTTATTTACCATCAGGTTCCAACATGACAATTTAAACAGTAACTTATCAATCATATCGGCCCCCTGAGGCAGGAGGGAAAATTCAGACATCATTGTAGCTTCTCTGCAGGGTCTCTCTCTGAACAGGAAGAATAATGGGGACCTCAAAAGATAATGGGGGTCACTTACTAAGGGCTCGATTCGCGTTTTCCCGACGTGTTACCCGAATATTTCCGATTTGCGCCGATTGTACCTGAATTGCCCCGGGATTTTGGCGCACGCGATCGGATTGTGGTGCATCGGTGCCGGCATGCACGCAACGGAAATCGGGGGGGCGTGGCCGAACGAAAACCCGACGGATTCGGAAAAACCGCGCATTTTAGAAAAAAATTGTGTCGCGAAAATTTCACTCACCTTCATCCAGGATAGGCCGGTGTATTTCGAGGCATTCCAGCGGACTTCAGCGCAGCAGCGCCACCTGGTGGACGGCGGAGGAACTACCATCATAAATCCCAGCCGGACCCGAATCCAGCGCAGAGAACGCACCGCTGGATCACGAATGGGCCGGGTAAGTAAATCTGCCCCAATCTTGTTCCCAGCGTCTCATTCTTCCTGCAGTACCAATCAGTCAAGGATGTGTCACCTTAAACGAGTGTTGACAGTAGCATCTCAAGTTGTCTGGAACTGCAGAAAGAGTCAAGTCCTGTCTGATGATCTCTGTCTTGGGGTGCCACATAAAGGGCTCCGAGAGCCATCTCTGGCACCCGTGCCATTGGTTCGCCATCACTGACTGGTCTATGGTATGTTGAATCTATGGCACTGATCAGTTAGTGGCGTAACTATAGGGGTAACAGCCATTGCAGCTGCTATGGGGCCCGCAGGGGAGCCCTGGAATCCGACCTGAGCACACTGAAGAATGGAGGATGTGCACCGTTATATACAGTACATATTATGCTGCATATTGTACATGGTAATATGTGTATAACAGTGCACATCTTCCACCATCGGCAGCTCAGATTAGAGAAGAGGGAGAGGACAGCAGAGTGACTGGACTAGAGATCTCTTATCTCTAATTCCTGCCGTCTACTTCCCCCATGGGTTAAGCAGTTTTTGGAAGATATCTGTGTAAGTGTACATATCAGTACATCAATGAGTGTATGTGTGTATGGGTGTACCTGTGAGTATACAAATATGCTAAGGGCATGTGATTTTTCTTTTGCCCGAAACATGGCAGCTGCTTAGTACGGATAGTCACGTTGATGTATTTTAAAGGGGTTATCCGGGTCTTAAAAATTACTTAGGGCTGGGCTGGTGTGGACTAGTTAAACATAATAAACATGTACTTATCTCCTCCGGCACCAATGATGTCCCGCGCTGCGGTCCATTTGATCCATGCCCCTGTTTGTTTACAGGGGCACAGAAGCCGCGCACAGAGAACTTCCGGTCCGCTCTGTGGCCGGCTCCTCCCATCCGTCCTTATCTCTCAGCATTGTAAGCGCTGGGAGATGGGAGTTTCCCCTGTAGACAAACCGGCACACAGAAAGAGACTTATTGGGGCGCGGGACATCGGCAGCGCCAGACAAGGTAAGTACACGTTTATTATGTTTAACTAGCCCACCCCAGCCCGTCCCTCAGTATTTTTTAACACCTGGATAACCCCTTTAATTTACTTCAATAAAGAAAGTTTTTATTTTTTACGGAGCTGGGACCTAGAATCCTTTCAACTAGTATACAAATACGTATATCTTCTGAGGGGGCAGAGGGGCCCCATTCAGAAGTTTGCTATGAGGCCCTGCCTCTCCTAGTTACACCCCTGCATTTAGTAATGCTGAAAAAATTCAAAGGCATCGGAAGAGTAGGGGTTGCTGGAAGCAGTGAAATGTCTTCTGTAAAGGAAATCCACCATCAAAATCCATCACTAACCAGGGACATTACTCATAGATCCAACCTGAGTGAAGTTGGCCCCCCCACCTTGTTCAAATCAAACAAAATTGGTGTCAAACGTTTGTGCTACGTTTGTGCTGGTTTGTGCAGCAAAAATTTTTGTTTGTGCCGCTATAATTTTTAAGGTATGTTCAGGTGTTTGAGGTGTTTAGGATTAACTGGTAAAAAACAAACCTAGTGACACTTCTCTGGCTTGATCACCAGGGGGAGCTAGCAAACACATTGTACTTTGGAAGAAATGAACTCTGATGACCTCTGCAAAAAAGTATGAATATATTAAAAATGATAGCGGCACAAACGAAAATTTTTGCTGCACAAACCAGCACAAACGTAGCACGTTTGACACCAGTTTTGTTTGATTCGGTTAATGTTGGGGGGCTGCTTGAACTTTTGAACTTTAATTTTTTGGTCATATATTTAAAACAAAAGCAGCACAAACAAAAATTTGCGCAGCACAAACCAGCACAAACGAAGCAGAATTGTTCGGCACCAGTTTTGTTTGATTTGGGCAATGTGGGGGGGCTGGTTGACCTCTGATGACCTCTGGAAACTTTCATTAAAATCTCGAAAACGATGGCGGCACAAACAAAAATTTCTGCTGCACAAACCAGCACAAACGTAGCACAAACGTTTGACACCAATTTTGTTTGATTTGAACAAGGAGGGGGGGCCAACTTCACTCAGGTATAGATCCAGGCAGAGTGACTGTGATAATCTTCTTACATTTGTTATCCATGGGCCCCTGGGGGTGTTACCAGAGTCCAGTAGTTTCATAGGAGTCTTATAATAGCATGCTGCTCTCTTCACTCTTAACCTTTAAGGAGCTTCACAACAGTCCAGGAACGATCCATAAAGTACCCACATTAAAAACACATAAAAACACAGATAAAATCTTATATCTGACTGGAGCTCCGATTGTTTTCCACTGTTCTATTTTCTTTCAAGGATATTTTGACAATCCTCTTTGTTCATAATTCATTTTTCATACTGGCACAAATCCATAGAACTTCCGATAAGAACAGCCCACCATTCAGAGCAACACGAATGCGGTTTTGTTCCTCCAACGTTTCCACTGTTCACCACAGCGGACCACTAGAAGAAACACGCGCACCAATCGTTTAATATGTCTTTCATATTTGAAGTTTAATAAAAATAAGTTCTACTCACAAAAATTTGATAAAAATGTGCATATAATATAAATGGGACACCAGCCTCACACGACCGCCCAACCCTGGGTTTCGCCTGCCACAGCTTCTGCTGGGGCCCCAGTTGCCTCTTGTTCCTCCTACCAAAAATCTTTGTCGCGTAGCTCCCCGTAGCTGTGCGCCCTCATCCGAGAATCCTGCCATCTGCACATGCACAGTGGCTCCGACTTTGGAGCAGTGGCCGCGCAGCCACGGGCCTGCTGTTCTGCGCAAGCGCAGAAGGGAGGATTCTCGGATGAGGGCGCACAGCTACAAGGAGCTATGCGCCGAAGATTTTGGTAGGAGGAACCGGTAGGAGGAACTGGGGCGTGGAGTAGCCACGCCCTGTAGTCTCAGCTCTGGCTACTCCATGCCCCAGTAGTCGCTTTCCAAAATTTACATATTTGACAAATAAAAGTTAGCAAAAGATTGCGATGACGTGAGGATTAGCCCTAAATAGGGCTATCCTCACGTCCTATAGATCCACCTACCACCTTTATAGGTAGATATGTGGTGGTAGGTTCCCTTTAAGACATAGAGGATTGCTTAAATTCTTTGGTGTGCCTGGTGCAAGGGTTTTAAAGGACTTCAATTTGCAAACCGCTAATTATTTGGATTCAATCTATAAACACTTTTTCCAAGAACATACTTTTGTGTGGTATAGATATACATATTGGGGGGGATTTATCAGTGCCTCTTTTGGAGTAGAAGTGCAGGAATAATCTCAATTCCTTGTTCAATGCAAGAAATTGGGATAATTATTGCTACTACGGGCACAGAAAACCTGCAAAGGTTTGTTGGGTCAGACCTGGCGTAGTTTTGCCTCTAATCCTCTTGATGTATCCGGGGGGACGGGGGTGGGAGGGGCCTTTATCATACAGGGAATGCCTATGCTCGTCTCCATGGGAGGACATGGAATCTATGTGGTTACTGGCTGAGTGGGTAGCACTTCTGCCTTGCAGCGCTGGGGTCCTGGGTTTCCTCCGGGTCCTCCAATTCCTCCGACACTCCAAAACATACTGGTAGGTTGTTTATATTGTAAGCCCCATGGGGACAGGGACCAATTTGGCAAGCTTTGTGCAGCGCTGCGTAATCTGTGTGCACTATATAAATAAAGAATTATTATTATTGTTACTTGCTGGCTGCACTGCCTGTTTTCAACTAACCTAATTTGAGAGCTGCTGGGCAGATATACACTCACTGGCCACTTTATTAGGTACACCATGCTAGTAACGGGTTGGACCCCCTTTTGCCTTCAGAACTGCCTCAATTCTCGTGGCATAGATTCAACAAGGTGCTGGAAGCATTCCTCAGAGATTTTGGTCCATATTGACATGATGGCATCACACAGTTGCCGCAGATTTGTCGGCTGCACATCCATGATGCGAATCTCCCGTTCCACCACATCCCAAAGATGCTCTATTGGATTGAGATCTGGTGACTGTGGAGGCCATTTGAGTACAGTGAACTCATTGTCATGTTCAAGAAACCAGTCTGAGATGATTCCAGCTTTATGACATGGCGCATTATCCTGCTGAAAGTAGCCATCAGATGTTGGGTACATTGTGGTCATAAAGGGATGGACATGGTCAGCAACAATACTCAGGTAGGCTGTGGCATTGCTGCGATGCTCAATTGGTACCAAGGGGCCCAAAGAGTGCCAAGAAAATATTCCCCAGACCATGACACTACCACCACCAGCCTGAACCGTTGATACAAGGCAGGATGGATCCATGCTTTCATGTTGTTGACGCCAAATTCTGACCCTACCATCCGAATGTCGCAGCAGAAATCGAGACTCATCAGACCAGGCAACGTTTTTCCAATCTTCTACTGTCCAATTTCGATGAGCTTGTGCAAATTGTAGCCTCAGTTTCCTGTTCTTAGCTGAAAGGAGTGGCACCCGGCGCGGTCTTCTGCTGCTGTAGCCCATCTGCCTCAAAGTTCGACGTACTGTGTGTTCAGAGATGCTCTTCTGCCTACCTTGGTTGTAGCAGGTGGCGATTTGAGTCACTGTTGCCTTTCTATCAACTCGAACCAGTCTGCCCATTCTCCTCTGACCTCTGGCATCAACAAGGCATTTCCGCCCACAGAACTGCCGCTCACTGGATGTTTTTTCTTTTTCGGAACTTCTCTGTAATCCCTAGAGATGGTTGTGCGTGAAAATCCCAGTAGATCAGCAGTTTCTGAAATACTCAAACCAGCCCTTCTGGCACCAACAACCATGCCACGTTCAAAGTCACTCAAATCACCTTTCTTCCCCATACTGATGCTCGGTTTGAACTGCAGGAGATTGTCTTGACCATGTCTACATGCCTAAATGCACTGAGTTGCCGCCATGTGATTGGCTGATTAGAAATTAAGTGTTAACAAGCAGTTGGACAGGTGTACCTAATAAAGTGGCCGGTGAGTGTATATATACCTTACAAAGTCTGTATGCTGCCTGAATAATGTAATCGGAATCAGCAATACTGTAGTTTTGACTAGTTATACTCTGTACCTATTTTTGGGAAATATATGCCAGGAACAGTAGCATAGCCAGGAGCTGCAGAGGATCAGTTTCTTTAGAAATGAAAAAAAGCTGTCTGTATCTCGTCCTCATCACTCCTAATGGTGCAGGTTTAATGTTCCCATCCTGCAGAAGTGACTGGGAACAGCTCGGTGCACCCCTGCACTCGCCTCTGTTATTGTGTCTATTATATTATTGATCAGAACAATGTCAGCTCCAGATTAGTCATTGATCGTACTGGCCGTGATACACAAGGCGTCCACATTATGATTATGAAATATTAACAGTGTTCAGACCAGTTTATTCTTGAAAGCACAGAGTGCCAAAAGCAGTAAAGATTTCGAATTTTGTATAGGTATAGTTGTATATTATATTCTTTGGTATAGATTATATTAAAATCTCATACATATATATTTTATGTAAAAAATTGTTTATATGTATATATATATATAGAGAGAGAGAAAAAAAGAAGACAGCAGCTTTTTGTACAATGCATACATATACATAGGCAGTCCCCGGGTTATGTACAAGATAGATTCCATAGGTTTGTTCTTAAGTTGAATTTGTATGTAAGTCGGAACTGTATATTTTATAATTGTAGATCCGGACAAAAAAAATGTCTTTGCCCCAGTGACAATTGGAGTTTAAAATTTTTTTTCTGAAACTCCAATTGTCAATAAAGCTTCATTACAGACACCTTACAGCTGATCATTACAGCCTGGGACTATAGTAACATCCAGAGAGCTTCACCAGAGGTCACAGTGGGCAGAGGTGTCCGTCTGTAACTAGGGGTCGTCTGTAAGTCAGGTGTCCTTAAGTAGGGGACCACGTGTACATTATTTATTTATTATTATTTCTTTGAAAATCCTTTAAACACAGCTTTGTTCTTACTGTATTGACTTGAAATAACTTGTGATGAAATACTTCTGACAGCACGGGGAGTCTTGGAAAGTCTCTTTTTCCAAGACGCGAATTTATATAGCGCAGAACACTAACCCCTATGAACATCAATGGTTGGAGGCTGTTTAGAGTTGCTCTTGCTGGCCAGGGACTTTGCTTACACAGTGCTGAGTACACAGAACTTGATTAGACAAAACATATTTGTTTCTGCTGGAGAATGGAAGCAGAGCGTTCGCTAAAAAGCAAATGAAAAACTGAACTGAAACAATGACATTAAGAGAGAATGTAATGGAGGGGGGATAACAGTAGTAACAAAAAGCTTTCTAACATGGGGCCACATCGCAATCAATAAGTTATTAATAGTCAGCTGCCCTCCGTTAGGGAAATAATTCAATTGTTTATCAGTGCGAAATAATAATTCGGCCATTGTGACAAGGATGAATGATCATTAATATTTCAGATGTAATGGTTGTCGTATTAAATTATAGATTTCTGCCTGGATCAAGTGCTGTGCCGAGCCTTTCTCTTCTCTTAGGTTTCAATTGAGTGACTTGTCTGATGTTCCGCATGCAGAGATGCAAAAAATACATCTAAGAATCTAAGTATTCACTGACCCATTCAGCAGCGGAGTCTGTAGAAAAGGAAATGTCTCACATATTTCGTTTTAGAATTATTAATTAAATGTCAGTAAGTAGAAGAGAAATAACTGGGCAGAATTACTAATCTTGTCTGATTCTGAGTGTACACTTGGACTAAACAGTCCGGAGATACAATTAAGGGAACATGTTAGAATTTATTGTGTATAGCCATTATTGTCTAATGTTACACTACCTATCAATACTGATACAAATATTGGCACAAGCTGGTCCATTTGAAACCATGACCCTATAAGCCATGAACAATTTTTACTAAGCCATTTACTCTTGTTTACCAGTTTTAGTACCAATTAAAATCAACTATTTTACAATACCTGGCTCCCTGCAAGTAGTGTGTGGTGAGTCCTGGAGGGTGGGGGGGCAGTCCAAATGCCATGAGTCATCTTCCTCTCAATTCCTTCTCCTCAATCACGGCCCTCCTTCCCACTCCCTAAGCCTCTATCCTGCTCACTGAATGAGGAGAAGGGGAGGAGCGTCTGAGGAAAAAACATTTTGTGCCCCGTTGAACTGCCCCCGCCCCAGGATTCACCACATGCTGCTGGAAGGGAGCCAGTTAATGTAAAATAATCAATTAGAAAGCACTGAATTTTTTCATGTAACTGAAAAAAATTACATTTTTTAAATGAGCAGCCATAGACTATTGGAACCTGACTTCAGGTAAAAATATCCTCAGTGGTGACAGGTTCACTTTAATCCAGAATTCTGGCAAATTGCAATAACAAAATCTTTAAATGTTGTGTCATTTGTTTAGGAACTTCTAAAGGCAAACAATATGTGAGACACATACTACCTGCCTGTATTATTCTCATAACCCTCTCCAGGACTTCTCCCAAGTACTCCCATACTCTGGAACTCTCTACCAAATCATGTTAGACAGTCCCCACCTTCCAAACCTTTAAACCTAACATGATAACCAATCTGTTTAAGATCTGCAACACACAATAACTGCACTGCTCTGTTCCCTCACCTTGTGTCTCCATCTACCCCCCCCCCCCATATAGATTGTGTGCAGGGTCCTCTTTCCACCTGTTTCAGATCATTGTAGTATGCACTTTAGGGGGTGCAGAGTTTGCAATCACAACCGGGCCCAAGAGGTTTAGCGGGCCCTTATGGTATGACTTTCCCATATGAGAAGACTATTACTATAAACCATACATTATAGTCAGGGGCCTGGCACAGACTTTGCACTGGGGCCAATCAGCTTCTAGTATATGTATTTTGTACTTGTAAACCTGAATTTGAACTTGTCATAATGTAATGTATGTTAGCCCCTTACTGATTGTACAGCATGGGTGCTCTATGAATAAATAATAATATTCCATGCAAAAGGATTTCATGTCTTTACGAGTATATATATTTTGTAGCTCTGCAACAATTCGCCAAGAAGTCATTAAGTAGATATAGATAAAATCAGGGATCATAGTCTTTCCGTTGGAAGTCAAATGCAAACATTTAGATAATCCAATATCCAAAGAAAGGCAAAACGGCACTCACTGATCTCATGCAGGAACACTTTATTGAAGGGAAGGAATCAGGGCAGAGATGATGCACGCCAAGGAAAGGGACGGTCCGTTTCTCAAGCCTCGGACCCTTTGGATATTGGATTGTCTACGTCTGTGAAGCTTGGACGTGCACCCTGCAGCGGAACTTGTTTGTTGCCGGTTTTCATGTGCAGCTGTTTGGATATTGCTGCTTGCCCACGATCAGGTGGTGCCAATCATCTTGTCTCTACGGTTTCCATTGGTTGTTGCAAACATTTAGATGGATCATTAGCTTATCCTCTAATTCACTAGGACCAGATAGTATATGGGAAGTGTATGTTTCTTTTGGCAGCATGTATCATTGATCAAAGTATTTGAAGTTGTTGGGCCAGTACCACTGTCACTGCCAATGTGTTAGCTATGATCACCTCACTTTAGCTGCCTCCAAAAGGTCAACCACCATCAAGAAAATTGATGCTCTCAGTTTTTTGGAACTCACAGAGCCCAATACTCTAACATTTTTAGGATCAGGGCTCAACAATATACACTGCTTGGCACAGTAACCTCTGCAGTTAATTTACATATTACTAAAAAAAGGTTTTTAACAAGTTAGGTTATGTTCCAGGATTATTAAATTACAGATTAGGGCAGAGGCAGGAAGGAGGAATCTACCATAAGATCCACTTCTGATGGTAGATTCCTCATGGTAGGTTTCCTTTAAAACTCCCAGATTTGAGATATTAACTAACCCTCTGTATAGTCTCTTACTAACCTCTTCAGAATATCACTTGTTTGAGCCACTCACGGAGACATTAATTGTGTCTCTGAATGACCTCAGACCAAGATCTGAAGGAATTGGTGCATTGGTGGCTCGCTGCTCTGCCAAAAAAGGGGCTCTATCCAGTCTCCTTATAGTTCATATGCACAGGTATGTGAGATGTCTAAAAATGTATATACAGAAATATTCCGGTGGTGCTTAGCATTCATGGAAACAAGTTCAATTTGTGCAGGGGTAACAAAAGATAGTGGCACTCACCATTAAAACTGTCTTCTTTATTTCATCACAGGATAAAAGAAATCCGACATTATGGCCAGCATGGGGTAGAGATAGGTGCAGGGGGGCTTGTAAGGCCCCTTCTCCTATCTCTACCCCATGCTGCCCATTATGTGCCCATGCTGCCCTATCTTTTCTTACCCTTTTTAACAGACTCTTGGTGATCTGCATCCTCAACTGTGTTTTTGCTTGGATTCTGATTCTTTGCTTGTACCTTTTGACTATTCTACAGCCTTACGATTTTGTACCTCCCCAACACCTTGGTTTTGAGTCAGTTTGTTTGACCTCAATATTTGTCTGCCTTGACTTTCTTGTTTGATTATCTTACTGTTAAGTGTAAACACCCATGTTTGGGGCCCAGTAATCAGTTGCTGACTGTGGATAGTATAGAGCCTGAAAGCAGGCAGGGACAGAGGTTATGGGAAGCACAGGGCTTACACTTCTTCCCTTTCCTGACATTGTGCAATGATGAAAGAAGTGCATTAAAAAGCAATGAATATGTAAAGATATATTAGTCTATTGCATGTTTTCCACTTTTATTAGAATACATAATAGCTGTACTGCTGATAATAACTGACTCAACCTCCCATCTATGGCTGAAAGCATCAAGTTTCCAGTGATAGATGGCAAATTATTAAGACAAAATACATGCCAGTAATATAAATGAACTCCACAGTACTCACAGAAAGTATTTGATCACAGGACACTTAAAGCATTAGAGACCCTTTCAAGAAAAGGAAATAGCAAAAAAAAAAAGTATTTTTTTTGCATAGTATTTTTTTCCATAGTATTGTGATCAGATATAAGGGTATGGAGTGTATTATAGCTCCATTGTCCTGTATAACCCTCTTTAGTATCGTGGAAAGTGATATTTCTTTTTTATAGGAAGAGTGATAAGTGAGAACTTCTATTAAATTTGGATGAGAAAGAACAAATAAAGTTATACAAGGAGCCCCATGAATATCATTATTTAAAACCATTATGTTCCAGAAGAGCCTCTTAATGAGCATAAATATGACAATCCAACAAAAATGTTATATCCTATATTTTTTTTGGAAGTAAACCAATGGCAGGGTTGTCCATAAAGTACGGCAGTACTTCCAGTCCAGCCAGAACTAAACAAAACCTCTTCCATTCTGACATCTCTGATTTATTTGTTTACCCTATGATTTAACTATTTTGTGGTTTTTAAGCGTTTCTTTTCAGTCTGTTTTGTCTAACTTTGCTTGTCTATCTGTTTGCTCCTCAGTATTATGTATCTCCCAGTGTGACCCTGCTTTCCCTGTCTCAGACTTGTGTTGGTCTTCTGTGCACCAGTGTGAACACTGGTCTATATCCAAATTCCTGCTACCTATCCGCTCCACCATCTAGAAGGTTCTTCCCGGTCACCTTGTAGGGTCTTTTGGGGGCCGTTAGTTAGGTTCCCGATAGCGGGTTGACCCTTATATCCTGATAAGGGTAATCTGTGTGTGCTTAATAAAGGAATTATTATTAAGTGACTTACCCACTTACCCAGAATTACCCACCACTTACCCAGTCTGACAACTAGCGCCAAGCCTGGTTGTGTTTACGCTGTTGCTGTACAGGTTCTTTACATCTATGTTATGCTGTTCCTATTTCATACTCCAAGAAATTTGTGAGTAACTATAACTAGTTGTTACCACTGGAGGCTGGTGAGATGTTCCAGAATTGTCCTACCCCACTCCTAATAAAACAGACAGAATAGGAATGGAGTGATCTTCGATAAAGTGTGCTTTCTAAATAGTAATAGGTATCTATATGCCACATTCTAGAACCTTTTACAGTAAAACCTTGACCCAAGTTTTTCTTAAAATGTGGCCTTCAAAGACGATGAAAAGTGTGCGGAATATAGTCTCAATTAGGGTTGGTCTTCTCAAAAAAAATTTTTTTTTTACTGTACTGTATTTTGTAATAATTTTTCTTTAATTATTTTAAAGATGAACAGCAATGAAAACCAAAGCGAGTATCTTGACAGACCACCCATCAGCTCTCTTCACGTGTCATATCACGGCTCCTCACAGAAGTGGAAATATCAAAGGTCTAACCACAATAGAAAATCTCCATCTACCATGGTTGGGTAAACATCAGCACTCATATTTCTGGGTTCCTGCTTCGTCACGTTCCAGATGTAATAGCATTGCGTGATCCACATTTATTTCAGTCTTCATGATACAATTTGTGATGAAAGCTGCTAATAAGTCCTTGATGCAGATGTGAATCTAGCCTCCAGCCACAATGAGACATTTTCATTTTCTTTCTAATTACAAAAGCAATCAGTACCATCTTCTGTATTTGGAAGCTTCCTTGAACATCATTAAAATCGAGTAAGACCTTTGTATTACGTCTCTTGACTGATCCAGATCAGTTCAGTACTGGACATAAGTATTGGTGGAGGCACCAAACCATCTTAGTGCAAATAAATGTTCTATTTAGAGCAGGGGTCTCAAACTCGCGGCCCGCGGGCCAACTGCGGCCCGCGGGACAACATTTTGCGGCCCCCACCTGGAAAAGCACCGCCCGCCGTGTATTCACGGCGGCGGTCGGGTCGCGTTGCATGGAGAGGGCTCACGGGCTGAGCCCTCTCTATAGCCGGTAAGTCTTTGCTGCATATTGCTTTCACAGCGATGGCTGCCGGCAATGCTGCCGGCAGCCTCAAAAAGATAGCGGCGCATGGGCGCCACCATCTTACCTGGGATCGCCGATCCCCCGGGGGCAGCGATCCGTCTCCATGGTAGCCTCGGGTCTTCCGAAGACCCGAGGCTATTTCGTTTTAACCCCTTCATTACAATGTGCTGATAGCACATTGTAATGAATGAGGAGGAAAATCCCCATATACTGCCATACTGTAGTATGGCAGTATATGATAGGATCGATCAGACAACCTAGGGTTAAAGTACCCTAGGGAGTCTGAAAAATAGTATAAATAAAAATAAAAAAAAGTTAAAAAAAAAAATTATAATAAAAAAACATTAAATTTCAAATCACCCCCCTTTCCCTAGAACTGACATAAATATAAATAAACAGTAAAAATCATAAACACATCAGGTATCGACGCGTCCGAAAATGCCCGATCTATCAAAATATGATAACGTTTTTTACAATGCGTTTAACCCCGTTACGGAAAATAGCGCCCAAAGTCGAAAATGGCACTTTTTTGCCATTTTGAAAAATATAAGAAAATCTATAAAAAGTGATCAAAAGGTCGTACAGTCCTAAAAATGATATCATTGAACATATTATTAAATTTCGCAAAAAATGACACCACCCTCAGCTCCGTACACCAAAGTATAAAAAAGTTATTAGCGCCAGAAGTTGGCAAAATCAAAAAAAATAATTTTTGTACAGGAGGTTTTAATTTTTGTAAATGTATGAAAACATTATAAAACCTATACAAATTTGGTATCCCCTTAATCGTACCGACCCAAAGAATAAAGTAGACATGTCATTTGGGGTGCTCAGTGAAAGACGTAATATCCAAGCCCACAAGAAAATGGCACAAATGCATTTTCATTGCATTTGGAATTTTTTTCCCGCTTCCGAGTACATGGCATGTAATATTTAATACCATCATTATGAAGTGCAATTTGTTACGCAGAAAACAAGCCCTCACACAGCTCTTTACGTGTAAAAATAAAAAAGTTATAGATTTTTGAAGGTGGGGAGTGAAAAATGGACATGAAAAAACAGGAAAGGGCCCGTAACCGGTTAATCCCCTTCCCTCCGGTACTTGAAGAAGATGAAGTCGCCGCTCTGAACGCACTTGGTGCAGGTCAGAGCGGCGACTTCATCTTCTTCGATGGGAGGGACACGGGGAGGCAAGTACCGGGGGGGAGGGGGGGATGGAGTGTCCCTGACTGGGCTCAGTGCGGTAGGAGCTTGGGACCCCTCGGTGCACAGGACACGTTCATAGAGAAAACACGTCTCCCCGCTCGGGGCTTTCCTTGCGCTGGGAGACGCCATGACATTTGAATCTGAATAATGATATTTTGTAAGCGCATTTTGTGTGGAAAACTTGATGCGGCCCAGCCTTACCCAGAATCTACCTCCAGCGGCCCCCAGGTAAATTGAGTTTGAGACCCCTGATTTAGAGGATCAGTTCACTTGAAAATGTTTCGATTAGTGGGTTAGAAGACTGTGTACGATTAGTGGGTTAGAAGACTGTGTACGATTAGTGGGTTAGATGACTTATAACTCTTATGTCCCCTATTGGTGCTGTCCCCATTCTGCTGGTGTGATATAATTGGCTTCATACTGGGTTTCTACTTAGGATTTTTGTTAACCCCTCCGTAAATATAAGTTGAGAGGTCGTTAAGGGAAGTGTAAAGTAGACTCACGGACGACCATATTACACAGCTGGCACTTGCCAGGAACTTCCATGGTCGGTGCTGGCACCGATTGCAGCAATTAACGTTTGACGATGCCGCCATTTTTAGATTGTGGTTGGCGCCCACCTTAACGTTATCACTATTAACCCCTTAACGCTCTGCGCCGTAGCTCTACGGCGCAGAGGTATAAGGGATGTATGAAGAGGGCTCACGGGCTGAGTCCTCTTCATACAGAGGTGGGGGTTTTTGCATTTTGCACAAAACCCCCACCGCTAATAACCGCGGTCGGTGCTTGCACCGATCGCGGCTATTAACCCTCTAAACGCCGCCCGCAAAGTCGCGGGCGGCGTTTAAAAGACGGCGGCGCGCGGGCGCCGCCATCTTTTTTTCGATCGCCACGCCCCCGAACGTCATCGGGGGGCGGCGATCGGTTACCATGGTAGCCTCGGGTCTTCTCTTGACACGAGGCTACATGGTTTATGCAGGTTCGTTACAATGAGCCAGTGGCTCATTGTAATGTAAGACCTGCAAAAACGCCATATATTGCAATACTGTAGTATTGCAGTATATGGTAGGAGCGATCTGATCATCTAGGGTTATTGTACCCTAGATGGTCTAAAAAATAGTGAAAAAAAAAAGAAAAAAAAAAGTTTAAAAAATAAAAAAAATTAATAAAATATTAAAAGTTCAAATCACCCCCCTTTCCCTAGAACGGATATAAAACATAACAAACAGTAAAAATCACAGACATATTAGGTATCTCCGCGTCCCAAAATGCCCGATCTATCAAAATATAAAAACGGTTACGGCCGGCGGTGACCTCTGAGGCGGGAAATGGCGCCCAAATGTCCGAAATGCGACTTTTACACCTTTTTACATAACATAAAAAATTAAATAAAAAATGATCAAAATGTCGCACAGACCTCAAAATGGTAGCAATGAAAACGTCGCCTCATTTCGCAAAAAATGACACCTCACACATTTCCGTGCGCCAAAGTATGAAAAAGTTATTAGCGTCAGAAGATGGCAAAATTTTTTTTTTCTTTTTTGTACACATTCGTTTAATTTTTGAAAATGTATTAAAACACAATAAAACCTATATAAATTTGGTATCACCGCGATCGCACCGAACCAAAGAATAAAGTAGGCGTGTTATTTGGAGCGAAGAGTGAAAGTTGTAAAAACTGAGCCCACAAGAACGTGACGTTTTTTTTTCAATTTTTCCACATTTGGAATTTTTTTTCAGCTTCGCAGTACACGGCATGTTAAAATAAATAACATTACGGGAAAGTAAAATTTGTTACGCACAAAATAAGCCCTCACACAGGTCTGTACACGTAAAAATGAAAAAGTTATGGATTTTTGAAGTTGGAGAGCGAGAAATGAGCCGGAAAACCCTCCGTCCTTAAGGGGTTAAAGGCTCCCATAGCTGTCTGAGACAGACTGTAACATAGAAGCATTTACTTGTACCATATACTGCAATACAGCTGTATTTCAGTATATTATATAATTAATCTGACCCCTAGGGTTCAACTACTTACTGAGGGCTGAAATATTAGCAAAAAAATGTAAAACATGTTTAAAAAATATGAGAAAAAAGTAAAATCACCCACCGTTTCCCTAGAACACATAGATATATATATAAATAAGTAGAATCATACACATGTTAGATATGATATCCCAAAATGTCCATTCTATTAAAAACAATTATTCTCTGTAATGAAGCCCGTGATGAACACAAAATAGCGTCTAAATACCTGAATCAACACTTTTTTGCCATTTTGTCTCTAATAAAAATTTGAATAAAAAGTGGAAAAAGGGTTGCACAGTTTCTAAAATGGTATCAATAAAAAGGTCATCCCATCCTGCAAACAATGACATCTTCGTACCCTGAAGTATGAAAACGCTACGGTTGTTAGAACATGGCGATGAGTTTTTGAATTTTTCTCAAAGGTAAGACATATCCAAACTATATAAATTATGTATCTCTGTGATTATAATGATCTATAGAATAAAGGAGAGGTGTCATTTCAAATGCACATTAAATGCCATGAATATAAAGCCTGGCAGAATATGGCGCAACTGTATTTTTTGCCAATTCCACCACATTTGGAATTTTTTCTCCCAGCTTCCTTGAATTTGGCGCAGAATATTAAATGGTACTTTAAATAAGTACACTTTAGGGCTTATTTACTAAGGGTCCCATGGCCGCATTTTCGTCGGGTTTCCTGACTTTTTGGGGATCGCTCCGGGGATTGTGTCACACGCGATCGTTTTGTGTTGCAATCGTGCCGGTTTTCACGCGGCACAAATTGGGAGGCGGGCCGTAGGACGATCCGACGGATTCAAAATAAGCGCTGGATTTAACATTTAAATGTGTGTTGCAAGCCAAGCACTTACATGCACCGGGAAGAAGAAGATGAACTCCATTGGACCTGAGTGGGGAAGCGACACATGCAGGATATCGGGTGCAGGATCTACGTGGATCGCGGCACAGTGCATCATTGTTGGATAGTCCGGCTCGGGGATCGCGATTCAGACGGGTGAGTAAATTTGCCCCTTTGTCTTGCATATAAGAAGACCACATATCGCTTTGTAAACGAAAAGATCAAGAAATAACGTCTTGTGGAAGGAGAGGAATGAAAATTGGAAACACATAAGAAAACAAAAAAACTTGATGGGTTCATGTCAATTTACAATCACAGGAAAGCAGGAAAAACAAAAACCCAGGAATGGAAAAAAATGTTGCAGGAATTAGAGGAGGCAAAAAGATTGGTCAGGCAAAATGATAGAGAGGAAAGAGATTTGTACTATATCGGTGACCTGTGACCACTGACATCTCCCTCCCTTGAGATCACCGCTTCCAAGTTACTTGCAGTGTCAGCCACACTCCCTTTAACTCCCCATGTGGCTATGCTGCTCCTGTGGTTTTGAACCATTAACACTGCTATGTGATAACAAAGCCCAGAATATGCCAGGGTAGTGTGGCCTTGATACAGACCGTTAATGTGAGTTCTTTATGAGACTGTAACCACTAAGATGAGAAGTGTGAATTGCTTAATGTACCTTTCCTGTTCAATCTGTCATTTAAGAAAAAATTAATTTTTTCAATTCAACAGCCAAGCTTCTCAGTGCAACAGGGGCAGGGCCATGCATCATTATTATTATTTATTATTATTATTTATAGATCACCATTAGTTCTGTACAATCACTAAGGGGTTCATATACATTAAATTAAGACAAAAACAAATGCAAATACAAAAATCTGTGAGGGTTTAAAATCTATATGTTTTTCTATCTATCTTTCATTATTGCTCACAAATGAGATCTAACAATTTGAGAAAAATTTGGCGCAAATTTAGGTGCAAATGAATCGGACATGAGACAATTCCAAAACGCATTTACTAAGGCAGAACTAGATCCATCATAAATCAGGAGCAAAAAAGAAGAGCAAACCAGGCGCAAAAATAGGCGAACCTGAGACCCACTATGATTAATGTCCCCCCATGTACGCCCCGGCACAATCACATGCACAGAAAAGGGTGTTCCAGTGCCGCCACATTTATGTTCGAGATCCAGTCTTCATGAATGTGTTGCCCGATGCACCGCATGTAGTGTTACTATTAGTAATTACTTTTAGTAAATGTGGAAGAATGTGTCATGAGAGTTCTGGTTTTATTTTAGTACCAAAGTGATTGAAAATGAATAGAAAAGTCTTATGAGCTGATATTCGGGTAAACTTAAAAAAGAAAATGGTCACATTGCCACAATACTAAGTACTGACCAGTAGAAACAAACTCGACTCAGAAGCTCGATCTGTAATTCATTACCATGTAAGTCAACCCTCTATACAAGGAGCTTAGCCCTATGCTAATCCTCAAAGGAGAAGCACTTCCCTAGTAAAACTGACTCCCAGATTTTCTGTGTATTGTTAAAAAATGTTTTTATTTTTTAAGACAAAAGAATAAATCGCTGTTGACATTTATTAAATCCAACTTAAATTTAGTTTTTGTTATTGGAGTTACCTTAAAAAGGATGGAAAAGTCCAGGGGGTGTGAAGGTGTTTGAATACATTTGAAGTCTTAGGAGGGTCTTACTGTAACATATTCCGTAGTGGTATAATATGAGATGACACTCCACCACCATAGGGCACCCTGAAAGAGAAATTTGATCCTATTCTAGACCAGGTAAAAGAAAGGCATTTTGGACAAGGGGGAGGTTTTACTAAAGATCCTGAGTTGGTAATCTTTCCAAATAGAACTTTAAGGCCTCAGGAACATGAACGTGTGCCCTCTCCGCCCTCCAAGCAATGGGCGATGTGTCGTTGCTTGTGGCAAGTTTGACATCACCAAACAAGCACCACTCACCCCACTGAAGTCCATAGGATTAGGACCTGCCCTATCTTTTATGATGTGGGCAATCAGCACATTGCAGCAAGAGGGCCACAATAAAAGGCTTTGGGGCCATGAATTAGCTGCAGTTTGTGAAGCTAGCTCACACCCAATGCACATGTTTATGTGCATGAGGCCTAAATCTAAGTTTTTCACTCAACCAGTCTTGTCCAATATTCCCACATGCTATTTCCCAGAGCTCTATATTACCTCCCAGATGTCTAAGACACACATATTCATACTAGGGGCAATTTCATAGGAAATGTAACCCATGACTAACTACAACTTATTCAAACTGTGGAAAGAACAAACCCACTAAAACGGTGGTGGTGAACCTATGGCCCGGCACCCAGGCCACCACCCCACTACAGAGTTTGTCAGACCGATTGAGTGGCTCAAAGCATCATCCTACAGTCATGGGTAAATCTGCATTATCATTGAAGGTCCTACGCCTTAATTCTTCTTATTTAAGGTGATCCAGGTGGGAAGCGACAATGATATCTAAATTTTCCCTCGTTTTTCAACCATGTTGGCAGAGTAAGGAGGTATAACCTGCTGATTAAATTGCTTTGTCAGTACATTGCGATAAATAAATGTTTTTTGGCTGCAGTTGGGGCACTCAGCCGCATAATCACTGCACTAAAACATGGAGAAAACTCTTAATGTTGCCTTTGGTCACTGTCACAAACTTCCCTTTGTTACCTGATCTACATTTAGAAGCTTAAGCTTAAGCTTAAAGGGGTCGTCCACTTTCAGCAAATAATTGGTTTGTGTAAGGAAAAGTTATCCAATTTTCCAATATACTTTCTGTATCAATTCCTTGCGGTTTTTTAGAGCTCTGCTTGCTGTCCTGCTATAAAAGCTTCTATTTTTACTTCCAGCGGACAGAAATCTGTCCATGTGATGTGATAGAGGCACAGGTTCACGAGCTGTTAGTATCACACAGCTCCTATTACTCTCGGTAATTATAACGGTTTGTTATTACATATCCATCACATCACATGGACAGATGTCTATCCACTGGAAGTAAACAAAGAAGTTTTCTATAGCAGGACAGCAAGCAGAGATCTAGAAAACCGCGAGGAATTGAAACAAAAAGTATATTGGAAAATTGAATAACTTATACAAACCATATCAAATATTTGCTGAAAGTGGACAACCCCTTTAATGTACATTACATTCACATTCGCTGGTCAATTCTGTTGTGGCCTTTACATAATGAATTGCTGCAGGAGTTGCCAGATAATGTTAAGTAACTCATTACAAGAAGATTATAATTGTTTATTCCCACTTGTTGGCATTTGTAATGCAGGAGCTTGCTGTGAGACATTGTAGCTGCAAGCGCTACATGTGTTTATCTGTAAGACGCACTAAGGAACACATTTGTAGAATTGTTTAGAGTTCTCCTGGAATAGACAGCTTAGAGCAAAATGGAAAGAAGTGAGGATTGTGTTACTACAACTCTCCCCAAAACTTCTTAAATCTGGAAGGACTGCATAAATTCCAACAGATCATGAAAATGGTGATTTTATATGAGACTCAATTTGATTTGCCTAATTCAGTTTGGGGTTCAAAGGTTATCATCAATAACACTGGTAGGGACAGGTCTTGCTGGTGGCACAAGCATGTTTTATGTTGTTAAAGATAGATGGCATCAGCTTCATCCGGTGAGATAGAGATGAAGAGGTTTCACTAACGACTATTGCGCTAAACCATACATTAAAGTTGGGGCCAGGTACACACTCTATATTGGTTTCACGTTATGGGTAAAAATCATGGCACACAATACATTCAAAAATAATTGGTTTATCCACTATCAGCCCTTTTTACCCAAGAGGTAGCGACCTGTAAATTCCATATGGAAAAGTCCATACCTTCTCATGAAGGTTCATGGTGAAGAACTCTCAATGCCTTGGACACCATTCCTTCGTCTAGCTCTGGCAACCCACAGGGTCTACATCGTCTCTATTATGTCTTGTAACAACCTACAACTTATTGAGAGAAGGGTTGGCAATGGTAAAATCTGGTTTGTGAACAAATAGGCTCTTTGTTTGAAATCTACCTGTCGCCATACATTGATGTAGCAGGAATCTAAAAATTAAACCACTCCATATTTTGTTAGAAACATTCGGTGGATCAACTTGCTCATGTTTATCTGCTCTTTTCTGGGTTCTCCTTGTTTCACCTTTGCAAATATTTTATTTTTGGCATTTAGTTTATGAAAAGTATTTGAGTTTTTTACTAATTTTTCAAGCCTCTTGTAGCAAGTGCAGGTGTTATAGATTGAAAGACCTGCCAATGGTTTCATCAATGGTCAGCTCTGCAGAATGTTCAGGCTCTCACTACATTGTCTCCGAGATCTGGATCTGGATATGTGCCAGAATTACTATAACAAGATAAACAAAGATAAGGGATTACTTGAAAGTAATGAGATCACGTTTCATGGGCCTTTCATTTCTTCTGATTGTGGAGTGATCTTCACGTGAACCCATGACATGGTTATTACGCACATGACTTCAGGAAACAGAATAGCCATGCAGATCATCTTTTGTTTGGACATAGGTTGCCAATAGTAGGGCTGTTTACTATCTCTAATCAAATCACGTGGATAAACGGAACATCCATGGCTCTTGTTTTACATGATGGAGACCTAATTCCATAATCAAAGTAAATAAATTTTGGCTGTTTAGGGAAAAGGGATTGCCAGTCAATCAACATGTTTGGAAGGACTTTTTTTTTTTCAACAAACTAACTACAGTGGACATCTGCAACGTGAGTCATGATCATCGTCAGCCGGACTAAACATCCAGAGGTCCAAAGAAAACCAAAATCAGATTGTACTATGTGTTTTGGAATGTCGTGACCTCACAAAACATAATCCCATAAATCACCTCTCCTGCTTCTGCCTTTTCTTTGTAACATTAAACGGATCTGATGAGAAGAAATGATTGATGAGATTAATTTCACATGTTGCTCACAGAATATTTGGATGTTTTTCTCATTTATATTGTAGTATCACTTCTGATAATATGGTATAATTTATAGTAAATATCCCTTCATCTATCATCAGCAGGTTCTGGTTGCTACTACCCCCTGCAGCTCCGTTGAGTAACACATAAACATTGTATCAGCCCAAGTAAGAAATTGCTTATGACATACAGACAACTTTTTGTAATATTAGATATTAATGTGGTTTGTTTGATTAAACCTTGATGGTATATTGGGGGTACTAGTAGATCATAAATTGAATAACAGCATGCAATGTCAATCAGCTGCCTCTAAAGCCAGAAAGATCTTGTCATGTATCCAAAGTGGTATGGACTCTCGTGATAGGGATGTAATATTACCACTATACAAGGCACTGGTTCGGCCTCACCTGGAATATGCCATCCAGTTCTGGGCACAAGTCCATTAAAAGGATGCCCTGGAGCTGGAGAGGGTTCAACGAAGAGCCACAAAAATGATAAGAGGTATGGAGGGTCTCAGTTATGAGGAAAGATTAAAACAACTAGATTTATTTGGTCTGGAAAAGAGACGACTACGAGGGGACATGATTAATTTATTTAAATATATGAACGGTCCATACAAAAAATATGGGGGAAAGTTGTTTCAGATTAAGTCAAATCAAAAGACGAGGGGGCACTGTCTCCGTCTGGAGAAAACAAGGTTTAATCACCGGAGGCGACAGGGCTTTTTTACTATGAGAACGGTCAATCTGTGGAATAGCCTGCCTCAGGCGCTGGTCACAGCAGGGACAGCAGAGAGCTTCAAGAAGGGTCTAGATGCCTTTTTACACCTAAATAACATTGAAGGTTATGTTATATAGAATTGTTTCCCATAAATCCCTTCCTTAGTTGATTTTGATGGACATGTGTCTTTTTTCAACCGTATAAACTATGACTATGACTATGTATAACTTAAGCTAAATTCACACTACCAATCCTTCCCTCCGTTAAAAAAGTAAAAAGTGGAGGTTTCACGTATCAGTTATAAAATGCCATCAATGACATCAATGTAAATTTTATGTCATCCGTTATGGTCAGTTTGGCACGGATCCATTATCTATGCACTTTTTTTTCAAATGGAGGAAAAGTTCTGCAGTCTACATCATATTTCCTTCCCAAAAAAAGACATGAATAACAGATCTCTGTCTAAAATGAACATAATGGATCTGTGCAGCGCTGCGTAATCTGTGTGAGCTATAATGAATTATTATTATTATTTATGGATGACATCAAATTCACATTCATGTCAATGGGATTTTTAATTGATATGTTAAGTCTCTGTTAAACCTCAGTTGATTCTCCATTCTTTACTTTTTTAACGGAGGGAAGGAACAGTAGCGTTCACCATTTCTTGTTGTTAAAGTTGCAACCAGTAGTAGAAACCCTTCTAAAGAATGTTTTCAGAAACAGATCAATAAATTTGCCCCCTATTTTTGTCCCCATCCATCCTTCTACCTTCCTTTATACCATAGTTTTGCAGTGCATGCAGTCCACAATCACCTTAATGATGGCTCTGAAACTGAATCTAACATCTCAGATGAGGTGGTCATATTCGGCCACAGCATCTGAGAGGGTAATTGTTCGTTGACATTGAGCTGAGGCTCAACAGGCGCCATATTTAAAGTGTACTATTCACCATTCATGTACATAGGATGTAATCAAGGGGCTAAAAAAGAATTATGAATAAGAAATGCAGCATCTTAGTATCACAGGGTCTTCATTATCTGTGGCGATGATTGTGAGACTTTGTGCTGCATTGTGTTCAAGTTGAGGCATTCAACCATGAACCTTTAGAAGAGCACGTAGGATGCTTTACATAAGGTGATTCATAAATAGTCACCAACAAAACTTCTCTCTTCAGAAAAAAAGAAATTGCATTACACAGAACTGCAGATATTATTCATAGATGTTATTCACCCGTTCAGAAGTTAATCCGTGCAAGACGAGTTATTGTGAACGGTTTTAGCGTCGGTCTTTAAAGTTCATTTCTATTATTCTCCGATGCACAAAGCAAATGGATTTGACTTTGTTCGAAAATGTTGAAGGGGACCTATCACCAAATACAAGATGCTGAATGAGATACGTTATTTGATTGCGGCTGTACCCCTTATCGATGTGTTTAAGAATTATCTCATACAAGCCAAGGGGGCAAAGACCTTTGTTTTTTCAAAGAAATGTAGTAATATATCTACGATGAACTTAGTTGTGTCACTGTTTTTCCTTAAAGGAAACCTACCACTTGTAGTGGCAGGTTTCAGATGGAAATACCGAGCACCAGCTCAGGGTGAGCTGTTGCCGGAGCTTATTTTTGTTAGTGTTTTAAACCGTGGTATCGCGGTTTAAAACACTTTTTAAACTTTATAGCCGGCGCAGGGAGGTACGCGCTCGGCGCTTACCATGCGCGGGCTACATAGGAAGTGAAGGAGAGCCACGCGCATGGTAAGCGCCGAGCGCGTACCTCCCTGCGCCGGCTATAAAGTTTAAAAAGTGTTTTAAACCGCGATACCATGGTTTAAAACACTAACAAAAATAAGCTCCGGCAACAGCTCACCCTGAGCTGGTGCTCGGTTTTTCCATCTGAAACCTGCCACTTCAAGTGGTAGGTTTCATTTAATGATATTGTAATGAACTTTGTTCTGGTACAATATTAATGTGGAGAGCATGGTTCTGGTACTGTACCTGTACAAAAACGGTAAAAAAAAATTGTGTCAGTTCACCTGAGCACTGGATTATGTGACTCCAAGAAGATACTAGAGCAAGGATGACCTCAGGTCCAGGAAGTTCAAATCCAAAATTCAGAAACAGTCCAGCTTCTTTGGTAGCGGATTATTTCGCAGCTGGACTGTTTCTGAATTTTGTATATGTAATGATCTTAGATCTGTAACTACATTTATATTATGAGATGTGGTACTGATGCTGTACTGTATTTACTAGTTGAGGTACTATATTTTAGTACAATATGAACGTAATGAAGTTGTTTCTAGTGCTAGGTTTATGTATTGAGCTTGTTTCTAGTACTATATCTCTGTAGATTGGTTCTGTCAAGGTCTTTTTACAATAAGCTTGGTTTTGGTACTATATATATATGTAACAAGCTTGGTTCTAATACTGTCAGTAGGGGGTTATAATATAGGCCATAGCCCTGAAGTCTTCTAGGGGGTCCATGGCCAATTTGATAGTGAGAAGGACCTTTACCAATGAAATCCTCCTACACATGTTCCTCCTCTCTATAGTAATGTACATAAGAGCCCTTGAAAGTCCTCCAAGGGTCCTTTAACAGAAAGCAGGATGCATCATACATTCCCCAAGAAGCTTGATTCTAGTTCCATATGTAGGACGTGAATTCTGGACTTGTAGGGGCCCATAATGTTCATACAGTCCAGGGCCCATAGCAGTCATAATCCACCCCTGAGTACTGTATATATCTCAGTTTGGTTCTGGTACGATATTCAACCATCTCTATACAATCAGCTTAGTTCTGGTACTGTATTTATTAAATGTAATAACTTTGGCTTTGTGGTTGTGATTTTATTTGTGTCCATAGTTCAGATACCATAAATGTAAATTTGATTTGTTTTTTGTTGAAAAAAAAAGTAGGAAACATTTTCCAACTCTCTAATTCTCCTCTTCTGAAGGATAAGTATAAACTGGCCGCGCACCCCCCAGAGAAAAGGAAAGGTTACCGCCCCCTTGACCAATATGGATAATTCACAAATAGACTCCTCGGGGTCATATGTTTCAAATAAACACGAAATAAATTAGGGATATGGTGGCAGGAAAATAAGGCAGAACACTTAGTATTTTGTCATTAAAATGATGAATTTCTGAACCAAACAGTGAAATGTACTGAAAAGTGACTGAAATGCAAACATCTATCGATGTGCGGCAAGTCACAGCCATGCTGAAAAAATATTCCTTCGGGCTTTACCACACAACGCAGAAAACATTTGGTGTGTTCAGCGAATCATAGCGAAGATGAGATTTTCCTTAAATAGACTCATATGCCATTTCTTGTTGAGATCACAATTATCTAGCCAATATCCACAGTTGGCGGCGTTCAGGTTAACCCATTTAACTGTCTGAGTACCTCCGAATCCCCCGCAGTGATTGATTTACAGACGTGTAATGTGGAACTGGAGCTCGTAAACACAATATTCCTGTTTTGTTTCCCCCGCCGAACCCTGCGATGTGGAGGGGCACTGCACACACACAGATGTGGCTGTCACCTCTCATCTGTGTTCTCTCCGAATCACGGGACGTGGAAGCCGCTCTCTGATGAGAAGGTACAATTCTTTCTATTGAATGTGATGGAGAACACAAACCTGCTGTTCCATTTAATCAGCTCGGGGGAAGGCGCCATCTGCACCGGCCCTCAGATATGGGAATAAAGCTCAGCTGTGGGGCGAAGGTACACAATCTACATCTACAATTTACATCTATTCCTAATACAAAGGGAGATAATAAACAGTCGGAAAATAAAATGGATCTGTTTGTATAAAGAAAGACGGAAGCCTGATGTTTGGAGAGTCTGTAAGACAAGAAAAACGTGATGTGAACAGGGTTATATTTACAGGACTAGGCGCTAAGCCCAGACGGCAAATTTATACCAAACAAGTATCATGATTCACATGCTTCTTGGTTATATTTGGTTATAAACATAAAAAATATTGCTTAGTGATATACATCAATTGTGACCCCACAGATAACACCCTACTTCCAAAAAATATTACCCAAAAAATATTACCAAAAAATAAGACTACAACCCCATGTGCCTTATTCCGCTATACCAGCATTCCTGCTCCGGCGCCCTCTCTATAACTGGATGCCTTAGGCACAGGCCCTCATGTGCTTAGTGGGAAAACGGCATTGAGCTTAAAGCGTACATGTCAAGGTGTTTTTGGACACTAAATCGCCCATGGACACTTATTGATTGGTCATTTAGTGTCCCAACTCACTCTACATGGACGCACGTTGGTTCTGGGTTAATAAAATTATACTGAAGGGATTCTCATCTGGGCATTGACATTTAATTTAATTCATCTACCATTTAGATACATTTCTTCAATTGGATGTTATTTAAAATGTGTCTTTTTGAAGATAATTTCCCATAAATATAGCCATGTTGTCACTTAAAATGAGAATGTTGTCCTTGGATATGACCACCTCTGCTGGTGGAAACAAATAGTTTTTTCATATGAAATGTGTTAACATGAGTTACTGTATGTCCCACTGCTGTTCTAACCTAATGAACACTGAATCCAGGTGGTAAGGCAGAAGCCTTGTGTGGTTACTGCTGCCAGAGAGAGGAGGTGGTCGTATCCAAGTATAGCTATCTCTTTTCTAAGGGGCAACATGGCTACATTTATGGGAAATTATCTTCACACGCATGCAGTTGAAGATATATATATATATATATATATATATATATATATATATATATACATATCCCACTCCTATTGTTCCATATGAATGTCAGTGCTCTGTAATGTATTATATATGTATATGTCCCCTATGATTTGTAAAATATATATATATATATATATATATATATATATATATATATATATATATCATATGAATTAAATGGGAAAACCCCTTTAAGACTACATGTGTAGAGTTTCAATGAAGCAATGGAAGTACACCTTGGCCTCAAGAACCCTGAAACTGGTGTGTAAAACAATGGCTTTTCTGAACCACTGATCCAGGAGGAGCCTCAGACAGTGCCTATACAGGGCAATTTGGGACTCCTAATCTCAGTCAATAAAGACATGTTGGTGGTTTAGTGTCCTAAATCACCCTGACAGATTTATTTTAAAGAGGTTCTCCCATCTGAGCAACTCCTTATTATATGCTATTTAAAGGGATACCCAAATAACAAAGGGACTTGTTCTGAACTAAAGAGCTACTACTGTACAAAGAGCCAGGGACACCATAAAATATATGCAATATATTGTGTGTATATATATATATATATATATATATATATATATATATACATAAATACAATGTATAGACCTGGAAGTAGGAACCACTAGAGGTTAAAGAAGCCCAACCCTTGTAGAACAGTTAAATTCTAAATATTCATTTAAAATGAATTGTCCATAGATGTTATTTCTACTTGGTATATTGGTGTAAATGGTATATGGTCTTTTTGGCTTCCTCTTGTTCTGTTATTGTAGTTATGAGTACAGGGGTCAGAATATGATAAGTCAAACATAGAACAACCTCCATAACTGCAGTAAGTGCACACATTAAAGTTGTATCCAGAATAAAAATGTCACATTCGGGAGCAAAATCACAATCTCAAAATATATTTGATGTGTCGTTCTTCTGGATAGTTTGCATTTGAATAGACATTATTTGTAAAAATCTAAACAAAAATCTAATTATGTGAAAAATAAAGACTACAGAATCCCATATTCAGTCAACACAATATTCTAGCAATATGAAAAGATAGACATTTCTGATTAGATTTGTGTGTGTGGAGTGAATAGAAAGTCATGGCTCAGCAATCTAGATAAGCTTATTAGCGGCTCCAGCAGCATTACCTGTCACCTCTTATATCTGCTCAGTACAGTTTACTTTCTCCAAAATTTACAGTTCTCAGCAAAAGTCAGAGACCAGCCCAATTTTAATTAAATTTATCATGTATCACATTCAATCAACCTTTAAAGGGAACCTGTCACCACATTTTTCCGAATGCAGCTAGTGACAGGTTCCCTATTAACTAAAGGCCACCCTTCTTTTAGCAAAAAATAGTTCCCCCCACATCCATCACCTTTGTTATCTCCTCAGCATCAGCTCCTCATAGCTGCATGCCCACGTCGGCGATGCCTGCCGTCTGCGCATGCGCAGAACAGCCGGCCAGGGGGTTGCGCAGTGACTGCTCCGAAGCTGGAGCCACTGCGCATGTGCAGACGGCAGGCTTCGCGGATGAGGGTACACAGCTATGTAGCTGGGCGCCGAAGTTTTCTGGTAAGAGGATCAGATGCTACTGCGGCGTGGAGTAGCTGCGCCGTGTAGCCTCATCTCCGGCTACTCCAGACCCCAGTAGCCTCTTTAGAAGATTTACATATTAGCGAGAAAAAAGGGCTATCCTCACGTCCTATAGATGCACCTACCACCCGGTAGATCTGTGGTGGTAGGTTCCCTTTAAAATACACACACACATCCCGTTTCGTATCCACCGTCTACGGTCGGAAACGTGTCAGTCCTATATGTGTTTTTTATCTTTTTGAATAAAGTGTATTTTTATTTTTTGTATCAAGAAATAGTTTTTTGCCTGGATGCTGGAATCCTACCCTAATTTTCTGTTAGTTCTTCTTATACACACATTTCTATACTCGTACACATTTATACAATCATGTGCATATACAAATTACAGATATAAACACATATACAGCATATATACATCATATATATGATATATATATATATATATATATATATATATATATATATATATACAATGTACAGCATTTAGCATTTTTAGCTAAAAGGTGGGTGGCATCTAGTCTTTTCAAAATTATAGAAGTTATCCTCAGGGGCTCTTGGCTACGTCACAGAAATCTCTTCTGGCTCAAGCATCTACTAATTATTTACAGCTCTATCACTGGGAAAGGAGGAGACAGGCACAGAACATGTAGGTGGAGTAATTAGCTAATGAGTAAACCCAAAAGGAGCTTCTGTGATGTATACAGGGGCCTCTGAGGCTCATTTACATAATTTCAAAAGGTAGTGTTGCTAAAAAGCTATTAGAAGCAAAAATAAGAACGGATGCTGTTTCAGGAGGCACATGCCAACATGTAAGTGTGCTTGGTTTGTAAGAAATGCATCCTTGTGAGTTCCAAAAAGTCAAGGGAATTCTTTAAGTTTTTTTCCAAAACTTAAAATAAAAAATTTCAGCAAAATGAATTTCCACAATATAACATAGACATACATCATCTGCAACTTAGATTAACAAGAAAAACAGATTTATCTTTATAAAACATAAAAAAATTGAGGGGAGGGGTGGCCATCAAGGTTTAAAAAAGACCCAGTCGGAACCATTTAAATCTAAGGGACTGGGACATGAACGTATGATACGCCTGGTCATAGGATCATATGGTCAGGTAGAGAAGGGGGGTTGAGTGCTCCTCACCCCTCCCCTTTGAATAGGGAGGCTACGGTGAAAGATGGAGCATGGTCTAACTTTTTTCCTCCACCGGCATGGTACCTACGGTTGCCATATAGGGTTGTGAGCATGGGGCCTAATATATATCCTGGTTGCTGGGCTGCTAATAAAGTGTATTGTAATGGTGTCTTATATTAGGAAGAGACACCTAATGGGCCCAGTAAGGCTCCTGGGGCCCCTCCACGAATTACACCCTTGCCCTAATCATGTGCATTATTCAGATACATTTTGCTCTGTTTTATAAACACATATACGTTTTTCATTCCGGGAAGTCATTGCCTGTAAGCAAAACCCCGACACAGACTACATTGATATATTACACCTTATCTCTGGAGCTGACTATAGTGCGGCCAGGGCTCTGCTTTGCTTTTTATCATATTTCAGAATAATTATTACCATTTGGCTATTGGCATGGGGCTTTAGTAGCCAATCATGTTTGCCAGGGTGCACTAAAAAAGATATAGACCCAGTGTATAATCACTCGCGGGTGGGAGCTGGTTACTGTGATTTGACATTTTTGGATAAGGTGTTTACTTTGTTTTATCTTTGTTGTGTAAGTTGTTTTTCTTCTTTTTTTTTAACAATCCAGCATTGTTCAGAGGTATACATATGACCTATATGTTATATATGACCTATATGTTACATATGACCTATATGTTATATATGACCTATATGTTACATATGACCTATATGTTATATATGACCTATATGTTACATATGACCTATATGGTGAATTCACAATGCAACCAGATGCAAGAGAAGATTTTTTTTTCAAAAATGTTTTAAAATATGGTTTAAAGTGCCTACTCTATATACAGCACTGTAGTTTTTTTTGTTTGTGACCAAAGCAATACATTTTGAAAAATGTATCACTGCAATTCAGCTCTTTGAAGAAACTACAGTACATAGTCCCAAGTGCTGCAGCCTCTCACAGTGCACCCAGCTCAGCAATTGTATGTAATGCCAGATATTGTCATTCAGCCTCATTCAATGGAATGGTGTTTAAAAGCAGCAAGTTTTAAAGCGGGAGGTGCAAGGGGGATTGTACATAGTGTCCTATCTGCAGGCAGCATGCTATAGAGCAAGAGGAGCTGTAAAGGTTGTACATAGTCTCCTACATGCAGGCAGTCTGTTATAGAGCAGGAGGAGCTTAGTGGATTGTACGTACTGTCCTATCTGCAGACAGCATGTTATATAGCAGGAGAAGCTGAGCAGATTGTACATAGTGTCCTATCTGAAGGCAGCATGTTATATAGCAGGAGGAGTTGTGCATGTTGTACATAGAATCCTATCTGAATGCAGCTTGTTATAGAGCAGGAGCAGCTGAGTAGATTGTTCATAGTCTCATATCTGCAGGCAGCATGTTATATAACAGGAGGAGCTATGAAGGTTGTACAGGCAGTCCTATCTACAGGCAGCAGTGTTATAGAACAGGAGGACCTGAGCAGATTGTACATAGTGTCCTATCTACAGGTAGCATATTATAGAGCAGGAGCAGCTGTAAAGGCTGAACATATTCTCCTATTTGCAGGCAGCATATTATAGAACAGGAGGAGCTGTGCAGATTGTATACAGGTGTCCAGTCTGCACACAGCATGCTATAGAGCAGGAGGAGCTGTACAGGTTGCACATAGTGCCCTATCTGCAGGCAGCATGTTATAGAGCAGGAGGAGTTTAGTGTCCTGTGAGCAGACCACATCTGAATTAAGTTTGTATATGCTCCTCTTGTTTTCCTCCAATACTACAATTACTATGTATGCTATATATGTTCATTTGGAATTGAGATTAACCACTAGGGACCAGTGTAAATAATTCCGACTATGTTCTATATAAGTAAGCTAACTAAGTATATGTTATAAGAATCCATAGACTTCATAGCAGGCGAATGTTACCATCTTCTATTAAATACATCAGAGACATAATTGGGACAATCCCATAAGGCACAAAACAGATGCCACATTATTCAACAGAACACACAGTTACTACTTTACATGTCGCCCAGAGGAGAAGATCTGCGGCGTCTTTCTCCATGTACTGTAATATCCTGGCGCACAGTAGCCATAGTTGTGATTGGTACATATGTGTGACTCTGTGTTTTAACAGCTGCTCCATGTTCCAGCCCCAATATCAGAGCAAGTATTAACTCATTACCATTTCCACATGGGTTTTCTGCTGCCATTGCACAGATTCTCTGTAGCTTTTCATTAACTAGAAAGATTGTTCCCTGATTTTCAGACAAAGGACGTATTTACTGCTCTGCCAAACGCACTGTTTACTCCAAACCACACGCATTTTCCTCGTTCAGAAAACTAGTGAGAACCACATGGTCATTTATCTACCTCAGTATATTTATTAAATTCACCGCCCGGGCCAAATATTTCAGAACAAATGAATCAATCACAAATCTTACAAATCTCTGATGTTAACAAGATAGCATTATGTGGATAGAATGATAATGTAAAGGGTCCGGGAGAGTGTAACCCACCAGGAAAAACTCATTCTATTAATCTCATCTGTCAAAGTTGGGACCACCGAGGTGCCAGGTTATTTAATATGCCAGACCACTGGATGTTCTCCAATGGCAGTGACTGCTTAGGGGTGTGGAGCTTACCGAAGAGGGCAGACAGGTCTGAATGCGCACCAAAAAGGAGTCGTTTAGGTTTTTAAAAAAAGGGAAATAGAGAAAAAAAAAAATCCTGTGATCTAGCTTTAGGTTAATTTACAGATAGATCCACTATAGACACAGTAGTCCTGCACCTATAGGGAGCAGCAGAAAGAGCACAATTTATATATGTGCATAATCATTTGATAAATCTATAGATGGTTTTCATCCTGCACAATATTGCAGAAATAATTTGCACCAAAAACATGCACTGGGCTAAATATAAGAGATGTCTAACCCCTATATGCGCGCCACAATGTTATATAGTATGACTGTATGGGCTGAGTCCTCTCCAAACAGTGCTGGTGTCAGCTGTATCACACATGCCTTTAGCTGCCTTGATAAGTGGTGGCACCGATCAAGGCAGTTAGGCTACATTCACACGGCCGTATGGGGGGCGTATATATGGGCAACGTATACTGCGTATATAGGTCCCCCATAAACGGCAATGGGCGTACTGCACCGGTACGGTGCTGTTTCGTACCCCGGAGAAAAATAGGACATGTCCTATCTTTCCCTGGAATATGGTGCCGTGCCCACTGTCTCATGTCTTTGCATCTCGTCAGTACAGTGTAGGAAACTGGTTTAGCTGAGTGAGAGGCTGGAGACTAGGTAAGGGAAGTAAGAGCTCTCCTTAGGGAGGCTTCGCCATTAAATGCCTCCTCTGCAGATGCGTGGAAACTTGATGCTCCAGTGTAAAATCTCTGTCAAAAATATATACTATTTTTCTCTGAAAGTCCATGAACAATTTTTTATACACTTCTCATGAAAACGTTTGCAGAATTTCCACCGCACGGATATGTCTGCTATTTTTGGAGACCTTCTACTGCTGAACTTCATTGCCATCAGTTGTATTGTAGGCATAAAAAATAAAAGAGAAACTCTCAAGGAGCTCAGAGACATTAGTGATGGAGATGGACCCTTAGGAGACAGTTATTAGACAATCGTAAGATCTTGGAGGGTCTTTGGGATGACAGCGCATTTAGAGGACGCAGCTTCTATTGTAGGACATTTCGTTTTCATTTGTCAGGGATCCAAGAACAGAATGACATCAGACAGTAAGAAAACGTATCAATAATTGTTAAGTGGAAGCTCATTCTGTCTGACAAAAAAATCATTCAAGGATAATGGGCCACGCTCCTTATTGCAGGGTTTATTCTCGGAGATGTGTAGTGCGGCTTCAAGCGGCGTTTAAATATTTGCTCATTATTGCTGTCACCGAAAATTAATTCACAACATGGAGATCTATTCCCAAATGTATAATAAAATGACAAATGAAACTGACTGTTCTAGCAGTGCAGTAACCAACCTGTAATGGGATAATAAGCACTTACCACATGAGGCTGACATCTCACCGAGCAGAAGGCGCTCATCCTAAGCCGACAACACCGATATTTTATTATGGCTTGTAATTATGGCACTAGACATTGTGATATTTTCCTATAGTGACATACAAATAAAAAGTAACGACACATAGTGAAATGACACAATGATTAACCCCTTCCCGCCAATTTCATTTTTTTTCTCCCTTTCTTTAATAATCAATACGTTTTTTTATTTTTCCATGTACAGAGCTTGTTTTCTCATAACCAAATGTACTTCCGAGCGACAGTATTTAATTTTCCATGCCATATACCTGGAAGCGTTAAAAAAATTCCAAATGCAACTGGACTAAAAACTGATCACGGTATAAGCCGAGTTTTCTAGCACAAAAACTTATACTCAGATGTAGAAAACAATTAACACTGTACTTACCTTTCCAACGCCCCCTGCAGGTCCTGTTCTTTCTTCGGATGCTCCGGTGCCTCTTGGGGTCCCTTCGGCTCCTCTTCAGGTCCCCGCGTGATGCCCGCGGTGCACAAACAATAATGTCCGCCACCGGCCGCGGGAACCCGAAGAGGAGCTGATCGACCAGAAGGGGAGCCGAAGAACCCAGAGAGGACCCGAAGGACCCGAAGAGGCACTGGAGCATCCGAATTTTTACTGTATCTCTAGTCTCCCTAGGGTACTTTAACCCACCAATGACATCAGATGGGATGGCAGCTTGATCAAATATGGCGGCAAGTACAGACCAATGAATCACCAACCCATGGCACCCATGGCATTGCAATGCAATTGCCTGCAAACAGGGTGGGGCTCAGGCCATTCACATTTGCGTTTCCAGTGAAACTCGTGTTATTGATAACCAGCACTTGGTGTTTTAAGTGTGGAGTTCTTGGCAGTTTGGGTTTAGGGTCCCAAATATATACATCTCACTGATGTCCAATGCCGAAACGCGAGGGATGGAATTCACGAGGTCCCAGTATCCCTCGCCTTCTCCGCTGTCAGACACCAGCACATTGTATTCAGGAAACATAACTTTATGAAGCTCATTTATGACAAGATATCACATTTCACAGGTAAATGACATGATGCCAGCGCCGAGTCTCCCATCAGTACAGAAAGCAGTAAATCATCAAGAAAGTGTCACACAATGTCACATTGATTTGCCAATTATTCATTTATCTCTTCTGCCGGCAGCTCGTGTGTTGTGAAGCCAATCCACACCCTGTATGTCATCGTGTGACAATTACACATGAAAATGTCATCGCCTCCCGATTCTGGGTGTTAATTATCTCTCATTTCTATGAATAGTATTTTGGGTTATCATTTTAATGAAGCTGTACAGTAAATGAACAGTAAGTAAATGTGACAACAGATTGGCGGCGTGCGGTAACACATGGGATCCTTCCATTCTCTGCGCAGGACGTGCGGATAGGAGTTAATGTTTATGAGGATTATCAGTGGCTTCACCTGGACACATATTCACTGGTTGATGTGTTTGCTTTCAGTCCTCGATCCTGCGTGAAGAACGAGAGCCATAAAAGTGAGGCGATGACCCTGTGCTATTAATACAAGTATAAAAAACATATAAAAAGCTTCACTACTCCAATTCCACAGTGCTTAAAGCAAACCACTCGGAAATCCCCATTGTAATAGTTCCAAAGGGTAACACATTGAACACAATCACCCTGCGTGAAGCTAACTTATAGCCTAGAGGGAAAATCTCATATAGTTCACATCTGCAAAAATACATTCCTGACTTTCTGAATAACAATGCCCCATACTCAGAAGCTGAGCTGCCTTACTGTTTCTGAAAAATGTTTTAAGTACTTAACCCCTTAAAGGGAACCTGTCACCAGAAAACCACTACCAGTATATTGTCAAACAGCGTAACACCTTCTAGTTATTGTTTCTCATCTTCCAGAAAATCAATTTTGAAGTGAAATGTAAATTGATTGTGTAAAGTCAAGGAGGAGGAGAGGTTAACACTGAAGTCAAGGTGAAGAGCTCTGAACACCTCCTTCTCTGTGATTGACATCATGCATCAGAGGTCAGGAGATCTGGTTAGTGATGTCTCTGGATGCAGGACCATCAACTACAGTGAGGAAGAGACATCTTGAATTCAGTGTTAAAATCTCGGCCATGCAAGTCTGTTCTGCTCCATTCATATTAGAAAGCGACGAGAGGTCAGATGGCGGTACTTTATACCCCATGAGATGGCCCATTCTCATGATCTATCGGGGTCTGTCTGAGATCCCCACCGATCAGCAAGTAATTTGCTTGGTGGGAAAACTCCTTTAAGGACCCAGTCTGATTTTTCAAATTTGCCATGTATCACTATAAGTGATTCTAACTTTCAGATTGCTTTTTCATGAAATATTGTACTCCGCCGTATTGGTATATTTTGGTTGAAATGTTTTGAATTTATTTATGAAAAAATAAAAATTTAATGATTTTCTGATTTCTAAATGCACCGGGCACTGGGAGGTCCTTTTGAATGCTTCATTTACATATATGTTTTATTTCCCACTATATTTTTTGGAAATCTATATGAGAATGATTTTTACTGCCTTCTTTTTACTGTGCACTTTTTGTACTGTAAATGACTTGTAAAACTAATTATCCGCCGTAAAGATTAATAAATGTGTCACACGCAAAGCGGAAAAAAGCACAAACTCTGCTAATAATAAAGTGATTTACATAAAATATACTGTGCTAATAATAATAACAACATATCACCCAGTCTCTGTAGGTTACATGCCGGCTGCACCGTAGCTCTGATGTTAGAATATCTATTAGTAATATCACTGGCGTCCTGATAAAACGTGTCCAGCGCAGCCTCGATTTATTCGTCATGAAATAATAATGCTGCTTGTTTTAGGGGAGCAGAAGTTAGAAGTTAGTCAGAGATCTTTGTACTCTCAATCATATAATTTGGGGTGGACAATATTCTTAGAACTGACTCCCTAAAAGGTAAATCTTACACTTCGGCCATGTATACTGTTTTTTTGTGCTTTGGTGGTTTATCAGTGGTACTATGCATGGAACAGAGTTATGGTGGGTAGGGCTGCCACTAGGAAATTTGGGGTCCCAGACTGGAAAAATTTGTGGGCCCTGACACAATAATAATCCCGCCCTGCATGCTCAGTGAGTTCCCTGCAACTCGGAAGGGATGAGGGTTTTTTGTGACTTGGGGCCCCTTCTTCTAGTGGCGGCCCCCTGAACACAGTTACACTAAACCCCCCTGATGGCGATCCTGATGGTGGGTGCCTGTTTCCCACATGTATGCTGAATTCCTCAGAAGAAGAGAGGGATATGACTGTAATCAGAGACATCACAGAGAAAGTACCAAGGCTTGACTTCAGCGTTCAGCTTCGCACATTTGTGACTTTACACTGTGATTGTACCCAACCTTGTACACAGCCAGTGGCATAGCTGGAAGCTGATGGGCCCCAGTTCAGAGTCTGTGTCAGCCCTCTGACTATGATGTATGGTTTAAAGTACTAGTCTTCTAATATAGGAAATTGATGCCTTATGGGCCCCCTAAACCTCTTGCACCCATTTGCAACAACACCGTCTGCACCCCATCAAGATATGCCCTTGTACACAAAGATATCTTTCACTGCTGCCGAAACACGCAACATGTGTGGTCAGTAGAAGCTTGCAAAGTAATCACTACTTACTTGTGATTAGCAGAGCCATTGAAGTTTCAGTTTGGCTGATTCTGAACCTCAAAATTCGGTTTGGTACCTGAATTCGCACTCCCACCATTTAACACCCGTGCTCGGTGCCAGCATTGTGATCTGTGTCAACTCTTTAAAGGAAATCTACCATCAAAATCCATCATGAGAAACCAGGGACAGTTACTCATTGATCCAGGCACCGGGACTGTGGTAATCTTTTTATATTTGTTATCCATGGCTTCCTTCCTTCTAAAATTAACTTTTAAAATTATACTTTTGAGTCAGAAGGGCTCTGGGGGAGTTAAACTTGGGGGAGTTGATATCAATAAACTTGGCATAACAGGTTAACCTGTTTTAAACATGCAAAATATGTTTGTGCAAATGAGTCCAAAATTTTGCAAGTGCTTCATTTTGCAACTTTTTGAACCAAGAACTCTGGAGTCAGGATTTGATAAATGTTTCCCAATATGTTTTATAACTTCTACAAGGACAAAAAAAAGAAACTAAACTGCAAACAAAGTATCGACTAGTCGTCTACAAAATACACCAATGTTATAACAATCCTCTAAACCAATTAATACCCCTTTAGAGGTCTCAATCCCATGATGGGGTGATGTGTTGTTGACTCCCATAATCCCCATGGGGTCAGACATTGATCAGTAACAAAATGTAACAAGAAAAAATTCCATTAAAATTATATATATTTTTTTAATCTGCAAATTTAAAAAGTTTTGTTCCATTGAAGTCCCCTGAATTTTGAGGCTATTGTTCCCTTTGATATATTTTATGAGAGGTTTCCAGCCTGGTAAGTCACCTTCAATGTCCCCGCAGATTTTCTAAGCTCCGTCCTTAGTGCTTTTATTTAACAAGAAAGAGAATACCAGTGGTAACTGTGTTTTTGTGCTGCGGTTTTCAGGATTCTGAGATGAATATTTTTAGAGCCCTCATGCTGTTAGCCAAAAATGAACAATGGAAACACTTCTGCTGACATGAAAAACAGTCCAACTATAGCTCTGGATTTACTATGGACCTTTTTATTTGTTTTTCTATAGAAGCCACAAATTACACAAAAGCAATGTCGTCTTTTTTTTTTATTCAAAGAAAAATCCATCTGCTTGTTTAAATTACGATGGAAACCATGGACTGCCTGGTGGCACTTTGATGATTGACAGACGAGAAAGTCACTTTCAAGGAAAACAATAGGAAAATATTTTTGTTACTCAATGATTAGCTGTCCTATGAGATATCCCATCTTAATATTTCCCACTAAAACTTTTGTGATTCCCTGGTACTATAGAAATCATGGATCCATCCTCCCTCTTATTGTGGCCTCCTGTCCTTCATCCTCCACCTATTGTGGCCTCCTGTCCTCCATCCTCCTCATATTGTGGCCCCCTGTGCACCATCCTCCTCATATTGTGGCCCCCTGTCCTACATCCCCCTAATATTGTGGCCCCCTGTCCCACATCCACCTCATATTGTGGCCCCCTGTCCTCTCCTCCATCCACCTTATATTGTGGCCCACCCGCCATCCATCCCCCTCATATTGTGGTCTTCTGTCCTCCATCCACCTCATATTGGGGCTCCTGTCCTCCATCCACCTCATATTTAGGCTCCTGTCCTCCATCCACCTCATACTGTGGCTCATGTCCTCCATCCACCTCATATTGTGGCTCCTGTCCTCCATCCACCTCATCTTGTGGCTCCTGTCCTCCATCCACCTCATATTGTGGCTCCTGTCCTCCATCCACCTCATATTGTAGTCTCTTGTCCTCTATACCTATCATATTGTGGCCTCCTGTCCTCCATCCACCTCATATTGTGGCTCCTGTCCTCCATCCACCTCATATTGTGGCTCCTGTACTCCATCCACCTCATATTGGGGCTCCTGTCCTCCATCCACCTCATATTGTGGCTCCTGTACTCCATCCACCTCATATTGTGGCTCCTGTCCTCCATCCACCTCATATTGTGGCTCCTGTCCTCCATCCACCTCATATTGTGGCTCCTGTCCTCCATCCACCTCATATTGTGGCTTCTGTCCTCCATCCGCCTCATATTGTGGCTCCTGTCCTCCATCCACCTCATATTGTGGCTTCTGTCCTCCATCCGCCTCATATTGTGGCTCCTGTCCTCCATCCACCTCATACTGTGGCCCCTGTCCTCCATCCACCTCATATTGTGGCTCCTGTCCTCCATCCACCTCATATTGTGGCTCCTGTCCTCCATCCACCTCATACTGTGGCCCCTGTCCTCCATCCACCTCATATTGTGGCTCCTGTCCTCCATCCACCTCATATTGTGGCTCCTGTCCTCCATCCGCCTCATATTGTGGCTCCTGTCCTCCATCCACCTCATATTGTGGCTCCTGTCCTCCATCCACCTCATACTGTGGCCCCTGTCCTCCATCCACCTCATATTGTGGCTCCTGTCCTCCATCCACCTCATATTGTGGCTCCTGTCCTCCATCCACCTCATATTGTAGCCTCTTGTCCTCTATACCTATCATATTGTGGCCCCCTGTCCTCCCCTGTTCCTTGGTATTAAGCAAAAATAAACTTTGTTACTTAAACTTCCCTGATTTCCCCACAGTCCTACTTCTCTTCTGCCATGCGCTGAGATAATATAGAGGATGGGGTGGGCCAGCCAGGGGAGGAGCTACCTCCACACATCGCTTCTAAAGAGCAGAAACAGAGACAAGTGGAGGCAGCAGGAGCTGATCCTGCCTCCTGGGGTTGGCTCTGCAGCTCTAGTGTGTGAGATTGGGGACCAGGAGTTGCGGGACACCACGGGATATTCATCCAACCACCTGGGACAGCAGAACAGCGCCGACTGTCCCATCCAATCTGGGACTATTGGGAGCTATGCTTAATCTCCTATTCATGAATAATAATAATCCTAAAGTCCTGGCAAGGCAATTGTTCATGAACAGTTCGAGATCACATGACCCTCCATCTGTGGCCATTTTATGGTCAGGGATCTCTGGCTGATGAGGTAAAAGACAGGAGGCTTCATTTTACATATCAAGAAAGCAGAGAAGAACTATTAATAGATGTATATTGGTACCTAATATCCGGCCTCACACAAAAAACACGAGATAAAGTGGCCAATCTATTTAAACTCTCATATGTTTTAGGTGCCTCTTGATACCTCTTTGCCATTATATTGGATACTATATTGGATAGTTGTCATGATCCCTGTGGACCTCTTACTCTACTTTGACAAACTATGTATAAATCAATAGCACAGATCAATATACGACTTGTAATGTAATAAATCTGTAATAAAAGCTTTTGCTACTTATGTCTTCTGCTCACTTTCTACAAACTACCAAACATTCACAAATCTTTGCTTAACCCATCTCGCTCTAGCAGGATTTACACCCGCGATCGGTACCGACCCTTTAAGACTTTGCCTGCAGCATTTAAATGGTTAACACCGGCGATCTCTGCCAGTTTCTATCCCAACTTCTGACCACCTTAGTAGGAGTCACTATTTTGGCCAAATGGTGTTAGGCTTGCAGGGTTTTTGCGATCCTCTGGATCAACTCTGCATAATGTAGAATTAATAGTTTGGACATGATGGACTGATGTCTTTTTGTCACTTTATTCTCTAGGATTCCATGTCACTGCACTATATCACTGCATAGCTGTATCATGTACTTCTAGGAGGGAGACTTATTGCAGTATGCTGTATATCTTTATTATACTGTATACAGATATCACATATAGGGGCACATTAACTAAGGGCCATGCGCCAGTTTTCTGTTGGACTTTGCACAATCTTTCATGTGAAAACTGCTGGCACAGATATTTAAGAAGTGTCTGCACCACAAATGTGTCGCACGTGACCCTTTTGTGACGCGGACGCATTAAGCATCATGTTCCGGTGCTCACACGGACCATGCGGCACATTTAACGTGCAAATTTCAAGAGAAGTGTGTCACACGCCCTTCGTTAAAGATGCACCAAAAAAACGTGTGCAACAATTCATGAATCTGGTGCCCTCCACAAACTACACAGACAAACTGCACATAGTACAGACTGCACTGTTTTTAGTAAATGTGCCCCATAAATCACAACACGCTCTGTAAATGTAAGGGTGGTTCACTAAGGTAGATCCCACGATGTCCACTAGATGTCGCTGCTGCGCTGAAGTTCCTCGGAGTTCACTGAAGTTCACCAAGCCAGGCCGGTGTAGGTAAGTGCGTGTCAAGCAACACTTTTTTTTTAAATGCGGCGGTTTTTCCGAATCTGTCGGGTTTTCGTATTGCCATGCCCCCCCCCCCATTTCCGTTGCGTGCATGCCGGCGCCAATGTGCCACAATCCGATCACGTGCGCCAAAACCCTGGGGCAATTCAGGGAAAATCGCAGCAAAACGGAAAAATTTGGGTAACCCGTCCGCCCTTAGTAAATGACCCCCAATGGGGCACATTTACTAACAACAGTGCAAACTCCACTAAATGCAGTTTGCCTGTGTAATGTGCAGGGGGCGCCAGATTCTGCATTTCTGGCTCCCATTCTTCATTAATTTGGTGCCTCCTGCACTGCTACAACAGAGTGCACCACTTTTTTTTTTTGGTGCACCTTTAACATGGGGCATGTGACACATTTCTGTCGGACTTTGCATGGTAACTTTAGCGCAAGGTCCGACTGAGTACCGAAACACCCTCTAATTTGTGTCCCATGAAGACTAGTGCAGCTGCACCACAATAGGGTCACGTGCGACACAACAGTGACGCAGACACTTCTTAAATACCTGTGCAAGCAGTTTGCCCCTAAAAGAACGTGCAAAGTCCGACAGAAAACTGGCGCACGGCCCTTAGTAGATGCGCCTCAATATCAATTGCAATATGGTGCACAACGTAGTGCCATCAACCATCATAATAATATTGTAACAAAATGTTTTGTGATTAATTCTACACCATTTTTTATAGTTCATCCCTTCAATTTCAGTTTCCAGCAGGGGGCGCTCACTACTACAGCATTGACAACGTTGCACCTGCATGTGAGTTTGTTCCTCCTTGAACTCCTGAGAACCATATGAGTCACATTACACAGAGTGAGCAATGATGCCCCAGCGCTGTCTACTCAGTGTAATGTATTGCTGACTACTGATTCAGTGGTTTCATGTCAGGCCAATAATGGAATAATCAGGAGCAGGATAAGAAGTCCACATACTATTCGTGAGCAGAACATTCTGTGCACACGGCAGCCGCTCTCCCTTACAAAGTAGGCTGCACTGAGGAAATTTGGCACCATACACTACATTGTCTACTCATCTGATGCTTCTTCTGTTTTTTTTATTTTTTAAGTATTAAATAGAACATTTCATCACTTTCACCAACTCTTCGCATTGTTGCATAGCTGGTGTTCCAAGATTTCTGGCACGGTTGGAATTTTTTTTATTCGGCCTCCACTGTTCCCTTAACTCTCCTTATATGGTGCACAGAGCTTGGCTCCAGCCAAAACTGACATTTTTTACATTACAGCATTCATATGGGCATAGACATTTCATTTAATTCCTGTGCCATTTATATACATTTCTTCAATTGTATGTGCAGAAAAGAAATCTACCTGTGCAAAGATAATTTCACATAAAGGGAAGCCATGTTCTCACTTAGAAACTAGATAGCTGTCCTTGGATACGACCACCCTTGCACCCTGGCAGCAGTGGCCACACATTCTCTATTGAGCCCTTCCTGACTACCGAATTCATTAACACAGGACGACTGTGGCACATGCAGGAACTCCCGTTTATTTCATATACCAAAAATATTTGTTTCTTTCTGCAATCACTCCAGCAGCAGTGGTCATATCCAAGGACAGTTATCTCATGTCTAAGGGACAGCATGGCTACATTTATGGGAAATTATCTTCACACAGGTACATTTTTTAATGACACCCAATCGAAGAAATGTATAAACATAAGGTAGATGGATTAAATTAAATGTCAATACCCAAACATGAATGCCCCTTTAAGGGTGTAATGAAGACCATTGAATTTAGGATTTTATTGTTTTTACAAAAAATAGGCTTTAAAAATTATACAAATAAGCCTGAGGGGCTCCAGGCTCCATAAACACCTTTGGAGCCCAGAGCCCCTTTAGGTTCATTTGCATAATTTTTTTTAAAAATTACTTTTTTGTAAAAAACAAGGCAAAAGAAGCTTAAAGAAAAGAAGATCCTTCCAAAGGAGCACACACCGGTATGTGTTTACCATCCTTCATCCTGGAGGTAGATGTCCTTATAGCTTGTCAAAGACCAGAGAGGCTTCCAGCTGCCAGGGCAGCCAATTGATCAGATCCAAGATGAGCCACCATTGAGAAGGTATGCAATGTACTGTATGAGGTAGCCGGTGCGGTATAGAGGTTCCACAATCTTAATGAATTCCATATCCCAAATTACTGTATTATAATTGAACTTTATCTGTAAAAGTTGTACATTACCCCCAAAATGGCTCCAGCCACTGAAACATTTTAGAGGATTATAGATGCCAGAAACATAAATCTAAAATTAAAATTTTAATTCAATACTTTGGGGCAGATTTACTTACCCGGTCCTGTCGCGATCCAGCAGCGCGTTCTCCGACGAGGATTTAGGTCTTCCGGCGATTCACTAAGGTCGTGCGCCCGATGTCCACCAGGTGTCGCTGCTGCGCCAAGGTCTGCGGAGGTCCGGCGGAGTTCACCATCCACTTCCTGGTGCATGTAAGTGCGTGTCAAGCGACACATTTTTTTTTTAAAATACCGCGGTTTTTACGAATCCATCGGGTTTTCCGACAGCCACGCCTCTCGATTTCCAACACATGCAACCTGGGGCCGATGCGAAACAATCGGATCGTGTGCGCCAAAATCCCGGGGCAATTTGCCGCAAACCGGTAATTTTCAGGAAACCTGACGAAAATTAGCGATTAGTAAATGAGCCCCTTTGTGTTTATTTTGTGTTTTTTATTTTCAATCTCCCATGCTTTTACTTCTCGATGTGCCCCTGTCTCCCAGGAACATCAGCTATTTTTAAGATGTTGTTCTCTCGGAAAAATAAGACTCGGTTGACAAGTCCAACTTAAGGACTTTCCATATTTCTGTTGAAGGGTTAATGTCACAATAAGCCTATAAAAGCTTTTCTTTGTTCTCGCACTGGAAGGAGAAATGACAATGTGTTCACGTCTGACTGTACATCCAGGTCACCAGCTCTTACCATTATTGTTGGGAGGTATCACATCCATCCTACGTCTAATGGACTAGAAATGAAGAAGCAAGAAAAAAAATATGTTTATTTCTAATGGAAACGAAGTGCATCAAATTATATCGCTCCTCGTGAATGAACCTGAGAAATATTAATAAAGGGAGAAGCAAAAAATAAATAAATAAATACTACACTAAAAAGTTCTTTATATACTTATCCTGCTACAGGAGGCACTGGAACACGCAAAGAGGTCATTAAAGGGGCCGTCCTACTTTTGTAACTTGTCACCTATCCACAGGTAAATTACACTTCAAATGGGGTCCGAATGATGGAACCTCCAAAAATCAAGTAAACAAAGGGTCAAAAGTGCAAATGTCCGGTAATGCCCATTGTCTTCTATAGAGCTGCCAGCCTGGCACAGCCTCATAGATATAAATAAAGCACCAATCACCCATGAAACTAGGCAGTGGAAATGTTATTCCTTCTTCCACCCACACCAGACCATCAGTCCTAGTCCCAGACCTAGTGTACTGTCATTTATCCTGTGAATATGGAACAAGTGACAATAGAGGGCAACCCCTTTAAATGCATTTAGAGATTTATTACAAAGAATAGTTAATAACTGCTATGTTATCTTAAGGCCCTATTCACACAAGTTGTAGAAACCTGTTCTCCTATTCCATATTCTTGTGTAGCACCAGGTTGTGCTGTGCTCTATTATATACCATTTGGCTCCTGATTTTCTCAAAGAAGTTGAAGGAAACTGAAAACTTAAATATACATAATTTTGGTCTTTATGTACATATGGGTACAGGTTTGGGTGTTGACAGGGTAAGAAAACTTTGCTGAGGCAGCTTCTTGAGGAGGAAGCTGCTTTAGACCAGGTGCACATATGGGAAAAAGGGGAATCACCAGCAGCTAACACATTGGGCACATTTACCACTTTGTCCCGTTAATGCAGCCGATCCGGAATGTCCGACGAGGATTCGGAGCTGCCCCAATTCACTAAGAATATGCATCCAATTTCCTGAATGCGTTGCTTCCCCCGCTGAGGTCCGCTGGAGTTCACCTTCTTCTTCCCGGTGTATCTGAGTGCTGATCTTGCGACACAATTTGGTTTTTAAATTCCGCGGTTTTTCCGTATCAGTCGGGTTGTCCGACGTTCACACCCCTCAATTTGTGTTGCATGCCAGCTGGCGCAGATGCCCAACAATCCGATCAAATCCGCCAAAAACCAGGGCCAATTCAGGGCAAAACTGAAAAGTTTGCGAAACCCAACGGAAATGCGCCCGACGGACCCTTAGTAAATGCGCCCCATTGTCCCACATTTATCACTAGTTATGTGCAGGGTGCACCTGATTATTTAATACTGGTGCACAATCTTCATTAATATGGCGCACCCTGCACTGCTCGGGAAGTGTGCACCCACCTTTTTTTGGTGCACCTTTAACACAGAGTGCGCAGTAATAAATGTGCCGCATGGTCCAAATCAGCGCCGGAAGTCCCTTTAGGTCAGACAGAAAACTGGCGCAAACACTTTTATAAATGTGGCCCATTAGGTTTAAAGGGAATCTATCAGCAAAAATTGACCTAATAAACCGTTACCAGTATGTCATTAAGCAGCTGAACACCTTCCAGATCATGTCTATTTTATGGTCCAGTGTGGTGGCATCATCCAGAAAGTCAACTTTGAAGTGAAATGTAATTTGGTTGTATAAAGTCAAGGAGGCAGAGAATTTGACTCTGAAGTCAAACACTCCTCACTTCAGAATGCCCCCTGCACTGTAATTGATGGTCCTACATCCAGACACATCATTTTCCAGATCTCCTTTATTCTGCGGTGAGGAGAGCTTGACTTCAATGCTGAGCTCTCCGCCCCCATGACTTATACAACCAATTTACATCTCACTTCAAAGTTAACTTTAACTGGACGATGCTAATCTACTTCACAACATACTGGTAATGGTTAATTAGGCTTCTGATGACAGGTTCCCTTTAAGTGCTCATTTAATAAAATGGATCTCAGCATTCAGCTAAATATTGTGGAATCTCAGTGTAACCTCCTTCAATGTTGCTGATTCTCCAGATCGTGAATGAATACAATCTGCACTTATTCTATATCAGGAAGCTAAACTTGGAAAGATGCCATCCAGATGATGAGTTCTCACTTACCTTCTTTGCTTTTGAGCTTATGAAAAACTATGTGAGAAAAAAGAAAAGCTGTCGCTCCAGGTCCCAGGAACACCATCACCACGTAGTATGTACGTAATAATATAAGCCGCAGCCAACAGTCCTGTTGTGGTATATAACTTGTCTTTGGTGATACATTAATAATTACTCAAATATCTTCTCTCTCGATTTCCATTACTATATTTTACCCCTCCAGCTATCTACCACCTGGACACCCCATCACGGGCTCCCTCTCACACGGTGTCTGCATATTAGGGCATTAGGTTCCACTTTGACTTTTCAAGCTATAAAGAATTACTGATATTGTTCCTCATGGAAATGCAGTATCTTTTCAAATTTACTACAGAACATCAGATTTTTCTCCCCTAGTGATGTGAATACAATCAAGATAATTTTTAACCCCTTACTTTACAATTTTTCTCAGTTTTATTCCTGTTTTAGTTCCTTTTACTCAGTGATGGTCAGTGTAAGATTCCAGAGTGTGGCAGACACTTCATGATCCCTCTGTGCTATGATATGCTGTGAGCTGACAATGTGCTTAGATTATCAGGATTTATCTGCACTTTCATTTAGATTCTGAACATATCACATCTGACACATAGAAGAGATGAGATGAGATGAGACAGATGAGAGATGAGAGATGATCCATGAGATGCATATTACACATGACATTCTGAACACTACTATCACTGCCATTACATACACAGCTCTGATATATGCCTCTCTCCCCCTCCCCTGGATAAAGACCTTATCTTCCTGTAGCTTGTAGCTTTACTCTTCTCACGATGTGTTGCTTGATAGGAGAAGGTTATGTGAGCTCGTCCTGGAATGCATGGGTGGGGGCTAGAGGCAAAGAAGAGCTCAGTGCACCATCAGACAGGTGACCAATATGTCTGCCGACCCTAAAGTCAGAAGATCCATGGCCGGGTCCACGGGCAAGCAAAATTGTGTACACCAGGACTGATAGAGACAGGTTGGAGTTATATCTGTGAAATGCTGTATTTTTGTTAATAGCATTGAATTAGAAAATGTATATTTAAGAATCTTGACTTTGTGGGAATACCCCTTTAAGATTTCAATAAATGTAACATTTACTTCAAACAACATTGAAATGGTTGGCCACTCCTGTACATAAGTTGCACATGTGCCTTTACAGCCTTAGTAATAATCCCTGAACGAAGTGATTTGTAATGCCTGCTACTCACTTTTATGCTGTCTGCAGACTCCCCGTGATTCTTTGTTTACATCTCCGGAGGAGGAGCAGCAGCTGCTCCCTCTCCCCTCTTCCTGCCACTGTCAGTGAGGATGGACTTTGAGAAGAGACACATAGTGGGGGATGCCATGAGGATGGGCTGGAGGAGTGAGAGAGAGGAAGCTGTGTGCATATGGAGAGGGCAGCGTGGAGAGAACAGGCAAAGGCTGACGGCTGAGGGTCACATGCCGAGACATCTCTAATGGAACAGATTTATTGAAAAGTGACCAACCCCTTTAACCTTCGTTTATCCTTCATGAATACTAGCCATAGCCCTGGTTGTGACGTACTATCTGCCCTGTGTGTAGTAGAGTTTATATTCCCCCTACAACAACTCTAATCAGAGAAAAGGATCCCCCGCTCCCTATGTCCTCAGAGCAGCCTCAATAACGTTTAATAAAGTTGAAGTTGATCCTTTAGAGTAAATGCAAAATTTATTCTAACAATTCATCACAATAAAGATGAAAGGATAAACCTACAGTGAATTCACAACACAATCTATGCTATATTTCAGCATTTGCTGCAATAAACGTGAAATAAATTGTGCAGACTTTTAGGCTTAGGGTCCACAGTAATGATGTAATGTATGCATGAGCGCATAGCCTGCAACAAGAGTTTACACTGCGGCTTCTGCAACATGTCAATATTATGGCAATGTGGAATTCAACATTTTCAATGCAAAAATTGAACTCTGCTTATTTTGCCAAAGGTCGCCATAGAATATCCGCTGCAGATGTTCCGCAGTAATTCACTGCCATGTGTCCCTGACTTAAAGTAAATCCACCATTTGCTTTTATGCATTGTGAACCAAACATAGAGAATGCTGTAGCTACACTGATACAGAAACATATCTTGTTTAATCCCTGAACTGAGTGGTTTTGCCAAAAAAAAAAACAATTATACAATTATGATAATGAGGCTCTGTCACTCCTGTGGCTGCCCCAGTGCTTCTCCTCACCCTAATTATTCACTGCTCCACCCTTGTCCTGCTCAGCTGAGAATAGAAGAATCACTGTGTCATCCCTGAGAGGCACAAGTAAACAATCGCTGCACCATCCCCCAGCTGCTGTGTATGATTCATCTAGCTCAGGTTGATTAGTCCTGTCTGGAATGTTCAGGCAGCTCTGTGTAATGTATGGCAGCAAGTATGCACCCAGCTTTCCCAAGATCATTAATTTTATTATAGTTTTTTGAGCAAAACCACTCAGTTCAGGGATTAAACAAGATATGTTTCTGCATCAGTGTAGCTACAGCATTCTCAAGGTGTGTTTGGTTCACAATGCATAAAAACAAATGGTAGATTTCCTTTAAAGAAGTTTGCGTATATCAAAGCTCCATTGAATTGTATATGTAAAGAGATGTAATTGTATCACTTCTATGGTATATATGCCCCCATAGAGCCTATGCACCACTTAGTCCCTGTATACAGCTCTACCTTGTGTTATACATTTTCGGAAGACTCACTGTCAGCTGCATAACTTGTCTGGTTTAAAGTAAGACAAACTTACTGTACACCGTCATAACAATACTACATCTGCAACACAGTTAAAAAACATACATTTTATTAGAATGACATTTTGTTGAGAACTGGTTGTATAAATGGTACATTTGGTTGAGCGATGGATATGCGTCTTACAGTAATGTAATTCTGCAAATCACAGTGAGCTACAGACCCTGCCCAACAATAACAGTACTGGATGTCCATTAAGCCAATGTCCCCCATTTAATAGTAGAGGGGGCAGCGCATTCCCATACACAGGACACACAGGACACATTGCACATTATACACACAGTTGGGGTCGGTTGCTGACATTGCCACAGGGACACCTGGATACACGTAATATTGCTCATACTCATAGGAGATTGTACAGGCTGGATAACTGCACAAAGTATCACATACAACATGTGGAAGCCAGGCTGTATACACCAGTCATTTACATAAGGCTGGCACATAGCGATGTGTACAGTGATGGGATCCTGATAGATCAGCTCCCACGCATGATAATGTAGTATTCCTGTTATTTTTAGTCGTGTGGATGGTGTGAACGAAGGTGTAACTATCAAGCAGCTTTTTATTTCTAGTCGAGCCTGCAGGTCTAGTTGATTGAATCGTTCAGACTCTGCTCACTGGGGGTGTTCTTACTTAAATTTGTGATGCTTGCCATGAGGGATTTGACCCTCTGGGCGTAGTAGTCTCTTAGATTAACTGAGGCAATGTCTTTCACCCCATCTCCAAAATCGCAGCTCCTCATAGCATTCTCTAACTGCTTCTGTCTCCGATAGAAATGTGAGAATTTATTGAAGATGAGAGTGATGGGAAGCACAACCACCAGTATCCCTGCCAGGATACAGGCTGAAGCAGTCAGTTTTCCAGCTACGGTGCCCGGGACCACATCTCCATACCCAACTGTGGTCATGCTTACCGTAGCCCACCACCAGCAGGCAGGGATAGTAGCCAACCCATCATTCTCCTCCTTTTCTATAGTATAAGCCACAACAGAAAATATAGATATCCCTACAGAAAGATAGAGCAATAACAACCCCACCTCCCTATAGCTGTATTTTAGGGTTGCCCCAAGGGATCTCAGACCTGTCGAATGTCTGGCAAGTTTTAGGATACGGAATATTCTCATGAGTCTCAGCACCTGAGCCACTCTACCTAAATTTGCTAAAGTTGGAGAGCTCTCCACCACCAAGTTTACTATAAGTGTGATATAAAATGGAGCGATGGAAATGAAATCTATGATGTTCAATGGATGCTTGAAGAACAAAGTCATATCTGGAGACACGGCAAAACGCACCACCAGCTCCAGTGTGAACCAAGCTATTCCGAAGTGTTCCACAATCTCGAAGCGAGGGTCCTCCTCAGTGCTGCCATTAGCAGTAACAATCTGGAAGTCTGGCAAACTGTTGAGGCACATAGTGACAATAGATCCAATGACTACCAAAATGGACAGTATGCTAAATATCCGGCTCATGATGGAGTATCCTGGATTATCCAGTGCAAGCCACAGTCTTCTCCTGAAGTTCCCAAAGGGTTGTCTATCAAACTTGGAAGCATCATGATAAAACGCCAAGATCTCATCAAAGGATGAAGTGGTGCTTTCCTGCTCACTTTTATCATCCCATTGATCCTGCTCCGGTTCCACCTTCCGTCCATGATAGCTGTTACTACAGCAGGAGTCTATGAAGAACTCATTAATTCCCCAATATTCAATCTCTTGGCAGAAGGAGAATACACAGAGTTCCCCCATAACATGGAGCTTCCCAGTGTTGTAAAAATGTAACACATAAGGGAACAGCTCTGGGTTCCTATCAAAGTAAAATTCATTCTTGGTGTCATCATAGTCATCACATAGTTCCAGGATTGATTCCTTTGATTGACAGGACAGCAACTTGCACAATCTTGTCTCAGGGAACCTTAGAAGGGTGTCATACTTTAACCTCTTCTTGTAACCTCCGACATTTATACTAAGCTCTGTATCTTCAAAATCGCTTTCAGACAAATCCCTCAATTGTGTGCCTGTCATATTGAGCATTGAAGCCTCTACAGGAACAGACCTGGAATAGAAGCAGAGGCATGAAGAGCAATTCTACACAAGCCAATCTCATGACAAGGCATCCCCAACTACGAGGTGCTTATATAATGTATGTGAATGTACAGCACCACCTTATTAATAGTGCTTTATACATAAATCATTACCATAATAATGCAAGTACAATCTAACTCTTACTAATCCTGATATTCAAGGATTAAGATTACCAATATATATATCACTCAATCTGTGCATAGTACATACAAATACCTTATATTCTTGTCAATGTGTTTGATACATATCTTCCTACCTAATACTCCAACATGACAAGAGACCTACAGTATAATGGTCTAATATGACTTCACACCTGTAATGGTCTAATATGACATCATACCTTCAATTATCCCAACTTTACCACCAACTGCACAGGTTGCAATGTAAGGATTTGCAGAAGCTCTCTCCATGTCTCCCAATCCGTAGAGTTTTCTTGCAGGTTGTGCTTGTCCTCATTAGACTTTGCAGCTTGTTAATCAATCTTGGATCTTCTCCTAAGACACAAGTCCAGGCTGCTCAAGTTGTGTTGTAGTGTCAGGACCTGTTGGATGGTGCTGAATGCTGGTGCTGAAGGGACAGCTCCCAGTGCTGATCCCATGCCTCTCACCTCTCAGCTCCAGTGCCTGCTCCCAGTTCATGTGTCATTGCCTCCCCTGTCCTTGTGCTTGCTCACAATTCCCCTGATGAGCAGGTTTGTTTTTCTTCTTGCAGCCCTCTAAACTCCTCCTGGTTGCCCAGGTGCTCCCTGTGAGTGATGCTGGCTGGAGAATGGATTTCCTCTGCATCATGAAATAAGGGAGGAGGTAAATGATGAGCTGCCTGTCTGGAAAGCAAAGTTCACCCTTACACACAAGATATGGGAAGAGCCTGGAGAGATGAGTGCAGCCATGGGTATGGAATGAGATTAGTGGCAGCCTTGTGAATCCTCCTGTTACACATAGAGCAGGCATGTGATAGTCTGCAGTGTGAGGCTGGAGCTTTCTATGATGACATATCTCTGCTGTTCCCATGCACATCCACTGCATTGTATAGATAAGCTGACTGCTGTGTATAGCAGAAACAGTTATGTTACATTATTGCATCCAAATAAACAAATAGTGATACAAAATGATACAAATAAATGACAGTCAGCGTGGGCTTATACACTTCTAGGGGAGACTACAATAGGGCACTGGAGCTTACAGTTCCACCTGTAGGATGTTTATATAAGTAATGTTATAGTGGAGAGGATATTGCACACAAGCATTGTTAGTTAGCTAGAGAATTAAATGGAACCTTGATCAATGAAGAATCAAATCAGAACAGTGTATAGGGTTAATCTACTATATAGATCCATAATGTAGATCCTATATGAGTGATGTGTGAAGGCACGTTATTTTTGGGGATCCAAGATCTTCAATACGTGAGCAATAGGTGTCTGACACAAGGTTTTCCAACCATGGCCAAACTGTGAACCTTTACCTCCAAACAAGGGTTTGGTATACAGGGAGTTAGATTTTGCTTACATTTGTTTACAGTGATTAGCGCTTTGTGCTCTTCTTCTAGGGATAAATCTAAAATCTCTTCTAATAATAATAATCTTTATAGCCTGAGGTGAGCTATAGAACTGCGCCCCTCCAGCCCATCCAGAAGTAATATATCAGGTTATTTTTTTTAGTAAGTCAGTTCTCCATGCAGGTGATTGGACCCCTGATGCTGCCCCCGCCCCGCCCCGTTTTGCTGCAGGCGTTGCTGCCTGAGGCAAAGGGCTCAACTTGCTTCATGGATGGTGCTCCCCTGCATTATATGCTAATATATAGTGGGTGGTGAGTACAATAGCCCGCAGGTTTTGTATACATAGTCTTGGCTAAAGGAAATCAACCAGTCAGAAAAAGAAAAAAAAAACACACAGAAAATACTCACCTACTCTCCTCCTCATTGTGATCCTAGCAATGGTCTTCACAAATCTTGACACACTGGGATCACCTAAAAAAGAGACTTATAAAAAGCAGCCCAATTAGGGTTGCTAATTGTTCATGCCTCCCCCAACTTGTGGTGTCACATGAGTGGCGAGAATATTTAGCAACACGTCCTTGCGCTCCGGGCTGCTCTTTATAAGTGTCTTTTTTAGGTGATCCCAGCTTGTCAAGATTAGCGAAGACCATCGACAGGATCAAGATGAAGAGGAGAGTAGGTGAGTATTTTCACTGTTTTTTATTTTTTTTGACTGGTTGATTTCCTTTAAGCCCCTGTCTTCAAGATCTTGAGTTTGTCCTAATAAAGTCTACTCCAATCTGACAGGAGGCCAGCAGATTGTACAAAAGTGCCCTATCTGCAAGCAGCATGTTATACATCAGGAGGAGCTGAGCAGATTGAACATAGTGTCCTATCTGCAGGCAGCATGTTATAGAGAAGGAGGAGCTGAGTCTTATCTGCAGGCATAATGTTATAGATCAGGAGGAGATAAGCAGATTGTATATAGTGTCCTATCTGCAGGCAGCATGTTATAGACCAGTAGGAGCTGAGCAGATTGTATATAGTGTCCTATCTGCAGGCAGCATGTTATAGACCAGTAGGAGGTGAGCAGATTGTATATAGTGTCCTATCTGCAGGCAGCATGTTATAGAGCAGGAGGAGCTGAGCAGATTGTATATAGTGTCTTATCTGAAAGCATAATGTTATAGATCAGGAGGAGCTAAGAAGATTACATATAACGTCCTATCTGCAGGAAGCATCTTATAGAGCAGGAAGAGCTAAACAAATTGTACATAGTATACTATCTGCAGACAGCACATATAGAGCAAGTTATAGAGCAGGAGGAACTGAGTTGTTCCATTCAAAGTGTCCAATCTACAGGCAGCATGTTGTACTGCAAGATGAACTGAGTAGATCTGTAAAATGTATCCAATGTACATTCAGCATATTATGGAGCATGAAGAGCAGGCTGTTCACAGTGACCTAACTACAGGCAACAGGAGTAGATGGTGAGCAGAATGTGCACAGTGTCCTTTATTCAGTCAGTGTGCTATAGAGCAGGAGGAGCTGAGCAGATAGAACAGCAGGCAGATCCTATCTCCAGGCAGCATGTTATATAGCAGAAGAAGCTGAGTAAATGTACTTCCTATCTGTAGACAGTATGTCATAAAGCATGATGAGCCAATCTGCGCAGCTCCTCCTGCTCTATAATATGTTGCCTGCTGATAGGACACTATGTACAATCTGCACAGCTCATCTTGCTCTATAATCTACTGTAACATCATACGGAGGTCCTTATGCCTTCCTACACTGTACTCCTAGCAGATTGGACTGCATTTCCAAGGGGACAGGTTCTTTAAAATAGATTTGGAGACTCGTTTTTCATGGTTTCTTTTCTTTGCGGATGTGTTATAAATGTTAACAGACTGAAAATTATTATCCAAAATATATGAAATATTTCAATAAAAAGCAAGAATTTTTACTGTATTATAAGAGGTAACATTGTTCTCTGTTCTGCATTTTATCTGGCTGTAAATTGTGTAAAATATTGTTTGTAGTCAACGTAGACAAATCTATCATCAAAAACAATTGTATAAAATCAGTAAGGCAAATGAAAATCAAGGAATTATGGGGCGGTGGCTCCGGGCCCCAGAACTTTGAGGGGCCCACTGATGAGCTTCTGTATCAGAGCTAGAGTAGTATACAGTGACTAGGGCAGCCCGGCTCTAGTCTCTATGGTAATGCGTGTGTGTCGGCTCCCGACCTCCCAGAACATGTGACAGTCCTGTAAAGGGCCTTTATGATCAGCACAGCAGAAAGATGGAGAGATGAAGAACATGTGTGAGGTAAGTATCTACACAGTGGTGTGTATATATATATATATATATATATATATATATATATATATATATATATATATATATATATATATATATCTTACTCCAAGTTAGTTGTATAAGTCCAGCAATAATTTTTCTATCACACCCTCCTATACACAGTCTACTCAGAGGATCATTTTTCATAAAATGTCAGGCAATGTTATTCTCTGCATTGACATTTTATTTCTATTAAAATCATGGAAATGCTGAAAATTCACCTGTGCAATTATAGCAGAAGTCATAATGATGGATGTCACTGTAAAATGCTGTAAGATTTCCTCTTTTCCTATATGGCCCGTTGGGAGAAACCATCTTCAGAGAAGCCTTATATTAACCACTTCATAACCAGCCTCTTTAGGACCGTGCAGTCTTTTTGTCTTTTTCCATTGTTGAAAAGTCATGAGTTTTTATAAACTCTTTATATGGAAATCCCATCACCATGTTTTTGAACTCAAAACAGGGGCATAATTAGCAGAGGCTGGGCCCCTTCTTAAACATAAAAATACATATTTATACTCACATTTAAACACTGCATAAATACATACATACATTCATACATATCGGGTTTCCCGACTATTTCTAATTTCCGCTGAATTGCCCCAGGTTTTTGGCACACGCAATCAGATTGTGTCGTGCCGGCTTTCATGCGACACAAATCGGGGGCCGTGGCTGTCAGACGATCCGATGAATTCGGACAACACGCCGGATTTAAAAACCAAATTGTGTCGCAAGTTCAGCACTTACATGCACCGGGAAGAAGAAAGTGAACTCCGGCGGACCTCAGCGGGGGAAGTGACAGATGCAGGAAATTGGACGCACGACCTTAGTGAATAGCGGCAGCTCCTAATCCTCGTCGGACATTCCGGATCGGGGGCGTCAACAAGATGGGTAAGTAAATGTGCCCCATTGTCTAGGGTGGCCCAGGGTAAGGTGGCTGCTGTTGTAGGGGTAGGATTTTTTATTTTTTTTTTAAAGTGCTCTACTGCGATCCATCTCAAAGGCTGCACGCCAGGATCCTGTGAGATGCAGGTAAGAATTGGCACAAGGTAGCACTGTGGCTGCTGGGGGCATCCCTGAGACTATATGGGGCAGCTCTGTGACATACCCCCCCTGGCACTCTGGTCCAGTGCTGTAGCCCCCATCACCCTGGGTATCTGTATGTATAGAGATACAGCAGTGTCCCCAGCGCTCCCTGTGCAGCCTCTGCTTGCAGCCTGTGTAAGCATCACATAGACCACAGCTAGGACCTGCAGCGGCTGCCGCTCTGGTGGTGATGTCATTATTCTGGCACATCGGTGGACCGGAGCGCTAGAGGGGGTTAGTACAACTGCTTTCTCGTTTTTACCTCACCCTCTCCCCCCCAGCTCGGATATCCCTGATAATTATGAATGGTACAGTATATGTCCATGGGTCAGTAGCTCAGGGTTAGTGGGGCTAGGTTTATTTAGCTTGGGGTTAGTGGATTACGTTTAGGAACGCAATTCATGCACATTGCAGAGGAGTGTCTGTGATTCGAATATGCACAATGCAAAACACGTGCACGTCTCCCCGCTGTTCTGGAATTGTGTTGAAACACATTGTGTGAACACAGCCTGAAACAGTTTTGAATCTATTGCTAGCAGCAGGGGCGTAACTTTAGGGGGTGCAGAGTTTACGATCGCAACCGGGCCCAGGTGGTTTAGGGGGCCATTATGGTGTCACTTTCCCATATGAGAAGACTATTACTATAAACCATACATTATAGTCGGGGGCCTGGCACACACTTTGCACTGGGGCCCATCAGCTTCTAGTTATGCCACTGGCTGGCAGTGGATCATTGGAGAGACTTCTCCTGGGTCCTGCTCTCTTCTAGTAATGTACTGGGGGATATGGGCAGAGGCCTTAGCTTGATGGCGCCAATAAGGGGCGTAAACACTGAGAGCGTGGGTGTTGATGAGGACAGGGCTGGAGATCAATCTGTCATGATTAAGTAAGAATCACATCACTGGTGTTTCTCTTCTGTTAACCATGGATATCTCTAAAGAAACATGTGCAGTTATCATTGCACTGCACAAAACTGACCTAACAGGGAAGAGTATCACAGCTAGAAAGATTGTACCTCAGTCACCAATCTATCACATCATCAAGAAATTCAAGGAGAGAGGTTCCATTGTTGCCAAATGGGCTCCAGGGCGCCTAAGAAGGACCAGCAAACACCATGACCATCCTGGCGCTTAACTTTAAAATAGGTAATTAACTGGAGATTGTTCAGCTGATCAGGTCATACCACGCTGGAAACATACAGCTCCACACACTCTACAGTGGCCGTGCTGTGCTGTTGCATCTCATTGTTTCGATAGGAAGTTCATATCTAGGGTTTGACTAGATAGTTGGCCAACCACTTGTGGTCTATTCTACAGTCTATGATAACTCTTAGGATATTTTACGATTTAATTTCACTTGCAAGACTAGAGAAGTTGTACGGCCTCTAAAGTCAACCCCATTGATCTCCAGGTAAAACATGAGTTTAGTGTCTTTTCCGCCTGGTTCCTGGATTTGCGTGATACTTGTTCCTCGGCAGCTGTATGATATTTATACCAGGGTTTGCTGTTATAATTTGATCCTCCACCGGGTACTAAAGATGTAAATTAGAATAATCCATTTTGAAGCACTAATCCTCTTATGGTAAGCACTTTCTGTCAAACATTAGTCTCGGCTTTAGTCAACATGTATGATTTAAGTCCAGACATATTACCATAAGTAATGACAAAACAAACATGTTCTCCATCTTCACATAGAAGAATAATGCAACAAACATGGTCTGATATAATCATAAGATAGAAACCAGTCATCTTTACAGCGTTCGGAAACCAGATGATTCTCACAAACTGGGCTGTACACAGCATTAGATGGGACTCATAGAAAATAAGGTTTCAAGGATCTTCTTCCATTTTGAGGGAGCATGTGCTCATGGGTGAGGGTGGCACAATATGAAGAGGAAATGAGAGACCACAAAATTAGGGGGAGATGAGGGGTCACAATATGAGGGGGAGATGAAGCACTACATTATGAAGAGAAAATGAGTGGTCACAATATGAGTTAGAGAAGAGGGGCCACAATAAAAGGGGAAGATTCAAGGGGGCCAAAATATGAAGGGGAGATGGGGGGATCACAATATGAGTAGGGGATATGAGAGGGGCCACAATATGAAGGGAACATGAGAGGTGCCACAATATGAGGGGGAGATGAAAGGTGCCACAATATGAGGAGGAGATGAGGTGCCACAATACAAGGGGGAGATGAGGGGCCACAATATGAGGGGGAGATTTGAGGGGACACAATATGAAGGGGGGGTGAGAGGGGCCTCAATGTGAGGGGGAGATGAGGGGTCACAATCTGAGGTAGAGAAGAGGGGTCACAAGTTGAGGGGAGGATGATGTGCCACAATATAAGAGTGAAATTTGAGGGGGCCACAATATGAGGAGGAGATGAGAGGGGGCCCCAATTTGAGTAGGAGGTGAGAGGCCATAATAGGAAAGGAAGGCTAGAGGGACCACAATAGGAGGTGGAGTAGAGAGTGCCACAATATGAGGGGATATGACAGGTCACAATATGAGGGTGCGATAAGAGGGCCACAAAATGAAGGGAAGATAAGGGGCGACAATAAAAGGAGGAGATGAGAGGGTCCACAATATGAGGAGGAGATGACTGGGGTCACAATATGAGGGGGAAATTAAATAAGGCCACAATATGAGGAGGAGAAGAGTTAGCGCCACATATGAGATGGAGATGAGAAGGATCACAATATAAGTTGAAGGTGATTTGGTCACAGTATGTGGGGGGCCACAGTGTGAAGGGAGATTTTACCCAAGGCTCCAACAACCCTTCTTCAGTTTTGAGGTGATCTCCAAATGAATAGGTCTTTGTTATCAGTGCTTAGATGAACAGCACAGAAAGACAGACACCTGGTCACAAGCTGCACTCTAATCACACTTTATTCAAGGCACGTAGATAGAAAACAGAAATACTTTGCAAAGGGTGTGAAAAGTTAATAAAATACTGAAATGTTATAGGTTAGCTTGAATATACTTTGAGCAACTCCCAGAAACCCCCCTTAAAACATGACCTTCAGGCGCTGCAGAGAAGCAGGAAAACAGCAGCAAGGACAAGCAGGCAGATTACACAAGATGGTGTCTGAATCATGAGATGGTTGACAGTGAACAAGATGGTGTCTGGGTGAACATGATGGTGCTCCTGGAGTTACTTCATGCTGAACACGGATAAGGTTAGACTTAAAAGTTTGCTTCTAGTAAGTAGCAACAAGATTTTTTTTAAACATGGCAAAATACGTCATTACTTACCAAACGCAAGTATTTAGGTCTAGACACGTCTTCATTTGGGAGGAAATGTGCTCGAAATGTATTTTAAATTCAATTGCATCTTGTGAACATGGACATAGGCTGCGTTGTCTTTACGTGTTTGCATTGCGTTTTAAGACCCGGTCAAGCACTGGATACATCCCTGTTAAAATGAATTCTATCAAGTGGATATACAGTGGGGCGATTGGGTTCTCAACTTCTACATATTTGTATTAGGGAACATCTCCATTTTACAAATGATATTTATATAATAAATCAAAACCTTCTCCAGCCTTGACAGCTGTAAAATAACACCTCATCTGGGAGTCTGGAGGTGACAGTCTGAGAATGGTTCTGTCTGCTGCCGGCTGCAAGAGATAAATCCCTGGAACGGAGAGAGAAATTATTTTTATTATTAATTCGTAGTGTAAGATGCGACACCTGCACACTGTGTGTATACTGCGAGGGTCCTCATGTAATTTAGGTTATTCACGTCACATAAAGCCAACATAACTGCACTCATAGCGATGAGATGTAATTTACACATTCACACACTGTCAGTCTATGATTTCTGAAATCTCAGACTAAATCAGCTTCTGGATTTGGATGGTTATTGTTCTAAGCAGCAAGAGGAGATCCAATCTTTGCCAGGCGTATGTGCTCACAAATGATCTGATTTGATTTGAGCTGTTAAAAAGGGTCTGGGTTAAGAAGAAAACATGCACCTACCCCACTCTGGTACCTTTCCACTTTGACTCCTGGATCCAGGTGGATGCTAGTGTATCATGGGATCCTGTGACATGCGAAGTCAATACCGTTTTCCACTTTCTGTGTTGTTCGATGATCCATGGTAGCCAATCATTGGATGATGGGTCTGATTGAAAAGGGCTGGAGTAATTAAAGAACATATACTTATAGGATCTTGGTTCAAATCCTGCAACTACAACACTTCAGGTTATGGTTGAAAGTAGGATTCTCCGACATATAAAGTCCCTTTAGTCTCCTGGGGGCTTCATGGCCAGTCCTTGGATGAAGCAGGTCCTGTGAACCCCCTGAATCATCCGGTTGGACACAGGGTGGGAAACCAGAAATACTGAAGCAGGGTAACTATGTGTTCTGTTCTTATCCCAACTGCTGCCCCTGGAGATTCTCCAATTATAAATTATATATATATACTGCTCAAAAATATAAAGGGAACACTCAAATAACATATCCTAGATATTCTAATTGAATACTTTGTTCTGTACGCAGTGGTATGTGCTGATAACAAAATCATCAATGAAAATCAAATTTATAATCCACGTGCCTGTATGACCTCCCTACAACACAACACCTCAGCAACCCACACAAGAGGCTCGGGTAGTGCAGCTCATCCGGCACATCAATGAGCGCTGTGGCGTGAAGGTTTGCTGTGTCTGTTTGGTAGTGTCCAGAGGGTGGAGGTGCTACCAGGAGACAGGCCAGTACACCAGGATACATGGAGGGGGCCATAGGAAAGCAATAACCCAGCATGCAGGAACAGAAGGAGCACTGCTCGATCCCAGTAGACCTTGGGGAGAGCGATCTGCTGCCTGCAACATCCTTCAGCATGACCGGTTTGGCAGTGAGTCAGTATTGGTGTGGGATGGCATTTGTTTGGAGGGCCACACAGCCCTCCATGTGCTCACCTGAGGTAGCCTGACTGTCATTAGGTACCGAGATGAGATCCTCAAACCCCTTGTGAGACCATATGCTGGTGCGGTTGGCCCTGGGTTCTTCCTAATGCAGGACAATGCTAGACCTCATGTGGCTGGAGTGTGTCAGCAGCTCCTGCAAGATGAAGGCATTGAAGCTATGGACTGTCCTGCTCGTTCCCCAGACCTGAATCCGATTGAGCACATCTGTCACATCATGTCTCGCTCCATCCACCAACGTCACGTTGCAGCACAGACTGTCCAGGAGTTGGCAGATGCTTAAGTCCAGGTCTAGGAGGAGATCCCTCAGGAGATCATCTGTAATGTCATCAGAAGCATGCCGAGGCATTGCAGGGAGGTCATACATGCACTTGGAGGCCACACACACAATACTGAGCCTCATTTTGTCTTGTTTTAAGGACATTACAAAGTTGGATCAGCCTGGAATGGGTTTTACTTCTTTCATTTTATAAGTGACTCCAAATCCAGGCCTCCATCAGTTAATACAATTGATTTCCATTGATGATTTTTTTTGTGATTTTGTTGTCAGCACATTCAACTTTGTACAGAACAAAAGTATTCAATGAGAATATTTCATTCATAGTATGTGTTATCTGAGTGTCCCCTTTATAATTCATTCTACATACTTTAACATTTTCCGTAACTTATTAAGTTCATACATTTAGAACATTTGTGTTTTTACAACCAGCACAATACATGCGTATGATGGGGCATTCGTGTGTGGAGCGCTATTCTGCTTATGCCCAGAGTTTATCCTTTGCCAGGTCGTGATTCATTGCATGTATTTGATAGTCATCAAAATCTCATTACATGTTCTTGGGTCATTTAGTATGAAATGCTCCTGGGCAACCATGAGAAGTAAGTTTACTTCAGATGAATTCATTAGCTAAATGTCATGAACTTGGCTGGCTGCATGTTTCTACAGCGCGTGATTTATGCACGTCTAGTGAGAGGCAGGTTGGTTGTTTGTTTGTTATTACTATTATAATGGCTTCATGAGGTTGAATGGTCAGTGTTCTGCCCAAGGCATCTAATGGCTTTTTCAGGTCTTGAAGAGAAATCATCTGAGTGATAGTTAATTTGTTCATGGGTGGTCAAATGGATGGGGCCCAGATGTGCAGCCTAAAAGACATGTCCAAATACACTTGAATGTTTTACTATGTCACATAGAACTACATTTTACTGTAGATATTACATATTCATGTATTGAAAAATTAGGGATATTTATCGTATATGAATAGAAAGTTCACAAAAAGTTATATTCTCTGATCCATTCTAAATATACGTGAAAGAAATTTGTGGTGAAGCAATCTTCTTAATTTTTGCTATTTTTGTGGGTTATGTGCTTCTTTTGATCCACATTTCCTCCTCCTCCCTGTACAATGACCTCTAAATAGATAACACTGACCCATCATTACATCACTACTGACAATAGATGATGTCACAGCTTATCTCCTCCCCCACCATGTACAATGACCTCTATATAGATAACACTGACCCATCATTGCATCACTACTGACAATAGATGATGTCACAGCTTATCTCCTCCCCCTCCCTGTACAATGACCTCTATATAGATAACACTGACACATCATTACATCACTACTGACAATAGATGTCACAGCTTATCTCCTCCCCCTCCCTGTACAATGTCCTCTATATAGATCACACTGACCCATCATTACATCACTACTGACAATAGATGATGTCACAGCTTATCTCCTCCCCCTCCCTGTACAATGTCCTCTATATAGATACCACTGACCCATCATTACATCACTACTGACAATAGATGATGTCACAGCTTATCTCCTCCCCTCCCTGTACAATGACCTCTATATAGATAACTGACCCATCATTACATCACTACTGACAATAGATGATGTCACAGCTTATCTCCTCCCCTCCCTGTACAATGACCTCTATATAGATAACACTGACCCATCATTACATCACTACTGACAATAAATGATGTCACATCTTATCTCCTCCCCCTCCCTGTACAATGACCTCTATATAGATAACACTGACCCATCATTGCATCACTACTGACAATAGATGATGTCACAGCTTATTTCCTCCCCCTCCCTGAACAATGACCTCTATATAGATAACGCTGACCCATCATTACATCACTACTGACAATAGATGATGTCACATCTTATCTCCTTCCCCTCCCTGTACAATGACCTCTATATAGATAACACTGACCCATCATTACATCAGCACTGACAATAGATGATGTCACAGCTTATATCCTCCCCTCCCTGTACAATGACCTGTATATAGATAACACTGACCCATCATTACATCACTACTGACAATAGATTAAATAGATGAACTCTCACTTTAAAATACAGACAGTAAGTTAGTTTTAGTCCTTATTTTCTATCTTGCCTGACAGATAAACTGCTGATGATGCATAGCGTAGAGCCTGTAGAATAAATCAAAAGGATCTCTTTGGTTAGTGCCAAAACCTCTGCATTGTGTCATGCCTACTAGATGTCAAGCCTCGCAATGTGAGACTGATGATAAACAAACACAACTTAGCCCAGATGCTCTCCAAAGAAGCTTGAAGTGTTTTATGTACACAACCCGAGATGGACCTTCTACAGATGATTTCTGAGGCTTCCATCAACATGGAGAAGGCCAGAAATGACATCTATAAATAAATTTCTGCACATATGGATTGCAATAATAATTAGCCATGTGTTTTGGCTTCTGTTCTGCTCCCAACAGGAAGCCGGCATGTGTGCTCTCGTGAAGGGTCAGGCCATGTGAAACTCAAGCTATATGGTAGGCTTCTATGGATATGGTTCTCATTATTATCAAACATTTCCTGTCTCAATGTTCTCCGACGTCTATTCATAGATCAGTCAGCATTTTCCAGAAAGTGTTCACCAGCCGCTGGATGCTAAGTATGTTTGTGTTAATTAACTGAACCACTAGTCATATATGGAGAACTAGAGGAAAGGTTCATGAGATTCATGGTATACACATACTACCACCACAAGCATTCACTTTGATCACTGGAAGAGAATGTTCCTCAGACCCGAACTTACCCAACATCTGCATTTGTATAGTTCTTAGGTTCTTCGGGGACATCACAAGAAACCCCAGATGATAATACAGCTTGGTAGGAGTGCAACAAGGTGGTCTGACTTGGTGGGCTTATCGTATACTAATCCCTTTTTTTTAGTTATTAGTGTTAATAAGGTAAAATACTCTTCAAAAGGCAAAAATTGTATCAATATACATAAAATCATCACTTGTTATGTATGTTTTGTATGTATGTATATGTTAACTTTACATATATGGCTTAAGCTGGCCATGCATCTTACATTGAAGGGGTTTATCAGCAATTATGGAGACTGGAGGCTAGGGTAGGAGGTTTTCAAAAATAAAAAGTGTGCTAACCCTGCTTCTTCTCCCAGTTACTGCATTGTCCTAGTCTTCAGTATCTGCAGCTCTTCAGTGGCCTCAACGGAGACTCCCAATTGGGCCCAAGGTGCCAAGGACCAGAAGAACACTGCAGTGCCGGAATCAGGAGAAAGTCCAGGGGAAAACCCCTTTAACATTTTCCAGTTTCATTTAGACCAACTGACCCTTTGATGTTTTTGGTGGCCTCCTAAGTTTCTCCAATGGCAAATGTCAGGGGAATAACATTGGGGCTGTAGAATTTCACAAGTTTTAGTTCTCTGGGGAGATAACCTACCTTCATAGATGCATGGTGAGGGCTTTTTCTTGATATTCAAAATGTTTGGACAGGAAAGGGGAAAATATTGAATTGGAGAACCCCTTTCAAACATTTGTAGGACATATTTACATATTGCATTGTATCCGGTTGAGCCCAAGCACATTACAGGATTAAAGTAATGTAGTAATTGCACTTTTTCTATATGTTTTATTCATTTATGTGAAGTCCTGGAATAGTCTTGACATGTGCAGGGCTAGGACATCAGCATCACTCGGCAGTGTTACGTGGATGTTTGTATTGTTAATTTATCGGGGCCCTATTCATGCCTGGCCCTGAGAGGCTTTGATCACAATACAAGGTATAAGTAGAACCTACATTGTATGTAATTAGTTGTATACTGTTCTTTCTGTCTCACTTTGTGAGAAATTAGAAGTTGTGGAAAGAAGTCTATTGTTGATACATTACACCGTTCCTTCATTGGTGTCACTTATGGTCTGAATGGGACTAAGGCCAAGATGTAAATAGCTGTTTGTCAACCCTCTTTATAAGTGAAAAGGCCTTTCAGTAGCAAAGGATTATGGAGCACAATAGTTTTTTTTTTTTTCCGAGTTACAAGCTAATACAACACACAAAAAAGTTTGTAACCACTTCAGGATCAGGCCATTTCTGTTTTTGGGTTTACATTTTTTTTAATTTCCTGTGTTCCAAAAGCCGTATCTTTTGTATTTGCTCTTTCATAAAGATGTATGTATATGGCTTGTTTTCTGCCGGACACATTGTATTTCCTAGTGACACCATTTATTATTCTGTGCAGTGTACTGGAAATAAAAAAGAATCCAAATGCGGAAGAATTGACGAAAGACTAAGTTGTGTCGTTTTCTTTTGGGTTTTGATTTTCTCTTTGCGGTTCAAATAACACACTTACTTATTTCTTTAGGTCAGTATGATCACAGCAATGCCAAATCCATCATGTTTTGTTATGTCTTAATACTAGACCTGTATTTGGAAGCTGATGTGCAGTTTCCTGGTCTAACCACTACACAGGAAATGGAGCTGTACTTCCTGTTTATTTCTCTAAGTATCAGTTGGTGAGAAGAGCTGGTCTGTGGGGTGCTGGGTGTACTAACTCATACAAGGTGCTCACAGGTAAAGCTACCCCTGGGCTGGTGCACACCGGTGATACAGGAGCACACAGCCTCCATAGATGGAGGTCACAGTGCAGTGGGCACACAGTTCCTCACCAGGACCTGGCTGGGCACAGGTTTTCACAGTGTGGCTGCTCGGCTTTCAATGGGCGGGGAGGGGTTAGGCCCACTCTATGTGGAAACTTACAGCCTTTTTGCCTCACTAGGGGATTCTGGGTAATATTTAAATACATTTTCCAGGATGGAATAAGAAAAACATTGGGGCTCATTTACGAAGGGTCAGAACACAGCACTTTCGCCGGGTTTCCCGAATATTTCCATTTTGCACCGAATTGCCTGGGGATTTTGGCGCACACGACAGAATTCGGGGGGCGTGGCCGTCGGACAACCCGATGGATTCAGACAAAATGCAGAATTTAAAAAAGGATTTGTGTCGCAAGATCAAGCACTCACATGCACCAGGAAGAAACAGGAACTCCGGCAGACCTCGACGCAGCAGCAACACATGCAGGAACTCAGGAACTTAGTGAATCGCGCCGGAATCGAGTCCTTGTTGAACAACGCACAACGGGATCGCGACGGGACCGGGTAAGCAAATCTGCCCCATTGCCTCTTACCTAATTTTTCCTAGAGATGGAGGTACACTTTAATATTTTAATATTTAATAATTTCGTTTTCTAGGTCTTTAATTTAGATGACCTGCCCTTCGGATAGGTCATTGACATCATCTCAGTAGATGGTCCATTATTGTCACCCAATGATCTCTTTGTGGGATGGAAAATGTTTTTCAGTCAAATTTGCTTGGTTGTAATTCATTTTTTATTTCATTTCTGTAATGAATCGAAGGCCAAACCCCTTATCTAATCTCCACATCTTGTGACATCAGTTGTACGTGAATAAAGAAGATATGCGCGTGTGTATGCATCACCTTGTACTACATCACATCTGAAGGTCCTCTGTAAAGTATCACTGAAAAACAAATCGAATGCATGCTGCCGAATTATTCTTTGTTCTACAAGTTGTATAGATTCCTTGGATGTGTGACTCATCCCAGCTTGTGGCATAGAAGAATAAGATTACTGAGGAATCCAATTACTACATACAATCCACGTCTTACTCTATCTCCTTGAAGTCTTACTGAATGTAATGTATGGAATAAAATATAAGACGTAATCAGGATTTATGTAATTAGTGATTTCTCCCCAGGGTCACATAGGACTTAGAGGTACATCTACATGGTGTAACCTCATGGGGGAACAGTGTGCATGTGTACCCGAGTCCCCTGTACAAAGTCAGCACTTCCTACTTTATTTTATTTCAAGGGTTAACCTGCATTACTCTATACTCTATAGTGTTTTGTTATATACATTCGGTTTATTAGTATTAAATCTTTATAGAACTGTAGATTTCTCTGACTTTGTATCTCTAAATAAGGAGAAGCAAGTAATTTTCCTCAGCTATAGACTAAATTGTTTTGCAAGAAAAAAACAGACTTGTTTAACAGAAAAGAAGACAGGCGGACCTTTATAATGATATGTGCTGTCCGGAAAGTTGTTTACCACTTTAGAACCTTTCTACCATAGAATATTATGGTCTAATATTAAGTCTATGGAAGAATGCTATGTCATTGTTTATACTAAAATAGAAGGTATATAAAGAGAATAGTCCCGGTCCTTAGTGTCTTGCAGTTAGGAAACAGAGCTCGGAAGAGAAGACTAATAAGACTGCAAGTCTAGCTATAGACTAAATTGTTTTGCAAGAAAAAAAACAGACTTGTTTAACAGAAAAGAAGACAGGCGGACCTTTATAATGATATGTGCTGTCCGGAAAGTTGTTTACCACTTTAGAACCTTTCTACCATAGAATATTATGGGGACTCAATGAAAGTCTATGGAAGAATGCTATGTCATTGTTTATACTAAAATAGAAGGTATATAAAGAGAATAGTCCCGGTCCTTAGTGTCTTGCAGTTAGGGAACAGAGCTCGGAAGAGAAGACTAATAAGACTGCAAGTCTAGCTGTATAAGCAGAAGAGATGAGGATGGCCCTGGGCTCCTACTTTTTGACCAGGGTACCAGACTTCTGAGAAAAAGAGGGACAGCTAGCCCAGGTGTAGAACATTTCTACAAGCAGTCAGCCAAATATTTACAACTCAACTGTATATTAGTGTCTAGTTTTGCTCTAGTTGTAACATGACTCTGCCTTTCTGACCCAGGCTACACAGCGGAGCTCCAAGAACAGGAAGCTATAGTGGCCAGTGCAGGAATATTTCAAGATTTGTTTTCTATGGATAGTCAGGTACAAAGAATATTGTATTGTCATATGGTCCACTAATAATATGTTTATATCTCTAAACACTCAGTCTAGGGGGTGGTTGGATTTTACCAGGTGGATGAAAAGACCAGTGTGCAGATTTATACTCCAGGAAGATAAGTAAATACTGACATTTACTACGGCTAAAACATCAAATTACCTCAACAGAAAATTAGCATTTTATCCATGTGACTGTGCGGTTCGCAGAAGAGCTTGCCAAGCAAACTAACAACCGACAATAGACAGAAATTACATGAAACCTGTCAAATCAGGATTCTTAGACCAAGATCAGAATGTCTCAGAATCACCATATAAATGGTATAAAATTCTGAAGTCAAGTTACTGGAAGAGCAATTATATCAATTACTAAATATAAAAAAATGTTTTATTGGAAAGCACCAGGGTATAAAGTTGTGCGCAACTGTAAGAAGGTGACATTGGACCCCAAAACATGTTATCATAACACGTTTCTTGCAGGGAAGAGGAATGATTACAATCTTGAAAGAAATAGTCAAAGAAAGTCAAGGTCAAGGGAGATGGTGGTCAAGCAGAGTGCAGGTGCAGCCCAAAGGTCAGGTTGGGGTGCTACTCATTAAAGCCAACTCAAGCCAAACTCCTCCGCAAGAATCAGTGTAACATATTCGCAGGTCAGAGATTGAAACACACAACACAGTTGGTGTCTGAAAAGCTTTTGGATTGTCTTTAAATTTACTGAATAAATGTTTTCCTAATATTTCTAAATATACATTTATATGGATAGGAACTCTATTCACTTCATACACTACAGTACAGGGATAATATACACAGTGATGTCACAATACAGACAGGGTCGGAGTGGACCACTGGTGCAGGGTTGGCGCCAGCACTGGGCGTAACCGGGAAAGTGCCCCTTGAAGCGGCTGTTCGATATGATAAACTAATGAATATTTTAGGGAACAGGAGACTGTTTTAGTTTCTGAATTTCTAATGCAGCCACACGAGTTCACTGCAAAGGGGCCCACTAAGGCTGTGTCGCCCAGGGGCCTACTGAATCCTGGAGGCTACCCTGTACTGGTCTATCACTGAAACCGCTGGTGAACCCCAACAACTGCTGACTCTTCCCTCTGCCAACTCCATTCCTAACTTCATCTGCATCCTCTGGACATAGAGTTGAAATTAATGATAATGCAGAATCTCTCCACATCATCATTGTGCCTCCCTGCTGTTGTGTGCAGTAAGCTGGCAGGCACAATAAGATGTCATCGCCTGCCAGCATCACAACAGCAGAGACAGGAGAGGAAAGGAGAAGAGCTGCTGCAGGAGGAGGAGAGGTGAGTATGGGGTGTCTATTATTTTATTATTTTTTAATGTCAATGCAAAGAGGAGAGGGGCCACAATAAGAAGATTGAGATGATAGGGGCCACAATAAGAAAGCAGAGGGGCAACAATATAAGGGGGAGAATAGAGGGGCCACAATATGAGGGGGAGAATAGAGGGGCCACAATATGAGGGGGAGAATAGAGGGGCCACAATATGAGGGGGAGATGAGAGGGGCTACAATATAAGGGGGAGATAAGAGAAGGACACAATATGAGGGGGGAGATGAGGAAGGGGAAATCTCAAGATGTTTAGTAGGTGCTTGTGTGCACAGTATACATTTATTAAGCTTTCATCATGTGATCAGATCAATGTCCACTACTGTGAAATTAGTCTGCTTTTAAGATGGTTTTTAAGATGATTTTAAGAATAAAATCTTGGCCATCTCAGATCATCCTATCAAAGAGAGACACAGAACAAATGCTGACTCTTGTTTCTGTATGAGTTTGTCTACTTTCTTGATATAAGGAGAATTACCTTTGCCTATGACCAAGAGAGAATTATTCCTGATTTTTTTTGTCTGTTGCGATTCTTTATGCATGCACTTGGTTACATCAATTTGGACAGAAGCAACAACTCATATAAAAGGGCGACTCCTCATAAGGAGGTCTCCCACCTCAACAAGAGGCCACAATATGAGGAAGGGACGGGGGGGGGGGCACACGATGGGGGGACATAATATAAGAGGAAGATTAGAGAGGACCGCAAGATCAAGAGGAGAAGACAGGGGCCAGAATAAGAATGGAGAGATAAAAGAAGGCCACAATAAGAGGGGGGAGATGTGGGGAGCCACAATATGAGTGGGGGGGGGCACTATAAGAGTGGAGAAATGAGAGAAGGTCACAATATGAGGGGGTGATGAAAGAGGGCGCACAATAAGAGTGTAAGAGTGGAGTTGAGAGGGTCTGCCATATGAGGGAGAAATGAGATGGCCACAATATAAGGGGGTAGATGAGAGGCCACAATAAGAGGGGATAGATGAGACGGGGCCACAAATGAGGTGTGAGATGAGAGGAGGCCGCAACATGCGATAATAAACGCAGAAAAACTCAACATTTCAAATGTGTTTCAAAATCCAATGCAAATGCATTAATGTTGTTAATAAGCAAAGTGATAACAAACAATGATTACAACAATAAAGCACACACAGATATCACAACAGAGAGAATACAACGGGTACTAAGATTACTGTGATGACTGCATGAGACCTGTGTTGCATTGGGTGGTGGAAGTCTCTTAAGGCTCAGTATTGCACAATGTACAGCTGGGATATTGGGATCTATAAGGTGGAGGTTGTGATCCATGTTTAACATGTAACAATACCCAGGGATGTGAAACCAAAGGTTCCTATCCTTGGGGCTTGAGGAAGTTTTGCATAGTCATCCCTGGAGACTCAATTAAAACCATAATTCCATATTACAACGTTTAACTGCATTGTAATTTGTGCTGTAAATGAGGACATCCTCCGGGAATAGACCAAGCAAGAGATAGGAAATTCCCAGTTATTGAGACTTGTCTTAAATATTTGTCTAATAGCTCATAATATGTTTTACTAAACAAAAATCAGGATTTTACAAAAAATACCCTCTTTATTATTATTGACTCCATATTATTGACTCTCATCCATTGCATAAAGTCAAGCACATAGCCATGTCATCTCCATAGACTAATGCTAGTGGTGATATAGATTGTACTTGTACATCTTACTGCAGTGGTGGCGAACCTATGGCACGGGTGCCAGAGGTGGCACTCAGACCATCACTCCAGGACAGAGTTCACCAAATAAAGCGACACTTCATTGACTGTTTGGAACTGGGGGGAAAGTGAAATGGTGCTGACAGAACTGCAATATCTTTAGAGGTTCTCATTCTGGACCCACCATTCTTCCTCTACAGAGAGACCCTGGAGAGAAGCTACAACGAGAGTCTGAATTTGCCCTCCTTATTTCAACTGTATTGGTGGCCTCATGGGACCAATACGATTGAAAGATGTGGAGGAACAGGTAGCAATAAGTTACTGCTTAAAATGCCATGTTGGCACTACACGGTAAATAAGTGGATTTTGGTAGTAGTTTGGGCACTCGGTCTCCAAAAGGTTTGGACATCACTGTCATAGGGGCTTCAAGCCTGGCATTGCCATAGGATGCCACCCTTGCCGCAAGTCAATCTGTTATATTCCTGATCTACTAGATCTTTCCTGGTCAAGTGCAATTGTGGAATGGGAACATCTATGAGAACAGCTATTGCAAATTCACAGAGCGAGGCTGACCAGAACGGGGGACCATGGGCTGTGAGGATCCTCTGTTACTTGATGCATCTGTAATGTCACGGAGTTGGGGGTCATAACTCAATTTTGTGTCTAGAGTGGATCCAGAAGGCCTGCTGGGATTTGTAATGCAGATAACCAGCTATCAAGAGCTTACAGTCTATGACAGTGGTGGCGAACCTATGGCACGGGTGCCAGAGATGGCACTCAGAGCCCTTTTTGTGGGCACCCAAGCCCTCACCCCAACGCAAAGTTTGCCAGATAAGACTCAAGGCTTGCCAAGCTCAGTGCTATTTTAAAGCAACATCCTTGGCTGCCAGGACTACAGGAGTAGCCAGAAAGTGTGGAGAGAGATGGATTGTCATTTGAGCTTCTGCTCTGGGTCTCCTGATTCTTCCTCTTCAGGGGACCCTGGAGGGAAGCTACAATCCAAATTTCTCCATCTTTCTATTGTATTGGTGAACTCAAGACACCAATATATTTAAAACCTGTGATACAGCAGGGATCAATAAGTTACTGCTTAAATTGTCATGTTGGCACTTTGCAAGATACAAGTGGGTTTTGGTTGTAGCTTGGGCACTCTGTCCCCAAAACGTTTGCCATCACTGGTCTATGAGGATGAGGGGGTGACACAAGAGCTTACAGTCTATGAGGATGAGGGGGTGACACAAGAGCTTACAGTCTATGAGAATGAGGGGGTGACACAAGAGCTTACAGTCTATGAGGATGAGGGGGTAACACAAGAGCTTACAGTCTATGAGGATGAGGGGGTGACACAAGAGCTTACAGTCTATGAGGAGGTAGGGGGACACAGGATGTATAAGAGCTTGTATAATTGTTGAGAAATTATGTTTAAGGGATCCGAATAAAATAAATATTTTAATAAATTTATTTAAAAAATCCTGCTTCATGGACGCCGCCATCAGCCGCCATCTTATATACAGAGACCAAGGTGAATGGGACTGCAGAGAAGCCTGGAGCTTGGGAAACTGCTCTTGCATACGTTCCCTTGGCTGATGTCACAAATAAGAAGTGCTTGCGCCTTTTCGGAAGAAGTAAAAGATTTTTTTCCAGTAGGGCCGATAGAAACGCAAGGATGGATCTCAGGCCAGGAAGAAGACAGCAGTATGAAACAGGTATCATTGGAGTTGTCAGACGCTCTCTCCAGCAGTGCTTAGACAATTTTTGGGCAGGTACCTTCAGTATTATCTTGTCTTATGCCTCCTGTTCTTGCCCTGCATTATAACTGTTGTAAAGTGATTCCAGTCATTTCATAAAGAATCAAAATGAGAAATTTATTTGAATAAAGTATAAAATTGGACTTTTTTCTTTAACTATTTGAGACTCTAGAAGCATGTACAAGGCTGGAGGGGACATCAGTGATATTGGAGAGGACTACAGAGAGCAGATTTATGTGACAGACTTTATAGCGGACCTTTACTCTCTTTTATAACCTCCTTGTTTAGGAGATCTTTTATGATGGCATCAATTATCTTGTCTGGGAAATGGAATTTCAATCAGTTTTGCCTTGTTACATTAATGCTGCGTCTTGGCAAAGCCTTTAAACATGTCTTGTGAAATGCATTTGACCTCTCTTTTTTGACACATGGGCTTGGTGCCCAAAATGTAATTTTTGTAGAAAGTGACTCTTCAAGGACAAAATTAACATTTGCAATATTATTCAATCTTTATTGCAAATGCCTAAGCTGGCGAAACTTCAATTATATTGTGATTCCTTAAAGGGAGTCTACGGTGGTTTTGACAGTACAAAGCTGCAAGCAGTATTAGGTAGCAATCCTGGAGAGAAGTGTAAGTATACCTTGGTGTAGTAGCAGCAGAGCTGTAAAAAATGCAATAGAGTTCCAAAATCTTTCACAGTGCTGTGCTCTAAGCACTCTGCATTTGGATACTCAAAAGCCTCTACACTTAGCTTTAATACTAAACCAGAAGCACGCAAAAAGCTGATGAGAAACTTCATGGCTTTCTCCATACTTGTCTTCCTGGTTCTTGAAGATAATGGCAAAACAGCATAGCCAGAAGATATTTTTTCTGTTAGGCCAAGATATTCAGCGACTGGAATTTCTTGCTGGGGCTATACTAGGTTTATAGCGTAAGATCTCCATTCTCCGATGCTTCCAGGTACCTCTGATCTGGGGTTATATCATCCTGTACATGTGATGTATAAGCCAATCCCATGTGCGTGACATCACTTCTGGTCTGAAAACTGCTGCCCCATAAAGGGGTTTTCCCTGAAGACGGGCAATACACAATTGTTGCATCTACCAAATACAATGATTTTTCAAATCTAATATGAATATTCGCTCCCAGATGTTGGGTTTGATATGGATGAAGATCTGCCGGATCCTTTTGTTTGGATAAATTAAATAAGCTTTCCACCACTTCTGGTTTAGTACAAATTCAGTATTCGGTTAAGCAGAGCATGTGTGTGTATGTGGAAGTCATCTGACCAACCTAAAATGTATATTCAAGCATTCATAAAGGAAACAAGCAAAAAGCAAGGAAACCCCCATAAAGGAGAGGTTCTGTAGATGGTGACCACAGACCATTTCTTTGTTCTCATCCTTGTTGGCTGTTGTATTAGTCACTTATTAGGCATATTTACATTGCCCTCACCCTTAGAGGTAGTATTATTAGGCGGTGAGACCATATGCAGGTGCAGTGGGCACTGGGTTCCTTCAGACGCAGGACAATGCTATAGACCTCAAGTGGCTGTATAATGAAGGTATTGGGGTATTTATCAGGGATTCTGCGCTACACCAGTGAAGTAGAAGCCCTGAAATAATTGCAAATGGTAGCTTATTGCTAGCACTTGCGATTATTTCCTGATTTCCGCCACCTCCACACCAGGGGGGCACGGAGGGTCATGAAGGTGGGCACGTACGGTGTGGGACATCCCTGTCCCCAAGCCTGCACACTTGCCGGAGCCTCTTGATGTATCAGTTTGTCCCACAGCAACGGTGGGTCTGTTATATGCTGGAGTATGATAAATGACTCCATTGACTCGATTTACTGGCCTGTCCATTCCCCAGACCTGTATCCAAGAGCAAATTTGCGACTCATGTTGTTCCATTGAAACACAGTTTGTCCATGAGTTGACTGATGCTTTAATCCAAGTCTAGGAGGAGATCCCTCAGAGCATCTGCTGTCTCCGTAGCATTCCCAAGCGTAGCAGGGAAGTCATACAGGCACGTGGAGGCCACACATTATGAAGTCTAATTTCTTTGTCTTGAGGCATTACCACTGAAGCTGGATCAAAATAAAATTAGATTTTCCACTTTTTGATTTTTCATTTTCCAAATCCAGACCTTCAAAGTTTGATTTCCATTGACCATTATTATGCTTTATGGTTCCAAAGTATTCCACTACGTAATGAGTAAAGATCTAGAACTGGAATATTTCATTCACTAAGACCTGGGATGTGGCATTTTAGTGTTCCTGCTTATGGAATTTAGTGAAGTGATATCAAACACTGGATTAGAAATCCATTAAATATAAAACTGTTTAAGAGACCCTATGACCACAGCATGAAAAAACAAAAAACAAAACAAAAAAAGATCCTTTAAATTTTCAAAGTTTGAAATTTATTTTGAAAATTCTACATTTTTAATTCAAACACAATATAATTCATTATAATGAAAACAAACAGAATTAAAAGATACAACATAAATACAATTCTGCTTCTGGATCTGGGATTATTTCTGGAATTTTTCTAGCAGGCCTTTATTTTTTTTTACCTATAGGACCATATTTAATGCCCCCTTCCCTCATACAAATTTATGCGACTCCTGATGGATGACAATTTACCAGATTGCTTCTGACTTTAGGTTTTAAAGGTTCTAAAATAAGACAGACACATTGTAAAGAGGTTTTTTCTTTTTATTTTTAAATTTTTCTTAATATGTTCCGCATGTAAGTTATATATTAGAATGAAATCTCATAGAAAGTACATTGAGGACATAGTTCTTGAGTGGTTTTCAACAAAATACAGTTTAAAACAATGGATATTGAATGTGTACAAAGTCACACACATAAATCTGAAAACAGAACATTACAGACAAACCTGCACTTAGCCAAATAAAAAAACACACACATCAGAATTTTGGTTCATGGTGTTCAGGGAGAAACAAAGAAGGAAATCTTTATGACAAGTAAGTGGGGGCTCATTTCCGGTAACGCAATTGGAATTTTCTGTTTTGTTGTTTTCACTTATGTACTCACACAAACTTCTAAAGAAGGAGAAGCTGATTAAGTTTCTAGTGAATAAACTCCTTACAGTCACTGAATAGTCTTAGCTCTTACAGAGCTAAATTATCAAGTAAAATATTCTCCAGTTCTGTAGGAAGTTAAGCTTGGCTTTCTTCTCCTTATCTATCAGAAATGATAAGGCCTTCAAAACCACTGCTCACTACAGGAGAACAAAGGATCACAAAAATTGGATACAGAATTTTTATTTCCTAAATAAAATACACTTCCAAGTTAACCAATATCACTTGTTCTATTCATTTCTGAAATTAAAAAAAAATTAAATTAGCTTCAAAGGTTTATGGTCCCTTTTCATCAGTTATATTTGCTTTGGTAACAGTTTGCATTTACCACATTATTCCATTGTTAGTATAACTTTTATTAGATCTCTACAGTTTATTTCCGGTTGTTATTTCTGGAAAACAATATGGTGGCATCGTTTTGTGATATTGTCCAATCAGTGCTGACAGAAGTGAGTCATTAGCATGGGAGTGGTTGTCAATTTGATCACAGATAACGGAGGCACAATTCAAAGTTAGAAGAATGCAAGTATTTACTAAGGGGGGCTTGCCATAATAAAAACTAGTCTGTGAGGGAACCTTCATACACTTGGGTAGTAGAAGAATGGGTAGCTCAGTAGATGACATACCTTCCCCGAGCTGGCAGGACTGTAAACATACAGACCTGTGCTGACTTTTCAAGGTCACACTGCTGAATCCGAAGTCTCACAATGCCAGGCAGCTAAGCGGGCTGACTCAGAGAATATGAATGGCCAGTGTGTGGGGAGCTGGAAACCTCCTCACAAAGCAGGTCTGCCAGCATTAATGTCACACTGTGAGGGATTGCAGTGACATTATTTCTTTGGTTCATTCCAGCTAATGGTCCCTTACATTTGTTCTATCGCCCGAAAAAAAAGCACCAGTTTATGGAATAAAACTACAAACCTATTGACTGTCCTTTTACATCAGAGAACGGAAAGGAAAACATTGTGATGCAAAGCGACCACACAAACCCACATTAGGACAGCCATATTGATTGGGATCGGTTGTAGCCGATTTACAGTCTACGTCTATACTGATGATGGTTCCTGATGTTAGCCTGATGAGGCAGCTTGGGTTCTCTGAGATGTGATTGCTTGCCAAGGACTACTGAAGTTTGATCAAACAGGTAGGCACATATGGGTGGCCACCTCTGCCGCCGAGACACCAAAGTCTAACAACCCCTCGTCTTCGAGACAACAGTGGATCCCAGACTTGGGACATCCATCTATAACTAAGGCAGATCCTGTGGATATTGAATAAGCAAAGCTACTGTGAAATGGAGAGTAATATCAGTCAGTCGGCATCTTGTGACGGTGCCATGCCAGCTGCCGCTCTGCATCCTTCTGCCATAATATCCAGCCTGGATATCTCTGCGACGCTGGCAGACTCTCCTGCTATGACTATTGTCACATACACACTGCCTCTATTGTGTCTGTATTATCCTTTACAGCATTCAAAGGGGACAACACACAACATATGGTATTATAGCATTGATAGCAAGTAATGAATAGGCACCCCAATAATTTTCCTCTGCTAGCAGTAATCATCTTCTAGTATTGTACTAGCTTTACGCAAAACTTCCCAAGTTAGCACAACACACTGTGTATTATATCTTAGAGAGAAAAAAAAGTCTCTTTCTCCCCTTACTTTGTCTCTTATCCTTCCTTTTTGATTTGCTTTTCACTTTTAACTCGCTGCTGAATTCCGTCTTTCTAGCAAGGACAGAAGCTCAATGAGGTATAACATTACATAAAAGGGAGAGAGAGCATTCAGTCACATCTGCCATGTTTCCTCCAAACAGATCAAAGAGGAATGAAATAAGGGATACAGGTGAGAATTTATCATGAGCCAGCGTATGATGAGACACCTGCTGTATACCATCAGGATGTTCCGGAGCCCCGAAGTATCCGGTGGACAGCTTGCATTGGCATACACTTGCGCTATAATCTGTGATGTTCAGTAGTGAACATTCACAGACTGTAGAGAGTGCGCAGACACCCGTGTCGGCTCCCTTCAGGCCCCGCTTTACGTCTCTCCGCCCCAACGTACAGAGGAGGTGCTATAAAGGGGGAAATAATCACAATTACTGGTGGTTCACTAGTAACTGCAATTATTTCAGGAGTTGGATGCCAGAAGATTGCTGTCCATGCACTCATAAATCTACCGCACAGGGAGCAGAGACGATGCAAACCTCAAGTACACACAATGGACAACAGATTTCTACAAAGTTTGTCGAAAAGGGTGTTACCCTAAAACTATAAACCGCGTAAAATCGAAAGGACATACATATGAATAATAAAGGGCTCAGTACTCATAATGTAACAGTAGTAATACTTCTAGGTTTTAGGTCCGGTTCAGACAGCAATGTTCCCTGTGTTCATCACTGGCTACGATCATCTCCATATGGATTAAGCTTGCAAAATCATGAAGCAGTGACCTCCCAGATGGTCTCCCAAAGTGAGATGGGTACAGTAGTGCTCCAGCAAATTCAGGAGATCGCTGCATTATAACTCAATATGATTCACAAAGCAAAGACAGTGGTGTGTCCAGCACACATTACATTTCCCACAGCACTGTCTGAACCAGAACTTAGTGGTTTATAATTGTGCACAGGCTAAGGGGTGCTTTCTAAAATTACTAAAATGGTTTGCTCCTCACAGTCCCAAACAGAGCCATTTGTGTTAATGTTGTCTATGGGCAAGAGTGGTGTCAAATTGGAGGGTAAAATATTGGAACAAAACACACAGCAGTCGATACATATAAGAAACGCCATCTTCCATCCAATGTGCTTATATTATGGTAAAACGACCACTTGGATTACAAATCGAGGCTGCACAACCTGAACAACGTGGCAGTGCAGATCCGTGCGGAGGATATGTAGGATCCATGTTCTGGCTCCGCAGTCTACGAATAAGCCCTGCTTACTACTGCAGCTCAGGAACATAACATTTAGCTATATCAGATATCCTGGCAAGGCATTCCCTGCAATACAACAGCAGCAGCAATGCCCCGGATTGTAATGGAAGCTCACAATTACAAGACCCGAGCTACATTCATTTCACATACATTCAAGGCTGACAAGTTATCTGATCTGTAAAGGTTACACCAATAGGGAGAAAACACAGATTATAAAGAAGGAGGAATGTTGCCAATTTGGACAAGATATAATAGGCACTAAAAAGGTCAAATCAATTCCTGAACATCCACTAACTCATCTTACAGAAGCCCAGGGGTCATGTTAGCCAACAGATCCGAAATTACTGAACAAAGCTGCTGGGTGGAGCTAATAGTCATAGAAAATACAGGAAGGGGTGTCGAATATGCCAAATCAGCCTGAGTTTTCTGTACTTAACCAGGACCCATTACCTATGCTGACAACTTATATTACTTGTTTTCCCCAAGAGATAAAATTCTGAAGCTTCATTCCTTCCTAAGGTTTTTGTTATTCTCATATAAATACCATGAGTTGACAAGGGGGTGTTACCAGTTGGGTGTGTGCTCTTGCACAGACCAATCAGTGACAGTCTGTACAGAGACACACCCATTTGACCACAGGAATTGCAGTTTAATGGAGGAAAAGAGGTATTTAATTTACCATTAAAGGACATCTACCACCAGGATGAAAGACTTTATGAAAATGAGCCTGAGGGGCTCTAGGCTCCATTAACATATATGGAGCCTGGAGCCCCTCAGATTCATTGGTGGTAGATGCCCTTTAAGGTATGGAAGCAAACAGGTCCTGCTTAACTAGCATATTGTAGGCTAAAACTATTCCTCTGATTAACATAATTTCAGGTCGGATGAGTGGCGGCTAAATAGTCCCCAAGACTCCTTAAGGTTGTGAGGAGGAGCTGAATTGCAAAAAAATAAATAAAAAAACTTTGTTTATATCTTAGCTTTGATTAAAAAACCTTAAAGGAAATCTATCACCAGAATCAAGAATAGTAAACCAAGAACACTAAATGCAGACCTGTGATGCCTCTGGCAGGATCCACTCTTCTTTTAGCTTTTAATGCCCTTGTTTTTATGAAAAAGGCTTTAAAAATTATGCAAATTACCCTGAAGGCAGCACCTCAGGTGCATAATTTTTCAAGTAGAGTGGATCCTATCAGAGGGGAAACACCTGTGTGTAAGTGTTCTTGGTTTACTATTCTTGATCATGGTGGTAGATGTGCTTTAAGAATTGCAGGGTGTTTCTTGAATTGGGTTTTTAATTTGGGACAAAACCCTACAAAACAAAAAATGCTGATAGGCTAAGATTAAAGCTATTCTGATCCAAAGACAGAAAAGACATCGACGTAACACAAAATAATCACTAAATGGTTTCAAGACTGAGAAAAAAAGAAAACATACACACAAACTTATTTCATCTAGATGTATCCATGGTGGCTAATGCATCATGGGATATGTGTGTGCATGTGTGGGATTCATGGTCAGAGTAGATAATTTGACAGTTTAGTGGTTTTTGTTTTTCTTTTTACTAAATTTAAGATTTTATACATCTAAATAGGCAGGTAATGGCTACCGATATGTTATCAGAATGGTAGGTCTTCTCTGAGCTGTCCCGACTCTGAACCTTCACACGGAAACTGAAGAGATTAACAAACATTATGTATAGATTTTGCAATTACAATGGAAATTTAAAAAACAAAAAACCAAAATAACAAACAAAAAAAAAAAAAAGCACAGAACATGTTTGGTCACTAATCACACTCAAATGTAACACACAGAAATAAATAGATTCGTTGTAACTTTAAGGCAAATGAATATTTACCAAGGTGCGAACATACGTCCCTGAAAACTGATATGAAGGAATAGTAAAAGACTATGCTGGCAGCTTCTCCGGATGTACACGTCTTCCCCCTCCTCTACAATACAACAACATGCAAACACTAGGCCCCATAATGCTAGGTAAAAGAATCAGAGTAGTTCATTGCAAAAGCAATGGAGCTAAAGCCAAGGGAAGATGGGGAAAGAGTCGTCTGTAGGACCCAAAGACGTGACCCTCAGGGTCCTTTTTTTAAACACAGCTCCAGCAAAGAGGAGGGGAAATATTCAATGTTCTTTGTAAGGATGTAGACATTTGCACACAACTTTTACTGGACCATTGTTTCGCCAGGTAAAAACTTTTGTGTGAGGTGACCACAGGTTTTACTTGTGGAGTTCCTAGAAATTGCTTGTGTCCACGAACGATTAAGAGAGTTGGCTCTTATCAGAAGTTCTGTTGCCTCCGCTTCTTGGCGTCCATTGCATCAAGAATGGGCTGCCTCTTTGCCGTGTACCTCTGCCGAAGCTCTTCTATCTCACGCTCCATCATGGGATCCAGAGCTTTCAATCTCATCTGCAGTTCCTCAAAGCTCAGGTTCTTCAGCTGTGGGTAAAGATGGAGAAGTTTTTGTTAACATCAGAAAACAATAGACAACCACAGGTTAGTTTACACTTGTGTGTGCTTGTCATAGCACGTGGGCGAGACTTGGTAACATTTCTTCCAATGTGTTGGTTCGATACGATGCAGTGGGTATGTTGCATTAGCTAACTTGCTTTGTGTTCATCCTGTGTGGATGTTGCCTTAGCACGCAGGGGTACCACAAAGTACAAACACAAAATTAATTTTAATAATTCTTTTTTAATCTTTTCAGAAAGGATTCAAGTGAAAGTCACCTCTGGCTACACATCTGTCTATGCATGGAATGGCCAACGTAATTTGCATATTTCCCAGAATCCCTAAGTGGAACATCAATGGCTATAAGTTTCCACACGCCTACAAGGCTGTCTTAATTGGCAAAGTCTCCGTAAGGAGAATTCTTACTTTCGGACCCTAGTCAAAAGCCTCTCACTCAGCTAAACCAGTTCCCTACACTGTGCTGAAGAGATGCAACCAGGTCAAAACAGCGCTGTCTACAATTGGCATTGTTCCTTCTAGGAATAGATATACTGGTTTGACTTTAATCTCACATTATGACATTAGGCTTCTTGAAAGTCATGCCTGATAGTAAGGGGGCTGCCTTACATGGTAGTAAAAAGAGGCATTGTTGTCCCATCCAGGAAAATTTGATTTTCATATTTCTGAGAATCCCCTAGTGGAACATCAATCCACACACTTACAAAGCAACCTTAATTGGTAAGGAGAACTCTTACCCCAATGATGTATACAGATATGTGAACAGATTATTTTTTAAAATCAGTCACCTCCAAGATCTTCTCTTTGGGACATAATTTAATAAAAAGAGTTGTATCTGTCCTGCTCCACTAGCATTAGCCATGTTATATTACTGAACCCCTGTTATCGTAATAAGCATTCAGTATGAGTATTGGTTAGACCTTGCGCTCTTCTGGAAAGTCACCCAAGATTCCTCTAATATTCCAGAGGCTGCTGGGAATGATGCCAGCCATTACCGTCCAGCATCCTCTGCTTTTGTTAATGAGATAACTCTGCGTGACCTCACATCATCTATCCCATTACACGAGGAGATTTACTAATGCTGGCTTTACTCTTATCATTGATCGCTACAATCCGGAACCTAGTAATGATCAGATGTGCAAATGGTCAAAACTATAAGTCATTACCCCGAACTGCTCATTAATATGTCTACAACAGGAGCCGGCGCATGAAGGGAATGGTGGTTTAACATGTGGCTATACCAGGGGTTATTCCAGCAAGAACGGGAATTATTTTTTTAGCCATTCCGATCCGAGCAAAAACCTCACTTGTGCTCTAAAGACCAATTTGTGGCTCATCTCTAAACCCCATATAATATAAGCAGTGCACCAATTATCTGGACTAAGAGTCTTATAATCACACAGAGCCCTTTCATGTAGATGTAGGCTGCCTCCCGTCTCCTTCGGCACCGCTTGCCTTCCTGCTGGTCTGTCCTATCATCTCTAAGGAGTTATTCAATTATTGAGAGGCCACTCTGGACACCACTGTCGTGGAGCGAGAAGCTTCCAGGTATCCTGCAGGGTGCCATTTATTTTTATAGAAAGCCACCTGAAGACGCTATATTATATTGATCCGAGCTTAGACATATTATATTTTTGCCATAGAGCTTCCGGATACAAATAATTGCTTCATAAAGCCGCTGTCTGGCCATCAGCAAGACAAAGTGCCCGGAATGATGAATGGAGGCAGGTGAACGCTTCAGTAAAGTAACACCGCCATCATTACTGACAAGTCACCGCCACAACCAGCGGTCCTGCAGGCTGAGCCTTCAATACAATACAAAGAATAGCAGCAAGAAGCTCTAAATCATAATAGGAGTATAACATTAATAGTATTCCATCATTTCAGTGTTGGTTATACTATTTTTTTAGGATTACCAACTATTATTGTACACAGTATGAGGGCATTCCTGATGTATATAAATTTATATAGATATACATAGATGTGTGTTTGCGTCTGCATATTATATATTCATGCATGCGAGTGTGCGTGCATGTATATTGTATGCAGCAGAGTGCGACTTTCTTTATGATACTATTTATGTACAGACGTGTGGATGTACGGGATACACACTATTTAAAGTTAATTGCTGTTCTCAAGTCAATTCCTAATGGGAAACTGTCAGCAATTCTGACCACTCTGGTGCACTAGTGTGTGAGATCTCTTCACCGAACACAACATAGCCCCTCCCCTGAGTAACAGCTGTACTATTCAAACAGAAGCTTGGGAAATGGTCCGGATTACAAATTAACTGGGAAAAGTCTCTTTTATTGCCTCTGGATACGGGAGTAAGGGAAGAAATGCAGGGCAAGAAGATCTCGATATGTGAAGGCAGTTTTAGGTACCTCGGCATTTACGTCTCAAGCAAGTTAGATAGGTTTGTGGAATTAAACCTAGTGCCCCTTATAGGGGCTATTAGGGATAAAATCCACTGCTGGAACAGACTTCCCCTTTCTAGAGCCGACAGAATAGGGTTAATTAAAATGATTTTGCTTCCCCAAATTTTATTCGTAATTTCGGCCAGCCCAGTATGGATAGAGGAATCATATTTCAAAGTCATAGAAGCAATGTTGAACGACCTCATCTGGGGACGTAAGAAAGTACGCATGAAGTTGGGTTACCTATATCGCCCAGTAGAGGAGGGTGGATTGGGGATTCCTTTCTTTTTTGGCTATTATATATCTGCTCAGATGTCTAGATTATTAAGCTGGAGGGCAAACCCAGTATATCAAAGGTTGATCCGAAACACAAAAGGTCTAATGGGTTCGATCTTTGAGATACTAGAGAGCGGTATCCTTAATTCTATGGAATTTGAACAATGGGAAATCTCTAAGCTGTTGTACAAAGGATGGGCAGGCTTTAAAGGATTATTGGGAATACATGGTTTTTTGGACACGACACCTCTAAGGGGCAACTACTCGATAGCGGAATTATCAAATGTACCCGACCTAAGGTTTTGGGAACAAAAGGGTATTAGGTATATTGCACAATTGTTTGTAGAAGGAAGGTTTAAGTCCTTTGACCAACTTGCAGAGGAATGTAATCTTAATAGAGGAGACTTTCTGAGATATGGTCAAATAGTACACGCTTTAGCAGAATATAGGAAAAGGATAGGGTATGGGCTGAGGGTAGTATCACATGAGTGTATAGAGTTTATTAAGAATGGTAAAAGCACAAGGAAAATGATTTCGAAGATTTATAAGTATTTGTTGAGGTCCACGACACTAGATTATAGACATAACTCACAAGTCAAATGGGAAAAACTTGTAGCAAAGGAGGACAATGGTCCTATTGTTTGGAATAGAATTTATAGAAATATTAGACACTGCTCGCTAGGCTGGAATCATAGACTAATTCAGCATAGCATTTTACACATGATTTATTTTTCACCGGCACAGTTATATAAAATGAAGTTGAGGGCGGACGACAGTTGCCTGAGATGTGGTGAACGAGAAGCTGACTTTGCCCATGTCATCTGGTTTTGCCCAATAATGGGAGAATTTTGGCTTAAGGTTTTTTCGTATATTTCGAAGGTATTAAAAACCAAGATTATCCCAACAATACGGGTGGCGATTCTGGGGGACACGGAGGGATGTGGAGTAGATCAAGGGGCTCAGATATTGGTGCAGAGAGCTACGCACCTCGGAAAAGTGTTCATTGCAAGAAATTGGGGGAATGCAGGGGCCATTTCAACGGAAGGATGGCTCAAGTTGGTGGAAAAAACTAAGAAATACGAAAAAGTATGGTTTATAAGGCAAGGACTGAAAGGAAGGAAAAAATGGGAAAGTGTGTGGGGGAACTGGAATCCTTTAGGTATATCTATTTAGAACTGCTTGGGGTTTTTTTTTTTTTTTCTTTTCTCACTCCCTGTCGGTAAGTGGGAGGGGGGTGGGGGGAACGGGGGGGAAATGGGGATAAATTGAAGATAACGGGGATTAATCCTTGGATGGCGGATTGGTAAAAGGTATCATGCCTTGTTCCCCCTTTTTTCTCTCATCTGTTTTTTGACTCGAGTAACGATATAAAACATTACTTGCCATAAGAGACAACTAAGAAATAGTTACAGGGCGCAAAAAGGAAAGAAAAAAAAAAAAAAAAAAAAAAAAGTTTAATTATGCAATTGTAATGGCTTTGTTATTGTTGACATGGACATGAATACAAGGATGTACAACAAAAACTGAAGAAGAAGGGTCAGGGAAAAGAGAGGGTGGGTTGGGTATATACTGTAGGTTGTGTATTTATATGTTTTGCATATGTAATATGTGGAATCATGTTATTCTGTGATTTTATGTGCAAATAAAAAACTTTTTTCAAAAAAAAAAAAAAAAAACAGAAGCTTGCTAAATTCTACACTTACGGCAGACGGTAGGTTCCGTGCTGTGTTCAGTGAAGACCTCACAAACAAGAACGCCAGATTGCTACAAGTCGAGCTACAATTCTACGAGCTACACAGATCTCAATTGATAAAACCAAATACTGGCTGTAGCTTTCTATGGTCAAAAATGCTGACAAATTGCCTTTAAATGTTCTTTATTATCATCTTATCTTCTTCAACCTGTGTAGTATTGTCTGACATAAAACAAGACAAATTTTTGGTTCTGTCCTTTTGCCATCTCAGATGCACATATCAGATCATCCACCCCGGCCAACCCGTCAGTCTACTCTTTTCAGTAAGATACGTAGACTTGAGTTAGGGGAAACTCAACAAAATGAAATTTTCTTGAATTAAAAAAAAAAAAAAAAGTCCCTACTTCAAATTTTCAATGGCGGAGAATCCAAGATACAAAGACTTCGCTAAGTTGCAAAACAGCGAGTTTGCTCCCTCAAATACCCTCTCCGTGACTCGAGGCTCTTTTCTGGGTCAGCCATTGACTTACGGAGTGGCTATCGATGGCCCAAATAAAAGGGTAAAATTTATACGTTGCCAGATCCATTATTAAAAAAACTTGTGGAGCTAGTCTAAAGGACTCAAAAGCAACTCTAGCAAGGCCAAATCTCCCCCCATATCATTCCAGCGTCTTTACTACAAGTAGCACAGACTTTATGCCTGATGCAGCAGTAATAGCATTCATCAGGACGTTACCCTCTGCAACAACCTCCCATTTGTCATAGATGCACAATTATTCCCTATAAGGCTTAGTCTTCTTTTATAAGAGACGATCCTGACGTGAGGAATCCATCAGGACACAGTTCAGTTGCATTTACTATGCGCGCTCCGTCTTGTCACAGCCCATGGAATTTTATAGTCTCATTAAGAATTACTCAAGAAAATATCATCAGTAAATCTGTGCAGTGACTGCGGAGTCTCGTGTCTGCGAGCTCGGAGTCACATAATATGACATACACGACAAGGATAGTGTCACTAAATGGCCCTAGCCATAGGTTGTTTTATTGCACTGCCTAGGTTTGCTGTAGATAGTGACATGATGTATGTTACGTTGTGTTCCCTCTTCTATCACACAGAACTGACGGTCATTTTCTAGGTTAGGACACACTCTCTCAATTACATTCCCTTATTTTTATTCCAGCTGCACGGCCATGTGTCAGAAGATTGTGGGGAAGTTTTACTGATTTATTGAGGAACGGGAGGTCAAAAGAGGCCTTCTACCCTAACATGGTGAAAAAGACAGAAGTTTATATTATATACAGGGAATGTATAGAAAAGAATTTTTAAAGTGTAACTAAATCTCTAACAAAATTGTATAAATGACTAGTGCAGAAGAGAAGTGTAAACTTTGTAATATACTATATTGTAGAAATATGCTCCTGTTTCTGAAAGAAAGCAGCTATGTTTTCCTACATATGGACAACCCCTTTAAAAGGAAATCAACCCCACTGATTTAGTGGTTTCAACCCAAGAATACTTACACAATAACGTGTGCCTCCTGACTCAGGATCTGTTTATCATTTAGTTGTTAATGGCTTACTTTTCATGAAAAAGAACCCTTAAAATATGCAAATGAGCCTTGGGAGCTCCTGTGTACATTGGAGAAGCCCCTTTTGACTCCATCAGCTGTCATCATCTATCAGCCAGAGTAAGTAAGGGTGGAGCTGGGCATAAGCAGCAACGGAAGGCCTGAATAATTAGCATCCGACAGAGACGGAAGGGGATTCTGTTACGTACACAAGAGCCCCTGAGGATCATTTGCATATTTTAAAAAGTTCTTTTTCATAAAAAATATGTCATTAATAGTGAAGAATGTATGCTGTTTAAGGGGGCACGAGCCAGCATGTAAGTATGCTTGGATTATAACCACTAGATCTATGTGGTTGATTTCCTTTAAAGTAAACTGACATCCATTCTTTATGGTGCCGATTCTGCTTGTGAGCTTGCACCCTAGCGTGTGCAATAAACATATCTGTATGAAGTCCTTCAATAGGTATTGCTCAAATAATTCTGGTGCAGGTGGAATGGTAAGGTGGCATTATTTGCCACAGCTAATGTTGTGGATTGCATAGGGGAGGGGGCAGCTACAGAAAAAAATTGGAACCAATGCTCCTTGTGATTGTTCACATTTTCCTTACATTTCACAGTTAATTTGTATGAATACCATCTGCACATGAAGCCCCCTCCTCTGCATCGATTCTTTATTCTCCTGCCATCTGGGATTGAAGCATCTCCAATGCTCTGTATACATTTATGCTTATGAACAACAATCCTCTTCGGAAACCTGGATAATCTTCCATAACTGCATATGGACATGCATATAAATCAGTGACCTGGACACAAGCTTGACGCAAAGCATAAATCTGTAACGCCTAAAGAATGCCAATCCAGGGAGAACAATATTTCCGCAGAGGCCTCACGGAGTAATAACAGGACCCTCGCACTCGGGATCAAAACTAATTTCTATTTTATTGTTGTTTTTCCACTTAACTGACACAAAGAACTACATGTACCCACTCAGCGCAAGGCTCAAGTGCCTCTCCAATACCTCAGCATAGAACGGAAACAAGAAGGTAAGTGACAAAAATAACATCAGGCTGGGAAAACGCTCATCACTACTGCTATATTCAAGGTGAACAGTGAGGAGAGGACAACCGGATATAACTAAACCGGCAACGAAAGAACTTATAGGTTTAGCATGTTAAAATGTGCAAAACATCTGGAATACACTCTTTTTCATCTTTTCTGAATATGTTTCCTTTCTCTTATCTAAACATGGTTCCCGTTGATGAAGAAAGATGATTAATATATCCAAATGCTAATATATTGTTTTCTATTTGTACTACTACAAGATATTTCATATGCAACCTTGTGCCCGCATTCTCCACCACAGGAAGAGAAACTAAAACCATCAGCTGACTACCTAGGACAAGCTCAAAAGCAAAAAAAAAAATAATAAAAACCTGTATTAGTTTCTTTAACACCAATTAGTCTCCCTTCTCACCTGGCAACTACAAATATAATAACCATTGTGGTGATAAAAAGTTATGAGTAGAAGTAGGCGCCGCCTTGAATTCCTCCACTCGTTCCTAAACCAGACCAGTAGGATAGTGACAGAAACGAGCACCCAAAGGAAGCAGACATGTATCATAAACCTGATGATCCCGTGGGGGCGTTTCTACAGAGGTCAACAAAATATGGTGTCCTGTATAGCTAAGGTCACATCTAAAATCAGCCTTTTACATGGGCATTCCCCATGGGAAGGCAACGTAATGAAGGAACCAGCCCAGAACGGAATTTTCCCCAAAAAATGACTAGTAAAAAAGGAAAGTGCATCTAAAAAGTATGTCGTATAATCCTGGTTTAACGTATGGGGTAATTTGGGAACTGATACATTGAAGCAAATATATATATATATATCATTTTTGGGAACTCTCAACAAATCCGATTAGAAAACACATGTACATGAGGTATAAGCACTTTATTTTCCCCAAAGCGATTGCAGCAGGAAAATCCCATCCTTGTAAGTTCTAACCCTTAGAAGTAGTCATAGATATCTCTGCAGTAAGGGTCGATAGAGAGGTGAAGGCACGTGTACAATCGTCTGCTGTCAGGCAGGCTTCGGCTTATAAATGCTATCTTGGACTTCAGAACATCATGAAAAGCTTTTTGAAAATCTGACGACAAAGTGCAGGAAAAATGTCAAGAAGAAAAGCCTCAGGAGCTTTCATAAAAACGACTTAATATATGCGGAGCGCGGCGTATGTGCGGCTCAGGAGCCTGACACCCGCATTTTACAGCTTCTCCAGAAGTAGAAAAGTCCACATTTCATCTTTCAGGGTTACATTCACCATGCGAGGAAGTTTGAAAGGCAAAAAGCAGAACAAATCTGAGATTTTACAAAGTCATCTTGAAATGTTAAGTGAAATGTGAAAGTGGCTTTATCCAGAGGCGGAGGCGAATCTATGCAGCCGGATCACATTAATAATCTGCCTCATGTTCCTTGTGCTCCTGGGACACAAAGCAATATGACATAGATAAGCGTCAGACTGACTGATGAGATCACATTACACCTGGCAGACTGACAGCGCCGTCATTAGGTCTCTTTACAGAGAAGAAATCATACAAGAGTAATACAAAGGGACCGATTACAGACCCGTTTAGGGTCATCCTCGGATGATGTGTAGGTCATTCCATACAGAGAGGCACTTTACTGTATGTGTCATCTTAAAGGCTTCTTCAGGAGGCGTTCCCTACACTTTGCTGCAGTTCAATGGTTAATTCTTCCTGGTTCGGAGCTCTACTGCCGCTTTAGATGAACTTTTAAGGTCTACTATATAAACTTGGCAACATCTTCCATTCACTGCCTGGTGATAGGTATTCGCTTACCCATTTATTCTCAACTGTCTGTGTAAGGTCGTCTCCGGATCTAGGCTTTGCTCCAGTTGTGCTTCTATGGAAAACTACCTTGGCGTTCAACAGGACTTTCAATTTTCTACATAGTGTTATGCTAGATGGGCTCTGATACTGTGGCAAATCCACGGTTACTCCAGGACTGCCACCTAGGGGGATTTCCTGCTATGGATTACAGATCTCTGTAAAAGTTAAAATATGAATAACAAGGAGCTCTTTGACTGCTTTCAGCAAAAAAAATTGAAATTGTGTTATGAAAAAAAAAGTTTTCCTCCCAGTTTTCTTGATCTCTGCTGTCATTCTATAGGAAGATGCATTGTTTACTTCCCGTGGTTAAACACCAGTCCCTGGTCATGTGAGGTCACACAGGTGCACGGCTCGTTATATCCCTGGTCATGTGATGTCTTCACAGGTGCACGGCTCGTTATATCCCTGGTCATGTGATGTCACACATGTGCATGGCTCGTTATATCCCTGGTCATGTGATGTCTTCACAGGTGCATGGCTCGTTATATCCCTGGTCATGTGATGTCACACAGGTGCATGGCTCGTTATATCCCTGGTCATGTGATGTCTTCACAGGTGCACGGCTCGTTATATACCTGGTCATGAGATGTCACACAGGTGCACGGCTCATTATATCCCTGGTCATGTGATGTCACATAAACCAATAAACCAGAACCCCAGGAATCACCAATGTATACTACTGGGAGCTTGCTAGCTATATACTGGGGATGCTGTAACCGATGCATTTCCCACCCTCGGCTTATAGCTGAATCAATAGGTTTTCCCAGTTTTTGGTGGTAAAATTGGGGGCCTCGGCTTATACTCGAGTATATACAGTGAGTTATAAGTCCTGTAACTCGTCAAAGTCAAAAGGTGTGCAGGACAAACTCGTTCCAGGCTCCATTAACATCTAAAGGACTTTCAGGAGGCCTGATAAAATGTGTGGTATGTTCTCACTGTAGCACTGACCTTTGTATATCAGGGGTGGTTTCCTTACTCAAGTATTTTGATAAGGTATTCTAGTAACAGTTAATAAGGGTTTAAAGGTTTTTTTTGTTTTTTTGCTAGACAATCCTAAATTGAGATGGATGAACACAGTCTTCAGTCACTCTCTATAAGGGCTAAGGGACAGGTGTTGGTGAATTATAAGGATCACGGCCAACTGGACCTACCTATTTTCTTCTAGACAAATGAACTTCATATTACAAGCACCGGACTCTCAGATAGTTGGGGCAACAGAAGTTCTTCCAAAAAAAAAAAAAAAAAAAAAAAAAACATCTACTTTCAGCCCCCTCAGTTTTGTCTAACTTCTTACAAAAATGGGGTGGCAGAAAGAAAGAAGTTCGACAAAAATGTCTTTTCGGAAGAACTTCTGTTGCCCCAACTATTAACCGCATTGTATCTGGGAGTCCGGTGCTTATAATATAAAGTTCATTTGTCTTGTCACAGTGTAGCCAAAATTCTGAAACCCTACCCTGATCTTAGCCTGAATGCAGACTTTTAGGGAAGCTTCTCGTAAAAGGAAAAAGTTGTAAATGTTATTACTGCAGCATAAATCAATACCAGGACTTTTCAAGCTCTTCCAACAAAGTGACACACTATCATTTATCATACAACTTAATGCATCTTCCAATGACAGCTTTATAAGACTTTGAGGAGGCCCGAGCATCTCTTGCTTTGGTCGTGTAGGAGTTAAATTAATTATGTGAAGTTCTCTCTCTCTCTCTGATGTATATTGATCTTAAAGTTATGCTGCTGTTGTCTTCAGAGACTGAAACTTTCTTCAGATAGGGACAAGGGATGTTACTTATTGGGACAAGAACAGCACCATCTTTACATTCAAAGTATCTAGCATTCACATGTTCCCAATAGAGTGCTACATGGGAATGTCCCCACTATCATACCATACCAGCTACCATCGTCTTATCTACAGACTATAGTTTTATGATACAGACCTAAGTAAATATGGCTTCCCAATACCATTCATATGTAGATAAAATACAGATCTATATTTTTGGTCCAGATATCTCCTCTACTAGCCAGAATTCCAGCGTATCTATCAGCCGTATCCTCCTTTTTCTCTTCCCATTTCATAAAACTTAATATAGACAAAACAGAAGTCATAACTGTTCATCCACCTAACACATCCCTCCCACCTGACCTAACCGTCACAATTCATGGCTCCGCACTCTCCCAGGTCCCTAAAGTCCGCTGCCTTGGAGCCACCTTTTACTCTGCCTTATTCTTTAAGCCTCACATCCAGGCCCTTACTACAACCTGCCATCTCCACCTCAAGAACATCTCTCACATTCGACCCTTCCTCAAGCCAGTGTCTACTAAATTACTAGTCCATGCCCCCATCATCTCCGGCTCAGACTACTGCAACATTCTTCTCCCAGCTAACTCTCTAACATCCCCAATGTATCCTAAACCCTGCTGCCCGGCTAATCCATGTGTCTCCTCATTTCTCCTCTGCATCTCCTCTCTGCCAGAGTCTCCACTGGTTCCCCATTGCACAGCAAATTCAATTTAAAATACTAACCATGACCTACAAAGCCGTCCACAACCTGTCCCCTCCATATATCTCTGAACTAATCAGCCTATTCTGTCCCACGTGTAACCTACGTTCCTCACAGGACCTTCAGATCCACTCTACTACCATCCGCTTGTCTCACCACCACATCCAGGACTTCTCCCGTGCATCTCCCATACTCTGGAACTCTCTACCAAAATGTGTCAGACTGTCCCCCACTTTCCAAACCTTCAAACCTGACCTGAAAATCCACCTGTTCAGGATCCCCTACAACACACAAAACTGCTCTGCTCCCTCACCTCATGTCTCCATCTCCTCCCCCCCCCCCCCCCCAAATAGATTGTGAGGCCTCGCGGGCAGGGTCCTCCTGATCTCTGCAGTTTTGTATTTTGTACTTGCACCTTTTTTATCTTAATGTAATGTATGTGAACCCCTCACTGCTTGTACAGCACCATTGAATTAATGGTGCCCTATAAATAAAATAATAATAAATAATAGTAGATGCCCCCACTGATTATGGCTTATGTCCATTATGTCTATTCATGATACCTTAAAAATCTTGAATAAAATGAATAAAAATAAAATGAGATTAATGATATGAGAAGATATAAGATATTTTAGTAGCTTTGCACTGTATACCCAGTATAGGTGGTCAAATATCAAATGTATTCAAAAACTTGAAAAAAATTGTAGTCCTAAAATGAATACAATATGCCTTGCCCAAGGATCCTATTAAAACAATAGGACCCTTGTGCTCCAGGAGACTTAACATAAGTTGAGTAAGACTATTAAGCCTTTATAGGATCAGATGTATTTTATTACTCATCATTCAACCTGGGAATACAGAGACACTAGATTGTAATCCTTAGAAGATCCATACTTAAAATTAGTAAAACGTTTCTACATTTCTATTAATTTCTTCTGATTACCCCAATTACTTTGCCTTTAAGAGGACATCTCAAATGTTCCCAATCATAGCACAAGTGGAGGATTAATTCTTTAGACAAGTGTTCATATTCTTAATACCCCAGGAGGATGTTACTTCATCCATTAATGCTCAACTTGACAATTCATAATGCACATTATCTGCATGACTGGCTGCTCAGGAAATGACTTTTTCAAGTAATTCTTACCAAAAAAAAAAATTACTGAAAGAAACAAGAAAATGCAATAGTTCTAAAGATCAGGAAAAGAACAAAATTAGGACTAAAACACAAAGACCTTTCATAAACATTGTAAGAATTTGGAGATTTTCTTGGGTGGGGGGGGGCGTGGGGGGATATCTTAGAAAAATCTGTCCGACATCTATCTAAGGCCAGGAGCCATGTGGGAATGTATATCCAAATAGGACTATAGACAAGTACGGCTCCGGGCGCGATATGGAAAGCACGACGAGTGCTCCCCATACTGGGTCATTGCTTGCTCTATCTTTGGCCGTAAAAACAGCCATGCAGAGTCATTTCCTATGGAGAGGGGAGGGGTGATCAGCGCTCATCCCTCCTCCTCTCATCAGGGCGACCACATGTCAGTGTGAATGTAGCCTTACCAAGTACAGCCAGCCTACTGGAAGATTAAAAAATGTAAATCTAATAATTAATGACAAAAATGGAATAAAACAGCAGCAGCACAGCAGTGGTCGTCTGGGTGCTATCCCAAGGAATCCAGAAATACTCTATATAAGGGCTCTATAGATTAGCCAAAACGTACCTGCATGTATGGAGTGCTGTCTGTTATCTGCACAAATTCATCAGATTATTTTAACAATAGGTCAACATTCACTATTAAGGGGGTAGAGACTGGTACCCATTTCTATAACTCTAAGACATCCCTAATTTCCACCTTAATGGATTTCTAAGAAATCAACAATGAAACTTCCCAAACCTGCTCCTCAGAGTAAAGCAATAAAAAAAGCTTTTATCTTCGGTGGTGGTTACTGCAACAATTTACTTCTACAATTTACAGAGCTTTATATAGTAAATCACGTTACAAAGTGATGGCTGTCAGGAAACTGAATTGCACACGTTTTCTCAACAAACATCAGCATTCAATAAGACGACTTCTGTCAAGGAATGGAGCCTAGGGGGCATCACAGGTATAAAGTGCACTGTGTGCCATAAAGTGAGAATGCCGTGATAATGATCAGAGGCTCTAGTCTCTTCTTTTCTGGTACTTGGACTTCCTTGTAAAAATATAAGATGACAAATTCTGACTGGGTCACCTTTGCTAAAATCTCATGAATTTCATTTTAGCAAATACTTGTATTCCCAATTAAATAACATTTGGTAGCCTTTTTTCTTTAAACTTTACAAAGTTATAGATTCCTTTTTGGCATTTTCCTTTGCTTCTAGTCAGGGCCAAGTCATGATATTTTGGGGAAATGGGTGATTGGGGGGATTTTTTTAAAGGTGTTTTCCCACAAAACACGATAGGCCCTATGCAAAGGATAGGGCCTGACTTGTTTCGTGGGAAAACCCCTTTAAGAAGATTTTTTTTAGATCAACGATACACAAACTCCACTGCAAATAATGCTGCGTGAACACACCCATATTCATAGATCTATGTGTCTGTTGTTGGCATACCTGGGAAAGTGTAGGGGCCTACACAAGGCTCTACACATAAGGAATCCATGGAGGTGAGGGGGGCTGTATCTAATAAATCCATAGGGGTAAGGGGGGGCTGTATCTAATAAATCCATGGGGGTGAGGGGGGCTTTATATAAAATAACCATGAGGGGGCTGTTTGGTATGTTAAACTAGGGAATATTTTAGGGTACAGGAGACTGTCTTAGTTTCTGAATTTTTAATGCTGCCACGTGAGTTCACTGTTCACCGCAGAGCTGGATTATAACTTCACTCTTCACTGTCACTAATAACAACAGACAAAGGTAAGATTACATGGCTACTAAGGGCAGCGTTTGTATAGTAAAAACTGCAGACAGATTCCCAGTACATAAATTGACAAGTAGATCATCAAACTCATCTAGCTACCATGTTATGAACCAACATGAAGTATAATGTAGTTGGCATGTAAATTACACACAATATTAGTATTAGTCTATCTTATGGGCATCTACCATCAAAATCCCACTTACTCATAGATCCAGGCACCGTGATGGTGGTAATCGTCTTATATTTGTTATCCATGAGTTCCTACCTTCTAAATCCTACTTTTAAAATTATGCTAATGAGACACAAGGGCTCTGGGGGGTGTTAAAAGAGAACCTCCATGCTCAGGTTTCACAAAGTTGTTACAAGTTGTGCAAGGAGAACCATTGTAACAGCCTGTGAAGCTACAGCACGGAGGAGCTTTGGTAATGTCCCAAGAAACCCTTCTGGTTCAATGGAATAAATTTTTAAAGTCGATTTTATAGGAAGCTATAAAATAAGATGACTAGAGTCATGGGTCCTGGATCTATGCGCAACTGCCCCTGGTTTATCATGCTTGACATTGATGGTAGATTTCCAAGTCATGTGTTAATTTTTACAATCACTTAGCCCATCAAATAGAAAATTGATACATTTTTTAATTCTGATTTTAATCCTTCCATTGCTTGGATTTATGACCATTGTTGGATCACACGTAGAGTTAGAGCTGTGCTGGGGTAGTGGTCGTGCATAGTGCTGCATGCACAGTATCGCGTTCCGTTAACCATCTAACCTAGATGTTAACACAATAAGGTTTGTATAGTTGCCATAGCAACCAACGAGGGATATTAAAAGAAAAAAAAAACAGAATAGGCTGAAACACAATTGGAACTTTCCAACCAGACGAAAGAAAAGAAAAAGCAGCCAGTGGTAGCAGAGGCACTGTGCGGCGAGCAGGAGAGTCAATGATATATCGTACACGCAGAAGAAGTAATGGATGTAAAAGATCAGGTGAAAGATCAGGACTTCTTAGATTTATCATCCAGATAAATATCAAAAGGCGAACATAGCAGAGACTAGAAAAAGAAATAAAATATAGGGTAACCCATGTCTCAGTCTACATCTTCTGCAGTAGTTGCTGCCATTTATCAAGCTACAGACGAGAATGGATTCAAAGTATCAAAAATAAATGCATTTAAAAAAAAATAAAATGTTTTTCCGCAGCAGATTAGCATGCAGCCAACCAATGCAGTTTCAGTAGGGATTCGCCATCAAAACTGCAGCAAAATAAAGGCAAAATATCAGAAAAGCAGGGAGTTTGTCCAAACTGGGACCTCAGAAGGAAAGGAACATTTCACACTCAGGAGTTGAGCCTCAATTGATCACACTATTTAGTAGCTGCTTGTTTTGGCCCTATTATAGGGGTTAGAGCGCCATTTACCTACAAGTATTCTTCCTTACACGTGCCATCTTTTTTTTTTCTGAGTGATGACCCAAAAATAGAGACGTGTTGTGTAATACGTATCTATACTTGTAATTAGCTCCCAAACTTTGGGAAAACAGAATTGACTATTGGGTGGAATGGGGACTCACCATTCGTGGGGTATAACTTACATGAGACATGGTCCAGTACTGTACTTATGCTCCTAGTATAAGACAGTAGTCTCAAGGAGAGGCAGGAAACTACGGGGAAAAAAAAATGTTGAAGGAATGTTTCCTCCCACACTCCAAAAACATTCTGGTAGGTTGATAAGATCATGAGCCCCATTGGGGACAGGGAGTGATTTGGAGAGGTCTGTGCAGTGCTGCGTAATCTGTGTGCGCTATATAAATAAAGGAATTATTATTATGATTTGTTTTTATGCATTATGAACATTGAGAATGCTGTAGCTACACTGATGCAGAAACATATCTTGTTTAATCCCCGATTCGAGTGGTTTTGCTAAAAACGCAATGATAAAATTCAGGACCTTGGGAAAGCTGGGTTGCATGCATGCTGCCGTTCATAAACACATTACACGGAGCTTCCTGAACTAACCAGGCAGGACTAATCAACCTGAGCTGTCTGACTTATACAAAGCAGCTGGGGGATAGTGCAGTGATCGATTACTTCTGCCTGTCAGGGACAACTTAGTTATTACAGCATTCTCCAGCAGCACATAATTAGGGTGAGAGGAGAAGCCCCGGGGCAGCCACAGGATCAACAGAGCCTCATTATCATAATTTTATAATAGTTTTTTCAGCAAAACCATTTGGATCAGGGATTAAACAAGATATGTTTCTGCATCAGTGTAGCTACAGCATTCTCAAGGCATGTTTGGTTCATAATGCATGAAAGCAAATGGCAGATTTCCTTTAACAACAAAAGGTCTAAATGTTAACTCCAATGAAGAAAATTGTCATGTAAAATATATAAAATACATGATAATTTAGAAGTCTTGTACAGCTGCAGCACTAGGCTACATTCTGATGTGTTATGACCATGTGTCTAGCGTTTATGTAACACGGAGGATAGTTCTTTGTAGAGCTTTATAAACGGATAGGAAAGGGAGATGAGAGACAAAGGAATAGCTGATGGTTGGACTCTGCTATGACCAGGGGGAAGACGTCTTCTGTCAGAGTAATATCTTCAGAGCGCAGTGATTCCAGCCTGCAGCGCTGCTTAGTCCTGGTGCTCGTACTGATAACGCTGCCCAAATGTCTCCTACTCTTTCACTAGTGTCTCATCAGGAAGGGACTCTAGAGGGGAGCAGTCAGTCAAAGGGATTTAACCTGCACAAAACACATCGAGGAGCCGTGATTGTTTATGATGATCCTTACAAAGGCTTGCTGCAAAAAGAACAGCGAGGGATTTACTGTTCAACATGACACAGAAAACACAACGTAATGTGAAGTCACGTAGACATAGTCACTACAATTTGGATTAATGGAGGAGGTCCCCCTTTGGGATTTCCCTCTATACGGATGGCAGGTATCAATTATTTCTGCAAGAAAAAATTACTTGCACATTTTCAAATCTCCAAAAAAAAATTAAGAATTCCGATATTTCCCCAAGGATCTCATGAGCTCCCAAAACAGTACAGCTGATCACTCCTCAACAATGATTTTGTATCACACATAAAAGGACCTGCAGAATTTCCATACATATAACACATGTTGTAAGCAGTTACTCTAAAACGTACAGTGATAACTCTCCACTGAATACAATTGTGCCTATATTTAATTGCAGTGGCATTATTTATTTCTACTACTTGGGAGTAGCATCATTAAAGGGAACCTGTCACCACATTTACACAAATACAGCCAGTGACAGGTTCCCATAGAACCCCTTCTTTTAGCGATAAATGTTTTCCCTTACATCCACAAAAATCAACTTTATTTTATAATCCCTGGCATCAGAGGGGGCGTGTCCTGCTTAGCTGACCGCTCCCATCTACACCTCCCCATGCCTCTTCTCAGTATGTCATGTGACCTCATCTAAGGTCCTGTTATATCTGCAATGTCTATCCCATGTTTGTATCTGATCACATTAAATCTTCTACTTCTCCCCATCCTCCATGGAGGCCGCTGTGACTTCATGTGATCATTTACAAACATTGGGTCAACGTTTCAGATGTAACAGGACCTTAGATGATGTTATCCTGGTCACATGACATGAAGTGCCCAATGATGTAATGTAGCACTGTCTCAATGTTCCAGCATATAATAGCCCTGCAACCTATCAGGAACAAGGAGGCAGGGAAATGTGAATTGTGTCATGCATATTAAAATTTATGACCCATATTAGATGATTTGCATACAAGTTTTATATAACTTATTCTAGCAGCCATGGAAAGGAACCATTAGGGGTTAGGGCAGTGATGGCTAACCTATGGCACTGGTGCCAGAGGTGGCACTCGGAGCCCTTTCTGTGGGCACTCAGGCCATTACCAGAGATGACTCCAGGTATCTTCCTGCAGTCCCAGACAGCCCAGGACTTGCTGTGCACAGAGCTATTTTAAAGTGACAGCTCTACCTGTGACTATTTTCTGCTTTATTGGTGTCCTCAGGGTGCTGGTATCAATGAAAACTGTGACAGAGAAGGGAGTATAAATCACAAATTAAATTTCTGTGTTGGCACTTTGCGATAAATAAGCGGTTCTTTGTTGTAGTTTGGGCACTCGGTATCTAAAAGGTTCGCCATCACTGGGTTAGGGCAATGCTTTTAATCATAGTTTTTATTGAAGTCTTTATTTTGGGTGGGTTCATTTGCACCACCGGTTCTCTTTAACCACTACTGAACTTTACCATTGCAGCTCCTTTGACCAATAGAAAGCAATTGGACAGGCTTGATTGTAAGAAAAACAAAACAATTAATCAAATCAGTAAGATCTGTGGACTGCCAAGAGACAGAACCAGATCACAGCGCTTTCCCATTATCCTTTAGAGGGGTAGGTCCGCTGCATTCAAATATTTTCCATGGAAAAATATGAGAAAGAAAAATTCTTCAAATATTGAACAGAACAGTCAAAACTTCAAACTAGTCAGTACATCCTGAGCCAAAGACTAAGTAATATTCAAAGTATTATTTATCAATTACTTACTCCACCTATTTTACATGAATTTTGATGGAATATATTTGACAGCGTTTCCCATTGTTATTGTTAAGTAGTCGTAGGCCATGGACACATCATGTTCAAGTAAAGCAGAGTAGGTGTGCACTGGAACTTGTGGCCGCATCCATGGTACACTGAAATGCTCATCCGAATATGAATGACAGCTATGATTTCTGGAATTCTCAAAGATTAAGGCATGCTTTTGATCAGGAGGTACAATCTGGGGATCCCTGGTCCGCCACATAATCCAAATTATACTAGTATCTACGTGTTGATAAATCTTGGCTCTGGTGCTGTATTTATGCACAGAAACTAATTCTGATATTTATATATGAAGTATGATTCTATTGCTGTATTTATATACTGAGCTTGGTTCCGGTGCTGTATGTACGTACATACAGAGATTGGTTCCTATGCTGTATGTACGTACATACAGAGCTTGGTTCCCATGCTGTATGTACGTACATACAGAGCTTGGTTCCCATGCTGTATGTAGGTACCCATGGAGTTTGGTTCCAATGCTGTAAGTATGTATGTACGGTGCTTGGTTTCAATGCTGTATGTACAGTGCTTGGTTTTGATGTATGTATATACAAAGTTCAGTTCTGGATTCTGGTGCTGTATGTATAAACCACGCGTGGTTTCGGTACTTCATGTATATCAGGAGCTGGGTTATGGTGCTGTATTTTCTGTGCTTGGCAATTATAATTATTATTAATTTAGGGAAAGTTCAATATTCCATCTCACTGGGAGCACAGTAAATATTTTTATTGTATATTCTATCATTATTTTGGGGGCAAAATTGTACCAATAGAAGTGACATCACAGTTCGATTAAGCAGAAGCAGGACTCGGTGGAGCATGGGAAACAAAAGCTAAGTGTCACATCATGATACAGAGTTAAAAACACAGAGCTTGATCCCATTCAGCAGGACCTCCATGTATTATATGCTGTAATTCCTCTGATTTAGAACAGAATGTTTGCAATGGCAATTTCCCAAGCTTAGAACGGGTTAGGCGAAACATACTAATTTTGTGAGTGGCGCTCTATACTCCTGAACATCTGATAAGCTGCTGAGCCTCGTTTTACGAGCCACCTTTAATGAGCATCAATTTACAATGAAGCAACTTTCTGTTCTTAATTACCTGGAATGTTCTAATTAAGAAGATCCAGCCATGAATTAAACAAAAGTAGACCTTGAATATTTCATATTGAAACAAAATGTAACTCAAAAAATACACGCTTACAGTGTTCTGCCAAGAAACTACGCTGATTTCTTTTCCGGCTGTCTTCATGTTGTACGGTATTTTCTACATTAGAGTAAAAGTAATGATTTACACCAAAATTTATTTTTGCCTATTTCTAGTTATTAATTGCAACGAAGAAAGGAATCTGAAATGTGAGCTAAAGAGCAAAATTAAACAGTGGGTAGCATGGTGGGTAGCACTTTTGTCTTGCAGCTTGGAGTCCTGGTTTACAGTCCCACCCAGGTCAACATCTGCAAAGAGTTTGTATGAACTCTCTCTGTGTTTGCGTGGGTTTCCTCCGGGTCCTCCGGTTTCCTCCCAAACTCCAAAAACATACTGGTAGGTTGATTAGATTGTGAGCCCCATTGGGGACAGGACCAATTTGGCAAGTTCTGTGCAGCGCTGCGTAATCTGTGTGCACTATATAAAGAACTATTATTAATGCTGTCCATTAACCGCATCTCTAAAGGATAATACAACTGTGGTCAGTCCATTAAAAAACAATCCGTGGGCTGGCTGGGTTTCACAGATCGACCACATAGGATGGGACTCCATACATGATTGTGATATATGATGCATGGAGTCCCGACTTCACATACTAACTACAATCATGATTTTTCCTTTATCCCTGACTGAACACAGTCGTATTGTAAGATCTCAATTTGCCACAAGTTATCCAAATTTTGCCTGATGGAAGCTGCCAAAAAAACTATAAGCTCTCGTGCACATGGCCGACGTTTTTGTCTGTCGTCTTATATATGGGCTCAAATACAGGGTGGTGTGGGAGTGTAATTTGTGAGCCTAAGAACTCAGAGCAGGCCTTAGTTCTGTCTATGTCATATGCCGCTAACAATGGAGCGCGGATCTGCGGTTTGTGGCCTGTGAAATGCCCATGTAACAGAAAGGCTGCAGAATTGACTAGAGCTGTAGTTTTGAAGTCATTCCTCAACTATACGAAACTACAACAATTGTTGACGAAAGTTAAAAGATGACTAGACAAAAGTTGAATTCCACACCGGGATCCACAGCAAATAAATGACATACAGCAGATCATAAATCTACACTGGAATACAATTTGCGCTACAGAATTTTTCAGCATTCTTGGAATCCATGCATTTAAAAACCTGGTTTTGGTGCTGTATTTCTACATTATACCAAATGCTGTATTTATGTACTGAGCTTGGTCCCAATGCTGTATTTATGTACTGAGCTTGGTCCCAATGTTGTATTTATGTACTGAGCTTGGTCCAACCATGCTGTATTCATAGACTGAACTTGGTCCCCCCCCCATGCTGTATTCATAGACTGAGCTTGGTCCCCCAATACTGTATTCATAGACTGAACTTGGTCCCCCCCATGCTGTATTCATAGACTGAGCTTGGTCCCCTCATGCTGTATTCATAGACTGAGCTTGGTCCCCCCATGCTGTATTCATATACTGAACTTGGTCCCCCCCCTGCTGTATTCATATACTGAGCTTGGTCCCCCCATGCTGTATTCATATACTGAGCTTGGTCCCCCAATGCTGTATTCATAGACTGAGCTTGGTCCCCCCATGCTGTATTCATATACTGAGCTTGGTCCCCCCATGCTGTATTCATAGACTGAGCTTGGTCCCCCAATGCTGTATTCATAGACTGAGCTTGGTCCCCCCATGCTGTATTCATATACTGAGCTTGGTCCCCCCATGCTGTATTCATAGACTGAACTTGGTCCCCCCCCCATGCTGTATTCATAGACTGAGCTTGGTCCCCCAATACTGTATTCATAGACTGAACTTGGTCCCCCCCATGCTGTATTCATAGACTGAGCTTGGTCCCCCCATGCTGTATTCATAGACTGAGCTTGGTCCCCCCATGCTGTATTCATATACTGAACTTGGTCCCCCCCCTGCTGTATTCATATACTGAGCTTGGTCCCCCCATGCTGTATTCATATACTGAGCTTGGTCCCCCCATGCTGTATTCATAGACTGAGCTTGGTCCCCCAATGCTGTATTCATAGACTGAACTTGGTCCCCCAATGCTGTATTCATAGACTGAACTTGGTCCCCCCATGCTGTATTCATAGACTGAGCTTGGTCCCCCCATGCTGTATTCATATACTGAGCTTGGTCCCGATGCTGTATTTATGTACTGAGCTTGGTCCAGATGCTGTATTTATGTACCAAGCTTGGTCCCTGATGCTGTATTCATATATTGAGCTTGGTCCCAATGTTATACTTATGTACTGGAGCTTGGCCCTGATGCTGTATTTATATACTGAGCCTGGTTCCATGTTTTATTAATAAACTGCAAAGATCCCATACAAAGCTATTGCACTGTCCTAAAAATTTTCATATATGGCAGTAATATAAAAATAAAGAGATCTGTGAATAAAGAAAGCCAAAATCCTAGAACATTACAAACTTTTAAGGAGAAATGTAATCAAGCGTTGCTGCCAGAGCTGTGAAAAAGTATATTAGGAGATCTCAGACTTAGTCAGTGACTAGTGATATTAAGCTAATCATCGGTCACATACTGTACAGCTCTGAAATAATAGTAGCTGAAATGTGTAAATCACAAGCCCCGGCTGCTCCTAATACTTAGCAGACCTTGTTTTCGGCATGTTAGCAGAAAGCCTCTCGGTGGGGTGGCACTGATTATTATCAAAATAATTCTCAATGCAAATTGTATTGTGGAACAGAACTTGGTCAGGGTTGCCAGGGTCTGAATCTTCCACATGCAAGGAAAATATCTGGCAAATACACCATGAGGGTGTTGGACGTGACTGCAGCTGAACGGCGCTTCTTTTCAATTTGCTATGGTTTTCCCACTAAAAGCATTGTTCTGCTAAAAAAGACATTATGGCTCCTAACATATTAAAAGGCATAAAAAAAATATCCTTCCACGTTTAAGTATTCAGAAAAATTAAAACATTGTTTTATGGGGGGTAAGCTGCCAACACACTGTCATCGGGAGAGTCTCATCTGGAAAAAGTAAAGACCATACACACTAAACTATACAGGAGTTATCTATAGAGCACGATGGTGGAAGTACAGGCTGGTTGGGATTAGTGCAGATGTTCTGTATGATATGAACAGATCTGGAAGGTAATTATCATACGGTGTCTGATCAGCTATATCTTCATTGTGGATACAATATATATACTTTTTGGTAGTAGATATATACTGTAAATAGGTGATTACATATAAAAGATAAACAGAGGATGCTGTAGATGGATAGGTAATATGGGGGAATTTATCATTTACCGCGCTCGTGCCACTCTGGCGCCAAAGGATACATCTTTAGAGCAAGACTTTGGATAGTATAATCTCATCAGAAATGAATTAACAAAAATATTCCTTATATTCCTGTGGAAACAATTAGATTTTTTAGCCTCCTTATCCTACTTAACCCTTATCTCAATGCTTTATACTGGGCATCAGAAACAATGCTCACTACAGGAGAAAGAAGGGTAGAAAAAAAGACTAAGAAAAGCTGCTTTACATAATAGTAAACTTTGCGCTTGTACTTTATTATGTTCTTAACCATTCTTCTCTGCCGTAACATAATGTAGCTTCAAAAAGTTTAGTTTATCTAGTTTGTATTGGTTGCAGATTCACTGTTAAATTGAGGTTCCCTTCAACATCAATCAGGGGCCACTAAACCCTGATAAATCTTCCCCTATAGCTACAGATAGATGATGCTGTAAATGGATATTATTACAAGGTTTTTTTGCTTTATTGCGGCAATTTCCTTTCATTGTATTAGTGCAATGGGTGCGGCATGGATGCCAGAGGTGGCATAGAGAGCCCTCTCTGTGGGCACCCAAGCCATCAACAAAGCACAGAGTTTACCAGAAAGGACTGAAATCAACAGTCTTGGCTACTTGGAACTGGAGGAAGAGTGAGAACATGTAGAAAGGGTCAATAATCTTTGGAGCTCCTGCTGGCCTTACATTTCTTCCTGTACAGGGTAGCCCTGGAGAGAAGATGAAATCATAGTCCAAATTTCCCCTCTTTCTTTCAACTGTATTTGTGTCTGCAATAGGCAGATACGATTGAAAGTTGTGGCAGAACTATAAAAGATTGGACTTTATTTGTTAATAGTTGTACAGGCAGTCCCGGGGTTACGTACAAGATAGGGTCCGGAGGTTTGTTCTTAAGTTGAATTTGTATGCAAGTCGAAACGGTATATTTTATAATTCTAAATCCAGACAAAAAAACTTTTGACCCAGTGACAATTGGAGTTTAAACATTTTTTGCTGTAATGGGACCAAGGATTATCAATAAAACTTCATTACAGACACCTTACAGCTGATCATTGCAGCCTGGGACTATAGTAAAGCATTCAGAAAGCTTCACCAGATGTCAGAGGGGTCTGTCTGTAACTATGAGTTGTCTGTAAGTCGGGTGTCCTTGAGTAGGGGGCCGCCTGTATATGCTTCACCATATGGAGTGCTTCTTTAAATGCTTTTCAATGCTCCTTTGTCCTTTCCGCTAAGATAACATTGACAAAGTGATGCTGCTCTGGAAGAAAATCTAAGACAAAGCATTAACAAATGTAAGGCATGTAATGGATATAAAATGGATAGAGCTCACAGCTAAAGTGGAATGATGAACTGTCTTTGACATAGTCACCCTTAAGAAAGCTCGGAGCATTAATATTCATCAGTATTCTCCACGGTCTTATAAACACTCCAGAACACCACAGAAACATCCCCAAGGAACGACATGACAGACTGCATGAATTTGTGAGCTTGTCTGGAGTGCATAACTTCAAGGGGAAGACAGAATGCATAATGCAGGAAGTAATATGTTCACTTACAGCGCCGTAATACAAGCAACAAGACAAAGACACATCCACCATCAGCTCACAAATACGCTGCGTGACTTTAAGGCTACATTCACACTGCCGTTGCCCGCCCGTACCGTACCGTAGCGGGCAACGGCAGTGTACGGGGAGAGGAGGAGGAGGTGAGCGCAGCTCACCCCCGCCCCTCTCCATAGCAACCTATGGCGCACGGCGCCGTATTACGGGAAAAGATAGGACATGTCCTATCTTTTTCCCGGGTACGGAACGGTATGGTGCCGCACGTGTGCTGCACCGTACCGCTCCCGTAGGGTGCCGTGCGCCCATAGAAGTGTATGGGGGACGTATATCGGCCGTATATACGGCGGCCGTATATACGTCCCCCATACGTTAGTGTGATTGTAGCCTAAGAGTAACTAAACTTTAACGAAATAAATGAATCCTGCAGATGATACTGGAAAACTTTGTAACATACTTTATTAAAGAAATCTGTTCCTGTGTCCCTTTTCCTTTGCATTTCTTCCTTACTTAAGCAGTTTGTGTAAATCAGCTTTCTGTCCTGTATCCACTGATAAAGTGTCTAACTCTTTAACCCCTTAACGCTGAAGCCACTTTTCACCTTCCTGACACGGACCATTTTTTAAAATCTGACATGTGTCTATTTAAGTGGTTATAACTTTGGAACGCTTTAACATATCCAGTTGATTTTGAGATTGTTTTTTCGTGACACATTGTACTTCATGCTGGTTGAGAAATTTAATAAATATATTTAGTATTTATTTATGAAATAAATGGAAATTTGGCAAAAATTTTGAAAAAAACAATGTTTTCCAAATTCAAAATTTTCTACTTTTTGGAAAGTTGGTCATAGCACTAAAATAACTTGATAACTAACATTTTCCATATGTCTGCTTTAACTTGGCATCATTTTTCAAACATCTTTTCCTTTTTTTAGGATGTTAGGAGGCTTATAACTTTAGGTGCAATTTTTCAGATTTTTACGAAAATCATCAAAACCTACTTTTGGAGGGTCAATTTAGTTAGAAGTGACTTTATAAGGCCTACATGACAGAACCCCCCAACAAATGACACCATTTTAGAAACTACACCCCTCAAAATATTCAAAACAACCTTTGGGAAATTTGTCAACCCTTTGAGCGTTTCATGAGCGTGAAAGATAAATGAAAGTGAAATTAGAGAAATGTAATTTTATCTTACTATAGATTCATTTAACACTAAAATTTGCACCTTCACAATGGGTTAAAAAGGAAAATGCATTTTACAATGTTGAGGGCAATTCCTCCTGAGCATGCCAATACACATTTTGTCACTGTACCCTGCTGTACGGGCACAGGGGGGCACTTGGAATGGAAAGAGCGTTGTTTCGTTTTTGCAGGGCAAATATGGCTGAAAAAGTTTACATGTGTCAGGATGCATTTGGAGAGCCATAATGGTACCAAAACAGAGGAAAGCCCCAACATGAGACACCATTTTGGAAAGTACACCCCTTGGAGAGTTTAGCAACGTGTAATTTGTGTATTTTCCCCAATAGGTGTTTGATTCAATTAGGCCCCAAAAGGGAAAAAAGGTGAAAATTTTCTCAAAAAAGTCACTTTTACCCCAAATTTTTGTAAGCCACAAGGGATAAAAGATGAAACAACCCCATAAATGTGTAAAACTATTTCTCCTAAGCACAGAACTGCACCACTTTTGCATATAAAGTGTTGTATGGGTGCACAGTAGGGCTCAGAAGGGAAAGTGGGGCTTTGGCCTTTTAGAAGCCAGATTTGACAATCATCCTTTACATGTGTCAGGATGCATTTGGAGAGCCCTAGTGGTACCAAAACAGAGGGGAACCCCAACAAGTGTCACCATTTTGGAAAGTGCACCCTTTGGAGAATTTAGCAAGGTGTAATATGTGTATTTTCCCCTACAGGTGTTTGCTTCAATTAGGTCCCTAAAAGGAAAAAGGTGAACATTTTCCCAAAAAAGTCACTTTTACGGCTAATTTTTGTATCCCATAAGGCATTAAAGATGAAACAACCCCAAAAAATGTGTACTAGCATTTCTCCCGAGTATAAAATTGCCCCACACATGCAAATAAAATGTTGTATGGGTACGCAGTGAAGCTCAGAAGGGAAAGAGGGGCGTTGGCCTTTTAGAAGCCAAATTTGACAGACATCCTTTACATGTGTCAGGATGCATTTAGAGAGCCGTACTGGGACCAAAACAGAGCGGAACCCCAACAAGTGTCACCATTTTGGAAAGCACACCCCTTAGAGAATTTAGCAAGTTGTAATATGTGTATTTGTCCGTAAAGGTGTTTGATTTAATTAGGACTTAAATAGATAAAAGGTGAACATTTTCTTATAAAGGTCATTTTACTCCTAATTTTATATAGCCACAAGGGATAAAAAATGTAATAACCCCCCAAAATGTGTAAACCTATTTCTCTCGAGTGTAGAAGTACCCCACATGTGTATATAAAATGTTGTATGGGCGCACAGTAAAAGGGAAGGGGAATGTTTGCCTTTTAGAAGCCAAATTTGACAGAAATGTTTGACATGCATTTGGGGAACCCTAGTGGTATAAAACAGATAAGAATCCGAAAAGTGACCCTAATCTTTGAATGCACACCCCTTAGAGAATTTTGCAATGTGTAATATATGTATTTGCCCCTACAGGTGAATGATCCAATTAGGCCCGAATCATTAAAAAGGTGAAAATTTTCCTATAAATGTCACTTTACCCCTAATTTATGTAAGCCACAAGGGATAATATATTAAATAACCCCAAAAAAGGTGTAAACCTATTTCTCCCGAGTGTAGAAGTACCCCACATGTGCATATAAAATGCTTTATGGGCGCACAGTAGAGGAAAAGAGGGATGTTTGTCTTTTAGAGGCCAAATTTGACAGAAATCCTTCACATGTGTCAGGATACATTTGGAGAGCCGTAGTGGTACCAAAACAGAGGAAAACCCGAAAAGTGACCCTAATTGTTGAATGTACACCCCTTGGGGAATATAGCAAGGTGTAACATGTGGTGTAGTGTAGTGTAGTGTAATGAGCATTTTGAACATATAGGTGGTTTCTAGAGATGAGCGAACACTAAAATGCTCGGGTGCTCGTTATTCGAGACGAACTTTTCCCGATGCTCGAGTGCTCGTCTCGAATAACGAACCCCATTGAAGTCAATGGGAGACTCGAGCATTTTTCAAGGGGACCAAGGCTCTGCACAGGGAAGCTTGGCCAAACACCTGGGAACCTCAGAAAAGGATGGAAACACCACGGAAATGGACAGGAAACAGCAGGGGCAGCATGCATGGATGCCTCTGAGGCTGCCTAATCGCACCATTATGCCAAAATTATGGGCAACAGCATGGCCATGACAGAGTGACAGAATGAAGCTAGATAGCATCTAAAACATGCAATAATTGACCCTGACACTATAGGGGACGGCATGCAGAGGCAGCGGCAGCAGGCTAGAGAGTGTCATGGCGACATACCCTAAATGGACTCAGGCTTCAAACCAATGGGTGGCAGAGAGGAACCAAAGGAGGTGAGCAAGAAGTGCTCAAATAATATCGGTACATGATAAAAGTTTGCCAGTATATTTTGTGGATTACACAGCAGGGTGGCGACAAAGTTAACATGGAAGCCATGAAAACAACCCAAAATTCTGCCTGACACAGCTCGTTTGATAAGGGGACCATGTATGGAGGCAGTGAACTAGTAGTAGATTAAAGGTGCTGCAGTTAAAACTATGTTAGTTGGATCTTGGCATGGAGCTGGCGCTCCGCTGCCAGACGAGCTTTCGCCAATCCAAGCCCCTGTCTCTAGGCTACTCCCCAAACAGCACTTTTGTATAAGATCAAGTGTAGTAGCGTTCTTATAAGTTTAGGATATGCCGGGTGAGGGGAATGTAAACAGATGCGCAAGAAGCGCATGATGCGCATGGAGCTGGCGCTCCGCTGCCAGGCGAGCTTTCGCAAATCCAAGCCCCTGTCTCTAGGCTACTCCCCAAACAGCACTTTTGTATAAGATCAAGTGTAGTAGCGTTCTTATAAGTTTAGGATATGGCGGGTGAGGGGAATGTAAACAGATGCGCAAGAAGCGCTGAAATAATATCCCTAAATGGTAAAAGTTTGCAAGTATATTTTGTGGATTACACAGCAGGGTGGCGACAAAGTTAACAACTTTGATGTGGAATGCCCTGTAATAGCTCTTGGGCGGTGTGCCTTTTATCGCCTAGGCTCAGCAGTTTCAGCACCGCCTGCTGTCGCTTAGCGACGGCACTGCTGCTGTGCCTAGAGCTACCGACTGATGGCGCCATGCCCACGGATGGTAATTCGGAGGAGGAGGAGGTGGAGGAGGGGTGGGAGGAGGTATAGTAGGCCTTTGAGACCTGGACCGAGGTAGGCCCCGCAATTCTCTGCGTCGGCAGTATATGACCAGCCCCAGGGTCAGACTCGGTCCCAGCCTGCACCAAGTTAAGTGTAGTAGCGTTCTTATAAGTTTGGGATATGGCGGGTTAGGGGAATGTAAACAGATGCGCAAGAAGCGCATGATGCGCATGGAGCTGGCGTTCCGCTGCCAGGCGAGCTTTCGCCAATCCAAGCCCCTGTCTCTAGGCTACTCCCCAAACAGCACTTCTAAGAACCTTTTGTATAAGATCAAGTGTAGTAGCGTTCTTATAAGTTTAGGATATGCCGGGTGAGGGGAATGTAAACAGATGCGCAAGAAGCGCTGAAATAATATCCCTAAATGGTAAAAGTTTGCCAGTATATTTTGTGGATAACACAGCAGGGTGGCGACAAAGTTAACAACTTTGATGTGGAATCCATGAAAACAACCCAAATTTCTGCCTGACACACCTCGTTTGATAAAGGGACGATGTATGGAGGCAGCTATATGGACGACTTTTGGAGGTAGCAATGGAGACAACGTGTGGAGGCTGCTATGGAGACAATTTAATTTGGATAGTGCCTGTATGTGGCAGTCCCAAACATTTTTCAAACCAGAGGAGCAGGTAGGTGGCCCTCCAGTAAAATGGAATAGATTGAGTGCCTGTATGTGGCAGTCCCAAAAATTCTTCAAACCAGAGGAGCAGGTAGGTGGCCCTCCAGTAAAATGGAATAGATTGAGTGCCTGTATGTGGCAGTCCCAAAAATTGTTCAAACCAGAGGAGCAGGTAGGTGGCCCTCCAGTAAAATGGAATAGATTGAGTGCCTGTATGTGGCAGTCCCAAAAATTCTTCAAACCAGAGGAGCAGGTAGGTGGCCCTCCAGTAAAATGGAATAGATTGAGTGCCTGTATGTGGCAGTCCCAAAAATTCTTCAAACCAGAGGAGCAGGTAGGTGGCCCTCCAGTAAAATGGAATAGATTGAGTGCCTGTATGTGGCAGTCCCAAAAATTGTTCAAACCAGAGGACCGGGTAGGTGGCCCTCCAGAAAAATGGAATAGATTGAGTGCCTGTATGTGGCACTCACAAAAATTGTTTCAAACAGAGGACCGGGTAGGTGGCCCTCCAGAAAAATTAAATGCATGAAGTATAGCAAGAGCCAGTGGGCCCTGTCAAAAAATAGCCATTTTCCTCTGCTTTACTGTACAAAGAGGAGGAGAAGGAGGAAAATGAGGAGGAGGAGGAGGAGTGGATCAATTATTCAGGTTGAGCTTCCTTCACCTGGTGGAGATTGGAAATTCTGAGAAATCCAGCCTTTATTCATTTTAATAAGCGTCAGCCTGTCAGCGCTGTCAGTCGACAGGCGTGTACGCTTATCGGTGATGATGCCACCAGCTGCACTGAAAACCCGCTCGGACAAGACGCTAGCGGCAGGGCAGGCAAGAACCTCCAAGGCGTACAGCGCCAGTTCGTGCCACATGTCCAGCTTTGAAACCCAGTAGTTGTAGGGAGCTGTGTGATCATTTAGGACGATGGTATGGTCAGCTACGTACTCCCTCACCATCTTTCTGTAAAGATCAGCCCTACTCTGCCGAGACTGGGGACAGGTGACAGTGTCTTGCTGGGGTGACATAAAGCTGGCAAAAGCCTTGTAAAGCGTACCCTTGCCAGTGCTGGACAAGCTGCCTGCTCGCCTACTCTCCCTCGCTACTTGTCCCGCAGAACTACGCACTCTGCCGCTAGCGCTGTCAGAAGGGAAATACTGTTTCAGCTTGTGCACCAGGGCCTGCTGGTATTCATGCATTCTCACACTCCTTTCCTCTGCAGGGATGAGAGTGGCAAGATTTTGCTTGTACCGTGGGTCCAGGAGAGTGAACACCCAGTAATCGGTGCTGGAATAAATTCTTTGAACGCGAGGGTCACGGGATAGGCAGCCTAGCATGAAATCTGCCATATGCGCCAGAGTACCAACGCGTAAGAATTCACTCCCCTCACTGGCCTGACTGTCCATTTCCTCCTCCTCCAACTCCTCCAACTCCTCTTCTTCTGCCCATACACGCTGAACAGTGAAGGACTCAACAATGGTCCCCTCTTGTGTCTCGCCAACATTCTCCTCCTCTTCCTCCTCATCCTCCTCCACCTCCACCTCCTCCGATATGCGCTGAGAAACAGACCTCAGGGTGCTTTGGCTATCAACAAGGGAATATTCTTCCCCCGTCTCTTGTGACGAGCGCAAAGCTTCCGACTTCATGCTGACCAGAGAGTTTTTCAACAGGCCAAGCAGCGGGATGGTGAGGCTGATGATGGCGGCATCGCCACTGACCATCTGTGTTGACTCCTCAAAGTTACTCAGCACCTGACAGATATCAGACATCCACGTCCACTCCTCATTGTAGACTTGAGGAAGCTGACTGACCTGACTACCAGTTCTGGTGGAAGTTGACATCTGGCAGTCTACAATCGCTCTGCGCTGCTGGTAAACTCTGGATAACATGGTCAGTGTTGAATTCCACCTCGTGGGCACTTCGCACAACAGTCGGTGAGCGGGCAGTTGGAGGCGGCGCTGCGCTGCCCTGAGAGTGGCAGCATCTGGGCTGGACTTCCTGAAATGCGCACAGATGCGGCGCACCTTCGTGAGCAAATCAGACAGATTGGGGTATGTCTTGAGGAAACGCTGCACTATCAGATTTAACACATGGGCCAGGCATGGCACATGTGTCAGTCTGCCGAGTTGCAGAGCCGCCACCAGGTTACGGCCGTTGTCACACACAACCATTCCCGGCTTGAGGTTCAGCGGTGCCAGCCACAGATCAGTCTGCGCCGTGATGCCCTGTAATAGCTCTTGGGCGGTGTGCCTTTTGTCGCCTAGGCTCAGCAGTTTGAGCACCGCCTGCTGTCGCTTAGCGACGGCACTGCTGCTGTGCCTAGAGCTACCGACTGATGGCGCCGTGCCCACGGATGGTAGTTCGGAGGAGGAGGTGGAGGAGGGGTGGGAGGAGGAGGCATAGTAGGCCTGAAACACCTGGACCGAGGTAGGCCCCGCAATCCTCGGCGTCGGCAGTATATGAGCAGCCCCAGGGTCAGTCTCGGTCCCAGCCTCCACCAAGTTAACCCAATGTGCCGTCAGCGATATATAGTGGCCCTGCCCGGCAGCACTCGTCCACGTGTCCGTGGTCAGGTGGACCTTGTCAGAAACGGCGTTGGTCAGGGCACGGATGATGTTGTCTGACACGTGCTGGTGCAGGGCTGGGACGGCACATCGGGAAAAGTAGTGGCGGCTGGGGACCGAATACCGAGGGGCGGCCGCCGCCATGAGGTTGCGAAAGGCCTCGGTCTCTACTAGCCTATAGGGCAGCATCTCCAGGCTAAGCAATCTGGAGATGTGCACATTAAGGGCTTGGGCGTGCGGGTGGGTTGCACTATATTTGCGTTTCCGCTCCAGCGTCTGGGGTATGGAGAGCTGAACGCTGGTGGATGCTGTGGAGGATCGTGGAGGCGACGATGGGGTTTTTGGGCCAGGGTCCTGGGCAGGGGGCTGACTAGCAGCTGACACAGGGGAAGGAGCAGTGGTGTGCACGGCCGGAGGTGAACGGGCTTGTTGCCACTGAGTGGGGTGCTTAGCATTCATATGCCTGCGCATACTGGTGGTAGTTAAGCTAGTAGTGGTGGAACCCCTGCTGAGCCTGGTTTGGCAAATGTTGCACACCACAGTCCGTCGGTCATCCGGTGTTTCCTTAAAGAACCTCCACACTTCTGAAGATCTAGCCCTCGCCGCAAGAGCCCTCACCACGGGAGCTTCACTAGTTGACAGTGGCGCTGATGCACCAGCTCTGGCCCTGCCTCTCCGTCTGGCCCCACCACTGCCTCTTCCAACCTGTTCAGGTCGAGGACTCTCCTCCGTCTCAGAAGCACTGTGTTCACCCGGCCTCTCAACCCAGCTTGGGTCTGTCACCTCATCATCCTCCGATCCCTCAGTCTGCTCCCCCCTCGGACTTCCTGCCCTGACAACAACTTCCCCACTGTCTGACAACCGTGTCTCCTCATCGTCGGACACCTCTTTACACACTTCCACTACGTCAAGAAGGTCATCATCACCCACAGACTGTGACTGGTGGAAAACCTGGGCATCGGAAAATTGCTCAGCAGCAACCGGACAAGTGGTTTGTGACTGTGGGAAGGGTCCAGAAAACAGTTCCTCAGAGTATGCCGGTTCAAATGGCAAATTTTCCTGGGAGGGGGCAGACTGGGGGGGAGGAGGCTGAGGTGCAGGAGCTGGAGGAGTGGGGATTTCGGTGACATGGGTGGACTGCGTGGAAGACTGACTGGTGGTGGACAAATTGCTCGAAGCATTGTCAGCAATCCACGACATCACCTGTTCGCACTGTTCTGGCCTCAACAGTGCTCTACCACGAGTCCCAGTAACTTCAGACATGAACCTAGGGAGTGTAGCTCTGCGGCGTTCCCCTGCTCCCTCATCAGCAGGTGGTGTCTCACCCCGCCCAGGACCACGGCCTCTGACCCCTGCAGTAGTTGGACGCCCACGTCCCCGCCCTCGTCCTCTACCCCTAGCCCTGGGGTTAAACATTTTTAAAATGAGAGTTATAACTTTTTTTTTTTTTTTTACTTTTTTTTGTTTTTTTTGTGTTTTTTTGTGTTTTTTGTTTTTTTTTGTGTTTTTTGTTTTTTTTTGAGTTTTTAGAACCAAACAATCCTATCCTATTGCTATGGCTATTTTCTAGCCAAGTATCAAAGGAAGCACACTACTATGCCAGATGAGATGACACTGAGTTAGTGCCTAATAGAAATCCAACCCCTACTGAATTTTCCCACTTCAGCCTTTGCTATGGATATGTGCGCCACTAAGCGCAGAACACAGCGGTCGCAAGTCTCACTACAAATTGCTCAGAATTGGCAAGTACATGCACTGCAGAAACTACAGCCACCAGCAGATCAACCAGAAATCAAATATATAGAACGCTACTGTAGGCTTCAAGAAGCTATTTGTATTCTCCTATGGCTATTTTCTAGCCAAGTATCAAAGGAAGCACACTACTATGCCAGATGAGATGACACTGAGTTAGTGCCTAATAGAAATCCAACCCCTACTGAATTTTCCCACTTCAGCCTTTGCTATGGATATGTGCGCCACTAAGCGCAGAACACAGCGGTCGCAAGTCTCACTACAAATTGCTCAGAATTGGCAAGTACATGCACTGCAGAAACTACAGCCACCAGCAGATCAACCAGAAATCAAATATATAGAACGCTACTGTAGGCTTCAAGAAGCTATTTGTATTCTCCTATGGCTATTTTCTAGCCAAGTATCAAAGGAAGCACACTACTATGCCAGATGAGATGACACTGAGTTAGTGCCTAATAGAAATCCAACCCCTACTGAATTTTCCCACTTCAGCCTTTGCTATGGATATGTGCGCCACTAAGCGCAGAACACAGCGGTCGCAAGTCTCACTACAAATTGCTCAGAATTGGCAAGTACATGCACTGCAGAAACTAAAGCCACCAGCAGATCAACCAGAAATCAAATATATAGAACGCTACTGTAGGCTTCAAGAAGCTGTTTGTATTCTCCTATGGCTATTTTCTAGCCAAGTATCAAAGGAAGCACACTACTATGCCAGATGAGATGACACTGAGTTATTGCCTAATAGAAATCCAACCCCTACTGAATTTTCCCACTTCAGCCTTTGCTATGGATATGTGCGCCACTAAGCGCAGAACACAGCGGTCGCAAGTCTCACTACAAATTGCTCAGAATTGGCAAGTACATGCACTGCAGAAACTAAAGCCACCAGCAGATCAACCAGAAATCAAATATATAGAACGCTACTGTAGGCTTCAAGAAGCTGTTTGTATTCTCCTATGGCTATTTTCTAGCCAAGTATCAAAGGAAGCACACTACTATGCCAGATGAGATGACACTGAGTTAGTGCCTAATAGAAATCCAACCCCTACTGAATTTTCCCACTTCAGCCTTTGCTATGGATATGTGCGCCACTAAGCGCAGAACACAGCGGTCGCAAGTCTCACTACAAATTGCTCAGAATTGGCAAGTACATGCACTGCAGAAACTAAAGCCACCAGCAGATCAACCAGAAATCAAATATATAGAACGCTACTGTAGGCTTCAAGAAGCTGTTTGTATTCTCCTATGGCTATTTTCTAGCCAAGTATCAAAGGAAGCACACTACTATGCCAGATGAGATGACACTGAGTTATTGCCTAATAGAAATCCAACCCCTACTGAATTTTCCCACTTCGGTCTTTGCTATGGATATGTGTGCCACTAAGAGCTAAACACAACGGTAGCAAGTCCCCCTGCTAATTCCTCACAAAATGGTAAAAGATGCAAATTAAAATAAAAAAAGTAGAACGTTATTGTAGCCCTAAGAAGGGCTGTTGGGTTCTTTGAGAATCACTCCTGCCTAACAGTAAGCTAATAGAACACCCTAACGCTTTCCCTGACCAGCAGCAGCTCTCTCCCTAGCGGCATCCAGAGACAGAATGATCCGAGCAGCGCGGCCAGCGGCTAGTCTATCCCAGGGTCACCTGATCTGGCCAGCCAACCACTGCTATCGACGTGTAAGGGTACCACGTCATGCTGGGTGGAGTGCAGAGTCTCCTGGCTTGTGATTGGCTCTGTTTCTGGCCGCCAAAAAGCAAAACGGCGGGAGCTGCCATTTTCTCGAGCGGGCGAAGTATTCGTCCGAGTAACGAGCAGTTTCGAGTACCCTAATGCTCGACCGAGCATCAAGCTCGGACGAGCATGTTCGCTCATCTCTAGTGGTTTCCAAATATGATGTGCAACGGAGTCCAAGATGGAAATTGCAATTATTTCTGGAAAGTTCAGTGCCCGTTATGTGGCGCCCCTTATGAAATAATGGAGGGGTATAGGGAGCAACGGGACATAACAGTTGTTACAATTATTCATTTTACCGAAATTAATTCACAATAGGTTGGGGGCGTGAATTGTGAATGTGTTGCGTATAAGGAGGTAGAATATACCAGGGGACCAACTAAACTTTTGTCACTCTGGAGGTGTCGCAGGTCTCTTAGTAGTATGTAGTGTCCATCCTTAGTATGTAGTGTCCATCCTAACTCCTCTTTTGGAACAGACTCTTTATTGAGTCCTACCATTAGAAGCAGCAGAATTCACCGGGAAAATGCTGTCCTGGCAAAACACAGGAACATCTAAACCAGAGGTACTGGGGCCCCGTCCTTCTTGTCCCAATATTAGTTTCCTAATATCTTCCTCTTGAAAACGGAGAAATGATAAGGCAGGACCTGCACATTGGAACAGCTCGTAAGAGTTGTACAGCATAATCTGTACAATGTGTACGGCCAGCGCTTTTGTACCAAATCTTCGTTTTAGTAGGGAAATTATCACCAAGTGTTGCTCTTATTCACCCTAGCGATGCCCATTGTGACGAATATTGCTGCTTTTGGCTGGACCAAATCGACCAGCAAATAGCGGCAAACATGGACAGAGGGGGGCAACAAAACCCCTCTGGACCGCAAGGCAAAATTGGTGGCTGTCAGGAACAGCCGCCACCCTGCCCCGATCACCGTGTCTACAGACATAGTGACCGGTATTACTGACGTCATAAGTAAATTCGCTGCTATCGGCTCGTCTGAATTGATGAGCCAGTAGCAGCGATAATAAACTGGGGGTGTGTGGGGGGGACGTAACCCTTCTGGTCCATGGGGCAGGATGGATGGCTGTCAGGAACAACCACCGTCTTACCCCGATCAGTGAACAGCCGCCGTCTTACCCTGACCGGTGTTGGAAAGTCACTACCCTCCGCACCGTTCTATAACAACGCTCGTTGGGAATAGGCTATACAATCTTTATTTATTTTTTAAGCAATTTAGACAAATAAGGGCTTATTTTTTGCGAGACGAGATGCACTGTAAAAAAAAACTTCATTTTAGTGGGTTTTTAGCTTATTGAAGAAATTTTATTAACTTTTTACGTGTGGAGGAAAATAAAATAATCAATTCTTGTTTTGGATTTTTAGCATTTTTTTGGGGGTTGTTCACTGTAGCATAACAATAATATATTATCTTTATTCTACGGATCACTACGATTACGGTGATACCTCATTTATATAGTTTTATTTTTATTTGTCCAATTTTATTGAAGGAAAACTAGAATAGAAAAAATTGCATTTGTTTTAGTATTGCCATTTTTATAGCAGCATAATTATAGTATTTTTTGGTTTACGGAGCTGGTTGTAAGCTTATTTTTTGCGTGACAAGTTGCTCTTTTTATTGGTATCATTTTGGTGCTTGTAACTTTTTCGGATCACTTTTTAGAACATTTTTTGTAAAGCAATTTGATAAAAAGTTTTAATTTTTGGCAAGTTTTTGGTTTTTTTTTTTTACCACGTTCACCGAGCGGGTCCAATTATGATTAGGATTTATTGTACAGATTGTTACGGACGCGGCGATACCAAATAAGTGGGGTTTTTTCGTGATTTAGTGTTTTTTATACTTTATTACTTGTGTAAAGGGAAATGTGGTGTTTGGGGGGACTTTCACTTTCTTTTATTATTTATTTTTACTGTAAAAAACCTTTATTTATTTATTTTTACTTTTTTTACATTTACTGACATCTTAGCTTGAACAAGTGATCTTCTGTTCACTTGTTCAAGCTATTTTACAGGTTACACAGTGCAATACAGATGTATTGCACTGTGTAATGTAAGACACTGAGCATGCTGCGCATGCCCAGTGTCTTACAGCCGGGTCCTGCCAGGAGGCAGGGACCCGGCACCGAGAGGAGGATCGCGCAGCCCCGGGCACCGGCAGTCCCGGGGCTGCGATCGGAGGAGCGGACCCCCCCGGTAAGCGCCGCGGGGGGAGGGGGGGGGGTCCGATTCACATTTAAATAGCTTTAAATGCCTCTAACACACCGCGGTCAGCGCGACCGCGGCGTGTTAGGGGTTAACACCCGCGATCGGAGAAATCTCCGATCGCGGGTGTTAGAGGCGGGTGTCAGCTATAACATATAGCCGACACCCGCAGCTTCTGGCCCCGGCTCCGTCCTGGAGCCGGGGCCAGAAGCTTGACGTAATAGTACTGCATTTTGCGGGAACGCACCTCCCGCGATGCAGTACTATTACGTCAAATGTCGGGAAGGGGTTAAAGGGAACCTACCACCACGATTCTACCTATAAAGCTAATCCTCACGTCCCCGCTATCTTTATTAGTCCTTAAGACTAATCTACCACCAGGATGAAGGATTGTAGAGCAAGCACATTTACATGCAGGTCTATGGTCTGAACGTTACGGGCTCCAGGCCTTATAGCTGTTAATAGAGCCTGCCAGCTCATTTACATAATTTCCAAAGCTTTTTTTTGTTTTAAAACAAGCCTAAGAAGCTAAAAAGAAGAGCGGGTCCAGCCAGAGGGGGCACACGCCTGCATGTAAGTGCGCTTTGTTTACAGTCCTTAAATCCTGGTGGTCCAAAAGTGTCCAAAGTAGCCTTACATGGTCAAAGTTTAAGGCTATGGTAAACCTAACTAAAGAGATGGGCCTTGAGCCAAGGCACAAGATGTAACAGGACCCATTTGGACTGCGCCAATAAAAGCATATTTTTGGACTTGCGGCTTAATTCCAGATGGGTGTTTTTTTGGGTCCCAAATTTTAAGACTGGTCCTCATTTAAATTGGATGACACACCTTTATAATTTATTCCCTATCCACAGTACATTTAATTAGGATCAGAATTTCTGGACCCCTACTGATCACAAGAACTGGAGTGATAGTGGTGGTTACACATGCATGCTGCCATCCAGTTTAATCGCAATGGAACTATTAAGATCCTTGGACTAGATGAGTAATTTGACACGTCAACCACTGGGAAAGTAGCTGCATGAGTAGGGTACCAACCCAATCCAATAATAACAAGTTAATTCGGCACTCAAAAAGATGAAGATAGATTCTAATATATTCACATCAAAAAGCAATACACATAATTTGCCATTTTGGTCAGTTAGGACCTTCCTCACAAAACAAATTGCTGGAGGGAAAGATACAAGGCGAAGAGAAGATGGGCAGTCCTTGGCCCATTCAGGGATAAGCATCTGAGGGAACGCGGAACTAACCGCATGCATTCAGTAGATCCTTGATCCTTGGAATACACCCAATACTCACATGTGCAAGTGCTGCTCTATTCAAAGAAGAGACGAAAGACCAACCAGTAGTGATCAACATAAGTCCTAATAATCAGACGCCTCTTGAAAGGTCAATTGAAAAAGGGTTGTCTTATTGAATAAAAATCTATATATTCTAGTGGTGGGGTTTGACTCCTTGGAACTATTCCAGTAAAGTGGCTGCAACACATAAAATGAGATATAGTTGCATTACCAGGCAAAGCCACAAGAACTTTTCAGGCTCTTGATGATACTGAACAAACCACCATGCTGCCAGTTAAGGACAAAAAAAAAAAAAAAAAAATTTCTCTGAATATAGGATCCCCCCCAAAAAAATATACACCAGAGAATCCATAAATAAATCCATCAGCCCTTTTACGGTGTGGCCCTCTTGAGACGTTGTAGAGCACAAAGGCCTGTTTGCATCTTCATACGCCGAGATATTTTTCCAAATCAAGTTAATCTCTAAAGTAAAACAGATGTCTTGTTCAAGTGGAAAATAGAGAAAAGGGAATGTTTCATCCCGTTACATTCCCATAAATAATAGGGACAATCCATTGTGTGCTATTGTCTTCATGTGCTAGACAGTACGTTACCATTTATGTGGCGCATTACTGAATCGCACGTAAGAAGCAGCCATCACATCGCTTACCAAAAAAAAACTAATTACAACAAAAAAATTTAACAATTACAAACATACTTAAAAAATTTTAAAAAACACATCATAAACTTGGTAAACTCAACATCGTGAAAAATCCAACATCTTCTAAAAAGGAAGAATTTTCTACCAAGCTTTGCAAAACGACATTTCTAAAATTCTCTTGGCTTCCCCTGAAATGCTTCCATTTTCCCACAATTAAATATTTTTTGTTGGAGAGACAACTAGAAGTGCGGCCAAATTAGTGACAGCTAAGGAAACATCTCAGAAACCGATTGCAAAACAGTTGTCGAATATTGGAAAACCCAGAGGGGGAAGGTATGATACATACAAATATAGGGTCCATCTCAACTCGGTCTTCAGTGTAGAAAACATGATGAACCACGGAAGAGTCACATGTGTTCGTTGACCATGCACTGGCTCCAGCATTGCAGCAGCCTCCCCTGTCTTGATCGTATATCCCACAATCACTGGAGGGTCTTTGGTTAAATCAGTTGCCTCAACGCCGCCTGAACTTATCACTCGTGATGACAAGGAAGTAATGTACTTAGCGCCAGTGTCCAATGATCCCTGGCAATGCTGGTCAGGCCAGAAGTATCAAAGTTGAGTGAAACTCTGAAACAGTGGAATGTTTTTTTGTTTTTATCTCAACCTTTTTACACTAATAGATGGTATAAACCTCTAGATTCAGTATCAGCCTCTGTAATAAACCATCTAATTGAATTTGCATTGTCTAAAGAACACAAGTTAAAGAAGACCTGTCCCCAGAATTTTACCACCCTAACAATGCCTGCTAATAGATGGTTACAAGTACACCCCACATCATCTAAAATTAGCTGCCAGTGGGGCACTGTGCCTTAATTACAGTGTTTTTCTCATATGCACATTAACTTTCCTGACTCCTGTCTCTGGTCTCTTCTCTCTTAGGCTGCCAGTGGACCACGCCCCATTATTCTGATTGACAGCTCTGTGTCTCTTCAAATCACTGCCTCGCCTCCTTGTACTTAGGGACTATCAACTATTGAACTACAGAAATGTAAAGCTCTATGTATAAATGGGAAATATTGTTAATTATTATTAATATTTTATTACACTGTGCCTTGTCCTTCATCCTTCTAAGATTATCAAACTGTGCCACATGTATAAATCTGATCACATGAAATCACAGCATGCCTCCATGGACTTCTACTCCTCCCCCATCCCTCCTTGGAGGCATTCTGTGATTTCATGTGATCAGATACATACATGTGGTACATTTTGCAAATGTAAAGGGTATAGGACCTTAGATTACATCACCCTGGTCACATAACATGAACTGCTGAATATTAAGGAGGCATAAGGCATGGCGAGAAGTAGACAGGAGGGGTTGACCGAGCAGGACATGCCCACTGATGCCAGGTAATAGAAGATAAAGTTGAATTACGAATCAGAACCAGTCATTAGCTGTATTCGTTAAAATGTGGTGATAGGTTCCCATTAATTTCTCTTTATAGGAGCCGTTAATGGTGAATGGAGTTAGAAAAGAAAACACTTACATGACATGGCTTTCATTCTTAAAAATAGACGTTCAACTAAAACACAGTCTTACTAGGTCAGCCATAACAGAAGCAGTTAGCTGTAGCTTACAGGCTGGAGTCCCAGGATATCCATTTGCCAAATTTGGAATGTCGATATAAGATGTCTAGGTAAAACAACCCCTTTACTGAAAGACCTTTTATTATTTTCACACAATATTGTCTCTTTACTAGACTAGATCTTGTTCAGGAAAAAAATTCTAAATTATTTCCAGGCTTCAGTCCTGCAGTCTGTTCCCCCATGAAGTTTACTAAAGGAACAGTCACTTCTGGAGCTCATGGGAGCGGTGACCAATATTTAATCATCTACTTTAAATTCGATGCAGGACCATAGACGGTTATAGAAGATGTATTATATATCGTGATGCATAAAAGAACACAGAGCTGAGCAAAAGCAAAAGAAAACTAAAAACAGACAAAGGCATCTTCACATTACTAGGAGGAATCCGATGCAGAACGAGAATCAGACACGGAGCCATGATTTACTGTGTGAAATCGTAACCAGAGACACGATCAAGACTGCTCTTAGGAAATTACAAAAAGAACAATTAGAAGGAAAAAAAAAGATTTTCATTAGTCATCATAGAAAATCCACACGCATTAGTCTCTCCCGTTAACTGCCCGGCTTTCAGAAGATGAAGAGATGTATACAGCAGATTCTCCAGCATGGTTTCTTGGCTTGAATTACATTTATCAAGTATTTTAGGCAATTTGTAGACTTGCATGAAAAAAAAGGCTGGGCAGGAAGGGGTGTGGCCTCAGAGGGAAAAGGTGTGTCCTACTTACACAATCAAAAACAAAAAAAAATTTACCAATGCCCCAAAATGTTTGTAGTTTCTTCTGGCATAAACTAAGAAAATATAAGTTGTAAAGTTGGATTAAACCATTTGAAGTCTGATGCCACAAGCCAGCTTGACAAACATTCTCCATGCTCGCAGGATTTTCTGGACCAAACCCAGACTCAATGAACTGAACTCAACATGTCTGTTTAGTTTAGGGATTGCAGGTCTACGCTTTACTCTCAGAAGAGCTGATCTTAGAAAATGCACCACAAAGTGTTGCATCAAGTTGTATATTTATCCCATGTCTTACTGCAGAGATATCAACACCCAATGCACAGAATGTGAAATTGCAAGTCTCCCGACCCGCTCTATGGTTGCACAACTTCTCAGATTTGGAAGTCCATTAGAAGTCAACCAAGTTCCATCTCTGGAACATCTTACAGGTCAGCCAGAACCTTTAAGTTATTTTGATATGTGGAGGGTCCTTTCCTGGACTAGGAAATGTTGGGGTTTTCTGCTGGGGTTCATATATTTATTTCCAATTTTGTGGATAGGATATAAATGTATAACTTAATACAACCCCTTACTTTTGGTTCAGAAAAGTGATTTTAGAAAAAATGTAAGTATACAGAAAAAAAACATTTAAAATCCCAATTATATAACGCTTTATCAACAGTACAAAAACCCTTCTGCCCCTTGCACACCTTAAGGGGGACCTATATCTGGCCACACAGTCTGTGGCAGGAAATCGTTCCCCATCGATTCCTATGGCGGACGCTCACAGTGCAGCAGTCTCCGGATTTTACCACATTTCTGGGAAAAAAAACCCATTAATCTGCATATTTTCTAAATAATCTATCTTTAATCCTCCACAGAAAGAAAAGCAACACACTTCCCTGGATATATGCTAAAAAAAAAAATTAAAAATTAAAGGTTCTTGCCATTTCATTTTTTTGTATTGTTAAAAATTCTTGACTCCATAGACCACACTTGGTAATATTGTAAGGATCCAAAGCAGCTCAGAATAATGTAGGATATATAAACATGACAACTTCATATTTAATGTATGGGATTGCTGAAGCTTTAATGTGTGCCTATGCAGGAAACATCCCCTACGGGGATTAATACGGTGATGTTTTGGCAGAATAGCCGGAAATAAACCTCAGTGCAGAACATCAATAATATCTGTGAAACAAGCTGCCTGCATTCTGTAGGCTACGTGACATATATATCTACTATAAGATACTATTCCATCACCACATTAACTCTGCCCTCCCCGATGACAGCAGTGACAGGCACCTGGATTCTGTATTGTGTCTTATATCTGGCTGTAAAGTATTTTTTGTGAAATTTATACTGTAATAGCTGTTGCCCCCGGTGTTTCCTGGGACAGTAAATAACTACTCTTAGCTATAACAAATTAGAATGTATAAACAAAAAATATTTTATCTCTCTCTCTACATCATTCTACATACATATCACCTCACATTACGTTACATATCACCTCACACAAAAGCTGTCTTATTCTCATTTGCCATAGTAACCAAACAAAGCTCAGAGCTCATATAAATGAGCTTTGGAAAACTGAACTTGAGCCTTAACTGGTTGCTAGAAGCTGAACTGTGATTGGTTGCTTAGTGCCAAAGCAGCCAGCAGACAATGACAGATTCCTTAAGCAGACATACATACGCACACACACACTCAGCTTTATATAGTTGCAGTGCTAACATTGTGCTATGAGGAGTAAGTACTCATGCTCAGGAAGTGCGGTCTCTCGTTGACAGTTGACAGCATTCTCCGTACAGAAGGCAGGACGAGAGAAGGCAGTCAATCAGACGTGGAAAATAGTCACATTGGTCAAGGTTACTAAGGATCATTATGAGCAGTACAGATTGAGCGCAGCTAATATAACTTTTAAAAGTTGAACGTAAACCTGACTATTATCAGGTTTACGCCTTTGCCGAGGATCTGCAAGTCACTGCCATTTTTTTTCTTCAGCATCTTCATGGGAGTGTATCTTTATCGCACAAAAACATTTTGGATTTCAAGCATAAAATGCGAGTTTGAACACGGCTTTGTCTAGCACATGAGGAGATATATAAAAGGCCATGCAACGGGAGAATGACAGCCTTCTCAAAGTTTTCACTGCAACAATGGGGAAGGGGGGGGGGGTCCGGTGGCCTTGCTTCATTTTTTTTTTTTTTTTTTTTTAAGAAAAAGGAAGCTTTCCCTTGACAATCCTAGTAAACAAACCAAAAAAGATAAAACATGATCAGTCTTTTTCTGATTGTACTTCCGTAAACTTGAACATTTAACATGGTTAGTGAGCCCTGTAGTTATGTAGCACTTTTTCAGAGCCTTGAGTGGACTGATCTTGGGGTAAATTTACTCAGCTCTCCAACCCTTGAGAGGCTGTAAAATGTCCTAAATACTTTTCTACTTCTTAATAATGTATTTAACTATAGAATGAAGGATGTTTAAATGTTTGGAAATGGCGTGATAACCATTGCTTGATTGATGGGCAGTATAAATTGTTTGAATGCTTGAATGTTCAGGTCCGGTAATCTGCCAAAACCTCTGTTTGATAGAGGTGGTCACACATGATGACAATCAATTACTCAATATAATTCAATTATGGTCCCTTTCTCACGAACATATGCTTTTTTCAGTTATGTTTTTCAGTATATACATGATGTTTTTTTAACCGCATATGAACTTATATTGCCATATCTGTTCCGTATCCATATTAAATATCGAGAGTTGTCAAATGATGCTGGATACTACACATGTATACGGCAGCTTAAGGTGCACAACTGTAGGCAAAACATACTTTAGACGTTCCCATAGACTTCTTTGGGGCGTACAGAACAGAAATACTGGAGTAAACAGAATATGCTCTATTTATTTTTTTTAACGTCTCAACAAGGTACAGTATGGTGGTGCCATAAAGCCATTTAAAGGGATGACCGTATTGCCCATTGTAATGAATGCGCCATGTGCTTCTTGTATGGAAACGGTAGCCACACGGCCATTTTAATACTCTTGAGAAAGGGGCTTAATTCCTGTAGAAGAAGTTAGACTGCTATAACTTTCTCCCATATCTGACATAGGTGCCAAATTTGTTTTTCATTTGATCATCTAAGACTGTATTAACCTATTTAACTTTCAAAGTTTTTTTTCATTACTTCCTAATTTTCAACAATAGAATTCAAAAGGTTGTCTACTTTCTTTATATGTTTCACAGCGCTTATCTTCTCTTCCCGTTATCCTGCTCTTTGATACAGAACGAGAAATAACCTTCACTTGGGTGAAGCCAGCTCTAAAAACTTCACAGAGCAGCTATTCAAAGTACAAAAACAATCCAATTTACTTACATATAAAAGGTTTACTAAAAAGTATGTTTTTTTTTCCTAATGAGCTCTATTTCAATGTTCTCAAAAATCTACATAAACCAGTAGTTCAATCTGGAAGCCAGAAGCCCCCACTGACATGGATTAAACTCTCGCAGTGGATATAAATTATGACCCAAAGTGGCTGCCAACTTTTTGTAATAACCGTACAGACAGATTTGGTCAGCTGACTATATTGGCCTGTCAGTTCCGGCCAAGGCAGACAATGGAATATTCTTCTAAGCAGCGCAGGCTTCCGGACCATTTATTACACAGAGGTTTGATCTGGTGCTGGTTTCAAGCAGCTGTTGCATATTCTTCACATTTCCTTACAATGACATAATTACTGTAACATACATTTGGTACAAGTCGAGTCGTAATGTCTAATTTAAGACAGTTTTCAGAAATCAAAATAAAATGTTCCTTAGAGCCTCTGTTTGTTTCAGGTTCTTCCATGTTCCAGACTTTACTTGGCTCATCCCCTGCTATTATACAGAAGACAATAAATGACAGACGATGTCACAACTTTTTCCAGTGTAGAGCAAAGCTCTGAGCAATCTGTTTTGTAATAGTGAGAAAACGATGGAGCCAAACCTTTGTACATAGGTGAACAACCAGACAGTCACATGAAACATGTTTGCTGTTGGTATACAGTATTAATATACAATTTTAGGAGATGGATGTCTGCTACTTCTCAATGGTTTTCCTCCTCTAATTTCTATTCATTGGGGTTACAGTGGGAATGGCTTAAGAGTAGCATATTCTCCAAATGGATCTCATCAGTAGTATATCTCAGTAGGAGTAACACCAGATTGCATTGTCCCATATTTTTGCAATAGTTTGCAGACATGACTATAGATAACCATCAATTTGAAAGTGCCAAAAACTTAAGAATTTAATGCATGCAATGTTTGGTCGTGTAGAAAACACAGCAGGTTCAGGTCCCTGAACTCGGACTTCAGCCAGAACTTCAGGTTCCACGTTTTCATCATCCACTGGTGGCGTGAATGGTGGGTTTTAACTTTTTAAATAAGCAATAGGTTCCAGCAACAATCGCGGGTGTTATCAGTGTGGGGTGAGAATTCTGCTTCAGCCAACCTGAACCTTAATGGGTCAGCTCATCCCTAGTCCTCACTTATTTGCATTATTGGGAGTCCAAACCAGGAGTGTTGGAACTCACACACAACAGCTGCAAGTCTTTTAGGTCTTTTCCATTAAACCTAACCTACCTGGTTTTGGCTCACAATAACTGAAGACATAACAGATACGTGAACTGGCCCGAGACCGCAGAGGAAACCAAAGGATAAGCAGACGGTGTCTATTCTTATCATTATAAGAAAAGATGATTAGACAGCACACGGGTGTGAAATCTTTAGGAATCTTAATATTAATGATCTGAACAAAGCTACATTCGAGGGGGGAAAAAAACAATGAAGTGGAAAAAATGATGGCAAGCAATTAAATTTAAGTAAACTCAACACAGAAGGCAGATTTGTCCTGTATCCAGGCCAAGAAGCGCCCATGCTTTATTAATTACCCAGCGCCGTAACCTCTCCGCATGCTACGTTACCAGTAGCCTCCATGTTCCCAAACCCTGTGTGGCAACCTTAGCTTAAGGTCACAACTCCTGCGTTTCCCAGTCGGCCATGTTTCCAATTTAATTCCTCTGCTCATTAAACCACTGAAATGTTCTGTCTCGGGTAACAGATGGCTCTTTCAAGTCTTGTTACCATTCCAGAATCTTTAGAAGGACTTTTAGAATTTGTGTACTTAAAACAGGAAGCTTACTGAAGGAGAAAAATCACAAAGATGTGCACTCTGCTGTCTCATGCCAAACAATCTGGAAACCATGGCCGCCTGGAAATAGTTCCATCAAAGTGACAGAAATCATTACACTGGTGTTGCTGCAATAAACAGATTTCCATTCCACATGGCGCGGCTTCTTCTGCTGCACAAACGGATAGAACACAGCACAACTTCTCCTTTTTTCCCCCTCTTCCCGTCCTGGTTTTCTGCAACTGAAACTAATTGATTCAATCGCTCCAGATATGGAAATCCCTCGGGCTCACAAGCAACTTTGCATTTTGATAGCACAATATTGCGAAGGTTTATTACCGGCAATATATAGGAAATGTAAACAGGCGGATTGCCAGGCGGGCAAGGGTTAGTACAAGATGAAAATTATATAGGAGGAAAGTAATAAATATCTTCCCCGTGTCTTCATTCTTCTGCAGCAGCAGAAAATGTTAATACTGGATAAATAGAAAAATTCTGAATATACAAGAATCAGGAGTATGAGGTTTTATACACCGGCTAAAGACAAACGTGTTCGGCCCATGGAAACGGACTTGTATGTTGGTCGGATCTGACAGACTGAAGACATTGAACAAGATGGGAGTCCTTGCATCATACAAAAATAAAATGCAAGGACTTCCTGTCTGCCAGCCAAACTGCAGCAGCAGTACCTTAACCATTCTTACAGATCGCCCGATATACAAAGAGTCCTTGCATCATATTTCTCTATCCTGTGAAAGGTGTTCAGTTTTTGAGTTTGGACCGGCGCACAAGTCAGTTTCCACAGATTTAACATGGTCATCTGCAGTCGGCATGATGTTTTCATTCCCCCATCGCAACAGGGTTGAGGCTCTTTAGGTCCCTGCCAATGTGATTTTATTTGGCTCCTGCGGTGATATCACATGACATCAGTACATACATGGCAGCTGTGCAGCCCCAATACAACTGTAAACTATGAAGTAAGAAAGTAGAAAAAAAATACCGTATATACCGGCGTATAAGACGACTTTTGAAGACAGAAAAATCTTCTGTCTTCTCTGGGGTCGTCTTATACGGCGGGTCCCGATGCATGGAGAGGGCTCACGGGCTGAGTCCTCTCCATAACTAGCACCGATCGCGGGTGTTTGCACAGTGATGGCTGCCGGCAGCCTCAAAAAGGCATCGGGGTGCATACTCGCCCTCCGTTGGCCCCGATGTCCGCGCTGTGCTGTCTTCAGTCTTCCGCGCCGTCTTCTTTCTTCTGCTGGGCGCCGCCATGTCTTTCCCCGGGTCGGCGCCTAGTATGACGTCAGCAGCGGCGCGTCATACTAGGCGCCTGCCGGGGAAGATCAATGGTGGCGCCCGGCAGAAGAAAGAAGACGGCGCGGACATCGGGGTGAGTATATAAGTTTTTTTTTTTTTTTTTTAATGCTGGGCTGGGCTGTATACTACTGGGGGCTGTGCTGTATACTACTGGGGGCTGTGCTGTATACTACTGGGGGCAGTGCTGTATACTACTGGGGGCAGTGCTGTATACTACTGGGGGCAGTGCTGTATACTACTGGGGGCAGTGCTGTATACTACTGGGGGCAGTGCTGTATACTACTGGGGGCTGTGCTGTATACTACTAGGGGCTGTGCTGTATACTACTAGGGGCTGTGCTGTATACTACTGGGGGCTGTGCTGTATACTACTGGGGGCTGTGCTGTATACTACTGGGGGCTGTGCTGTATACTACTGGGGGCTGTGCTGTATACTACTGGGGGCTGTGCTGTATACTACTGGGGGCTGTGCTGTATACTACTGGGGGCTGTGCTGTATACTACTGGGGGCTGTGCTGTATACTACTGGGGGCTGTGCTGTATACTACTGGGGGCTGTGCTGTATACTACTGGGGGCTGTGCTGTATACTACTGGGGGCTGTGCTGTATACTACTGGGGGCTGTGCTGTATACTACTGGGGGCTGTGCTGTATACTACTGGGGGCTGTGCTGTATACTACTGGGGGCTGTGCTGTATACTACTGTATGCGTTGGAAAAGGGGTAGTCTTATACGGCGAATATATCTTAAACTCTATATTTTAAACAGGAAAGTAGGGGGGTCGTCTTATACACCAGGTCGTCTTATACGCCGGAATATACGGTACATAAAAACCCCATAAAAATTGACTTACATTTTATAGCTGCTGTTTTTTTTTTTTTTTTTTTATTGTGGATACTCCACTATTTGCAATCAAAGGCTTCAATGGTGACCACAGCAAAAATAGCATGTAAATGTGTGGCCTCAGAAGTGATCGGTCACCACTCAGGGCTTTGATTGGCTTCTACCAGAAAATCTCTTCAATCACTTTTATTGGAATCAAGGAGACAAGGGAAAAAAGAAAAGCCTCCTAAAACAATATGCATAAATGAAGAAGTAGAGAGTCAAACAGGAGTGGCCACCTTTCCATTCATTCCAGATGCAACCAGTAGCTGCCTTAGTAGGTAGGTTAACACAGATATGGGTCTAACACTTGTAGCTAGAGTTGAGTGAACCCTAACTTTGGGTTTGGAATCCTCTGATCGGCAGCTGCACCTAATCCGGACATGTTACAGCAGAGCAGCCAATCAGGCAGCTTCACACCCCTGGCAACAAGACATTGCTGTGATTGGCCAGGACAATCCCTTGAGGGTGGGGGGGGGGGGATGTAAAGCTGATTTGCTGCTTAGCAGCTACTTGTAACCCACATGTATATGTTGCTACTATACATTATGTCAGGGTTCGGGGTAAGTGGACCCCCTGGACCACCACAGGAGATAGTACTAGTCTACACCTGGAACCGGAGTCTAAGTGGCACCTGGTTTTCACAAGAACCCGCTGCAAAGCGGGATGGTCTTGCTGCGGCAGGAAACCACCAGGTCGTTCCACAGGTGAGACTAGCCCACGTGGTAGCCGAGGTCAAGGTACAGAAACGGAGTCCAGGCTCAAGGTCAGGAACAGGCACGGAATCAGGGCAGGCGGCAGAGATCAGAGGTCAGGTCCGGGAACAGCAACGGGAGATCATGGCAGGCAGGAACAGGAACGCAGGGAACAACACAAGGGAGCTTTCTGTAAGGCAATGAGCTCAAAGGTCCGCCAGGGAATCCTGGGAACAGCTGGCCTTTAAGGAAAACCCGGGGTAGCCACCGCCAATCAGTGATGTGCTCTTTACATCTTAGAGTGCCGATGCGGCGCACCCTAGAGAGCTGGGACACTCGTGCGGCCAGGAGCAGGGCAGGATCGTGGAGTGGGCTGGGTAAACGCCGCACCAGAGAGGGGCACATGAGACATGGATCGCGGGGGCAACTGTGACACATTTTAAAAAGAAAAGAGCTTATTTTTATATTCAGATTCTGCTAATCTGACAGCAATTCTGCAAAATTGTCAATTTTCTCCAAATGAATGATTTCATGGAAATATTTGTATGCAGGTTTCTTTTGAAACATCTCTATGGGAGTTACAGAAACAGCAGACTAATCCCTTTAAAACTGCAGCTCAGGGTCTGCAGAAAATGTTTTTTTAATGTAATATCTAGTAAATCCATTCTCAGAGTCTGTGAGTGATGACAGCCGTGTGCACAGAAAAAAAAAGCTCAAACTTTAAACTGTGTCCCCCTGCTATTAGGAGTTTAATAGAAGAAAGCAATTTGCAGGACTACATCCTCCTCCTCCTGGCACCAGATATTTTGCACGTCTTCTACACAAGATGCACTTCATAAGGGAAAGGTTAATGTAAGTTTGTAATCTCTGCATTATGCAAAGTTCTCATTAATGTTTTATAGTCAGTATGGCAGCGACCTGAAATATTTATAGTTTTCCATCCAACAAAAATTGACAATTTAATATGCAAAAACAGTCGCCGTCATCAAGAGAACTATCCATCTTCACTTACAGATGTTCCTTCTCATAACGCCAGAGGTCTACCCTCCCCGAAAACCAGAATAAATTGACTAATCGTAGGATGTTAGGAGGAACAAGAGAAGTCGTGTATAACACTTAAGTTCTAGAGGGGATATAAAACATGAGCAACAATGCGAATATGTACTCAAGTATCAGCACCGAGACCAGGTCTATTCTATCGGTAGAGTTCAGTGATTTAAGTGAAAATTAAAAATATAAAGACATTTATAATGAAAAGGTTATTCTTGATTTAAAGGGTTTTTACATGAATATTTAAAAACATTCAGTGAGCCTTATTAAGAAAAAAAACCACACACTTACTCCGCTCCAGTACCTCCAGTTTCATGACCTACGCCCTGACTAGAAGTTCCAGGTGGTCATGAGACCCACTTCTTGAAAATCCGCCTTGGACATGAGGCATCACTTCCATTTTCCTGAGGGCATCTTTATGTTGTCTCCTTGTCCGAGAAGGCTACTCAATGGATGAAGTGGGTCCCAGAACTTCTGGTAGGGTGTTAGGCAGGCCCTGAACCCAGTCCCCTTGTGGATTTCGATTTTCACGGATAACCACTTTCAATTTTGATCTCTCAAGTAGCGCCATTTCATTTATAGCTTTATTCCCCAATGCATTTATGTTGTTGCCAACATTTTACACCCTCTACTATGTTCTCTCCATGCTACTTTGTTGTCCTCCCACTGCTTTTCATTTTCTCATTTCCCTTTTCCCTCAATGGGCAAAGTTGACCGAACCTGTTGTTTTGGTCAGCATTCACTAACAGGTCATGTCAGAGATAAATACAGTAGTATCAGCAAGCCAATCCTTTTATTGGCAGAACAGATTGACCACAACCAGAGATGTCTGGAAGTAGTTTATTTTCATAACCCAATTCAGAACACATCAAAACCTTCTAGAACCCAGCGTGCATCAACAATACATGAAGAGGGTTAAAAAAAATCTGTTGTAGGCCAACCATTTAACAAACATCAATTTTATATGTATGAGCAGCTTAATGTAGGTGGTAATTAAACTCATCTTCCCAGAATATCGGAGATCAAGATGGTCACATTGGAGGTAACGGTCAGTCACTAGGAAATTTTAAATATTAAAGACTATACAGAAATATTTTTGTCTGTACATTATTAAAAAAAAAAAAAAAAAAACCTCAATGGTAATTCCATAAAAGCGGAGCTAATCTTTCAGACATCATGGATCAACTACTCACTGGCAATTTCGATTCTACGATATCAAAGCCTGATCAATCTGGAACAAACCTGAAGATATAAGTCTCATAACCAAAAAAGAATTTTCTGTAATTCGGAAAGCTAAAATACTCGACCCACCTCTCTTCTGAAAGGTCAAGAAAATGCCTGTTTCAACATAGGTAAAAGTGGAAGCCTATCCCGTGGGACAACAAAGACACATTGTTACATTGTGCTATCACAGTAGAGAACCTCCACACCTACTAGGTGGTCAATGTAAGTGTATGGCATACCTAGAGGCCTATGTAGTGCCTCAGCTTTCCACATCTGACAAAACCTATAAACAAGACGCCAAGACAAAATACAAGAGACTGCAGTTACTCACAAAGTCGAAATCGCCATCAGGGGGAACCTTCCAGTTGTCGGGGAATACATTCTTGGATATGTGGTACTGGTCGTGGACATTCTGGTTGTGGTTCTCATGGGGTTTATTTTTAGAGTCTTGCTTATCAAAATAATCCATGAAGGAAGGCCGCGGTGCCTGAGGAGATGTTGCATTTCCTAGTAATACAAGAAAAAAAATTTGTTGCATGAGAATGAAAATATTGTACAAAACCACAGTTTTTTTACCTCCACCAGATAAGAACAAACGTGAACACTCATGAGCCAACAGCATACACATTCACGTTATCCTCCCTACAAGAAAATTCTATCCCTGGAGGTCGTCTCCAGTGATGACCACCTGCCACTGGGTGCTTAGTCTCCCGGACGGTCATCAGCAATCGGTGATGATGCCACAACCATTGTGTAAGTGAGGTCTCATAGAGCCACTGGCCTTCACAGTCTCAGTAGCCCAATGGTCCAGTTATCACATGATCAATGAATGTGAAGCGATTCCCAAGCAGCGCATCAGCAGAGGATGGGAACCGAGGAACCCTACAGATGACCTTTGTTATTCTACCACCCCCTAACAATATAAAATATATAAAAATATAATAAATATAAAAATATAGAAACAACTTTTCAAGTAAACACATGGGCACAGTGTACATATGGTCTTATAAATTTTGTACTTATAAGGGGTCATTGAGGCGTTTAACAAAACTATATCATTCTACCATATAGCGACTCTGAGAAGGTCCTGCAATTTCAGTTCTATTCCCTACGGCTCTAGTAGCTGATCTATGGGTGACCCCTTGAGTTGGACCCATGACAATGAGCCATCTCATCGTAGACTGTAAGCTCTTACCAGCAGGGCCCTCTACCTACGGTGTCATCTAACAAGGCTATTACTCTGTAATGTCTTATTTTGTCTTAATAGGTAACCCATGATCTGTAAAGCGCCGCCCAATATGTCGGAACTATATATTTAAAAAAAACATTTATTGATATTATTACTGACCTATGCAAAACATATACCACCGATAACAAAGATGTAGACAATCCAAAGAGTCAAGTAGGAGGAGGAGCTATTAGCCAATCATTTTTCACTTTACAAATCTTCAAAATTTAACAACTTTTTCATGCGAGTCATATTGAGAAAACTTGGTCTTTTTAAAGTAAGAATGAAACATTATCCATGTGAACAAGTCCTTTGGTGTTCTTTGTACCCCCTTGAACATGTCCCATTAGGCCTTGTACTAGGATTAAATTAGCATCATCATACAATTAGTGCCAAAAACATGATCAGTCCTCTGCTGTGAAGGCAATCTGAGAAAGACCAAGACCCCCTTGCCCCACCATCGCTAGAAGCTGCAGAGAAAAGCTAGAGCTCGGTAATTAGATTCTACTGATTAATCTCCAATATTCCCAAGTGAAGATCTTCAAGATGGGCTAATGTATAAGACTGCCCTCAGAAAACCTTACAGGCTCAAATTCAACACTCTTCATCCAAAGTTAACTTGAGTCTCTAGAGAATGACAAGCAAAAGACATGTCAAGGCAGGCAAAGAAAAGAGCAGACAATCCGGCAGAAAAGATTCCAGAAACCGACCGAAACTTGTATATATATTTATTAGCTAAAGCAAGGTTTGGAGTGCTAATTACTAGTACAAGTCAACACAAGAAACTTTGTAGTACATCTTAAAGGGCTATTCTTACAAAGACAAGATCCTTAAAAATAGTAAAAAAAAAAAACATATTCTCTGATTGACCGTTAGGCCGCATTCACATGGCCGTAGAGGGATGTATGTATGGCCGCAAGCTTGACAACAATGGCCGAACCGTACCTCTCCGTACACGGTGAAAAAGATAGGATATGTCCTATCTTTCCCCGTGTTACGGCCCGTGACTCATTGCTATGGAGAGCGGTCACCCCTCCTCTCCATCGCGGCAAACGTATGCCCACCTGTAGCCGGGAGAGAGCACTATAGACAGCTGTGTGCAGAGGAGACAGCAGCAACTCTAGAGACAAGATAAGCTCTGGAGGGGGAGGGGGGCATTGTAGTGTCCCGAGTGACCTGTCCAATCTTTTTTTTGTTCGATTTTTCAGAGACTGTTAAGAAGCTAAATGAATGTGTAGATAAACCCTGGACCCTGATAATCCAAACACATTATCAGTACACAGCATCTTACAGCACAGAGGAATCATGAAGTGTCCAGTCAGCTCGTACCCGCCTACACTGTGGAATTCTACACTGATTATCACGGAGTAATGGGAGCTAGAACAGTAATAATATGACTAAAATTAGGGGTTAAAGAGTTAAACATGATCTTTATTGTGTTAACATCACTAGGGGATTACATTTTGAAAACTTCCCTGAATGGACATAAAATATTTAGGAAAAGGCACTTTCCCTTAAAAGGGTGACTCTTATTTCCATCCTGATTATATTCTAAATTCTCCAGTTTGGAGGGTAGAAATGAGGTAAGACACCTTCTCCAAAGTCAAGTGACAATAAGCAGAAAAGAGTCATTGCCCGACACGACTCAAGCTTAGAGGCTGCAGAGGGAATTTCATTTCAGATGCCTCTGTCTTCGGCTCTATAGCACATAGAAAAAGTGTATGGTGTCATATTAGGATAGGAATCTCATCTTTCATATGACATCAGGCATGTAGCTCTGTGTGCTACAGAACCAGAGATACTGTCAAAATAAAGACACGACTTACAGCCATTTAGATACATTGTTGGAAATGTATCTCTGTATCTGTTGCTCACAGAGCCACAAGCCTGATGTGATATGGAAGATGAGATTCCTATCCTAATAGGACACAAGACGCTTTTTCTATGTGCTATAGAGCAGACGACAGGGGCATCTGAAATGAAATTCCCTCTGCAGCCTCTAAGCTCGACTCGTCTCAGGCAATGACTCTTCTCTGCTTATTTTCACATGACTTTGGAGTTTGTTTGTTTTTTTGTTTTTTTTAAATAGGCAAACAGGTGAGATTTCACATTAATGAGGGCATTCTAGAACAGGCATTTCTTACCCTACCTGACGGGACCGCTAGTTAATCGGGTCAAATTAGTTAACAGAGTCCCGTAAATAAGAGCTCTTAAATACTCACAAAAAGCACTACTAATACATAAAACATGTTTATGTTAAGGAATCTGCGAAGACTACGTAATAAATTCTGTATTGGGAGTGAAATGACAAGACCATTAAACCTCGCAATGATGAGCCGCACTGATTACTCGGACTGATTTATCCTTCACATGAGAACTAGTGTTAATCCCATTTTCCTGATGCCTTCCCATGTGAGAAAATAGTTTAGGGTCGTTTTCCACAAATCAATACTCCGGAGTGATCCATTATTGGAACGCGCTCGCTTCTCCCTTTCCAAAATCTTTTTAGCACGTAGGTTGGAGCGGATTAACTCTGTATATTAAAACTACACAGATGCGGCGTCACTTATTATTCCTGGAGCAAACAAAGAATTTAAAGCTTCACGAGCAGAGACCCCCAAGGATAGGCGGAAAACAATTAATATTAATATGGAGCATTTATTATTTACATCTACCCGAGAGCGGGAGGGAAAGAGCAGCGATAGTGGAATGAATTAAATCTATAGCGCTATATACCAGACCTATTAGGATGCACGTAATTAGCTTATGTATAAGACAACGTTCCGCCACCCAGGTGATGGTTACATCTCGTGTGCAGATTATATATGATCACTGCCGTGCAAAGTGTGCAGAGACTCCATTAGGATTCAGCCGTCGCTGTCAGCACATACGGATGTCATGCATCGCCTGGAGGATGTGCTGATGGGAAACGCTCAAGCAGCAGGATTCACTGTACGTGGGCGGTGAGAGGGAACTAACGCTGACTTCTCCACGATGGATAAACGCTGACGTGCTGCAGCACAACCGGTGTCTACGGTTTATTTATAACAGAAGGACGACCATTGCGGTTCTGTTCTGTAACAGCTTTGTTAAGGGGCTCTCGTGACACACGTTGTGGTGGGCGTTTAAATGGGGGATGGGGGTCGCTGGGTGAAATAGAAACAACGAAGAGGTAAAAGATGATTATAATGGGAAGAAATCCGGAGCTGTCACAGAACATCGGCTATCCGCAAACTTCTCAGTGACTGACAGCTTTCCCCGTGCTCACACAGATAGCTGGTGATCACTGATACGAATAACTACTGGACTCTCTAGTCAAGAGACTAAAGAGGTATAAAATATATACAATGACAAATTATACGTTTTTTTGTTGTTTTTTTTTTAGCACAAAACAATACATTGACCTTCCAGTATGTCTAGTATCTAGCCCCCCCCCCCTTGCTGAAATCAGACAAAACTGGTGCCAATCAATTGTGCTACTCAAATTTTTGTTTGTGCTGCTTTTGTTTTTAAGAGAACACTAAAATTGTAAAGGTCAAAATGTCAGGCAGCCTCCCCCCACAAATTAATCGAATCAAACAAACCTGGTGTGAAATGCTTGTGGAGGAGCTGGGCAGATTGTACATAGTGTCTTATGTGAAGACAGCATATTACAGGACACAAGGAGCTGAGCAGATTGTACCTGCTCTTTAACATGCTGCCTGCAGAAAAGACAATGGGGCACATTTACTAAGGGTTTCCCCAAATACTTCCTTTTTGCGCCGAATTGCCCCGGATTGCAATTGACACATGCAATCGGATTGTGGCGCATCGGCTTGCATGCAACAGATCGGGGAATGGGGGGGCTTGTCGGACACTCCGAAGCATTCGGACAAACCCCGGTATTTAAAAACTAAATTGTGTCGCAAGATCCAGCACTCAAGTAGAAGGTGAACTTCGGCTGATCTCAGCAGGGAAGCAACACATGCAGGAAATTGGACGCACGACCTATAGTGAATTGTGGCAGACCCAAATCCTCGTCGGACAAGGCACCTCGGGATCGTGACAGGACTGGGCAAGTAAATCTGCCCCAATGTGTACAATCTCCTCTCGCTCTATGACGGGCTGCCTAAACAAAGGACACCATGTGCCAATTGCTCAGCTCCATTTTGCTGTATAACAAGCAACCAAAATGAAATCACAAATGGTACCCTCTCACCAAGGCTTTTCAAATTCTTCTCCTTCGGGGGTCTCGCCAACTAGAATTTGATAAATCCATTTAGCGAAGGATCTAAAATCTCTATGTGAATGTAGCATGCGTGATCATCTACCCATTGCCTTCTACGGGCTATTGATTCTGCACAGCAACATCGAATGGCGCAGTGGTTGTGCATGAACTTCTTCATTCACATAGGAACTTTTGGTTCTGATCCATGGGAGTCCCCAATGGTCAGACCACTAGTGATCTGTAACCCAAGCCCTATGCTTTCAGAGATGAATATGTGCAAAGCATTTGACCAACTGCATTTTTAGGGCAATCTTCATAACGTAATAACGATATACAATACAAACAAGAACAAGCGGATGCAAAACATCACGGGGCGTCAAGCGGCTCATTGCAGCACATATGTAAGCGAGCCCACACACTCACCAAGTTATTTCTTCCCTTAAATGTGACTTAATTCTGCAAAACAGAATGTAGGTGCACAATGCCAAGTGTAATAAAAGGCTCGGCACTAATAAACGACCACATGCACTGGAGACAGTCCCCAGTGTCCCCTCACTCTCATGACTCATTAATCACAGCAAACCAAGCAGAAATCGGGGAATATAATGAAAAAAACCATGGTTTATATTTAAATGTGGTTATTGTGGAGTTTATGCTTTATTAACACCATAAAATCATGCATATTACACCCTTTCCAACTAGTTTGTAATCAATGGCCCCTGTGCACACAAAGTGTCACACAACCATATACGGTGGCCGTGACCTAGTTGCAAAAAGGGCACCCAGCTATTGTGCATGGTCAAGTTGCAGAGAGCAAACCGTGTCTCACCGCACTATGACCGCAAATTATTCCTGCCCAGAATTGCAATTCGTCCGCACAGCTTCTATGGAGAGGGGAGAGCTGCCCCTGTTTGCAGCCTGTTTAAAAAAAGAGAGAATCTGTTTCAAGGTTCTACCTCATTAAACTACGAGCCCCTTAGGTAAGGGTTAATATGCTCTTTATAGAATTCCCTCACTTATGTGAAATCTCATATGTTTACCTTTACAAATCTCCCCCAAAGTCAGGCAAATATTGCCTCTCTTCATCCCATTTTCACATGAGATGAGTCAAGTTTAGTGGTAGTATCACTTAAAGGGAACCTGTCACCAGAAGGTTATATTTTAGTGGGGACAGGTTCCCCTAGACCAGTGAGGGTGAACCTTTTAGAGACAGAGTGCCCAAACTATAACCAAATTACACTTATTATTTACCGTGAACATTTACCGCCAACATTGCATTTTAACCAGTAACTTATTGCTACCTGTTCTTCAACATCTTTCAATCGTATCAGCCCCTGAGGCCACCAATACACAGTTGAAAGAAGGAAGGCACATTCAGACTCTCATTGTAGCTTCTCTAAAGGGTCTCTCTGTACAGTAAGAATGGTGGGTCCAGCAGGATGACCTACAAAAGATAATGCAGTTCTGTCAAAACCTTCTCACTTTTCCCACAGTTTAAAACAGCCAATGAAGTGTCGCTAAGAGCAGCATCTCTTAAGTTGCCTGGAACTGCAGGAAGATGGATGGATTCGGTGGATTTGGTCCTGTTTGGTGAACTCTGTCCTGGGGTCCATGGCCTAAGTACCCACAGAAAAGGCTCCGATAGGCTCCCCTTCGCATGATAGGGAAAAGCACAGTGGTTCGCCACACCTCGCCACTCAATGCGTAGTGTCACTGCGTAGCGAAGGTAAGCAAACTAAACTGTTAACTGCGTAGGGAGGGGTCGCATACGCAAAGGGATAGGTTGTTCAATAAGCTGACGGACATCACTAGGTGGAGGAGATGCAGAGGGAGGAGTTGGGAGCCACACACTAGAACACCGGGGAGCAAGGGAATAATGCTCATCAGGAAACACTCGCTACCTTTTGAAATGCAGCCGCCCCCAGGGCTTCAGTAGGACCTGCTGGGTGCCAGGTAAATTTCACCGGTGAATATTATATCGACTACAGACCACTAAGGTATGAGAAGACCATGTCTGCTATCCACGTGAGAGGATCTAGGGGAACCTGTGCCCACTGAAATATAGCCTGCTGGTGACAGGTTCCCTTTAAGAAGCCCCTATCTTCTCTGTAATAGACATTATTAGAAATGAAAACTGCAGATTAAGATCCAGTTCCTGCCTATTTTTTAGGTTCCATTATGTCCGGTTCTGTACCTTATAGAATCATAAGCCTGATGGGATCTGAAAGAAGAGAGTCTTGTTCTTAATATAACACAAAACTGTGTTTCTAGGTGCTACAGAACAAAAGTAGTGATACTCCTCCAGCAACCACTAAACTTGACTTATCTTATGTGAAAATGGTTATATTTGCCTGAATTTAGAAGATACTTTTTATAGTTGTAAAAGATGGAATACTAGAAAGGAAACTTCATATACCCTACCTGATGGGGGCTAGTTAGTTTAATGGTGCAAAATGGATGACTCGATAATATATGTGCATGAGGCACACAAGCTTCTCCTCCAACATCAACGTCTTATGTCAAAAGTACCAAAAGATAAGCTGCCCATGTACCCCTTGGGGCCTAATGACCTCTGTCCGGAGTATGCAGTAACTAACCAGGAAAATTTTAGTGCACGCCCTATTCCTCGGGCAGTCTTTTGAGCACACTTCCACCACCGATGACAAACTCAAGGAAGGTTCGATGTTTTCAAGGGAGCACCAAAAACAACTGTAGACGAATGAGGTTTGTATAAAACATGATCTGCTATGTTTGTACCATACAGGCAGGCACTGGGTTATGTACTAGATAGGTTCTGTAGGTTCATTCTTAAGTTGAATTTGTATGCAAGTCGAAACAGTTATATTTTAGAATTTTGACTCCAGCCCAAAAATGTTTGGGTCTCTGTGACAATTGGATTTTAAAACTTTTGGGTTGTCATAAGAACCAGGATTAACAATAAAGCTTAACTGCAAACACATGTGATAACTGGTATAGCTGATTGTTGTAGCCTAGGGCTAAAGTACAGAAAATTACCAACATCCAGAGGTCCAATTGTAACTAGGGGTCGTATGTAAGTCGGGGACTGTCTGTACATGCTGCTGGTAGCCAACTCACTGCAATTTGATGTTGACAAAAGATACTAGAACAAGTTTTGTGTCAAATGTTAATCCCATGGTAACTGCTATATTATACCTATTGCTATATTGGAGGATATTCAGCTTTTTCCTTTCATCTGAATGCTAAGGCCAACCAAAAGGAAAGTGCACAGAGTAAGTTTGACATCGATATCAGATATCCACAGTAATTTGCCTGTGTTGTGCGTCTCTATGGAAGTAAATTTGGTAAACAGAAGCCACCGGGAGACGTGGTACCAGCAGCGGATTTCTGGCATGTGATGGAAAATAGTCAATGAGTAGAGCACAATCCATCCCCACGTGAGGACTCGGAGACCTGCACGTAATTACAGGTTGATATAATTATCCCGGAGAGCCGTACAGAAGGACAGAACAAGCCATTCACCTCCTGTAATTACCTACAAATGATCATTTAGAAATTAATTTCTTGAGGCTGATAATTGATGATTTATTGTGCGGCCCAATTTGGGAATATTGCTGTGCGGCATTTTGTAAAATATGAATAGGAACAGAACAGCTAATGGATCAGTAATAGGTTTTATTCAGGAAACATTATTAGTTTTCTATGAAAAGGTAACCTCTTCTTATTCCTTACTACTACTATAAACCTGCTCACCAGCCCCCGATGCTCCCTATGGACACCCCCAGAATGGGGGGGTTCTCAATATGTTGTATTTATTACCTTCCAAAAGTGTCCAAGGAAACACAACCAGTGCTCAAGCTCATGGAAGCCAAAGGAACAATGAGATGTGAGGCTAGCCGGTCTATGCCAGTATGTGCCAGAGCTAACGCCGCAAACATGGCCAGATAAAAATTGTGCCACGGGCAGCACGGTGGCTCAGTGTTTAGCATTACAGCCTTGCAGCGCTGAGGACCTGGGTTCAAGTCCCAGGGTCAACATCTGCAAAGAGTTTGTATGTTCTCTCCGTGTTTGCATGGGTTGCCTCCGGTTTCCTCCCACACTCCAAAATATACTGGTAGGTTGATTAGATTGTGAGCCCCATGGGGACAGGAACTGATTTGGCAAACTCTGTGCAGCGCTGCGTAATCTGTGTGCGCTATATAAATAAAGCAAACTATATTAGAAAGGTTTTATACTGGGCACTGGTGTTTATGCTCCAATGGAGGACTTATTGCCCAATTTACAGATCTTAAAGAATCTACAGAAACTGCAGGGAACCACAGTGGAGTCTACGGGGGGAAATTTATCAGAAGTGTAAAACTGTTCAAGTTGCCCATGGAAACCAATCAGAGGTCAGCTTTCATTTCATAAACAGCTGTGGTAAGATGAAAACTGAGCTCTGATTGGTTGCTATGGGCAAATAGAACAGTTATGCTCTCAGACACTTCTGATAAATCTCCCCCAATGTCTCAATGAGTTGGCGCTGTTTTAGCTGGACCTACATAATATTATGGCTGATCTGTATATGTGCGGATGGTAATGAAGATCTACAAAATATTCCTATAACAAGGGATAGGACTAAAACCTGATTATTAACAATGTGACGTTGAAGAATATTTCCATGTGGAAAGTGATGTCAGCCACAAATTTTCAATCTCTTCTAGAATCTACACATACATTAGATGCAGTCCCTCAGAATACATGTACCCTCTCAATGTATCATTTGTTTTCTTTTTAACAGTGACTGACGGCAGCATACATTAGCAGCTCTATGCATCTTTCTAAATTTGCTGTAATACATGTGATACATGTCTGGGTTTTTTTCTATATCAGTTTTTTTTTTTTCTTTTTTACTTTTTTAGGTGCATTTATGGAAACGAGCATGGGGTCAGTTGTACTTCGTGTTGCACCTAAAAAGTCTCTAATTTGCCCTTAAAAATAGTCACAAAACAAAAGAAAACACCTGTCTTGGAAAGATACATTTAGAGACACTGCAACAGACACAACAGCCAGCTAACCTCTTAAGACCTTGGCATAGATGCAAAAATGCACCTTAAAAAAATCACCAAAATATATATATTTTTTTTAAACATGCAAAAGAGAAGAGAAAACAGGTCAAAATAAATATACATGTCTACCAATGAGTATTTCTGAAAGCCCTACAGGCAAGAGGGAAGGCTAAAAAGTTTTTTGTTTTTTTTAAATGAATAAATAAATAAAAATTCTGTGTGCTAACTAAGCTCAATGTATTTGACCATGAATGCAATAGTAAATTATCCTTAAAAATTGCTCTTGAAAACTTAGTTGAGTGAACAAACCAGATGATCCAAAATTGGTCGGGGTGGGTATTGTCTTTAAAAAAAAAAAAAAAAAAACACACATCCATTATAGGTGGTAGAACTAAAGACATGTAGAGTACAGTTGTCTGGATAAGAGGTGGTCTCATAGAACAGGGGGCCTTAAAGAACACATATAGAGTATGTGGTATGGAGAACACAGATAAGAGGTGCATGTGCATCACCTGCTCGCTACCTCCATCTAGTGGACTTCAGCATCAGAGATCACATGCACTTGGCTTCTTACATAACACAATGATGGCCTGGGACGTAGTAAATTGTAGAACATGGCCACCTCTCTGAAAGCTGTGTTCTGTTTGTAACATCACTGTGTACAGTATATCTGCAATAATGGAACATTGTGGACTGCTATGACAAATGTAATTACCCAAAGCGTCTCCAGGTTGTCCTGGTGTACAGAACATTTTCCCTCCATGTTCCTTTTATCTCTTGTTAATGTTCCAAATGATGTTACATGTTATTCCCTGATGTTACGAGCACTGATGACATTTATCATCCTGGATTTAGGTTTGGCACTGATACATTGAACCAGACCAGAACTCAATGACAAAAAATGTTCCCTATATAAAGGGGATATGTCCGCAGTTTTGTTCTTGTGAAACAAAGTTTTAATCCAGGAAGGGAAGTGCTCCAAAGGCAGTCCTTCACCTTTAAGGGTCCTCTGTACACTCTATATTAACCTAATCCACAGACCCCTTCGTCTGAGAGAAAACTTTAACAGGATCCTGGTTGGATGCTAAAGCCATCATTTAAAGGGGTTGTCCACTCTTAGAAAATTATTGATATAATTTGTGTAATGAAAAATTATACAATTATATAACTTTCTGTATCAAATCTCTCAGGGTTTATATATATACACATTCATGTGATGTCATACTGGGGCACGGCTCGTTATATCCCTGGTCATAGGATGTCACACAGGTGCACGGCTCATTCTATCACAGAGAGTAACCAGAGCTATACAATATAACCATGCACCTGTGTGACATCCCCTGAACAGGGATATAAGGTGCCATGCACCTGTGTGACATCACATGACCAGAATCTGATTACTATCCATAGGAAGTACATAATAAAACATTCTATAGAATGACTGCAAGCAGAGATCTAAAGAACCTAGAGGAATTGATATACAAAGTATCAGACTCATCAGGGTGAGGGACCACCATAGATGGCCTAGCAGGAACTGAAGTCCTGGATGCCACTGCTAGTAACAATACACATTATGATATGTTTACAGACGCAAACCAAAAAGAAGAGATCTGTGCATAAAGTTTGTCTAAGGCTACATTAACACGATGTATGCCCGCCGTACCGTAGTACGGCGGGCATACATCGGCGCTGCGGAGAGGAGCAGGGGATGAGCGCTGCTCACCCCCGCCCCTCTCCATTGGAAGATACAGTGCACGGCGCCGTATCACGGGAAGAGATAGGACATGTCCCATCTTTCCCCAGGCTACGGAGCGGTATGGGGCCGCACCGCACCGCTCCCGTACAGGGCCGTGAGCCCATAGAAGTGTATGGGGGCGTATATCGGCCGTACATACGTCGGCCGTACATACGTCGGCCGTACATACGTCGGCCGTACATACGTCGGCCGTACATGTGTGTGAATGCAGCCTAAGGCTCCCCGCATACAACAAGTGTGGTTTAACGGGACGCAAACAACTGTGTGCCATTTTTCTGTTGCAAATCTGAGTTGGTCTTTCACGGTCAATTCTGATACAAGCAAACCCCTCTTATGTCTCCCATTCAGGGGGTCCATTCTTATATTACTGCGGTTTCAGTGGAGGAATTACTGCTGCACATGGATAAGCCCCATTCTATGATGCTTGATCTGTGTGCAAAATCATTGCGGTCCAGTCTTGGCCTTCTTCCACCGCTCCAAGAGGCCAGATAAGGTGGATAAGGCAGTGGAAGACCCTACATGGGTATGGATAAGAGTGATGTAGAGAGTGATTGATGAAGGATGCCTCTGTGCCCTGGAATGACGCTCAGTTGTGGAGATGAAGAACCAATCTTCTTGTAATTACTCTTTTAAGTAAATTAGTCCTATGGCCGATATGAACGGAGCAGCATTGTGGATGCAAGCCTGTCACTTTATTCATATCCCCCGTAAATATAATCAGAGGGAAATAGTGGTTAGAGTCCCACAAAAAAGGCTCGTGTTTGATGTGTGTAAAACCTACTTTTCATGGTGCCATCTTCTTCCTCCTCCTCTTCCTCATCACTGTTTATTACCATGGTGCCAAGATCCGATTCTAACATGGTGCTATTGTGCTCAATCATGGTCTGAGCCCCCTCGCTCATGGTGCTGGCTGCTCTCATGGTCCCGGCACTCTCAGAGCTGGTCTTCACCATTGTGTGCGAGTCCAGCTCATCTTCCTCCTGCAAAACACAAGTAACATAAAGGGTTACTACATGGTCCGATCAGCGGATACGCTCTGCAAGATCCAACGCCTGAGACTAAAGATTAATTTATATAAATTTATTTAGTGTAACCACATCACAGAAACCTCAAACCTTACTATAAATACTGAAAGTTTCATTGCTGGAAAACAATGAACTTTAGCCGCGCGGTTTATGGGTTTGACGACTTCTCCGGGGTCATAATTCACAATTAAAGACAATAGGATTTCAGGGGGCGCAACGGGAGGCACCTTTATTCTGAGAACATGAAGTGTGAGGTCAATTTATGGAGGCTGCCATATTTTACTACTCTCTCATCCCGAGAAAAAACAAGCAAGACATTTTTAGTAACAGAAAAGATCTGCCGAGCAGATGCTGGGGGAATTGTTGAAAGGAACAGATTCCAGCATTGGATACAACAGCATTTCCAATCAGTGGCAGTAATGTTCCTGGAATGCAAAGCCGAACTGATGATAATCCAGTGTATGAATCATAAGCCCCATATGGAGCACAAATATTTGAAAACAGAGGAAAGACGCAGCTTCTCCCACACATACTCATTAAATGCACATCCACGACTCAGGGTAATACTTACCTGCTCTGCAATTTTAAAGCAGAGCTACCAACACTGACTGCAGGAAAAGCATAGCGTAGTCCAAAACATCTGCCTACACTGAGGCTCTTACTTTCTCCCTCACTAGGAACTCACCGCACACTACTGGCAGGGAGCCAGGTGATGTGAAATACAATTTTATAAAGTAGTGAAAAGATTCAAAATGCTGACTAGGGCATTTTTAAAATCAGCATAGAATAGTTTATTGGAACCTGTTACCAGCTAAAAATTACATTCCTGGGGACAGGTTAAGGGAGCTTCATACTTTTGCCAGTATCTTAGTTAGGATACAAATCTTAGTCCCACTCCAATGAGACCTGTGGACCCCTCTAAAGTGCTGATGGGTGAAGGTGCAAATTGTAATGCATTTTTCATTTTGATATACTTGGCTTTTTAATGTTTAAAGGGAATCGGTCACTAGTTTTAACCATGCAGACAGTGATAGTTGTTTGTGTAACCATAACTTTGTGTGTCTGCAAGTATCAGCAAGACTGTGAAAAGTTATAATCCACATCTTCAGCTTTTCCTGCACTGCGTTGCTCCACTACTTACTACATGCACAAAGGTATGATTACCTATAACTAGCACAGTATGCAGATGATTATTGTCAAAACTGATGATGGATTCCCTTAAAAGTCCTAAATGTACTTAACTACCAGATTAGATCATAAATTTCACAGCGGAGCAGCAAATAATTGAGACTTTACTTTGCCATGATTGTAGGATACAAGTAACACCCAACCTGCTAATAACTGCTATTACATCAAGCCTAAGCAATCAGCACCAAAACATAATAGTAGCTTCTACGGATGAGGCGTCTACGACAAGCCATGAGTATAACGTGTCATCTTTTAATGTCTCGTACAGAACACAATCGCTTCCCAACAGTATAGATTCCAATAATGATGATACAACAAGACAGCCGATAATTATAAAGGGACGGAGCTCCCCCTTATCTGCACAGTTTCACAATACATGAAGTGTGCGGTTATTTGTCAGATGTTCCGCATTAACCGACAGTTTAATATCCTCATTCCTTCTGCCCGGTGCTTAGACATACAGGCAGTCCCCGGGTTGCATACAAGATAGGGTCCGGAAGTTTGTTCTTAAGTTGAATTTGTATGCAAGTCGAAATATTTTATAATTGTAGATCCAGACAAAAAAAAATTTTGGCCCCAGTAATAATTGTAGTTTAAACATTTTTTGCTGTAATGGGACCAAGGATTATTAATATAGCTTCATTACAGACACATTGCAGCTGATCATTGCAATCTGGGACTATAGTAAAGCATTCAGAGAGCTTCACCAGAGGTCAGAGGGGTCTGTCTGTAACTATGGGTTGTCTGTAAGTTGGGTGTCCTTAAGTAGGGGACCGCCTGTATTTCCATTCCAAAAAGATTTGTCCATCAGGACGTGTACACTAAAAACTTTCTAGTGGTGTCAGATTATAGGATGCTCATGTATTGGTGCTGTAACAAACTTGCACGTCATCCCAAGATTTTGGGGGTCTAACCTCTGAGAATCAACCAATTAAAAAGAAGGGGGGCCCGAACAACACCAGTCCAATCACCGTCTATGAAACTGCCAATTACAGCAGTGCCATAGAGAGCACACACAACATGCTACTGCAATTCTGGAGGACAATCCAGTCTGTGGATTACAGGAATAGTAGACGGGCTCTAAAGAACAGGAATTCCACTCTTTGGTGGCGATAAATGAAGACTTACTGCCAACTTTCACCAAAGATTGTGTCTCAATACAGGGAGTTTAAAGGAAACCTACCATCAAAATGCAGCATGATTATACCAGGGACATTTATTTATAAGATCCAGGTCCCGTGACTGTGGTATTTTTCTTGCACGTCTGATATCTTTGGCCTCCTTTCTTCTAAAATCAACTTTTACAATTATGTTAATAAGGCATTAAAAGTCTGAGGGGCATTACTAGAGCCCCTCCAAGTCTTAGCTTCACAGGCTGTTACACCGTTTCCCTGTTCCCTGCCTACTCAAACAGTGAAGGGGGGGGGGGCGCATGCATAGTGTAACAGTGTGTGAAGCTACAGCATGGAGGCCAAGGCTCATTAGTAAAATGTTAAAGTTGATTTTAGAAGGAAGGAGGCCATGGATAACAAATATAAGAAGATTATCACAGAGCCTGGATCTATGAGTAAGTGTCCCTGGTTTATCATGCTGGATTTTGATGGAAGATTTCCTTTAAACCCTGGGGCTCCAGAATTTTTTCAGGGGGCCCTACAATTAAGGCAGACACACACCATATAGGTTACTGGAAAGTTAGATGATTGTAGCTACTACACTGACACTCCTATTCCATATGTAAAAACTATGATAACTGAGGTGTCATTCCAAAAGGCAGATTTGCTAAACTTTATTTAAAAAAAAAAAAAAAAAAAAACTCTCTCTCTATTATATATATATATATATATATATATATATATATATATATACACACACACACACATGCATACATTTGTGTATGTCTTTACTGGTAATGTAAATATATGTTTTAGAGCCTATTTAGGTATAAGTATTAATAAAACTTTTTGCCACCTTGTTTTCTCATATGACATTTATGGTTCGATGTGAAAGTTGATATATGCAGTTCTCTTACAGGACACAAGGGGGAGCCATAGACTACAAAATAAGAGGACGTGGAAATCGGGAGAAGGAAAGCGCTAAAAGGAAGTTCAGGAGAACAAGTAGCAGATGAGGGCAGGTTGACAGGACATCCATTCCTATTCATCATCATATCTATTGATAATCGCTGCAAGTAAACGACCTGAAGTGATTGATTCTAAGTGGAGCCATCATAAATGGAAATAATCTGACATGTACACGTCAAACGGAGATAATCTTCGTGGGAATATTGACCTTAAACGCTGAAATGTCGGAGCATGGAAACATCTCACCTTCTTGACCTGGGTCACACAGTACAGTAGACAAAAGGGAAAGTAATGATTATAGAATATAAAGTTATATATCCAGATGCAGCAGAATATCAGTTCTGGAGAAGTTCCTGCAGAAAGTGAATGGATTTCGATTCCAATTAGAGTAAAGTGACAGTCGTAGAGATAGTATCAGGATTACACTAAAATTCCCATGGAATTCCAGCACAGGAGAAATTAAAGGGGGTTGTTTTCTGTACAAACTTATGTTTTTGTTTTAAATCTCTTTTTATTGTATATAAACACTCACCGGCCACTTTATTAGGTACACCATGCTAGTAACGGGTTGGACCCCCTTTTGCCTTCAGAACTGCCTCAATTCTTCGTGGCATAGATTCAACAAGGTGCTGGAAGCATTCCTCAGAGATTTTGCTCCATATTGACATGATGGCATCACACAGTTGCCGCAGATTTGTCGGCTGCACATCCATGATGCGAATCTCCCGTTCCACCACATCCCAAAGATGCTCTATTGGATTGAGATCTGGTGACTGTGGAGGCCATTTGAGTACAGTGACCTCATTGTCATGTTCAAGAAACCAGTCTGAGATGATTCCAGCTTTATGACATGGCGCATTATCCTGCTGAAAGTAGCCATCAGATGTTGGGTACATTGTGGTCATAAAGGGATGGACATGGTCAGCAACAATACTCAGGTAGGCTGTGGCGTTGCAACGATGCTCAATTGGTACTAAGGGGCCCAAAGAGAGCCAAGAAAATATTCCCCACACCATGACACCACCACCACCAGCCTGAACCGTGGATACAAGGCAGGATGGATCCATGCTTTCATGTTGTTGACGCCAAATTCTGATCCTACCATCCGAATGTTGCAGCAGAAATCGAGACTCATCAGACCAGGCAACGTTTTTCCAATCTTCTACTGTCCAATTTCGATGAGCTTGTGCAAATTGTAGCCTCAGTTTCCTGTTCTTAGCTGCAAGGAGTGGCACCCGGTGTGGTCTTCTGCTGCTGTAGCCCATCTGCCTCAAAGTTCGACGTACTGTGCATTCAGAGATGCTCTTCTGCCTACCTTGGTTGTAACGGGTGGTGATTTGAGTCACTGTTGCCTTTCTATCAGCTAGAACCAGTCTGCCCATTCTCCTCTGACCTCTGGCATCAACAAGGCATTTCTGCCCACAGAACTGCCGCTCACTGGATGTTTTTTCTTTTTCGGACCATTCTCTGTAAACCCTAGAGATGGTTGTGCGTGAAAATCCCAGTAGATCAGCAGTTTCTGAAATACTCAGACCAGCCCTTCTGGCACCAACAACCATGCCACGTTCAAAGGCCTCAAATCACCTTTCTTCCCCATACTGATGCTCGGTTTGAACTGCAGGAGATTGTCTTGACCATGTCTACATGCCTAAATGCACTGAGTTGCCGCCATGTGATTGGCTGATTAGAAATTAAGTGTTAACGTGCAGTTGGACAGGTGTACCTAATAAAGTGGGCCCACCGTGGAGTCTCCAATTCTCTAGTAGGCCTGTCCGAAACTGACCATCAAAATCTTATCAGGGAAGGCCCGACACCTGTTAATCCCCATTATAAACATGTGAGCAGCACATTGACCACTGAGGGATTTCTAATACCACTGATCAGCGGGTTGCAGTTCCCCACCAATCAGAAACTGATCCGTCCTTAACATAGGTTATCAGCATTCCTAGAAAATCATCTAAACCTGATGAAGGAGCTTATTTAGAAGTAAAGTCCAGGACATAAATATTGATGAAATATTTGACAAACCCTCCCCCTCAGATGCTGCCACTGCATAGTATACACAGTTATATAAAAATATATTCACTCGGGAGTCCCCGGACAACTGCCCCACCCATAAATCCCAATAAGTTAAAATAATAAAAACTAATAAAATAAAACTAATCTAAAACTTGGCTTAGAAAATGTATGTGTGAATTAATTTCCTCATTGGAAGTACAATAATCTTTCATACAGGCAGTCCCCGGGTTACATACAAGATAGGGTCTGGAGGTTTGTTCTTAAGTTGAATTTGTATGTAAGTCGAAACTGTATATTTTATAATGGAAGTTCTAGACAATTTTTTTTCTTTTGCCCCAGTGACAATTGGAGTTTCAAAATTTTTGGTGTAATTGGACCAAGAATTATCAATAAAGCTTCATTACAGACACCTTATAGCTGATCATTGCAGTCTGGGACTATAGTAAAGCATCCAGAGAGCTTCACCAGAGGTCACAGTGGGCAGAGGGGTCCGTCTGTAACTATGGGTTGTCTGTAAGTCGGGTGTCCTTAAGTAGGGGACTGCCTGTATACCTATACAGTGATGGTTCTTTGCTACAAAAAAGAAAAATAAATGTAATAATAACATTTAAAATACAGGAATATAATAATAAAATAATAACAATGAAATAATAAATTAATTATCATAATACTAGAATAATAAAATATTAAAAAGAAATATTCACCAGTAGTTGCACGGCACTATATGTGTGCGCGTGTATATGTGCGCGCGGGTGCGAGTATGCGTGTGTCTATATGTGTATACGTGTGTCTATGTGTGTGTGTGTATATATGTGTCTATGTGTGTGTGTGTATATATGTGTATATGTGTGTGTGTGTATATATGTGCATATGAGTGTGTGTATATCTGTGTATATGTATGTATGTATATCTGTGTGTATGTATGTATGTATGTGTATATGTATGTGTATATGTATGTGTATATGTACGTGTATATGTACGTGTATATGTACGTGTATATGTACGTGTATATGTACGTGTATATGTACGTGTATATGTACGTGTATATGTACGTGTATATGTACGTGTATATGTACGTGTATATGTACGTGTATATGTACGTGTATATGTACATGTATATGTACATGTATATGTATATGTATGTATGTATGTATGTATGTATGTATGTATTATATATGTATATATGCATGTGTGTGGTTTAAAAAAAAAAAATCTATTCTGCATTATAGGTACAATTGTCTATGAAATAAGTAAACAGTGGAGGTTTCATCTCATCACTTGCCACAAAATCAATTAGTATTAAAAAAAATAAAATAAATTGAATACAAATAAGTTCAAATAAAAATAAAATATCCAATAGGTTTGTGCAGCTCACGTCTCCTTAAAACACAGGGAAAATGGCATGTAAAAATCTTTGTTTTTCAGGACAATCCATTTCCGCAGTACAAATACATCTTTGACATGAATGTATTGTGGTGGTTAAAATTAAAAAAAAATATATATACTGAAAATATAGAAATAAAATACAAATATATGGTGAATATACAAATATTAAATAAATTAGATTTTAAAAAACCCTTCCCTAATCTGTGTATGCAGCACGAGGCTCTTTAAGGTGAAGGTATGAGCGGGTTACACAGTGTTGCTGCGCTGGGTACATCTTAGAGGAGCGAGGGGTGTGATGGAAACCTCTTGTGACAGGCTGACATGTTTTGATAGGTGCTGAGGTAAGTAAACAGATTTTTTTAATTAGCAGAAAACGGCAAGCAAAGTATTCTACAGGGGGGTAACGGAGATCTGAACGCTTAAATGTTAGTTTAAGCATACTGACTAAGACTGGCCTCTTCTAGAGAATTTTAATTTTTTGGATAGGATTTTGATTTGGGAGGTCAAGCAGCTGTGCGGTGGAATGTATCACAATCAGACCTCAGTTCATGACAGATTGCAGGGAATATGGCCAAATATTTATTACCTTAAAGAACAGGGTCACTCCGCTTTGTTATTTCGGTCTTTTCGGTGCATATTGAGGACTCGTTTAAGCTCTGAATGTTTTATTTGTTTTATCCCTTATAGAAAAAAAAAAAAAACGTACAGGCACGGATGCCAACTTACACAGTGTAAAGTAAGAGGAGTCGTGTACTGCGGCCTGGATGGGTCTCTGGGGTCCGATAGGAAGACTGGAAATGACTTTTTGAGGTTTTGGTTTGGTGTAATACTATATAATACGGAGCTTCATATTCCGAAAACAGAGGTTGTAGAGGAGGGAGGGATAACATAATTCATAATAAAGCAGGGTTACTCATACATATGGAGGAGATGGGCGAGTAGGGGCTGTAGTAATATCAGTCGTATATAGACCCTGGATACCATATTCTAAAAAAAAAAATTACATTGAAGTTGCATAACTATATAAGACATACCATGGGATTTGCATTGCCATTGGAAACTAAAATCATCAACAGTGACTTACAGCCTACCCCACAGTCACCATTGTCCTTTTGGCCAATCATAGCCATGAATATATTCAAGGGCTGTTAATTTGGAAACTTGTCCAGGTCAGGCGGCCATACACCATCAGGTCTGTGCTGTCTAGGAGTGTGTCAGAGACACCCCAGCGCTGGGCTTGGCAATTTCTGACACTCCTATACTTATGAATGAAGAGGGGGGGACACATGCTAGACCTGCCTGTACCCCAGAGTGCAAAGGGTTTGTACTTGTGATAGGGGATAACTTGCTAAAGAAAAAACTTCTAGGGGAGGGGGCGCTCTTTCCATTGAATCCTCCAATGTGGTTTATAGCCACAATAGCCTTCGTTGGTGTAGTCGGCTAGAAATCTGTACTGCTACGGATGTTGTCTTTAGGACAAATCTATTCTATTTGACCTTTTCTATCCTACCTAAATCTATTTTCCAGGTGGAATCCAATGATGATATGATGGAGCATGGAAGAACTGTGGTGAGCAATTTGCTGCAGAGTGATACACTGCTCCATCTGCTGGTTTTCGGAAAACACACAATGGTCACCTCCTATAAGTGATACATGGGACATTGCACAGCCACATGTTGTCTCTAATGGCAGGGCTTACAAATGTAATTCCAACCCAGAGAAAATAATAAATTTTCCAGGAACGTCTCCTCCGGATAGCAATGCTTCCCTATCCAGTGAAATCACCAGATTTATGGCCAATTCAGCATTAACGGAACCGGCTAAGACACCAGGTTCTATTGGATCTACAGGTGCAACTACGACATCAGTAGGCGGTTGTACTGCAGGATGCCATAGAGAACCCGTACCCTCCATGTCCAACCTTATCTAATCCTGAATCAAGGCTAGAGGCGATAACAGGGTCCATGAGGCCCCTTGGTTACAGTTTTCCAGGGTGAGTACAGCCAGTAGTATGTGAGCCTGATCCCACGGACTGCACAAGATAAAACAGGACGGGAGTCCATGCACAAGACAGAAATATGATGCAAGGACTTTCCATCTACCGGTAGAACCTCAGCACCACTACTTTATTAAATGTAACGTTTTATTCACTTCCAGCAGATGGGAATCCTTGCATCAAAATTCTGTAAAATGCAAGGATTCCTGCGATGTAAAAGGTGTTTAGCCTGTTGGATGATGCCAAAATATGGGCCAGGTTTCACAGGCTGCACATGTCTCCCAAAACTGTATTTTCTTTTTATATACAGTCATAGAAAGTTTTTTTTCTCATTACTACAACTTCTTCATTTTACTTTATTTATTAATGAGTTTAACTTTACAAACTCTGTGTGTAAACGCCAAGCATGGTGTAAGTATTACAGGAAGGCATTCCAGCTTCATGATTCCCTACCAGGTTCAATCCTGTCCAGCTTTTTTCCCTTCACTCTCAGCAGAACTGGGGATGTCAGCCCTTTCCTGACTACCTCCGCAGCGCACCGCATTACCAACACAAACATAGTGACTACATTTCCTAACAATGAAACTATATCCTCTTGAAGTGCCCAGTTATCTGGATTAGAGGACATGGTTGTTGCTGATGATGATGCGGATCATCCCGCTGATTAATCCCACGGACATAGTGCCAGGAACCATTCCCTACATGCCGGCTGCTCGGTAGCAGAACCCTCTCCTGTAATGAATGGTACCAGCTGTGCAGACTTCTGGCTCAGGCATTGGGTAACAGGTTGTATGGAAGGAGAAAGGAAGGAACTTCATGTTTCTGCGCTTGTAAAATCGAAGATGTAACTAAATGTATCCGTCTTAAAGCTAAATAGCAACAACTGGTTAAAAATTAACAGATATTCCTTCTATTTATACAAAGTTCTTAAAGGGATAAGTATTGGAAAGGGATGGGGGGGGGGGCACTTACAGAATTTTCATCTTCCTCCTCCAGTTCTCTCTGCTGCTCCTCGTGTCGTTTTGCCTTGATGTCCATTGCTTCTGTGATGAGGTCTCGGAGAATGGACACCGGTTTAGCATTTTTGATAAACGTGTGCTGCAGAGAAAAGATGGACAGATTCAGAACCAGCTAAGTACTCTAACATTTTCTTTATCATCCAGGGACTAAACAAACTAAAAATGTATGAATAAAACGATACAATGCAAAACAATATCATGAAAGAAAAAGGATTCACATCCCCAAACAGATTCCAATGCTGAGGTATACACACACATACACTATCTGGGGTATTATCTGGATTTCACACAGATTCTGCAGTATGAATCCCAAAAATAAAAAAAATAAGATAATTGTGACAAAGTTGTGCATTTAAAATACTGGCACTGTCACTGGCTTTAACACTATTAAAGTAACAGCCCCCTCAGTTAGCATTCCCTATTTTATGCTAAATTTTACCCATGTACCTATATGGGTTCTATAGAACCATGGTTTTGGTATGATATTAATGATGAGAATCTAATCTTTTAAATTGTATCAGGCTTGTGATCCTGGGTGCTAAAGAATTCATCACAACCAGGCACATTATGCAAAGTGATACAGGTATCATACAGTCGTGAGACTCCTCCTCGCAGGCATGCGATGTACCTGATAAGCTGAGTGGCTTTGGCCCCCAGGTATAGCAAATGTGGCAGCCAGGGCATTCTGCTGCCAGCCCACTTGGCATGGAGTTTGCCTAGGGGGATCAAAAGCCATGCACAAATATTTGCTACTTTTTCATGGCTTGTAAGCCAGAAGTGCCTCCATAGATTGAATAGGAGCTGCAGATAAATATCCAGTTCTTGCTAATTACCCTTTAGCCGATTTATAGATGAAAGAACCACAAACTATCTGAATCATGGGTCTGGGTACTATAAAGCCCACGATAGAAGAGTCTGAAATGATGCTCCCCGTCCAGTCTCTAAAAGTGACTCATCTCATGCAAAAGGTGACTCTTCTTTGCCTATTTGTATATATCGTTGGCGGATTAAATGAGTGAGATTTTAACATTACATAAAGAATTCTTTAAAAAAAGCACATTTCAGACCCTACATGAGGGGGCTGGTAAGTTTAATGGGGTTAAATCTGGTGACAGGTTCCCTTTAATTTACCCGTCGGTTTTCAGCACATTTAAGCGCCCAGGAAACAAGATTTACATTACTTATTTTGAGCAAAACTGCAAGGAAACTACTTAAGACCTTACTGCCATTTAACACAAATTTAGCAAAGATTTCTTTATTAAAGAAATTCTTAGAAAAGTACAACCTTTCTGCGTGTCTCCATCCACATCTATACACACAGGCAGCACCCTTGTTATGTTATGCGCACGTATATTATACAAACTGAGAAATGCAAATAAGAGGCAACATGAAGGTACTTTCTTCCTAAATGTTTATTTCCTCAACTTTGTGTTCCATGACTGTAAGCGTGGAGAATCTGAAACCTGAGCCATACAGCAGGGGGAAAAAAAAATGATAATATCTTCTGTAAACAAGGAAAGGGCTTAATTTGAGTCGTTTCCAAAATATCTTTAAACCAAATTAAAATACAATTAACCCCTTTTAGATGTCGTGTAGTCATGCACATGTGTAACCCTAGACTGTAAACTTACAGCAGGCACAAACCTACATTAACTGGAAACCTACTGCTCCCGCTGGTATTAGCGGCTGACCACTTCAAAGGACCATGCACTTTACGCTTGCAGAAAACGCTCTGCTGTGCAATGCCTGGGAAGGTTTCGCCAGATTACCACATAATCTGGTGATAAAATTAAATATATATGTGTTGTATCACATAGATCACAGTCTTAAAGGGGTTGTCCAGGGGGTTGAAATGGCTGCTTAATTCCAAAAACAGCACCAGCATGGTCAGATGTGGCACTGACATTGGAAGAAATAACATCAGTGCAACCCCTTTAAAGAGACCCGTCACTACCCTCAGGTAAGGTATGAAATGTCCTTTCTAGAATTCCCTCTTATTTGAAATCCCCCCCGTTTACCTTTAAAAAGTCTACCCAGAAAGTAAAAAAAATACATGACTATTCTTAATCCAATTTAACATTAGATGAGTCAAGTTAGTGCTTTCAGGGGTAGAAGCCCTTCTGTTCTATAGCACCCAGAAACAACCTTTTTGTGTCATATTAAAGATGAGTATCTCATCTTTCAAATCCAATCGGTCTTATGCCAGAGATACAGGCAACTAAAGACATAGATGGAAATGTAAGCTGGAGATAAAGATACAGTTCCCAATATTTTTCATGTCCAGTTCTGTAGCTCACAGAACCACAAGCCTGATCTGAAAGATGAGATCCAGCACTCGGAATCTTGGAACACCAACAATAAAACTTAATTCTTTAGTCGTAAAAGTTAAAATACATGTCGCGGTATCTCCTATAAACAACCTACATGTTTGGGACATCGCCTAACATTTGCACAACTGATTTTTTTAAATAGGTCAACAGGAGAGATTTCACATAAAAAGAGGGAATTCTAGAAAGGACGTTCCATTCCCTACTTTAGGTGACTGTACGATTAGTGGAGTAAAACCTTGCCGCCAAGCAATGAACACTCCCCCCTCCCCACCTTCCCCCCAGCAGCAAAAACTTGGTGACTCAGATATCTTAAAGGGGTTATCCAGGTGTTAAAAAATACTGAGGGCCGGGCTGGGGTGGGCTAGTTAAACATAACCTCATCCAGCGCTGCCAATGTCCCGCACCGTGGTCAGTCTCTTCTGTGCGGCGGTTTGTATACAGGGGCGCACAGGGATCTTCTGGAAGCTCCCATCCGACACCATGTCCCAGCGCTTACAACGCTGAGAGATAGGGACGGATGGTAGGAGCCGGCCACATCGCAGACCGGAAGCTCCCTGTGCGCGGCTTGCATGCCCCCTAAACAAACAGGGGCACGGATCAAACGGACCGCATCGTGCGACATCGGCGGCGCCGGAGGAGGTAAGTACATGTTTATTATGTTTAAAAGGAACCTGTCACCAGGAGACCCATTTTAGCACTCCCCCAGTCCCCACAGAGCATAGTACATACACTGCCAAAGTGTTTCTGTAGTAAAAATTGGTTTTACAGAAAAAAAAGACATGTTATATTGTACCTTTCATTAGCATCTGCTGTGTGACTAGGCAGTTGCCAAATGGGAGTGGCTGGAAAGGAGCAGTCCCCCCCCCCTTGGGAAACAGCTACTCCATGTGACCTTTTCAAATATATGAAAACACCCATCACTGGGCGTCGTGACGCCCCCTGCTCCTCTACAGCCAATCCCGAGTGTTGGGAGTTATTCAAATATTTGAAAAGGTCACATGTTTCCCAAGGGTGGGGGGGGGGAAGGAAACTGCTCCTTTTCAGCCACTCCCATTTGGCAACTGCCTAGTCACACAGCAGATGCTAATGAAAGGTACAATATAACATATCTTTTTTTTTCTGTAAAACCAATTTTTACTACAGAAACACTTTGGCAGTGTATGTACTATGCTCTGTGGGGACTGGGGGAGTGCTAAAAATGGCTCTCCTGGTGACAGGTTTCCTTTAACTAGCCCACCCCAGCCCAGCCCAGCCCGGCCCTCAGTAATTTTTAACAGCCGGATAACCCCTTTAAGGGCCAACAGGTAAACAGAAAGTTTAGCAAAATGCAAATTACAATATGTTCATCTACTTATACTTCTCTTTGAAAATAAAAAGGGAAAAGTCCCCATGGCCAAGAAGAAGGAGTTAAAGAATCAACACCTCAGCCGTGAGGGTCTATAGATCCTCTCCTTCTACTGGGAATTTCCACATAGGAAACACAAGGCTAGCAATAGTCTGAGATGTTGCCCTTCGCCATGGAGCGCAGCGCATTCCACGCACTCCATGTCACTGACCTAGAAGAAGTCACCGGCGGGGGCCAAGCTCCAGGATCTGTTAATCATTTGGGCAATCAGTGAATAGCTGCACTTAGAGAGACTATATTTATTCCATTTGGAACGCTTCCACGTAAAATCAGATATCTGAGTAACTAGCTCATAAAAGTTATTCAATACCAAAATAAGAAGTGTTATCTCCAGGAAGATGAGGCTCGTGATATGCCGTAATTTACAGCATCATGAAAGAGCAACAGTGTCAGGGCCTCAACGTGCAGAAGGGAATTACTAGGATTTCTGAGCAGCCGCTGAACTTTGGAGTCAGATCCGGTTGAATCTTAGTTGACTGCCTAAAAAGCGCTACTGGTTTTCTTTTTGTCACGAGGGTCAAGCTATAGAGAACCTTCTGTACATTTTAATAATGTCCGGAAACATCATTACATGCAAAAATTCTATTATGTCTGAATCCCATGTACATTGTGAGCCCAGACATTTTGGGACGTGGGAATACCCAACATGTTTACAGTTCTCACTGTTAATTTGTATTTATATCAGTTCTAGGAAAATGGGGTGATTGAATTTTTAGGGTTTTATTTTATTTAATTTTTTTTTACTTTTTTTTTTTTTTTTTTTGTACTATTTTTATGATCCCCTAGGTTTCTTTAACCCTAGGTTGCCTAATTGATCCTATCATACTACAGTATGGCAGTACATGGGTATTTTCCACATCATCTATTACAATGTGCAAATCGCACATTGCAATAAATGGGTTAAAGCAAGACAGCCTCGGGTCTTTGTATGACCTGAGGGTGTCATAGTAACAGATCACCGCTCCCCGATGAGGTCACAGGGAGTGACAATCTAAAGCTACATAGATGCACCTACATGTTGCATACTTTTAAATGGCAAAGCTGCCGGCGGAGAGTGAAGGGTTAACACCCCTGTTCAGTACTGATCACGGGGGTTTGCTACAATATGCCCCAGCAGAGACGTGACATAGTGATATGTCAGGCTTCGTTTAAGACTTGAAAACTATAATTAAAAAGCATTGCTCTATAATTTAAAAAAAAGAAAATCAGTTTGGAAACTTATATGCAACTCACCTGATGTATGCATCTGATCACATGATATCACAGCAGCCTCCATAGAGGATGGGGTGGAGAAGTAGTACATGGATACCATGCCATAATACTGCCATGTGATCAGATACATACATGGGGTAAATGTAACTGGGTAAAGGATCTTAGATGATATCACCCAGGTCATATGACATACTGAGAAGACGCATTGGACATGAGGAGGTATAGATGGGAGGAGCCAGTTGAGCAGTACACTCTCCCTCTCATGCCAGGTAATAGAAGATAAAGTTGATTAATAGGGATTTAACCCCTTAACGCTTAAGCCACTTTTCATCTTCCTGACACGGCCCATTTTTTCAAATCTGCCCTGTTTCACTATAAGTGGTTATAACTTTGGAACGCTTTAACATATCCAAGTGATTTTAAAATTGTTTTCTCGTGACACATTGTACTTCATGTTAGTTGAAAAATTTTGGTGGTATGTTTTGCATTTATTTATGAGAAAATCAGATATTTGGTGAAAATTTGGAAAAATTCTTGATTTTAGAACTTCAAAATGTTCTACTTTTTCCATTCATAGTCATAACCGCAAAAAAACTTAATAACTAACATTCACCGAATGTCTTCTTTATGTGGACATGGTTTTTTATGCATACTCTTATGTTTGTAGGATGTTATGGGGCTTTGAACGTTAGGTGCGATTTTTCACATTTTCATAAAAAACGAAAAATCCTGCTATTGGGGGACCTGCAGTTTCAAATCACTTTGAGAGACCTAAATAAAAGTAAAACCCCATAAATTACCCCATTATAGAAACTACACCCCTCAATGTACGTAAAACAACTTTTAGGAAGTTTGTTAACCCTTTAATTGTTTTACAGGGGTTAAAACCAAATCGGATGCCATTTTGAAAGTGAAATTTTTTTGGCTAAATGAATGTGTTTTTCAAAAAAATTATAAATTTTCAGTGGATAAAATACCAAAACGCTCCACAAAATTTGATACCCAATCCCTCCCGCGTATAACAATCCCCCATAAGTGGTGGTAACCTGCTGGGCATCAAAGAGAAGCGGCGCCATTCAGAGCAGAGTATGCATTGTCACTTTTTATTGGCTATACAATCTTTATTTTTTGGGCAATTTGGACATGTAAGGGCTTATTTTTTGCGACACAAGATGCACTTTCAAATACTTCATTTTAGTGGGTCATTAGCTTATTGATGAGATTTTATTAACTCTTGAATGTATGGGTGAAAAGAAAATTGTCAATTTTGGTTTCCTTTCTTTTTGTATTTTTTGGGGGTCGTACACCGCACACTAAAAATACTATATTATCTTTATTCTACAGATCACTAACTTTTTTTGATTACTTTTTAGAACATTTTTGTGCAGAGATTTTATGAAAAATGTACATTTTTGGCGTGTTTTTCGGGTTTTGTTTTTACGGCGTTCACCGAGCGGGTCCAATAATGTTTCTGAGTTATTCTACGGATTGTTACGGACGCGACGATACCAAATATGTGGGGGGTTTTGGCGATTTTGTGTTTTTCTCACTTTATTGCATGTGTATAGGGAATATTTGTGTTTAGGGGGACTTTAACTTTATTTAATTAATTCTTTTTATTAAAAAATGTTTTTATTTAAGGTTTTTAACTTTTTTTATTTACTTTTACAGGTAAGCTTGAACAAGCGATCCACTGATCGCTTGTTCAAGCTATTCTTCACATTACACAGTGTAATACAGATGTATTACACTGTGTAATGTAACATGCTGCGCATGCCCAGTGTCTTACAGCCGGGTCCTGCCAGAAGGCAAAGACCCGTCTCCCGGAAGGAGGATCACGCAGACCAGGGCACTGGCAGTCCCGGGGCTGTGATCGGAACAGCGGACCCCCCTGGTAAGCTCTGCTGGGGCATCACTTTAAATGCCCCTAACACACCGCGGTCAGGGGTTAACACCCACGATTGGAGAAATCTCCGATCGCGGGTGTTAGAGGCAGGTGTCGGCTATAACATATAGCCGACAACCGCACCTTCTGGCCCCGGCTTCGTTTAGGAGCCGGGGCCAGAAGCATGACATAATAGTACTGCATTTTGCGGGAACGCACCTCCCGCGATGCAGTACTATTACTGGGGTTAAAGGAAACCCTTTTAGCTAAAAGAAGGGTGTCAAGTAGGTACTAGGACACTGTGGGAACCTGCCACTAGCTATATTTGTGAAAATGTGTTGACCGGTACCCTTTAAAGGGGTTGTCCAGCCACATCAAGCTCTTCCCTATTAAAAACTGTTGACTGGTGGGGTCCCAGTGTTCAGACAACCCATTGGTCACAAAGGCAAGGCTCCGTTGTGCCCCAAATGACTGTACCGACAGGCAAGACTTGTGCAGAGCTGCTACATTTGCAAGTAGTGAGCTCAGCTACCTCCATCAGTGCCACAGAGATGAAAAGAGCAGGAGGCGAATGTCCAACAATCTGCACTGTTCATTTGGGGGTTCATCGGAGCCCCCTGCCATCACAGGCCGGGTGGAGGAGGTGGTGGTGGGCGTTGCTCAAACCTCCCCTCTCCAAAGGGAGCTGAGCGGTCGTTTCGCGGTGTGGCCACCTGGCTCAGACATGGCAACCAAAATGGCAGCCAAAAAATGGCAGCTAGCTCACAGACCCCCATTTGTAGACATGTGCAGGGGAGCCTTATACATACATAGACACAGTTGTACATAAGTAAAATTGTACAGGCGGGTTTGAGGTTAGTACATTTCGTTGGTTACTTAAACGACTTTGTATAACATTCATTTCTAGGTGATTTATGGTGTCATTACTTTTATTACACACTAGTTAAGCACTGTATCATTTCAGCAGTGTATTCTTTTACTATATATTATTACACATTATAATGGCTTGGTGAATGTAGAGATCTACCGACCCGTTGTAGCGATCCATCAGCACAATGCACTTTACGAAAGTTCTAATAATTACATAAATCTTATAAGAACCAGTTCACATCTCAGTCATTTCATCAGTTATTGTGACCCCAATACCAAAAGTGGTGGAAGACCTAGATCTTGTGCAAGTTATACCTAATATACCTGTGCACCATTATACCTGATCTATGCCTAGTCTCACCAGGCTTTGGTTCATAATAAATATGCAAAAACTGATAAACTGATCCAATTAGAATTACATCATTACTATGGAATATTCAATTGTAAAAATGTAAGCACAAAATTACTTTGTGTAAAATATCTGCCCCATAACACTTACTTACAGGCACACTGATAGATTTTAAAGAAATCTACTATTAGGATAAACCAGGGACATTACTCATAGATCCAGGAGCCGTGACTGTGGTATCTTCTCATATTTATTATCCATGCCCTAAATTCTTCTAATACTATTTATAAAATTATGCTAATTAGACTGTATGGGGTTACAAGCAGCTTCACAGGGTGTTACACAGTCTCAACCTCCCCTCTGTTCTTTTAGTATTTCACCCCTCCCTCTGTTTGCCATAATTTCACATGGTGGGGAAGGTGGGTTGTTCAGTGTAACAGCCTGTGTGGCTGCAGCATAGAGGGTGTTACACTCCCAGAGCCATTCAGGCACATTAGCATAATTTTAAACATAGATTTTAGAAGGAAGGAGGCCATGCATAACAAATATAAGATTAGCACAGTCGCGGTGCCTGGATCTATAAGTAAGTGGTTCTGGTTGATCATACTTGATTCCGATTTCCTTTAAGTGATAACTCCCAATTCTTTGCACTAGTTAGTTTTACACTAGTGAACATAGATAGAAGTGGGAGGGGGGTCCCCTATTGAGGTCACTAGATGGGTATTGTTTTTGTGCATTCATAAAGGAAATCTACCATCAAAATAAAGCATAGATGCAGACTCTGTGACTGCGGTAATCTCCTTATAATGGTTACCCATGTCCTGCTTCCTTCTAAAATCAACTTTTAAAATTATGCTAATGAGCCTGAAGAGTTTTGGGGGGTGCTAGTGAGCTACTTTGTGCTTCACAGGCTGTTACACTGTATTCCCCTGCCCTGCTCCCTCACTACTTACACCCACCTCTGCCTGATGTAATCTCACTGCAGCAGACGGTGGGAGGTGGGTGCTCCTGCACAGTGTAACAGCCTGTGAAGCTACAGCACGGAGGGGTAAACAAGATACTATATGTGAGAATGCATCACAGCATAGTGAGCACATCAATAACTGGATGTTCACTTTTGAGAAAAGTATGGAGCCGCTCTACCCCAGGTGCACGACTCCAAGAGACGCCCTTCACACTCCATAATATGCACACAACGAAGTGGGTCAGCACTCACTGTTTGGTTAAAAACATGCAATTTTCTTTATTGATTCAGTATAAGAAGCACTAAAAATATAAAGTCAAGAGAGTGTGAAGTGCTATCTGACACATTTCAGTCCTATTAAGGTCCTTAGTCATAGGATCTATGACTAAGGACTTTAATAGGTCTGAAATGCGTCAGTTAGTCATAAATCCCATCTAGCCTCACCATAAAGGAGATTTATCCTGGGGATAAATGACTGACTCCATTTTTGTTCTATGCTCCATAGATTGCTATAGGACTTGTGGGACCGGTCACAGGACGAGCTGATGGCAGAAGTTATGGCATCACAATTTGTAGTTTCCAGTTCTGGCGATCACAGGGATCGAGAGTCGTGATAGGGTTTAAAGATTTACATACAAAGTGAAGCGTGTTGTATAACACGTAAGAAGAGGGAAAAAAAAAAAAACACTGAAGAATTAAAATAATTGTCCCAGTAAACTGCACGGCTACACAATCCAGTAAGCAGGAATGCGTATTCTCAGAGAGTCATAACCATATAGTCAATAGTAGTGATTTGCTTTATTACTCAATAAAACGCACAAAACACTTTTAAAGTCCACATTACTAGGAAATCAACGTTAGAATTACAATCCTGATTAGTGAACAGGCTGTAATAACAGTACAAACAAACAGCCATCAGCAACAAAGAGGTGGTAAACCAACGCGTTTCATAACAACACTAATAAAAGTGTGTAAATCATCAGCAACTAGAGAGAGAACATGCACGGTACAAATAACTAAAAGGAAAAATTACATATATTGTTCCTTATGGAGAACATAATGTTGTACTTTGAGGACTGGTTATTTTAAAGCGCACCTTAACATTAAAGGAAATCTACCATCAAAATCCATCATGATATACCAGGGATACTTACTTATAGATCCAGGCACCATGATTGTGGTAATCTTCTTATATTTGTTATCCATGGCCTCCTTCCAAAATCAACTTCTAAAATTATGCTAATGAGTCTGAAGGGCTCCTTGGTTTGTTACCAGAGCCCCTCTGTGCTGCAGATTCACAGAATGCTCAATTGTGTGCTGAAACTTCCTGTGCTGCAGTGAAATTAACCGGTTAAGGACCGGGGCCTTTCCTGTTTTTTCATGTCCATTTTTCACTCCCCACCTTCAAAAATCTATAACTTTTTTATTTTTACACGTAAAGAGCTGTGTGATGGCTTGTTTTCTGCGTAACAAATTGCACTTCATAGTAATGGTATTAAATATTCCATGCCATGTACTCGGAAGCGGGAAAAAAATTCCAAATGCAATGAAAATGGTGAAAAAACGCATTTGCGCCATTTTCTTGTGGGCTTGGATATTACGTCTTTCATTGAGCGCCGCAAATGACATGTCTACTTTATTCTTTGGGTCGGTACGATTAAGGGAATACCAAATTTGTATAGGTTTTATAATGTTTTCATACATTTACAAAAATTAAAACCTCCTGTACAAAAATAATTTTTTTGATTTTGCCAACTTCTGGCGCTAATAACTTTTTTATACTATGGTGTACGGAGCTGTGGGTTGTGTCATTTTTTGCGAAATTTGATAATATGTTCAATGATATCATTTTTAGGACTGTACGACCTTTTGATCACTTTTTATAGATTTTTTTAGATTTTTCAAAATGGCAAAAAAGTGCAATTTTCGACTTTGGGCGCTATTTTCCGTTACGGGGTTAAACGCATTGAAAAAACGTTATCATATTTTGATAGATCGGGCATTTTCAGACGCGTCGATACCTGATGTGTTTATGATTTTTACTGTTTATTTATATTTATGTCAGTTCTAGGGAAAGGGGGGTGATTTGAAATTTTAGGTTTTTTTATTATTATTTTTTTTTTTTAAACTTTTTTTTATTTTTATTTATACTATTTTTCAGACTCCCTAGGGTACTTTAACCCTAGGTTGTCTGATTGATCCTATCATATACTGCCATACTACAGTATGGCAGTATATGGGGATTTTCTTCCTCATTCATTACAATGTGCTATCAGCACATTGTAATGAAGGGGTTAAAACGAAATAGCCTCGGGTCTTCGGAAGACCCGAGGCTACCATGGAGACGGATCGCTCCGCTCATGCGCCGCTATCTGTTTGAGGCTGCCGGCAGCTTTGCCGGCAGCCAGCGCTGTGAAAACACCTGCGATCGGTGTATACACGGCGGGCGGTCGCGAACCGGTTAAATGACACAGAGGGAGGTGGGAAGTGCTGAGGGACCAGTAGGGGAAACAGTGTATCTGCAGCACTGAGGGGCTCTGGTAACATCTCCCAGAGTGCTCCATGCTCATTAGCATTATTTAAATAGTGGTACAGTCACGATGCCTGGATCTATTAGTAAGTGTAGACTTCCTTTAGACAAATTTTGGAGAAATCTGTGGTCCAGATTGTGTTCAGGCAATTACAGTATTTTTTGGGGCTATAAGACGCACCGGAGTGTAAGGCGCACCATCAATTTATGCCTGCTAAAACGTCTAGGTTCATATATAAGGCGCACCAGAGTATAAGGCGCACCTGATTATAAGGATGAATGACCAGCAGGTGGCAGACCTGTGCACAGTTCAAGGCAGCTGTTGTCTGTAAGTACTGTTCATATAGTATACTGTTCTTATAGTCCGAAAAATACGGTATGTGATTGGTAATTTTCATTTTGCGGATGTTTTCTCTATCTGTGGTCAGTACCTGTATTGCTCAGTATTATGGTCAGTACCTGTAATGTCTTCTGTCTCAAAGCTGCTGAGTAGACACTTAGCTGGACGAATGCAACTGTAAGGCATCTATCCTGACCTCTGCTGAGCGTACACTCGGCGAGATCTCAAGACAAGGAGAGTTACATCACACAAAGACAAGCTGGATATAGGCAACAGCCAATCAACGGCTGCCGGTGTCCCCTGCTCCCACTTTCAGGGGAAGGAGTGTAATTGGAACGACGTATCCCACAGTCTAGGCAACCTATCACTCAGTTGTAAGGATATCTCAAGAACCCTCACAACAAGATATGAATGTAGCCCTAGTGGCCGAACTAGGTAACTGCTGCTCAGTTTTTTGTTTTTTATCGGCTGAGTTGAGCTGAGTAGCAATAACCAAGACATGAATAAATTGGAAAATCCCTGTATCTGACTTGTGTTAAAGAGTATGAGTTATAAGACATTTGGAGTATATAAATAATAGACACACATGACATCTTGGGGAAAGAGTCGGTACCTGTAGAAGCTGGGTAGCTGTGGCTCTCTGCTCTGGGTTCTTCACCAGACATTTCTTCACAAAATCAGTAAATTCATCCGACCACAACTCAGGTTTTCTGAAGGTAGGAGGAGGATTTGTGGGAATCATGAATATAGCCTGTAATACAGAAATAATATACCATTAAAAGGCAATGTAATGTAATATACACAAGTAGATGTAAAGCAAAACATCACTTATATAGCCGCCCTTAACACAAAGATCACTTTTCATGATAAGTTGATGTGCGGATATGAGCAAGAACCCCATTCATGGCCATTCCATGAACTGAACTCTAAATTATTTTTGAGAAAAAGCAAATATTTTCGTCCAGCTTCCAGGCAAAAATAATTCCAAAATTTGTAGCAGTAAAACATGGTTCGATTGAAATCCTTTAAAAACATGGTGGCACCACCACATGCTGACGCATTTCAAGCTGTTATGTTCTTCGTCATAGTCTTTTTATGAGTTATATATTAGTACGGTAGTTTGGAAGTTGGAAACTAACGCTACGGTGTCTCCCAGAGACCGCACATGGAGAAGACAGATGATTTTGTTCTCTGGCACTTTTTATTTCACTCAAAAAGAGAAGGATCAAGAAGTAGAGGAAAATCAGGGTCATTTATGGTATTGGGAGGGGCATGCACAGCCTGAACCCCTCTCTTCTCTCCTGCAGCAGTCGGGTCAGAGGAGAGAGGAGGGGGCCGGGTACAGGAGAGTGAGTGTAGGTCTCTGACTGCACAGGAAGGGGAAGCAGTGATGCCTGTGAACCCCTCTGTCTTCTGAGAAGACTGCATGCATGACGGACTTTGGGATGGCACTGTGGGAACGTATTTGTGAGAAACATGTGTAGGTGTGTGAAGATAAATGTTTGCTGAAGTGCATGAATGTGTCCGTGTGTATGAAAATAGTGTTTGTGTGCAAGTATGTCTACATGTGTCCTAAATGCAGAGGCTGAGGTTCGTATTAAGAGATTGTACAGAGGCTGGGCATATTAGTTGGCTGTAAAGAGTCTAAGGAGAATATTAGGAGGTTGTGAAGCCGCTGAGGTGTGTATTAGGAAGTTATGCAGGATCGAGGTGTGTATTCGGAGGTTGTGCAGCAACCGAGGTGTGTATTCTGAGGTTGTGAAGCAGCTGAGGTGTGTATTCGGAGGTTGTGAAGCAGCTGAGGTGTGTATTCGGAGGTTGTGAAGCAGCTGGGGTGTGTATTTGGAGGTTGTGCAGCAGCCGAGGTGTGTATTTGGAGGTTGTGCAGCAGCCGAGGTGTGTATTTGGAGGTTGTGCAGCAGACGAGGTGTGTATTAGGAGGTTGTGCAGCAGCTGAAGTGTGTATTAGGAGGTTGTGCAGAGGTGAAGGCGAGTATTAGTTGGCTATGCAAAGGCTGAGGTGTGTATTAGGAGGCTATGCAGCAACTGAGGTGTGCTTTAGGAGTTTGTAGGAGGAGGTGTAATATGACCTTTCAAATTTAGGGGGTGCACAAATTTTGATGTTTATCCTTCTGGATAAATGACCGAGAAACTGCCTTGAAGAAAACAGACTGTAGGATAAAAAGTTATAAACAATATTTCTATTTACACCTAAAAAGAAATGAAAAGAAAAAATAGCATCTACACTTTCAAGAAAAATGCAGGAAAGAACTGTGAAAATTGCCTTAAAGTATTACTATGATAATTTGCATTTTTCACTCTTTTTATGGCTTGGCAGCTGACTACTATAGTCTCACACCATCGCCTGCACTGCCGTCCTTGAAGGCAGCAATCTCTCTATGACCTTTAGTACCTCGGTCGTATCTTAATCTCTTGATGATCTGAAATGAAATATAATGGTTATTCAGTAGCAATCAAATGCCAAAACTTTAACCTGCCTTATCTCCGGCCCCAGCATCTTCTCTGTGCGTGCAGTATTATGAGAGGCTGTATATTATTCAGGCTGTCTCCTCAGTACAGCTCCGGTATGGGAAGATCCACCACCTTCCCCTCCGAATCAATATACAGCAGCACTGAAGCTTATCAAATCAATAGTCGTATTAGCGATTAGAGACTGAAAGACACTTTACTCACGACACTGCCGAGGCTACGAGACGTGTCACGCTATTAATTCTGGTGTTATTAAACAATTCCCAAAGATATAATTAGGACATTACATAATAGTACAGACGCCCCCCCCCTCCCCCATTTCTGTAGGTTGGATAAGTTTATGCTACGGCGGGCTATGCATGGCTACGGCGGGCTATGCATGGCTACGGCGGGCTATGCATGGCTACGGCGGGCTATGCATGGCTACGGCGGGCTATGCATGGCTACGGCGGGCTATGCATGGCTACGGCGGGCTATGCATGGCTACGGCGGGCTATGCATGGCTACGGCGGGCTATGCATGGCTACGGCGGGCTATGCATGGCTACGGCGGGCTATGCATGGCTACGGCGGGCTATGCATGGCTACGGCCGGCTATGCATGGCTACGGCCGGCTATGCATGGCTACGGCGGGCTATGCATGGCTACGGCCGGCTATGCATGGCTACGGCCGGCTATGCATGGCTACGGCCGGCTATGCATGGCTACGGCCGGCTATGCATGGCTACGGCCGGCTATGCATGGCTACGGCCGGCTATGCATGGCTACGGCCGGCTATGCATGGCTACGGCCGGCTATGCATGGCTACGGCCGGCTATGCATGGCTACGGCCGGCTATGCATGGCTACGGCCGGCTATGCATGGCTACGGCCGGCTATGCATGGCTACGGCCGGCTATGCATGGCTACGGCCGGCTATGCATGGCTACGGCCGGCTATGCATGGCTACGGCCGGCTATGCATGGCTACGGCCGGCTATGCATGGCTACGGCCGGCTATGCATGGCTACGGCCGGCTATGCATGGCTACGGCCGGCTATGCATGGCTATGACAGGTCGAGCTCAGCGCCTTTCCTCTATAAACACTCTGCAGCAGTAAATATTCTGCCCGATGAACTCGAAAAGCCCCATAGGAGAAGTTTATCGCCTTATCTCATCTCCCTTCATAAAAAATAACTACTGCAAATATTTCTCTAGTCAGCACTTTGTTTGGATAAAGAGAAGAAACAGAAGCTTAGACATAAGAAGGAATTACAGGATAAAGTCCCCAGTAACAGCATTAACCATTATCTTATCTGGGGAAGAGCTGGGATGTAAGCTCGGTCATGTTGACAGAGACAGGCTCATTCCTCATTTTCTTTGCACACAGCTTAAAGGAGAAAAAACTCAGACATCTGCGATCTCTTCACCTCCAGACAAACGGCCTCGTTGCAGTGAAAAGTTTGCTTTTCAGTTATGGGACATAGAACAACTTGTGATGTAACAGCTCAGTCTTATATCTTTACTAGGATTCCATGAGGCGATGGGTTTTATACACCAGAAATGACAATATTTTCTCACTCTTAAAAGTTTTACTGGTCTGAAACAACACATAAATGTTTCATGACTGGTCAGCGATGCAGAGCAGGAACCACAATGCACCAATCGTTTTTTGGTTTTTAGAAATCCACCTTCTAAATATTAGATTTTTTTTTTTTAAATTCCCTCTGCATATATACATAGCTGCCACTGCTCCAGCACATCTTCATGGCATCTCCCGCTGCATCTCTCTTTTCACTGTCCGTCCTCACGAACAGACCCAGGAAGAGGGGAGCAGGTTCTGTGAGGAGTTCTCCTGCTGCAACTCCTCCTATTCAACAGAGCTCAGAGATGTAAACAAAGAATCACAGAGAGTCCGCACACAGCACAAAAGTAAGTAGCAGGAATACTGAATAACTTTATAAACTCGCAGAGATTATCCAAAACATGAGCAAGTTATGTAAAAGAGCGGCCAACACCTATAAAAATTTCCATACACCTGCCAATCCCCAGCAGTTTTCCAGAACTTAAGTGCGCACAGATAACACATTTTAAGACAATGGACAAGAATGAGCCTTCTTGACCTATATGAAGTTCCAAACCGGCACACTATGAATCTAATGAGTCCCATTTTTGTTGAAGGGTCTAAAAGTAATGGCAGAAAGTTTCAATATAAAGCGCCTTTAACATAACACCTGTAACATAGAGATTGTATAACGAAAAGAAAATATGGACCGAAGTTTACTATAGAACAGCTTCTTTATTACATAAACTTGTCACCAGCTACTAAAATTGTCAATCACGGCAATCAATCTCTATGAGCCATAAATGTTATCAGCGAGAAGGACGGCACATAATGGTACCAAGGGAAATCCCACCTTTGGATTTTGTATTTTGTACCAAAGCATAAAAGGTAAAATCTCAAAAAAGTAAACTCTCTCCTGGATTACAACTGTACCCAAGTGGAAGAACACTGTCGAGAGCATTCTCCCGATTCCTTAATTGCTATATACGAACAGGAAAAAAATGGGACCTTCCAGAACTCAAAAATTCATTAAAAAACTTCTCTTATTATATAATTTAAAAAGAGAAAACAGATGCAGATCCAATAAAAAGTAGGAAAAGACCCAAGTGTTTCAAACTATACAAGTAACTAGTCATGATCTCCATTCAAAGAACTCTTCATATAGTTCGAAACGTTTAGGTCTTTTCCAACTTTTTATTGAATCTGCATCTCTGTTCTCTTATCAATCCGTATAATGAAAGTAAAACTTTTTCTAACCAATTTTTGAGTGCTGAAGAATTTCAGATCTCGGCCTGAGCAGACAGGAAGTCCTCTCCTTGTCCACTTCCTGTCCTTACCAGAAAGTTGCCCCTCCCACAGCATGGTGTATTTAGCAGTGAGCACGGTGTAGGAAACTGCAGATCTTGTCACTATTTCACACACCCTGTGATGGGTGGAGCCAAGTGGTGATAGGCGGAGCCAACAGACAAAGGCAGAAAAAAACCTGTTTGGTGAGCGATTTTACTGGTGGGAAGAGGCAGATTTAAGCTGGGACACCTGAATTGCACTTTTCAACAAAGGCACAGCGGGGGCCCTTTATGAATTATTAATAAAAATGAAAACCATTTAACATGTATTTTTCATCTTCCTGATATTGAATATGATTTTATGCCTGCCATAATGAAACTGCTAGGCAATTGATCACTTCTGAGTGTAGATGATATCAGCGCAATTTTACATATACTGCAAGAGACCACCACTGCAAAGTGATGAGGTTGAACCACACTAGCAAATACTCCCCTTTCCTAGGTTAGGGCACAACAAGCTGATCGGCGAGGGTCTGATTGCTGTGGTTCCAACTGATCACTAGAATAGGACCGCTAGCACTCCCGAGAACAAAGAACCTGTTCTCATTAGTGGGTCACGATATAAGAGTGTAGTTGTCCTGCTGCTTCATTTGATAGTACTGCAGTGTAGGTAAGTGCAATCTTCAACACTCAGACGGTAAGTAGTGGGAGTAGTGGAAATTACAAAGTGCTGTGCTCCCCCATTTCCACTGCTAATAAATGTAGCAGCAGGACACCTGTTTCCCCCTACCGCTCCACCCATGCTGTGGGGTGTATTCTCCTGACGGGTGGAAGACCCAGAAGTCAACCCCAAACGATCACCATGTTAACCCCTATCCTCCTTTTTAACTACGTATACCCTTTTAGTGGTATGAGGGGGTTTGTCCGAATCCTATAAACACCTGCAATTAGAATTTGCATAAATAATTTTAGGCCCAGCTCTTACCGGCTTTTAATGGGAGAGCAGCACAGAAGCTAGGTACCTTAGCCGTAAAGATGCAAAGGTGGCCTTGTGTTCCCTATAGGGTCACATGCACAGAGGGCTACCGTCTCATCATGCTTCCCTATAGGGTCACATGCACAGAGGGCTACCGTCTCATCATGCTTCCCTATAGGGTCACATGCACAGAGGGCTACCGTCTCATCATGCTTCCCTATAGGGTCACATGCACAGAGGGCTTCTGTCTCATCATGTTTCCCTATAGGGTCACATGCACAGAGGGCTACCGTCTCATCATGTTTCCCTATAGGGTCACATGCACAGGGGGCTACCGTCTCCTCATGCTTCCCTATAGGGTCACATGCACAGAGGGCTTCTGTCTCATCATGTTTCCCTATAGGGTCACATGCACAGAGGGCTACCGTCTCATCATGTTTCCCTATAGGGTCACATGCACAGGGAGCTACCGTCTCCTCATGCTTGAGAAAAAAAATTACAGAAACTAGATTTTTACCGCATTTAACAGAAAAGTGAAACAGAAACCCCCAAACTCACATGAGACTTACAATGTGGGTAATCTTTGAAGTATGTGCCCTACAGAGAAAAGGATTTCTGGGGTTGGGTGTCCCATAGTATAATAGGGAGTCAAAGTGTAAAAGCCTTGACGACAGGTGCGGTGTCTTTTTTGCAAGAAAACAACCAGTTTCTGAGCTTGTTAACTCGAAGGACTTTGCAACATCTTAGAGAAGACTGTAGGAATTTTTTTTTCTCCCATAGCTAGAGATTTTCTGTCGCTTATGGATGAGTGAACGCTATAAGACGGCTGTTTATGGGTGTATAAACATGACAGGCAGCTCTCTGTATCAAGCCATAAAAGCCGCCCATTGCAACACTCCCAACCTTACGCTAGTAGCTCATTTTTACAATGGCAACCAGTAGTTTAACAACCATTAACTGCATACTGTAAATGTGTCCTTTTTTATTAAAAAAGTACAAAGGTTTTATTTCATTTTATTTTTTTTTTTTTTATGTGATAAATGACGCAATTAAGGCTGTAAAGTCATCTTCTCATAGACACACAATAAAGACAACACACTCCTGTTATGGAAACACGGTCACGGGTATCGGGGAGGATAGATTACTATTTAAACATTATGGTGTGATAGTACAGATTACACATGATGAAATGAGCCATCGATCAGCGAGAGGCAAATGAACGCAAGAAAGTAATTTTTCCGATAATCAGGACTTTTCCAGAATTTTCCATCTTTCGAAGAGCTGTACAAACGTGCAGGAATGCACTGGCATATTTTTCCACTAGACCCAACAAGGGTCAAGGATAGATAGAAGGTGGTATATTTGTTAAGACAACCAACAATTACACAAGGGAATAAATAAAAATTATTTTCGTGGTGCCTGGAGTTTTTCTCCTGGGTTTTTTTTTTCACCTCGTCCCTCGCACCTTTTGGCGAGTGCACAATGCTGCAAGCAAAACTGGCGCTTGTGCAGTGCAGCCAGGGAAACATCCAAGCTTCACTTTCTGCATCACAAGAGGAGGGATGGGCACGGGATCTTCTGGCGAGTATAAAATATGAGTATATAATTTATTTTTTATGCCATGTAAAGTTAAAAAAAAAAAATGTCGATTTCGGACCTTAAAGGAAACCTACCACTTGAAGTGGCAGGTATAAGAGGGAACTACCGAGCACCAGCTCAGGTTGAGCTGGTGCCGGAGATTATTTTTGTTAGTGTTTTAAACCGCAGTATCGCGGTTTAAAACACTTTTTAAACTTTATGGCCGAAGCTGCTTCGGCGCAGGGAGGTACGCGCTCGGCGCACCATGCGCGCGACCGTGCACGCGGCTACATAGGAAGTGAATGAGAGCCGCGGGCAAGGTCGCGCGCTCGGTGATCGGTAGTTCCCTCTTATACCTGCCACTTCAAGTGCTAGGTTTCCTTTAAACCACAGGTCAACAAGGACTTACAGTTGGTTTAGGGTCACAATTTGACCTGGTTCCCCACATCCACTTGGCTATTCCCAACTCCCTCAGTCAGTGTCCAGTCAAAGTAGGAGTAGATCACCCGCAGAATAACCTCTTTTATTCTCTGTAGGATTTGCACAAGCCTGTGAGTAAAGCTCATTGCGAAAGCGACATCAGAACAGGACAATAATTCATAATAGTTTCAACCCACTTCTCTCCTTCTACTAACCAAATATAAGATCAAAAGCACAGAACTAGTCTCATCACTATTATCAAAAGGGAAAACAAATCTATTTCCCAAGTTAAAAAGTTTCTAGCAAAGGAAATAACTTTGCAGCTCAGATTTTAAAAAATGTAAAATAAAAGATGAAAGGAAAATGAAGGCATGACGCATGCTGCGTGTTCATATCTTTAGTCTCTATTTATCACACTCGAAAATCTTTCCAACTTTCTCCTTTTCCTGTAGGAGACCAAAACTATGTCATGATCTGTTTGTCTAACAATTACGCTAATTCAATGCAGGTCACTTGGTTTTTTTTTTTTTCTACGGTGTCCACATGACATTTACTAAAGTAAACACCGGCCAATTAGTTCTATAGGAATATCAGGAGAAAAAAAAATATATAGGGAGAAAACGGAGGTTGCCTATGGCTAGGTCATACAGTGGCCAGCGCTCATTCCTGGCTAGACGAGCCAATATAATCAAGACTGTAATCAATTTATACCTTCATTTAGCCACTTCTTCTAAACATTTACACAAGCTACTTACTCTAAGGGACCGGAACATACCCATGCAATAATCTAGGTTAAGCATATAAGAAAGTGAAAGGAATTAATAAACTTCAAACTTGCCGCTGGCTAAGGCAACGTAACTACCGCTAAACGGAAAACGAAGGTAGATTACAATTAAGGACGTCAAAAGTAAACTGATTAGCCAAGAAAATTACGTTTTTGTAAACAATTCGTACAAAATGGGATGAGTTTCGATGCAGGGCCGCAGTGAAGTGTAACCCAGGAGATTCCAAAGACTCTCTTCTCCCGGGATGAAAGGACAATTGATTGGACACGACCTATTACCGTATTACAAGTTGTTAATGCTTCGTCTAATTAGGTAAAATTGCTGAACTAATTTTGGGTAATGTCATTATTCAATGTTGTAGGGATGTTATAGCCAAAAGGGGTCAGCGGGTCTACCAGGAGATAATTTAAAGTTTGCTACGCCCTAGATTAGCATCTCGAAAACTATAATGTTGGTAGGAAACCGTGATTGACTATGCTGGAAAACAAGATAATTCTGGTGGAACGTGCCAAGGGATATCCACCAAATTACAAAGAATCTGTCAGTAGTTTTGACCATACAAAGCTACACACAGAGTTTGGTAGCAGCCCTGGAGATTTTTTTTAGAAATATACGTTTGTATGTGTGAAAATGCACTTATATTCCAGAATTGTAGCTGTATTCAAAGCATTCTGTTGCTCTGGTGTGTGACAGCTCTTCATTACTGTGGCGCAGCCACTCTCCTCTGCTGTAGGAGCTTCTGTTTGAATCCTACAACAGTTACTCAGAGGGAGAGGCTATGCAGCAGTATATGGATTAGACCTCACACACCTATGTACAATAGTGTTTCAAGTCCAGCTACAATTCTAGAATATAAATGCATTGTACACAGTCCTACCACTACTAACAAGTCACACAAAAGTAGCAGAACTAAGGATATCTGTAACTATATTTAAATAACTAATTTGCCCACTACTTATAGCATTAGACAACCGGCAATCTGAATGGTCCAACAAGAGGTAACTGAATGGCACATGCAATATATACAAGTGAAGAGGACTCCGATGCCTAGGAGTCTAGAGTGCAGTTCAACACAAGGAAAAGTTGTGTAGGATCTTAGTAAGTGCAACTTACTCTTAAGAGCAGACTGAGCAGAGATCTAGAAGAATACAATATAAGTGATAGTGAAGTTATATGATGCTGCATGTGCAACAAGATAGTTTCCTGTTGATGTATAGAAGACCACCTCAACTCACTATCTGGCTATATTGCTAAACCTGTATGCAAGCCTATAAGCAAAAAAAGTCAACTAGACAATGCACAATCAGAACAGGTATATAAATAATAAATACCAGGCAGTCCCTGGGTTACGTACTTCAGTGTCCCCTAACCTTTTTGTATCAAGGGACCGGCTACAAATAAATTTTCTTCCGGGGGTCAGTGAAATAGAAAAAATTGTGTGCCCTCCATATCTAACTTCAACCCATATAATGTCCCCTTTCCCGCAGCCCCCCTCTACAGTGCGCCTTTTTCTGTAGCCCCCTTTAAATGTCTTGTTAACAAGCCGGCTACAGGGGACATAAGAATACACCTCTTTCTATAGCAACCCCCACACACCCATAATGTCCCTTTGTCTATGGGCTTTTCACTTAAAATGACCCCCCAGCAGTGCTTCCCCCAAATGCAATGTCCCCAGCAGTGCTTCCCCCAAATGCAATGTCCCCAGCAGTGCTTCCCCCAAATGCAATGTCCCCAGCAGTGCTTCCCCCAAATGCAATGTCCCCAGCAGAACCCTCCACCCAAAAAATAGCTATACTATAGCTGAGCCCCCCAAAGCAACATCCCCAGCAGAGCTCATCCTATCAATGAAATGCCCCATCAAATTTTCCCAGCAGTGCTCCCCACCACTAATGCAATGTCCCTAGCAGTGCTCCCCCATAAATAAAATGCCTTCAGCCCCCCCACTAATGAAATCCACACAGCCGTGTCATTGTGTGTAACAAGCATCTCATGGATCTCCTCATCTCTGATCGGTTTCATCTCTCTTTCTATGTGTCAGACACTAGTACAATGTTCAGAAGGTAAATTAAAGTGTAAATAAACCTGTAACTGATAATCTAAGCACATTGTCGGCACACAGCATCTCACAGCACTACATGGATCATGAAGTGTCTGCTTAGAGAGGCTCCTCACTCTGGGATTTTACAATGACCATCACTGATTTAAAGGAGCTAGAACCGCAATAAAACGGAGTAAAGGGGTTAAAAAATCATCTTTATTGTGTAAATATCACCAGGGGATTATAAATCAGCAAATTTTCTTTCCTGTGCAAACCCCTTTAAATCAAGGACTGCCTGTACCGCTCATCCTGGTCTAGACCATGCCATCAACAGAGCGAGAGCAGACTGGATTATGAGGCTCTTGTCATCTAGTATTTATCTGTTTGAAGGTCTTTTATTTCCTAGTACAACAGTACGTAACCATCAAATGTGGGGTTAAACAATGCAAGACACCGGGTTCTGGTTAGCGAATGCTTGCGTTTCCATAGAAACGCATATGCAATCGGCCAAAGGGCCAACGGCATACGATTTTTAAACGCGGCAGTAGCGCTACAAGTGACCACACACTAAAAATCCCCCCCCCCTTCTGCTGACATAAGAGGAGTCAAGTTTAGTGGTAGCAAGGGTAGTGTCACTTCAGAAGCTGAATGAGAAGCTCTTTAAAGGGAACCTACCACCACGATTCTACCTATAAAGGTAGAACGGGTGGTAGGTGGTTGTATGGGACGTGAGGATAGCCCTTTTTTAGAGCTAATCCACACATCCCCGCTATCTTTTTAAAATCTTTAATACCCTAATATGTACATTTTCTAGAGTGGCTACTTGGGTGTGGAGTAGCCGGACATAAAGCTACACGTCGGTACCCTGACAGCTCAGCGCGCAGCTACATGGAGCTCGTCCGAGAAGCCTGAGTTCTGCGCATGCAAAGACCGGCCAGATCTCTGCTGCGTGGCCACTGCTCCGAAGCCGGAGCTACTGCGCATACGCAGAACTCCGGCTTCTTGGACGAGGGCATGCAGCTACGAGGAGCTGTGCGCGCTGAAGTGTCTGGGTAGGAGGAACAAAGAGGCTACTGGGGCGTGGAGTAGCCGCAACGTGTAGCCTTATGTCTGGCTACTCCACACCCCAGTAGGCACTCTAGAAAATTTACATATTAGGATATTAAAGATTTTAAAAAGATTGCGGGGACGTGAGGATTAGCTCTAAAAAGGGCTATCCTCACGTACCATACATCCACCTACCACCCATTCTACCTTCATAGGTAGAACCGTGGTGGCAAGTTCCCTTTAGGATCTTTATCTTTAACATGGAACAAAAAGTTAGAACAACTAATATAGGCTTATGATTGAAACTATACCTTCATCCATTAAACTTGAATCAAAATGGGATGAGAACAGTCATATTCCCCCAAAGTCAGGCAAACATGAGATTTCACATAAAAGTAGGAATTATAGAAAGATAATTTCATACTCTACCTGGTAGTTTAGAAAGGTAAAACCTAGAGACAGCTTCCCTTTAAAAAAAGGACTACTTTCCCTTTAAGAAAAGGACGACTTTCCCAAGAACTAATGTAGCCCACACCTTTAATGAGGTAGGAAGCCTCAAGAGCAATATATAACACAACAAAGCACGCTGTGATCATGGTACTCTCCAATACACTGACCATCATAAAGGGAGAGCTGGAGAAAAAGTCTCAACCCACTCTCCAATAATTCCCCCCGATCCGTGTCGGCTCTGGTTTTCTGCCCAGTGATGGCGGGAGTTGCATGCCGTTTGGAGTTAATAACACCTTCGACATGTATAAAATGACCCGCAAGAGGAAGTGGGAGTCATCCGCAGACTCCCTCTCTGGGATGCGAACTTCCATGCGGCAATCATGCCGGTAACATAGTACGGTTCTGAAAGGACGCACGCTCATTACAAACAGATGTCCGTGGCACATTTCCCTCGGAATTATCAAACAACTTTTCTTTCACTTTCATAACAAATTAGCCAATGGTTTCTTCTGCACCTGAAAAAAGTTATGGGAACGCGAGCCTCAAGGCAAGGCATTCAGTGGCGAAACCTAAATCTCCACAGCTGTCATTCACGTTTAGAGAGAGAGCTCTGCCTCCGGCATGTAAAACTTATTAAGCTGTAATTATAATAACTTTAGTTTACAGGGGGAAAAAAAAAAATAGGATATTCAGGCTCTTTCACGGCAAGTCGTATATTACTGCACCCCCCGGTAATTAAAATACCGCCACAATCAGTGGCTCATAAATAATACAACACAAGCCTAAACCGTAAAAAGATGTATAAAACTCTGAAAATTGCAAGCAGAATTGTTGCAAATGATCTGATCGCACCACCGAGAGATTAAGAATTCGGAATGAGATTACAGATAATGTAATCCACCTACCTGAACTAAGAAACATAATAAAAATCAGTGCAATGAAAAGCAGTGAACGCAATTTATCTAATAACAGGGGTCGAGGTGCGTCTATGTAGAAGATCAGTCCAGATCCGTAAACATCTTTCGATCAGGGTAACGCGATCTACTAACATCATAAAATAGAGAATCAGCCGCAGATTAAACAGGGTTATCGCTCTGAAGAACGCACAGATAATCACTAGAAAATGCCTCCAGGGTTTTATGTGCTATAGACAAATCCAGCTTCAAAGTTCCGCCTGTCCCCTTTATTGTCCGGGAGATTTCTCGCTTAGTAACCACTACAGCAATCCAAGCCCTGTAAATCATTCACATGGCAATAGTAGACAGGGGGCGGCCAAAAGCTGCCAGTACATATGGCAGAGGGGGAGAAAGCTAAAAGTAAGGTGAATCTCTTCAATAACCTAACCTGTCTGATGTTCGGCACCAACTCGTTGTCTAACACTAGGTGGCAGTCCGGAGTCACTTGATCAAGTGAGGGACATAAAGCTCACATCCCTACCAATAGAAAGGCGTAAAAGCCTGATCACAAGCAACACTGTATCACAGTAGCTCACTACATGTTTCAAGTGAAATGATGAAGTTGAAAGTTTAGGCTGACCTGAACATACCAAGGTAAAAAAAAAACAGGAGAGAGAGAACGCAAATTGGTACAATTATTTAAAAAGAAAATATGAACCTCCCAAAAAACAGTCCATATTTCTGTGATTGATTGAAAAAATAAAAAACCCACACATATACATGTTCAGCTCATCCAGATCAGCTTCTTATGCTAATGAGCCTAAAGGACTCTAGGGGGCATTACCAGAGCCTGTTTGTTCGGCAGATTCTCAGACTGTTACACAGTGCTGGAGCACTTCACCCCCCTGCAGGCATAGGGAGCAGTGTTACTCAAATGCCATATGGTTGTCTTCCAGGTGCCGATTACATCTGCGGATCACCTAAAGAATTTCGGACAATCTAGGGACATCATTTGCCAGTCTTTATGGGGAAGGTCCGACGATACATGGAGCATATTTGGCGACATACAGCATAGCAACAGATTACACAATGATGACTTATGAGCATTCAAAAGTGACCCAAATCCATTGTTCATTACCCGAAAACTTAATCAGCGCATTCTAGGGGCCATTCACAACTTTAGTCAACTTTGGGGACAGACATATTGGAGGTAAGCACATTCTAGTTTTTAAAAACTGAAAGTCCCAAAACCTACCAAACCATTAGAGACTGATTACAACCAGGCTAGGAAAGCACACGCAGAACAAAGCACAGAGTCTTTCTGCACCAGGCGATCTGATCTCCCTATCTGTAAGTAGATTTCCTATCCAGAAGTCTTGCCCTGTCAAATGCACTAAATCTGCCGCTGTCAGTGTATAATGTAGAACATAAATCTGTCATCCTGAGATGCGGTAGAGTTCCCTAGTAAACATCTTGTAATGATATTTGTCACTGATTTCGGGCATGCTTCCATCAGAGCTTCATGAACTGTATAATGGAACTTACTATATCACAATATGGGAATAATTATGTTTTGCTAGCGAGCGGGGATAAATATGGAATTCTCTCCAGGGACCTTTTACTCAACATTTTTTTGCTACTAGTTAGTACAGTCACGCTGATTCCTTATCACAGGCCGCTTCCTGAAATCCACTTGTATAACTAAAAATGATCATGTAAAGTATAATGATTCTGAATGGCCTCAAATCCCCAGACGCAGAACATGTATAGGATTTCCCTTCTACATTGCAGAACAATGCTAAGCAATCAACCTGGCCGGCCCTCAAAAATGGTATGGGGCACCCTCATCCTGACCTCACCAAAGCACAACCGCATATGATAGGACTTCTGTGTTTCAATAGTAACAAATAAGTGCGTCCGACTAAAACTGGGAAACCCAAATACAGAAGGGGTACATTTTATTAACACACACACACACAAGTTTGGGGTCACCCAGACAATTTAGTGTTTTCCATGGAAACTCAATGCTTTTATTTTTCAAATTTCATTGTAAAATTCATAGAAAATATAGTCCAGACATTGAAAAGGTTTGAAATATTTTTTTTTCTTTTGAAGTACCATATATACTGTACTTCATTGTGCTGAAAAACCCTAACTCGGCTTATACTTCTACAAAAACATGCACACTGTATTCACCTATCCGACGCCTCTGCGGGTCCTCTTCTTGCTTCGAACACGATGTCGGCAAGCGGCTGACATCATTGTGTGTGCCGGCTTCGGAAGCCGTAGGAACCCAAAGAGGGATCCGGAGCACCTGAAGCTAGAAGAGGACCTGCAGGGGGCGTCAGATTTATTTTTTTTTTTTTTATAGTCATGGCATGTTCAGGGCAGGGACTGGCCTGCTAAATACTTGGGGGATAGGCTGGCTATAAACTGGAGGGGGGGAGGGGGGGCAGGGGCTGCTGGCGACATACTAAGGGCAGGGGCTGGCAGGCTATATACTGGGGGGCGGGTAGGGGCTGGCAGGCTATATACTGGGGCGCAGGGGTTTGCTTGTATACTGGGGGGTAGGGGCTGCAGGCTATATACTGGGGGGCAGGGGGCTGGCCAGCTATATACAGGCTGGTGGCTGGCCCAATGCACCCTTGCCTTATACTCGAGTCTTTAGGTTTTTGTGTTAAAAATAGGTACCTCGGCTTATACTTGAGTATATACGGTAATAATTTCTCCTTCACACTTTGCTTTCACAGAGAACACTCCCTTTGCTGCAATACCAGCATTGCAGACTTTAGCTGTTAATTTGCTGAGGTAATCTGGAGAAATATCCCCCGCGCTTCCAGAAGCCCCTCCCACAAGTTGGATCGGGCACTTTTCCCACAACAGCTCAATGGGGTTGAGATCTGGTGAGTGGGCTGTTCACTCCATTACAGATACAACATCAGCTGCGGCTTCTTCCCTAAATAATTCAGGCATAATTTGGAGGTGCTTAGGGTCATTCTCCTGTTGTAGGATGAAATTGGCTCCAATCAAGCGCTGTCCACTGGGTATTGCATGGCATTGCAAAGCGGAGTGGTAGCCTTCCTTGTTCAAAATCCCTTTGATCCCGTGTCCAAAATAGGACAGGTTCCATAACTTTTTCACAGACACTAGATAAGTGGAAAACCACCGGAAACTCACTCAAGAAAAACAACACCAGTGTGAAAGAGCCCTTTGGATTAAGTATCAACAGCGGATCAGTGTTGTTTGACACCGGGAACCCTATTAGATGACTTGATGGAAGAGGCCATGGGGCCCAGTATGGAGTTAGAAAAAAATCAGTCTATAATCCATGAAGTCACTGCAACTTAGTTGCATCTCATTTTGTTGAGAGATCAAATTTGGTAACCCCACTTGTACTGCCCTCTTTACTGTAGTATGCCACTTATAGTGCCCACCTACTGTAGCCCCTCAATTTATACCTCCTTTCCTGCAGCACTCCTTTTATCATCCCTCCTCACCCTAATTTTCCATTTTTCAGCAGCAACCTCTACTCTGCCACGGCCATGCAGAGCTCTAAAACCAGCAGCTACCATGATGCCATCACACTGTGCCTGCTGACTTCAGAGCCATGGCAGAGAAGAAAAGAGGACTGCTGTTGTGAATCGGCGAAAGGTGAGCATTTCATTTTGCATCCCAGCAACAGGGCACCTTGGCCAAAACGTTGGGGGACTACTGTCTAGGACCATTTAGTCTAATGGTACAATTTGCAACACCGCAAAGACCATGAGTGTATATGGGGGAAAAGGGGATTGAAGATCCTAATTATTCTGGTTTACAAAAGCCAACAATATTTCTGGGAGAAAGTAGCCTTTACAGAGTTATACAAGTGAGAATTCCCATGGGAAACCAAAGTTTTCCATAAAGTTTTCCCATGTGTACTTAGCAGAGTGCCTCCATTAATTTGGGTCTACAGCACCGTGTGTGTGTGTTAGGTGGTGCATACTCTTGCAGATTCCAGTTTTGCATTACTAGTTCACAAAGAACTACTACAATCCCTATAAACACAGAAGAAAACTCACCAGCTTGAAACGGGTTGTGAGAAAATGTGTTCCCATGCGGTGTCTTAGCAACACGGATGGTTCCACCTAGATTTGTTTTACTTTGGGAGGGGAAAAAAAAAAAAGATCTAAAACACTTACATTAAAGGCAGACCATCGGAGCAACATCTGTCTAAAAAGTATATGAAGAAGGGCGGCAACAATGATTTCACTCCATCCCGCTCCTTTCATAATTCCGGGTGGTCTACTAACCATTTCAATCGCACCTGTTTCCATTTAGTTTCCCTGGCAACAAGCGTGCTATCAAAATGCAGAATTATAGATTGTGCCCGTACTCAAAACCACCTGAAGTTACTTTTCCATAAACTCCCCCCCCCCCCCCTGTGCAAAGGCATCAAAAACATTTTTGTTAAATGTTTTAACAGGAAAAGGTTTATAAAATCGCCTGTGGACCATCAAATTTTTTAATGGAGAAATTTGGACTGATTGGATATCGCCCCTTTGGAATTTTTTCTACACTCATTAGAAAACATTAAAGATTTTTTATTAAGTGTTTGATAGAACAGGGTGAACTTCTTCCTGGAGCAGAGGGGGCAAAGTAGTGCATGAAACATGTGGGGCTTTTGGGAGCAAATCAAATAGAAGAAAAAATTAAAAAAAAAAATTTTAAAAAATCATCTTTTACATAATAATTTATAAGACTGCATTACTTCTAGTTATTGAGCAATGAATGAGCTGGAGTAAAATGGAGGGGGAGAATTAGTACACCAAATGAGCCAGAATCATCTAAGGTCTCTTTGCTCACCAACGATTTTCATGAGCAAATGTTGTCCAAGTCTACATCAAACAGGATTGAGACACAACACATTCATAGCTTATTGTGTTAGGGTCCGTTGATCTGATTCGATCTCAGAAAATCTCAGCATGTACTACGCAGAACCAATTTGTGCGCAAAACTCAACCATTAAGGTCAATGGGTACGAGAAAAAAAATGGACGGCACCCGGTTGACATGTGAGCTCGAAGGTGCCCACAAAAGTTGGAGTAACTCAGAGCTATGAAAATCGGATGTTAAATATGACACCACTTAGATGACACTAGGACTGCAAATAATTGATAGTCGGATAACCCCAAAACTGAAATCTGACCTTGTTCCATGACCTTAATTTGTGGGCAGAATTGTAAAGGAATGGGGGGGGACCATGCGCTGTCATCCATGAATCGGGAGGGCGGGGGGATGGCGCGGTTTAGGACCATGAACCGTCGTCCCTTAATCTGGCCTCCTATACATGAGACTGCTGACAGGGCCAAAAGTGATTGAGGTCATGAGGGAAAGCTTGAACAAGACCTGTGTCAGTCTCTAGTTTGAGGATATGAAAATTGGGAGCATAGAAAAAGATAACTTCACAGGAAAAACCCTAGTAGAAAATGCCCATACAGCTTATTTGCCAACGACCAGGACTGGAGCCAATTCATTCCCTTGGCTGGATCTTGGTCTCAACAGATGGACCCACTTCACGCTGCAAGTGATTAATTTGGAGGAGGGGGGGAATTACTTTTACACCCCAGGCATTCATGAGCTATCAAGAAGGATATGCCATAAATAATTTTAGGATGTCCCTCTAATCTATGGGGCCAATCACTTACAAAAAAAAAAAATCAGAGATCCTGTCCCTCAACCGCTGTGAATGTAGATGTGGCTGCACCTTCATTGATCAATAGTTTTTGAAACTTAAGCAAATAGAGAAAGCAACTCCATTCTCGAGGGAGTTGTGCGAGACCGTGGTCCCGGGCAGAAACAAATGATTAATACTGGATCTTAAATATTCTGTTATATGTAAAAAAACAAGATCGTCTTCCATCCATATGAGCTTTATAATTTATGTATTACAGGATGCGCCTATGTTGAAATCAATAGCAAAGGTTAACCATTTGTGAATTAAGCCGTCATGTAAGTATCTCCTGGGACGGCGGTACGGTCGTACAGAAGATTAGCACTTCTAAGAATGTGAGTTATGCTACAAAAATATACAGAGCCCCATAAACACAACCAGCATCCAGTTATCCTTCACTTATCGTGGATTGGGTTTCAGCCTCGCCAGCGTGTGTGTAATTTGGAAATTACAGAACTGATTCTCTGCTTACTTTCAGAGTGATTAATCAAAGTCAAGGCAAAGCCAACCATCAAATGGGGCATGGCTCAGATTTCCTACTTTTTATATGTGTAGAAAGGAGGCACAAAGAAGGAAAAAAAAGAACAATCTTATTCCGTTTAATCAAAGCAACATTCACAAAACCCCAAAATACATATATCCTATTTAATACCAATTAGGTCTTCAATTGCCGTCTGACTTGGTTGTTCCCCGCTTGCTCTGGTCCAGCTACTTGATTACACATTCCAAGTCTAATCTTCTCCATAAAACCCCCATGACTGACAGTACTCATTTATACATCACCACTTCCTATACATGAGGCAATGCGTCGTCCAAAGTACAAACACAGAAGATAACCAAGCAGCCGCCTACTGGAAGAGGTCAAAAATTGGACAATACACATAAGAAATAAATAGATCACAAATCTATGGTTCAAAAAATTGTGTGGCAAAAGATTTTTCTTTTTTTTGCAGTCACCCTAAAAAAAATGCACAAGAAGCTGCTTACTAAAGTAATCAGCTCCTAGCGCTAGCCCAGATGTAGTAGTGTTAAACTGTTAGCTTTATCGGAACCCTCCAATTAATCACTGCATTTCCATACCCTGAGAACACTGGACAGAGCTTACAGCGGTCCAGCGTATTCATGAGGGGGCGGTCCAAGGCGTTGCTTCTCCCCCGGACCACCCCTCCCACACCATAGGCCAGCGGTAACGCCGTCTCAACTGAAGAACGGGAGCACGGCGGAGGGGGGGGGGGGTATAGAATGTTTATTGTTTATTAATACATTCCCAATTGTTTTAAACCACTTGCTTCTCTGAAAATCATTCCTTCATTGCGGTTTGTTTTTGGCAAGTATCACCTTGGTCTCAAAATTTATGTTGCTAAACCAAACATTAATATCAAAATTCAAATTCTACAACCAGCATAAGAAGCTAAAAGAAGAGCAGATCCTGCCAGAGGGGGAACTAACCAGTATGTCAGTGCTTGGTTTACAGTCCTTTTGATGTCCAAACCAGGAGAATGGAGTAAAAGTAGGAGGAGTAGCACCTTTCAATTAGGTCTCAACCCATTATCATCCAAATCTGTTTTAGGCTTCAAAAACTGCATCTGAAAAAACTGAACGTATGGACGCACCCTCAAACACGTCTAGCCGAGGGCAGTACACCTCTCTTCACTGTGAAGTTGCCCTTTATACAAAGCATGTACAGTAAAGAACAGCATACTACCCTAAAATTCATATGCCGCTCTGGCACATGCGCTAGAGGCTCATGCAGACACATCTCATGAGAGTCACGAGCGGCTGTTTTCTACACATTTTCTACACGGCTGTTTTCAGGTGACCTGAATATTCTTGGGATCCTAAACCTCAGCTATATAAAATGTTAACGGTTTACTGGTTCCAAACTCCTCAACAGATTCCCTTTAAATGAACATTAAATTTTAAAAACTCTGCATAAATCAAGTGAATCATATATAAAAGTAGAATTTAAAAAAATGAAAATAAAAGAAATTTGTTTCTGATCAGAAAAAATTGCTCCTTTATTTAGCTCCTATGGAGAGCAGAGGAGAAGGAATGAGTCACAGCAGCTAGGTATCCACCCACCATCCCCATGAGTACTAAAAGTTCATACACAATGTCTGCAGAGGAGAAAACTATATAATGCATATTACGAGTCAAACACAATCCATGAAGTGTTAATCCTCACATAGACATGAGATGCTGTTGATTTATGCAGGGTTTGTTGAAAGCTTAGGTAAGCCGTAGGTCAGTGATGGCGAACCTTTTAGAGGCCGAGTGCCCAAACTACAACAAAGACCCACTTATTTATCGCAAAGTGCCAACACAGAAATTTAATTTGTGATTTATACTCCCTTCTCTGTCACAGTTTTCATTGATACCAGCCCCTGAGGACACCAATAAGGCAGAAAATAGTCCCAGGTAGAGCTGTCACTTTAATATAGCTCTGTGCACAGCAAGTCCTGGGCTGTCTGGGACTGCAGGAAGATACCAGGAGTCATCTCTGGTGATGGCCTGAGTGCCCACAGAAAGGGCTCTGAGTGCCATCTCTGGCACCAGTGCCATAGGTTAGCCATCACTGCCGTAGGTGCTTGTAAAGTGGTATGGCCCATAACCAAGTCACCAAATCCAGAGAGGAATTAGACACCTGTAATCCATTTCCAAGTCCTCAATGGTTCTTGAGAAACCAGAAGACACATACTTATCAGGTAAATACAATGTGCAGCTCATAACATTGACCGAATCTCAGGCTCTCTCATATATGAAAGATTGGTGGTTAGAGAATTCACAAAGGAACAAAAAGAAAGTCAAAGACTCCTCAAGTTGACCCCTTACATTTGCCTTGTAATGATGAGAAAACCACATTCTCAAATCTTTAGATATCCAGGGGCAGGGGCATCTCTGGAGGTTTTCTACTTTGCCTTTAATACATCACCATAAATCGGTCAATCGGATGAGACGTGATCTGCTCTTATCTAATCGCTGCGCACTGGGATCATCGGCGTCCACAGCCAACACGTTAACCGCGATGTATATGAAGCCCACAACTCGTATGAAATCCTCCAAGGTACATTACACATTCCTGTATGTCTTGGCAGGTGAATTGGATTCTAAATTAGAAAACCATCTGGAATGTTTTCTTTTAGTAGCGGCCTGAAAGATGTATTTACAATCTGTTCGTGTAACAGCCCGCGCCATTCCTAGGGTCGGCTAATGATTACTAGCTAAATGCCACAACTCAGGTACGGGTCAGAGGAACCTATACAGATATGTAAATTCACTCTGCGCACAACATGAACACTTGACAGGTCTCACACTCCATAAATGCAAGTTAGAACAAAAATATTTGCATTTAGGAGGATAATTAGATTGGGAACGGAATATATTTGGTTACACTTAATTCAACAAGAACTTTCATTACTTCTAATGGCCGTAGTGGATTTCTTAAACAATCTTGACTTTAATCCAATAGTTATGATAGGGGAGGGAGAAAAAAAAAATTATGAGTTACAGCTTGCTACAACTAAAGTGATATATATAACTGGAACTCTAGACAAAATATTTTTATTTTGTCCCTGTGACAATTGGCTTTACAAGATTTTTTTGCTGTAATAAGAACATGGATTATTAATAAAGCTTAAATGCAGACACATGACAGATGATCGTTGCAGTCTGGGACTAAAGTAACATCCAGATACTTCACCAGTGGTCACAGTGGCCAGAGAGGCCCGTCTGTAACTAGGAGTCATATGTAAGTCGGGGTTCTTAAGTCAGGGACCCCCTGTACCGCTACAAGTCCCTGGTGGTTTTATGGCTGATAATACTAGTTGACATTCCATTGTCTTGTTTTGTTTTTAATTTCACAGATATACAGAAAACAAGAAGACTACCAAAACAGGCTACATGTCAACGGTAAAAAAAAAACACTTCTTGTTTAATTTTAGATTTATAGATTAGATTTAAATATATTGAAGAGGTTTTTTTTTGTTACCCCTTTAAACTAATGATCCGATTTTCATGGGACAGGATTACAGTTGCAGGTAACTCCTCTGCATAGATAACACCGGAGGCACCACTAATGAAGGGCACTGATAACAGCTCACTCCACCCAGCTTGTCATAGAGCATGCCCACAACACTCTCTGATAAAGGTCAAAGGGTCATCACCAGGCTCTGCTGTTCACAGGGTTGCTGTAAAGCTGTTATGAAAGCTAGGGCAAAGTGTTTGCCCAAAAACCAGGTAAAGAAAAAAAAAAATTAAATCAGAAATAAAAATTATAAAAAATGTCATGACCGCTATGCTCTATGGTACGGATCATAGTACAGGGTGACAGTTTCATATATATATATATATACACTGTACATCCAATGGTCATTTTGCAGCCATTCACCAGCATTAGACAACCAGTCCAAGTCATCAGGTTTCTTTTTTTAAATGTGATCGTTCAATCAAAATTACGTATTTTGAGAACGACACCTTAAACAAAGATATAGATCGCCAAATCATCTGGTTCCAGATGGGGCTTTCATGCAGCAATTATTATTACTTTGCAAAGATGAAATTCAGGGAGTAGGTGGACGGGATTTTTATAAATCCCACCCACTACTCTACTATTGCATTAGGGCTCATTCTCACGGCCGTTATGGGGGTCGTGTTCTGGTCACATGATTTATGACCACAACACGGCCAAATATTTCGGCACATTTGCGTCACAGCCGCTTGTCTGCCAATGGAGGAAGGAGAGGTGAAAAGCGGGATCTGGTCCGAGCGAACACATGACCTTGAGAGTGTAGCCGTACACTGAAGACTTTTTACAAAGAAAAGTGAAGCATAATATAGGGATATTTCCGGATTTATTTATGATCACCAATCCTTAGGATACGTCATTGATTTCAGAATGTCAGGGATATGACGACCCCACCTATGCTGGTTCCTCTTCACAAACCCGTAATAGCAAATCCTTATATGGGTTCAACAAAACACAGAACAAGAACAAACCCCATTCCCCAAATTGCTGGCGGTCCCATTCTTAACTAATGGGAGGAGCAGCAGGACGAGAATTGTACTCTAAGGGGGTTGTCTGAATTTGACAAGCCCAACGCCAAGGTATCACCAGCACTCCCACGCACTAATAAAGCACCAGTTTTACCTGAGCGCTGTTCTCTGCCATTTCTGATACTCCCATACATGTCACTCCACCTATTAGTGTGAACGGGACCAACATTCCCCAGATTGCTGGGTGTCTCATTATTAGATTTGCAGTTAAATCCTTTTTCAAATGAATGATGCTGAGCGGCTATACCTGGGCACAGCCATTATACAATGTATACCGCTGCGCTCGGTAGACAGTGATGAAGCCACAGCTGTCATTTCAATATTCCGGACTCCTATAACAACTGATCGGTGAGGGCCAGGCCCCAATACCCAGGTTACGTACAAGATATGTTCTTTAGGTTTGTTCTTGAAGAGGACCTGTCACCTCTAAAATCTGCACTAGGAGCCGCGTACTAAAGTGCTGTAAGCGGCCGGACATATTCATGAGGGGGCAGGATTAAGGGTGGCGACTGCCACATGAAGCTTGGTAGTCACCGCCGACTACCGGAGGGTGGTCCGGGGGAGAGGCAGCACCTCAGACCGCCCCCTCGTTAATACACCCGATCGCTTACAGCGTGTTCCGGTGTTTTCCAGAGGTTTTCTGCGGCATATGCTGTAGCACCAGGACCTGCTTACTTTAGTAAACAGCTCCTAGTGCAGTTTTTAGGGGTGACAGTTACTCTTGAAGTAGAATTTGTATGCAAGTCGGAACTGGTATATCCAGAAAAAAATAATTTTGTCCCATTGACAATTGGATTTTCAAAATTTAGTGCTGTCATGGAAACAAGGATTATGAAAAAAAAACTTAATTACAGACACCTTACAGCTGATCATTACAATCTGCAGCCTTCACCAGAGGTCAAAGAGGTCCGTCTGTAATTAGGGGTTATCTGCAAGTCGGGTGTCCTTAAATCAGGGACTGCCTGAATTTATAAACAAAAATCCCAAAATTAATACAGGTCTCCAACCATGCGGAGCATAGCCTTGTGTGCTGTTCAAGGGGAGCGGCACAGGACACCAGGATATACCTTTGCATACAAAGCCCCTCAGGCTACATTCAGACGAACGTGTGCCAGCCATGCCGTGGCACAGCGGACACACGAAGGCGCACAGAAGAGGAGGAAGGGGTGGGGGAAGCAGCTCCATAGAGATGTATGGCGTACGGCACCGTAATATGGGAAAAGATAGGACATGTGCTGCACCGTACTGCACTGTGAACCCATTGCCGGCCTATGGGGGACATGTATACGGCAGCCGTATATATATACAGCCCCCAACAGTCGTCTGAATGTAGCCTCAGTCTGTCAACCAGAACCCTTCCACCCCGGTGCATAACATCAGATAGAATTGCTAATCATTTCTAAGTCTACCCGGATAGGGTAATATGCCTTGCATGGCAGAGGTTGCACTAAAAGATTGGAGGGGCGGTGATGTGAGTATCAGTTCTGCAGACTACGCTGGCGCCATATAAGCAACAAAAAAAATTTACATGATATATTACCTAATAATTCTTCACTAATTACACCAAAATGACTAAAAATGAATAAATCAATAACTACATAACTTCACAAAGTTAAAAAAAAATTCTCCTAATGGTAAAAAAAATGATTGTACTGCAGTTAAACCATCGTGGATACAATGTGAACATTAAGACTAATGGGAATTAAATCAGGCCGGACGGCCCGGGAAAGGTTAAGCGATTGATAGATCATAAACACAGGATTAGTCTGAAGCTATATATTTCCAGAATTACCCTTAACCCCAGCGATGCTGAAGCGGCCTGGGATTACAGTAACCTCCTGCATGTGTGCGGTGTATGTATCAGGCGGAAGCGACGCTTGTTTGCAAGGAATCCACAATTTCCTCTCTGCCAGAACACTTGTTTTATAAAGCCATGTTAGACTTCTATTTAAAGCTCCAGCTTGGCCAAGTAGGAAATGGCCTGTTGGCAATAGATTAAGTTTGTGGCAGTGCCAACTGGCCCGCAGCTACACAGTGTGCAGGATCATTTCAACATGCATTCCCAAGTAACAAAAATTGTACTTTACAGAAATACTAAAGGAGTATGGCCCCGCTCCAGGAAAAGCAAAGACAATAAGCCCTGGCTTGCAGGCTTCGCCTTTATCGGATGAATGTCAAAAGAAAAACAAAGACCCACAATCTAAAGAAGTCAACACATGTCCAGGAAGCTTGTGAGGTCAGAGCAGAAAGGAAAAAAAAAAAACTCAATACTTTTAGGATAATTTATAGTTGGGAGTTCGGAGCAAGTTGACTTAATACCACGACTACATCTTAAAGGAAACCTGTTTGATGTTAACCCATAAAACCCCCTCAGGTAGGGAATGAAATGTCCTTTTTAGAACCCCACCACCACCACCACCATTTATGAGAAATCTCACCCACTTACTTATTAAAAGGACATCTACCACCAAGATGAAGGTTTGTAAACCAAGCAAAATTACATGCTGGGGTGTGCCCACCTCTGGCAGCATCTGTTCTTCCTTTATCTTCTTAAAGGGGTTGTCCGAGTTCTGAAAAAAAACTAAAGGTAGGCCGGGAGGGCGCTGCTTAAAAAAATAAAGTCCTACTTACCTTCCGGTGCCCTCCGGTATTCAGCATGGCCGGCCCAGCCTATCCGTCCCTATACACAGCATTGTGAATGCGGGCCGGAAGGTTGTCGGGTCCAGACGGAACGTCAGTCCAGCGCTGCTCCGGCGGCCATGTTTGTCTACATGGCGCCCGGACCGAGCTACAGCAGCGCTGGATAACGAAGGTTACCGGAAGGTAAGTAGGACTTTATTTTTTTAAGCAGCGCCCTCCCGGCCTACCATAGTGTTTTTTCAGAACTCAGACAACCCCTTTAAGCTCTTGTGTTTACTAAAAAAAAAAAAAGAAATTATGTAAAAAATGTGTATACTCAATGGAGCGTGGAGCCCCTCAGGTCCATTTACATAATTTGTAAAACCTTAACCAAGAGCTTAATAAGATAAAAGAAGAGCAGATCCAGCCAAAGAGGGCACACACCAATATGTCAGTGTGCTTGGTTTACATACCTTTATCCTGGTGGTGGATGTCCTTTAAAAAAAAGTCAAGTCAAGTTTAGAAGCTGTAGGGGGGGGTTAATTTAGATGCCTCTATTTTTGGTCCTGTAGTATCTAAAAACATAATTTTGGAATTTCCTTAAAGAGAAGAATCTCATCTTTCACAACGCATCAGGATTGAGTTACTGTGAGCTACAGAATCAGAAATATAGTTAAGGGGGTATTCCAAAGAAGACAAGATTCTTAAATATGCACAGCATTTTACAGATATAATTGTATAATTACAGATATAACTGTCTCTATCAGTCCTGATGTACACAATTTTGGTTGCCCCTGGAAACGACAGTGGAATTTCTGACTTTAGGGTCGGGTAGACATATTGTTCACCTGTCTGACTCTGCACTGAGCTTCTCTCTGCCTCTAGCCCCACCCTTGCATTTCAGGACGAGCTCACGCAGACACACTGACTGCCTGCTGGCAAACACATCACATTGTGAGGACAGTAAAGCTACAAGCAGATAAGGTCTTTATCCTGGGGAGGGAGGCATATAGCAGAGCTGGCAGTGTGTAATGGCTCTGACAGTAGAGTTGGGAATGTCATGTGTAATATGGATCTCATCATCTCTCTTCTCTGATCTGTGTCATCTCTCTTTTTATGTGTGTCAGACACTAGTGATTGTCCAGAAGCTAAATGAAAGTGTGTATAAACCTGCACCCTGATAATCTAAGCACATTTTCAGCACACAGCATCTCACATCACAGAGGAATCGTGAAGTGTCTGCTTAGAGAGTCACCCACACTCTAGGATTTTACAATGACCATCACTGAGCGATAGGAGCTAAAAACAGCAACAACAAAAAAAAAAACAAATTAAAATTGTGAAGTAAGGGGTTAAAAATTATCTTTATTGTGTAAATATCACAGAGGGATTGAGATGTCCCAGGAAGCTCAGCCGGACACAGGATGACACAGGATATCCCAGGAAGGCCAGCAGGACACAGGATGTCCCAGAAAGACATCACATGAGTCCTGCTGCCGTCATACGGGTCCTACTGCTGGCAGTTCAAGTGACCCATGATTCTACACAAACTTTACCAGGGCAAGTCCAATGTGGGTTACCATCCTGTACTTACCCTAGTAAAGTTGTCGTATAGTGGCCAACCCCTTTAAGCGAGTGCATGGTCAACCAGTCACTCTCTATTCATATTCATAGTGGCCAATGCTGTAACCCCTTCCAATCAGTAAGTTAATTCCATTTCTGTGGAAAGGGGATGATTTGCATTAACTGGATTACACCTGTTAAGAAAAGTGGAGCACATGTATCACCAGACAGATCTAGATTAAAGATTGTTAGTAAAATCTTAACCTGTGCAGTGCAGAAATTAATGACTATTTTACTAAACCCTAAACCTTATCCTCCATCAATGAAACCATTCCCGGTCCTGCCTTCATCCTGCGTTAGTGTTTAATACCATCATTTAGCAGGCTACCCACAGGGAGGACGTGGCCCATTATAAGCAATTGTTTATTTGGCTTGGTAAAAGTCTACACAGCTTATCTGATTATCAGCATCACAAAAGGGATCTACTCATTTTCCTTTTTTTTGTCATTACATCCTAAAACTCATGTCAGAAAATTAGCCGCTTTACCTTTAGGTACCCAGCACAGCTAAAATGAAATTAAGAGGGCTGAGTGATTCCAGCTGCGGAGGGGGACGATTACATTAAGCCTGAAAATATTACACTGAAAATCAAGCCCCGGCAATCAAATAATTAATCTGTAATCAATACAGGACGCTCGACAAACAGATCCAAGGTTGCATAAAAGTTGCATTAAATTTCACTGATTGTAGAGAATGAGAGATTTCCCCCTCCTCTGAAAATGCCTATTTCTGTTTAGGTCGCTTTTTATTTTTATCCCTGGATTATTATTTCCTGTCTCCTGGATGAGGGCATTCTCCAAAAGCGCTGTGCACTCCAGTCCCTGGTCTCCTGAATACACAGCCTAACAGTGGGAGCAAGGCAATGGATATACAGGCGGTCCCCTACTTAAGGACACCTGACTTACAGACGACCCCTAGTTAAAGACGGACACCTCTGCCCACTATGACCTCTGGTGAAGCTCTCTGGATGTTACTATAGTCCCAGGCTGCAATGATGAGCTGTAAGGTGTCTGTAATGAAGCTTTATTGATAATCCTTGGTCCCATTACAGAAACAAAATGTGAAACTCCAATTGTCACTGGAACAAAAACATTTTTTGTCTGAAACTACAATTATAAAATATACAGTTTCGACTGACATACAAATTGAACGTAAGAACAAACCTATCTTGTACATAACCTGGGGACTGCCTGTATTGGGATTGTGTATGACAATATCCATCTCATAGCTTAATAGTAAGGCAGCCACTTAAAAGTTCAAAGGCAAGCCACGCTATTAATAATACTAACAGATTTAAGAAAGCAAAAAAATAAAATATAGAATATTTTAAGACATTTAAGTATTTTTCTCTCAGGCGAAAGCAACAACTTCATGTATTGAAGTAGCCACACGAATAGGATATTGTTAACCAGTCTGGAACTTTCTCCATCGCATTGCAATGCTCATCTCTGGTAGTATTCCAATTGCATATGGCGATAATAAAACATCTTTCATCTGGTTACCAGAGAAACTTTTATTATGGTCGATTTACATACATTGAGCATTTACATAATTTGGCAGTAAAAAAAAAATATGAAAAAACTCCAAATATACAAACACAGACGGTCCCCTATTTAAGAACACCTGACTTGCATACAACCCCTAGTTACAAACGGAACTCTGGATTTTAGTAATTTGCTGTACTTTAGTCCCAGGCTCCAATAAACAACTATAACAGTTATCACAGGTGTCTGTAATGAAGATTTAGGCTACATTCACACTGCCGTTGCCCGCCTGTACCGTACCATAGCGGGCAACGGCAGCTCACCCCTGCCCCTCTCCATAGGAAGTAATGGGGCACGGCGCCGTATTACGGCAAAAGATAGGACCGCTCCCGTAGGGCGCCGTGCGCCCATTGACGTGTATGGAGGACGTATATTGCCCGTATATACGTCCTCCATACGTTTCGTGTCAATGTAGCCTTATTGTTAATCCTGGTTCTTATGACAACCCAATATTTTTTAAATCCAATTGTCACAGAGACCAAAAAAATTTTGACTGGGGTTACAATAATACAGTATACAGTTCCGTACAAACCTACAGAACCTATCTTGTATGTAATCCGGGGACTGCCTGTATAGCAGAATGTGAGCCACCCTGTTGTGTTCTACAGGACTGTGGAGTTGGTAAGCCAGACCTCCAATTCCAACTACTCAATTTCCTGAAACTTCAACTCCAGCTCCACCAAAATGGTACCGAATCCCCTCATTCCTTTGATCTATACCAGAAGAGCTTCAATACTGAGCATGTACATAAAGTGCAGCCATATGCATCTCAACTAAAAGGATCAGGAGTGCACAGGCCACGCTGGCATGCGCACCCTGCTGAAAATCACAGTCTAATGAGCTCTCCCATAAATAATGTAACATAACTGATGCAAGGTTTCATTGGTGCAGGAGGCCAGATAGCGATGAGTGGAGCTGAGAAGTTCTCACTGCTCCTGAGCCCTCTCCTGCCACTTCACTCTGTGTTCCGACTCCTGATGCCCACAGGGAAAAACCCAGGAGTGGCAAGTACTGTACTGCCCCACGGTCCTTTCCTTCTCCAGGTCCTGATGCAGCCGCATGCAACCAGCACGGGACACAGAGCAGAGCGGCTCATAGAGGAGAGAAGAAGCTGCAGTGTGGTGCAGGAAGGAGAGAATTTATTTAATTTTTGTTTGAGGGGTCCCTTCTGTTCTGGGGGTCTCCAGTATTATCTGCTATGGAGGTCTCCAGGAGTCTGAATGGGTCCATTGTCGCCGACTCCACGGCCCTGATTTGTTCTTCCCGCAGAGCCTCATGTAATACTATTAAGATGAATTTTTTTTCTTCAGGACACACTTCACCGCAGCTATTTCTAATGACAACAATGTGGAATATTTGGGAATTAAAAGCGTTGCCAAAGTAAAATTGAATTCGGATTCTGATGGAATTGAAACAGAGATGATTTATGGATCATTTATCCCAGAATATGTGAGGTAGAGGGCCCACCGTCCTCCTAATCCCGTTCATGCACTCGTGTTTATTATTAGGGCAGCGAGAAAATAAGTGGTCAACGAGGACAATGCTAGAACCTAAGGCACTTTGGGTATGAAGGATCCTCCTCTACTGCCCTAGACCTCGAGAAATACCATGTGAGCATAACCTCTGTCCCACACCATTAGGAATAATGGAATGAGCCCATTCTTTGCACCAGAGCTCCGAAGACCACCTAGAATAGAAAGTTCCTCTACCCCTTCCTTAACCACCAGGGATACACTAATAACCCCCTACTTTGCGCTAGACCACCAGGTACTATTACCGCTTAATTCCCCATCAACAACATTAACCCGAAGATTCCATAGACAAACATTATTACACTACAACGTATGGAAAGGTTAACCCCTTCACTCCTAAGACCAACAGGGGCAGTGAAATATATTCCTTGCTTTGCCCCCCCCCCCCCCCCCCCCCATCTCCTGGCATCCTGACGTGGTGTTCTAAGACTGTGGTCCGTGTGTTATCAGTGTGTAATTGCTCAACCAAATGTCATATTTTTGCAGATCCGCAAAGATAATCCTCGCCAATGATAGGTCTAGCTTGTCCCAATCCCTCAGAGTCACATGATTCTGCTACTGATCCACCAATACGGACGATGTCCACGTGGCATCTGTAACTTTCAAGTAACTATAGATCTCTATGGGAAGGCTGGAGCTGCAAACACAGGCAGGAATAGGATCCAACCTTTTATAGATAGATCCAATGAAATGAACGTGTCAGGGAGTTATCAGATGAGCTCACAAACAAAAACAATGCAAGTAGTATGGAAGTTATCATTAATAACCAGCAATTCTAGTACTAAAGAATAAAAATGAACATTGGTCGCAGGTTTCCTGAGTAGCGTTGTCCCAGAACATGGCCAAAATACATGCAAGAAAAGAAAAATCACACGGGCTGACACAGGGAATATGTGAAACCTAACACTGCTGTGGTAGTAATGTTTATTCCTGCACAAACCTTTCCATTTTCAGTGTATTGACTTGGACCATTTCATCTAGTACACCCATTTATCAAAGTTTTGCAAATTTATGACACTTTTGCGGTGTGAACTAGGTAAAAATAAGGCCCTCCCATCCACATCCCCCACAAGGCGTCAGGGCCTCCCCCATCCCCCACAAGGCGTCAGGGCCTCCCCCATCCCCCACAAGGCGGCAGGGCCTCCCCCATCCCCCACAAGGCGGCAGGGCCTCCCCCATCCCCCACAAGGCGGCAGGGCCTCCCCCATCCCCCACAAGGCGGCAGGGCCTCCCCCATCCCCCACAAGGCGGCAGGGCCTCCCCCATCCCCCACAAGGCGGCAGGGCCTCCCCCATCCCCCACAAGGCGGCAGGGCCTCCCCCATCCCCCACAAGGCGGCAGGGCCTCCCCCAAACCCCACAAGGCGGCAGGGCCTCCCCCAAACCCCACAAGGCGGCAGGGCCTCCCCCAAACCCCACAAGGCGGCAGGGCCTCCCCCAAACCCCACAAGGCGGCAGGGCCTCCCCCAAACCCCACAAGGCGGCAGGGCCTCCCCCAAACCCCACAAGGCGGCAGGGCCTCCCCCATCCCCCACAAGGCGGCAGGGCCTCCCCCAAACCCCACAAGGCGGCAGGGCCTCCCCCAAACCCCACAAGGCGGCAGGGCCTCCCCCAAACCCCACAAGGCGGCAGGGCCTCCCCCAAACCCCACAAGGCGTCAGGGCCTCCCCCATCCCCCACAAGGCGTCAGGGCCTCCCCCATCCCCCACAAGGCGTCAGGGCCTCCCCCATCCCCCACAAGGCGTCAGGGCCTCCCCCATCCCCCACAAGGCGGCAGGGCCTCCCCCAAACCCCACAAGGCGGCAGGGCCTCCCCCATTCCCCACAAGGCGGCAGGGCCTCCCCCAAACCCCACAAGGCGGCAGGGCCTCCCCCAAACCCCACAAGGCGGCAGGGCCTCCCCCAAACCCCACAAGGCGGCAGGGCCTCCCCCAAACCCCACAAGGCGGCAGGGCCTCCCCCAAACCCCACAAGGCGGCAGGGCCTCCCCCATCCCCCACAAGGCGGCAGGGCCTCCCCCATCAACCACAAGGCGGCAGGGCCTCCCCCATCAACCACAAGGCGGCAGGGCCTCCCCCATCAACCACAAGGCGGCAGGGCCTCCCCCATCAACCACAAGGCGGCAGGGCCTCCCCCATCAACCACAAGGCGGCAGGGCCTCCCCCATCAACCACAAGGCGGCAGGGCCTCCCCCAAACCCCACAAGGCGGCAGGGCCTCCCCCAAACCCCACAAGGCGGCAGGGCCTCCCCCAAACCCCACAAGGCGGCAGGGCCTCCCCCAAACCCCACAAGGCGGCAGGGCCTCCCCCAAACCCCACAAGGCGGCAGGGCCTCCTCCAAACCCCACAAGGCGGCAGGGCCTCCTCCAAACCCCACAAGGCGGCAGGGCCTCCTCCAAACCCCACAAGGCGGCAGGGCCTCCTCCAAACCCCACAAGGCGGCAGGGCCTCCTCCAAACCCCACAAGGCGGCAGGGCCTCCTCCAAACCCCACAAGGCGGCAGGGCCTCCCCCAAACCCCACAAGGCGGCAGGGCCTCCCCCAAACCCCACAAGGCGGCAGGGCCTCCTCCAAACCCCACAAAGTAGCACAATACAGAATGCCACAGATAGTCCTGAATCCTGCTGCATGGGGGTCACATGACCAGCAGCTCCAGGCAGAGAACCCCGAATGTTAACAGTGTAAGTAGTATGTAAGTGATCCTATTAGGGTCTTAAACTTACAGTATAAATGTTTGGGATTAGTGGTCAATCACTTGATGGCACTACTTAAAGTTATTTAATTATTACACCCAACAATTTCTAACCTACAAAAAGCACTTACCCTCATTGGATGAATATCTGCATAAGGAGGCTTCCCTTCTGCCATTTCTATAGACGTAATTCCTAGAGACCAAATATCTGCTACACAGTTGTACCCAATTTCTTGTATAACTTCGGGAGCCATCCAAAACGGGGTTCCAATTACCGTATTGCGTTTTGCCATTGTGTCCTAATAAAAAATTTTTAAAAATGAATAAACCGGTTCTTCATACAAGTCAGTCCAAAGTTCCAAGACCCAGTTGCCTCATCATATAGAACTTACAGTCAATTGGCCAGCAACTCCAAAATCAGCCAGTTTAGCATGACCTTCCGTGTTGAGGAGGATGTTCCCGGCTTTTATATCTCTATGGATCTTTCTCATAAAGTGTAAGTATTCGAGGCCTTTTAAGGTGGATTTCAGTATTGTAGCAATTTCATCCTCTGTTAACTGCAAGACAAACCATAGGAATAAGTTTATCCACACATTACATTACAGTCATTAAGATTCTTTAACTTGCCTGTTCTTATGCAACATCTTATGAAGTTTCTCAGACCAAGACACATATTAAATGGGTGGCATCTGGAGGCAATTGAAGAAAATTCTATACTTCCAGAAGGTGTCTGGAAGGTGCGAATAGAGACTTAACGTGGTCTTGTATCTGTAAACATATACATGCTTATACTGAATACAGTCTCCCTGGTCTAAATGTGCACTTCCTAAAAGTTTGATTGAGGAAAAAGCACCAAAATTTATTCCAGCAAGGCAGGCCGTCCACTAGAGGAGTTCAACCGTTCTGGTTTTGGTACATCTGACACGGAGTGAATTTGTCAGACCAAAATGTGCTTGTGGGCAATCGGACGAGGGCTCAGTTCACACCTGCAATGGAACTTTTTCGCCATTTTAGGAGTGTGTAACATATATTGCCTTCAATGTATGGAAGTGTACCTTTCAATATAAGAAATCTACCAGCAGGATCATGTAATGTAAACCAAAGACACAGTCATGCTGCTGTGTTCCTCCTTGGTCTCCCTCTGACCTTCCATTTCCTTTCTAAGGCCTAATAAGTTTAAACAAATTATGCCTGAAGGGCTCTGGTCTTCAATTATTCAATCCTTAGAGTGCTTTCTACACGCCTCCTCCGTCCCCCACCCAAGCCAAAGAACCAGTGACAACACATGGCTCTCGGCAATTCCTGTGAAGTTGTCTCTGCTGCAGAGATTACGGAAAGTAAGCCTGCGGAGAGGAGTGAATAATTGACAACAGAGCTTGGAGGTGTTTGGGTGACGCCCCCCCCCCCCCCCAAGGCTCATTTGCATAATATTTAAGATCTGTAAGGCCACAGAAATTAAATAGAAGACCTGAGGAAGAACAGGGGTGGCAAAGCATCATGCAAGATCCTGCTGCTCGATTTTCCCTTCGGCTACACGCACACTAACATATGCCCACACGGCTACAGCTGGGCGAGCATACGTCATCCGCGATGCAGAGGAGGAGGGATGACCCCTCTCCATAGCGATCCACGCCGCACGGAACATAACACAGGAGAAGGATAGGACATGTAATTTTCCCCATGAACTACGCTCATGTGAATGCGGCCTTAGGGTGCGTTCACATATTGTTTTTCAGATTCAGTTTTTGACAAGTGAAGAAGAGAAGAGGAGTAGCTTCTCTCCATGGTATGTTCTGCATCTGAAAAATTGAACATGTGAACGCACACTTAAAGAAGTTGGCCACTTTTCAATAAATCTGTTCCATTAGAAGTATCTCTGCATGTATATGTACTTGTACCTTTGAGAGCTTCAGCCTTTTTCTGTTCTATGCATATATACACAACTTCCTCTCTCTCTGCTTTAGCTGTCTTAATGGCGAGCTCCATTGTGTCTTTATTATCTCATAGCCCGTCTCACTGACAGACACAGGGAAAGGGGAGGGAGCAGGACGAGTCATAATCTTTTGCTGCATCCCTTCCTATTCATCGGTGCACAGACATATAAACAAAGAACCACGGTGAGAGTTTACAGGACAGCACCAAAGTAAGTATCAGGTATGAAGAATCAATCAATGATTACTATTATTATCAATGATCATTATTAATATTATCAGTGATTATTATTATTATTAAGGCAGTTAACGCACATGGGCAATTCATGGAAAAAAAGTGGCCTTATGTAATACATAGCTGTAGAAAACGAAAAAAGACTCAGATTGAAATTTTGCCGCTATTTGATAATAGAAGGGAAAACCGGACACACCGAACACAGGGGTGAATCAAATTAACAACCTCTGCAATGCTGCCACATTATTCAATAGGGCTTTTTTATATTCATTTAAGAATAAAGAAGGTTTCATCGCTACCTTGAGGTTCCCGGGATCCATTGCGACTATAAATTTACCTGTTATCCAAAAACATGAGGAAGTGAAGCTGAGTGCCGACCCACATCCTTGAATCATTCTATGTAATAGTAGTGAATACAGCAAAATTAGATCCACATTATGTGACCCCCATCCTATAAACCAATACATTAAATAAACTCCTCTGCACAAATACGGTTAGACAAAATTTTAGACAAGTTTAATGATTTTTAAGACTGAGCAAAAACGCCTCCATGGCCATAACTATTAGTGGAGCAATGCAGGTGACTTTACTCTAGAGGGGGCTGAGAACCTGGAAATAAAATTTCTTCCTCCCCCGGCGTAAGGTTAAACGGCTTCTCTACCCGTTTCTCAATTCCCACTTCAAAGTTCCATTTGGGGTTGGCCGTCCCTTTAAGAATGCAATCTCATTGCTCTGCGGTGAGTGCAGATGTTTTTCCTGAGCAGCTGGAAAATGTACAATCTGTGTTATCTACTGTGATCAGCAAACAGGGACGTTTCTGAGGTTTAACATGATTGCAAATCCGGCCATAATAAAATAAAGGCTGCTTCACCTCCAGATTAAAGGAGACAGAAGCACACGGGCAAACAAAATCAGAGCGGGGCGGCGAGCGCTTCGGGCTGTATGGTCAGAAAGGAGCATTGTGCAGCGCAGGAACACGGCGGGGAAGTCAAGGTGGTGGGTTCAGTGCTCACAAGATTGAAGGGTACGGGATAGAAATGTATTTCGCCTGAATCCATTAACATTCCTTTCTCGTCCTGCATCTACTTTCTCTTGTTTATGGTCACCACACATAATTTGTAATTTTCCAGTAGTTTCTATTTTTATGCCGTCGAGATGTAAAACAATTATGGAGCTTATTAGCAAAGTTTCCACTGCTATAACTTTCTCAGCGCTCTCCTGTTTCAATGGATGGAGGCAAGAAATTCAATTTCAAATGGGCGATTGGTTCCCTATATACAGGGCATGTAGTGACATGTATGTGATCTGTACGTACAGGCAGACAACAGAGAACAATTACACGTGTAATTTAGAGACGAGATGAGTATGAGAATGCGTCTCTCCTGACACTGTCCATGGTACTGACAATGAGGATGAAGATGCAATAGTCGCCGGACCGCATCACAACAAAAGGCTTGTTCATGGAGTTAAAGGGAACTGGTCATCAGGTTTTTCAATTTTAAAGGGATTCTCTAGTGACAAATAAATTAACTCCTATCATGTAAATAGGGGCTAACTTGTCACTGGACAACCCCTTTGGCTAAAACATTGAATCTATTACCATAAAATAAAGTGTAACAATCTACCTGGCCCATTGGCAAGAAAGGACATCGTGTCAAGTGGGTGTCATCATCCAGCATCATTCTGCCAAATAATCCCCTATCCCTTAAATTACGTCTTTCAACCTCAGTTCATGCGCATCTTCCTAAAGCCGCTGGCTATGCAGTGAACTAGGTGCACAAATTTCTACAGAGTTTGTGTACCCCAATTAGGAGAATGACGTCTTTAATAATTGCTGGAATAGTGGGCCGAGCCTGCATCCACCCGCTCCATTCAATACCATGGGAGTCTAGGATAATAGGGTATCTGCAGCACTCCCAATCACTCTCTACGTGACCGCTTGTGATCAGTGGGGGTGCCAGCATCCAGATCCTCACAATAGGAGTTAACACACAAACTTGAAAAACTCCTTTAACCCCTTAAGGACGCAGGGTTTTCCCGCTCATTTCTCGCTCTCCAACTTCAAAAATCCATAACTTTTTCATTTTTACGTGTACAGACCTGTGTGAGGGCTTATTTTGTGCGTAACAAATTTTACTTTCCCGTAATGTTATTTATTTTAACATGCCGTGTACTGCGAAGCTGAAAAAAAATTCCAAATGTGGAAAAATTTTTAAAAAACGTCACGTTCTTGTGGGCTCAGTTTTTTTTTACTTTGACTGTCCACTCAAAATAACACCTCAGCTTTATTCTTTGGTTCGGTGCGATCGCGGTGATACCAAATGTATATAGGTTTTATTGTGTTTTAATACATTTTCAAAAATTAAACGAATGTGTACAAAAAAGAAAAAAAAAATTTTGCCATCTTCTGACGCTAATAACTTTTTCATACTTTGGCGCACGGAGATGTGTGAGGGGTCATTTTTTGTGAAATGAGGCGACGTTTTCTTTGTTACCAATGTCTGTGCAACATTTTGATAATTTTTTATGTGATGTAAAAAGGTGTAAAAGTCGCATTTCGGACATTTGGGCGCCATTTCCCGTCTCGGAGGTCACCACCGGCCGTAACCGTTTTTATATTTTGATAGATCGGGCATTTTGGGACGCGGCGATACCTAATAGGTTTGTGATTTTTACTGTTTATTATGTTTTATATCAGTTCTAGGGAAAGGGGGGCGATTTGAATTTTTAATATTTTATAAATTTTTTTTATTTTTTAAACTTTTTTTTTCCACTATTTCTTAGACCATCTAGGGTACATTAACCCTAGATGGTCAGGTCGCTCCTACCATATACTGCAATACTTCTGTATTGCAATATATGGCATTTTTGCAGGTCATTCATTACAATGAGCCACTGGCTCATTGTAACGAACCTGCAGAAGCCATGTAGCCTTGTGTCAAAAGAAGACCCGAGGCTACCATGGCAACCAATTGCCGCCCCCCGATGACGTTCGGGGGCGCGCTAATCGTAAAAAAGATGGCGGCGCCACCGCGCTGCCGTCTTTTAAACGCCGCCAGCGACGACAGGGTTAATAGCCGCAATCGTTGCAAGTACCGACCGCGGTTATTAGCGGTGGGGGTTTACTGCAAAATGCAAAAACCCCCACCTTTGTATGAAGAGGACTCAGCCCGTGAGCCCTCTTCACACACTCCTTATACCTCTGCGCCGTAGAGCTACGGCGCAGAGCGTTAAGGGGTTAAAGGGAACCTGTCTTCAGAAATTGGCCTAATAAACCACTACTGGTATGCTGTCAAGCAGCTGAACACCTTCCAGATCACGTTTCTTTCATGGCTCAGCGTGGTTCCATCATGTAGAAAATCTACTTTGAAGTGAGATGTAAACTGGTATAAAGTCAAGGAGATGGAGAGTACCATTGAGGTTAAGCTCTCCCCACATCCTCCCATGTGATTGACATCACGCACCGGACTTCAGGGGATCTGCATACTGATGCCAGTCTATCAATTACAGTGAAGGGGGCATTCTATGTAGGAAGAGCTTGACTTCAGTGCTAAATTCTCTGCCTCCTTGACTTTATACAACCAATTCACATCTCACTTCAAAGCAGATTGTCTGGATAATGCCACCACACAGGACCATGAAAGAAACATTATCTGGAAGGTGTGCAGCTGCAAACAGCAACATACTAGTAGTGGTTTATTAGGTCAACATCAGCTGCCAGGTTACCTTTAAGTCACGGTCATGGCTCCCTCCACTTTCCTGAACTGGGAAAATTGAGAGACTTGACTTATACCACAGAATCCTCTAAATAATCAATAGCAATTTGTGGAGAAGCCCAACATTAAAGGAAAATAAAGCTACCAGAATGGAGGTCCTCAGGTAACATTCACTAATGTTGCTTCCTGAATGGAAGGTTACTTTAATATAGAAGGGGGTTCATTTGTTCAGTCCTAAACCATTTGCTGAAGTAGAAAGAGGTAACCCGTTACGTGTCAGGTGGAGCACGTGTCCTGCCGCTCCTGGGAGTGTGGTAAATTGCTGGGAACAGCGCTCAGGTATCTCCAGCACTCTCATTCACTGCCAATGTGATAGTTATACCCTAGTTCTTTGCTCAGTGATTTCCGACTCTCAGAATATTGAAATGAGCAGGAGACCACGTGCTCCATCAGCCAGTCCACTCATTAGTGAGAATGAGGCCCCCATTCTCCACACAGCTGGGGGTTCCCTAAGCATGGTTAGTAAAGGTCACAGCGGCAGGACCCCTGAAACTGCACACTGCTTGTCCAGTTTCATACAACAAGATTTCTTTATGCAAATTAATCTCTTCCAGACAACCACCAATGTATACATTTGTACGTTTGTTCCATTGAAAATCAGGTATATCCATAATAAAAATACTTACAGTTTTATTTCTCAATCGAATTATGTCGGAGACGGAGCCAGCTCCACAGTACTCCATTACTATCCATAGGTCAGTGTTTTTAAAGTAGCTGCCGTAATATTTAACAACATAGTGGCTGCAAAGCAAGGAGTAAAGATGTAAATGAAGACCAAGTCAGTTTGCACAGTTTGAATAAAACATATACATTCTATTATTACATACTTTGCTCGCTATATATTGGATTTTGAGATTAAAAGGGGATTTAAAAAAGAAGAAAGAAAGAAAAAAAAAATCATACGTCATGTAGCAAAGATTGAGGAATAGATAGATGGGTCAATATTTTGAAGGGTTATTCCCTTCACAACTTTTATCAACTTGCTGGCAAATAAAGAACTGTGATTACAGCAGCCTCAATAGTAATTTAAACAAAGTCACAGGCCCCCTGAGGAAGCGGGGATACGTGAAACACGAGTCGTGGCAGCGCACCCTCGCTCACCAAACATTTATACATTATGGACTTAGAAGAAACCTTTACTGGGAAAATTAATAGAAACCCCAGTCTTTACCATTATGTATGTTGAGTCATATCTATTGATAATCCTGATGCACTGACACTTTATACGTTTATTGGCACATAAATGCAATGGCATTAGCACTTTCACATGAAATTATATCAGTATATATATCAGGATGTCGTATGAAATTATTTTGAAAACTAAATGTTTTTTGTGATGCGGGGGTGTATCAGATGGATCAGCAGAAACTATTTATTTTGTTGTGCATTTCCACATTGTATTGGTCTTTTTTTAATTGAATTTATTTAATAAAATGAAATATACATTTTTAAACTGCATTGTGATGAATTGTTTATGAACTCATAAGTCCACTTTTGGTCTAGTTTAAAATTGTTGCTGGAGTGGGTTCAAATAAGGAGAATATACCTTAGATATACGTCATTTATTTTGTGTGTAGAGTATACTGATATACCGTATATACTCGAGTATAAGCCGAGACCCCTAATTTCAACACAAAAAACTGGGAAAACCTATTGACTCGAGTATAAGCCGAGGGTGGGAAATGCATTGGTTACAGCCTCCCAGTATATAGTCTGCCAGCCCCTGTAGCATACAGCCTGCCCAGCCTCTGTAGTAGGATAAAAAATAACACTGTACTCATCTTTCCGACGTCCCCCATAGGTCCTCTTCTGTCTCAGACTGTCTCAGACAGAAGAGGACCTATGGGTGACGTCAGAAAGGTGAGTTTTGTCTTTATTTTTTTAGTTGACTCGAGTATAAGCCGAGTTAGGGTTTTCGAGCACAAATTTTGTACTGAAAAACTAGGGTTATACTCGAGTATATAAGGTACCATGTTTGCATGTGGCGTTTGAATAGCATTTTAAAATTCAGATGCAATAGGGAGGTATGCATTTACACTGAAACGCACTGAAATTTTTCCTTTTATTACATGTGCATTTAACTCCTTTTGAGAGTATAAGACAGTTATCAATGTCTGTCCAGCGGCCACAGCATAGGTCACATATATGGCAGAAAGAAGAGAGGCAGTGCTGGGTTCTGCATGGAGGGGGCAGTGTAGGCTTCCATCCCTAGTGTGTGACCCCTGCAGAACACCATCTGCTTTACTGCCATTATCACCCCTCGCTGCCCCCTGGGGGGGCAGGACAGTCCTGGCATCTGCAGAGCGCGTTCTGTGCACTCCCACAATGCACGACCGGCACCGCTACTCCAAGGAAAAGGGGAGAAAGGTTCTGTGGATTTATCCGTCTGGGACTTTCTTAAGGAGTAAAAATGACTTTACAGGTGTCATAGACGCTTGTAGAGGAGTTAATGCGATCTCTGACTGGTAGATTGATTCAATGCTGGAGCTCCCCCATCTCCATGACCGGATCTTTAGTAATAGAGGGTATTAAAGTCTTTTTTTTTTTTAAAGAAGAATGGCAATGGCAGTAAAACATGTATAAAGACACCCAAAAAGTAGTGTGTGGGGTTTAGGGCGGTAAAGGGTTACATTATGAGGATGCTCTAAATCAGTTCACACTCACTTTCAGTTAAACAGATCCGTTATTAATAGTGGCAAAAATAGCGCAGCAGCCCACATCTTTTTTTCCACTTTGGAAGGTGATTTTTTTTCATAAAATGAATTCATAATAATAATAATAATTCCTTTATTTATACAGAGCTTGCAAATATATCCATACATCTCTGTAAACCCTCTGTGTCTAGCTTCCATTATATAAAGGAAAGGCCAGCGCAGGTGTGACCTGGGCCATAGCTACAAATCTAGCTTTATCTTGGCCTGTACTGCCCACCCCCTCCAACATGGATGACCTTCTTACCTATCACATTGCTGCATTATAGAGATTTCCTTAATGATTTCTTGAAGATCTGATTCCACAGGAACTTGTTTAATGGCAACAACCTGCCCGGACTCTTTATGAATGGCTTTAAATACACTGCCATAGGACCTGTAAGGCAATGGAGGAAGAAAATAATTAATAAATATGATTAAATAGCTTTATTTATTAAAAATTAAACCATTTATACCGAAATTTATCATGAGAAAATCTCACTGGCTTTGACATGTAGAATGTGGCAGGGTAAACAGAGTCATATCACTTTCTTTAGTTACAGTTACAACTATACTGTAGTCCTGGAGGTGTAGATAAGACAGGACGGGCACCCCATACATATAGATAAGACTCCGGGTCCGTCTTGGTCTCTGGTGGGATGGGTGGACAAGGCGTCCTTCACCATTTACTAAAAGCTTTGATGGTCCCCGATTCTCCCCTGCACAGCAGCTCTGCCTACATACTACTGGTGTTTGCATTGCTGATATAGCGATATGCAGCAGAGGTCGTGTGCCGTACATACTGATAGTAGCCAAAGTCATTGAGGATTCTGCACAGAGACCTGTAGGAGTACGTGAGGTTTTTAATATATCACATGTGCAGCTGCAAGTTTGTTTATTTTATCTCAAAAGGAATAAAGCCCCTGTGTTCTAGGATTTAACCCCTTTTAAAGGTAATAAGACATCCGCATGTTCAAGTCCCAGCATGGGACAGTAAAAAAAATGGAGGGGGGAAAAAAAAAAAAGTAAAAGAAATTTACAAATAAAAAATACAATAAAAAGAAATAAAAGTCCTGTAAATGCCCTGTAGATGATGAAACTCCTACATATAAAAAAAAAAAAAAAAAAAAAGTTAAAATCACCACACCAACAGTACATGTAATAAATTGCTATGGCCATAAAACAATAAAATTATTACTAAATCTGTACACCGTAAAAAAAAAAAATTAAAAAAAAACCTGCCAAAAATTCTGATTTTTGCACCTCCAACCAAACACTCACATGTACATTACAACTCATCACACTAAAGAAAATAAGCCCTAATGCAGCTCAATCAACAACAAAAAAAAAATCACTATGTTACGCCTCTTAGAAGAATGTGTTGCAAAAACAGGTGATTTTTCATAAATATAATGATATCTAAGCTATACAGTGTATAAAACAAAAATAAAAAGTTAACCGCTTGCCAACCATGGACGAAAATGCACATCCATTTCAGCGAGTAGTTCCCGAATCGGGATGTGCATTTTTTTCCTACACAAAACTATAACAATCATATAAGCTGACAGCATGCGGGAGCTCGGCTGTATGAGACAAACATGCCCATCTATGGGGCTTCCTCAGCTTCCCCCACCTTGACTGCCACCCCATGCGTGTCTGTTGATCGCTTACACCCGACTTACAGACTACCCCTAGTTACAAACGGACCTCTGGAAGTTAGCGATTTACTGTAATTTAGTCCCAGGCTACAATAATCCGCTGTAACAGTTATCGTCTGTAATAGCTTTATTGTTATTCCTGGTTCTGATGACAATCCAACATATTTAAGGTCCAATTGTCGCAGAGACCAAAAAATATTTGGCTGCAGTTACAATTATAAAATATACAGTTCCGACTTACATACAAATTCAACTTAAGAACAAACCTACAGAACCTATCCTGTACATAACTTGGGGACTGCCTGTAAATTAATTGGAGAAAAAAAAATGCCCCATATGTTATAAAACTCTCTAATATACCGTAATTTAAAAAAGTGAAAATCACACAATCTGCACATATAGCATTGCTGCGTCCGTAACAACCCATACAATAAAATAAAATCATTACTTTATTATTATTAATGATTCATTAGTGAATACAGAAAATATATAAAACCTCCCATGCGCATCTAACCAAACAGAAAAGCAATAAAAAGTGATCCAAATGTCACATTTACACAATGATTCCAACAAAAAGTACAACTGATTTAGCAAAAAAAAAATAAGCCCTAATTCAGCTCAATCAACAAAGAAAAAAAAATCTTATGCCACTTTAAAGATGGCGATGCAAAAGCAAGTAATTTTTTTTTCCCTTCCAAATGCGTTTTTTTTGGCAAAAATATATCTATAAAAAGATACAGGCAGTCCCCAGGTTACATACAAGATAGGGTCTGTAGGTTTGTTCTTAAGTTGAATTTGTATGTAAGTCGGAACTGTATATGTTATCATTGTAATCCCAGCCAGAACTTTTTTGGTCTCTGTGACAATTGGATTTTAAAAATGTTGGATTGTCATAAGAATGTGATAACTGTTACAGCTGTTTATTGTAGCCTAGGACTAAAGTACAGTAAATTACCAATATCCAGAGGTCCGTTTGTAACTAGGGGTCGTATGTAAATCGAGTGTTCTTAAGTAGGGGACCGTCTGTATATAAAAAAATAAAAGTATTTTTATTCCTGCCAGGAAAGTTAATAAAATGTAATCAAATGGGGTAAAGCACCCCCCCCCCAAAAAAAAAAAATATATATATATATTTTTTTTTTTTACCATACTCCTTGAGGGTTCAGTTTTCAAATGGGGTCACTTTTTAGGGATTTCTAAGTGTGATGTCACTCCTCCCCTTCTGCGCACTATTATAGGCCCATAAAGTGGTTCCTCAAGCGACTGTATTTTCTTATTTTCTGCATTACCATGTAATGTTAGGATTTAACATTTTGCCAAAATTAGAAAATTCAGTACAGTATAGAACTTCCAATTCGTAATATTTCATCTTCGTCGCTTAACCCTTTCCCGACGTTGGCAGCGATTGGACGGAGAGGGCTCATGGGCATATTGCAGCAAACACTTACCGGTAACACTGGCATGTATGTATCTGATCAAATGAAATCACAGAATGCCACCATGGAGGCATGGGGAGGAGAAGAAGCCCATGGATGCTGTGATTTCATGTGATCAGATACATACATGCCAGTGTTACCGGTCAGGGTTTGCTGCAATATGCCCATGAGCCCTCTCCAATAAATCGCTACCGATATCGAAAAATGGGTTAAGCGACGAACATGAAAGTAGTTTTTGCAAATGTTGGGGGGTTAAGGATTTTAGAGGACATCGCCCCGGTCACATGACAGGAAGTGCTGAATGGTGAGGCGAGTGAAGACGGAGGTGGGCCGACTCACTGCTGGATGCCAGGTAAGATAACAAAGCAAGTCAACCATTTAGCTATAATAAGGGTGGTATGGCCCCACCTTCATTTGTGAGAATTGTGGCGACGGGTTCCCTTTAAATAGAAGTAAATGCAGAGAATTTTGTGCTATTTAATTAAAAAAACTCATCTAATCATCCCAAACAATGCACTTCAGACCCATCTTCCATGCTACGTTCCACCATCTGCCCAGCGCTCTCCCTATAATCTTACATCTGCCCGAGTTTTGTTATCAAAGCTTTTCAGATTGATACAAGAAACATCTGGAGCCGTTGTTCTGATATCATTATGTTATTACGTTGCCATTTCTGCGGCATTGAAACACAGATCCCGCCTGATACAACATCTGCCACTGCCACTGTATGTCACTAGTGATTGTAGCTGCTCAACAAAGAAAATCAGGGCAACAATGGGAAGCAAAGTCAGTCCGCAAACTTTACCCACAACAAGGGGAGAGAATACAAGAGATGGTGGTGGAGGCCAAACAGACCCCGCTAGCAGCCAGTTACACTTTATAGAGTCCGGTCGCCCCCCTGAGAGATTGTCTGTACTAAATACTTACATTTGTCTTATAATAATTAAAGAGAATATATTCTTAGAGATACACTTAGCGCCTTCCCACCCGGTATTTCCTCCACAAAAAAGTTTTAAAGAGATTAAAAATCATCTTTTCGGGCGATTTGGGAGACTAAACTATCTACAGGTCTTGTGGTTAAAGGGGTCGTCCACTTTCAGCAAATAATTGATATGGTTTGTGTAAGGAAAAGTTGTACAATTTTCCAATATACTTTCTGTATGAAATCCTTACGGTTTTCTAGATCTCTGCTTGCTGTCCTTCTATAGAAAGCTTCTATGTTATTTCCAGTGGACAGAAATCTGACCATGGCCACAGAGGTGCACGGCTTGTTATATCACACGGATCTGAAGATACTTTTTGTGATATAACAAGCAGTGCACCTGTGTGACCATGGTCACATTTCTGTCCAATGGAAGTAAACATAGAAGCTTTCTATAGCAGAACGGCAAGCAGAGATCTAGGAAATAGGAAGAAAACTGATACAGAAAGTATATTGGAAAGTTGTATAACTTTTCCTTACACAAACCATATCAATTATTTGATGAAAGTAGACAACCCCTTTAAGCATCTGAAATCTCCCTCTATCATCTAAATCTGTGGCTGAAATAGAAGAGTCCGATAAGGAGCATCGTAGACATCTATGGGGCAGCACTGAGGCTTAGTTGTTAGCATTACAGCCTTGCAGCGCTGGGGACCTGGGTTCAAGTCCCAGGGTCAACATCTGCAAAGAGTTTGTATGTTCTCTCCGTGTTTCCGTGGGTTTCCTGCGGGCCCTCCGGTTTCCTCCCACTCTCCAAAACATACTGGTAGGATGATTAGATTATAAGCCCCACTACACTACACTGGATTCACCAACGCCCCAAGTGATGCCATCCCATTTCCCGACTAGGGAACACTCATGCGGTCATGAAAGTCATACACTTCCAGCATGAATAAAAGAGAAAGCAAACAGTGGAATCCAAAAAAAAAAGAGAGCTGTCTGCAGCACGTCACCCAGTTTTTCCTAAAGAGGAGCAATGATTATTACAGCGAGCACTGATCTAGGAACATCCTTTTCCTACTATTATTGCCGTAATGAGCGTAGATTGTTTTGGCACAAGTAAAGCAAGTGACTACATGGGAAGTGGATCCCTGCGGAGAGGCTGAGGATACAGTTTCTCCTTCTGCGTCTGTACAGAGACATAAACTAAACATAAACAATCATCCAGGAGGTGAAAAAGGGAAAGGTTCTGCTACTGTTCTGCAGCAGGACATGACAAGCAGCAGAGGGAGCAGGTCGCTTCCCCTTCTAAGAATAGTAAAGAGAGAACGGTTACTATATCAAGGAACAAAAACCCACAGCTGAAAAGCAGCAGGAAGTTCTTACAAGTACAGTCACCAAGTTACTACATAGTGTAGAGATACTGTTAGTCACAGACGGGTGATAAAAGGCGAAGTGGATCTATGTACATGATAAAACACCGTATCTGCACACGTTACATATTAAGTCCACAACAACATCCGCAACCACAATCACACAGCCCAGGCCCGCCCACCTGACCCCAGAGTCGCCAATTAGAATATTGGATGTTGAAAACAAAATGCCACAATTTGCTTGGGAACTAAAAATTCCAACTATGCCAAAATCGGTGGGTGCACGCAGCTGGAGATGGAGGAGGTAACAAAAGAAGTCAGACAAAAAACACACACTAGGCTCTAGCATGAATCCTAACCAAAATATTCTTTATGTTACAATAAAATAATAAAATAAACAACTTATCAACTTTAATTTAAAGAATCACTCTAAAGTTGTTATTTTTCCCACAAATCATTAGCTCTTTGGATGTAAAAAATTACCTATTTGCAGTAGTTTCTTAGCGAAACCCTTTGATGCAGTGCTGAAGAAGCTCCTTCCTCTTCCTGTGCTGACAAGCCCTGGTCTGATAAACAAATCTACAAAAAGTCTATTGTCTCACAAGAGGGGGGGTTGCTGCTTCCTGCTCACAGAGGAGGAGGTCATGTGACAGTGCTCTCAATGTGTATAGCAGGGCTGAGTGTGTTCAGGACTGTGGATACAGATGTCTCCTACGCAGAATAGCAAGGTACAAGATCTCCCCTGTTCCATCCCAGCCTATGATTCTACAGAACTTTCTCTCTCTTCACCTCATGCTGCAGCCCTTCCCCCACCTTATACTCAGGACTATAAACCTTTAGTGCTCACACACCACTTCATGCAACTGCTTTACTTATGATTTCTATCACCTATTACAGTGATGGCAAACCTTTTAGAGACAGAGTGCCAAAACTTCAACCAAAACCTACTTTTGTGTCGCAAAGTGCCAACATAACAATTTAAGCAGTAACCTATTGATCCCTGCTGTATCACAAGTTTCAATCGTATTGGTGTCCTAAGGACACCAATACAATAGAAAGAAGATGGAGAAATTTGGATTATAGCTTCCCTCCAGGGTCCCCAGAAGAAGAAGAATCAGGGGACCCAGAGCAGGAGCTCAAACGATAATCCATCGTTAACATAGCATGTCCAAGGCTGTCTTGGACCATAGGAAGAAGCCTTGAATCAAGTCTGGCAAATTCGGTGCTGGGTAGAACACCTGGGTGCCCACAGAAAGGGCACTGAGTGCCACCTCTGGCACCAGTGCCATAGGTTCGCCACCACTGACCTATTACATGCTACCTACTTTTCCATGTGATGGAAGCTGACAGACTGGTCACCATATACATCCTGCATGTGCACTGTGGGAAACTAAATTGATTTAATGCTAAATTACTTTGATAGAGAAAACAAGATATCATGGGATCTGTGGGCAGCTTGAATTGGCCTCAACTTCAGAGCAAGTACAGGAAGAGCCAGGTCTCCCCCCTTTTTACCTCAAGTGGGAAATATTTATGTCAAACACTTCCATAACAGAAAATGCCATAACTTTGGAAAGAAAAGGGCGAACAGCACAACATGGGTATTGTTCTGTTTGTTTTTTAAAGGGAAAAACAGAGGTGCTGTATTTGACAGAAAAATGTTATGTTTTTCCACTACTGGACAACCACTTTAACTGTAAGCTCCCTATAATCTTGAAATTAGCATGGAAATATCTCAACTTCTTGGGACCCTTGTCCACATGATCTTATACTGTAGGGTAAACAAAAGATTGAAAGGGATAGGGTAAAGAAAGCAGTAGAAAATACATAGCAACTTTGTTGACCGTGTATGAAGTTTTTGTCTTTTTCATTTATTTATTCATCATTTCATATAAAGTTTAATATTCTTCCCGTTTGTTTATAGGATCTGGCTTCCCTCCATCTATAAGGGTTTCTTACTTAGAAAGTAATCAGATATAAAAATTGCCCTATTTGGTTTTTATACGGCCTAAATATTCACGCTGTGTCCTTAATTCAAGTGACCCTGTGCCAAAATTTTCTTTTGATATTAAGAAATTTAACTTCCAGTGATAAAACGATCCTTTATATTGTTTTCAATAAAGTCTATAATGCATCTCGCTCCACAACATAAACCGCCGGACGGGGACACGCAAAAACATTATTAACAATGAAAAAGAAAAACCAGACTGGGGGAGGGAAATGAATTCTTCCAAAACGGAAACCCCATCTTTCCAATGTAATAAATATCAAATCAAAATATCAACTTTATAGAAAGCATCGCTTTTAGGGATTGCAGTATAGACAACAAAAACGTGAAACGAGAACCTTGAGTGTTTTTATATAAAAGACTCTGGCATTGATCATTTTTAATATTTTCCAATATTAGAGCGTTCCCGTGCGTAAATATAAGCGAGATCTCCCAGAACATTTCAATGTATGCAGTATAAAAAGGTCTAATAAAACACTTTACAGTCACGCTTTAAAGCAAATTTAACAGACCCCATTTTATCCCCGAATCCCTGCACAAGTGATAAAAAGAATATTACATTTTACACTCACCCTTCGCCAAGCTTTTCGAGAACATCAAAGACCTCTTCTGGCTGTTTCGTCAAGCTGTCTTCACTCAGCTTTTTAAGTTTGCTAATAAAAGAAAAAGAAACACATAGACATGAGGACAACACATTCACGAGGTGGAATATTCACAATATACAAAGGATCAATAGTTGGGAGGATGAGGACAGTCACATCCCAAACACTGTGACCTGACCATACACCTGATGAGTTTATCAACGAATGCTCCCAATTAGTAGTGGTCCGGCCAACTATCTAAGGGGCTCACGGAAGATGGAAGAAGGATCAGGCCACTGGCTTTCAACATACAAGTTTTGGTTTTGTTCTAGTGGAGGTAAGCCGCTGACAAATACATCTTTACCTGCTCCCCAAGCCCAAAATGGATGTACAAGGTGAAGTTGGTCAAGAAATCCCTCAAGGAAGGAGCTTTCTAAAGTTTAGGGACAGTTAAACAATTGGGTAGTCGGATCAAGTTTCAAGCTACAAACAAACATGAAAACACCGACGCCAGAGTCTGGTTGCCCCGCAGACTCGAAAGCCGACGCCAGAGTCTGGTTGCCCCGCAGACTCGAAAGCCGACGCCAGAGTCTGGTTGCCCCGCAGACTCGAAAGCCGACGCCAGAGTCTGGTTGCCCCGCAGACTCGAAAGCCGACGCCAGAGTCTGGTTGCCCCGCAGACTCGAAAGCCGACGCCAGAGTCTGGTTGCCCCGCAGACTCGAAAGCCGACGCCAGAGTCTGGTTGCCCCGCAGACTCGAAAGCCGACGCCAGAGTCTGGTTGCCCCGCAGACTCGAAAGCCGACGCCAGAGTCTGGTTGCCCCGCAGACTCGAAAGCCGACGCCAGAGTCTGGTTGCCCCGCAGACTCGAAAGCCGACGCCAGAGTCTGGTTGCCCCGCAGACTCGAAAGCCGACGCCAGAGTCTGGTTGCCCCGCAGACTCGAAAGCCGACGCCAGAGTCTGGTTGCCCCGCAGACTCGAAAGCCGACGCCAGAGTCTGGTTGCCCCGCAGACTCGAAAGCCGACGCCAGAGTCTGGTTGCCCCGCAGACTAGAAAGCCGACGCCAGAGTCTGGTTGCCCCGCAGACTAGAAAGCCGACGCCAGTGTCCGGTTATCCTCCAGACCGTCATCAACGTCAACATCAGTCTCCACCAATGCTGAGTGGAAAACCAGCTGTAATGATAATTTTCCGTTTATGAGGGTACCACTAAAACCTGTAAACAAAAATGGCGTACATGGTCGGCAAGAATGAAACCCACCAAATCCACTTATTTCGATCTCCATCAGTTTGGTAGATTTTAATATAACTTCTTTTTTTCATTTTTTACTGTACAGAACAACATAGTAACTATACTCTGCTATGCAAACATCTGGTAAAAAAAATATACAGTGGGAAATAGGGCTTTTGGGGGGGGGTTTTTTGCTTTTGATTTTTGAAACATTGTGGCATTCGGGGCAGTAAACCAACACAAATCGCTGTACGTCTCCCTCTCCTTTCATGCTCTGTATTGCAAAATTGAAAGCCACAGGGTTACCTCACAGCATCAGTTGACTTCCTGCAGGTCAGAAACTTGCAGTTTAGATCAGTTTGCGCTGTAGGTTTTAGTCACATGTATGGTATGTGGATAAGATATTGGGAAAACCCATCCCATATATACACTAGAGGTCTTGCCTGTAGATTTCATACTACACATACATCCTGTGTGGATACAACCTAAGGGTCAATTCACAAGGTGGGTTCAAACCCCTAAGAATGTAATATTGTAGTAAAGTTCAGCTAAGTAGAGTTGGGGAAATTGAATTCAGCCGACAGTGGGAAATCCCAACAACAACCTCACTTACCTCTCCGCGTTCCTGCTCCTGTCCCGACTGGTCAGTGCATGCACGTCCCCGCTCACTATGGGCTCGCAGATTTAGAGGGCCAGCGCAACGCTGATTGGTGCTCGCCACTTCCCAGATTCCCATAAAGGCCGGCTTATCCCAGCATTCCCAGCCGGATCTTTGTGCTGTTTGCTGATGAGAAAACGGTTCCCTGTGTCTCCTGCTTGTGTTTTGATTTCCTGTTGTGATCCCGGACCTGTTCTTGACTTCGCTCCTCCGCTGCCAGCCCTGACCTCCTGCTCCTTCTCCAACCTTGATCAACTGCCTGTCCCCAACAACAAGATTGCCTGCTGATTCTGTACCTCGACCTTGGCTGCCAACGCGGACAAGTCGCACCTGTGAAACGACCTTGTGGTATCCCGCCGCAGCAAGACCAACCTACTTTGCGGTGGGCTCTGGTGAAGACCGGGTGCCACTTAAGATTCCGGACCCAGGTGTTGGCTTGTGTCATCGTCCACGGTAGTCTAGGGGATTCACTACCCCAGAAGCCTGACAAACATCTCCACCATGAACGGAGGACACTGCACCAATATTCCCTACAACTACACGCTCTGCAGATAAGAAATACTCAATATATCCAGGGTGGAAACAAACGCTGGCAAACTTATCCCATTGCATCATAACGCGCATCTGTGAACCCGTCCTGCCATAAAAACATGAAGCAAATTTTTGGTGGTCTGTTTTACGTCGGGGCTAACCGGCCGCACACAGCTGCTGCATTATATGCTTGTTAATAGAAAGGTCTGAATAGAGGACAATAATAAATTCTTACAGTGCACCTGTCTATAAGCTACCGACAGGAACTCCGGCCTCCGTCCTCACCATTGTTCCGAAAAAAAAAAAACGAGCCGGGGATAAGGTTGCAAGTGGAAATTACTGACAGGAATCAGCAACTGGAGCTCTGTACACAGGTCATACAGTTATTACATTGCTAAATCGCTCACATATTTTAGGTTTTTCTAACCACAAAAAATGGCCTGTGCCCTAAAATACATTTCTGCAAGACGACAGTCACCGTAACTTCCTGTTTTTTTATGATGCGGAAAATGAAGAAGGTTAGAGGGGAAAGAAATGCGAGCCGGCTACTAGTGACAATGCAATCCAGAAAGCTGGCAAGTGCTCGATAGATGACTCCCAACTACAAGACGCGCTCGACCCTTATGAATATTTCATCCCATGTATCGCTTGTCTGCCACCGAAACACACGCAGCTCTATATTTATAGTGGGGGAAATTTTATTTTGTTTATATATCAGAAAACTAAAAGTCTGTTACAGAACAAAAGTGCTAAAGACTACTTTAAACGAATGTGGGCGGAGCTTAGCTTGGGCTCTCGTCAACCAATGGATTTGCAATAAATTTATGCAAAGCGAACGGCTGGTACAGATATTCAGTTGAAGCAGAACGACAGCGCCAGATTTATTTGGTTGTCCTCATAATCTGCGATAGACCACTTATTACAGAAGACCCTTCACCAGAATTTAACCTCCCAAAACAGTAATGCCTGCTGATAAAGGGTTACAAGTGCTTCCCATATTACCTAAAATTAGCTGCCAGTGAGGAAATGTTCCTTAACTACCTTAAGTTTTTGATATGCAAATTTGCATACTTGACCCTCTTATTCAAGATATGACTCTGTTTCTCACAGGCTGACATTGAACCATACCCCCTTAATTTGACTGACAGCTCTGTGTCAATCTCGGGCACTGCCTTGCCTCCTTGTTCCCAATTTACAGGTCTCACAGCTCAGACATGCTGCTGTATGGAACTAGTATTTAAGGACCATCTACCAATATTCAACTACAGACACATACAGCTCTGTTTATTTATAATAAATATGCCCTTTTTTTTTTACATAGTGCCTTGTATTACATTCATGTCATGTGATCAGGGTGATGTCATCGAAGATCCATTTCCCCATAAAATTTGCCGAATCTACCCCACGCATGTATCTGATCACATAAAATCACAGCGGTCTCCATGGGGGTGGAAAGAACTAGAAGTCAATGAAGGCTGCTGTGATTTCAAGCGATAGAAAGCAAATTTTAGGTAACAAAGGACCTTAAGTTACAACACCCTGGTGAAACGATATGAAGTACTTAATAGTGAGGTGGCAGAGGCAGGAATAGAAAGAAAGGACCGGCTGAGCAGGACACATCCCCTCTGGTGTCAGGTAATGTAACAAAGTTGTTTTATGGAGATGCAAGGGAAATAATTTTTAAATAAAAGATGGGGGTCAGTTAAAGGACATCTAACACCAGGATGAAGGATTGTAAACCAAGCACTGACCTACTGGTGTCCCCCCCCCCCTCTGGCAGGATCTGCTCTTCTTTTAGCTTCTCATTCCCAGGTTTTAACAAAAAAAAAGGCTTTTAAAATTATGCAAATGAGCCTATGGGGCCTCAGGCTCCACAGGTATTAATTTGCTTCATTTTAAAGCCTTTTTTTCCCTAAAAACAAGGTCATAGGAAGCTTAAATAAGGGTGAATCCTGCCAGAGGGGGTACTCACCTGCATGTCAGTGTGCTTAGTTTACAATCTTTGATTCTGGTGGTAGAATTACTTTAAATGGGTGTCTTTGAGAGTCTATGGGTGTCTATGGAACCTGTTACTCGCTATATTTGTGAAAATGTGGTGACCCTTTAAAGAGAAGCCTTCATTAGACATATGTATGGAGTCCGATGCTCTTAAAGTCCCCCGGTGATCCTAGGTTTAAAAAATTATTATTATTTTGTTTTTTTTAAATCTAACTCCAGATGGATTTAGATGCATAGCCACAAAGTAATGCTACATACTCTGATCTTTTCGTGTCCAAATGACACTATTATTCATTTGATGTACACTTGTATTGTTCCTTCCCGTTTTTGTTGTTACTGCATTTCTAATTTCAAAATAACGTAATCCAATAAAAACTATTTGAATAATAAAAAAAATAAAAAAAATAAAAAGTTGCCCAACAAACCCAACCCATTCACACGTGTGTGTGCATATGAGTAGAGCTGTCACAACATATTCCTGCGACTGTAAGATGAAGTGATTTACAAATTTATGGTCATCTCTACTTTGGGTTCTGAACTAAACACAATATCATAATTGTTCCTTTGAGTTTACAGACGTAATAAGAAAATCATATGACTTATGTATCAAACAAGATAATAATAAGGTCAGTGTGTTTCCATGTCAAAATCAAGTAAAAAAAAAAAACTAAATGTTCCCATCTGCTAAGACATCACTGCACCACTGAGGCCACTGATTTATCAAACTGGGCCAGAGATACTGCAGACCGGGGCGGGGGTTCCTGGTAATGGAAGTCAGACAAGCACGAGCATGGAGGGTTTTATTTGTGTTACCCCTGTCCTTGTCTACAAGCGGGTTTCCAGAATTCCTTGAAAGAAATTTGTGATTTATTTGAAACACACTACAGCCAGTCCCCGGGTTACATACAAGATAGGTTCCATATGTTTGTTCTTAAGTTGAATTACTATGTATGTCGAAAATTGTAGATCCACACAAAAAAAAAAAAAAAATTCCCCATTGACAATCGGAGTTTAAAAATGTTTTGCTGTAATGGGACCAAGAATTATCAATAAATAATAATAATTCCTTTATCTATATAGCACACACAGATTACGCAGCGCTGCACAAAGCATGTCAATTAAAGCTTCATTGTAGACACCTTACAGATGATTATTGCAGTCTGGGACTATAGTAACATCCAGAGAGCTTCACCAGAGGTCACAGTGGGCAGAGGGGTCTGTCTTTAACCAGGGGTCATCTGTCCTTAACCCCTTAAGGACCAGGCCCTTTTTCGTTTTTGCGTTTTTATTTTTCACTCCCCACCTTCAAAAATCTATAACTTTTTTATTTTTCCATGTACAGAGCTGTGTGATGGCTTATTTTCTGCGTAACAAATTGCACTTCGTAGTGATGGTATTAAATATTCCATGCCATGTTCTGGGAAGCGGGAAAAAAATTCTAAATGCAGTGAAAATGATGAAAAAACACATTTGCGCCATTTCTTGTGGGCTTGGTTTTTACAGCTTTCACTGTGCACCCCAAATGACATGTCTATTTCATTCATTGGGTCGGTACGATCACGGGGATACCAAATTTGTATAGGTTTTATAATGTTTTCATACATTTACAAAAATTAAAACCTCCTGTACAGAAAAAAAATTCTTCATTTTGCCGTGTTCTTGCGCTAATAACTTTTTCATACTTTGGTGTATGGAGCTGTGGGTGGTGTCATTTTTTGCGACTTCTGATGACGTTTTCAAAGCTTCTATTTTTAGGACTGTTCGACATTTTGATCACTTTTTATAGAATTTTTTCTATTTTTCAAAATGGCAAAAAAATGCCATTTGCGACTTCGGGCGCTATTTTCCGCTACGGGGTTTAACGCAGTGAAAAACGGTTATTATATTTTGATAGATCGGGCATTTTCGGACACGGCAATACCTATTGTGTTTATGATTTTTACGGTTTATTTATATTTATATCAGTTCTAGGGAAAGGGGGGTGATTTGAATTTTTATGTTTTTTTAATATAATTTTTTTTTTTTTACTTTTTTTTATTTATTTTTTTTACTATTTTACAGACTCCCTAGGGTACTTTAACCCTAGGTTGTCTGATTGATCCTACCATATACTGCCATACTACAGTATGGCAGTATATGGGGATTTTGCATACCATCTATTACAATGTGCAGATCGCACATTGTAATAGATAGCCTCGATCATGACAGCCTGGGATCTTTGTGTGATCCCAGGCTGTCATGGCAACGGATCGCCGCTCCCCGGTGACGTCACGGGGAGTGACGATCGGAGCCAAGATGGCGGCGCCCACGCGCCGCCGGCTCTTTAATGCCGCCGGCAGCTTTGCCGGCGGCAATCAAAGGGTTAACACCCGCGATCGGTGCAAGCACCGATCGCGGGTGTTAGCGACGGGCGTTTGCTTCATTATGAAGCAAATGCCCGGTGAGTATGAAGAGGGCTCAGCCTGTGAGCCCTCTTCATACTCCCCCATGCGCAGTAAGACGTAAGGGTACGTCTTATTGCGCTATGGGGTTAAGTAGGGAAGCGCCTGTACTTCCACATCATGGTCTTATTTTTGCAAAAAAAAAAAAAATAGGTATTTTCCGGTGGTGTTTATTTGAGGTTGAAGTTATCAAACTTTAAAGACCTTCTAAGGTCCCATTGCTAGTATTATTCAAAGAGGCTGAAACCTTCTTATTCTCATGACTGGATTCCTAAAAATACAGAAGAATGCATCCATAATTTATGTAGCCACCACAAGACAGAGGTAGACTGGGGCTGGATTGCTTTTAATTCCAAGGCGGACAAAGGGAATGATTTCAAGCATGTCTAATATGTAAGATATAGCCGAGAGAAGAACCTGAGATGCCTGAAATAGTTACATAACCTAATGATATTTTACAGTACACAAAATACAAGTATTTGGGCATATGTTATTAGTAATATATATTAAATATGACAAGATTTCCACCCAGACCAGCAGGACCAGAGAATCACTACAGAGTTCTCAAATTTTTATCCCCTAGTGATATTTACACAATGAAGATAATTTTATCCTCTTTACTTTACAATTGTACTCAGTTTTATTCCTGATTTAGCTCCTATCATTCAGTGATGGTCAGTGTAAGATTCCAGAGTGGGGGAAGGTGTTGGGGTGTTGTGTGCTGACACTGTGCTTAGATTATCAGGGTCCAGGTTAATCTACACTTTCATTTATCTTCTGAAGATTCTACTAGTATCTCACACATAGAAAGAGACATATGACTGATCAGAGATAAAGAGATCCATGAGATGGATATAAAACACAAAGACGCTGTCAGCTCTGCTACATCTCAGCTATAACACAGACAGTTCTTATCTTGCCAGTTGCTTGTAGAGCAAGTCTTTGCACACTCCTGCTTGCCGCCAGGAAGTGCCTGTGTCTGAACTGGTACTGCAATTGAAGTTGGAGGCACAGTATGTAGAGTACTGCATTGTGCAGGCAAGGGAAGCTATTCAAGAGAAGAATCCACCCTTCCCCCACCATAATCAGAAGTTTTATGGTCGGTTCCTGGGGCAACCAAAATTGTGTACATCCGGACTGACACAGGTTGGAATTATTTATGTGAAATGCTATATTTTTATTAATAGTGAATTAGAGAATGTGTTATTTTTATAGTATATCTAAGAAGCTGGTCTTTGTGGGAATACTAAATATGTGGGGACTAAATATCTGCCATCATATTTTTCCTTTAAGAAAAACTATAAGAATACGCTTAGCTTGGCAGAAATACAGTAAATATGGCATCTGGTATGATTCCTGACATGTGAATAGACCATGCCAGCCATTCTGTATGGCATGAATGGATACCCCGGTAATATGTGATTGCTATGGGTGTTTCACATCACTGAATCATAACTTCATTATATATAGGGAGAAGTTTTATAAGTGAAACACTACAGTCCTTCGAGCTGTGAAATATTTTTCCCTAGAGTTATGGGGGAGTTATGGGAACGGATGACTCAGAATAGTGATGCAATGCGGCCTATACCCCTGAGGTCGTACTGAAGGCCACAGCCATCCGTGTCTGGCTGGGAATGATGATATACTAGTAGTCAGGTCACTGAACTAACACACAAGGCGTCCCCAGTCACCGCCGATAATCTGCAGCTTTCTTTTCTCTCCGAATACAAAAACATCCCCGAGCCGTCTCACAATATGATCAACTTTTTAATCTTAGTGTCCGTTTCTTCCTTTTTCATCAAACGGTATTTTGCAACAAAAAAAGGACATGTCCTATTTTTCCACGGGGTACGGGGCGGTATGGTTCTGCACATGTGCGGCACCGTACTGCTCCTGTAGGGCACCGCGCACCCATAGCCATCTATGGGGGACGTATATCGGCCATATATACGTCGGCCGTATATACATCCCCCTTGCGGTCGTGTGAATGCAGCCTTAGGGCCGGAAGCCGTAACCACAGGAAGGAATAGGACCTGATGAGTTTTCTGCAGCCTCCATGTGGATCCATGAATAACACATAAAATGGATGTGTCAGGGTGTCATCAGTTAAAAACACAAATAGCCCATGAACAACAACAACGAACTACAGACCTATATTCTCCTTCATTACATGTCCACTTTCACAAAATCGCTTGTGTCTGCTACATATTCCGTACTGACCATGAGTGGGTGAACTTACATTTCTGAGTATGCCAGAGAGCTGCTGTACAAACCTGTAGAGTCAGTAGATAATGCCTCAAACCGTTCCAGAGCTCACTTTGCTCTACAACGCAATGAGTTCAGGGCCTGAGCCCACGCTGGACCGGGGATATCGTACATGTCAGACCATACAAGCCTCAGGGGCAATTTGTTATGCTGGGGCTAGAAGGCAGCTAGAGACTTGACTGACCTATTCAACAAAAATATGTAAATGCATTGTAGATGCAGCAAGATTTCTTTAAAGGACACCTGTCATCAGGTCTCTGTCACTATTTCTGTTGCCTCTACCTGTTGGAGCAGCTCACAAGGATCCCATCCCAGCCTTTATCTAGTTATTTCATACATTATTCATTATAAAATCATTGTTTCTTTATTATGTAAATGAGGCTGCTCACATGGTCAGAGGCAGTGATGTCACCCCTGTTACCCCTCCCCTCTCCTCCCCCTGCTCAGGTCTGTGTGTAATGTATAGTAAAGTATTGCTGGTATCAGTGCTGCATCTGCTGACATGCTGCATCCTCCTAATACACAAGTGAGAGACATAGACATCAGCTACACATGAATCTGACATGTTCTGCTGTAACATGGCTGCCTGGAGCTGCTGTATCTCTCCTATACACACACACATGCACACACAGGCTGCAGGGGGCACCAGCACCAGGAAGCACATCATTATACAGCCTCACATCATTATACAGGCTGTCAGTCAAGCACTGGGGGTGTGGCTGTACTTCCCACTCATGAATAAGGTGGACAGCTTGAATATGCTAATGACTCATTGGACATTTCACAGGTCATTTGCATACAGCTTTAGGACCTCATTGCTTAGGTTTACAGGCATGTAGAGGGACAATGAAGGGATAGAGGCAATGCTCTCTAATGGTAGTTTATGAAAATATATTTAGTTTAGGGGGGTTATTTTGCCTGACGGGTTCTCTTTAAGGATTTGCATGTGGAAAATTTGTATTAGTAGCAGAGAATAAAGAATAAGAGGGATTCAATATGACAAATTCTGCTGCAGATCTGTAAGGAAATCTGCAAGGAATCAGTGTATATAAGACGCTGTGTACTGTAGAAATATACAGTATGACAGCCGAGGACTACACCAAAAAGGAACACATTTGGGCCAGAGCGGATTGAGATGCAAAGCTCCACCTAATCCTCAGCCACAAGATAACTATAGACTTATCAGCCGTCTCCAGCATTCTCCCCATAAACATGTCCACTGAGAACAGATGGATGTGCACCGTTATGTCAATGATGTGGCTGGGGGAGACAGGAAGTTATAAGGCAGCCCCTTATCTCCAGATACACCAAGAAACATTCCAAAATCCCATATGCCTTAGGCCCCTTCCACACTAGCGAGTGTGATGCGCTGAACTCGCATCACACTCGCAACGCAAGCTGCCGGGAACGCACGGCCCGAACCCTGCACCGCGGGAGTGAACTCAGCATGTCAGTTCACTCCCGCGGTGCAGCGTTCGGGCCGTGCGTTCCCGGCAGCTTGCATTGCGAGTGTGATGCGAGTTCATCGCATCACACTCGCTAGTGTGGAAGGGGCCTTATCCTCAGTTCTTCCCATGTGCCCACTCAATAGCCTTAACCAAGAGACAATTTTCAGGATGAATAACAGATGGAAAATGATGAACTGCTCAGTCACAGGAAAATTACAAATATCAAGTTATGGTTAGGTCTAGAGATTACAGTCTGACAGCAGATATCAGGCAGGCAGGTGGCGGGCACACCGGCACGCGCATAGCACGCATGCAGGGGGTGCAAAGCAGACAGCGGGCACAATTCAGACAAGCAGCAGATGTGCATCAGGCAGGCAGTTAAAACATATAAGACTGTCATCAGGATAATGTACACAGAAATGTCACACTGCACGAAAAATGCACACCACAGGTGTTGCCTGGGAGCGCGGGGGCGGGGAGCGCGGGGGCGGGGAGCGCGGGGGCGGGGAGCGCGGGGGCGGGGAGCGCGGCACAGCGCGGGGGCGGGGAGCGCGGCACAGCGCGGGGGCGGGGAGCGCGGCACAGCGCGGGGGCGGGGAGCGCGGCACAGCGCGGGGGCGGGGAGCGCGGCACAGCGCGGGGGCGGGGAGCGCGGCACAGCGCGGGGAGCGCGGCACAGCGCGGGGGCGGGGAGCACGGTACAGCGCGGGGGCGGGGAGCACGGTACAGCGCGGGGGCGGGGAGCACGGTACATTGGGGATGAGGAGCACGGTACAGTGCGGGGATGAGGAGCACGGTACAGTGCGGGGATGAGGAGCACGGTACATTGGGGATGAGGAGCACAGTACAGTGCGGGGATGAGGAGCACAGTACAGTGCGGGGATGAGGAGCACAGTACAGTGCGGGGATGAGGAGCACAGTACAGTGCGGGGATGAGGAGCACAGTACAGTGCGGGGATGAGGAGCACAGTACAGTGCGGGGATGAGGAGCACAGTACAGTGCGGGGATGAGGAGCACAGTACAGTGCGGGGATGAGGAGCACAGTACAGTGCGGGGATGAGGAGCACAGTACAGTGCGGGGATGAGGAGCACAGTACAGTGCGGGGATGAGGAGCACAGTACAGTGCGGGGATGAGGAGCACAGTACAGTGCGGGGATGAGGAGCACAGTACAGTGCGGGGATGAGGAGCACAGTACAGTGCGGGGATGAGGAGCACAGTACAGTGCGGGGATGAGGAGCACAGTACAGTGCGGGGATGAGGAGCACAGTACAGTGCGGGGATGAGGAGCACAGTACAGTGCGGGGATGAGGAGCACAGTACAGTGCGGGGATGAGGAGCACAGTACAGTGCGGGGATGAGGAGCACAGTACATTGGGGATGGGAGCTCTGGAGGATGTAGGCCTGGACCACTGTCTCCTCTCCCCCAGGCCCAGTGTCCACCAGTTACATGGGACACAACCCGCCAGTCTCACCTCTTGGGCGCCGGCTGCTCCATGTTGTCTCTATCCGCTGACACAGTTCACACCAGACGGTACAATATACAAGACGTTGCGGAACCGCCACTAACTCCGCACAACTTCCATGTTCCTCCTCACACAGAGCCCCCTCCTCTCCCGCACCGCAGGCCAACCCAACCTGCTGCCGCCACCACAATCCCACCTCTACTCAGACACAAAGAACGGATTCGCCAGATCGGCCACAAGGGTGTCTTCTGATTGGGCAGGCCTCCCGTCACGTTGTGTGACGGTACCTAGCATGTTAGTTCTATGTTATTGGTGCACAAACAGAGAGCAGGAAGCTACATTGACACCACCGAGCATGCTGGGGAAGGGGCGGGGCGACGTCATCAAAGAAACTCCACCCAGTCCTGGGCCGTCAGTCAGCTGCTTTATACAGAGGATGTCGTCTATGTGTGACTGATGCTTATTATAGAGGAGCCCTAATCACTGTACATAGCGAATGGGCTTACACACAGTACAGGGATGTCACAGTACAGGGATAATACACGGAGTGATGTCACAGTACAGGGATAATGCACACAGTACAGGAATGTCACAGTACAGGGAAGATACAGTGATATAACAGTACAGAGATCATACACACAGTGATGTCACAGTACAGGGATAATACACACAGTACAGGAATGTCACAGTACAGGGAAGATACACACAGTGATGTCACTGTACAGGGATAATACACACAGTGATGTCACTGTACAGGGATAATACACACAGTGATGTCACAGTACATGGATAATACACACAGGGATGTCACAGTACAGGGATAATACACACAGTGATGTCACAGTACAGGGATACTACACACAGTGATGTCACAGTACAGGGATAATACAGTGATGTCACAGTGCAGGGATAATACACACAGTGATGTCACAGCACAGGAATAATACACACAGTGATGTCACAGTACAGGGATAATACACACAGTGGTGTCACAGTACAGGGATAATACACACAGTGGTGTCACAGTACAGGGATAATACACACAGTGATGTCACAGTACAGGGATAATACACACAGTGATGTCACAGTACAGGGATAATACACACAGTGGTGTCACAGTACAGGGATAATACACACGGTGATGTCACAGTACAGGGATAATACACACAGTGGTGTCACAGTACAGGGATAATACACACAGTGATGTCACTGTACAGGGATAATACACACAGTGATGTCACAGTACATGGATAATACACACAGGGATGTCACAGTACAGGGATAATACACACAGTGATGTCACAGTACAGGGATACTACACACAGTGATGTCACAGTACAGGGACGGTATACACAGGAATACTACTATACTAGGGATTCTCCCAAGGTTCAAAAACATGGTAACTTTCTTCCAAAAACAGCGCCGTACCTGACCATGGGTACTGCGTGGTATTTGCAACAAAACTCCATTCATTTCTATACAGCTGAGCTGCAATACCTGCGCACACCATGGTCAGGGGTGGCTCTGTCTTTGGAAGAAAGTTACCATGTTTTTTAACCTTGTGAGAACCCCTTTAATGAATCCCAATTCTGGCCCCTTTCCAATATTGATTGATCACAAGTCTTTTTTGGGGCAACTGAGTGTCGTATAAGAATGAGCAAAACTGATGGTCGGCGAATTGCCAATACAGGCAGTCCCCGGGTTACATACAAGATAGGGTTTGTAGGTTTGTTCTTAAATTGAATTTGTATGTAAGTCGGAACTGTATATTTTATCATTGTAATCCCAGCCAGAACTTTTTTGGTCTCTGTGACAATTGGATTTTAAAAATGTTGTGTTGTCATAAGAATCAGGAGTAACACTAAAGCTTCATTACAGACGCCTGTGATAACTGTTATAGCTGATTATTGTAGCCTAGGACTAAAGCACAATAAATTACCAATATCCAGAGGTCCGTTTGTAACTAGGGGTCGTATGTAAGTCAAGTGTTCTTAAGTAGGGGACCGCCTGTATTGTAAATTGACACCCCTAGCGCTTTGCCATGGCTATGATTGGCCAGGAGGAGTCCCTCTGTGATGTCTGTATGTCCTAATAAGTCCTACAGAGAAGGGTGGTCTTCCCCAGACAATACCTATACAGACCAATATACCAAATGGTGAAGTCTATACAATCAAAAGCTCTCATAGAATCTACAGCCTCTAATAATCGTCTCCACCTCATGAATAAATTCCCAGTCGGAAATTAAGAAAAAAATATGAATTTCTTATAAAACAGGTGCGAGTAACCGGTCCTACCACACTATGGGTGGTAAGTATCCTTGGCCAACACGGCTCTACAATGGGGGGTATGTAGGGGGCAATGACTATTTTTAATAAATCTTTATACGCAGTCACATAACTGATGGTGATCATGTCTACGGCAAAACGGGAAATTAAAAAGAAAATGTCATTAAAGATTAATAAACTTTGCCCAATCAAAAATTTATAGTTCTAAATATAAAATTCCCAATTCTTTAGCCACGTTATTAACATTTTCCACTTCATTGCCGCCCATTATTTACCATATGTGATTACAGGATGTGACAATTATTTCCAAGAATATTTTCCTGATGAAAAGATTTATTATAATTCAAATCAGTCAATTCCATTAATACTAGGTGGAGAGTTTTTATTAAATATTTATAGATTTGACTGATCCCCATTTATGTAGGTAGTGGCAGCAAAAAAACGGATGACATATCTTTATTTTTTTTACTGTGCAAATTTTAGGGGAAAAGGTGAAAGCAAGCAAAATTGATCCAATGTTTCTGGGATTTTGGGGTTCTTTACCACCCAGACTTGTTGCTTCTGCTCAGGCATTATCTATTTATCCATCCATCAACAATCTCATATCTATCTATCTATCCCATATCTATCTATCTATCTATCTAATATCTATCTATCTATCTATCTATCTATCTATCTATCTATCTATCTATCTATCTAACTAATATCTATCTATCTATTTATCTATCTATCTATCTATCTAATTTCTATCTATCTCATATCTATCTATCTATCTATCTATCTATCTATCTATCTATCTAATATCTATCTAACTAATATCTATCTATCTATTTATCTATCTATCTATCTATCTAATTTCTATCTATCTCATATCTATCTATCTATCTATTTCATATCTATCTATCTATCTATCTATCTATCTATCTAATATCTATCTATCTATCTATCTATCTATCTATCTATCTATCTAATATCTATCTATCTATCTGTCTGTCTGTAGAACATCCAGTATAGGGTGTAGAAAGTGGGTTCTTTATTCCATGTTGGCAGGTACAATAAAGTGAGGGATCTGAGTCCCGGTCCCATTGTGCCTGCACCCACCTACGCTGTTGTCGCCTGTGTGCTGCTTACAATTTCCTCAAGTATCTATCTATCTATATCCTATCTATCCATCTATCTGTCTGTCTTCTATCTCTCTTGGTGGCACATTCCTATTTTTGACATCTGTTCACTGTAGGTTTATATTGTTTTTGGCAGACAGAAAAGCATAGCCACCATAAGAAAATAGAATCGATTCCACTGGAAATGTGTGTTGAAGAGCAATCCATCTAGGAAGAATTCCTTGAAAATGTTTCTTAGACGTATAGTACAAACAAGAAAGATGGCCGGTGTTCAAACTACTTTAAATAAAAAATTATGCAAATGTGCCTGAGGGGCTCCGAGCTTCAAATGTGTTAATAGAGCCCCTCAAGCTCATTTGCAAATTTTAAAGCCTTTTTTCTTAAAAACAATGACATAGGAAACTTAAAAAAGAGCAGAGGGGGCACACACCATTATGTCAGTGTGCTTGGTTTACAATCCTTCATCCCGATGGTAGATGTATATTAAGGTGGATCCTTCTCACCACCATCCTATGCCAGAAATAAAAGATGGAAATCAGGGTCAGTTCGCACTGTGTGTCTTCCTACAAAAACCTGCTCAATCTTGTGTACTGGAAAGCCAAAATCCTCTGGATTCTTCGTCTGGTTACTCTTGACCCAGGTTTTAGGTGGAATCGGAATAGACAGTAGTGCCGAATGTACAATCCAAATAAAAGTTAAAAGTTTTATCTATTGTACTTACAAATAAGTGTTACATCTGCGCCTAAAACATTCTATGTCCTGTAAGATACAGCTAAGGATGTGCTGATAAGTGTCAGTATGTTTAATCTCTCTGCCAGTCTGAACAATGGTGTATTTCCTTTCCTAAAAGCCTTGATTGATTTCCAGCACACACATCTGTCTCCTACAAACTCTGCCTTGGTTCATCAATAGTTAATCTGCTTTAATTGACAGAAGTTCTCCCCACTCTCATTGTTGTCCTGTCTGATGTTAGATACAATCACCTCCTGGACTGAGGCTCTGGTATCTCATATGGCTTTATGGACCAGTGCTCTTATCCTGCAATAGTCTTGACTGTGTTTATTCTGACATCTGTATTCCGGTACCTTTGACCCTTTTGCCTGTATCCTTGATTATTAGTTTTCCTAGATATGCTGTAAATCATTATTCTCTTGAATCAGAAGAAAGAAGCTTCTTCCCATATTTGTACAGGACCCTGTTCACACTCCCACCGGACCAAGGACAATATAGCCAACTATTCTACTTAGTAAAAGTAAATTTAAAAAAATGATTGTATTCCATTTATGTAGTTATAACACATTTCCCCCACTCCCCAAATTTAAGGGGGGGATTTATCAAGGCTTGTACTGGTGTACAAGACTTGATAAAGTCATAATTCCTGGCATCCAGCCAGGAATTGCAACTTTTTCTCCCTTTAAACCACCCCACCAGAGACAGAATGCTTTAAAAATGGGATTAAGCATCAACTTTATTACTTTTTTGAAGGATTAATTTCTGATCAGTGCTGGAACTCCATCACTAGAATAAGATCCTTAAGACCCAATTTCCTATTTACTGCTGCATATTCTATAGATGATTTATCTAATCCCATTTGCAGCTAATGTCAGTTTATGTGCAGAAATATTCTTGTATTACTATGATACTGTGATACTAAAACACATGGGGGCACATTTATTTACCCGTCCCGCTGTGCGTTGTCCGACCTGGGTTCGGAGCTGCCGCTATTCACTAAGATCGTTTGTCCAATTTCCTGCATGTGTCGCTTCCCCCGCTGAGGTCCGCCGGAGTTCATCATCTTCTTCCCGGTGCATGTAAGTGCTGAACTTGCGACACAATTTGATTTTTAAATTCCGCGGTTTGTCCGAATCAGTTGGGTTGTCCGCCGGCCACGCCCCCCGATTTGTGTCGCATGAAAGCCGGCGCCAATGCTCCACAATCCGATTGCGTGCGCCAAAAGCCCAGGGCAATTCAGCGCAAAACAGAAAAATTCGGAGAAACCCGACAGAATCGCGATCCTCGGAGCCTTAGTAAATGTGCCCCATGGTGCTTGCACATGATTCAGTTGAAACGTACCTGCAATGGTTGACTTCCATATTCGCGTGTGAATGCAGTCTGAATTTAGCTTTTTTTTATGCAACTAAGTCCAGGTGCATCATTGCAAGTCTAAGTGGCATCTACAGAAAATGGCTTATAATGATACACTAGTCCTATAGGAGGGGACATTCCAGCGTGACACTTTTTCTGTGTAATGCTGAATATCTCAGAATATAGAAGGATATTGTTGTGATCCTGCCATCATCCAGCATAACAAATTGGTTACTTTAAAAAAAAATCAAAAAGTTATTTACCCATAAATGAGACCAGTCAAATTTTCAAGATGAATATGTAGTAAGTAATGTAGTGGTAACATACTGTTCTGTTTTTGCTGTATTTCACTGTATAAATAAACTGTTTGCCTGCAATACAGAGATAACGCCTGTCTTTAAAGGTATATTCCATGGTATAGCTGAGAAGAGGATATAGCTGGGAGGACGCTGATAAGATATTAGGAGGCGAATCATCTCATGTTGAGTAATACACGGAAAAACGCCAAGAGTTAAATTATTCAATACAGGTTCAGTTTTTTTAAATTTGTTGCATTATGGATTAATAAAAAAAAGTATTTGGCCCATATTTACTGATATTTTAGAATGTAAGCCCTTGTGGGTAGAGTTCCCTGTCCCTATGTACTGTATATATATGAGAGGGGCTGTATAGTATAAAGTAGAGGGTGGCTGTATTATATAATACTTACTTATATAGATACTGATATTGACAGAAGGATTTTGAAACTTTTAAGACATTTTTGCTGTTTCCCAAAATATACTGTAATACAGATATATAATCAATATGAACCTAATGGGTAACTATCAGGATGATTTGGGACATACTGGGGCTCATGATGATAATGCACTCTGCCGCTATTCACTAAGATCGTGTGCCCGATATCCTGCATGTGTCGCTTCCCCCGCTCAGGTCCGCCGGAGTTCACCTTCTTCTTCCCGGTGCATGTAAGTGCTTGATCTTGCGAGACAATTTGAAAGTTACATCCCGCGCTCAGTCCGAATCAGTCGGATGCGGAGTTCTCATTGCAAAGTAGTGGAACATTTTGTCAATTACAAGATCACAACCCAATCAAACATGAATTTGACAAACCTGAGGCAGAAAGATCCACAAACAACAACTCAAAACAGCTTCAAAGGAGGTGCTATTCAGGCTACCTGCACTAATTCTCTACAAAGTTTTTAAAATGAACTCTAATTTGTCAAGTTACCTTTGAGCTCCTGAAATGAGGAGGCTTTGTATTTTTGTTCAACCTCTTGAATTACACCTGAAAATGTACACTTCCATTGTGGGAGCATACAGAGCCCAAATCATGAAAATTGTGACACTGCCCAAATATTCCTGGTTGTAGCTGTACATTGTAATAAATATACATGATTTAGTTAATTATCTTAGTAACAAATAGGTAAAAAATGACACAACTTGCCATCTACTGACATACCACCAAGAGGGAGTGGTGAAGAGACTGTTCATTCTGATAACAAAACCCGAAAAAAATGGTCAGCAGTTCTAAAATACATGCAAAGTGGTTATCATGTGTATGTGTAATTTCCTTAGACTATGCATCATACTGTTCTTTGATCTTCTTTGATCTTCAGATGGTGGCAGTGATAATAAATTACAATGAAGAGTAAAAGGAATCTTACCATCTTGGATCTACCTGTTAAGGTAGATCCAGTGGCAGGTTTAACTAATGAATGTTATGGGAGCCCTTTTTAGGGCTAATCCTTGAGTGGCCTGTAGCTTTATAAATCTTTTATCACCTAAAATGCAAATATCTGAAAGAGGCTACTGGGGCGAGGAGTAGCCGATGCTGAAGCTACATGGCACGGCTACTCCACTAGGCCCTAGTAGCCTATTTGGATCCTCCAACTACAAGATCTTCAGTGCGCTGCTCCTGGTACCCGGAGCTATTAAGCATGCACAGTAGCTCCGCTTCGCAGCCGAGTACGGGCAGTCGCCGGCTCTGCATAGAAAGTCTATGCAGAGAAAGCTGAAGATCTCGTAGTAGGAGTATCCAAAGAGGCTATTAGGGTGTGGAGTAGCCACGCCGTGTAGCTTCAGCTCTGGCTACTCTTTCACTACTCAGTAGCCTCTTTCATATATTTGCATGTTAGGTGATAAAAGATTTATAAAGTTACAGGCCACTCATGGATCAGCCCTAAAAAGGGCTCCCATGTCATTCATATAAAATTATGAATGAAACGTCATCAAAAGGTTTCCAAATGCCTATAACATTTGAAGAGTAGATACAGGAACTCCGAAGACAGTGAGCCCTAACACTGAACTCACCATAGACCCTACCTGCTTCCCTCACATACCCAACGCAGTACAGGACAACTATACAAGGACACAACAATACAAACGGATACGAGGAGTTGACAGAGCCAGGTAACAACACATACAATGCAGTAGACAATCAGTAAAAAAAAAAATGGTAGATAAAAAGCCACGGTGAGCAGGGGAGTGGTATGCAGGCCATCAATAACCATGGGTTAACTAATGGTGGGCCAAAGCTAAGCTTCAGGAAAGAGACAGGTATGGTATTAATCAATCCACATAGAAAATCATCTAACCAGTGTTCATACACAGTAGTACAATAGATACCATCAGTGGCTCCTCTGCTGCATATCACACACAGAGGATGACGCTTACCCAAATGTTACAGGTTATCAATAAAAACTTCAGATGGTCTTGCAAAAAATTACTCCATACACAGCTTATTACATCAAAGCAATAGTGGATTATTATATAAATGGTTTGGGCAGTAGTCCGGGGCCCAAGCCTTCTAGGGAACCCATGGACACCCAAAGCGCTCACCAAATCAGATAGAGAGGAGGACCTTCACCCTCTTAACAGTAGAAGGTGATTTTGTACTTAGTTTGTATTCTGTCTTGCACTAGTCTGAACCTTCCTTATTTAATTCCTGGCTGTCTTGATTTTCACTAGACCCATCTAGTCAGTTTTTTCTGGATATCAGAGGATTGGTTCAATCACTTTCTGCTATAAGTCTTCCCATTGCTGGACTATTTTTCCTTTTTTTCTTCCCATTCTCTGGACTTCGGTATTTTCCTTTTTCTGACCATCCATTTGTCTATTGCCCCCATATTTCTTGGTTTTGAGCCATATTTATACATCTGTGTGCTTTGTTTTTTCCTGCTCATGTCTCTTTGTTTTCACTTTGGCTCAGGAAGGGAACACCGACCAGTCATCACTTTCCATGTAGGGAAGAATTGGCAATTAGGTAGTGACAGCTGGAAGTGTGTAGCTTTAGATCTTACTGTCTGTGTCTGTCCTACCTTATGGTCTGCTCCCTAGCAACTGTACTACACTGAGTTTAATCCCTAATTTGGTATGTGGAAAAGGAAAAACCCCCATTGATTTACCGTTCATAATCATATTATTAACCCTCATAATTTAACCCTTAGTAATCATGTGGCCTATGTTATCATTAGTTTTTCATGAACATTTGCACTGATATCTCCTCTTAAAGGAAACCTACCATTTCAAATGGTAGGTTTAAGCTGTAAACACCGAGCACCAGCTCAGGGTGAGCTGGTGCCGGTGCTTAGTTTCATTAGTGTTAAAACCGCGGTATTGCGGTTTTAACACTTTTTAAACTTTATAGGCAGAAGCCGCTTTGGCGGCATTTCCTATGTAGGCGCGAGCACGATCGTGCGCACGCAGCGCCGAAGCAGTTTATGCTATAAAGCTTAAAAAGTGTTAAAACCGCGATACCGCGGTTTTAACACTAACGAAACTAAGCACCGGCACCAGCTCACCCTGAGCTGGTGCTCGGTGTTTACAGCTTAAACCTACCATTTGAAATAGTAGGTTTCCTTTAAGATCACAAGGCACCATGATATTAATGGGGAGGGGCAGCTTTAGCCAGAATTTGCTGACATTCAAAAAATAATTTACTGGAAAAACACTTTGGTAAATATACTCTAAATTGACCATATGGTATCTCTGTATCCGTCCTCTCCCAGCACTGTACATAGGCACTAAGGTTTTTCCTATAGTTTTGTCTAGATGCCAGAACTCTAAATATAATATTTTTCCCCTGATAGTAGAAGAACGTGCTTTATAACTCATACTGTAAAGCTGAATTGAGATTTTAATGATCCCCATACCCTCTGCCCCATTCCAGCATCCAATAACCATAGCAGCTCTCACTCAATAAAGCACAAACTCTGTTTGAAATACAAGAGGTCTACGGTTTTTCACCTCTTCTAGTTAAACTTCCATGCTTATCATATGTTTTCATGTATTTTTGGAAAGCAGCGCAAGTGAAGATGTGTGTGCTTGCTCTATTAACCTCCATGAATATTTTCTCATAGAGGTCTGTGAGTAATTTCATGCTTACAGCTAAATCAGGCCTTGACTTTTTTATATCCAAGAAAAAGTTTGTTCTTCAGAGGGAATCGGGTTCTGATTTGGATTTCTGCAGGCAATGAGGCTTGTCTTAAGGTTTCCCACAACTCCCAGAATAATAATATAAATAAACCCCCTGTCATAAGAATGGACTGGATATCAGGGGTCTGCGAGCGAGGGGTGGAGGAGGCTGAGGCTGGTAATCATAGAGTTTGGATAATTTTACACAGCCATAATGGGGCCACATTTTAGCATGTGTATAATACCTGCAACATCTGGACTCATGTTTCTACTAAACCGAACCCTACAGTGATTGCTATTTTGTCTTAGGAGAATACCGGAGCAGGAGGGTGTTATGTACCCTGGATTTGTTGCCTTATTTAATCTTACTGTCAACCCCTTCACCACACAAGACCACCAGTGTTATTCCAATCACCAAATGTGATGCCATATTGAACATTGATACATTTCCAAGACCTGGAGCTATTACAAGGAAAGTGTACACTTAAAAATCGCCTGCGATCGGGAACGCCTGCGATCGGGAACGAGCCGTCAGTGTTTTGCGTTCCCGATCGCAGGCGTTTCCATGTGATCGGGCCGAGGCCCGCCCTGGTGGGTGCGACTTGGTCTGCGTTTGCAAGCGCTGACAAAGCGCTACATGTGGCACCAGCCTAAGGAGGAACAGGAGAGCACTGCCAGAGCCCTTCAAAATGACCTCCAGCAGCCACAAATGTGCATATCGGGCAGAAACTGACTCCATGAGGATGGTATGAGGCCCTGACATCCACAGATGGGGGTTGTGCTCACAGCCCAACACCATCCAGGATGCTTCGTATTTGTCAGAGAACACCAGGATTGGCAAATCAGCCACTGGGGCCTTGTGCCCTTCACAGATAAAACCAGGTTGACACTGTGCACATGTGACAGACATGAATCTGGAGATGCCGTGGAGAGCGATCTGCTGCCTCCAACATCCTTCAGCATGACCGGTTTGGCAGTGAGTCAGTAAAAGTGTGGGGTGGCATTTCTTTGGAGGGTGCACAGCCCTCCATGTGCTCGCCAGAGCTAGCCTGACTGTCATTAGGTACCGAGATGAGATCCTCACACCCCTTGTGAGACCATATGCTGGTGTGCGGTTGGCCCTGGGTTCCTCCTAATGCAGGACAATGCTAGACTTCATGTGCCTGGAGTGTGTCAGCATTTCCTGCAAGATGAAGGCATTGAACCTATGGACTGGTCGGCTCGTTCCCCAGACCTGAATCCGATTGAGCACATCTGGGACATCATGTCTTCCTTCCATCCATCAACTTTATGTTGCAGCACAGACTGTCCAGGAGTTAGCGGATGGTTTAGTCCACGTCTGGGAGGTGATCCCTCAGGAGATCATCTGCAACCTCATCAGGAACATGCGGAGGCATTGCCGGGAGGTCATACAGGCACGTGGAGTGTTTCTTTGGTGCAGGAATCATCAGAATAAAAGAAAGTTGGAAGAACCGCATTGTTTTACCGCAGCTAAGCTGCCATTTAAGCTGCCACCTCTGTTTTCTGTGTTGACACCAAACTCAGAAGCAGCCATTATCAGCTGATCTGTGGGGATCTGATATTGGCAACCTCTCAATGCTTGTAAATTACTTGTTCACTGGAAAACCCCTTTAGCTCCTTTATTCTTAAAATATCCAAAGTGATAGAAATACCTTTTCATAATGGTTAGTTCATCAAAACAAGCCTCTGCTTGCTTGCTTTGCTGCTGATTGCGTGCCCATTGCGTTTTGTCTCTATTGTACGCAGAAAAAACTGATGGTTTAACATTGCGTTGAAAACATCACACCTGGTTTTTCAGCCTCATCAGTGAAAAAAAACCAGATGTTTTTTCCACAGAGAACAGATCAGTGAAAATACAAGCCGATGTGAAAACAATGGCCATAGAAATCAATGTGAGGCATTCATGGAAATCACTGCACTACGGACATGAAAAATGGTGCCAATGTGAAAGAGTCCCAAGAGGACTGTCAGTGAGCGACACATTTAATACAGTGACTCGACAGAAGAGTGCATTAAAATAAAGATGTGCACACTTCCCGGTATTCAGTATTCAATAATCTGCCACACCCTGCACACTCAAAAGACAAACTACTTTTGATAAATCGTGACAGGGTGACAAGTGAATGGGGCAGGTGGGGATCGCAAGGCGACAGCCACCCGCTGCAATGTTGATCGCTTAAACTGCCAGTCAATGCAGACTGGCCAGTGACAGTGATCTCAATCATGATAGATCACGTCAGGACTTATGTAAGTCAGAACAGTAAGTCAACCACCGCTCTCCAACGCCACCATTCTGCATTCGGCAGTGTTCGACAGATACGTGTGATCTGTCCTGTAGGTACTGTTACACAATGACATCCCCCCCATTGTCTGTTTTTCCTTGCGTTATTTCAACCACTGTTCGTTTCTCCTTGCATTATTCCCACCCATTGTCCTCCCCCCCCCCCCCTGTGTAGTAGTTCACACAGTGTGCGGAGGATGTAGTAGTTCACTCCGTGTGCGGAGGATGTAGTAGTGCACGCCATGTGCGGAGGAAGTGGTAGTGCACGCCGTGTGTGGAGGATGTGGTAGTGCACGCCGTGTGCGAAGGATGTGGTAGTGCACGCCTTGTGCGGAGGATGTGGTAGTGCACGCCGTGTGCAGAGGATGTGGTAGTGCACGCCGTATGCGGAGGATGTGGTAGTGCACGCCGTGTGCGGAGGATGTGGTAGTGCACGCCGTGTGCGGAGGATGTGGTAGTGCACGCCGTGTGCGGAGGATGTGGTAGTGCACGCCGTGTGCGGAGGATGTGGTATTGCACGCCGTGTGCGGAGGATGTGGTAGTGCACGCCGTGTGCGGAGGATGTGGTAGTGCACGCCGTGTGCGGAGGATGTGGTAGTGCACGCCGTGTGCGGAGGATGTGGTAGTGCACGGCTTGTGTGCAAAAATCTCTCAAAAATCTCTCAAAATCAGTAAGATAAGTTAAAGTGTTAAAAAGTGGTTACAACACGAAGATACACTGGTCAGATTTAAAAAAAAAAAACGGGCTGAGCCTTAACGTGCAAACTGGTTTGTGGCTAGGTGGGGCTGTAATACTGGCCTCTGAAAATTGGGAAAGAATAGGAACTGCTTTTTTTGTGGCACAGCTGCCTGGCTCAGTCATGGTGTAGTAATAATAATAATAATTAATAATAATTCCTTTATATATTAATACACAACACTGCACAGAGATTGTAAAATCAGTCCCTGTCCCGATGGGGCTCACAATCTAATTAACCTACCAGTATGTTTTGGAGTGTGGGAGTGGTGAGACGCTCTGTGCTCACTGCACTGCAAAAGGGTATAATAGAAGTCAATGGGGGTCATTTACTAAGGGCCTGAATCGCGTTTTACCGGCGGGTTACGCAAATTTTTCCGTTTTGCGCCGATTTTCCCTGTATTGCCCCGGGATTTTGGTGCACGCAGTTGGATTGTGGCACATCGGCGCCGGCATGCACGCGACGGAAATCGGGGGGCATGGCCGAATGAAAACCCGACGGATTCGGAAAAACACGCGCTTACCTTCACCAATTATAGGATCGTGAACTCCGGCGGGCCTCGGGGAACTTCAGCGCAGCAGCGACACCTGGTGGACGTTGGAGGAACTGCCTTAGTGAATCGCCGGAAGACCCGAATCCACAGCAGAGAACGTGACGCTGGATTGCGAATGGACCGGATATGTAAATCTGCCCCAATGAGATAACTGCAGTTTTTGCGTCTTGCTCACAGCCACCATTTATAGTCGTGTGCATGAGTCCTAAGAATCAATCATTTCCAGTTACATCAACTTACATTTTGGGGAACACAATTGTAAGAGGTATAGAGATTGTAGTCACTTCGGGAAACTGTGGCCTGTAACAGATTTTGCATCTGGACCCTAAAACTTTTTGTTCCTGCTCCCAGTTTTATGTTTTTCTTATACAGTTCTACTTCATCTACAAGCAAATCGTAAATCAGCTCAATGCCTGAAAAATTGTATGTTGTGGCTGGAATGCACAATGGACCAGAAATGTTCTGCTATTACACTCATACATATCGCTGGGTTATTGCACATATGTATTCATTTTTGATGAATAATGATCTCTGAGAATTGGACTGTATGTACTTTACAATAATATGCAGCCATTTATGAACTGCTATAATTGTTTGTTTGCATACAATTTCAGTTTTCGGTCTTCTTTTCGATGCAGAGAAAAATGTCAGATCTTTATGGAAAAATTTGTAATATTAGCAAAAATCAGTCATGAAGTGTCAGGAGTTGGAAAGTTTTATTGTATCCTATGAGCCACCATATTTTTTTTCCAAGGGTTATTGGTTTTGTAGAATTTTAAAGACATGTTTATAATGGATGGTAAAGGAATTCACAGAATTCACTTTATCACCCCTTGTTCTTTTCATTTGCTAGAGTCTCCAGGGCCAATCCCCATCTATCCTACATTATGGTCTATAACTGGTGAACCTAAACTTTCTATTGTGAGAGGAGAGCTATAGCACTGCACCACCTCAAGTACTTATATAGCACATTACTTTTTATCAAGTAGTTTCTCCATTGGGTGCAAAGAGGTGACTACACCCGTGATGCTGCCTGAGACATTAGGCTCAACTCGCCTTATGTGCACCCCTAGATGCATCATCCATTAAAAAAATGCAATGTCATTCACACCTCCTATTGGCCAACAATAACTTGGCCTAGCCTGGGAACTTAGGCCTATAGAATGGTAAGAACAGGTAACAGATCTTGAAGAAGCCCCTGAGTTGGCAGATTAAATGTACGCATAACTCATTATACTCTACTGCTAGACATGGCAGAATAAATCTCTCATATCGACTCAAGCCGGTCTCCCCAACAGAAATGGAATAGTGAAGCGCCTCATAACAAGTATGCGGATGGAATCCGGCAGAGGAGCTTATATGTAACGGTTATTCAACCCTATACGTACCTCATAGGCCATTGACAACAGTTTATAAATATAGGTCTACTAGAATACACCTATGCACTATGTACACTGCTTTTGCTTTTTCTTACGGTTGTTATGTTACATGTCAATGTTGTAATGTTAAATGTTCAAAACCAAAATCGAATAAAATGATTGAACATAAAAAAATGCAATGTCTGGTGTGTGTCATTAAAATTACACTGTCACTTTAGCACTGTCACCACTTAAAAAAAGAAGGTGAGATAAGGAACAAACTTTCAATACCTTGGACAGCCAAATGAACTGCATCTATTTCATTTCCAGTGTGAGTAATGCACCAGAATTATTGAGCGTTTGGAATCTCTTAGTTCGGGCACCAGTGAAGCTGCCCGTTTGATGCAAAATAAGAAAAATTATTTTTGGTAGTATAATTTGTAAAAGCAGAGTAACAGATGAACCATTGCAGACATGATGTTATATGTTATAGTATGGTTGTGTCTTTAAAGTATATAAGAGGAAGTGACGCTGGGGCTGGGGCCTGAGCATGTTCTACAATTTGCTGGGGAGAAACGCAATCTATGAATAACTCATTATGAATGGCCCTTTATGGGTCAGCGAAGCCTTTTGTGGGGTTCCTTATTCAAAAAAGGCTCTACTATTTCCATTTTTGTTGTAGCACTTAAAGTGGTTGGTCATATAATATTTATCCTGCTACTTTTGTGCTGTGTGTAGGCACTCCGTGATTCTTTGTTTACATGTCTGAGCACTGATGAATAGGAGGAGCTGTAGCAAGAGATTATGACTCATCCTGCTCCCTCCTCTTGCTTTCTTCCTGTCTCTGTGAGTGATGGCAGGCAGAGAAAAGAGAGACACAGTGGATGACACAATGAGAATGGGCTGGAGCAGTGAGAGATAGGAAACTGTTTATATATGCAGACAACAGCATGGTGAGAACAGGGACAGGCTGAAGTTATCAAAGGAGGCAAATACACAGGTACAGATATATATGCAGAATAATGCAGATTTAATGAAAAGTGGCCAACCCCTTAAAGGCTACTTTACTGTAGACGTCATCTGCCCTCATTCTCTTAATAACATAGTATATACCTATAGAAAGTCATAGTATTGTTAACCTAGTCCTAGAGGCAGTTAATCCATACAACAGCACTTGTTAGGGACTTCAGATCACGCACTTCAGATGCACATGAGTTTTTGAGCTTTCATTGTTCACCAACTATGACTCTGCTGTGTGTGATTGTAGTAGGACTTTGAGCAATGGAGAAGTCTCCTCAAACTGCTGTGCTGTGAGACCTCTACATCGAACTGCTACACAGCCCCACCCCTCTGCTCTGAGTAAAATCTGTAGTAGGCCTCTGGTTGAATACTACAGCAGTCATTCAGTCCAGAGGGAAAGGGCTGTAACGTAACCCAGTGCAGAGTTTTTCCAAATATTTTACCAACAAGGTATTACCTGTCATATAGTCGGATAGTGTTTTTTTCAGCCTGCCCTATCACTTGGCTCATTGCCGCTCTTGTCAGCCTTCCTTCTCTTTGTAAATAGGATGTGTCAGAATCAGTCACAACTGTATATTCTTGGATTAATTCCAAATATTCATAAAGAGAAATCTTCTCAGCATTTATAAGAATCCTTTGAATCCCAGGAGGGGGAAATGCAAGAACATTATCAGTCCAAATAAGACTCACATATCAATGCCTTTAACAAAGAGTTTGCAGAACTAGGGTTGCACCAAATCAGAATTCTGGAAAAGTATCACGATGCTCAATACCGAGAGCCATGCAGTAGCCACTTTTGCCCTACTAGATATAACAGTTTTTAGTAAGCTGTTTTTCCGTTAATGAGGCCATGTGAGGGCTTATTTTTTGCAGGATGATATATCAATTCTGATATATTATAATAATAAATCCTTTATTTATATAGCGCACACAGGTTACTTAGCGCTGCACAGAACTTGCCAAATTGGTCCCTGTATCCATGGGGCTCACAATCTAATCAACCTACAAGTATGTTTTGGAGTGTGGGAGGAAACCGGAGGAAACACACGCAAACACGGAGAGAACATACAAACTCTTTGCAGATGTTGACCTGGGTGGGATTGATCCCAGGACCCCTTGATCCCAGGACCCCATCGCTGCAAGGCAGAAGTGCTACCCACTGAGCCACAGTGCGTTCTTTAACTTACTCTTTTGGTGTTTACCATGTAGCCTAATGAACATGTTACCTTCAATCTATGGTTCACTACGATTACAGTGATACCGTATTTCTAGCTTTTTCTTATGTGTTATAAATTTTGCAGAATAAAACATAATGTGGAGTATAATCTATAGTTCTTGCATCACCGTCTTCCAAGGGGTATAACACTTTTAGTTGAGAGCTTACTTTTTGTGAGACACACTGTACTTTATACCAGTACTATTCTGGTGTAGAAAAGTTTTTTGATCACTTTTTATTGCATTTTTTGTGGAATGACATGGTTAAAAACAAATTTTTTTATATGGCGTTGTGTTGTGCAGGTTCATTAAAGATACAGTTTTATTAAATGGATCATTACGGAGAAGGTGATACCATATATGTAGGGTTTGTGTGATAATTTTCATTTTTTTTTCCATTATGTGCAAATTCTCTTTATAATGGGGCATTGGAGGCATTTTTATTATTTTATAGATTTATTTTTATTTAATAAACTTTTTTTTATTTAACTGTCCTACTATGGGACATGAACAATCAATCATCAGAATTCTTGTTCATTATATTACCCTGCAATACTGTGCGACAGGATCTTACAGGCTCTCACTATGGTCATAGCAACAATCAGCCCGACACAAAAGGAGCATGGGGGTGCCAATCATGGGGGGGGGGGATTTAAATGTGGCAGTTAAACATAAGCTCAGTGGCAGCTATATCCTTCGCTGAAGGTGCCAATTGTGGGGGAAGGGGGGACCCTGAGGGAATTAAAATGCTTCTGTTAAACACCAGCGGCAGGATCTTACAGACTTACTAGACTCCTGATGGGAACCAAGGATGGTCATAGCAACAATCGGCATCCTACGAAATGAGCATGAGCCGATCATGCGGGGGAATTTAAATGCTGCGTTTAAAGAGCTGCGATTGTACTACGGGTGTTACATTGCCCACATCAGCTCAGCAGCAGCTATATCTGTCGCTGAGCATGAAGGAAGATCACGGGAAGTGGTTGAAGGAGGGGTTGATTAAGCTGGACATCACATAATCTACCTGCGTTCAATCAACGTTTATTTTCTCTAATTGGTGGAGCAGCGATTATGTGCAGTATCAAACCACAAGAAATCTCAGTATTGAACCGTTTTGGCTTTTTAAAAACTGAAAAGGTATCGAAATTTAGATGCATCGTGTACTGCATGGCCCTCTTGGCTTGTATGACCATTCTTCTGTGCTTGTCATATTTCTTGTCTCGGAGTTTCATTTTGGTATAGTAACAAAACGTCGACCAGTTGTTATCTACCATTTAGGGTAGGATAGGCAAGTAGGTAGGGACAAATGGGTGGGTCTAGCGTTAGAGCACACTCTGTCTTTTCCATCTCGTTGTCAATTCACTAACAGCAGCATTACATGTATAGATTTTTTTTTTCATTTTTCTACTATTGCACATAAACATCCTTTTAGAACATTTTTTGGGGGCCCCCCCACGATCATGCTACAGGCCATGGGGATCTCAGAGGGAGATAACCGCATAGACGACCTGGTCACCATTGATCAGATTTATGGTTAACCTATTAACAACCCAGGACATGCATCTACATCTTAATTATGTGACTGATCAGACCCCAGGATGAACACATGTGTACTGGGTATAACAGGAGGGTCTCTTTTAAAGGGCCACTATAGGCTCCAGTAGTGGATTATAATATGGGCAGTTTGGGAGGCAGCACAATGCGCAAGCCTTCTAGGGGGCCCATGGTCCCCAAACCACTCACCAAATTTTATACTGAGAAGGACCTTCACCTAAAAGTCCTCATATATCAGCAGCCCCCTATACAAATGTACACAAGATACATGTCAGGACCATTGAAGGACCTCCAAAGGCCCTGAAACCGCAGATTAAAAGCAGGCAGAAGGGACACATCTTCCATTCACCAAGAAGCTTGAATCTAGTATCTTATATATGAAGTGACTTCCAGACTTGTAAGGGCTATTATATTCATACAGCCCAGGACCCATGGCAGGCTTAATACACCCCTGAGAGTCTTGTTCAACTATATGCAACATCCATATCAGTATCTAGAAAAGCTAGAGTGAAACTGATGCTACATGAGGGTTCTGGCATCTGGTGTATCTAGACCTGGTGGAAGTGTCATGGTTTGCAGCAGGAGTTGGACCTCTCATGCAACTACAATACAGATATCAATTTTTTGTTAGATACCTAAAGTGTGTAAAGAAATGAGTGAAAGGTACTGGAGGACTGTGTCCTACATCCCTGTCATCCCTGGCTTCCACCGCAGGCCTTGTCGCACCCGTGGAAACAACCTGGTGGCACCCCGCCGCAGCAAGACCATCCCGCTTTGCAGTGGGCTCTGGTGAAGACCGCAGAGTTGCTTCCATGTTTCATCAACTGCTTGACTCCCAGCAACTTTGAGGTCGGCTTCCACATCTGCCTCGCTTGGCTCCGGCTTTCCCAGAAACCTCTCCAAAGTCTCTGGCTTTCCCAGAAGCCTCTACAGAGCCTCCGGCTTTCACAGAAGCCACTCCAGACTCTCCGGCTTTCCCAGAAGCCTCTGCAGAGTCTCCGGCTTTCCTAGAAGCCTCTCCAGAGCCTCCGAATTTCCCAGCAGCCTCTCCATAGTCTTCGGCTTTTCCAGAAGCCACTCCAGAATTTCCGGCTTTCCCAGAAGCCACTCCAGAGTCTCCGGCTTTCCCAGAAGCCTCTCCAGACTCTCCGACTTTCCCAGAAGCCTCTCCAGAGTCTCCGGCCTTCCCAGAAGCCTCTCCAGAGTCTCCGGCTTTCCTAAAAGCCTCTCCAGAGTCTCCGGCTTTTCCAGAAGCCTCTCCAGAGTCTCCGGCTTTCCCAGAAGCCTCTCCAGAGTCTCCGGCCTCCCCTGAAGCCTCTCCAGAGTCTCTGGCTTTCCTAAAAGCCTCTCCAGGGTCTCCGGCTTTCCCAGAAGCCTCTCCAGAGCCTCCGAATTTCCCAGCAGCCTCTCCATAGTCTTCGGCTTTTCCAGAAGCCACTCCAGAATTTCCGGCTTTCCCAGAAGCCACTCCAGAGTCTCCGGCTTTCCCAGAAGCCTCTCCAGACTCTCCGGCTTTCCCAGAAGCCTCTCCAGAGTCTCCGGCCTTCCCAGAAGCCTCTCCAGAGTCTCCGGCTTTCCTAAAAGCCTCTCCAGAGTCTCCGGCTTTTCCAGAAGCCTCTCCAGAGTCTCCGGCTTTCCCAGAAGCCTCTCCAGAGTCTCCGGCCTTCCCTGAAGCCTCTCCAGAGTCTCTGGCTTTCCTAAAAGCCTCTCCAGCGTCTCCGGCTTTCCCAGAAGCCTCTCCAGAGTCTCCGGCTTTCCCAGAAGCCTCTCCAGAGTCTCTGGCTTTCCAGAGCCGCCCCAGCCTCCAGCTTTCCCAGAAGCCACTCCAGCCTCTGGCTTTCCCAGAAGCCACTTCAGTCTCCAGCCTTCCAAATGCCATTCCAGGTTTCCTTATTTTGTAACTGCTTTTGTTAACTGCTTTATTAACATTAGTGCCTACAGTGTCCATGATAAATGTCATTATTTTCTATTATATTCCTTTGCCATAGTTTCAGGTGGCTGCTAAAAAGCAATAGCTTTACATAATTTTCTCGGCTTAGAACTTCAGTCCAAGTGCAATTATAATTTCTTGATATGTTAAAAGAAATAGAATAAAAGATACAATCTGAAAACTAAAAAAAATGAGAGACATGCATTCGTTTTAGTATATACTTTATTTAGCAATAAAAATGAAAACACTAAAACATTGAGTTTTTACCATTGTGCAGGATCTGTCCATCCATATTTATAGACTTTATTCCCACATCACGGCTCATTAGGATTGTGTGAAATGAAGAGTGTGTAGCTTTCAGGCAAAATAAATCGCACACATATTGCAATTTAATATTAAAATCGTAAATCTTCTGCGCTTATCTATGCAGATCTTATCTTTTCCTCCTTGTATTTTTACATCTTATTATTTTTCTCTCCTTGCAAACTGCAATCTGAGATGCACAAGGTCAGGCTGACAATTATTCAAGATTCCTTCAAAATGTCATCCAGAGTGTTGCCAAGAAAGATGTGAGGTATTTACAGGCAATTCCACCCATGTTTTCTAGTCCCTATAGTAGTGGATAAGGAGAATATCCATAATACTAGCATTCTGAGGACACTTAGCTCAGTCTCAAAGCTCAACAGGATTTTTAGTGTTTTAGGATCTGGCCACATCTGGGCTGTCTTCCTTTCTGTAGGGATTTGCATCACACTCACTGTTTTTATTGTTTTACATCATCCTTATAGACTGCAAGCTCTTGTGTCACTCCCTCATCCTCATAGACTGTAAGCTCTTGTGTCAACCCCTCATCCTCATAGACTGTAAGCTCTTGTGTCAACCCCTCAACCTCATAGACTGTAAGCTCTTGTGCCCCCCCTCATCCTCATAGACTGTAAGCTCTTGTATCACCCCTCACACTCATAGACTGTAAGCTCTTGTGTCACCCCCTCATCCTCATAGATTGTAAGCTCTTGTGTCACCCCCTCATCCTCATAGACTGTAAGCTCTTGTATGACCCCTCATAGACTGTAAGCTCTTGTGTACCCCCCTTCATCCTCATAGATTGTAAGCTCTTGTGCCAACCCCTCTTCATTATACACTATAAGCTCTTGTGTCACCCCCATCATCCTCATAGACTGTAAGCTCTTGTGTAACCCCCCTCATCCTCAGAGACTGTAAGCTCTTGTGTCACCCCCTTATCCTCATAGATTGTAAGATCTTGCGTCACCCCCTCACCCTCATAGACTGTAAGCTTGTGTCACCCCCTCATCCTCATAGAATGTAAGCCCTTGTGTCACCCCCTCATCCTCATAGACTACAAGCTCTTGTGTCATCCCCTCATTCTCATAGACTGTAAGCTCGTGTCACCCCCTCATCCTCATAGAATGTAAGCTCTTGTGTCACCCCCTTATCCTCATTTACTGTAAGAGCTTGTGTCACCCCCTCATCCTCATAGACTGTAAGCTTTTGTGTCACTCCCTCATCCTCATAGACTGTAAGCTCTGTGTCACCCCTCATCCTCATAGACTGTAAGCTCTTGTGTCACCCCCTCCTCATAGACTGTAAGCTCTTGTGTCATCCCCTCATCCTCATAGACTGTAATCTCTTGTGTCACCCCCTCATCCTCATAGACTGTAAGCTCTTGTGTCACCCCCTCATCCTCATAGACTGTAAGCTCTTGTGTCATCCCCTCATCCTCATAGACTGTAATCTCTTGTGTCATCCCCTCATCCTCATAGACTGTAAGCTCTTGTGTCACCCCCTCATCCTCATAGACTGTAAGTTCTTGTGTCATCCCCTCATCCTCATAGACTGTAAGCTCTTGTGTCACCCCCTCATCCTCATAGACTGTAAGCTCTTGTGTCACCCCCTCATCCTCATAGACTGTAAGCTCTTGTGTCACCTCCTCATACTCATAGACTGCAAGACTCTAGTAATCAGGGCCCTTATCATATTATTCCATGTGACTGTTTGTACCTTGTAATGTAGTAAGAAGAAAATATGTTAAAAATTTACACTGGGAATAATAGTATAAAACTAAAAGTGTTATCCAATCCATATCATATAAAAAAGTGACATCAATTAAAAAAGTTTGTGGTAACGCGTTTCAGACAAAAACAAATTGTAGTCCTTGTATCATATCCCATTCTGCAGTGGCCAAACCTCTCATTAGCAGAAAGAAGCAAAAGGGTAGACTCACCTTTGCTGAGGAGCATGTTGTGTGGGTAGAGTAGAAGTGGTAAACAGTTCATTTTAAAGGGGTTTTCCCGACCCCATCGGACCCCCTGTTCTTGTTATCTCTGGGGTCTCATCTAACTAGTTTGGTGGGAAAACACCTCTAATGATAAAAACAAGTTTAATTTATTTGGGTATGATGGGAAAAATTATGTGAGGCATTTATCATCCCGTCAGGATACGGGATGAGTGGATCCTCTAGACCACCGCGGGAGATGGTACTTGGCGACAATTGGGACCAATCTAAGCGGCACCTGGTCTTCGGCAGAGCCCGCCGCAAAGCGGGATGGTCTTGCTGCAGTGGGGTGCCACTAGGTCGTTCCACAGGTGTGACTAGCCCACGGAGGCAGCCAAGGTAGTAAAAGCAGGATACAGTCCGAGCCTGGGATAACAGCAGGAGAACAGCGCTGGAAGGAACACTGGAACTCACGGCAGGAACACAGGAGCAGGCACACGGAACAGGAACGTAGGGACGAACTGGCACACGGAACAGGAACGCAGGAACAGGATACACAGGAACACGGGAACACAGGATCACAGGAACACTGGAAACACAAGAGATGCTCACCCTATAAATCCTGAAGAGCCGGCGCGTGCACCCTAGGGAGCGGGAATGCGTGGCCGAGTCGGGAACGGAGCCGAAGCGTGGATAGGTAAGTGCTGCCTCGCCTGGGGGCGAGGCAGCACCACACAGAAGGGCACGGGTGTGCCCGCGATCTGAGACATGGATCACGGGGACAGCCATGACAAGGTCCTTGTTTCAGGCACACGATTTGTGCTATAATTTTTACTAGGATGTTAGATTGTGGCACAAGGGGTTCTTGAAGTGGCGCAGGACCAAAAAGGGATAGAACTGTCTTCACTTTCATGAAGATAAAATAGAACTCCATAGACCTGCTTTTTGCAACTCTAAGTTACAACACGACAAAATACGTGTTGTAAAACAAGATGTACAGCAATGTGCACTGTAACACAACAAAACAGGTAAAGCAACAGGTAAATCTTTGTAACATTAAAACAATGAAATGGCCACAGCCCAGGGTACTGATCTAAACTCAATGGAAAACCTCGGGAAGATCCTAGGTGACATAGTTGGCCAACAAACTCACAACAATCACAAAACTGTGGATGAGACTAGAAGAAGACTGAACCAGATGCATTGCAGTGATTCGTAGCAAAGGCCTGTGCACTCCCTGCTGATTGGTGACTGGTGGAACCTCCAGAAAATGTAGCTAGAATCTTTCTCTGCTACAGTTATTGTTGGTCTCTAATTATCATCATCACAGTTTTTGCAAAATAAAGGTTTCATGTTGATATGCTCTATTTGATCATTTTTTTTAAAGGAAACCTACCACTTGTAGTGGCAGGTTTCCGATGGAAATACCGGGCACCAGCTCAGGGTGAGCTGGTGCCGGAGCTTATTTTAGTTAGTGTTTTAAACCGCGGTATCGCGGTTTAAAACACTTTTTAAACGTTATAGCCGGCGCAGGCAGGTACACGCTCGGCGCTTACCGTGCACGCGGCTCTCATTCACTTCCTATGTAACCGCGCGCACGGTAAGCGCCGAGCGCGTACCTGCCTGCGCCGGCTATAAAGTTTATAAAGTGTTTTAAACCGCGATACCGCGGTTTAAAACACTAACTAAAATAAGCTCCGGCACCAGCTCACCCTGAGCTGGCGCTCAGTATTTCCATCAGAAACCTGCCACTACAAGTGGTAGGTTTCCTTTAAACACTGTTTTAGTGGCGTGGTGTACCCCTTACAAAATTCCATCAAATGTTGATCAATGAAGATTATACATTACATTACCATGAAGAATGTACTGTCAGAAGAAGGTCTGATGGCAGATTCCTCCTGCCTGTCTCTGCCCTGATCTGTAATGTAATAATCCTGGAACCTAACTTGTTTAAAAGTTTATTTTAGTAATATGTAAATTAACTGCAGAGGCTACTGGGGCGTGGTTTAGCCCTAGCTCCCAGTGCTCGGCCAGGCTAGTACACGTCCCAGTAGCAGTTAATCTACATATTACTAAAGTAAAGTTTTGAACAAGTTCGGTTAGGTTCCAGGATTATTAAATTACAGATTAGGGCAGAGGCAGGCAGGCAGGAGGCAGCTACCATCAGATTTACTTATGATGAATGGTTCCTCATGGTAGGTTTTCTTTAACTAAAGTGAACGGTACTAAACTGCTCTACCAGACACATCTAAGGGTGGGTTCAGACTGCATGATTGCCATCCATTTCTAAGGATACGTCAGGAGGACTCCCAACTTGTCCTTACAATGTGGGGCAAAGATGCATCCCAACATATGCACTTACAGAAGAATACATTGTAAATCCCCCTCCAAAAAAAAAAAAAAAAAAAAAAAAATTGGCAGCAGCAGCCAATGAACAGTTACATTACTGTGGACCTACCTGAGCATATGCTCAGCGGGGTCCGGGTGATTGGTGCAATACTTTCACTGCACATGGTGTGGCAGGGTAGCTGCCACTACAGTAGATTTGGGTGTAGAATGAGGATGGTGCCCAATGGAAAGCTGGATGGAAGTGGGAAAGCTGGGTGTTCTACCATTAATTAGGAGTCATTTGCATCCAGCTGGAAGTCCTGAATAATTACCTGGTGCAGACTTTCCACAATGGCGCCACCCTGGGGAAGATACAGGCTGTGCCAAAGGCCTGTGGGGCTGTGGCAGTGAACTGATACTTTGAGTTTTTCGGGTACCGGTCAGTAGGCCTGCACCTGGTGAGTTTACTTTGATGTTTTATTTGTTCTGTATTACTGCCGAATAAAACTGTCTGCGGTAAGTTGTACCCAAATCGCACATTGTGGACTATGAATTTACTGGAGTTCTGGTGAATTGTGCCCGTCTACCCCAGGAGACGACGATCCCGAGCCTAATCCCTTACAATGTACTGTACATAGTTAAGCAGGAGAGAACAGGATGGAGGGACAAATCTTGCTGAATATCTTTACATACTTTTTGCACAACATACATAATATATTTGGAAGACAGAAGCAAAAAGGATGTCCCCACCTGCCAGTATATGTCTATGGCTACACGCCAGGAGCTTTCTGTAAATCTGTCACAACCGGCGCAAAATTAAAAAAAAAAAACAGGGACTGCTCAAAAATAGGCACAAAAGCTTTAATAAATTCCCCCTATTAAGTGTTTGAAGAAAATGAGGTGTGAATGTAGCCCAAGAGACAAGAATGGTGCTGCTTAGGGGGGAATATTGCATGTCCATTTTCTTAACACCAAGGGGTGTTCCCATTTCAGCACAGAAATGATATCGTTTGTATAATGAAAAGTTATGCAATTTTGAAATATACTTTCTGTATCAACTCCTCACAGTTTTCTAGATCTCTGCTTGCTGTCATTCTATAGAAAGCATCATTGTTTATTTCCAGTGGACAGAAATCTGACCATGGTCACACAGGTGCACAGCTCGTTATATCACACAGCTCTGATTACTCTGTGATATAATGAGCCGTGCACCTGCTTGACCATGGATAGATTGGGGCACATTTACTTACCCATCCTGCACGATCTCCGAAAGTGCATTGTCCGACAGGAAAGCACATCTGCCGCGATTCACAAATATCGTGCGCCGATATCCTGCATGTGTTGCTTCCCCACTCAGGTCCGCCGGAGTTCACCTTCTTCTTCCTGGTTCATGTAAGTGCATTGTCTTGCGACACAAATTGAATCTTAAATCCCCCACTGAGTCTGAATCAGTCGGATCGTCCGACAGCACGCCCCCCCAATTTGTGTTGCATGGAAGCTGGTCACGTGGGACACAATCCCCAGTTAAATACCTGTCACAGTGGCGCAAATCCCCAAAAATTCGAAAATCAGCCGAAAGTGCGCCGATAGTTAATAAGCCCCATTCTGTCCACTGGAAGGAAACATAGGAGCCATCAAAAGCAGGACAGCGAGCAGAGATCTAAAAAACAGTGAGGTATTGATACAGAAACTATATTTGAAAAATGCATAACTTTAAACAAACAATAACACTAATATGCTGAAATGAGAACAACCCTTTAAGTTATTACTAATGGTTACAATATATTCACCATTCAGATGCTGTCATCTCTTGTTTTCCATCCTTTGGTATGTGACATATTTTTGTTTCGTTAACCACACTCCTGCCACTGAAGTCCTGGTTTATTACTCATATCCATTGAAGCTGAGGTATGCTCCAGTGGAATGGACAGACGTTTGCTTTTAATTAATTCGTACAATTAAGGAAATGACTAAGGGACGACCACTGACTTCTCTAATTTGTTAGAAATCAGAAGTTAGAAGTTAGAAAATTTCAAGCTAAAAAAAAAAAATTGTTTGTTGACACCAAGGATGATTTCATTCTGCAAACACAAAGTGTTCCTCAATAACTTGTCTCCCTCTCCTTGCAACAAAGGATGAGGGTGATGCCATACATAGTCCGTTTTTGGTCCGTTTTTAAGCAATCCGTCAAAAAATGCATGCGTTTTCTTAAACCGCATCCGTTTTTACCAGTTTTAATTAAGATAATTAGTAAAACCTGTCAAAAACCAATGCTTTTTCAAAAAACGCATGCGTTTTTTAACGGACTGCTTAAAAACGGACCAAAAACGGTTCAAAACACCATGTGTCGCATCACCCTAAATAATGTGTAATGGGAAAACAGATTGGCCAAAACTGCGACAGCAATTACTGGAGGACCTGTGAAGGAACAAACGGATAAGCAAGAACAGTTTTTTTTGTGAATTTTACCATTCCAATTTTCACTCCATCAACTTCCATAAGCCATCTTGATATCTGCCAGACAAATTGTACTTCCTACTTCTATGCCACGTATTTGGAATTTGGAAGAAAATTCCAAATGTGGTGGCAAAAAAATGAAGTTGCGTCTTTTTTTGATGGGTTTTGTTTTTACGACTTTCCCTTTGTGGTCCCGACGACAGATCCTTTTTTTGCTTTTGGTCAGAACAATCTCTGAGATACCACACTGTAGTTTGGTTATGTCTTAACCCCTTCAGGACTCAGCCTATTTTGGCCTCTAGGATGCGGCACCATTTTTCAAATCTACCCTGTGTCACTAAGTGGTTAAAGCTTTGGAACGCTGTGAGATATCCAGGGGATTTTGAGATTGTTTTCTCATGACACATTGGGGGACATGTATTATCGTATCTGCGCCCAAAAAAAGGCGTTATTTTTTGCAAGTGGGCGTGGCCTAACGTTTCCACATTATCCTCCATATCTATGTGTATCTTGCCAGCATTTTTAGCTGAAAATTTAGGCGCACAATAGACCAGGAAAAAATTGGTCTGAGAGCAAAATTAAGGCGCAGTGCATGTAACATTTGGTCGCACACTTCATTACTGTCGGCATTTTTCTGGCGCACGACTGATTAGTTCCGTCTACCCAGTAATCACTAACAGCCGTGCACCACTTTAATACATCGGGCTGTGCTTTGCGGAGACTGATCTCCGATGCTGACAGTCGTCCTTGCGGCACAATTAGTAAATCCCCCCATTGTACTTCAAATTAGCTTAAAAATTTGGATGATATCTTTTGTGTTTAGTTATGAAAAAAAAAACTTTCCATTCACACCCTCATACCCTGGCAATTTTTTTTTTTTTTTTACCTTGACCGCTCATGAAGGGTGTGGTACAGGTAAAGAAATATTGACATCTTTTATTGTCCAAAGCCCCCATTACTTATGGGGGTTTATTTATTAGGGATTCTGCCCCAGAACACAAGTGTAGCATCGCTTGCATTTGCAATTATTTTCCCCTTTACACCAGCTGCACGCCAGGTGGAAGGTGTGAAGGCGGGCACGAGCGGGGGAGTGGGCCTGCGCGGGGACAGGAACGCTGCCTAAGCCTCTTGATGTATCCAGTTGCGCCAGAGAGGGGAGAGGGGCGGCAGGGCTATCATATAGAAGTGCACGAGCACCGGTGTATGATAAATGACCCCCATAAAGTCTACTACAATTATTTACAAAAATGTACTTGTCGCTTCCCCGCTCAGGTCCAACGGAGTTCACCTTCTTCTTCCTGGTGCATGTAAGTGCATTGTCTTGCGACACAATTAGAATCTTAAATCCCGCGCTCAGTCCGAATCAGTCTGATCGTGCGACGGCCCGCCCCCTGATTTCTGTCACATGAAAGCCTGCGCAGCTGCGCCAAAATCCGATCGCGTGTGTCACAATCCCCAGTTAAATACATGTCACAGAAGCGCAAATCCCGAAAACTTCGAAAATCCTACGAAAGTGCGATCTGCGGACCCTTAGTAAATAAGTCCCAATGTCTGTGTTTGTGTTAGAAATACTCATAATAATAAATAATACTAATAAAGTAGCAGGATGTAATGTCTAGGGTTTACAAACTTTGCCCCATAAAGTCCAAATAATACTGGAAAGGTAGCGCAGACAGGAGTTAAATATCCCGTTCGTGAGAAAATGTGAATTCCGACCCAGTCATTTGAAGGGAAACACCTTTGGTAATTATAGGGTTAAGACAAGGTCAGAAAAATTTTTGGGAAAGAGTTGTGAGTATTCCCCATAGACTGTTGCAATCAGCTTTATTTTTACAATAATAAGTAATTAGAAAAAGCAATTACATGAGCGAAAAATAGAAAAAAAAAGTTACAAAAAATTCCTTTTTTCATTGTGCTGAAAAAATCGGGAGAAGATAGCAAGCAAAATGCGGATACATTGTACTGTATTATATTTGTAACTAACCAAAAATGTAATGTGACATCACAATACATCCACCAGGATGAAGAATTGTAAACCAAGAACACCGACATACTAAGGGCTTTTAAAATTATGCAAATGAGCCCGATGGGCTCCAGGCTCCATAGATTAAAGTGTTTGTTTTTTAAAAACAAGGGTATAGAACCATAAAGAAGATCAGATCCTGGGGGGCACAAACCAGTGTGTCAGTGTGCTTGGTTTACAATCCTTCATCCTTGTGGTAGATGCCCTTTAAGATAGGGCATGGTGAATGTGGCGCACAGTCTGACCAGAACTTCCCTTTCAATGCAGAATTTTGTGTTGCGGCAGATGTAGTGCAGCCACAACACTTTGCCCAAGCTGTTTGCATTGAAAAGAACGACGTGCAGACAAAAAATTGGTGCAAGGGCTTTAATAAATGTGGCCACTGTGTTCATTCTCCCGGTACTGTGTATACTATGCCTGTACTGTGGCTTTGTGTATAATCTCTGTATTGTCACATCATTGTGTTTTATTCCTGTCCTGTGACATCAATGTGTGTATTATCCATGTACTGTGACATTGCTGTGTGCATTACCCCTGTAACATCTGTTTTTATATTATCCCTGTACTGTGACATCATTATGTGTATTATTCCTATGCTATGACATCTCCTTGTACTCAGGGCCAGGATGAGGGGTAGGTGAAGGAAGGTGATTGCACCACCCACACCTCCCACCCTTTGGGAGCATGTGCTGGGCAACCTATATATTGGGGGCATGTGCTGGACTACCTATGTACTGAGGGCATGTACTGGCTTACCTATGTACTGGGGGCATGTTCTGATTTACCTATTAATAAATAACCCCCGCTGTGTTTAGTTCCCCTGTACTGTGACATCATTGTGTATTATCGCTGTACTCTCCCATCACTGTGTGCATTACCCCTGTGCTGTGACATCACTGTGTATATTCTCTGTACTGCGACATCATTGTTTAGTTTTCCTGCACTTTGACATAATTGGCCCAGATATATCATCGAATCCGCACCAGTTTTTTGTCTAAGTTTGCACTATAAGGAACATGTTTGGCACTTGCACACATATTTATTATGTATTTGCCCCAGTGGGGCATATTATACCTGTGCTGTGACATCCCTGTGTGTATTATACCTGTGCTGTGACATCACTGTGTGTATTATACCTGTACTGTGACATCACTGTGTGTATTATACCTGTGCTGTGACATCACTGTATGTATTATACCTGTACTGTGACATCGCTGTGTGAATTAAACCTGCACTGTGACATCGTTTTGTGCATTATACCTATGGTGTGACATCACTGTGTGTATTATCCCTGTACTGTGACATCACTGTGTGTATTATCCCTGTACTGTGATATCACTGTGTGTATTATCTCTGTACTGTGACATCACTGTGTATTATCCCTGTACTGTGACATCACTGTATGTATTATCCCTGTACTGTGACATCACTGTGTGTATTATCCCTGTGCTGTGACATCACTGTGTGTATTATCCCTGCACTGTGACATCACTGTGTGTATTATCCCTGTACTGTGACATCACTGTGTGTATTATCCCTGTGCTGTGACATCCCTGTGTGTATTATACCTGTACTGTGACATCCCTGTGTGTATTATACCTGTGCTGTGACATCCCTGTGTGTATTATACCTGCACTGTGACATCCCTGTGTGTATTATACCTGTGCTGTGACATCACTGTATGTATTATACCTGTACTGTGACATCACTGTATGCATTATACCTGTGCTGTGACATCCCTGTGTGTATTATACCTGTGCTGTGACATCCCTGTGTGTATTATACCTGTGCTGTGACATCCCTGTGTGTATTATACCTGTGCTGTGACATCCCTGTGTGTATTATACCTGTGCTGTGACATCACTGTGTGTATTATCCCTGTACTGTGACATCACTGTGTGTATTATCCCTGTGCTGTGACATCACTGTGTGTATTATCCCTGTACTGTGACATCACTGTGTGTATTATCCCTGTACTGTGACATCACTGTGTGTATTATCTCTGTACTGTGACATCACTGTGTGTATTATCTCTGTACTGTGACATCACTGTGTGTATTATCTCTGTACTGTGACATCACTGTGTGTGTTATACCTGTGCTGTGACATCACTTTGTGTATTATCCCATGAATGAAGGAGGCCACAGTGGAATTAAGCCCAAGTTTTACTGTTGGGGCCCCACGGTTACTTGTTGGCCACATGATCCCCCCCTGTACTGAGTATATAGGGGGCCAGCAGGACCCCAGATATTACTTATATACAGCTTCCAGCATACAGGGAGTTGTGCTTTCACAACAAGTAAAGGGCTGCTGCTTGTTAAAGGGCACCTACCACCACAAATCTACCTATAAAGGTAGATTGGGTGGTAGGTGGATCAATGGGACGTGAGGATAGCCCTTTTAAGGGCTAATCCTCACGTCCCTGCACTTTTTTAATAACTTTAATTTGGTATTTATTCAAATTTACTTATGTGGCTACCGGGGCGTGGAGTAGCCGCATATGAGATTACAGGAGGCGGCTACTCCACGCCCCGGTAGCCATTTTACCCCTCCTACTCACCCATCTTCGGCGCGCAGCTCCGCGTAGCTGCGCGCCCTCGTCCGGCGATCCTGCCGTCTGCACATGCGCAGAAGAGCAGGCCCGCGCCTGCGCGGTCACAACTCCGAAACAGGCGCGGGCCTGCTCTTCTGCGCATGCGCAGACGGCAGGATCGCCGGACGAGGGCGCGCAGCTACACGGAGCTGCGCGCCGAAGATGGGTGAGTAGGAGGGGTAAAATGGCTACCGGGGCGTGGAGTAGCCGCCTCCTGTAATCTCATATGCGGCTACTCCACGCCCCGGTAGCCACATAAGTAAATTTGAATAAATACCAAATTAAAGTTATTAAAAAAGTGCAGGGACGTGAGGATTAGCCCTTAAAAGGGCTCTCCTCACGTCCCATTGATCCACCTACCACCCAATCTACCTTTATAGGTAGATTTGTGGTGGTAGGTTCCCTTTAACTATTCACCAGCACATAAAACCACTGACTTGCAGTGATCTGTATCTTGGTGTAAGCCAGATCTGTAAATGTCCTGGCGCTGTCCCCTTTCCTCTTAATTTACTGTTCACATGTAATCAAATTAAATATTACATTGACTCGTTAATTATTTTCTACCGTGTTGTCTGCTCCAAGCAGAGATCCTCATGTCTGCGGAGAGTCTTATGTTCTTTCCTATTAATAGAATCCGGATCTAGTTACATTGTTCAGGTTTCATAATGTGCAATCAGCAAAACCACTGACTGAGTCCCACAGCAGGGACCCTCTCATTAGTGTGCAGCACAGGTACGGGCTGTGTCCGCCAGGTGGCGCTGCAGCTCTTCCAGTTCTTCATGTTCAGGCTTTAGAGCTGCCCCCTTCCCCCTACTTGTTCCATGTCTGTGTCCAAGGTACTTCCAGAGTCATCTCTATGTCAGCCTCCTGCAGAGATGGCAGACACTCTCAGCATCTATGCCCCCTCTAAATAGCTGTGCCCTTTTCTGCAGATATAACTAGGAATGAACAAAGGGAATTTCCCTGCACTTAAAAGTCATGGATGTCACAATAATAACCTTTATTTAAATAGCACCAACATATTCCCCAGCACTTTACAACGTGCAGAAAATTACAGAATATTAAACAAAACAATAAAGACTTTTTTTTTTATTATTATCATTATTATTATTATTATTATTATTATTATTATTATTATTTATAAAAGCGTCAACATATTCCCCAGCATAAGGTGCAGACAAGATTCCAGAATATTAATCTAAGCCTAAATTCACACTACCTCTACCTTCAAACCTCTGTTTCTTACATCTGTTAAATAAAGGTAAAGAACAGAGATTTAACATATCACTTAAAAATCCAATTAACATCAATGTAAATTTTATGTCATCCGTTATAATCAGTTAGGGAGGTATCCGTTATCGATGCGGAGGAAAAGTGTTGTAGCCAAAAAACGTGTGCATAACGGAACAGAAGACATCAAATGTACATTGATGTCAATGAGATTTTTGGGTTAAACCTCCGCTCTTTACTTTTCTTTTCACTGAGGTAAGAAAAAGTAGTGTGGACTAAACAATAATAAATCAAATTTACATAGCACCAACATATTCTGCAGCGTTGTACATATTAAGGGGTCCTTATACAGACAAAAATAAGACAAAAACGTGGTCAGATAACACAATAGGAATGAGGGTCCTGCTCGCAAGAGCTTACAATCTATTTTAATTATGATGAGATATGTCACTTTTGGTTTGTAGAACTAGAAACCCCAGCATAAACCTACTTTGGCAGTGTAGTTTTACAACCACTTCAGCTTGCAGATGCAATACCTTTGCTCCATGAGATGTAATATAATCTATTCTACAATCTGCTTATCTATTGGTGACCCTGGCTTGAGCTCTATCACAGTCTGATCCAATGACTTGGGCTAAATCAATCGCAAACAAGGCAGTTTTGTTCAGTTTAACCCCTAACCCTAATTTTTACAGATTACTGTACATAACTATTTACATAACTATTGATAAAGCAACTATACAACATGTTTTGGTATATAGAGATAATGGAAGAAAACATGACATCTGCCCTGATTTGTTCTCTGTAGATCCACCATCTGTTGTGGTACTACAACCACCAGCATCTTGGGGCTGATAGCTGCAGGTTGGTTACCATTGTCCTATACACAGACACACTTTCTCTCTCCATAATAGAGCACTCTGTCAATAACTCCCTGCTGGGATCTGTGATTTCTGAACAAAGGGAAGTGTTTAACACATCCTAGAAGTGTTACAGTCGGTGTCTGTGTACTTACCAGCAGCTAGCACACTGTTTACACTGCCATTGTACACACAACCCTGATATATCTATACAACCACCAGTGCACATGATATTATCAGCCCCCCTTTTACTGGATGCTCCCTTATTAACTCCCTAAACTCTGTACCTGCTGCAAAACAATCCTAAAACCGCTTTTAGGCTTGGGCTCACTTCACACTACCATTTAAACCTCTGTTCCTTACCTAAGTTAAAACAAAGTACAGAATGGAGATTTATTGTATCTGTTAAATGTAAATTATATGTCATCTGTTACGTACAGTTTGGCAGGCATCCTTTATCCATGCGTTTTTTGGGTCTTTTTTGACGGAAGAAATGACGGTGGCTGGAGTACTTTTTTCCGTTTGATAAAACCGTATGTCTGGTAAACACATGCCTGAAAAAAACTGATACCTGTCTAACTAAACATAACAGATGACATAAAATTGGAATTGATGTAAATGGATTTTTAATCAGTGCATTAAACCTCCATTCTTTACATTTTTAACGGAGGTTTGAACAGTAGTGTGAACTTAGCCTAAGGTTTATTCACTCCTCCGTTTTTCTTTTCATTGTGCTATCCATGGATTTTAAGGAATTTAGAATCCTTAGAATTCTATGGCCTTTCTTTTTCACATCTGTATGGCATCCGTTGATCAATTATAATTTTTTTTTCATACCCAGTTGCAAATGTGCAATAAATGGGACATGCTCCAAAATATTTTTCAACGAAGACTACAAAAGGTCGCCCTATCCTTGCAAATTGCTTATTAAAACAACTGATGTGTGAATAAGCCTTTACATTGAGATCTGACTCTTATATTCTAGCTACATCTCATGAAGGTAAACCCATCTATACATCAAGGTCCTGTGCTCTATATTTAGAGGCAATGGACACATGCTGGGTTCTTGGTGTGTGGGATCAACAGTTTAATAAGAACAAATAAACCTGAAAGTTCCTTTAAAACATACAAACTATTAAGGAGAGATCTAGTATGAATGAGATATATGATGGCTGAGCTGCCCCTATGGATGGGGAACATGTGTGTTACTCTACCTGCTGTGTGGTCTAGGAGTCCATATACAACAGAAGTGTCCTGTTGAACCTACTAGAGATCATCACTTGAACACTATTTTCTCTGAATGGGATTTATAGTGTTATATCTATAATCAGAGCATAAGCAATGCACAGAGAATAATCTAAGGCAACCCCTATAGAGAACAGGATCTGTAGTGTAAAGAGATCAAGGTGCATCACCCTGGTAATCCAGGCAGTTAAATACAACATCAGGACACTCTCCTGTACACATGTCCTAAGCCTTTGATGTGTCTATAAAAATCTGAGATTATAGTACAAATCCCAGCTTTCATGTATCATCCCCCCACATAAGAGAGGAGGATTTAGAGGAGGGGAACTACTGCCCTTTCTTTTAAGGACTCCAGTCTAAACTGTGTGTATTGTGTATATCCCATCCCCTATGATCTGCTCTTATTATAGATGATGATTTATAATATATATGCAATGAGTTATCTATGTTGAAACTGTTCTTTCCAACATAACCAGGATGACCCCAAACCTGACATCCCCAATGTGGGATTTCTATCCAGTGCACTGGGTCCAGCTGAGTGATCACTCTCCTGGGGGGAATAAAGTTCCCCCCTGTGTCCTATTAAAGTGACATTATAGTTACTTGTCCTGCTTACTATTTAACTCTTCACATGCAAACAAGGAATACAATGTATCCAATAGGAATGGATTGTGTCACATTCATCTCCACATGGCTACTGACCTGATCACTACCCACTGCTCTGTAGAGTTATAATGTACATGCCATATACATGATGATAAAGCAGAGCTGAAGCATGACCAGCAAACACTATGGTCTATATAAGGAGATAAGTACTGTATAAGCAATTATATTAGGAATAGAAGCAGCAGTGACATTTATAACATTAAGTACCTACACTTAGAAGTTGTAGTATTTATTTATGTATATATTGTATAGTAGTAGTATGTGTACATTTTTCTCCTATTAGTAGTTATATTGAATAAAAACGTTGTGGTAGTATGTATTTATTGTTTATTTAAATAATTAATACTGAGTTTGAGCATGAATGTACAGTTTATTAGCAGAAGAAGCATTAATATTTAGTAGTGTGTATGTATTGCTAGTAGTATTCTAGAACTTACTAGTAACAAATTACTAATAAGTAGAAGTATTATTTATTACCACATTAGTAATATTTATATATGTCTGGTTTATTAGCAGTAGTGGTATTTATGTATGTATTGGTTATTGGTAGTAATGTCAATATTCATTAGCATGTATCATCTGTAATAATATTCTACACGTTACTAGTAAGAGTATTACTCAAAAGTAGTATGTATTTGCAACATTTAGCAGTAGTAAGTATATATATTGTTAAAAAGGAGTAAATATTAATAGTGTGTAAACAACACTACTACTTATACTTGTGTATATTTATATTTGTGCATATATATATATATAATATATATTGCTCTTATTACCTATACTTTAGTAAGAACCTTTACCAATAAATAACAAGATACCGTAATATATATGTATATACTATATATATGTGTGTGTGTGTACATTTGGAAATTTACAAAACTATTCTATAATTTTGTGTTGACCCGTTGTCTATTACATCCATGTTACATCCATATTATATCTACATCTATCTATAAAATCAGTTTCACGATCACTTTCTGCAGGTTTCTTCCATCCCCCGTTGCTTCCCTTCTCTTCTCTTTCAGTTATTTCTCATTTTCATTATTTTCCAAAACTATTATAAACCCACCGCCCTGTTTTCCAACGAAAACTCTTCAAAATGAGAAGATCCCCATTTTCAAACCAAACCTTTCATTAAGTATGACAGGTGATCTTCACACCTAAAATACTACGGATACATTAAAAATCATGTTAAATAAATCCAAATTAAATAAGAATAGTAATAATAACCCTGTTATTGTTTTCTAAAATTTCATGTAAAATAAAAAAAAATTAGTATTCTTAAGGCGCAGAAGGTTTTGCCGAGGACGTTGTGCCTTTATGACTTTCAATTAATTAGCAGTGATTATTATTCTTGTTGCTATTATTCTTATTATTAGTATTACTATTATTATGTTGCATAATTGAATACATTACATAAACTAATAAAAATTATTAAACAATAAAATAACACGAAGTTACATTTTACATAGGAGAAAGTTACATTGTGATCGTACATACTAGGAATGATTGTTACACAATGTTGTTTACTATTTATCACTATCATCTCATGATTTTATATGGATAATTTCTATATAAATTATATATTTAGCTTTTATCTCTGGACAAGTTGGGATTTGCTCTACAAGGACAATACTTACACCCTTCTCCTTCTCCAGATACTGATACAATTTCTGTGCTTGTGTTTTCCATACGATTGCCATTTATTAATGTATCAGCTTCACATTTGGAAGGAGCTTGAGGCTGCTCCCATTCTCTAGGGTCAGTCTGATCTTTAGGATTGAACATGATGCTCTCTGCCTCCTTGTATTTTTCTACTCCCACCTCTTCCATCATTTAATGTAATAATAATGGGTCTTAAAGGTGATATAGTCAGTATATCTCTCAATAGTGAAAAATTACACACCTTAAAGATGTAAGTGCAACCAGCTAAAAGTGACACATATCCAGCTCTGCAATACCCCTTCTTCTCAGAATACACCCCTGCCATAGAATCTAATCAGAGTTTTAATCAGAGGTTTTACCAGCGGGAGGTGTGTTTCCAAATGGAAAGGCTACTTTAGATAGTGTTCAGCAACAAAAAAAAAAATTGCGGTCCCTTTAAGGGTTAGTTGCTATCCAAACAGAAGTAAACACAGCAAGCCATAGAGAAGCTGCAGAGTTCTAAAAGGGCGTGGTCGACTGTTTTACAACTTGTAACATTCTATCCCCGCCCATTCATGGAACGTTAGAACTGTGATCCGTTCCCTGAGTGGGCGGGGCTAGAAGGGAGATGTTTGCAGCTGGAGGGCGGGGTTACAAGTCCAAGAGACTCAGGAGTGAAATGTGATGGATCTGAGAGGCTGATCTCAGACCTGCACCAAGAGTGAAAGCAGGAGAGAAGTGAGAGGGGGAACAGAGAGTACTGGGGACCTCCCTGCACTCCCAAAAACAGCATCATGCGGAGTCCTGCTACTGGAGCAGGCATGGGGAGCTTCTACTGACTTTACATGGTGGACCAATTGTGTGGATCTAATGCAAAGACTGAGCTAAGACTAAGCAGGATCTATTGCGGAGATTGAGGCCCCTGGGAGCAGAGAGCTTTGCTCGGTAAGTCATGAAACTCTGTAACTTATTGCAGTGTGTGGGAGGCAGGAATACATGACATGACTGTATGAAGATTACAGGCAATGCTAAGCCCAGGAAAACTTCCCAGATAGTCCTGTCACATATTCTGATCTACAGAAGGGGTTAAGCATTACAATGGTAATGACAAGAAGAAATTAAATTACTTAGAGGAGACGTGTGATGTGTAGTGGAGGGCTGGGATGCATTTGTCAGGTACCTGCATATTACTAATCACCTGAAGGAAGCAATGGAGAGCCAAGGCAAGGGGGCAGCAAATGGTGACTTATGTGCAACTACAGAAAGTGACACATACAGGGAGGAATAACAATGTAACCAGTCATGGAGGACTGATTCTATACACAGTGTCAGGGGACCTGCAAGTGTACTGGGATACATGTTATTTACATTACTAGATGTGATAGATAGATAGAAAGACAAATAAATCGATCTGAGATAAATTATATATTGATATGAGATAGATAGATAGATACATACATACATATTAGCAATAGATATGAAATAGAAAAGGAAGTGATATATATATATATATATATATATATATATATATGAGAGAGAGCTAGATACATACATATATATGATATAAAAGTTATGTAAATATGAGAGAGATATGAGATAGATAAGGCAGTGAGATAAAATATATATAGATATGAGAGAGTGAAAGAGAGAGAAGGATGAATAGATAGATAGATAGATAGATAGATAGCTATTAGAGATAGATAAGTAGCTAGATATTAGATAGTTAAAGCAGTGAGATAAAATATATATATAAATATGAGATGGATAGATAGATAGATTTGACGTGGATGGATATGCATAAAACAGATAGATATAGATATTAAATAGTTACTAGATCAATATATAAGAACATAGATAGAATAATAGATAGATAATTACCTTTTTACTGGGTCCATAGATAATCAGTCAGTATTTATGAAGAGATGCATATGAGATGAGATGTTTCAAAAATAATCAATTCTGCAATATTATTTCAGTTAGATTCTAAACACATTTGGAAATCATGAAATATGCAATTAATTCACGACTTGCCAAGTATTCTTTATTTCGTATGCCATATTCTTAGTAGAGATCCCGAATTCTCGAGCGAGGCCTCTTTGACTAGAAACAAGCTGGGACAATTACAATGTATCATTCACATTATGTGTTAATATTTGTTTATATACCGTGTTCTGTATTGATCTTATATATATATGTATATATATATACCAGCCCCTAGTTATTAGACTACCTTATGTACTGCCCTCTATGTACATATATCATCCTCATGTATATATGCCACTTCTAAAATAATATCTGAATCTGTGTCCAGTGATTCCCGCAAGTAGTCCTTTTCTTTCCATTTATTCGTTACAGTGTACCAGATAAAACTTATCATTGTGAATTGGGAAAATTCTATTAAATATCCTATTCTGATTGAATACATCATGGATTATTACAATGGATACTTTATTTTTTCTATGAGGAAATCTATATTCTTATGTTTCTTATATCAGAATATTATGAATAGATAAAAATCACCTTCTATGTTTGGTCGTCGCTCATTACTTAAGGAAATATTCATGAGAGATCAATCCTAAAATGATATTAACGTAACTGAAGACTGAATGACAGAAGTGTCTAGATCATGTTTCATGTATTCGTGATAATTCAGTTTTCATGTAGGACACTAGTTTTAATCTAGGGTTAATCTCAGTAGATATAAGAAATCTTACATGATATCTGTATATAATGACTTCTGAAATTTTGCACTTATTCCATTTATATTGCTTTGAGCTCAATAAACAGAATTTACTGTAAAAAAAAAAATCACACGTTCTGCAGATATCTGTAGTCTGTGAGATATCTAAAAAATATTCTGTTACGTTTAAAACTTTATTTGTAAAAAAAATATAAAAATGCTTAAGGATTGATACCTTTATTGGCTGACCAGAAAGTTTCAAAAAGTTATAGTATACAATTGTGATTAGATCGCAACCAACTCCGAAGGACCATGATATGTGACCTGTACTATTTACCTAGTATCTGTGTGTATATATATATATATATATATCTATATATATATATATATATATATATATATATGTGTGTGTGTTCAAAAATGTAATAAACAATCGGCTTCCATAAAAAGAATAAAATCCTAAGAAGGATGAAATCGAATTAAATCCTTTATGAAAAGTGTTCAAAAATAATTATCGTGAAAACTGATGAGGTATATAGAAGCTATATAATAATGATATGTAATATACTCATACAGTGGAAAATTATATAGATGGTAGAGATGTTTACAGTGTACATAGACTCCTATAACTACTTATACTGTGCCATACGATCATGTTTTATAAGTGCTGCATATGTGTATGTGCAGACTGACTTGGGTACAATTAATATTTTGAAATTAGGATTCATTTTGTGTTACACTATCTATCTATCGAAGGCTGCACTCCCATGTAGTAAAAATGTGCAGTGATTCTTTTATTCCACTGCCTTTTTGTGAAATCTACTATTAAAATCTTTTTTGGTGAGAGGATTAGAATAATATCCTGACTGCTTAATTTTGTTGCTGCCTTTTATCTATCTATCTATCTATCTATCTATCTATCTATCTATCTATCTATCTATCTATCTATCTATCTATCTATCAATCCCATTTGTCTAATATATTTGTCTAAATGTGTCTAATATAGATGTCTAATAATATCTCAAATATCAATTTATCTACCTACCTATCTCATATGTATCTATCTATGTAAGATAAATGTGCATGTCTACCATCTGTCTATCTAATATCTATGTATTTACTTATCTTGCATATTCTGCTAAGTGGTAGTCCCTCCTGATAGAGACAGATCAATAGCATGCCTAGAGCAGCACCTTGGCATTTTTGGGGTTGTGGTAGTGCATTACCAGGGCATAATGGGGGCTTTAGTAGAGCAGTATATGGGCATGATGGGGGTTGCCGTAGTGCAGTACTTGGGCATGATGAGGGCTGTAGTAGTGCAATCCCTGGCCATGATGGGAGCTGCAGTAGTGCAGTACCTGGACGTGATGGGTGCTGTAGTAGAACAGTACATGGATGGGCATAAGTGAGGATGTAGTAGTGCAATCCCTGGCCATGATGGGGGCTACAATAGTACAATCCCTGGCCATGATGGGAGTACCTGGACGTGATGGGTGCTGTAGTAGAACAGTACATGGATGGGCATAAGTGAGGATGTAGTAGTGCAATCCCTGGCCATGACGGGGGCTACAGTAGTGCAATCCCTGGCCATGATGGGGGCTGCAGTAGTGCACTACCTGTGCATTGCAGTGTTGTGTCTACATGAAGAGGACATGGCCATCATACAGAATGCTGATGGTGATGTTAGGTGTAGATTGGTGACTGGGTGCCTGGGGTTCATGTGGGGTGCAGGGTCAGTGTCTCTGGTAATTGACAGCTGGGCAGATGCAGTAGTGGTAGTCTCCCTCCTGTGTGGCTTTCTATTCAGGGACCATCTGGAAGGGATCTGCTGCAAAGTGGATTTATTTAGAACCTGCAGTGCTGGAGGAAAGTGTGTCCTTTCTCTCCCCCAAGTGCCTTGATGAATGAGTTGTTGTTGGATGAAGATAAATAGGTGGGCTTTATCTGCGCTTCTTTCATGTACACTCCTACTGCATCTCAGTTTGGACTTAATATCAACCCATTAACACATTATTTTAAAGCAAAATATTGCAAAAACACCCATATAAATATATGAAGTAACTTTTAATATGTATACTATGGTGGATGTAGAGTTTAGGTTGTAAAAACCTTAGTGTCGCAGTAGAAGTTTGTTGTATTTTTATAACTATTTTATTTTTTCCAAATGAGATGTTATTTATTGCCCTTTATTACTATTGTGATGTGACTGTACAGTAAAGGTTATTGGATGGGAGGTCCCAGCTGTGGATGTGATAGTACTAGGAGGGCCAGCTGGTGGTGCTGCATCTTGCCTATGCCTGCTGTCTATACAGTGTAGTTGCTGGTTTATAGACTTCCCCCTACAAATAATCTCTTAGTTGTCTGGCAAGGCCTCCAAGGACTCTTCATTTCGGTCTGAGTCCAAGAAGCAGAGGCTGTTTCATCCTTTTGGTTCTAATTAGGAGAGGTGAAGTCCTTTGGAAAACATTGTTCTGGAGACCAGCGCTCTCTCTATATTAGTGCGGCCAAATGAATTCTTCCCACGTCTTGAATCACTTTGGTTTAAAAATATGCGAGGAAATGAAATACACATTGTGAATAAATATACTTTTTCCCTCTTTTTTTCTTCACTTTCATAGAAACCCAGTGTGGAGTGAACGTCCTTACTCTGGAGCCGGTCCATTCCACCATACCAGGTGCTGGGCTCTGTGATTTGGAAGAGTTTGGAAGATGGGTAGCAAGGCCCTGCCAGCTCCAATTCCCCTGCACCCTTCCCTACAACTTACCAACTACTCCTTCTTACAAGCAGTAAATACCTTTCCAGCAGCTGTGGATCATCTACAGGGACTTTATGGACTAAGTGCTGTACAGACCATGCATATGAATCACTGGACTTTGGGTTATCCTAACCTACATGGAATCACAAGGTCCACCATCACTGAGATGGCAGCTGCTCAAGGCTTAATGGATGCAAGATTTTCCTTCCCTGCTTTACCCTTTGCTACTCATCTCTTCCACCCCAAACAGGGTACCATTGCCCATGTGATCCCAGCCTTGCACAAAGACAGGCCTAGGTTTGACTTTGCCAATTTGGCCATTGCTGCAACTCAAGAGGACCCCCCTAAGATAGGTGACCTTTCCAAACTAAGCCCAGGGTTGGGTAGTCCTATTTCAGAGATCAGCAAATTGTCTCCAGACCGAAAACCTTCCAGAGGGAGGTTACCATCTAAAACTAAAAAAGAATTTATTTGCAAGTTTTGTGGAAGGCACTTTACCAAGTCCTATAACTTACTTATCCACGAAAGAACCCACACAGATGAACGACCTTACACCTGTGACATCTGCCACAAGGCCTTCAGAAGACAGGACCATTTGAGAGACCACAGGTATTGTGAAAAATGTACTTTGACTCAATCAAATATACAGTAGAGTAACTTGAAGCTGTTGGGCACCAGTGTAAAATGTGTGCCAGGCCGCGATTATAATGTACTAGTCTACTCATATAAGAAAGGTACAGCATATGGGCCCCCTAGGTCTCTTGGGTCCAGTTGTGACTGCACCCGCTCAAGTTACGCCCCTGCGATTATGTGTTTAACAATATTTTTTAATAAATGATTCTTAAACACAAGATACTCCCATATGATGCAAGGTCTTAGCTCAGTTCACACTTTTTACTGCTGAATGTAACCTTAACCTGAAGACTTCTCCTAGAGTTGTATATTATAATGGTCCAACATTTTATAGACTCTTAGTTTAGACAGATTAGGGTAATGATGTCATCCCTCTATAAATGATCTACAAACTACAAATCAATTATGGCAAAAAATCTATATTCTATCTGAATCTCACGTCGTTCTTCCTACACTATGTATTGGTTTTTGTTCCTCCTGTGCCAGGAAGTTCTTCCTCCATTGTGAAATATGACTTGTGATGTGGGCGTCATTGTACTACTTATTGGAGTGGTAAATCTTGCATTTTAGCCAGGGCTAAGTAAATATTCAATGTACCGGGCTGATTTATGCAGGTTTATGACCCAGGTGAAGTGAAATTGTTGCAGTAACCTCACACTGAGAATGTATTTACAGGAGCTATTGAGATAAGGCCTTGTGTGAAGGTCGTTGTTCTGCTGCAGATAATAGCAGGACAATGTATACTGTTTGCCTGTCACACTCCTGCATTATAATCTCTTAGCACAGAGCAATCTGTCTTTGATCTGGGTCACTGATCTGTTTTCAAGTGACCTACTAGGTGAACCCAGATCAGCAGTGCACACAGTACTATCTGGGGAAGGTAGAGTAGATGTAGAGTAGAGTAGGCCCCTGTTGTGGCTGCTGTGTGTGTGTTCATAGTGATAAAGCCTAGATTTCACTATTGATTTTTTTTGTTTTTTTTTCTCCACTAGATATATCCATTCCAAAGAAAAACCCTTCAAGTGTCAGGAGTGTGGAAAGGGATTCTGTCAATCGAGGACCCTGGCGGTGCACAAAACCTTACACATGCAGGTACAAGGATTTCATTACTTACATGTACATAATAAACAGGTTACAGCCCATGGTAACCGATTGGATGTCAGAGACCTTTACTGCCTACAAGTAGATGACATCTTAGGTTCTTGCTCATTTCACTACTGTATGTAACTGTCATCTATATTATGTATCATTTCAATGTATTTCCTATTTTACATTTAAACTTTTATGTTCTGTTATCCCTGTAACCCATGGAAAATACTTTGTTCTGTTCAGTTACCCCTACAATCACATTGAATATAAGTACATTGGACTTCTTACTATATTATCTAATTTTAACTTAAACATATACAGCATTAAAAGTAATAGTTATAGTTATTGACCCATAAAAGTAATAGTTATAAATGAAAAGAATACATTTTAATATATTTTTCACATCCATCACACACACTTTCCTACCCCAGACATGCTATAGGATTACTTTTAGGTCTGGTTTACTTTCCATATTTCCCTAGTATCATAGATTTGTTTACAGTTTATTTGCAAAAAAGGAAAAATAGAATATTAATGGTTTTAAAATATATAATGATTTAATGTGACATCCCCTTCCCCTTGCTCCAGGATAAGGACCTAATATATTATTTTTATGACCATAGCTATAGGTAGTGTATAGATAGGTGTTAACTCAAAGCATTGGTGCTAACAGGTGCCTAATGTCCCTTAGGCAGAGGTGCACCAGCCATGAGGCGAGTTGAGTCTCTTGCCTCATGCAGCACCAATTGCAGCAAGATGGAGGGCAGCATCAGGGGCGCAATTATTTGCTGCAGTGCATTAAATGCTACTTAAAATACCTACTAAAAAATAACCTGATATATTACTACTGAATGGGGCCGCAGGCAGCAGGAAGTTTAGGTTCACCCCTCCCCATAGACACACAAAAAGTCAGAATTTGGGCCCTGTTATAGTTTTTATATTTTAGCCTAGTATCTTCACGTCAGGCCCCCGACTCTGATTTTTTACTGACTTTTGTGTTTACTAAATCACTAACCTACTGGATGTGAATGTTCTTTCATGTCCTGTAATATAATTCTAAAGCGGGTCCAGGGGCCTAGTTGACTTATACACTATAGAAGTGATATTAACATCAACAAATAGACAAGGAGAGATGGTGTAAAGGATTAATCCTTTCCTTGCTTCAAATCTGAACAGGAATCACCCCACAAATGCCCCACATGTGGAAGAACCTTTAATCAAAGAAGTAACCTGAAAACTCACCTTCTTACCCATACAGACATCAAGCCCTACAATTGTGAGCAGTGCGGGAAAGTATTCAGGAGAAACTGCGACCTTCGGAGACACAGCCTAACCCACAGCCCAAGGCAGGACTACTAGAGTGGAACACCCCCCAAGCCAGCTACCTACCCACACCCCCAGCCTTACACAACAGTTCCCCGGAATAGGGGAGGATACTTTGCTTGCACCCAAGGACTTGGCTTTATGGACTGGACTTTACAACTCTACATCTACCCAGCCAGCCTCCACCTTTTGTACAGATATAAAGCTCATTTTAGAGCTGTGTAAATAAGGAATTTTTTTTTTTTTTTTTTTTTTTATTATTAATATTGTCAAGTTCTGATGCACAGTTGGACAGAATTTTTTTTTTTTTTTTTTGCTCTGAAGAAAATACCATAAAAGTGTATTTCAAAAAATAAAAATCTAATGTTTTTCAATAGTTTCTCATGGATTTATTTTGTTAATGAGAGTTTTACTGTTTGTTATGTGTGTGTGAATGTTCCCCATTAGCGTTGTCATAGTGGAATAGTCTCAGGACTATCTAGAGCTGACTATTGAGTCATCACTGACTCGGGATTTTGTGGTTCAACTGTGTAAAACAAGTCATCAGGGACAGCATATAATAAATTAAAAGAAAAAAAAAACATTAAAGCATTAAAAAAATAATATGAAATCAGTGATTATCAGGTTGAATGCTGATCACCGTTCACATCGTACAATCACATCTTGTGCTACTGGGTATTTTGCATAATAATGAGATTTGCAGTTACCAACGGACGTTGGGGCAGTTGTGTTTGGAAACGGTTTATTTTGAAATAAACGTTTCTTTTTGTTTACTGTTATGAAATGATGCGCGTTATAATCCAGACTGATACAATGTATCAAGTCTTCCCTCCCCCATACAAGATCTGATTACATTAACAGAGACATTATACTGAAATACTAGACGCCTCCAACATGGAGATTTCATTTCCACTACTTAGCAGAACAAGTTTTATTCACTCCCTGTGGATCCTCTTCTATTAGTCACTTCTTTTATGAAAAACATGGAGAGGGGCATTTCTCCAGCCACCCCAATAATAAACAGGGTCAATGATTTGAAGTAATAAATTAATTATGGGACAGGAAATATTAGGAGTCAAATACTTTTTTATTGCAGAACAGATATAGCAATGCATACTTTTTTAATGTTCCTTATTTCGAGTACGAAAAGTAGCTTTGAAGTAATGCAAAATTAGCCATTTTATTTTTATAATATAATACATCCGGAATAACGATCATTACTCTCTCTCTATTATATCAATAAATACATTTATGCATTGATATTATCCTCTAAATTCGGGGCCGATTTCTTGGCGACATTTCTGCAATTTTCATACACCGATATGATAAGAATTATTCTTTAAGTAATGGGTTCTGCACAAGAATTAAATACATTTCAATAGCAGGAAAATTAGCAACAAATCCGCCGCGTGTGAATATCCCCGTACTATATTTCTACATCTATTTTCCCAAATGTGTTTCCGTCAGTGTTCCAGTAACATAGGGATCATTTCCACTTAAATATGTTAATGCATTGTCTAGTGTAATAATATATCCATTGAACAGTACTTTTTTTTTCGACGTGATTAGGATAATATTTATTATATGTAAATATTGCATTTATAAGTATTCTTTCATTGTAGTAATACAATATGTAGTAATCACGTGCAATACATATATGTGTGCATTGCTGTTGTTAATATATATATTTATATATATATTAACAACACTGCTATGAACTTTGTTGCAGTCAGCTCTTTGCAGAATTTGCACACCATGACACAAAATGATACAGTTTAATTAGTTTATATTTATTATTATTCAATTTTTTTTTTAATAATAATTTAAACTGTGAAAAAAAAAATCAAGTACAATTGACCACAGTCCATATATAGATATATATTATTTTATTATCTTCTTGCAGGCTGATATAATTCTTGCTGCTAGCTGTAATAACACAAATCCTCTGTAAGCTCCGTGTAAGGACATATATAAGACAGAGCACTCACTTAGGGTTGATATTGTAGTTATAATATGACATCTACAGACATGGCTCCAGCACATGTTATTCTATGGTTAGAGATTTACAATAGATTTATAATTAGGGACATTATGGTACAAAATAAGACATTATAGCTGGATCAGCTTGGGATACCGAAAGTTAAATTGTGGAGAATACAAGAAGACAAATTCACAGGTATCATCCCTCATGGTAACTCTCTGTATAAGTGTAAATTACTTGGGGTTTCCCGTGTTTTTGGAGACTGATGTGTCTTTATGAGATTCTAAAAGGGATTCTTATGTATATTGATGCACCGATTTCTTACATACATACAAATCATTAATTAATGGCATTTGATGTTCACAGTACTGGTGTAGCTTATTGGATATTTTTAATAATTGACATGATTTTTTTTTTATTGAAAATCTTAAAACACATGTTACAGTGGAGACAAGGATCTATCATCTTATTATCAAACTATCTTTCTACCAATGTATTATCTTTCTTTCTATCTGTTATAGACTAATTTCACACTACCCTCCTGTACTGCCCTCCATTAAAAAAAAGTAAAGAATGTAGGTTTAACACTTAAAAATCCCATTGACATCAATGTAAATTTTATGTCCTCCGTTTGAAAAAAACCCCCGCATGAATCCATGACAAACTGACCCTTATGGATGACATAAAATTTACATTGATATCAACAGGATTTTTAACTGCTACGTTAAATCTCTGTTAACCTCCATTCTTCACTTTTTTAACAAAGGGAAGGGACGGTAGTGTGAACGTAGCCATATATTTGCAGTGTAGCTGATACAAGCGTTCACACTACCGTTCAAATTTCCGTTTCTAACTTCCGCTTAAGAAGCAAAAAACGGAGTTTGAATGGATCCGTTTTAAATCCTATTGACATCAATGCACCTTTAATGTTCAATGTTATGTTTTACATTGAAGTCAATGGGGTTGGATAGCAAGTGTCAGTTATTACTGTTTTTTTTTAGATGACGAAATACACAGATATAGATAGACAGAAATAGTATATATATAGATAGAGATAGAGTTCAATAGGTAGATAGATAGGTAAAGAGATAGAAAAATAAGATAGGTAGGTTGAGAGAAGACATCTATAGATGACATCTATGAGGGATAAGATAGAGATAGATAGGTAGATAGATAGATAGATAGATAGATAGATAGATATAAAAGCTATAGATCATTGTATTGAAAGTGAAAGTAATTGTCTGTTACTGTAATGGACACTCATAGGTTATGTCCAGTTGTATTACCGTTTATTTACCATCCGTTATCTTTTTGTGGGTAAATAAATGAAAATCCTGATGGTAGTGTGAACTTAGCCTTAGGCTAAATTTTATGTCATCCATTATATTCAATTAGGCATTTATCCATTATCCATGCAGGTTTTTTTTAAGGAAGAAAAGTACTGTAGCCACCATAATTTTTGACGTCCAAAACGCACATGAATAACGGATACCTGCCTAAAACGGAACATAACAGATGACATAAAATTTACATTGACGTCAATGTGATTTTGAATTGATATGTTAAACATCTGCTTTTTACTTTATTTAATGGAGGTAAGGAACAGAGGTTTGAACAGTAGTGTGAACTTACCATATTTTTCGTACTATATATTATATTTTTCGGATTATAAGGCGCACCATCAATAAATGCCTGCTAAAACGTCTAGGTTCATATACAAGGCGCACCGGTTTATACGGCGCACCTGATTATAAGGATGAATGACCAGCAGGTGGCAGACCGGTGCACAGTTCAAGGCAGCTGTTGTCTGTAAGTAAGGTTCATATTTAAGGCGCACTGGACTAAAGGATTTTTTGTGCACCTTATAGTCCAAAAAATACGGTAGCCTAATATATTTCTCACATATTTATATATCTATCATCTATTTATCTTTCCATCATTTGTTTACATATATAGTTCACATATAATCACTTTTTAAAAATCAAATATATGTTTATATTTTGTTTATCTCAGATCTCATTTTCTATCTTTGAATCTATTTTGTGTAATCTAGATTTATTTTTTAGTTACCTCAATCCTATTTTCTGTACTTGAAAATATAGTGGGGCCTCTGTTATTGGCTTTGCGCCAGTTATTTTGCTGCCGCATTTTTTAACTTGTTGCATCTGCTTCTCCATATTTATTACCGTATATGTTATTATATGTTGGTGCCACAATTTTTAGTTTTTTTTTTTGTGGTTCAATTTATAATAATTATCCCCCACATAATCCTGTATACATACTGGGCCACATCTTTTATTTTGCATGGAAAAGAATGTGCAAAGCACTTGCACATGTATTTAAGAAGTTTCTGCACCAGCTTTGTGTCTCGGGTGCATTGTGTCCGACAAGACAGAAAAAGGGGCTTGTTACTGCTTAGGCTATATTCACACGAACGTATGGGGGAAGTATATACAGCCGATATACATCCCCCAAACATCTCTGCGCCATATATTCCTATAAAGGGGGGCGGGGGTGAGCAGCGCTTTCCCCCTCCTCCTCTCCCCCGCCACTGCCATGTGCCTGCCGTGCTGCGGTACGGTGGGCAACGGCAGTGTGAATGTAGCCTTAGTTGGAATTTGCAACATATTTGAGGGGCAGATTTATCAAGCTGTCTAAAAGTCAGAATATTCTTAGTTGCACATGGCAACCAATTACTGCTCAGCTTTCATTTTACTAGTGTTCATGAATATTTTAATAGGGAGCTTGGTTGCCATGGGCAACTAAGAATATTCTGACTTTTTGACAGCTTGATAAATCTGCCCCAGTGACTTTACAGAATTGTTTCATTCACTGTATGCTAGATGTGCACCTAAAAAAGATGGCACACACTTCCTGCACAGTGCAGGGTGCGCCAGATAATTGAAGACTGTGAGCCAGTATTTAATAATCTTTAATTTAAATCTTTTAATTTAATCTTGCAAACCCGGCACACTCGAAAGGCAAAGTGCACTAATGTGCCGTTACATATGTACACTCTGGGGCATTTATTCATTTTGGTGCAGCATCCGTGTTTTTGGCGCACAAATTGTGCTATAATTGTGCTATAATTGTACTATACAGGGATGTTAGAATGTGGCACCAATGAAGTGGCGCAGGTCAGAAAAGGGTTAGAACTGTCTCCACATTCATGAAGGTGAAATAGAACAACGCAGAACAGCTTTTTGCAGCTCTATGGCTGCATTCACACTACCGTATGGGGGCGCATGTAGGGCTTCAAGCTTGCGGCCGTACATACATCCCCATGGACGGCAATGGCCCCACGGAGTGATACAGTGCGACACTGTACCGCTCCGTACACGGGAAAAAGATAGGACATGTCCTATCTTTCCCCGTGTTAAGGCCTGTACGATGTGCATTATTATGGAGAGGCAAGGGGTCACCCCTCCTCCTCTCCATGGCGCCAAACGTACGCCCGCCCAGCTACGGCCCAGCGAGCATATGTCCGTGTGAATGCAGCCTAAGTGTGCAACAAAAAATTCCGTAAAAAAAGGTGTCGGAAAACTAGTGTTGCAGGAAAAGTGACAGATTCACAAACGGCACCCAAATTGTGCACCCAAAAAAAAGATTGTCAGAAAAGCACCAATATTGTGTTGCCAACACTAAATGAACAAAAAAGGAAAAATAAAACAAACTAATTTCCCATAATTATATTTACAAAAAAAGGTTTTAAAAATTATGCAAAAAAGCCTGCGGGGCTCAGTACTACAAAGGTGTTAATGGTTGCTGGAGCCCCAGGCACTTTTGCATAACTTTTAAAACCTTTTTTATCTTAAAAACCAGGGCATGAGAAGCTAAAAGAAGTGGAGATTCTGGCAGATGTGGCACATACCAGTATGTCAGTGTGCTTGGTTTACAATCCTTCATCCTGGTGGTAGATGTCCTTTAACTTCTGTCCTGAGATGTTATTCTACTTTCTACGCTTTCTATTTACTGGAGTAAGATTGTGCTAATGTATTATTATTTTTTTAATATGATGAAGTTAATAAATGTGTTTTAGGCCAGGTATAATTGGTGCGAAATTTTGAATTGTGGAGGAACCCTACCTTTGCACTGCGAAGGCTGTATACTAATCCCCGAATCCACTGAATCACTGTAATAATGAATTCTGGTGCAGGATAAGACTGTCTGTCTTACTTTACACCTACTCTTTTTGGTCTAAACTGTGTGGCAGAATTTTGGGTGCACAGACGATTTTCCGAAAGCCACGCCCCTTTCTCATTAGGTCACGCCCCCTTAATCGGACAAGTCGGGAAAGTACCAAAAGGTCTAAAAGCCTTGATAACTGTGGTGCAAGGCAATTTAGACAGTGGTTTGGCGTAAAAAAAACACCAAAACTGTGTCGCAAGTGCGAAAATTAATCCCCACATAGTTTCCACTATTCAAACTATTTAAGCTCCATTTTGTGACTAATGACACTAAGTTTTGTTATATTCATTAATTTATATTATCATGGTTTAATCAGACGTTCATATTCCCAGAATACCCCTTTAAGAACTTTATAAATATCCCAATATTATGAAAATTGTTATTTATATGTAAGAATTATATGTAAGTTCATATGTTTTTTGTCAAATGACGTTTTGCGGCTTTCCATTACAACAAATGAGCAGGACATGGCAAAATCACTTTGACCTTGCTTGCGCCAAATTCATTCAAAATCACAAAATTTGTGTATTGCGACTTTTAGGCGTCAGTTTTTAGGCGACCGTTTAGGCAAAACTTTTGGCACAAATTGACTCCAGTCCCTGCCCTGGTCTATGTGCTTTGACTTTTGATAGTATTTTGCCAAATTTTTATTCGACTGTCTCAAACAAACGCCATAGCATAAGAAAACTGCCGGCAGATTTATCAAGGGCAAAAAGCCGCTTTAATAAATCTGATGGCAGAAAATCTCCAAAGACAAACATAGAACTGTCATGTGGAGCCGCCTAATGATATATCACTGCATTGAAGCTATGGCTGGAGTGAGTCTATATTGGATGTTGTTGTCAGTCTGGTTATACCAAGGGACCATATGCTCCGTATGTCACTTACTAATAATATATTGCCTCCTGTTTCTAATGCCCTAAGTAGTATTGTTAACAAGGTGCAACAGGTGCAATATAAATCTTACAGAGATAGTACTAAATAGGGGCTTTTTTTTTCCATTTATCAATGTAAATCTGTTGCTGTATGTTATTTACGTGAGGTACAGCTAGTGCCATGTGCTTACTTTGGTTGCTGCTAGCTATCAAGTTGGGATTCCAAACTTTGGGTTCATGTCCCACTGGCTGCAGGACTCCGGACTTCTGGTGACATTTCATGTCCTGCTGGCTATTGGTGGATGGATGACATGCAGACTTTAATGTTTTCACACCCCTTTTATGATAACCACTCCCATATCAGTGGTTGGAATATTTGCATGCTCCTTCAGCTCCCATGGACCACAGACAAAATTTACCAGGGTGAGTACAATATGGTTAACCCTGTTAGGGTCTTTTCCCTGGTAAAGTTTGCTATTAATGCCCAACCCCTTCAAAGGGAACCTGTCACCAGGGACCTAATATTCACCAAAGACAGGTTGCAGAAGATTATTACACCTGCAGTGCAAATCTGCCTTCCTGCCTTTTCTAAGTATTTACATTACAATATAAATGTGTGTTATAACTTACCTTGCACCCTGACAAAATCCCGGGGTAGTCACAGAGGTTGGACTTTGGTTTGGATGCATTTCAAAAAACAACATGTGCATTGTCTGTGTTACTCACTCCTCCGATCTTAGCCCCCACCTTTGTGCTCCTGTACAGCTCCTCCTCCTGCTCCTTCTCAGAGTTCACAGCCTGGTCAGCCTGACATCAGTGGGATAGGGACAAGCTGTACAGGAGCACAAAGATGGAGGCAGCCTGCAGGTCAGACAAGTCACGTTTTTAAAAAATAAAATGCATCCAAACCAAAGCCCAACCCCTGTGACTACCCCAGGATTTTGTCAGGATACAAAAGTAAGTTATAACATACAATTATATTGTAAGGCAGAGAGGCATATGTGCACTGCAGGTGTAATGGGCTTTTACAACCTGTCTTTAGTGAAAATGAGGTCCCTGGAGATAGGTTCCCTTTAAGAAAAACTGCTGCATAGGTAATAGATTAAATCTATTACAGACCATAAAATGCACCAGAATTATTAAAATGATGGAGCCTTGTTTCACCTACCGTACATCTGATGTGTTCTGACACCAGCAATAATACGTAGGGTGGCCTTGTATTATGGTTATATTCTAACATCAAATCTCAGGGAACTCACATCATCAATACATTTTGTGCATCTGTCACATGCAGAGTCATAACATGGAACTGTTAGGGCTTAATGCAAAATCTGTATCAGATCTCTAAATGATAATGTATTGTGTATAGGAGCAGTGTCCTGTGTAGCTTAGATTCCCATGGGCTGTGTACTACACCTCCATGCAATAGACTGCTTATTGGTTCCACCAACATAGTCATATGTTTAAAATGGTTTTGTCTTAATGGCCTGATCAGACACCAACAACTGGAATATTCTGGGCTGTCATTAGGGTGGAGCAATAAAATAAATTAAAATACATTATATGGGGGACATTTTATCAGGATTTTTATGCTAGAAAACTGCTGTAGAAGCCATGAAATAATTGTAATTTCTAGTGAATGGGCAGTAATTGTGATTATTGTCCCGTTTATTATTGTGCTGCGTGGGGCCTTCCTACCCTGTGCACTCACTGCAGCTAGCAAAATCTCACACCCCCGGGTTCTGCATGAACTATGTACCGTGATAGACAGACCGTTATTTTTAATATTTGAAGATTCACTGAGGACTTGTTATGTTCCACAGGACTGGCGCATAGCAAATGTGGTACCAATATACAAAAAAGGATCAAATAGCGATCCTGGAAACTACAGACCCGTGAGTCTAACTGCTGTGGTGGGGAAAATATTTGAGGGGTTTGTTAGAGATGCTATCCTGGAGTATCTCACTGTGCACAACCTTATAACCCAGCGTCAGCATGGGTTTATGAGAGATCGGTCCTGTCAGACTAATCTGATTGGTTTCTACGAGGAGGTAAGTTCCAGACTGGATCTGGGGGACGCTGTGGATGTTGTATATCTGGACTTTTCAAAGGCATTTGACACCGTGCCACATTGGTATATAAAATGAGACTGCTGGGAATAGGGGAAAATCTGTGTATTTGGCTAAGTAATTGGCTTAGTGATAGAAAACAAAGGGTCGTCATTAATGGCACATTCTCAGATTGGGTTGACGTTACCAGTGGAGTGCCACAGGGGTCAGTATTGGGGCCACTTCTTTTTAATATTTTTATTAATGACCTTGTAGTGGGTTTACACGGTCAAATTTCAATATTTGCAGATGATACTAAGCTGTGTAAAGTAATAAATACTGAGGTCGATAGTTTAGCATTACAGAGGGATTTGTGGAAGCTTGAGGAGTTGGCAGAGAAATGGTTGATGAGGTTTAATGTAGATAAATGTAAAGTTATGCACTTGGGCCATGGAAACAAAGAGTATAATTATGTTCTAAACGGTCAATTACTTGGTAAAACTGGAGCTGAAAAGGACTTGGGGGTATTGGTGGATGGTAAACTTAATTTTAGTGACCACAGCCAGGCGGCTGCTGCTAAAGCAAATAAAATTATGGGATGTATCAAGAGAGGAATAGATTCTCATGATAAAGACATAGTTTTGCCCTCATACAAATCCCTGGTCAGACCACACATGGAATATTGTGTACAGTTTTGGGCATCAGTGTATAAAAAGGATATAGTAGAGCTGGAACGGGTGCAGAGGAGAGCAACCAGGATTATTAGGGGAATGGGGGGATTAGAATACAATGACAGATTACAAAATTTGGGATTATTCAGTTTAGAAAAAAGACGACTGAGGGGAGACCTCATTACAATGTACAAATACCTGAACGGACAGTACAAGTATCTTTTCAAAGATCTTTTTATACCTAGGCCTGTGACCAGGACAAGGGGGCATCCTCTACGCCTAGAGGAGAGGCGATTTTACCATCACCATAGACAAAGGTTCTTTACTGTAAGAGCAGTGAGACTATGGAACTCTCTGCCGCAGGAGGTTGTTATGGCGGACTCTATGTACATGTTCAAACGAGGCCTGGATGCCTTTCTGGAGAGAAAAAAAATATCACGGGTTATGGGGATAAAACATTTATTTAATTCTTAAAGGTTGGACTTGATGGACTTGCGTCTTTTTCCAGCCTTATATACTATGATACTATGATACAAAGGGAAAGTTAGTCTGCTTTGCATTTGCATATGGAAACCAGCTAGGATCTGGCGTAGAAATAAAGAGTGGCCGCTCCACTGTATACATCGGGAGGCTTAAGCGACGGAGGGGTGGGGCGCAGTGTATAGATCTCCTCCTATATGTAGACAGTACTTAATGGAATTCAGTACCAATGAAGGTCTTTGAACAGTGTCATACACTTACCTGAGGGACACTGCGATACACTTACCTTTATCTATTTCATACTGAGCATCTCCTTATATATATTTTCTGTCCTTAAATATATATATATATATATATATATATATAAAAGTGTTGTGGACTAAAGACATGACGTGGCAGGACAGCAGTAGGCATAAGCCCACGGCCTATGATCTACCTAATCTGCCATGTATTATACCATGTATTATGTATGATGAAACCACACTAAAATAACATAAAAAAAGAGAATCTATTTATATATTTTAATCTCAAAATATAATATATAAGTAACCAGGTTCAGGCCATCTACTTCATGTTTTACATCTCTAGGATGAAAATAGATACTTTGATGAAAGAGTATGTTGTCACGATCTGGTGTTGACTTTCTATCTTCTTACGCCATACAGCAGGACGTTCGAGATATCTCTTGGACGTATTACAAGATGTCGGCACCTTGTGAAATACTTTAGAGTCCTATAGTTCCAACTTGTAAGTCATCGCCATCTTATGTTTCTCAGAAGTTTGGTCTTAGTGCAGTCCTCTAAGCATTGTGTTGCTCTTGGATGGTTGAACACTCGGCAGATCTCCAAAGCCATTTTGTTTTTAATTATTTGGAGTCAATTAAAAAAAAATATAGAGATTATCAAAGTGAAGCAATACAAAGATTTATTGTTAAGTCACCTTGCTGTATGACCTTAAGAATAACTAAGGGTAAGGGTAAGACTTTTTCCACTTTATGGATATAAATATACTTCTCTAACACCTGCTCTTGATCTCCCCTGTTTACCCTAGGCAGGGCCGCATTAAGACTGCCATGGGCCCTGGGCTGTATGAACATAAAAAGCCCCTACAAGTCTGGAATTAATGGCTGAAGGCCCTTCTCACTTTAGAATTTAGTTTTTGGTTTGGGTGGCCATGGGTCCCCTACTTCCCAAATTATAATCCACAGCTGACCCTAGCTTCCCTCTGACTTTCTTCTCCAAACATTGGCCTGATTATTGATTTACCAAGTACTCACTTGCCCTGACCTTGCTCCGAACAATTCTGTTGCCTACCCCCCAATGTTTCTTGCTTATGTCTATTGGGCCTACGTTGGCTGACCCCTACATCTGGGTCACTTCAGAGAGGTAGCAACCTAGTAGTTTACCTTTGGAGTGCCCTAAAGCCAATCTAGATGAAACGGAAGGTTTGCCACCTATGACACACAAAATGGTCAACATTGTACACAAATGTTCAAAACTGACTTTAAAATTCTACTCATGATAAATTGGCCCCATTGTACTGAATACAGGCAGTCCCCTGTTTACGCACAAGATAGGTTCTGCAGGTTTGTTCTTAAGGTGAATTTGCATGTAAATCGGAACTGTATATTTTATAATTGTAACTACAGACAAAATTTTTTTGTCTCTATGACTATTGGATTTAGAAAATGTTGGGTTGTCATAAAAACCAGTATTAAAAATAAATCTTAATTGCAGACACCAGTGATAACTGTTATACTTACAGTAGTACAGTAGTACAGTAATTTACCAAAATCCAGAAGTCCGTTTGTAACTAGGGGTCATCTGTAAGTCGGGTGTTCTTAAGTAGGGGACCCCCTGTACTGTCTCCTAAAAAAATAAGAATGATCTATAATTATTATTACTTTTTTCTTACTGATGAAATTGCTATATAGTTACCTGGCAAAAATCTGGACTTGATTTAATTTAATTTCAAGGTGTTACATGTTAGCAAAAGATTAAAAACTGGTTCAATTAAACAAGGGAATTTGCTTCTTTATTCATCTCTTTGAGAATGATCGCAGTTGTCAGGGAAAAGCCCAGAAATATATAGTTTCTTTTAAATAAATATTTAATAACTTTATAAAATGTTCATGTATACGAGTGGTCCATTACATATCCATCACTGAATGAGAGACAAAAAAAACCTTCCAAGGTAGTGCATTTTCTTTTTTTTGTAATATACAGGTGACAACAGAAATACTTAGAAATTTTCGGGCCTAGTGCAAAATCTGAAAAAAAAAAAATCATCCACTATGTGATATTTATAAAATTGGAACCTTCCTGTATAGGTAATGGAACTTTAGGTCATGTTAGGAATCATTGTGACTCCTCTGCACCACAAAAACCACCACCTGGGTTATACTTTGAGAACAGTGAGCGTAACCTACTAGAAATCAAGGCTATGTTGATTGTAAAGATACATTGGGTAGATTCCCAACATATCCTTAGATACTGGGCATATCAATAGACTTATACTGGCAGACAGAGACATCCTTTTTCCAACTGCATTGTATCCATCCCTGGTCTACGAAGAGCTTATGCTGTTCCCATATAAGTATAGTGACATAACTGTATCCTACTGTATGCTCATTTGATTGGAAATGTCATGCTGTTCCTCCGGTACCCCCTGAAAGCTGAGGAGGAGTGGACATTGGTAGCAGACAGTAATTTGCTCCTATCAATGTTCAGGGTGTTTCCCCTGTGATGTCACTGCCCTTAGGCTACATTCACACGAACGTATGGGGGACATATATACGGCGTATATACATCCCCCATACATCGCAATGGCCTCTCAGCGCCGTACAGGAGCTGTACGGTGCCGCACATATGCATCATATTGCATAGCGATATGCATCATATATGCAAGTCGGATTTTATTCGTTCCCGTAGACATCTATGGTGCATACGGAACGGAAATACATGAGAAAATAGGACATGTTCTATATTTTTATACGGCACGCTAATGGTACGGTACAGTGGGCAATACGGCCATGTAAATGGAAGGCCGTATTGCCCATTGAAATGAAATGGGCCTTGTGCTACCCATACATACGGCCGTATGTACAGCTGTTTTCATAAATTTGTGTGAATGCAGCCTGAATGTAACCTAATACTGTTAGTGAAAAACGCACATAAAAGAATTTGCGTTCAGCTTAATGTCTGCCCTTTATTGCAGGTGAACAGATGCTTCTCCCAAAGTGTTATGGCAGAAATAGATAAATTTACTGATGCATTTCAACCTATTTGGTCCTAATCATGGTCGCAATTTGGATCTAAAGCCGCTTTTACACTGTGGTTGTGGGGATATATATGCGGCTGGATAAATGTCCCCACAGATGGCTATGGTACCTGGCGGTGGTGACCACACACACAGGTTCTATCTTTTTCCGTATATATACGACTGGGCACTACACCACCTCCTCTCAAGCGCGCTACCGTGTGCTCGTCTGGGCTATGGCTGGGCAAGCATACGGAAGTGTGCAGGTAACCTAATACCGTTTAGTGTTTCATTGACGGTGCTTGTCCAATGCCATAAAATGTATTTTATTGAAAATATTGTAATAAAAATAAAAGAAATAGAAAAGAAATAATCTAAAAATGCCGGCAAGAAGAATACTTTGGTCTCTTCCATATACTCTACTGGATCTATTTGATCTCCAATGTGTTTCACAATCAGCTTTCTTCTTGGGTTGAATCTTCTACTTTAGAGATACCGGGCATCAATACACAAATGACTTGAAAGAGCATTCCTTAGGTAAAGAATGGCTTACAGCACGCAGGTGATTTATCCGGTCAGGAGGTGTGTAATCAACATAAATTACATTGTTTCGAGAAGAATTCCAGCAGATATGTAATCTGGACAATACTCATAAATACGGCATTAAGATACTTTGATCTGTAAGACGTATTAAATCTAGTAATCCTGCAAGTGCTTAATGACTGTGTGGCATTGAACAGAAGGAGTGTGAGAATAGATAGAGATAAGGTCTCTGATTAAGAAGCTGTGTCAGTTTTTCTGAGTACACAAATTCCTGATACAGCCCCGTACTAGACGAGCAGTAAAACTCTCTGGGTAAATGTATACATAGCCTGAATAGACATGATGCAAGTTTACGATTCAGCAAGGTTTCCTGGGACTTGAAGGAAATCTAACACTTAAATTAACCTTTACAAAGCACCATCAGAGATTTGAAGAGGTTTAAATCTTTATAGAAGGCATCACTTTATTAGGGATATTAGCTCGCTGGTTCATTTTAGAAATTACTACTATGTAAATTATGGTAAAGTGCTCTGGGTTATGTTACCAGAGCTCCTGTGGGCTTCGGCATCAAGCCCCCTGGAATACTTCAACCCAACCTGCTTCCTCCCATGCCTCCGCCCCCCCCCCCCCCGAGCTGCAGTATCAGACCACCTGGAGTACTTCAACCACACCTCCTGACTCCGACCCCTCCAGACTCCAGCATCCGCCCCCCTGGAGCACTTCAACCAGACCTCTTGCCTCCTCTGTCACCGCCACCCTCCGGGGTTGGGCATCAGACCCCCTGAAGCACTACATCCACACCTGAAAATCCCCCTCCTGCCATCTGCTACTTATTCACTGCAGCTGCACAAAGTGCGATGCTGGAGTCCAGAGGGGCTCTAGTAATGCCCCCACAGAGCACTTCAGACTAATTTGCCTGCTATAGAACAATCACTGGGCTCCCATATAAAATACATATATACACACGTTGGAGAATACAGTACCATGCCTATTAATTGCTTGACCAACACTGCCAAAAATGTTGGTGTTGTTGAATGGGTGATAGTGTTTGGGCCCCTAAAATTCAAAGCAAAAATGAGGCAGAAGAATGCGTCTGAGCATGGTGTCCTTTTGTTGACAATGGTGCCAACTCTCTTGTGAAAAAAGTTTATAGTCTATAGACTTTTTCCAGTCTGTACACCAGACATTTATTCCGGCAGCATGAAAGAGTTTATGTACCTTACAGTGACAAAGTCACTGTTGTGTGTGAATACACACCAAACGAACCTGCTCAAGATGATGCTTTTATGTGTTAATATCTGTAACTTGCTGTGTCACCTTGTATGAATAAAGGATTCAAGATTTCCGGTGAATCAAAAAGTGCCGACCTCATTTGTTCTGAAATTTATGTACCTTACAGTGATGCAAAATCACTGGAAGGTCCTTAAAGGAAACCTACCATGAGGAGTCTACCATCAGAAGTATATCTGGTGGTAGATGCCTCCTGCCTGCCTCTGCCTTAATATGTCATGTAATAATCCTTGAACCTAATCTAACTTGTTAAAAACTTTATTTTAGTAATATGTAAATTAACTGCAGAGGCTACTGGGCGTGTACTAGCCTGGCCGGGCACTAGGAGTTAAGGCTATTCCACGCCCAAGTAGCCTCTGCACTTAATTTACATATTGCTAAAATAAAGTTTTTAACAGGTTAGGTTATGTTCCTGGATTATTAAATTACAGATTAGGGCAGATGCAGGACAAATCTCCCATCAGATCCATTTCTAATGGTAGATTCCTAATGGAAGTTTCCTTTAACATCCTTCATACTGCAGTTTATAGTCATATCAGGAGAGCGGTGAGAAGGAGAAAGCAGTGAAGAGGCTGTGCTCTCTCAGAGATCAGGTGAAACCCTTTATCAGCGCATCACTCAATTAGCCAAAAGTGCTTCTTATGGTATAAATGCTTTTGAGGAAGTAAAGCTATCAACCCTATTGTCCTTCCATTTCTTTCATTTTGTGAAACTCCAAAAGCTTGCAAGTAAAATTTTTCTGGTTAGTCAATTGGGGTATCATTCTTTTATCGCTTACATTTTATACATCACAATTAAAATGTATTTTTCAATATAATTTTTTTAATCCCCCCCCCATTTACCACTGAGGACTTGTTGATGCAAGCACTCAATCAATTCAATCACATATAGTGCTGTATCAGAATAATACTATAAAAGGCCTTTGCTCGCTTATAGCCTTTCTTGCACATAGTGATAGTTTATGTTGGTAATACTCTATTATATGCACCTCATGAGAAACTGTATTTAGTTAATGCCCCTTAGGTAAAGTCTCAGCATGGCAGGAAATAGTTCTGCAGGTGCTGATCTTAGTCTATACGACATCTGAATAGAAGCACAAATTTTGTGGCAACAAATCCCAATTATTCTGGATTTTTGTGTGTCAGCTTTATAAATGTCTCTAAGCATGGGACTTATTGCGCTGTCAGTACAGTAAATGTGAGGACATTTTACTCATAAAGTTCACACAAGAAAACTTATATTCAGGAAATCTTTGCAAATCCTTCAAAATTTGTGCATGACGGAATGGAATCGACTCAAGGTATAAATTTTCCCTCTAGTATAAAAAATATATACTGTATATATAGCATATTTACAATGGAAAGCCCAAAATAAATTCTAATACCACACAATGAAATTTGTTTTAAATCCAGATGAGTTTCCTATTTGCCTTCTCCCGATCCCAGGATTGTTAGATTATGTGGCAAAATTAAAGGAAAACAACCATTTATTGTTTAAAAAAATAAACTATGGACTTACACCTGCTCCTCTTCCTTCTGATCCGTCGCTTGTCTTCTTGAACGTTGACACGCCGGGATCGCCTAGAAAAAAGACTTATGATCAGCAGGCCGGAGCGTTGGAACAAGATCTCCCATCCTGGGAGAGAGAGGTGACGTCACGCTAGAGGCTGGGAACATGGGAAAGGGAGGTGCAGGGGCATGCACAATTAGCAGCCCAGAGTGTCGGACATCTTGTCCCCAAGCTAGGTGATCCCGGTGTGATCTAGGTGTCAACATTAAAAAAGACTAGCGACGGGATCGTAATGAAGAGGGCAAGGGTCAGTATCCGTAGTTTTTTTTTTTTAATATAATATCTGGTTGTTTTCCTTTAAGTTTTAAACTAAACAAATTTCCAGACTTCTAATGAATAGAATTTTAACCTAAAATCTGGGACACATATTATCTCATGGGTACTCAGCTACAGAACTAAAATCAGGGACCTGAAGTTGAAATAAGGATTTCTGAGTGGTTATACCGGTAGTATAGCATGTGATCTTTGTGGCTACTGAATGTCATTGGTAATATTCTTGGCCATCTACAATTGAGTAATGAGTTCCCTGTTATATTCTCTATTGCTACAGGAACTGCACAAAGAAGATCTTGGTTAGTGTCGCGGGTGCTCACCTGAACCCCTAGCTGCCCGCCAGTGCGGCCCCCATGCTGCTCACCCATCCTTGTTCCTGTTTTCAGTCTAGGGTGCGCAAGCGCCGGCTTCAGAAGATTTAAAGGGCCAGCGCACTGTTAATTAGTGCTGGCCACTTCCCAGAATCCTTTATATTCCAGCCTCTCCCTGCACGCCCTGCTGGATCTTTGTGCCTCATAGCCTTAGAAGTAGCTTGTTCCCATGTCCTTTGCTTTTAGTGTGTTTTCCCATTGTGACCCCAGTACTGTTCCTGACTACGCTCCTCTGCTGCCTGCCTTGACCTGTTGCTACGTCCACTACTCTGATCCCGTGCTGACGTCCTGACCTCCTGTCTGTCTCCGACTACAATTCTGCCTGACGTCTGTGTATTTCGCCTTGGCTCGCACGGCAGACAAAGTTGCACCTGTTGGTACCTCGCCACAACAAGTCCAACTCACTTTGCGGCAGGCTCTGGTGAAAACCGGGTGCCACTTAGATTCTGGTCCCAGTTGTCGGCTTATGTCATCGTCCACGGTGGTCCAGTGGATCCAGTACGCCTGGAGCCTGACAATTAGCTTGGTAAGTAGGACCCGGGCTGGCATTAGGGTGCGGTAAACTGGGCATTTGCCCAGGGCCCCCTATCCTTAAGGGGCCCCCTGCATGTGGACTTTTGTGGGAAGAGGATGTATTGCTCCTTTAATACTTGGTTAAATGCTGGGTGAAAAGATGCTTATCATTTATCTCCTGTCTATATATCTATCATCTATCGGTCTAGTTATTGATCAATAATTTGTCTATTTCCTATCTATATATCTGTCTATCTAACCATTTATCTATCTTGCTTTTTGTCTATCTATTTATCTATATATATTCTATCTACTTATCTATTATCTATCCATCTATCAATCGATCGATCTTCTATCTCTCTTCTCTGTAGTTATCTCTCATATAGATCTATTTTATATCTATCTCGCTATCTATATATAATCTACTTTATATTTTTTGCATCTATAAATCTATCATCTATCTATAAATCTATATCATCTTTCATATTTATCTTCAATCATCAATCTCCCTATCATCTGTCTCCTATAAAACTCTACTGTAGTCCCATATTACAGATTACCTTTATACTACTGTTTGTAAACTAGTGTAAAGTGTTATTATTGTGCAGGGCTACAGGAGCCTCTTACTGACTGTGACTGTTTATAAAATAGTTTTATTTTGGGGCCCCATTTTTAGTTTTGCTAAGGGCCCCACTTTGTCTGAAATCAGCCTTGAGTCGGAGTAGGAACCCTAGGTTACATACATAGGTAAAACATATTCCTATTCACCTACACACTTTCCTCAGCCACATCCACCCATCTCCATTCCCAGTGCTGTACCATGCACTGAGATATGGGGAGGGGTGGGCGTGGCCAGAAACCAAACTCTGCGCAGCCGTCATGGCCCACGCTCCAGCCTGCTATAAGTCTTTCTTCTAGGTGGCCCCGGCGTGTCAACATAAAACAAGACCAGCACTGGGATCGGAATAAAGAGGAGCGCAGGTGAGCATTTCTAAGTTTTTTTTTTTACTTTTCCAAAGTGGTAGGGTATATAATCTTCATATCCTGACATCTCTTCTCACTACAGTCCGTGTCCGTGAATTTGCTGCCCACTCTAAGTGGGTGGGTGGAGATTATAATGCTGTGCCATTATGCTTCCTTCCCCCTTTAATAATTCTTCTATGCAAACTGAAAGCTCTGTGAGCTTCTGTACATTTGCTAGAAAGATGGAATTCAGCAGAGTGAAAAGCAGATTAGTAAATTTTGCTCTCAATAAATATATTACACGTTTGTACTGTTTGTTTCTTTTAATTCGAGACACAGCGGGGAAGCTGAGCGGGGAAGCGACACATGCAGGATATCGGGCGCACGCTGGTAGTTAATTGCGGAAGACTTCATCCTCGTCGGACATTCCGGATCGGGGATTGCGCAGGGACCAGGTAAGTAAATGTGCCCCAGTGTTTCTATTTTAGAAAATACATGCAATTCTTAAGAATTGTATGGCTTGTGTCTTATACAATATTATTTTTCCGAAATGACAGAAGCACTCCAGGATTACATGACGATTTACAATAAAATGTTTTTATGCCTCAGTGATGTATGGATGTTTAATAGCTTATTATTATATATCTGTGTTGCCTACAGAAACCTGTTTCTTCATTCTTGGCTCAAGCCTCACGTGTTCGTGGTAACAGAAATCTGAATCACGTAATCCATTTATGAAAACAGAGTAGTAACTATGTGAGTACATCTGCGGGAATGAGAAAATATCTAATAAAAGAGAAATCATAGCTGATAAAGATATAAAATAACGGCAATCACAGGCTCTGACTGCAGTAATATTTTATAGCCAAGAAATTTTCTTCTTTCTACAGTAGAAATTATAGGGAGTTATTCTATAAAATCAATACATTGCACATGAAAACTGTTCCATTTAAATAAGACATTTGTAATGGTGATGATTTTAATGTTCCTTGTATGTAGCAGTAAATGACATACATGTATGTCAACTTCCATGGCGGCAGGGTGGCTTAGTGTGTAGCACTTCTGCCTTGCAGCGCTGGGGACCTGGGTTCTAGTCCCAGGTCAACATCTGCAAAGAGTTTGTAAGTTTACTCTGCGTTTGCGTTGGTTTCCTCCGGGTCCTCTGGTTTCCTCCCACACGCCAAAACATACAGGTATGTTGTTTAGATTGTGAGCCCCATGGGGACAGGGATCAATTTGTCATGCTTTGTGCAGTGCTGTGTATTCTGTGTGCGCTATTTAAATAAAGAATTATTATAAATTTCAAAATTCAAGACATCCTTGTAGTCTCATTCTACAGTTATACTGGCCTATTTCTTGGTAGCATACATTTATAAGGTACGCAAGTTGCAGGGGACAAATTAAAGGTATATGGCTGCTGGGTTAGACTACATCAAGTTTATGCCATGTATCATGTTATTATCACTGAGAGTACAGGCAGTCCCCTACTTAAGAGCACCAGCCTTACAGACGACCCCTAGTTACAAACGGACCTTAGCCGTAGGCAACTATAACAGTCATCGAATGTGTCTGCAATGAAGCTTTATTATGTGTCTGCAATGTTGCTTCTTATGACAACCCAACATTTTTAAAATCCAATTGTCACAAAGACCAAAAAAATTTTGGCTGAAGCTACAATTATAAAGTATACAGTTCCCACGTACATACAAATCCAACTTAAGAACAAACCTACAGAACCTATCCTGTACGTAACCTGGGGATTGCCTGATTGCCTGTAAACAAGTAAATATAGAATAGATCAAGAAATGAAGAATTGATACAGAAAGTATATTGGAAAACTGTATAACTTTTCCTTACACAAACAATATCAATTATTTGCTGAAAGTGGACAACACCTTTTAGATCCATAATTGGATCTTTCCTTTTTGAGGCTGGTTTATTGTTAATTGGATATTAAAGGGAACCTGTCAGCAGAAATTGAGCTAATGAACTATTACCAGTATGTTGCCAAGCAGCTTAACACCCAGCAGATCATATTTCTTTCATGGACCAGTGTGTTGGCATCATCCAGAAAATCAACTTTATAGTGAGATGTAAACTAGTTGTATAAAGTCCAGGAGGAGGGGACTTTAACAGTAAAGTCAAGCTCTCTCTTCCTCAGAACACCCCTTCACTGTAAATGATGGTCCTGCATCCGGAGACATCCCTAACCTGATGTCCAATGCATGATGTCAATCACAGAGGAGGCGTTCAGCGTTCCCCACCTTGAGTTCAATGTTAAATTCTCCACCTCCTTAACTTTATACAATCAATTTACATCTCACGTCAAAGTTGATTTTCAGGTTGATGCCATCACACTGGATTATGAAAGAAACAAAAAATAGAAGGTGTTATGCTGTTTGACAATATACTGGTAGTGGTTTATTAGGCCAGTTGCTGATGATGGGTTCCCAAAAAGTACAAATTGTTTGCAGGGCAGCATTCTAAAAAATTTAGAAACATTTAGACATATAGATGGGCGGCACAGTAACACACTGGGAGATGACCAGCTGACACTGGAAAGGAGGTAAAAACATCAAGGAGGCATGGAAGATAACGGGATATTGAGGTAAGTAGAATCAATCTAAAGTGCCAGCATAAACATTGTAATATAAAAGTAGTAGTAATTGATGAAATCATCTATAGCGGTTACCTGGGCACTAGGAATAGACAGCCTCCAAGGTGGATGAACACCCGACGCGCGTTTCGGCACGCTGCCTTCGTCAAGGGACCCCTACTACCTTTATATTACAATGTTTATGCTGGCACTTTAGATTGATTCTACTTACCTCAATATCCCGTTATCTTCCATGCCTCCTTGATGTTTTTACCTACTTTCCAGTGTCAGCTGGTCATCTCCCAGTGTGTTAATGTCTGTTTTGTACAAACTAATTTCTGTATGAATTTTGTAGTACATACTTAATAAATCTTTTTGGTAATAAGTTGCTGTGCAAATCTGGTTTCCTTTCTTTAAGTAGGTTTTGTATATTCAGTACCAGTTACAGGTTTACTTTAATTTTCACTTAGAGGAGTTTGGAACATTTTTCCATCTCTGTTTCAATTGCTCTTTTGGAGATTGCTATTGGTGGGCGGCACAGTGGCTGAGTGGGTAGAATTTCTTCCTTGCAGCGCTGGGGTCCTGGGTTCAAATCCCACCCAGGTCAACATCTGCAAAGAGTTTGTATGTTCTCTCCGTGTTTGCGTGGGTTTCCTCCAGTTTCCTACCACACTTCAAAAACTACTGTTAGGTTGTTTAGATTGTGAGCCCCATGGGGACAGGGACCAATTTGACATTCTTTGTGCAGCGCTGTGTTATCTGTGTGTGCTATATAAATAAAGATTTATTATTATAGATGTATCTACATAGAAGGGTCTTAAATAATTTTTACACATAGATCTAAAAATTTTTTACACTGCATACTAATGGAATTTTGTCCAATCTAGAATTTTGGGAAGATTTTAAGTGTAGGTCCTGTATCCAAAAATCTGCAACTAGTGTGTTCAGAGTGACACATACACATATAGGAGGGGATTACTCATACACGGATGCATAGGGCACCAGCATGTTATGTTAACCTTGCCCCCCCCCCTATGTGTCAGATATATTAAGAGTCTCTGGCCTCCTAATATATTCATTGGGTGGCCTGTAGCAGGGCAATTCTATGCCAGGGTTGTCTAAAAACCCATGCTAAAACCCATGCTAGTTCCTGGCACAGGCTATGGGTAGTGCGCAGATTCGGAACAGGGATCAATGCTACACCTGGCACTTGCCATAGAGTTGGCGTAATGGGAAAAGTAGTAGCAATCCCCTTGAGCTGCAACTATTTCAGGGCATATACGTCAGCAAAGATGTTAAATGTTAATTATAAACTACTTTACATTCAATAAGGGATTCACACACATAAAGAACAAATACAAAAACTGCAGAAATCTAAGACAATTGGAAGGAGGGCCTTACCCATGAGGTCTCACAATCTATAGACTAATGACATTTAATTTAGTTAATTTTCCATACGCATACATTTCTTTAACTAGATGTTATTAAAATGTTATATAGTTGCTGTTTAAATGTGTTAAGACATAGGGCTCCTTGATGAAATTATTATTTTTTAAATATGTAGTCAATTCTACACAACTAATGCATCACGTGAGAAGTCCAGCAGATGTAAGTGAGTGAATGCAATAAGTATGAAATGACATCTGAACTATACTACAGTGCTGCATGGTGACATGAAACGATCCAGATTATCTCCATGTGGGATTACTTTTCTAATAATCACAGAGACAATATATTATACAGACCAGGAATATATTTTTTCCTGTTTACGGAGGATATTGCTTTATTTTTAATGATGATATAATTTAGGCCAAATCAAGTTAATTCTTTTAATAGTCTTTTTAGAAAACCACCTCTAGGCAGGGATGGAAAATTGTTAATGAAGTATGGAAGAGGTTTATTTGTGAGAGTTTTTATGAGTACGAGAAGAACTTTCTCTATATCCTTAAGAACAAATGTAGGAAAGAAATCTGGAATAAGTTTTCATTAAAGGATAAGTAAAACAAAGATGGTGGATAAAATAAAATTGGTTTTCCATTTTAAATCTATCTAAATTTATCTAATTATATATTACCATTTTATGTGTTTATATTTATGATCCTCAATTTATCTTCTATATTGAGTGACCATAAAATGATCTGATATTTTCTCTGCCTGTTTGCATTAATGTGTAAAAAAAAAATCTGCATAACATAAAAACATAACCCATCTTGATTAGGATCCCCATACACGGTGCTGGATCATTTATACAGGGGGTTGTAGTAGTTGTGATTATACTGTTGTGTATACCATTTATTATTGCATTAATTCTAATAAATGCACATTTGTCTTTACAGATTTTATTCAACAGCATTTTTCAAATAAGTTAACATAAATGATTTTTAGTATGATTGTTTTTGTTTTATGGATTGGCCAATACACATCCTTTTTGTCCTTTTGCAGAATCAAATTAGGGATAGTAATCAAACAAAAAAACATACTGCAAGGCCAACACTGGTCAGATACGACAGTACACCCTGAAACCCCAGCCCCCCCAGCTGCCCATCTTGCTTTCCTCTGCATATCCTAGGCAATACAGGACACGCACAAAGAGGTACCCTTCCTACGCCAAAGAGCAGACACAAAACAAGAGAAATGGACATACACAATGGGGTCGTTAAACAATCTGGGTCACAACTGAGACAGGATATGTGGTACAGAAATAAATACAGTAAAAGAATAGTCAAGGATAAGAGCCAAATATCAGAAAGTACAGAAATATGGCAAGTGAAGCTAGAGCTAGCAACAAAGTATAACCAGCAAAGAGTATAGCACACACAGAATACTCATTACATTAAGGTGTCTGCTCCAGGTGAAAGGGGCAGAGCTCTGAGCAGGTTAACTTTAAGCTTTGCTGGAACATGGCAAAGCTTAAAAAAAGGGTGTCTTGGATTCAATCAGACTGTTCAGACTTCCAAATGAAGTGAACTAGAAGAATTCAGCATCTTCTTAGCCTGCCTGTACGTACAGAGGAAGGCTCTGACACACATGTAACACATATGATTTACTTTGAAGAAGAGAAAAAAGTTTACATATTTTTTTTTGTATCAGCTTTTCCCAAACATGAAAACCCTGATTGCTTTGATCCACTCGTGTCTCAACTACTGTAACTCTCTACTAATTGGTATTTCAATTACTAAACTCTCTGATTTACAATCTATCATTAATGTAGCTGAATTGTTTTTTTAATCCAGATGCTATATGGAAGCTTCCACCCTGTGCCTTGCACTAATTACCCATTGCCTTCCAAATTTTAAATTTTAACAAATCCCTCTCATCCATAAAGTTCTCCACAGTGCTGTCTCTATACCTCTCCTTCATCTCAGTCTTTCACCTTGCTCTGCAATCAGCCCTTTGCATGTAAAATCTGGCCCATGGTCCAACTGAGCACCGGAACGTCCCCTAATTTGTGTTGCATGGTGCCTACTGCAGCTGAGCCACAAAAGGGTCGAGTGCGACACAAATTTGGCACAGGCACTTCTTAAATACATGTGCTAGCAGTTTGTATTAAAAAGAATGTGCAAAGTCCAACAGAAAACTGCTGCACAACCCTTAGTAAATGTGTCATCTCCTCTTTTTTAATCCGGATCTCAGATTTACATCTCCAAGACCTCTCCCGAGCTGTGCAAATTCTCTGGAATGCCCTACTATGCAAACCTAATACACAACTTCCAAAGATTTAAATGTGCTAAAGCAGGCCTATCACATGTTACGTTTCCCCTTCTTTAAACACCAACCATATACTACTCCCATCTATTTAAACCCTTAGCACTTGATACTATTATACGATTACAAGATACTCTGCAGGCTCATGTACTATTACCGGTTATTCCTCTTGGAACCAGGGCTCTCATTCCCATTGTTCCATTGGACCATGTTATTGCTCTGTGATATCTTATTTTGTCTGTATATGTACCCCCTGACCAGTAGAGCACTGCGGAACATGATGGCGCTATAGAAGATTTAATACTATATTGTGTTATGTTGTAATGTTATTACGTTATGATTATTACTATTTTTGTTAGGAATCTGCCAATCAAACCAATAAGGGCTGGCTTGTCATGTACTTGACCAAACACAATTGAGTCAAAGTCGTTGTGGAATACGTTTAAGAAACCACTTGGTGCCAGGCTCATGAAGTATGTAGGCTGTGAAGACTTTTCCAATTTCCTGAAGCCGGTCTGACCATATGCGTCTTTTCTAACACTTGAAGGAATAAGTCTGTAAAAATTCAAAGGAGTTATAAGTGGGAATATGAGCTCTTGCTCCGTTCTTAAACTTCGCCTTGGTTCATTACTGAAGTAAAGAGCGGAAGAAGTTGCCCCCCTCATGTTAAGAATCCCTCAAAGCCAGCCATGATTTGAGAATCCTTGCTGGCACTAACACAGTCTTCCTCTGGAATATTAATTGGAAAATCTAATAAATGACATCTGCCCCTTTCAGATGTGCCACTGAATTTCAAACAAGCTTCTTGCTGGATGCGGAATACTTTCCAGTGCCAAAACAGGCAGCTCTAAGACATCTAATAACCTAGAATGTAATTTTCACATGCTGGATTTGGCATTCACAGCAAGGTTACAGAGACTTGTTTCCCGACGCTGAAAATCAACACCAACACTAAGGAGAGTTTTACTTAAATAATCCTGGTTTACTATTTAATGTGTGTAACGTATAAAGAACTGAATCTTTAAACCACCGTTGCAGCGGCTCTACAAGGCTCTGTAATTGAAATATAAATCCTGTTTTTCTAGGGGTTACATGGATTTGGCTCGTAGTATTTTATATTCTGTGATATCATGATGAGTCATCAGAAAATTACAGCTAATATCAGACATCCAAACTAGTGCTTGGCTACAAATAACATGTAGATATGGGTAGTGAGGGATGTATTTACCACTGATGGGTGATACAGTATCACAGCGACTAACACTGCTTTGGAGACCATCAAATATACTCAACTATTGCCCATTCTGCACGGCCTTTGTTCCTTTTATCCATGTTTTAATGAATATCCTCAAGGTGCTTTACTTTTTACTAGTCTATGGGAGAATTTATTAATAGTGGCGCTTTGCACAGCCGTTTCCCTTCTCTAATGGCACACAACACCCTGGATATATTCAGATGAGATCTCTGCCAGGTCAACTGTTTAGATCAGGTCTGACCTGGTGGAGATTTCAGCTAATGTCCACACCAGTTTTCTGGTATAAACTATAATAAATTGGCAGTCGGAGTGGTGAGACAGTCTTCTGGTTCATATAGCAGTACCAGTACTAGTTCCATACAGCAGCATGTTCTAACAGTGAGACTTGTCAATCAGGAATAAGGAGGCAGGGTAATGCAAGTAAATTTTATTGAGTTTTAACAGGGATATAACAAAAATCTCACACAACAATATGGAGCGATACAAAGACAAGAAAAGCATTAAACAGTAAGCGGGTGCCGACACAGCTCGGCAACCCCAAGAAGTAATTTAATATATACTTAAGCAGAAGAGAGGGGTCCAGCCGGGAGGGATCTATAAAGTTACAAGAAAGCGAGAAGTAGGGAAGGAAGGGCAGGAAAGCGGAGAGTAGTATAGAGAGGGTAAGGGGGAAAGAGAAGGGAGGGTACTTCCCCCCCCAATCCCCTAGCACTACCACCAGTCAGATCTATATGGTTCATCCGAATCCAATGGGGCATCTCAAGTTAAGTCAAGGTATCAAGGTGAGGAGATATAAGAGGTACAGTGCAACCAGCTTTTCTGGAAGCGGGATGCTCTCTTAGGATCTATGTTTTCCAGGCTCTCCATTCGATGTAGTTCGCTAACCCTTCTGAGCCAATGCCACATGGAGAAGAGGAGGAGGGTCGGGGGAACCTACCTTCACACTTACGGCGCACAGGAGAGGAGGAGGGGGTGAGCGCTGCTTCCCCCCGCCCATCTCCATAGAAAATAGTAGCTGCGCGGCCGTAGATACAGCCAAAGATAGTACAGGCTCTATCTTTTTGTGGCTACGGCATGGAACAGTGAGCGCTTGTTACACTCACCGTACCAAGCCCGTGCGCCATAGCCGTCTATGGTGGACATAGGTACAGCCACAAGCTTCCAGACGTACATATGTCCCCTGACGGTCATGTGAATTAGCCCTTAGCTGCGTTCAGAAGCCGGCAGACCAGAGACATTTTGTATGTGGCTATAATGATGGTATAAAGGCACCCAGGTGGGTGTCATCACATTTGCCCGTCCCCTCGCGAACCACTTTCAATACAGATTCCCAAAATGGGGCAAGTTCTGGTCAGCTCCAAAAATTATGGAGGAGTGACCTGAATGCAAGTAAAATGTTATATACAGGACCCCTTTAATATCATTGGATTAACCTCAGGTGAGTTGCATATAAGTTTACAAACTGTTTTCTTTTTAACATTGTAGCCATGGAAAATAGCTATTTCGAATTATGCTTTTTAATCATAGTTTTAATGAAGCATTTATTTTGGGTGGGGTAATTTACATTGCAGGTTCCCTTTAAGTAGATTTATTCATACTAGATTACTTTTCTAAACTACCTAACAAATAAGATTTTCTGCTAAAATCTGTGGTAAAATCCGTGGAAAAATCAATTTCCCATGTAGTTAATGGGAGAGCAACGTGTCTTTATTTTATTTGGTCTTATATTCTAATCCTGTCACATGCTACTTGCAATACACCCAGAATAACAAAATATCTTATGTGCCTTTTTGCACTTATTTGATTTTCATATATACTTCAATAAAAAGTTCATATTAAAAAGAAAAACCACACAAAAACAGCAATGTTTTTTTTTTTTTTTTCTTTATAAATCTTTGATAACAGTTTTTATACACCCAGTGCTATTCTTGCCATAAATGTTATGGATCACATGGGAAAATTGCTAATATGAACACAGCCTAACACAAAACAAATGTATTTCATTATAGGAATATATGTTTCTACATCTCTGGTTGAAATCGGAGCATTTTATTATGGATGGTAAATGTTATATTTCAACGGTGGTGAAGGAAAATCCAGTTTAAAATGGTCAAGGTTAATATATTGTCAACTCCTAGTCAGCTGTGGAAGTAACTCAATATATACTATGCTGTGCTCTATGGAGATTTTGTGGTTAGGGTCCACTTGTTACCGTAACGCGAGCGGATCATATTAACTGACCACTGTGTCGTATACATTTTCCCGTCCACCTTGTAATTTCGCGTAAGCGCCTCTGACTGGGTTTACTTTCCTCACACTTGGCTTGATATATATATTTGGACCTTTCTCTCTGGTTTCCATAGCTCAATCAGCACCATATATTCTTCACTAGGGGGAATGATTTAATGTTGGTCTTGCTGACAGGTCTTAATGGTATGCTGAAAAATATAGATACAAGCAGTAAGACTGTAAGTTTCTCAGGTTGAACAGCTCACTTATTCTGTGGTCGGAATAATAAAACCAAAACCCATGTTTTTCTTTCTCCTTCCTTTTCGGAGTCAAATTCATCTCTATTACGCTTTTTACACTGAAATATTGACCCCCCTCTAAAATTACATTTTTCTGCAGTTTCATAATCGGATACTTGGGATTACAAACTTAATACTTGGCTTTTGGGGATGTATTTGAGAATGTGTACTTTATTTAGAGATCACTTCAGCAATGTTTTCAGTTCATAAAAGTCTACTCCTCTGCCCGCAATACATGTAGCACATAAAATCCAGGCCTTCAGATATGTTTTCCTGTCATGTGTTTATTGCGCTTTTATTATAAGTGTGCATTTCTTCTAAAATCACCTAATAGTACATAAAAACTAAGCTAAAAAAAAAAACTACGCTCAAAACTAAAACTAAGAATTTTAAAAGTCCATTTAGGGTGTAAAAGTAGATGAGTAGATAATATTTCCCCTTCTCTAAATTATATGAATATTGAAAGTCACTAAGGGATTTTGGCAATGTAAAGAGTCACAAGGTTCAGAGAATATTTTCGAGAGTTATTTTCTTTTTTTATCCATAACTTTATGTTGCACTCAATTGTGATGGCATTGTAACTTGATATTTAGAACCAAAAACAACATTGTACCGTATCATAACAGTTTTACCTAAAAAAGATTAGCAAATATTTGTAAATCTGATGATAAAAATGATAGTCAAAATATATTCTTTATGTTGATATTAAAGGGGTTTGCCCATGAAACAAAGTTCTCAAATTTTTCTCCCCTAGTGATGTTTACGCAATAAAGATAATTTTTAGGCCCCTTACTTTACAATTTTTCTCAGTTTTATTGCTGTTTTAGCTCCTATCAGTCAGTGATGGTCAGTGGGTGGGGACTCTCTAAGCAGACACTTAATGATTCCTCTGTGCTATGAGATGCTGTGTGCTGACAATGTGCTTAGATTATCAGGGTACAGGGTTTATCTCCACTTTTATTTAGCTTCTGAACAGTCTACTAGTATCTGACACATAGAAAAAGAGAGACGAGACAGATCAGAGATGATAGATGATGAGATCCTTGAGCTGGATATAAAACACGACACTCTCAGCTCTGCAAAGTCATCTATAACACACACAAAGTCAGTTCTGCTATATTCCTCTCTCCCATGGATTAAGACCTTATCTGTTTTAAGCTTGTAAAGTAAGTCTCTACACGCTGTTTGCTGGCAGAAAATGCCTGTGTCTAAACTCATCTGGTTTTGCAGGGGGGTGGGGCAGGAGGCAAAGAGCACTGCATTTTGCAGAAAAGAGGAGCTATTGATGAGAAGAATACGACCATAGTAAAAAGATTTACGGTTGGGATCTGTCAGAATCGGCTCTTCTTTTGCCCTCTTATGTCCCGGTTTTTAGGACGAAAAGGCTTTATAAATTATGCAAATTACCCCTCAGGCTCATTTGCTAATAAAGCCTTTTTTCTTAAAAATCTTTAAAAACTGGGGCATAAGAAGCTAAAAGAAGAGCAGATCCAGCCAGAGGGGTCACACACCTGCATGTAAGTGTGTTTGGTTTACAATCCTTCATCATGGTGGTAGATGTCATTTAAATTGGAATGAGCTTGAAGTACCTTTCAGTACACAGTGCATGTAGCTGTTTGGTTCTAGTCCTCTCAGGTTCTAGTAAACAGCTGTCCATCGCAGCTAGTAACTGGACCACAGATGTTTAGATATCCTTAAGATCAGTCATCATTAGTAAAGCTGTAGACAACCTGTTTAACTTTAGAATCAAACCCTGAAGTTCCAAGTAGTTTTTATATATTCCGCCTTGAGATTTTAAATTATTTTAGGTGATGATTATGTTTTTTGCTCCATCCTGCATGTCTAGGTAAAGATTGGTATTGCTGATGTTAGGGAACGGACAATAAGATGGAAAATCAGGACAGAAACAGACAATAAGCCCTAAGCTAGAACCACCCAGCTGTTCCTACCTATTTGCCCATACTACTCTAAATGGTATGTGACAACTGGTCAATGTTACTTTCCTGCATCAAAGTGAAATCACATGGACAAAAACAAGACAAATACAGAAGAATAGTAATACAAATACAGGTCAAAACCAGTGGTACAATGCAGTTTCGAATCAAGAGAAAAAGCAAGGTCAGGAAACAAGAAAGGGTCATGAGTTTAAATAATATGCAAAACCACAAAACAAAAGCAATCTCCAAAATGACTTAAAGCAAACTATGTGATATCAGAGTCCTAGTCTAAAATTATATTGGAGAAGTCCCCTGACATGCAGACAAACCAGACTAGCTGGGAAGGAACATGCCTGGAGGAGGTATCTGTCTATCACACCTAGCTTAACCATCTGCAGACAAGGACAAAGTCAGCAGGAGACAACGATTTGTAAAGCGCTTGATGGAGCTTTATAAATAAAGATTATTATTATAAAATAGGTCTGGAAGTAATCTATAAGACCGGCAGGAGTGAGGTGTTAAGACTAGTGCAAGACAGAACACAAAGTAAGTATAAAATTATAGTCAGCAGCGCATGTTTGACTGAACTTTACAGGCAGAGGATGGCACTGGAGCACTAACAGGCACAGATGTTACAAGAATCTTGCCAAAAAGGTTGTCCTCGTTGTTCTACCTCAACAGCAATGATTAATAAAATAGCAACTCTTCTCCTGTTACAATATCCTCTGAACGCCATATAAGCTTCAGTAGCCAAAGAAATATTGAAAAAAATAATTTTACTGCCAATGCATATCTATCAGCCAAAAAACACAATGAGGTCCCGTTCTTATGACTGGTGGGAGTCCCAACAGTCAGACCTTCATTGATCAGCTAGTTACCCTGTGGATAGGAGATTAGTTACATACTTGCGACCATCCCCTTTAAGTCTGACTTTTTCCATTCTCATATTCAGGGAGGGGTAAAGCAGCAAAAAAGCTAGAATTACCTATTTTATGATGTGTGATGGTACAGGTACAACATTTTGCATTGCTTAAGTCAGTTCTCAGGTGCTCAACATCACTGTTTACAAAAAAAATTGTAATTGCCTATTTTATGTGAGCTTCTTTTACACCATAAGTAATGGATTTGCACCACACACTTAGCCTAGTGCATATAGACTTTCACCATGCACTAAATGTTAAGCCAAAGTACTTCTTATTATGAGGCTTATCCAGCAAATGTAAATGAAGCATTTTTAATGTTTATTATAGCTGTATAAACTAAAAGCTTTTCAGACTTGGGTCAAAAGCCAATGTTAAAGCATATGTTATTGAAACCATTATGGCAAAAATCCTACTTACTGCTTTTAATATTGCCAACAGTTTACTGCTGCAAATCCGATCATGCAACACTCCGCAAAATTATGTGGGTACTTAAGAAAGACTTTTACATTGTTGTTATTTTATAATATAGTATGATACTCAGGAAGTCATTTATGACTGACCACTTCCAGTACTGTATTATTCCTAAATTTACTCTATGTTTGTATGAAAACATGGGTTGATTTTGCTACATAACAACCTTGATGAGACTTGTACAGCAGCGGAGTTGTTGAGGCAAACAATGGGGGCAGCATGAGGGGGTGAATCCTTGTATATTATATAGTTTATTGCTACTAGAATAGATTTCCCATATTTCCGCATTAATTATAAAATATTTTTCAAGTGCACTTACATCTTTGAAAGGTGTCGGCTATCCATTAGGTTTACTATTTCACGGTCTACCCTGTAAATATGCATGCTCTATGTCCTGTGAGAAAAAAAGTAACTAGGAGTTGAAATGTAATGTATTTCGTCCTTCTTGAGAACATGTAAGCAGTCCTTTGTATCCTTAAAGAGGACCTGTCACCAGTTTTGGGACCCTAAAACAAGTACAGGTCAGTATGGATCTGTGGCTTAGAATCCCAAAATGGCCTTTATGAGCTCTCAGAATAGGGACAATGTGAAAAAAGAAACATATATACTTAACTTGATGTTAGTCTGATGAAGCACATTGGACTCACTTCTGAAGTTCTTGCCGACACGCACCTCCTCTCAGGGCAGTCCGGGGAAGAGCAGGAGCTGGGAGAGGTGAGTGAGCTGGCCGGGCCGCTGCGGGCGGGGGCATGGATGCGCCCGTGATCCAAGACATGGATCGCGGGAGCACCCGTGACATTCTTATTGAAGCTTCACTCCATTGTCCCTCTGAGCAGGAAGAATCATCAGCAGAAGGACCTCCAAAGATAATTTGGGCTGCCCACACCTTCTCATTCATCTTGCAGTCCCAAGAAGCCAAGGATATGTCATTGTCAAATAACCCCAAAAGCAGCATATCCTGAGGTTCCTGGGACTGCAAGAAGATTGTTTGAGACCTGTCTGGTGAACTGTTGCAGGGGTGAAGACCTGGGTGCCCACAGAGTAATAAAAAAGGGGCCACCTCTGGTAAGGTCTAGTTCAGTTTTCCCTCATTCTCTTGTCTTGATGTTAGGGGAAATAAGTAGAGGGAATGTTGCATTTCAACACTCCATCTTTATTCACCATGGAAATAAGCCAATACCCAAGCTTTCTTGGCATGTTATATTGGCATGTATAAGGAACTATGTGTGTAATAGCTGTTGACCACTTGGGATGGCATTACTTTTACCTTGCCGGCCCTCCTACCCTGGGATGAGCAGTGTGTCATCAAGTATGATGATAGATATTTAGTATGAGTATCCTAGAACCATTTGTACGGAGTGCTCTAGTCAACTTGTCATATGTGCTTTTGTTTTTCATTTGGGTTTATCACCATTCTATATGTAATTTTTCAGCACATTTGTAGGATAATTTTAGGGTCTTCAAATTCCTTTTAATTCAGCATTGTCTTCTTACAATAGGTAAGGCTATACCAACATAGCACAGGCCTTGTGGCATTTTACTTTACCAAACTCTTAAACACATTGTCAGAGCTCGATCCGATCACCCTGCCATATATTTTCAGTAGCGCTTAAAGGTTAAGCTCCCAGAACTCTGCTCACTGGGCTATTGCCAAAGACTATCCCTGGCGCCAGCAAATTCAGATCCTTTACCTTCTTTCTGCTCCTTCTATAACGTGTTCTGCTCTTTACTTCCCTACAAACACAGCAATAGGATCTGTGTTATGAATAGCAACAATCAATCTCAAATGCTACTTCAGTTTCTCTATTGCATTTATTCAACACCTGTCATCTGCAATCAGAGATGCTACTTTTTATGTAAATTGTCCTAGTTAGATCCAGTGATGCGTCCAAGTGTTCAGTGTCAGGCTGTGGTGAGTCGTGATAGATGACCCATGTGAAATAACCAACCCAGGAGACGATTTTGGACCATGTGTTCAATCGAAATGTTGGTTGCTACATACCATAAGGCTGTTAAGTAAGGCAGCAGTTTGTGACCTGCATTTGACAGTAATCTCTGGGCTGTAGGCATGAGTCCAACAGAAGCAATTTGCCTTTTGGAAAAGATACAGACTGCTTAGCCTATAAAGAAGAATGTGTAGAGTGGAATTCTCGAGCTCCGTGCCGTATGAACTTTTCCAACTGACGGCATGGGAGTCGGTTTTCAAACAGCCTGGTGTAATATGTCAGTATGCTGGAATTTTGGACGTCGTGCAAGTACTAGGTTACATTGGAGGTTCTAGGCTAAATCAAACTAAGCTATTGATTCATACCACAAGGAGCGGCATACTGTATATGTGTTATTGGCTTTACAGAATTAGCACATGGGCAGATTTACATGATATTCATGCAATAAATATTTTGTTAAGGATAGTCAAAGATGTCGTTGTAAACTAAGCATTGGACTGGACATAGTAACATAGTTGAAGACTTGATAACTATAAAGTAAAAAATGACAGTCTATCTAGTCAAGAGGATAATCCAGAGGAAGGGAAAAAAACAGGTGTATGCCTTTTCGCTATTGTAAGGGAAATATATTGCTAACTTATTCAGAAAATCATGAATTAACTAACTTTTAAATAAAAATTCTTACCTTCAAAGGCCATGAAAAGTGATTTAAGCGGCAGCGACGTAAAGATAACCTACCATCAAGAATCTACCTATAAAGATAGATCCCATAAAATTCTAAGCTCTAAACTTCTCTTAAATCTTTCCCTAATCCTTTAACACTTCTTAACCTGATCTAAACTTTAACTCTTAACTACCGTATATACTCGAGTATAAGCCGACCCAAGTATAAGCTGAGGCCCCTAATTTTACCACAAAAACCTTGTAAAACCTATATATTTTTTTACTCGAGTATAAGCCGAGTTTGGGGTTTCAGCACATTTTTTTGTGCTAAAAAACTAGGCTTATACTCGAGTATATAAGGTAATATTTTTCGGCAGAGGTTACATGGGCATGGAGTAGCCTCTGCGGGCTGTGGAAGTAAAGGCTACTCCATGCCCAAGTGGCCTATACTGTCCATACCTCCTTCTGCTTCCCATGAGCTCCTTCTCATTGCCACCTTCTTCAAGCTGTAGCCCCTTTAGTGCAGGTGGCTGCCATGATACGTGCGTGCGTGCGCTGAGCAGGAGCCACTGTGCATGCACAGAGCTCGAAGAAGCTGGTGGTGAGAAGGAATGCGTCAAGGATGCTGATAGAGGTGGGGACAGCATAGGCTATTGGGAGGTGGGGTAGCCTTTGCTCCCACAACCTGGAGAGGCTACTTCACATCCCCGTAGCTTCTGCTGAAAATTGCATAATAGTTAGATAATGTTTAGATCAGGCTAGTAAGTTTTATAGTATTAGCGAAAGATAGTTTATGGCTTAGGGTTTTAGTAGGTCCCTGGCTGTCCCGAAAGAAGACAGTACCCTGAACGGCATTGCGGGGTGAACCTGACCTGTAACAGACCTGCAGAGTCTGGTACAGTCGCTGTGTCACATAAGACACTCATTGCAAATTCCTAGGGTTTGGGCTATAAAGGTATTTTATTGTCCAATCTGTCAAGCTCACGAAGGCCATTAGATTTCATTAATTTACTCTACAGATTATGTACATATCAAGCTTTTGAGTCATAACCAATAACGTCATAAAGTAAGTTAGAATCCATGTAATATTTATGCATGCAGCCCTATCTATTTTTCTAGCTTTTATGTTTCAGACACATAAGAGAAATCTAACACACATCAAATCACAGAAGACTAACACGTACATAAAACAGGTCACAGACTATGATTCTGTGTTTTTTTTCCACTTTTTTATTTCCTCAGGGGATTTGGCCGTCAGATAACTAGCTTGACAAATCTTTGCCTAATTAAATTAGGCGCCTAATTGATTGCTGCAAAAATAAAACAGTTACATGACCTTTGATTGTGTATCTAAGTGGGGTTTTTTTGAAGAAATTATTTTTACAGTTTAATGGATGACCTAGACACGCAGTGACATGCGAGTCAGACCAGGCTTCTCTGAGAATACTGAAAAAATAAGTGTGCTCACTGAAAAAATACTTTCAGCAGTTGCAGAAAAAAAATCTAGCAAACCACTTATCCTAAGGGAAAAATAAATATAAAGGATTGTGGGATATAATCTTTTCTGTATTTGAAGCGAAATTTCAATTTTAAAGAAAAAAAAACATTTAGAATTTTTTTAAAATTAAACAATAATTTGTTGCCACTAGATAATGCGCCAACTCAGCAGTGCAAGTGCCCCCTGCAATCGCATTGGGGGAGACTTCACATTTCTGCCTAGAAATTGTTGGGGAGATGCTGGAGATTCTGTATATTTCTGTAGATTAATGACCATGGCTTAATGATTTCAGGGGGACCCCTGCCAATGAAATTCCAGGGTGCCAATGCATTTATATGGTAGCCTTGGGATAAAAGGCTCCAGGTTTGAGACTTCATTACAATCAATTTCACGCTTTGCCGCATGCACCTCAAAAACATTCCTAGAATTTGTCCTTTCTTAGCCAAACCAATAAAATCGTTATTGTTTCACTGATTCACTTTTGACTACTGTGACTCCTTACTAATAAGTCTTTCACTTACTAAACTCTCTTCACTAAAATCTATTCTTAATGCAGAATCCAAGCTTGTTTTTCAGATGAAATGCTACACAGATACCTCTAGTCTGTGCCAGTCACTGCACTGGTTGACCGATTCTTTACAAATACAGTTTAAAATAATCACCCTCATCCACAAAGCTCTGCACAATGCTGCAGCTTCCTACCAATCCTCTCTCATCTCAGTCTATCACCCAACCTCTGCTCTAAAATCTTAGATTATTCTCTTTCTAAATTCGAACCTGTGATTTACGTCTCCAGGATCTCTCACAAGCTGCATAAATTCTCTGGAATACCCTTACCCGGACTATCTGACTAATACCAAGCCTCCAAAGTATCAAACATGCTCTTAAAACTTATCTTTATGAAACTCCAGATCTCTTTTCTAATCCTAATCTAATCCCATCCCGTGTCCACCTCCTTTCTGTTATCTGAAAAAAACACCAGCTAGATACCAAGCTCCAGGCTTCCCTGCAGTTTCTATCATCCTGGACTTTGTATATAAGATGGCGGCTGATGACTAGTTAAAGCAGCAGCATTTTTATATATTAAATTATTTTATTCTGTTACCTTATAAAGAACGGCTGAACTATTACACAAGCTCTTATACAGTATATAAAGATAACCTAAGAAGTGCAATGTATTTTAAAATGTATTACATGAAGACATTGTAAATATCAAAAATGCAATAATATAAATCGGATCATGTTTTATAACAAAAAAGGATAAAAAGTAAAACACCTTTTTACCAAAACAAAAAAATGTTAAAACAAAAATAATAATTTGTCTAGAAGTGATGGGAGTTTTTTGCCACCATACACCTAGAACCTTGAGATAAAGCAAAAAAAAAGATGTTTCTCTAAACAAAACAAGCAAAAAAAGAAAAAAAAGGAGTTCCTGCAAACAGAAAGCCCTGTTGTGTTAAGAAATAAAATGCTATGAGTGAAAGCAGTAATACAGGCACAAATATAACATGTAAAAACAATAATTTACAGTAAAGATTCATAATAAAAAAGATAACAAAAAAGTTTTTTTGAATAATATTCCATCTCAGAGTTCATAGAATGTTAATCAATTAGAAATACGTACCTCATTACGCCATTTAACACTACAACTCAAAAAACAAGACCTCAAGCTACATGTACGGGAAAAAAATTATGTCTCCTGGCATCTGGGGAATCTGCAAAACATTTTTTGGTGATTAATGCCCAAAACAGGCCAGTCACAAAGGATTTAATAGAAAATGTATGAATCATCAATTTTATCCAGTAAAGGCAGCTTGATGGGAAATATCAGTAGCAAAATAACCAGATCACGAAGCAGGAAGCAAAGCTGGACGAATACCCTATAACTCAACCTCGCTAAAAAATATTATTCATCTCCTATTACAGGAAAAGGAAATAGGTGCACCAGTAGGCGTGGTCCCATACTCCCTCCCCCGAGGGAGTCATCTGGTTAAGAGATCTTTCTCATCATTTAACATAGCGATGTTAATTGTACTTTTATATGCCCCCACATATATCCTGGGTTACCATATTCTCCAGAAGCTCAACACGTGTGACTATTATCAGCCGATTTTTTATTTATTTATAGACTGATATAATTTTATAGTTCTTTTATCCAAATATTCCATGGACGTGTTAATTTATCAGTTACATAACTAGACAGTTTATTGCTAGTTAATTAGTCTATGGAAAGTATTGCTACATATTACAGTCCTGTCAAAAACATTATCAGCAAATTTTGACAACATTCCTCATAGTGCTAATAAAATGATTGACTTTGACTGGACCTCACAAGTAAAGGTTTTACTAGCCTAGATTCATTTTACAAAGCTGTAAAATACAGGGTAGATCTACATGATTGCACCTAAAATATGGCATAAAGGCACTATGATAAACATTGCATTTGATTCCATACAATTTACCAATATACTGCATAAGCAAGGGTAGAAAACTTGAATTCTGCCAACATATTGGCTTAGGATTCATAAACAAGGCAACTAATAGGAGTTATGAACTTGACTAGAGAGGCACTGGATTTATCATATAAGCTGAGCCCCAGTTTGTATCATTTCCAGGGCTACTTTGACCCTTATGGGATTTCTGTATAGCTTACACCACTGCTTAAAGGGAGCCGATTTCACCACATTTTCACAAAAACAGCTAGAGACAGGTTCCAATAGTGTCATAGTAACTAACCGGCACACTCTTTTAGGTAAAATTAGTTTCTTTTACAACCTCCCCCCCAAAAAAAATCAACTTTATGTTTTATTACCTGGCATCAGAGGGGGCATGTCCTGCTTTGCCCATGTATCTGATCACATGAAATCACAGCATGCCTCCGTGGACTTCTACTCCTCTCCATCCTCCATGGAGGCATGTTGTGATTTCATGTGAACAGATGTATTCATGGGGTACATTTTGAAAATGTAAAGGGTGAAAGACCTTAGATGATATTGTCCTGGTCACATGACATGAACCAAACACAAGGTATCATGTAAAAATATTAGCACAATATAAGTCAAAGGAGCTTTATATTTATGCCATTGAATATTGGCAGATGGTCCCTAAGTACAGGAAGGCAAGGCAATGATTTGAAGAGACAAAGAGCTGTCAGTCAAACTAAGGAGGGGTGGTTAACTGAAAGGCTGGGAGAGGAGAAGAGTCAAACCCAGGAGTTAAGAAGGCTTATTTGAATATCAGAAAATGTCTGCAATTAAGGTACAGTGTCACACTGGCAGCTAATTTTAGGGGAAATGGGGAGGACTTGTAGCCCTTTACCGACGGGCATTGTTGGTTTTGGGGGGGATTCTGCTGTTCGAGTGCTTGCCAAAATGTCCGACCACAACGCTCAGAGATAGGAACTTTACTCAGCATGTCAGTTCATTTCCATTCTCTGAACGTTAGGGACGGTCATTCCGACAAGCCCACAATGTGAGTTTGTTGCGAGTTAGTCACATCAGATTCGCTCATGGGCAATAGGCCTAAACCTTGCCAAGCAGATGAGGTAGACTTTCAATTCTCTGTTCTTCTGATGCAATCCAACATCTGAGACCCCCTGCAATAATACGCTTGTTCTCTATCCTGTGGACCACAGAGGTCACGTGCTGAGCACTTTAAACCAAGACAAGATTTAACGGAAGAGCGTTGGCGCTAGATCGGCAGGGGGTTAGTGTTTTGTTTGCATTTACAAATGTACTTTTTTAGTGTTTTGACCAATTGTATATCTTTTATTTTGTGTATTTTGCAATGACAACTTCTTTTAAACTGTTATGTTGTTGTTTAAGTCTATAGTGAATTATTGAATATTATTGTCTTGCATTGAATAAAAAAATAGACTGCATTTTATTTTACAAGATGGAGTATGATTTGGCTATGGCATTTGTTTTCTCATCTACTTTGTCAGGGTCGGGGTAGTATTCACCAGAGCCCGCCGCAAAGCAGGTTGGACTTGCCACGACGGGATACCAACAGGCACAGGATCAGAGTCGGGGACGTAGCGGACAGTCAAGACAGGCGGCAAAGAATCAAAGTCAGGAATGTAGCAGGAGGTCACAACAGGTAAAACACAGACAGTCAGGGAATGCTTTCGCATTGGCATAAGGACACAAAGATCCAGTAGAGGTCACAGGAAGAGGCTGGCTATTAATGGATCAGCGGCTGGCCAGCGGCAACTAGCAGCGCACTAGCCCTTTAAATTTTTCAGAAACGTACTGAAATATGACTAGAAGTACCAAAGAAAAGTTTAAAAAAAAATTCTTTCTAATCAAACCAAAAAATAATATTTGTGGATAAAGCCTAAACTTGTTATTCCTGTAATAATCCTTTGCGACTTTCTGCATAACACATTAGGAAAGGAAAACATATCAGTAATTTCTAAATTCTACATAGCCTAATTCTCCGCATTGCTGAACTAACACTGGCAGAAGAAGCCAGCCTTCTATGTTACCGGACCCTTTCATCTCTAGGACCAGTAATATAATATGCATTGTAACTATAATTATATGTGTTGGCAAAAACCAAAGGTGTTAAAACTAAGGCTTTTGGAGTGGAGCCCTGGGCACATTATAATACAGGGTTTATGTTGAGTGCCGTCTCTGACTACTGGATTAGTTGATTCCAGTTCAGTGTGAAGCACCCAGTCTGATATATCCTGGGGCATAGTAGCTTTATTACTGTGCTAAGATTTATTGAAATAAACTGGAACCACATGGCTGGATTTCCTCCCAGATGTGGGCAGACAAGGGAGCGTGGAGCAAAGGTCACCCTTGGAAATAACTCACCTATACTGCACATTTTAGCTGTTTTGCATGTTGAACTTTAAATCGACAAGTACAATGATCAGCCAAGCATTACTTTAATAAAGGCCCACACAGGACTATTTGTCATCTAATGTAAAGCTAAGTTAAAGCCGGCCACCTAGGTAACTGGCTGAAACATAACTCACATCTGCAGGCAGATAAAGCTCCTAGGCGGCCATGGGAAGAGGAATGTGCTCATGTGTCTAGAACATGTTACCTCGTAATTGGGTGTCCACTTAATGTCTACAAAATAAATGACTATTTCTAATTATTATAAGGAATACAAAATAAATTACTATTTTGTATTATTATAGGGAACACAAGTGTCTGAATTATTCCGATATAAGCTGCCATGGCTTGCAAAGGCAGTGTAGAGAAAAATAATAAATGTATGGTTTAATAGCAAAACATTCTTTGTACTATGTTAGCCAGTGGTTAGATACATATACAATGAGAGTTCTCACTTGTTTCTCCTTAATTTTAAATTCCCACTCATGTCTGTAGGACTTCTCCTGAACTGCACCTATTCTCTGGATCTCGGACTAATACTTAACTACCAAATTTTCAGATGTTGCCTAGTACTACTATCTGTAGTAGTAGATAATAACATTGCCTAACTGAATGTAAGTTTTACTGACTTTTTTCTTAACCTCCAATGATTTCTCCACCTGTCTGTGTAATCCCTCACTACTTGATACCACTAAAAAAGTTTCTCTGCAGATCAATGCACCCTGGTATCAATAAATATCGATAGCAGCTGGTGACTGGTTCATTCAGTATTATTTTATCTAACTATAAATTTATCTAAAAATGTAAAATATAGGCTGCACACAAAGATATAAAAAAGAGTGGGTTCTTTATTCACCCAATTGAATCCGAAATGTAGCACTTGGGTGAATAAAGTACCCACTCTTTTTTAAATGTTGGTGTGCAGCCTACTTTTTACATTTTTTGTACTAAGAAGTGGAGAGTCAAACCATTTAGGAGGGCGAGCACCCGAACTAAGTTTACCAAAGTGGTGCAGCTGTGCACTTGTTCTAATAAAAATGTGTCTAATTATTTATTTAAATATTATATCACATAAACAACGACTGGACCAATTTACAAGTCACCTACTGTGTCACCCTCTCATCCTCATTGACTGTAAGCTCTTGTGTCACCCCCTCATCCTCATAGACTGTAAGCTCTTGTGTCACCCCCTCATCCTCATAGACTGTAAGCTCTTGTGTCACCCCCCAGTCTCCTAGACTGTAAGGTCTTGTGTCACCCCTTCATCCTCATAGACTGTAAGCTCTTGTGTCACCCCCTCATCCTCATAGACTGTAAGCTCTTGTGTCACCCCCCCAGTCTCCTAGACTGTAAGGTCTTGTGTCACCCCTTCATCCTCATAGACTGTAAGCTCTTGTGTCACCCCCTCATCCTCATAGACTGTAAGCTCTTGTGTCACCCACTCATTCTCATAGACTGTAAGCTCTTGTGTCACCCCCTCATAGACTGTAAGCTCTTGTGTCACCCACTCATCCTCATAGACTGTAAGCTTTTGTGTCACCTCCTTCATCCTCACAGACTGTAAGCTCTTGTGTCACCCCCTCATCCTCATAGACTGTAAGCTCTTGTGTCACCCACTCATCCTCATAGACTGTAAGCTCTTGTGTTACCCCCTCATCCTCATAGACTGTAAGCTCTTGTGTCACCCCCTCATCCTCATAGACTGTAAGCTCTTGTGTCACCCCCTCATCCTCATAGACTGTAAGCTCTTGTGTTACCCCCTCATCCTCATAGACTGTAAGCTCTTGTGTCACCCCCTCATCCTCATAGACTGTAAGCTCTTGTGTCACCCCCTCATCCTCATAGAGTGTAAGCTCTTGTGTTACCCCCTCATCCTCATAGACTGTAAGCTCTTGTGTCACCCCCTCATCCTCATAGACTGTAAGCTCTTGTGTCACCCCCTCATCCTCATAGACTGTAAGCTCTTGTGTCACCCCCTCATCCTCATAGACTGTAAGCTCTTGCGAGCAGGGCCCCTATTCCTATTGTTTAGTCTGATTATGTTACTCTGTAACGTCTTATTTCATTTGTATATGTACCTCACTGCAGAATATGATAGCATTATAAAGATAAAGCATAATTGTTATTAATATTATTGCTACCTTGCATTGGCTAACTGAAGAGATTGATATATATTGTAAACTTTCAAAACTACTCGGATCTCTTCATTGTGCTCCAATTTATTAATCAAATTAATTGATTGATCTTTCTCTGTCACTATCTGTATTTAGTAAAAACTACAATATCCTGCCATTTTCATTCTGGCCACTAGGTCTAATAAAATCCAGATGGTTTTTCAAAGTACATTAAGCTCATTTACATCAGACAGGGCTATAATAGACATAGACAACTTTATAAAAACCTCTGTTATTACATCACTAATGATAATAGATGATGTCACTGCTTATAACAATAATAATTCTTTATTTATATAGCGCACACAGATTACGCAGCACAGCACAGAGCTTGCCAAATCTGTCCCCAATGGGGCTCCCAATCTATTTAACCTACCAGTATGTTTTGGAGTGTGGGAGGAAACTGGAGGACCCAAAGAAAACATCACATGATGTCATTAGAAAACATTAGATGATGTCACAGCTTGTCTCCTCCTCCCTGTACAATGACCTCTATATAGATAACACTGACCCATCATTACATCACTACTGACTATAGATGATGTCACAATTTATCTCCTCCTCCTCCCTGTACAGTGACCTCTACATAGGTAACACTGACACATCATTACATCACTACTGACAATAGATGATGTCACTGCTTATAACAATAATAATTCTTTATTTATATAGTGCACACAGATTACGCTCCCTTTAGCTCCTCCCCCTCCCTGTACACTGACCCATCATTACATCACTGCTGATAATAGATGATGTCACAGCTTATCTCATCCCCTCCATGTACAATGACCTCTATATAGATAACACTGACCCATCATTACATCACTACTGACAATAGATGATGTCACAATGTATCTCCTCCCCCTCCCTGTACAATGACCTCTATATAGATAACACTGACCCATCATTGTATCACTACTGACAATAGATGATGTCACAATGTATCTCCTCCTCCTCCCTGTACAATGACCTCTATATAGATAGCACTGACCCATCATTACATCACTACTGACAATAGATGATGTCACAGCTTATCCCCTCCCCCTCCCTGTACAATGACCTCTATATAGATAACACTGACCCATCATTACATCACTACTGACAATAGATGATGTCACAGCTTATCTCCTCCTCCCTGTACAATGACCTCTATATAGATAACACTGACCCATCATTACATCACTACTGACAATAGATGATGTCACAGCTTATCTCCTCCCCCTCCCTGTACAATAACCTCTACATAGATAACACTGACCCATCATTACATCACTACTGACAATAGATGATGTCACAGCTTATCTACTCCCCCTCCCTGTACAATGACCTCTATATAGATAACACTGATCCATCATTACATCACTACTGACAATAGATGATGTCACAGCTTATCTCCTCCTCCCTGTACAATGACCTCTTTATAGATAACACTGGCCCATCATTACATCACGACTAACAATAGCTATCTATCTATACTTTAGCTATATATAAATGTGTGTCTGCCTTTACTCCTTAACGCCGAAGCCACTTTTCACCTTCCTGACACGGCCCATTTTTTCAAATCTGCCCTGTGTCACTATAAGTAGTTATAACTTTGGAACGCTTTAACATATCCAAGTGATTTTGAAATTGTTTTCTCGTGACACATTGTACTTCATGTTAGTTACAAAATTTTGGTGGTATGTTTTGCATTTATTTATGAGAAAATCAGATATTTGGTGAAAATTTGGAAAAATTCTCAATTTTCGAAATTCAAAATGTACTTTTTGGAGTCATAACACCAGAAAACGTAATAAATAACATTCACCAAATGTCTACTTTATGCCTGCGTGGTTTTTTTTATACATACTATCATTTGTGTAAGATGTTATGGGGCTTTGAACGTTAAGTGCGATTTTTCACATTTTCATAAAAAAAAGCAAAATCCTGCTATTGGGGGACCTGCTCAGGTTTGAAGTCACTTTGAGAGGCCTAAATAAAAGTAAAATCCCTTAAATTACCCCATTATAGAAACTACACCCCTCAACGTACGTAAAACAACTATTATGAAGTTTGTTAACCCTTTAATTGGTTTACAGGGGTTAAAACAAAATCGGATGCAATTTTGAAATTAATTTTTTTTTGGACTAAATTAATGTGTTTTTCATAAAATGTACAAATTCTCAGTGGATAAAATACCAAAACGCTCCACAAAATTTGATACCCAATCTCTCCCATGTATAACAATACCCCATACGTGGTGGTAACCTGCTGTATGGGCACACGCCAGGGCATTGAGGGGGGAGCTGCGCCGTTCAGAGCAGATTATGCATTGTCACTTTATATTGGCTATACAATCTTTATTTTTTTGGCAATTTGGACATATAAGGGCTTATTTTTTGCGACATGAGATGCACTTTACAAATACTTCATTTTAGTGGGTCTGTAGCTTTTTGATGAGATTTTATTAACTCTTTAATGTATGGAGGAAAAGAAAATTGACAATTTTGGGTTCTTTTTTTGTATATTTTGGGGGTCGTACACCATACACTAAAAATACTATAATATTTTTATTCTATAGATCACTACGATTACGGTTTTACAATTTTACAGGAAAAAAACGAATATAAAGAAAATCTCATTTGTTTTTGCATCGCATTCTTTTCGGAGATATAACTTTAATATTTTTTGGTTGACAGTGCTAGTTTAGGGCTTATTTTTTTTATCTGTTGAGTTGTCCTTTTCAGTGGTACCATTTTGGTGCACATAATTTTTTTTTATCACTTTTTGGAACATTTTTGTGAAGGGGTTTTATGAAAATTTACATTTTTGGCGAGTTTTTCGCGTTTTGTTTTTACGGCGTTCACCGTACGGGTTGAATAATGTTTCTGACTTATTGTACAGATTGTTACGGATGCGGCGATACCAAATATGTGGGGTATTTTGGTGATTTTCAGGTTTTTTCACTTTATTAGATGTGTATAGGGAATGTTTGTGTTTAGGGGACTTTAACTTTATTTAATTTAATTAATTCTTTTTATTCAAAAGTGTGTTGAATTAGTGTTTTTTACTTTTTTTCTTTACTTTTACAGGTTAGCTTGAACAAGTGATCCACTGATCACTTGTTCAAGCTATTCTTCACCTAATACAGTGTAATACAGATGGCAGGACCCGGCTCCCTGGAAGCAGATCGCGCAGCCCCAGGCACCGGCAGTCCCGGGGCTGCGATCGGAGCAGCGGACCCCCCCCCCCCGGTAAGCGCCGCGGGGGGAGTCCGATTCCAGATAAATGCCCCTGACACGCCGCGGTCAGTGTGTCCGCGGCGTGTTAGGGGTTAACACCCGCGATCGGAGAAATCTCCGATCGCGGGTGTTAGAGGCGGTTGTCGGCTATAATATATAGCTGACACCCGCCAGAAGCTTGACGTACTATTACTGCATTTTGCGGGAACGCACCTCCCGCCATGCAGTAATAGTACGTCAAATGTCAGGAAGGGGTTAAGGGGCATCTATTACCAGGATGAAGGACTGTATGCAAATGACCCTGAGGGGCTCGGGTTCTATAGGTGTTAATGGAGCCTCTCAGGCTCATTTGTATGCAGTCTTTCATGCTGGTGGTAGATGCCCTTTAAAGCATATCACGAAATGCTGCTACCCCACTTCAGGCAAGAAGGCGGACCCCATAAGCATGGAGAGAGAATACAAAAAGATACAAATAAATACAGTTTAATGGCTTTTTGCTTTCGCTTTGCAGACCAATCAACACTTGCCCCTTATTCTTTGGGTAGCAAAATGACAGAGATATCAAATAAATTCAGTTCTTGTTTTTCTTTTCCCACCCAGAATAATTATAATTTATTAAAAAATTTCTGTATTTAATCTGCTGTGAAAATTCCCATATCAAAATATTTACTGCTTTCACCAGTTTAAATCGATGAGTATAAGATTTTTTGGCAACTTTGCTCTTAGACCCTGTGTGTGACGCTTTGCTTGTCAGAACACTTCAGCTCATTCACATTTGTTTAAACTATTACCAAGTTGAAGGGAGTTAATATTGTGTGTTTTGCACGTGGCATGAATGCCCCAGTCCACATAGATTATTATGACAACCAGACAGGAAAGACTGTCAAATTCTCTACTATTAACAGGTTACACACTTCCCAAGGTGTTGCATTGCCATATTAAATAACAGAGGAATAACATAAAGTAATATTACTGACCTATTGTACCTGATAAGGTTAACACAAACTTCCTGCCAATCAACTGCTACTTGACCATTGCTGAGAAGGGGTTAAGCAAACCATGAAAAATCAGTAGACAATCAGGACTGGAAGCACCCATGGGACTCCAATATTAGCTGCTCTTCTGGGAAACTCCTTGGACAGATTGGGAAGCACAAAGTGTAAATGTGCAAAATACTTTAGAATGAATTGAACTGAAGAGAAATAGGAAATTGAAAAGCAATAGAAAATAGTGAAAAATATATTATTTAAGTTATTACAAACCACTATACATTTAAAAATGATATATTACCTGTCCCTGTTTTAATATATATTTAATAATGGATTTTTTTCAACAAAACATTACAAAATATAAATTATTTTTATATTTTAAATAATTAGAAAAACATTGTAATTTTTTGTTTTATTTGCCAGAAAGCAGGTAAGCCAACCCAAAAAACGGCTAAAAATATCCTAGTGGGAAAAGAAATATAATTATAGGAAAACTACCATAAAGATCAAGCATGATAATCCAGGGACACTTACTCATAGATCCAGGCACTGTGACTTTGGTAATCTTCTCATATTAGTTATTAATGACCTCCTTTCCTCTAAAATCAACTTTTAAAAGCATGCTGCTTCACTGGCTGTTACAGTGTGCAAGGAGAACCCCCCCCCTCCTCCCACTGTGTGCTGAAACTGTGTGCTGAAACTGTGTGCTGCAGTGAGATTACACCAGAGAGGGAGGGGGAAAGTGCTGAGGGAGCACGGGGAAGGGTGAGACATTCTGACACCTGTGAAGCTGCAGCACAAAGGGGTTCTGGTAGCACCCCCAGAGCCTTTCCTGCTCATTAGCATGATTATAAAAGTAGATTTTTGAAGGAAGGAGGCCATGGACAACAAATTTAAGACAATCACTACAGTCATGGGGCCTGGATTTATGAGTAAATGTCCTTCGTTTATCCTGCTTGATTTTGATGGTAGATTTGCTTTAAAAGCGTATTCTTGAAATTCTAGAATAAAAGGACTGCTGGCTGTGAGGTTAGGGGGAGTGGGAGACACAGTAAGGGGGTAACTGAATGAGGGTGGTAGCATGGGGAGCATATATGGGCACTTGACTGATTGAAGAGGAGAACATGAGTGGGGAGAAGAACTGCTTCAGCGCAATGCTGTGGGGATCGGAGAAGGAAAAAGCAGTAATAAACCGCATCTCCCTTCTCCCTAGGGTCTTCGACTGTCTCTAAACAGAAGATAACTGCAGTGACATCAAAAGACATTGCTGCAGTTTCGAGACCTGCGTCTGCTGACGTCTAAAGTGAGTGGCCGGTCGGGAATGAGTTATGACCATCTACCAACAGAAAGAAAAACTGTAGGGCCATCTACCAACAGAATGAAAACTGTATGCAAATGAGCCTGAGGGGCTTTTGGCTCCATTAACACCTAAGGAGCCTGGAGCCCCTCAGGCTTATTTGCATGCAGTCCTTCATCCTGGTGGTAAATGCCCTTTAAGTTCCCAGTCTGTTCCCGTAAGGAAAAGATGGAGATAGCTGAGTATAGTGCTAAACTATTTCCTTCAGCACCAAATACGGGTAAAGACAATGCCATGGGCATTGGTCTGCATGAAAATTGTAGGCCCTTTAAGTCTGTAATTCTTTATATAGTTTTCCTCAGAAAGATAGGTACATCACCCCTGCCTGTAACAGCCATAGCGGATTCTACAGGGCACAGCAGCCCAGATTAGTTGCAAAAGATGAACTAAATCTGAGTGATTTGGATAAAGTCTAGGTTATTTTTAGTGATTTCCAACCCCCTAAAAAAAAAAAAAAAATTAATAAAAAAAAATATATGTATATGTATAAAATAAATTTTTATTGCTAAAAAATGTATTAAACACATAAAGAAAAAAATAAACGCATGAACGTAATGAACATATATAAAAAATTGCTTTTATTACCCAAAAATGGGCTTATCGGAGAGTATAAAAAGCGGATTCGTCAGAAACAGGAGCCAAATGTGAACAGTGTAATTAGCGGCTATAGAACTCTCTGTAACCTCACCGCGCCCCGCCCCTCCTCGGAGATTGACAGCTGCTCGCACGTCACATGACCCGGATCCAGGATCCGGCCAGCGCTTCGCTCTGTTTATATGACGTCACATCCGCCATCCTGCACACACCCGGAAGTGTGGTAGAAGTTCACGCTGCACAGGGAATCCCGGGAGCGGGTGGCAGCTGCCGGGGTCCGGTGTAAGTTTTTGATTGACAAGTTACTGCTGCGCCTCACAGATTATAGCATGGCTGAAGCGGGGGTGTCATTCATGCAGGCGCTGCTATGGTAACCGACTACATTTCCTTCCAACCAGCTGCTGGTGCACTACACACCCCAGCACGTCCTGTCAGCCAGAAATCCCGTGTACTGTGCAACTGCTTGACACCTGGGGGGGTCATATCTGACAAATAACTGTGACCAGTGGTGACAGGAAATCCCCCACTTTATGTGACTGTATGGACTGGGCGTACTGCCTGGTTACCCTGGGGTGTACAGCGACGGTCAGTTCCATACATGGGAGTCCTAACCATCACACAGACCATGTTTTTCTGACTACTGTCTGAACAGGCGCTAATAAAGTGGAGCATCACAGCTGCTATGTGTGTTCGTATCCTTACATTTCACCATTGTTGGTTTCTGTAACCCATTTTTTGGCTCTTAAAAGTTTTGGAACATTATTGGTGGGAATCTTAATGCTGGGACCAATTTCCAGAACCAGGATCTTATTCTTACTAATGAATAGAGTGACAGGTGGAGCAGGTGTCCTGCCGCTCCATTCACCACTATTGGAACGTGGAGAATTGTCCCCCATGTCTCCTTATACATAGATAGGAATTGTCAGTGATGGCTGAGAGTAGTGATCTCACAAAATCAGAGAGAGGACAGCAAACTTAGGTCTTGCACCATCGTAGACCAGTGACAATCCAGGTGCAAGGATCCACCAACAACAAATACATAGAGGAAGTAGCAGAACTTCTGTGTATTGTAGAAAAATCTTTCTTTATTAAGCAGTGACGTTTCATGCTTAAAACATAGTTGAAACGTCGCTGCTATCCAATTTGGTGAATGAAAAAAAATTTTTTATACCATACGCTGGAGTGCTACTACTTCCACAATGTATTTGAGAGCAGTCACCTGCAATAAATGAGTTAGAATGGGACGTCTAGTCTGATGATCGATGGGCACCCAACAGTTGGACCTCCAACATTCAGATTCTCGTCCCTATCCAGAAAAAACCTATCAAAGCAAAACCCTTTAAAGGTCATCTACCCCCAGGATAAAAGTCTGCATGCAAATGAGCCTGAAGGGCTCCAGGCTCAGTAGGTGTTAATGGAGCCTGGAGCCCCTCAGGCTCATTTGCATACAGTCTTTCACCCCCTGGTAGATGTCCTTTAAATATAGAAATCTTCCATCATGATACACTAGGGACACTTACTTATAGATACAGGCACAGTGACTGTGGTAATCTTATGTTTGTTATCCATGGCCTCCTTCCATCTAGAGTTCACTTTTAAAATGATGCCAATGAGCCTGAAGGGCTATAGGGGTGTCACCAGAGCCCCACAGTGCTGTAGCTAAACAGGCTGTTAAACTGTGCAGGAGCACATCTCCCACTTCTCCCTGCTACCTCGGCACTTCCACCCTCCCTCTGCCTGGTGAAATCTCACTGCTGCAGCAACAGCTTTTTCGCTCAGCGGGAGGGGGAGAGTCCCCCTGCACAGTATAACAGTCTATGAAGGCAGAGTATGAGGGGGCCCCTCAGTGTCCTTCTGGCTCATTAACATAATTTTAGCAGTTAATGTGCAGTATTATCCTTTGAGAAGGCATATACATCTGAATACACAGTAATATTATGGAGATGGGCTGTGTATAAAAATAAGCAGAACAGCAAAGATTAAATGGCATCTACCACCAGGATGAAGGATTGTATGCTAATGAGCGTGGAGCCATGGGTGTTATTGGAGCCAGGCTCCATGGTTGTTATTGGAGCCTGGAGCCTCTCAGGCTCATTTGCATACAGTCTTTTATCCTGGTGGAAGATGTCCTTTAAGTGGCTACAATCCGCCCTGACCTCCGTAGTAACCTGGGCTATTTGCTAACACCAGTGCTAAGAGGATGTACAACCAGAGGATGCTCTTCAAATGGATGTATTAAAGGGGTACTCCCATGTCAGCAAATTAATATTATTGTTTGTATTATAAAAAGTTATATAATTTTCCAATATACTTTCTGTATCAATTTCTTATGGCTTTCTAGATCTCTGCTTGCTTTCCTGCTATAGGAAGCTTCTATGCTACTTCCAGTGGAAAGATCTTACCATGGTCACACAGGTGCACGGCTCGTTATATTACACAGCTCTGATTACTCTCTGTGATACTAACGAGTTGTGCACCTGTGTGATGATGGTAATATTTCTGTCCTCTCAAATTCCTTGCCGCTTGGATATCGGTATGTGATGGGTGCAACTTTAGAGGAAATGTGCCATCAAAATTGATACCGAAAGTATATTGGAAAATTGTATAACTTTTTAAAATATAAACAACATTAATTTGCTGAAATGGGAATACCCCTTTAAGTCTGTAAAATATGAAAAGTATTGGAGTATGGCCTTGTGTATACAATCCCTGTAGCTTATGTTACATAGTATGTCACTGCAGTTTTTACATAGTTCTCTTCTCTCCCTTGTATACAGGTAAGAAGAGGTCCACCCCTGGAACGTGTTAACAATGTTGGAGTCCTATGTGACTCCGATTTTAATGAGCTATGTTAATCGCTACATCAAGAATTTGAAGCCTTCGGATTTGCAGCTGTCCCTCTGGGGAGGAGATGTTGTCCTTAGCAAACTGGAATTGAAACTGGATGTTCTTGAACAGGTACATTGTCTAGATTGGTATTTGCTTCACACTTGCTCTCCTAGTCTATTTAAACATTCCTTGCCACTTGGATATCAGATAAAGTATATGTGATGGGAGCCATTTTAAAGGGAAATGTACCATCAAAATCAAGCATGATAAACCAGGGACACTTAATCATAGATCCAGGCACCGTGACTCCAGGGCCATTGCCAGAGCCTTTCCATCCCAGTGTGCCTAAACTCCCTACTGAAGTGAGATTTCATCAGCAGATGGAGGGGAGACAGTGTAACATCCTGTGAAGCTATGGCATGGAGGCTTGCTGGTAGAACTGTGTGAAATTCTGCACAAAGGTCAAATACCCTGGGAATAAGAGGGCATTGGGACATGAACAGCTTCATCTAAGTGGTGACTTCTAAGTGACTTCTGGATATACCTTGATAGATTTTTGCTAGGGATTTTTAAAAACCTTGCAGGCCAAGCTTAAGGGCATTAAAGTGGCATTCCAAACTCTATTCACATTTAATTGAATTCATCTGCCATAAATATACATTTCTTCAATTGGGTGTTATTAAAAAATGCTCCTGTGTGAAGATAATTTCTCATAAATGTTGCTATGTTGTCCTTTAGAAATCAGATAATTGTCCTTGGATACAACCTTTCTGCACTTTAACAACAATGGTCACTAATGCACTATTGAGTCCTGCTTGACCACCTGGATTCAGTGTTCATTACCACAGGACGGCTTTGGGACGTGCAATAACTTTCGTCCATTTCATATGCAAAAACTATTTGTTTCTTTGTGTAATCACTCCAGAAGATATGGTTGTATCCAAGGACAAAAATCTTGTTTCTAAGGGACAACATGGCTGTATTTATGGGAATTTATCCTTATGCAGATTTATATATTTTTTTTAATCACATCCGAAGAAATTGAAGATATGTATGTATATGGCAGGTGAGTGAAATTAAATGCCAATGCCTAAATGATAATATCCCTTATAGACTGCATTGCTCCCTCTATTCGCAGGAAGGCAGATGAATATGGGATGTATGAATATGAAATAGATGATAAAAGAACATGCAAGGATGTAGGAACACAAAAAACATCGTTTGAGACGGAGCCCTGGGTGTGGAGACTTGTTATGGAAAGTGATGTTCTTCTATGGGAATGCTGCATTGGCAGCCCTGGTCCATTCACGTGGTAGTCGGGGACCTGAGTGTATTCGTGTAACAACCCCTTTAAGATTTAAAATAGCATACACCTAAATGGATTTGTATCCTGTTTTCCTATGATAGTTTGGTGGCACCAAAAGAGGATTCCAGATGCAGTGCATCATCCCAGCTAAAGCTGGTTGCTCATAAATGTATATTGACTTCTATGTTGGTTTGATTCCATGCACTGATTGCATTGCACTGGATGGGAGTCCTTGCATCATACAGAAATATGTTGTTTTTACAGTTCTTACAATACCAATGCTGCACTTCGGCCGACATGTTTGTGTATGATGCAAAGACTTCTGTAATGTGTTTAGTTTGTAGTATTGGACCAACATATAAGTCTGGATACACGGGCTGAACATGTTCGTCTACAGGCGGCCCAAGACTGTCCCTTAGTCAATTTTTATTTGCGTTACGGCACAAGGTTGTATTCTATGGGAAAAGAAGGCCGACCTATTATATACATTAAGAGGGAGGCAAACATGGATCATTACGGTCGGTCAGTTATACCGTAATATTTCTTGACCCCTGTCTCTACCCAGTGTTGGTGTAATAGAAGGGAGATGATTTGTCCATTCCTTCATTACACAGCCCAGGCTCATAATGACTGGACGCAGATTAGAAAATGCTGGAACGGGAACACAGATTGGGGAGCACCGAGCGCGGTGTCAAGTATCAGATGTGTATTATTTTAGGAGGGAGGAGGGAAATTGGACTTTTCAAATGTTGTAGATAAGGTAGTAGACATAACATTTTTAATAAGGATTATGCTGTGAGGGTGCCAAAGTAAATCTCCACAGTGAAACGCATACAATCTTATTTCTATTGTGGGATAATTTGCCATTGGGATACTCAAGTTTTATTCCAAGGAGGGAATAGTTTTGTTATGGTAAATGTAGTACTCATCAGTCTTCATTCAGATGCTTTAACTTTTGGCTCCTGTTGTGTCTGAGCTCTGTTATTTGTCTTAATTTTCAGATTGGACATTTAAAGGGCTTGTCTAATAAAGGTGTTTAGAAACAAAAACTGAAAAGCTTGCCTTTCCTATGGTTGGGGATCAAGCAGATATCTTAAGTGACCTTTGGCTAGCATGTGAGCTCTGTGATTGGCTAAAGGTTCCATTTGACTGGACTGGACGTTTCCTCCAGTTTCCTCCCACACTCCAAAACATACTGGTTCATTCATTAGATTGCGAGCCCCATGGGGAGAGGGACTGATCTGGAAAGCTCTGTGCAGCGCTGTGCGCTATATAAATAAAGGAATTATTATAAATCCCCCAACTGCATGGAGCAAAATGGTCAGATTTGCATATTTGCTTGAGGACAGTGGACTCAAAATAGCCGTCAAATTCAGAATGCTCTGCCCCGGACTATCAGACTAATACCTAACCTCCAAAGTTTCAAATGTGCTCTTAAAACCCATTTCTTTAGGCAAGCCTATAACACTCATTAACTGCATGAAGTTTTAACTCTTCTACTAACCCGTCCTGCGGTCCCATTTACCATGGACCTTGTATATAAGATGACGGCTGATGCGACAGCAATCCCATTTATTATATTTTGTTCTATTCCCTTAAGAAGAATGGCTTGACCATTATATATTCTTTTACCTCTTGTGTCTCCCCACTCCTCCTCATAAACTGTAAGCTCTTGCGAGCAGGGACCTCACTCCTCTTGTTCCATACGAATGTTTGTGCTCTGTCATGTTTTATTATATTTGTACTTGTCCCATATGATTTGTAAAGCGCTACGGAATATGATGGCGCTATATAAATAAAGATTATTATTATAATTAATTGCATTCAATTCATGTCATTCTGTCACACGTTTCCTATACAGAGACTGTACTATTACTTGAACCTTATCCTGTAAATGTAACATTGTCCTCGCCATGTGTCCAGTTTTGGGACCACTGTAGCTATTTTATGCATACCTGCGGACCCCTCAATAAAGAATATTAAGATGGTGCCTGCTATTTGCATACATTGATATATGAGGTGATAAAGATAGAGAAAAGATGGAATAACGATAAATATAAGAGTAATGTGTAACTATGAATATTTTGAACAGTTTAAGTTAAACTTCACAACTTGGGGAATGTAATGCTTTATAATGTTTTTATTTGTTTTTTATCCAAATTGTGAAATCAAGAAACATTCTGAATAGTGGACTTGGGAAAGTAACTTCAGTTTTTCGCCACTGTAGAGACTATAAAACTCCTTAACTTCACTGGTTTTGTGGCAACCATGTCTATAATTAAATGGAGCTATTCCACATAACCTTCTGGGGCAGTGTGAAGTGCGCAACTGTGGCAGAAGAGAATGGTCAATGGTGCAAGCAAATGCCATTTTTTGCCCATGCATATAACTTTGGAGTTGGTAAGCTAAACCTCCTACTCCGACTCCTCTGTTTGCCTGACTTCAATTCCGACTCCAGCTCCGCCAAAATTGTCAAAGACTCTGATTCCTTCCCAGTGCCTTTTTCATCTGATCTGTAGCAGAGGAGCTTCAAGGGAACCTACCACCATGATTCTACCTATAAAGCAGCCACAGCTCCGAGGCTGGAGCTACTGCGCATGCGCAGAACACCGGCTTGTCGGACGAGGGCTTGCAGCTACGAGGAGCTGCGCGCCGCACACAACAGGGTAGGAGGAGTAACGTGGCTACTGGGGCGTGGAGTAGCTGCGCCGTGTAGCCTCGTGCCCGGCTACTCCACGCCCCAATAGCCGCATAACAAAATTTACATATTAGGGAAATAAAGTTTACCAAAAGTTAGCGGGGGCGTGAGGATTAGCTCTAAAAAGAGCTGTTCTCACGTCCCTTACTTCCACCTACCACCCATTCTACCATTATAGGTAGAATCGTGTTGGTAGGTTCCCTTTCAATACTGAGCATGTACATAAAGTGCAGCCATGTGCATCTCTACTAAAAGGCTAGGGGAGGGGGTGCACAACCCACGCCAACAGGCCACATGCAGCTTGTCAATCCTTGAGATGCTATAAGGTGGAATTGCTGTGTAATTTCTGGGGTGGCATTATGTGCTGTACTGTGCTTCTTGGTGTATCTAGGGTGCTGGTTACTGATGCGGCCTCTAAAGTTGATCTGGATGACCATATGGACCTTGGACCAGTAAATGTTGCCCACCCCAGGCCTAAATGCTTAGATCAGGAATAGAACATTTAAAAAAAATGTCACACTTTTTATAATTTGTTTGTGGAGTCAGTGTGGGTCCATTTTATCAGGACTCTAACTCCTACGTCCTGCTAATGCAGATGCATTAAAACATTTTGAGCATGCGTGCCTATAGAAAATAGTGCAAGGATAAGGATGTGCTAGTACAGGAGAACTAGTGAGCTGCAGTCCAGATACACAGACCTCACATCCAGCGTATAGAACCGAGGAAAAAGTCCTTACGGGAAAAGCCTGTACCTAGGAGCAGGTTGTTCACTGCAAATCAGGAGTGACTGTAAAGCCTGAAACTTTATGTGCCTTTTTATTTTTTAGATTGAAGCTGCCCCACTACCTTATGCATTCTGGATTTTGTGGCGGTATTATATATCACTATATCCTTTAATAATCTTCTTTTTCTTTCATTTCCTTAGGAGCTAAAGCTGCCATTCACCTTTCTCAGTGGTCACATACACGAGCTACGGATTCACGTACCATGGACCAAACTTGGGTCAGAGTCTGTTGTGATAACCATCAACACCATGGAGTGCATACTGAAGTTAAAGGATGGAGTACAGGTGAGCCGTTCTGTTTTTTTCCATTTTGTATTTTCTGTGTATCGACACAGATAATGTTTAAAAAAAATGGAAATGATAGCATTCACCATTAATGCAAAGGTACAATTTGGAGGCGTGGATAATATGTAATATTTACAGCGTCTGATTTCTGGTAAGCATTAATGATTGCCTTTCTTCTGTGGGTCAATACGAATACTTTCATACCATATTTTAATCATTTTTATTATGTAAGGGCATTGTTTTTATCCTAAGATTATTTTTGTGAAATTCTCATCCTAAAGCCATTTAAATACCTGCTAGCAAAGAAAATAATTAAGCCCCCCCCCCCCCCGAGTATGTGCTTGAGCATTGCTTCTTTCATATGGAGGGCACACAAGACTTTTGTTTCACTTCTAAAAGACAGACCGCATACTTATCACTTGTATGGTATAAAAAGGTATAGGTTTTCGTCTTAGAACAACTACTTCTATGATGCCCTGCAGTATGGGAATTCAGCAGAAACCTGGGGCCTATGTCAGAACATCAATGGGCAGTGTTCCTGTCCTAGACACCCAATTTGTCCCCTAGTGAGAAGCAGAGGGTCTCCTATTTATTTTTATGTCATAAGACCCTGGTTTTGTTGCATTAGGTGGTTACCTTTTGTAAGGAGGGTCCAGGTATTATCAAACCTGTATAGAGTATTGAATTTCCTGCTGCTCCAACAGTGTGTGTTCACACAGGACAGGTGGGCGGGCAGGGATAGTGAGTGAGGGACAGGCAGGCGGGCAGGGGAGAGTGAGTGAGAGGCAGGCTGGCGGGCAGGGAAAGTGAGGGACAGGCAGGTGGACAGGGATAGTGAGTGAGGGACAGGCGGGCGGGCAGGGTTAGTGAGTGAGTGAGGGACAGGCAGGTGGACAGGGATAGTGAGTGAGTGAGGGACAAGCAGGTGGACAGGGATAGTGAGTGAGGGACAGGCGGGCGGGCAGGGATAGTGAGTGAGGGACAGGCAGGCGGGCAGGGGAGAGTGAGTGAGAGGCAGGCGGACAGGGGATAGTGAGTGAGGGACAGGAAGGTGGACAGGGATAGTGAGTGAGGGACAGGCAGGTGGACAGGGATAGTGAGTGAGGGACAGGCGGGTGGACAGGGATAGTGAGTGAGGGACAGGCGGGCGGACAGGGATAGTGAGTGAGGGACAGGAAGGTGGACAGGGATAGTGAGTGAGGGACAGGCAGGTGGACAGGGATAGTGAGTGAGGGACAGGCGGGTGGACAGGGATAGTGAGTGAGGGACAGGCGGGTGGACAGGGATAGTGAGTGAGGGACAGGCGGGTGGACAGGGATAGTGAGTGAGGGACAGGCGGGCGGACAGGGATAGTGAGTGAGGGACAGGTGGGCGGACAGGGATAGTGAGTGAGGGACAGGCGGGCGGACAGGGATAGTGAGTGAGGGACAGGCGGGCGGACAGGGATAGTGAGTGAGGGACAGGCGGGCGGACAGGGATAGTGAGTGAGGGACAGGCGGGCGGACAGGGATAGTGAGTGAGGGACAGGCGGGCGGACAGGGATAGTGAGTGAGGGACAGGCAGGCGGACAGGGATAGTGAGTGAGGGACAGGCGGACGGGCAGGGATAGTGAGTGAGGGACAGGGGGGCGGACAGGGAGAGAGAGTGAGGGACAGGCGGGCGGGCAGGGAGAGAGAGTGAGGGACAGGCGGGCGGGCAGGGAGAGAGAGTGAGGGACAGGCGGGCGGGCAGGGAGAGAGAGTGAGGGACAGGCGGGCAGGCAGGGAGAGAGAGTGAGGGACAGGCGGGCGGGCAGGGAGAGAGAGTGAGGGACAGGCGGGCGGGCAGGGAGAGAGTGAGGGACAGGCGGGCGCGCAGGGAGAGAGAGTGAGGGGCGGGCGGGCAGGGAGAGTGAGTGAGGGACAGGCGGGCGGGCAGGGATAGTGAGTGAGTGAGGGACAGGCGGGCGGGCAGGGATAGTGAGTGAGTGAGGGACAGGCGGGCGGGCAGGGATAGTGAGTGAGTGAGGGACAGGCGGGCGGGCAGGGATAGTGAGTGAGTGAGGGACAGGCGGGCGGGCAGGGATAGTGAGTGAGTGAGGGACAGGCGGGCGGGCGGGCAGGGAGAGAGAGTGAGGGACAGGCGGGCGGGCAGGGAGAGTGTGACAAGGAGAGATGTATAGATAGATATATATATAATATTTTTTTGTTAACCGATTCTATTTTGTTATAGCTAAGAACAGTTATTTACTATCTCGGGCAACGCTGGGATCTACAGCTAGTGTTTTATAATTGCAATCCCAGCCAAAATTTCTTTCATAGGTCCGTTAGTAAATAGGGGTCGTCTGTAAGTCGGGCATTTTAAGTAGGGGACAGTCTGTTTCAGTTATTTGATGAATTGGACATCTGAGCGCCGGTCCACTCCCTCATCTTCCCTTCACGGGTATCTGCAATTATTTTATTGTGTTTGTGTATTTTTGTTCTGAATTGTTTTTAGCAGAAAATGTACTTTGCTTATCCGGAGGACTTTTTTATGACCCGTTAAATTGCTCTGAGTGATAGAAGGGAAGCACGGACAAAAATATGTATTTTTTTTTTTATTAAACATGCATTATGTTTGGGAACTAGTCTGAAAAAGCGATTGAGAAAATCCGGTGGCATGATCTGTGCAGTGCCAGAAAGATTATTGTCAGAACATGACATAACTGGAAAGACATACGTGACTGTTCAGCAGGTAATAAAATATTTGGAAAACACATCACTGCGGATTGGGTTCTGGGTTGTCACCGAGGTCAGTTTGCGATTTTATTCCGTTTTCAACAGTTTCAAATTCCTTTTTTGGTTAGTAACGTGACAGAATATTGTACTATAAGTGGAGGCTGCAGTAAACGTACTTAACGTAGCTTCTGTGTCGTATAGTAAAATGTGTTTAATGTTTTTCTCCCCACACTGTTTTCTTTCTGGAATTTATCAATTTTTATTTCATTTATTATTTGCTTTCTCTGAATTAATTTGGTTTATCCTCTGGGATGGTGGTTTTACACGTGGCGGATTTATTACAGAAAGTTCTGTATGAAGTTATTTCTAGGTACTGGGGAACCTATGACTGATACCACTCACTGTACTTGAATTAAGTGGATGTTATAGCAATGTTTCGTTTTTTTTACCTTTAGTGATTAATGACTTTATCCACGTAATACAGACATGTTGCTTGATGGGCTAGACTTCAGCCAATTGGGCAGCGGTAAAAATTACATTTGGGAATGCAGAGCTCTGCATAAGAATCACATTTTACTGCAACGTTAAAAGTGGATATGTCCTGTTCTGGGACACCTTGAAGCCCTATGTCCATATGCAATATATATGACAGGGGAGATTCTCCTCTATAACAGTGCACTAGAACTGTGCTTGTAGGCAACGGGCTTCAGAAGATAAAACCATTCGAATGTGCCTACTGTCATGACGTCTATACACATGCTCTCTGCACAGGGCATGGTCAGTTAGATTGTATATAAAGCTGTATGACAGTCGTGAAGGGGTTATCTCTCTTGTAGCTGGAGAGATGCGTACCTAACCCATTGAGATGCCTCTTTATGACTCAGTCCTATTTTCTGCATCAGAATCTGAAGACTACACCAGTTAGGTATTTTCTTAGATTTGTTTTAATAGTCATGTTTAAATTTTTGTAGTTTTGTTTGCCGCGGGAGCCCATACCCCCTTCCACTAAACCCTAACACTCCCCTTTGTCATACAAGTAGTGTGAGTAGCACGGATGCTTCAAGTCAAAACTGTTAATTTGCACAATGGTATATGTGGGCCGTGAACTTATAGAGATAGATTGTGCGCGGTCACAGTGGTATGAGCACAGTGTGTCTCACCGCACCGTTGCTGGACACAATTGCTTAAAACTTTCCTTAAATTAGGTCCATTTGTGCACACTGAAAGGGAACCTGTCACCACATTTTCACAAATACAGCTAGTGACAGGTTCCCATAGAGCCCCATTAACTAACTGACTGCCACCTGTCTTTTAACTAAAAATTGTTTCCATTACATCCCCATGAATAAACTTTATTCTATATTACCTTGCATAAGAGGGGGCGTGTCCTGCTTGGCCAGTCCCTCCTTTTCCCAATAAATCGGGAAAGCCTGAGATCAGGCTGATGTCATCTACGGTCCTTTACCCAGTTCCATTTGTAGCGTCTACCCTATGTATGTACCTGATCACATGGCAGTATCATGGCATGATCACAGCATCCTCCATGGACTTCTTCTTCTCCCCATGGATCAGATACATACATGAGGTAGACTGTACAAATATAACGGGACCTTTGGAGACGTCATCCTGGTCACATGACATGGAGTGGCCAATGATAAGGTCAGGGGAGACATGTATGTTACATGGAACTGCATGTCTTGCAGATGCTGAGTTGGCATGAGGTGTATTTTACATGGGACTGCATGTTTGACAGGTGCTGAGGTGGCATGAGGTGTATGTGACATGGGGCTGCATGTCTGGGGAGTGCTGAGGTGGCATGAGGTGTATGTTACGTAGGACTGCGTGTCTGGAGGGGGCTGAGGTGGGAGGTGTAGGTGACATGGGACTGCATGTCTGTTGGGTGCTAAGGTGGCATGAGGTATATGTTACATAGGACTGCATGTCTGACAGGTGCTGAGGTGGCATGAGGTGTATGTGACATGGGACTGCATGTCTGGGGAGTGCTGAGGTTGCATGAGGTGTATGTCACATGGGACTGCGTGACTGGCTAGTGCTGAGGTGGCATGAGGTGTATGTTACGTAGGACTGCATCTCTGGCGGGTGCTGAGGTGGTAGGTGTATGTTAATAATAATAATTCTTTATTTATATAGCGCACACAGATTACGCAGCGCTGCGCAAGCATGTCAAATTGGTCCCTGTCCCCAATGGGGTTCACAATCTAAACAACCTAACAGTATGTTTTGGAGTGTGGGAAGAAACCGGAGTACCCGGAGGATACCCACGCAATCACGGAGAGAACATACAAACTCTTTGCAGATGTTGACTAGAGTGGGATTCGAACCCAGGACCCCAGTGCTGCAAGGCAGAAGTGCTACCCACTCAGCCACCATGCTGCCCTAGTATGTTACGTAGAACTGCGTGTCTGGCGGGTGCTGCATTCTGGTCACATGGAGATGGCGATACATTGTGCGTTAGCCGCAGTCTGGACGTTTGGTGTCAGCTGCGTTAGCCGCAGCCTGGTGATGGAGGTTACGGCGGGCCGCAGTCAGCTCCCTCAATTTGCTATTTAAACAGAAGATACTGACACATGATTTTCTTATATAAATAGTGTCTATCAACATTATATACAGCTATGAGTTATATGCTTGTATTACTGAAAATTTCATACTCCTCCCCGGCTAAAAATACTCCTCAAAAATAGTAAGAGGAGTATTATTACCCTTCTAGAAATTTGTTAGTGCGACCTCTGTCCTAGAGCGTTTTTCTTTAGGGTGACAGGTCCTCTTTAAAGTGGTTGTCCGATTATTTTTAAAACACAGTGCCAGGATAGGAATCGGTGGGCGTGGCTGACCATCTATGGTTTCGTCCAACTCCTAAAATCCTGTTTATGAGCCTGAATTGCTCCTGGGTTTGTTACCGAAACCCCTGCGGGCATCAGATTCACAGGCTGTTACACTGTGTGCTGGAAATTCCAGTGGGGGGGGGTGGAGGGTGCTGAGGGAGCAGGTGGGAGTGTGAAGCAGTTTAAACACCCTGTGAAGCTACAGCTTCAGAAGAGGGAGGCCATGTATTTCAAATATAAGAAGCTTATGACAGTCACTGTGCCTGGATCGATGAGTAAGTGTCCCTGGTTTATTATAACGGTGGATTAAAGCTGATTTATAGCTCAGGGGCAGGGCACAATGCTTCATCATTGTTTTAATACTTTGGCCTGGGTTGTATACTGAGCCCATATATTCTCGCTTCTTCATCATGTTTAAGGAGGTCAAGAAATCTCTTGCAAATTGAAATTACCATCAGTCACTGAGGTTTTATGGCTGCGCTTCCGATAACATTGTGACATGAAATAAGAAGACCCAATGATGATGAAGATTTAAGTGAGAAACAGCCGGAGGGGAGCAGAACAATATACGACTTGTGTGTCCATCCAGACCCACGGAATAACCTTTTTCAGTGTTTGACTTGATGGAACTTACATAATACGTGTGACTGCTCTGTGAAGTCTCACATTTTCCCCAGGAAGGTCTGATTAGTTTCCAGCACTGTCTCACCTTTTGCGATTCTTCAATTTTCCTTTAAAACATTCTGTAAGTGCTGTTCCTGGAAATGGATTTCATTTAAGACGTGTTTTATGTGAGGTTTAAAACTTGGTAGAAGTTTTTCCTTTCTGGTAGAGGCAACAAAATGGAGCTGAGAAGAACTCAACAACTCGTTTTTACTGTATGTTTGAAGTAAAACTTGAAGAAACTGCACCCCATGTGTATAGCGGAAGAGTATAAAAAGAGGGATAGTTGATTTCAATGTGGGCAACTGCAAACCTTAGAATGTATAGCGCGCAGACCAAGCACTGGCACAAAGTTTGCGACTTGTAGAGTGATCCGTAAGTCCGGGAAATACTTCAAATTAATTGAAGAAAAAGTAAATTGTTTGCATTCCACATGAAATTACAATTCTGTACCGTTATGTCCTATTACTCTGTATTGTATTTTTGCTTTTTTATTCCTTCTACAAATTTATCAGTAGTTAGCCAAGTGGGTGTTACCTTTTTCGGAGACTGTCAATAAATTGGACAGTAACTGGTAATACCCACTTCATTAACTACTCATCCAGTGCTGGAAGGAATATTAAATGAAAGACATAACAAGGAATTTTATCAAGTTTGCATGTTCCCCCCTATCCATAGCTGAGCTGATCAGTGAGGGTCTCGCCGCTTTGAGAACCCAGGTCTTGTACTAAATTCTGAGTGGAGGAGCAGCTCGAGCATCCAAGGCAGTGTCAGACATTTCTGGGCACACCACTTTGATATCTTCGTCTAAGTGAATGCTGTAGTTAGCTTAGTGCTTTTCTAACAATTTCCAACCCCCCCCCCCCTACTACTAGCACTGCTGGGGGTCCCGTTCTCATTATAGGTGGGGTCCCATCAGTTGCCATCTCCTACCAGCTTGTTATCCCCTATCCTGCATAACATGATGAGACTGTGGGGTGGATTCAAGCTGCTGTACTGAAGAGATCCAGCCCCCTCAGTCACTTTGTCCCGACTGCCAAACGTCACATCTGTATCTGACCACTCATGGTCTGTTTGGCAGCGGTAATGACTAAATTGGGTTGGATCTCTTTGATCTAGTGCTTGGTCAAAAGATCTATTGATGGCCCATCACGTCATTGAACAATAGAATAAGCAACTCTTCTGGACATAGCCTGAGTTGTCACACTGAAGGAAAAACATACAAGCAGTGTAGTATAAGGTTAAAATACCTGATAGTGAATATGCCGCTGAGTCTTCATTTCTCAGGATAAACCACCCTCAAATGTCAGATCCTTCTCAGATTTGGGTAGATATTGGGGACCACCAGTATTATACAGCATCTTTTTTTTTCTTTTTTGTGCCTAAACATGATGATCCACTACCACCAGTAGACTTAGTCTGGATCGATTTTACTAAAATTTTGATTTCTTATATTATATGACGTTACCACGAGACATATTGATTTTTCATTAGATCACTTTGACACGTCAGGGCACATACTTACTGCTTGTAATTTATTAAAGTAACACTCAAGTACCAGCTGATTAATTAAATTATACATTGTGCAGGGCTTGAAGGGAGGAGCAGGGCTCCAGGTTCTAGGAATAAAGTGGAAATGAGTCCTGCTCTTCCCATCAGGACCTGCACCATGTATTATTCAATTAATAACCTTTGACTGGAGTGTTCCTTTAATCTCCCTTTTTGTGTTTGGGGAAATTGTCTGTATTTTTTGACTTTTAGGTTATACTTTAGCTATATCAATATGGGGAAAGAAAAAGAACTGGGCTGCACATTCAACATCACACAATGATCTACTGCCGCTAGGCTACATTATATAAGGAACTGGAGGTTCTTAGTTACATTTTTATCTAATTGTAAAAGCCCAATAACCACTTCATGGTGACCTTGTTGTAGTGGGTCCCTACGCTATTGTGTGCGGCATCTAATGACATCCACCGCCGCTGCAGCATAGCATCGGCAGGGACCAAGACCCGGTTGCCCCCCAGCACCCATACTGGCAGGCATAGTCACCATGGGTCCAGGCCCCGGGTCCCCACCAGCACCGCACCACGGAAGCAGTGGATGCCATGCAATAACGCACCGCATACTTTTGCTATATGATTAGATCTTAATTACCAATGTTGTGCTGCCAGCCTGACTAAAACTCATTTTCCACTTCATTATATATAACCCAACTTGTGGTAGCGCATTTCCGCTTCTGGCCCATCTACTGCTTTCTTGTAAAATCTCTCTATAATGACTGGGCACTGAGGTCATGGCTGACTGTTGTGTAAAATTCGGCTAAATTCCTTTACCGACTTGGCCATGTTTCATTATGTGAAGCTTCGGGAAATAAACCTTCCTACTATATGAAAAAAGTGTCTTTTAACAGTAATGGCTTTTTTTTGTTTGCAGTAGTAATTACTCTATGACTAAGAGTGGAAAGTTTTCATGTCTAGTTTGGAGTAACGCGATTTACAGTAATGGCATGTAACAACTTTCAATGTTGGCTAATAATGATGATTTCCTCCGGGGACTGGCAATTCTCCGATTCTTTTGGACCGACCGTTTTGAAGGCTTTACTTGATGAGCCGTGTGCAATTTTCTGGTAATTCAGAGGTCATACAGTTCATGCAAGTTTTAAACGATTATCATTTTTTTCAATATATAAATTTTTTTGTACATATATGTAATAGACAGGGTTATGTAACGTCTGTTATCGGCACAACTTTGAGCTATTTTGTGTATAGAATATTTCAAATAAAGAATTTTATGTTCATTTTTTTTATGTTTCCTGTTGTTTTTGTTTTGTTTTTTTTTTGTTAAAGGAAGAAAATTTCAAAGGCCATCTACGATCCGTTTAGTGATGGTACATGAATTAGTGCTTCTTTTATTATAACTTTATCCCACAATTGCGGAATTATAGAGTTATAAAAGTTATGCAAATTAGTGCGGGGCGTTCAGGCAACGTCACCCGAGCACCTCAGGGAGCTTTGTTTATTTTAAAGAGGACCTACTGCCTGTAAAAACGGCACTAGGAGCTGCTTACTAGAGTAAGCAGCTCCTAGTGCTACAACACAGCTCCTAGTGTTACACTGCTAGCGTTATCAGAAACCTCCGATAGCGCTAGCAGACACTGCCGCAATGTACAATAGAAACGCTGGACCGCGCTTTAAGCGGTCGGGCGTATTAGAGGCGGTGACTGCAGTCACCTATGGCCTATGGAGTGGGAGGGTCGGACTGCCTCCTTGTGAATATGCCCGACCGCTTACAGCGCGGTCCGGTGTTTCTATTGTACATCGTGGCAGTGTCTGCTAGCGTTATAGGAGGTTTCCATTAACGCTAGCAGTGTAACACTGCTACATCTGTTGTAGCACTAGTAGCTGCTTACTCTAGTAAGCAGCTCCTAGTGCCGTTTTTACAGGTGAAGATCCTCTTTAATGTATGCCCTCCCCCGTTAGTGCTAGTGTACCATCGCCTACCTATGCACTGTGGTGATAAGTACGGTGTGTTTACATTAAAATACTAGCCTGTCTAAAGGTGCTCGGGTGACGTAGCCTGAACGCCCCCGGCTAATCGGCATAACTTTTATAACTCTATAATTCAGCGATTGCAATATATTAAGTTATAATAAAAGTCCTGCGGAACGATGTTCCTTCGGAAGTTCTTCCTAGGGCACATCATCGCTGAACTGCTGGTAGATGTCCTTTTCATGTTTTTCAAAACAGGATTTAGAAGGTTCTTTTTAGTTCCCTGTGGTTTTTAATTTTTAAATATCTTCTTAGTCTTTTTTTTTTTTTTATAACCTACTGTAGTTTTGTGTGTCATGTGGGGGTTCTGATTTTTTTTTTAGAAATTTCTACAGAAAGAGGTGCCCAAGGTTCAGATTTTTTTTATAATGGGTTAAGTGCAAGGAGACTGAAAATTTGTCCATGTGCTGACCGTTATTTTGAACAGACGGCTGCACTAAATGCAATACTTTTTGCCACGGCTGTTATGAACAGTGTGACCGATCCACTAAAGAGTAGAGCATGTCCTAGTCAGAAACGGTTTTCTCAGATCTTTCATAGACTACAGTTTGTAAGGATCCGTAAATATAGGATGCCAGACTGATGCAAGTCACCCGTTAATATGTCAATTTATCATAGCCGATATTCGTCAATTGGAAATAATGTGGAAAATCATGTTTTTCTTTTGTTTCTAGATAAAATAAAGTGTATGGTATTCGGTTTAAACTGTTTTTGACTAATAACGGGGTCCATCAAGCTTATTTTAGGTTTTGTTTTTGTTTTTGACAAGTTTTGGGGAATATGTTTCACTTTCCGTAAAAAAAAAAAAAAATCTTTGGAATTCCTTTAAAAATGGTCCTCACGTAAACTAATTTAAGGAATTTTACAACATTTTTCTGCACAGTGTGAGTCTATCCATTCTTCGGCCCTATCGATGTCTCTAATCCCAGAAAGATTTGGTTACAATCTCTCATAATTGCTGTAACCTTCCGGACGATGATAGAGCACAAATGATTTTTTTTTTTTTGGGTCAAATTATATAATAGCTTGGTAATAATCTTCAGGTTGTGATACGCATGGAACAATATTTTCTTTTTCAGTGGAGATGGCAAGTGGTTGTACTACTTAGGTCTCGCCTGATTCGGCTGTGTGATATATGAATTCTCGGAAGACTTGCCAATGAATGGAACATTCTGGGGAGCTGTTGTGACAGCTGTGAGGAGTAGCAGGCTCAGTGTATCAATGACAAGTGTCGGAGAGTGTTCCATTTTGGAAAGTTCAGTTTATGGGTCATCTGGTGGGTAAAATAATATCACCAATGGACTCCGCAGAACGGGTTTCGCAAGGGACTGATTTAACCTGTTAGGCGGTTAACGTAACATAATTTAACAGTAATTTCCTCTTTCTTATCTGTGTACAAGGCTACCTGCTGTTTTTATTATATGCTTAATGGATTGTCCAGGTCTCTACCATCAATTTAAATGTGTATATTATTAATTAAAACTATTTTAATCTTTTTGAATAATTACATTGACCTGTTGTGGTGCTCAGTGTTTAATACATTGCTGCTGGATGTAAGTACACATATTATTCCAATACAATTTTTAGTTTTTTTTTTTTTTTAGCATTCCCCCCTATTTTCTAAAAAGGACTTATTCCCTAATCTGTTGTGTTTTAGGGTATTTAGTAAACTACTCCACTCTGCTGTTTTTTGTTTGTTTTTTTTAAATTCTCCTGGAATTGTTTGGATAAATTGTGAACTGGATGATACCTTCCCCTATTCCCCTTAATGTGTCCCAAAAGAGCATAATACCACTAGTAGAAGTAGAAAAGCGGATCTATTCATTGGTTGGCATCTTGGTAAAAAATCTGCCATTTTACAGACACCAAAGCGGATCCGGATCTTTTATGCTTTGCTTTGGACAAATCTTTTAAAATTATTTGGGAAAATATGCAAATAAGTGGTTTCCTTATCCCATCCTGGAACACCTATTTGCATGTGACTCCACATGCCTACAAGGTGGCCTTAATTGGCAAGGAGAGCTTTTACTCGTCTAACTATTCCGAGATTAAAGGGGTTTTCCCACAAAACAGCAGGAAAGGACCTAACTTGGTGATCGCGAGAACGGGTTGTCGCATATGGTTCGAGGCACCTCCGTCGGATCCCTTGACAATCCCCGAGATGAGTGGAGCAGACCCTCACCGATCAGTAATTAAGGCCCTATGCTATGGATGGGGCCTAACTTGTTTTGTGGGAAAGCCTCTTTAAGAGTGAGGCGCTCGGGTAAGGGAAAATGAAAAAATTCCCAAAAGATTAATGGAACCGGGCTTTCCATGTAAAACTAGAAGTAGTTATATACCATTTTCCAGAACGAATGTAACAAAATTGGTTTGGATCGTTTTGAGTTGAACTGGAACCGAGCCTCTTGGAACATTGGGCAAAACTTCTACGAAACCAATTTTGGATCATTTGCCTATTTTTAACCACCAGCTTTTTTTAGCACCTTGCAGATTTTCTAAAGGGGTTTTCTAATTTAAAAAAAAAATGAAAAAAATAACCCTAAATGCTTGGAACATTACAAAACAAACAAAAAAAAGATTATGATTTCATAAACAAACATTGTAATGTTAGCCGAGACTGTTTTAAACCATGTCAGATTTATCTTGGTGTTCGTCTCTAGGTAATAAATTTGTAACATTATCAGACAGTCTAGTCTAAGTTTACATCTTATACTAGTTGGCTTTTACGTCATAAAAATTTGCTTTGGTGCACAATGTTGCAATGTAAACCAAACCCACTTTTTGGTAATCCTTTTCCTTTTATGTAAAAAGTGTCTAAACAGTATATGCGAGGCTTGGGAGTGGCTATAGAGGAGCAGGGGGTGTCGCTAAGCCAAGTGATGGGCATTTTAATATATTTTAAAAGGACACACACAGGTTTCCCAAGGATTGCTGGGGGACTGCTCCTCTATAGCTACTCCCAGGTGACAAATGCCTAGTCACAGAGCACATGCTATTGAAAGGTACTATATAACATATTTTTTTTTTCTGTAAAACCAATTTTTTTTATACAAAAACTCTTTGGTAGTGTATGTACTGTGCTCTGTGGGGACTGGGAAAGTGACAAAAATGGGTCTCCTGGTGACAGGTTCCCTCTTAGTAGTCTCTAAAGCTTCCAGTTGTCATCAGTTTGTTTTAGTTGGCCAATAAAAAGGTATCAACAACTGAGAACTCTAAACCTGGCTGTACTAAATGCAATGCTTCTTAGTGCATCAGTACCTTGACCCGATATTTTAACATATCTTTATTAAAAAGTATAGCATGTACTAGTCCAAACTGGTTTTCACAGTACCTTAGTAGAATATAGTTTACAAGGATTGGTGACAATCGGGTGCCACATGGATCTGTGACAAACGGTACCAAACCGGCCCTGAAGAAACAATATAGAATCAGCTTGTTCGTGTAAATCAGACTGTAGCCTTTTCTAAAAGACAAAAAAGCAATGTATATGGAGGATCCCTAAAATCTGTACATTCACCTGTAAGAAGCTTGGAATTACAGTGTACCGTATTTTTCGGACTATAAGGCGCACAAAAAATCCTTATAGTCCAGTGCGCCTTATATATGAACTGTACTTACAGACAACCGCTGCCTTGAACTGTGCACAGCTCTGCCACCTGATGGTCATTCATCCTTATAATCAGGTGTGCCTTATAATCCGGTGCGCCTTATATATGAACCTAGACATTTTGGCAGGCATTAATTGATGGTGCGCCTTCTACTCCGGTGCGCCTTATAGTCCGAAAAATACGGTAGTACTTTTACATTGGCACAACATGCACTAGGTATTGCAACCTTTGTCCGAGTGCCCTTTAAATTTTCCGCAAATTTGTTATAAGCCAATACTAAATATACAAATGTAACAATTCATTAAAATATATATTTAAAATGTGAATGCCGAGAACTTTTTTTTCTTTTTCTTTCCATGAACCTGATACAGTATCAGAAATATTGAGATCAGCAGCTGGCTGCCTGGAAGTGTGAACTACGCTTGCAAACGCAGTTAAAAGCCTTCTCTGCTTTAATGTATAAATCACTGTTCGTGCATTGCTTCACGGATGAAAGCCTATAGTCGAGACATGTTTTGGAAGCTGGCAAACTTTGGAACGGCGCGGTTGTTGAGTTATAAACAAAACAATAACACACTGAGGTTGGGTTCACTTTCCAAGCCAATAAACAGATCTTAAATCTGCCGAGATCTGGAACTTAGGTGTTGATAGACGGAGTTAAAAAAAAAAAAAAAAATTAGACCAAACTATTTCAAAATGTATTTGGGTTGGAAATGAAAGATTAGAATATCTGTCACTGGAGCTGGTGCAAGTTTTGACCCTATGGAAAAAATGACTATTTCTTAAGATTCCTATGTGGTTTTCAGATCATATATCCCACAACCGACAGGTTTTTCCTGCATCCTATTCCCACTTACAAGATAAAATTGGGTTCTGCAGAAGATGATCAGTTGTCTCTTATATGTCTTAATATGTAATGACATTGAATAGATGGTTACAGGAAAAATAATCCTCCACCCTGGACTATAGTACCACCTAGGGACAGGGGAGATATTGTTGCCCGCATAAACTTTTGTCACAGACACAGTGTAAATTTAGTTGGGGTAACGACACCAAGGGACACAAATATAGTAGAGAAATTGATCCCAGGGGTACTTACAGATCCCAAAAGGTACTTTGTATCCATCTCACCTGGCTTATTTTCTTAAAAAAAGTATAATAAATAAAAAGTTATATTTTAAATACTAATATCCCTTGCTTTCTCAGTGATTAACATGTATTCTGCTTGATAATAATTATAATACAGACAGTCCCTAACTTAAGAACACCCAATTTACAGACGACCCCCTGGATGTTGGAATTTACTGTGCATTATCCCCAAGATACAATAATCTGTGAGTGTTATTAAATGTGTCTGCAATAAAACTTTGCAAGTTTGTGTTCTTATGAATATGCATTTAAAAAATTTTAAATTCCATTTGTCACAGAGACCAAACTAAATTTTGGCTGGGGGTACACTTACAAAATATAAAGTTCTGACTTAAATACAAACGTTTATATTCAGGCAGGGTTACTTACAAGATAGTTTCTATAGGTTTTTTCTTAAGTGTAAAAATTTTTTTGCTCTGTGTGACAATTGGATTTTAAAAATGTTGGGTTGTCATAAGAACCAGGATTAACGATAAATCTTCATTGCATACATTTTAATAGCTATTTTTGCTCTTTATTTTAGCCTAAGGCTAAAGTACAGTAAATTACCAATATCCAGCAATCCGTTTGTAACTAGGGGTCGTATGTAAGTCGGTTGTTCTTAAGTAGAGGACTGCCTGTAATATTAAACCCCAACATTTTAGATAATATGCATTAACAATAGAATATAACATTTTTAATATGTATTTTAATACTTTTTTGACCAACTCAGTCTCCACACAGAACTAACTTGGCTTCCCAGCAGAGCCCTGGTTAAAGTAGAAAATTATTGTAATCTAATATTGTCCCTGTATCTGTAAAATTATCTTTTTATGCAATTACAAGATTGCTGATCATGGAAGAGAAATCTAAATTAGTAATCTGATCATCAATATATACTAATAGTACAAATAACAGACACCAACTTTTAATAATAATAATAATAATTTTATTTATATAGCGCACACAGATTATGCAGCGCTGCACCAAGCTTGTCAAATCGGTCACTTTTCATTTATTACTCAACTGAGTACAAATCATTATAAACGAAGATACAATGGAATTTATAATTAAGACGAGTGTACGAGTAAATCCGTCCTGGACCTATCCCTAGTAAGTTGTATTTCTAAGTTTTCTCAAGTTTTGACAAAACATTTTTGTTATTGCAAGGTTAAGTGATTTCGTGGCCCTCAAACTTGTTGACAAATTTCCTTATAAGGTAAATTTAGAAACTCCTATAGCCAGGCTGTATCGGTTTTGTGAAATGTGTATTGGGTTCCTTTCTCTTACGGTTTAGCGATGTGCAGGCTGGAAATGTTTGTGTAATGCTCAGTTGACATCTGCCTCTCTCCTTTTCCAGCTACTAGTGCCTTTCTGTTGCCTGTTCAGCTTGTGTATGGCTATTTTGCTGAACTGTTTCGTAGACCGTGTTTGTCGAGACCTTCTGCCAACAGACATGAGCGGAATCCTGACAGCATTCCGAGACATTTACTAAAGCGCCACAAGGTTACTCAATGAACCCTGATTGCAGCGCTGAATAAGATGCATTAAGTAAGAGGTAAACACAGATCAGATCAATTTTACTTCTGGCAAAGCCATGGAAGGGGGATATATTAGTCTGCAAAGACACCCACACGCCACTCTCATTTTCTTTTTTTTTTTTTTTTCATAACATTTGGAAACACTCTGATTTGTATATTATGCCTGAAACATCACTGTGTGCTTTAATAGAAGCATTAACAAAGGACAGGCCTTCTTTATTTCTGTGCGTCATAGTTGTACTAGGAACTTGTCATGGTTTTATTATATATTGATTGTTTTAGGTTTCCATTTTTATTAATTAACCCCTTTCTGACCAGCCCTTAAAAGCCTTTACTTTACTTAACTTATTTTCATACTTGTTGGTTTGAGGGCCATAACTTCTTGCAATACCATAAACATTTTTGCTGTGTTTTTATAGGGAAAGTTAAAAATAAAAAAGTTAAGAGCCATTTTTTCATTTTTAGTATTATGGGGGTTAGAGTTACTATATATATATTCTAATGTATAGTGTATATTTTTTTCAGTTTTCAAATTAACTCAAAACAACCAAGGTAATCTAATTCCCTGGAGAGAGTGATTTTTAAAATTTAATTGGGGAATGTTAATGTTCATTTTCTAATTTATATATGTTGTATGTGTGTGTACACTTTTTTATTTTTTTTATTTTTCTTAATTGTTTTTTTTTTCTTTCTACTATCTGTAAGAGCCCCAGTTACAGGGGAAACAGGGCAACAGCCCCCTGTGGTGGCAGATGATTGATCAGAGCTGGACTGGGTCTGATTAGACACAGCAACAGCTTTAATTAACCACTACAGACCTGGAGATCATGTGACTTCTGGATCTGTAGAGTCGGCATCCATGCCGACTCTCTTCTCTGCATCCTGCTACTGATAGAAGAAGGAAGATAATAATAGGGGGTAATAAACCGCATCTTCCTACCTAGGGTCTCTTGCTGTCTCTGATAGCTGGAGACTTGGTCCTGCTCCCGTGATTAGTGCAGGGACAGAAGAAAACTACAGCAACGTCATCAGTAATAAAAAAAAAACTTACTGAACAATAATAATAATAGTAACACAAATGTCAACAGTTTTTCTTGTGCACCACAGACTTCTACTGTCTTCTGTGATCCACAAACATGAAAAAAATAGGCAGCGCTCCAAATATTTTTTTTTCTCCTATGGATAGAAAAAAAATTAAATGTGTAAAAGCACATAGAAAATAAAGAGATTTTATGCTGTCCTTGCAAATAACTGGTAGCATCACGATAAATAAAGCTGATGTTTTCTTAAGCCCTTAGGCTACTACAATGATAATCTATTGTGTCAAAATCAACTTTTCCAAGTATTTTGGCCTAAATGGCCTACATCATATACCGTATATACTCGAGTATAAGCCGACTAGAGTATAAGCCGACACCCCTAATTTTACCACTAAAAACTGGGGAAAACTATTGACTTGAGTATAAGCCGAGGGTGGGAAATGCATTGGTTCCCCCCCAGTATATAGCCAGCAAGCCCCCAGTAGTATATAGTCAACCAGCTCCCAGTAGTATACAGCCAGCCCCTGTAGTATACAGCCTGCCAGCCCCATGTAGTATACAGCCAGCCAGTCCCATGTAGTATACAGCCAGCCAGTCCCATGTAGTATACAGCCAGCCAGTCCCATGTAGTATACAGCCAGCCAGCCCCTAGTAGTATACAGCCAGCCAGCCAGCCCCTAGTAGTTTACAGCCACCAGCCCCCTGTAGTATACAGCAAGCCAGCCCCTAGTAGCATACAGCCAGCCAGCCCCCATGTAGTATACATCCAGCCTGCCCCCATGTAGTATACAGCCCACCTGCCCCCATGCAGTATACAGTCCGCCTGCCCCCATGGAGTATACAGCCCGCCTGCCCCCATGTAGTATACAGCCAGCCTGCCCCCATGTAGTATGCAGCCAGCCTGCCCCCATGTAGTATGCAGCCAGCCTGCCCCCATGTAGTATGCAGCCAGCCTGCCCCCATGTAGTATACAGCCAGCCTGCCCCCATGTAGTATACAGCCAGCCTGCCCCCATGTAGTATACAGCCAGCCTGCCCCCATGTAGTATACAGCCAGCCTGCCCCCATGTAGTATACAGCCAGCCTGCCCCCATGTAGTATACAGCCAGCCTGCCCCCATGTAGTATACAGCCTGCCTGCCCCCATGAAGTATACAGCCAGCCTGCCCCCATGTAGTGTACAGCCAGCCTGTCCCCATGTAGTGTACAGCCAGCCTGTCCCCATGTAGTGTACAGCCAACTTGCCCCCATGTAGTGTACAGCCTGCCTGCCCCCATGTAGTGTACAGCCTGCCTGCCCCCATGTAGTGTACAGCCTGCCTGCCCCCATGTAGTGTACAGCCTGCCTGCCCCCATGTAGTGTACAGCCTGCCTGCCCCCATGTAGTGTACAGCCTGCCTGCCCCCATGTAGTGTACAGCCTGCCTGTCCCCATGTAGTGTACAGCCTGCCTGCCCCCATGTAGTGTACAGCCTGCCTGCCCCCATGTAGTGTACAGCCTGCCTGCCCCCATGTAGTGTACAGCCTGCCTGCCCCCATGTAGTGTACAGCCTGCCTGCCCCCATGTAGTGTACAGCCTGCCTGCCCCCATGTAGTGTACAGCCAGCCTGCCCCCATGTAGTGTACAGCCAGCCTGCCCCCATGTAGTATACAGCCAGCCTGCCCCCATGTAGTATACAGCCAGCCTGCCCCCATGTAGTATACAGCCAGCCTGCCCCCATGTAGTATACAGCCTGCCTGCCCCCATGAAGTATACAGCCAGCCTGCCCCCATGTAGTGTACAGCCAGCCTGTCCCCATGTAGTGTACAGCCAGCCTGTCCCCATGTAGTGTACAGCCAGTTTGCCCCCATGTAGTGTACAGCCTGCCTGCCCCCATGTAGTGTACAGCCTGCCTGCCCCCATGTAGTGTACAGCCTGCCAGCCCCCATGTAGTGTACAGCCTGCCAGCCCCCATGTAGTGTACAGCCTGCCAGCCCCCATGTAGTGTACAGCCTGCCTGCCCCCATGTAGTGTACAGCCTGCCAGCCCCCATGTAGTGTACAGCCTGCCAGCCCCCATGTAGTATACAGCCAGCCTGCCCCCATGTAGTATACAGCCAGCCTGCCCCCATGTAGTATACAGCCTGCCTGCCCCCATAAAGTGTACAGCCAGCCTGCCCCCATGTAGTGTACAGCCAGCCTGTCCCCATGTAGTGTACAGCCAGCCTGTCCCCATGTAGTGTACAGCCAGCCTGTCCCCATGTAGTGTACAGCCAGCCTGTCCCCATGTAGTGTACAGCCTGCCTGCCCCCATGTAGTGTACAGCCTGCCTGCCCCCATGTAGTGTACAGCCTGCCTGCCCCCATGTAGTGTACAGCCTGCCTGCCCCCATGTAGTGTACAGCCTGCCTGCCCCCATGGAGTGTACAGCCTGCCTGCCCCCATGTAGTGTACAGCCTGCCTGTCCCCATGTAGTGTACAGCCTGCCAGCCCCCATGGAGTGTACAGCCTGCCAGCCCCCATGGAGTGTACAGCCTGCCTGCCCCCATGGAGTGTACAGCCTGCCAGCCCCCATGGAGTGTACAGCCTGCCAGCCCCCATGGAGTGTACAGCCTGCCTGCCCCCATGTAGTGTACAGCCTGCCTGCCCCCATGTAGTGTACAGCCTGCCTGCCCCCATGTAGTGTACAGCCTGCCTGCCCCCATGTAGTGTACAGCCTGCCTGTCCCCATGTAGTGTACAGCCTGCCAGCCCCCATGGAGTGTACAGCCTGCCAGCCCCCATGGAGTGTACAGCCTGCCTGCCCCCATGGAGTGTACAGCCTGCCTGCCCCCATGGAGTGTACAGCCTGCCTGCCCCCATGGAGTGTACAGCCTGCCAGCCCCCATGGAGTGTACAGCCTGCCAGCCCCCATGGAGTGTACAGCCTGCCAGCCCCCATGGAGTGTACAGCCTGCCAGCCCCCATGGAGTGTACAGCCTGCCAGCCCCCATGGAGTGTACAGCCTGCCAGCCCCCATGGAGTGTACAGCCTGCCAGCCCCCATGGAGTGTACAGCCTGCCAGCCCCCATGGAGTGTACAGCCTGCCAGCCCCCATGGAGTGTACAGCCTGCCAGCCCCCATGGAGTGTACAGCCTGCCAGCCCCCATGGAGTGTACAGCCTGCCAGCCCCCATGGAGTGTACAGCCTGCCAGCCCCCATGGAGTGTACAGCCTGCCTGCCCCCATGGAGTGTACAGCCTGCCTGCCCCCATGGAGTGTACAGCCTGCCTGCCCCCATGGAGTGTACAGCCTGCCTGCCCCCATGGAGTGTACAGCCTGCCTTCCCCCATGGAGTGTACAGCCTGCCTGCCCCCATGGAGTGTACAGCCTGCCTGCCCCCATGGAGTGTACAGCCTGCCTGCCCCCATGGAGTGTACAGCCTGCCAGCCCCCATGGAGTGTACAGCCTGCCAGCCCCCATGGAGTGTACAGCCTGCCAGCCCCCATGGAGTGTACAGCCTGCCAGCCCCCATGGAGTGTACAGCCTGCCAGCCCCCATGGAGTGTACAGCCTGCCAGCCCCCAGCAGTAGTTCTTGTAATAGACTTGTGTATAAGCCGAGGGGACTTTTTCAGCACATTTTTTGTGCTGAAAAACTCGGCTTATACACGAGTATATATATATGGTAATCTGTGGCATGTCACTTATCTTTGCAAATGAATTAAAGACCTGCCAAGACCTATGGTCTTATTGATTTGAGAAAAGAATACAATGGCAAAATAAAAGGTGTGAACGAGGCCTTACCTGCGGCACCTTTTTCAGGTTCTAAGAGGATTGTCTAATAATTGAAGTAAATCTACTTTTGGATTCTATATTTATTACCTATTCCTGCTACTGGGTAGCTCCTAGCAGTGTGAATATAGCTATATATTTGTTAGCAGCGTTGCTGAGTTACTCTAGTCATAAAAATTATGTTTTATCTTTATCTGAATGTACGGTAGTATATGTGCTTCACCCGAGCAACTTTAAGATCTTCACCCTCCCAAGAACTTGTAACCTCCCTCACTGATCCCCTGCCACTCCCCTGCTGTTTACCGAAAACTCACTTCAGCACATGCTCGTCTTTCACCGACATGGTCATGAGCCCTTACTTTTTTTGGGTTCAATCTACCCCCTAGATTTTTAAGGGACTCTGCGTCTTGGTACTTCCTTCTGTTACTTTAAAATCATCATGGTGAAGGTGGCTAATGGGGCTAACTGGAGGGTCAGAGGGGTTCATTATATGGGAAATATCTGCGAGGATGGCCTACTTCACTCGTTCAATCAAAAGAGTTATATGACCTATCGAACTCTTTCAATCTATATGTCTTTTTTTTTTGCATTTCTGCCCTTTTCTAACCCCCTCCTAAATTTGGTCAAGAATTGCTGCAAAAGCTGCACATGTGAACCTAGTCAGAAGGCACCTGGGGAATGTAATTTTAAGGCAGCCAAGGAAGTTTCAGAACACATTGGGAGGGGAAAGTGCTCCAGTACAGTGTAACAGTCTCTGAGGGGCTCTGGTAACACCCGCTGGAGCCATTGAGGCGCATTAGCATAATTTTTAACATTGATTTTAGAAGGAAAGAGGCAGTGGATAACAAACATAAGAAGATGGTTTATGGCTGTGGTTTGTCATGATGGATTTCGATGGTAGATTTCCCTTTAAGATGTTCGCTGCAGTGAAATGAAGAGAATTTACACATACAGCTTTTTATTTGTTTTTTTGGCAACCTCCAGTAAGAGCCCCAGAATTTATTACCCTGCATTCATTTTATCTTAATATTTTGCAGCTTATTGCGTTATTATCATGGGATGGTGGTGGGAGATGTCCACGGTCCTCCTGGCTTCCTTTCAAACTCACAATTTTCACACATTTCTTCATCGGTATTTTGGTGTTCTCTCATTTCTTGTTAGTTGCGATTCCCATACAGAATTAAGACCCTTTCCAGCCTCTCTTCAGATAATCACACTCGTAAATATTGTAGCATTCGCCGGTATTATCACACGTTCAGTAGAGTGAAAGGTTCACACAATTCCTAGGTGGCTAGTAAACCCAAGTTATTGGAGCAATTAGAAAATGAAGGAAACTTATGGAGTGATGGTTGTTTGGTTTGGATAATTTTTTTTTCAGTGAAGTTGTAGGAGTGCGTGCCAAAATGTTTTAATGTCTCTCAAAATCTCTGACTGATAAATGCTTTTCTTCATACGAAACGTGCATGTTTCTCGGTTAATCAAAATGTGGTCTGTTCTTATCTCAAGGGGAGAATTAAGATAATGTGACTCTTACTTGGCTCTGAAACAATTTGGGCTCATTCCACTTTGCTGAGGGGCTTCTGCTGAAGTGTTCCGTTATGGAAGCCTTTAGTTCACCCATAGACTTGCATGCACACAATTTGCCGTTTTGTTGACTTTCCCCTGGTTCACATAATATGGTGGTTTATATGTGAGGTGGCTCATACTAGCAAAGGGTAAATTAGTATACGTCCCAAAAAGACACAACCAATACATCACCTGGTATCTGCTTATTCACATATAAACTCCTTTGGGAGGGGAAGATATTTTACAGGGTTGGACAGATTTAAAGGAAATCTACAGAAAAATGGAAGGCTTACTTATAGATCAAGAAACATCTCACACTTCACCAGTTCCTGGAGCAGGTTATAGTGCCCTTCCTTGGTCCGGCCGGAGCATCTTAGAAGTCCCGGTGCATTTGGCAGGGAGAACAATGTGCCAGTTCTGGATAAATTCCCCTGAAAATGTGGGAGAAAAATCTTCGAGACTATTGTATGAAGAGCAGAAGATAAAGATGGGTAAAGATATGGTCATAGATGTGCTATTATACCATTCATTTTGTTTCAGTACATAATTTACTTTTCGTTCTTTTTTGTTTTTTTTGGGTTGCTTGTAACGTACCTTACAACATGTAATGTGAACTCATGTGAACTGAGTTCTGTGACACAGCTTGGGTACTGCTTCTAATTTCGAGGGGTGGAATAGAAAGTTCTTCTTTTATTTTTTGATAACCAAAATCTTACTTCCTGCCCCTATTATTGAGGTCCATTGGATAAAAAAAACCTCTTGTGATGTAGTGTGGCAGTAGAACCATCGACAGTCTCTTGGAGAGAGTTAAATCGAAAAGATTTCGAGAGACCAGGGGCCACATGTTATCAATAAAAGCATGTGGCAGCCCCGGCAGTTAACAGGAGGATCTCCCTTTTTAGGCTGATCCACAGTCGTCTTTGAAGTGGAATAGGATGAGGGTTTAATGTGGGGTTCTTTGGTATCCCATATATTTTACAACACATGAATCTGCAGATCCAAAGAACACTGAGTAGGTGCAGAGATTTGGAGCATAAAAGACAAACGCAGTCACTACATAAGATAAGCAAAAGTTAAGGACACAATGATCTTCTAACCCATAGACAGTAACATAGTTTTTAAGTCATTCTTGGGGTAAACATTTCGAGGTGGTGCATGTAAGAAGCAATGTGTGAACCATAAACTGGCCCCAAAAAAATCTACTACCTTTGCTGGTATGTGAGCATATCCTGCTGCTAGTAGCTGAAATATATGAGACTATCGTGGCAGTTCTATGCAGGATATTTTTGTTTTTCCATAGGAATTTTTCATAGATTTTCATTACGTCAGAAAATATGCACAATCTATAGAATTAAAGTGAATTAAAACTTTTTAAAGTTTTCTGTGTTATGGAGTTGCGTTCAGAGTTTTTTGTTGCTTATAGAGTATATTTTATAGAAACTAGTTTCCAGTGATGTGACAGAACTGGCTGCTGACAGGTTTCCTTGAAGGTAATTTCCTGCAAACCTATAAAATATGAGATTCAGGTTCAGTGCAATATATTTCCCGTACACACACACTTATATAAATGTTGTAATGCATAAATATGTTTGTAATGGAGTGCGGGTGGCCTAGGAGTCACTGGCGTTTTGGGGGCTTATAGGTTATCATTGTATTAGCACAGAAGGAGGGGAATGAGGTAATACCATACACCCCAGGTCCGAGTCTTTACAGTTTTGTATCATCACCCAGACAACTACACAATCACATCTGTACCGCTGCACCACACATCCTATGTCTTCAATTTAAAGTAAGATGAATTCTTTTTCTCTTACACACTAACTGCTCCCTCTGCTTCGCTGTTTGGCATTATATAAGACGAGTACAAGATGTGTCCAAATATTTCACATTTTCCCACACTCATATCTTTTTCCCCAGTTACTTTTTAAATCTTGTTTTTCTTCACCAAGTTGACCTGATTTTAACCTTGTAGCTCTCGCATATAGCTTTATCACGCTGCACAACACTAAAGAAAGCTTATTTCTCTATTGTACAACTATGGATTTGTGTTCTCACAGTAAACTGCCTCCAAGTACAGTAATCAGTTCTATAGTGGGAACTTAATTTGATCGGTTTATAAAATAGAATTAGTTGAGCGTGCAGTCAGACCTGCAGGCAGCATGCTATAGAGCAGGAGGAGCTGAGCAGATTGTACATGGTATCCGATCAGATTGTATATAGTGCCCTACCAGCAGCAAGCATGTTATAGAGAACGAGGAACTGAGCAGATTGTATATAGTTCCCTATCTGCAGGAAGCATATTACAAAGCAGAAGGAGCTGAGCAAATTGTATATAGTGTCCTACCTGCAGAAAGCATGTTATAGAGCAGGTGGAACTGAGCAGATTGTATATAGTTCCCTATCTGCAGGCAGCATGTTATAGAGCAGAAGGAACTGAGCAGATTGTATATAGTTCCCTATCTGCAGGCAGCATATTACAAAGCAGAAGGAGCTGAGCAGATTGTATATAGTGTCCTATCTGCCGGCAGCATGTTATAAAGCAGGAGGAACTGAGCAGATTGTATATAGTTCCCTATCTGCAGGCAGCATGTTATTGAGCAGAAAGAGCTTAGTGGATTGTATATAGTGTCCTACCTGCAGGAATTGTGTTGTATAGCAGGAGGAGCTGAGCAGATGAGCATATTATATATAGTGTCCTACCTGCAGGTTATATGTTATAGAGCAGGAGTGGCTGAGCATATTTTACATAGTGTCCTTTCTGCAGACCAGGTAATAGGCTCACACCAAACTTCAAAAGACACATATGACCCTGATACACCCCAAAATAAAGTGAATATTCATATCGCCCATCAGAACCTATGTGGTAACTGGGTACACCCAATCTAGCATGGTGGTGGTGCCCAACAACATCAACTGAATTGCAGTTGTGCCTAAAATTTGCTCAATGCCACTTGTTGACTTGTTGATCCAAGGAGTTTTTCTGACTTCTATGTTGCAGTCGGTAAGGAATTTTTACCTACTATGGGCAAATTAGCATAAGCCTGGTAGGGTTTTTTTTCCCTTCCTCTGGATTGTTACTCCTGGACTTTATAGACCGGACTTATGGCAAAACCACTGCACAAGAACTGCTCCATTCACACAGGTGAACTCAGGGCTGGTATTTTCATGATCCCTACTGGTCCCAACCCTCAGACCCCTTACAATCTGCCACTGATGGATAGACAATAACTTGTATTTTTTTTGTCAATAAACTTCTCTAATAGCCTTTAACTGTTTGTTAAATATCGGTGACCTAATTCTGTAACATTTTGGTGCATCTTACGTCGGCCGAATGCTCAAAAGATCCTTTTATGTGCTGTATTATTTCTATTACGTTATTTCCTTATTTCTCCTTCTTATGATGGTTACAAATCTGTACTGCTTTGATTGTTTTGCTTGGAAGCCAGTAAAACTACAAAAATAATCTAGCTAAATTTTTGAACTGCGAGGAAAATGTAAGAGGAATGTATCAATTACCAGTCATAACCAATTGTGAGACTTCCTAGAGTGCGAAAACAAAGTGATAGTATAATAGTTGAGACAGTTGATTTTTATTGGACCGTCTTTGAGGTTTTTATTCCTTTTCTGTGTACGTTTAGTAATCCGGAATTTTTGATAACCATTTTCTTGAGGGCTACCACTCTCTCTTTCAAGAATTTTGTTACGAACAGCCTCTGTCTACAGACATTACCAAACTAAATATAAAAACCCAAACAATATATTCTTTCATTTTTATGTAAACTTGCCTCGTTGCAAGGCCGTCAGAGCAGAATCTTTAAAGTAGCCGTTGATTTGTAAAGTTTCACGTAATATCTATGTAAATAAAGTTTATTATTATAATAATTATTATTATCCAGAGAATTTACAATACAATAAAATACTGTAGTATTGCACTATATTGTATAAGTGATCAGATCCCCTAGGGTTCAAGTACCATAGTTGGTCTTGAAATAAAGAAAAAAAAAACAAAAAACACAAATTTTTCTAATTTCACAACATTTGGAATTTTCCTCCAACTTTCTACTGCTTTGCATGGACTAAAAAATGCCGCCACTAGGAAGTACAATCTGTTACACAGAAAATAAGCCCTCATACATCTGTTTGTAGAAAAATAAGAAGTTAAGGATTTTTGAAGGTGGGGAGGGAAAAACAGACAGAAAACAGAAAAAGTTCATCAGCGGAAAGGGTTTTTTTTTTCTTCTACAGATGTGAATTTTTTTGTTTTTCTCACATAAACATAACAGTAAAATAATTTATAACATACTGTAGTTTTTTTAGTTTTGCGCCTTATAAAACCCCCGGTCTGAGGCTTGATCTTTTGGTGGGACGTTGGGTTTCTCACGCTCAATTACAACCCCCCCATGTTAAGACAACATCCAGATGAGCTTAAGCTGGACTTTTGTGGTGTGAAAAGATGATATATAACAACATCCGCAAAGAATGTTAGCGATTGCGCCAATAAAAACGGGAAAAAAAAACCCCATGTCGGCTTGCTATGTTTCCTGCACGCTTAAGGTAGCTCCAAAAGCCTTACTGCTATTTACTGTTCAGCTGGGAGAGCCGAGAAAGCTAGAGGTCGACACGTTGTGGCAAGAGACAGAAGGAAAAGATTTTTATTCCCCCTCTTTCTTTTTGCTTCTCAATCTTTCACATCTGGTCATAAAAATCTGTTCAAGAGTCGCAGTTTATTCTTCATTCTCATTAGTTTAAATAAAACCATGCCAAAAGCCCGTCAAGGAGCGCTACCTCTTACATCTGTATCCTACTGGGGTCCTTGGGGGGAGACCTTGATAACACCTGAGTATTTGGGCCCAAAGGTCTGGCTTTGTTTTTATTTATGTATTTTTACTGTGTAATTTTTGACTGTGGTTTAGTGCCTAAGCTCTCCCATGTTTCCTGTGGTTATTACTCCTGCGGTTCTTGTTGTGTTTGCAGGTGCAGATGGATATGGTGTTTTGGTTATTACGGAACTAGTGACAGCAGATTACAGGAATGCACATATTCCGAGCTTAGTTTAGGGTGTTTGATAAGTAAACATTGTTTAACCTTTTTTGTCAGGAAAGTAGGTCATTTACGAGGTGAGAAGTTGGCATCTTTCTAATAAACTCGTTTAGCGAAACATTTTCAATTTTTTTTTTTTGTAGTTTTTTTTGTTCTTTTCCAATTATTTTGAGGTACAGTTACATAATAGCTGCATGATGGTATATCGATTATTGCCAATACCACCCAGTTTTTCCATACAATTAATTAGTGGTTTCTTTCTAAGCTTGTTTTCTGCATTTTGATGGTTTCTATTATCTCCCTAGTGCTTGAAACGTATTGGGGGAACGTGTTTTAAAGGAAACCTACCACTTAAAGCTCACTCACGGGTGAGCTGGTGCCGGAGCATATTTTCATTAATGCAAGAAACTCCTGATTGTCGGCCTGTTTCCCCGTGCAAAGATGCAGGCTCGAGTGTGCCCGAGAGCTCGGTGACGTCACCGGCTCTCCGGCACTTCAGAATCGGCTGCACGCACGGTCGCGCGCATGGTGCTCCGTGCCGTAATCTGGTGCGCTGAAACGGCTTTTAATATAAGGTATAAAACAGCAATCGGAGGTTTCTTGCATTAATGAAAATATGGTCCGGCACTAGCTCACCCTGAGCTGGTGCCATGTATCTGTGGGTTAGAACTACCATGTTTAAGTGGTAAGTTTCCTTTAACCCCTTCCCGACATTTCACGTACTAGCATGGCGGGAGGTGCTTTCCCGCAAAATGCAGTAATAGTACGTCAAACTTCTGGCGCCGGCTCCGTTCAGGAGAAGCTGCGGGTATCTGCTATATATTATAGCCAACACCCGCCTCTAACACCTGCGATCGTAGATTTCCCGATCGCGGGTGTTAACCCCTAACACGCCGTGGTCGCACAGACATTTAACTGGAATCATTAACACAGGACAACTGGAATCGGACCCCCCCCCCCCCCCCGCGGCACTTACCGGAGGGGGGGTTGTCTCTGATCACAGCCCCGGGACTGCCGATGCCCGGGGCTGCGCGATCTCCTTCCGGGGAACCGGTACACTGTATTAGGTGTCACTGTTACACTGTATTAGGTGAGGAATAGCTTGAACAAATAAACACACTTTTTAATAAAAAGAATTAATTAAATAAAGTCCCCCTAAACACAAACATTCCTTATGCACTACTAATAAAGTAAAAAAACCTGCAAATCACCAAAACCCCCCACGTATTTTGGTATCACCGCGTCGGTAACAATCTGTACAATAAGTCAGAAACATTATTGCACCCGTACGGTGAACGCCGTAAAAATAAAACCCAAAAAACTTGCCAAAAATGTAAATTTTCAAAATATAAGCTGTAAACCAGCTCTGTCAACCAAAAAATATTAAAGTTATATCTCCGAAAAGATGGTGATGCAAAAACAAATGAGATTTTCTTTATATTAGTTTTTTTTCCTGTAAAATTGTTAAATATATAAAAAACTATATAAATGAGGTATCACCGTAATTATAGTGATCTATAGAATAAAAATATTATAGTATTTTTAGTGTACGGTGTACGGCCCCCAAAATATACAAAAAAAAGAAACCCAAAATTGACAATTTTCTTTTCCTACATACATTCAAGTGTTAATAAAATCTCATCAATAAGCTAATGACCAACTAAAATGAAGTATTTGTAAAGTGCATCCCATGTCGCAAAAAATAAGCCCTTATATGTCCAAATTGCCAAAAAAATAAAGATTGTATAGCCAATAAAAAGTGATAATGAATAATCTGCTCTGAATGGCGCAGCTCCCCCCTCAATGCCCTGGCGTGTGCCCATACAGCAGGTTACCACCACATATGGGGTATTGTTATACATGGGAGAGATTGGGTATCAAATTATGTGGAGCGTTTTGGTATTTTATCCACTGAGAATGTATGGAAAAAGTGGAACATTTTGAAGTTCGAAAATGGAGAATTTTTCCAAATTTTCACCAAATATCTGATTTTCTCATAAATAAATGCAAAACATACCACCAAAATTTTTTAACTAACATGAAGTACAATGTGTCACGAGAAAACAATTCCAAAATCACTTGGATATGTTAAAGCGTTCCGAAGTTATAACCACTTATAGTGACATAGGGGAGATGTGAAAAAATGGGCCGTGTCAGGAAGGTGAAAAGTGGCTTCAGCGTTAAGGGGTTAGTAACTTTCTGGCCTTACTGTTGGGCCGTCACCCAGGCCTACAAGAGGCTCCAGCCTCTTAGTAAATTGGGGAGATGTCTGCGGTAGGTTCAACCTGTTTAAAGCTGTTCTAACCTTGCTGAGATGTCATCTATAGTCTCATCTGGCTTTCCGGTAGAATCTATACTAAATGTGGCCCCGTTCTCTGCCCATCACACACAAAGTATGGCACGACCATGATTACATCTGTAAGGACAAAACCCGTTTTGTGTTAAGCCAATACCTTAGGCCTGTTATATGTGCAAAAAACGTTTTAATAATGACAACAAAGTAAGCAGTTTTATTTACTTTCCGTATTCTATCGGTGAAAACTATCAGTTTGCTCCGAGCATTAGGACAGGAGGATATTGGAATAATGAGGTGGCATTTCGGTTTTATGTCACACACAAAGTGGCATGCGGGGCAATGGAGGCTTCAAGATTTAGTAGGGTTGGGGAGATTTACGTGCGATTTACATAAACAAAACTGTCGGAGAAGTCATAGTAAAATTTTTTCTATATTACAAAAAAGTTTGTGAAAAAATTATTGTAAGTCGTTTTGATTGAGCGTGTGTTAATTTTCTTATTATACATTGCATGATATGTCTTAGATTTTACTCGCTTATAAGTTGTGTTCTCCAAGAATTTGGACTACCTCCTAGGGGTCAGGGGAGGAGAAAAAAGCATATTTATCCTGCTTTGGCTCCTAGGTCCAACATCTCTCTGGAGCCGCCGATTCTGGCCAGAAGACCTGCAGTTTCACATGACCCACTTCAACCAATCAATGGCCTCCTCAATATGGTGATAGCGGAGGAAGCAACCTTACATGTTCAACTCTAGTGTTGTCCTGGGGTCATAGTAGGCAAGTCATTAGGTGGATCGGGGTCCTGTGACCTGTTGAAAAAAAATGTATCATTAGGATCTGACTCTTGACACTACTGCCAATCAGCTGAGGTGCTAAAGTGATGGTCACATCCCCTTCGTTGTTTACCTATAATAGCAAAGAAAATTGCAGCATAGCACAGGGACGGATGAACTCAAAAAGCGTTCTTTATTCCAACCAAATGCAACGTTTCGATCACATCATCGCTGTTTACCTGGCACAACTCTTTTACGAATGGTTCTTCCAGCGCTAGAGTGTATTTCCTTTTACTGTAATGGTAATGCTTAGTTGTAATACCAGGCGTGACCTCTACTGAAAGAATCAACATATAACTGATATTCTGGGGAACAAATTTTAACATAAATCCGGTTGATTTCCTGTGCCACTTTTTTAGCTGGTTTCACCAGAATAGACATGCTGGTTTCAAAACCGTAGTTAGTTTTCTTCTATCGTATCGTCAAGACTTTTCTCTACAGCTTAAAAGGAAATCTACCACCAGGATCAAGGATTGTAAACCAAGGACACTTACATGCCGGTGGGTACACCCTCTGGCAGGATCCACTCTTCTTTTAGCTTTGTTTGCCCACTTCATAGGCATAATTTTTAAAGCCCCATCTTTTTTTAACCCCTTAACGACCTGGCCCTTTTTTTGTTTTTCCATTAAAATTTTTCACTCCCCACCTTCAAAAATCTATTCCCTTTTTTCATTTTTACATGTAAAGAGCTCTGTGACAGCTTGTTTTCTGTGTGACAAATTGCACTTTAAAGTGATGGTATTTTATATTCAACGCTGTGTAGTGGGAAGCGGGAAAAAAAAATCTAAATGCAGTCAAAAAACCGCATTTACGCCTTTTCTTGTGGGCTATGATCACAGTGCGGTCAGTGCGATCGCAGGGAAACCAAATTTGTATAGGTTTTATAATGTTTTCATACATTTACTAAAATTAAAACCTCCTGTACAAAATTTCTTTTGTTTTTGCCATCCTCTGGGAGCTAATAACTTTTTCATACTTTGGTGTACGGAGCTGTGGGGGGTTTCATTTTGTGTGACTTTTGATGACATATTTTCAATGCTACCATTTTTAGGACTGTATGACCTTTTGATCACTTTTTATAGATTTGTAATATTTTTCAAAATGGCAAAAAAGTGCAATTTTTGACTTTTTTCCGTTACAGGGTTAAACGCAGTGAAATACCGTTATTGTATTTTGATATATCGGGCATTTTCAGACGCGACAATACCTAATGTGTTTATTATTTTTACTGTTTATATTTATATTTTTTCTAGGGAAAGGGGGGTGATTTAAATGAAGTATGGCAGTATGTGGGGATTTTCTACCTTCTTCACTAAAATGTGCAAATTGTACATTGTAATGATTGGGTTAAAACGAGACAGCCTCCGGTCTTCAGAAGATCCGAGGCTGTCATGGTGACCAATCGCTGCCCCCCGATGACATCACGGGGAGCGACGATAGTCACCAATATGGCGGCGCCCATGCTGGCGGCAATCGACGGCATAACACTGATCTTTGCGCAATATGCAGCAAAGACTTACCTGCTATGGAGAGGGCTCAGCCAGTGAGCTCTCTCCATGCCTCGGGAATGGGTTGAATTATCTTTCATATCCATATGGCATCTGTTGATTAGTTTTATTTACACGTCCACAAAAAATACAATGCATTCTTTACAAAAATTAGATGTCAAAACACCTGGTCCCCCAACATCATTTGTAGAAACAAACGGCCCACATACAACCACTGCTCTTTCAAGACTCTCTTCTATGTTCCCGTTTGTGTCCTCTTTCACAGTTAATTATACTAAATCTCAGCCTTACAATCTAGTAGTTAGAACAAGGGTCTACACATAGGAGTGGTTGATGAATCTGTGTAATGGTTAAATCATGGTCTATTCTGGAATAAAACCTAATGTTCTGTTTCCTGGTCAGATTGTTTAAATATACAATTGCACAGAATGACACAGTGAGCGTCTGGCTTCACTTCCACATTGTCTGTATATGATAGTGTCGAAACGAGCCTCAAATTTATTTTCCTTTCTTAGCGTAGGGTTTTACATTACAGAGCGAGACCATTAGCCCGGCATTACTATCCATTCAAGCGGTTTTACTTCTTAATTAGCAGTTTAGCCTCCATGATTAAGACTTCCTGAATACTTGTCCAAAACGTGGCAAGTGCTTCAGGACGGGGACCAATTTGGAACATTTGTCGAGGGGAAATAAATAGGTTAGTTGAACCCGGGGAGCAGTTTCTCGAAAAGGCTTGACATCCATTCGCAGAACTTTCTTAAGGCATTTGTGATAAATATATTTCATGAAATGTCTAAAATATAATTGGTGTTCCTTTTCCCTTTTCATTTTCACATGTTTATTGTCATCTGGTGTGAGCCAGATTTATGGGAGCGCAGTAGTTTTAGTACGTTTTGGCTGGGCCGTATTTAATGACATCACCTTGATCTATATTCAGTATGTGATTTCAGTTGGTCCCAGCGTTAAATATTTTCATAATTATGCTGGTTTTGGCAAGTCTTTTGGAACTTTTTTTTTTTTTTTTTTAGGTTTTTTTAATGAACATGTTTCACCTCTGGGCTTATGAGACGAGCGCAAAGTTTGAAGAATTAAGAGTGTAGTTTTTAATGTGTAGATTACATACAAATGGTTGAGCACGGGAGCTTTTTTTTTATCTGGTGGGATGTAAACATGTAGAGTAGGATTTTCCCTAGGGTCAGCCCAAGGGGGTAGTCACTTAATTAAAATGTGACATTTGCTTCAGCCAAATATTTACATTTCATATACAGGTTTCTCTTCTGGTCTGGTAATCTTTGCTGGTTGGCAAATATTATTGGATCTGCATTAAAGTCGGAGTGCAAAGTGCGAAATGCATTCAAAGAGCAGAATGGAAAATTTATGCTTATCTGATTATTGGTCCATCTCTTTATCTATAATGTTTTTGGGTGCTCCTGCATGATCATTTTAATGGTCATTTAACATTGTAAATACAGGCAGTCCCCGGGTTACATACAAGATAGGGTCTGTAGGTTTGTTCTTAAGTTGAGTTTGTATGTAAGTCGGAACTGTATATTTGATCATTGTAACCCCAGCCAGAACTTTTTTGGTCTCTGTGACAATTGGATTTTAAAAATGTTGGGTTGTCATAAGAATCAATATTAACACTAAAGCTTCATTACAGACACCTGTGATAACTGTTTATTGTAGCCTAGGACTAAAGTGCAATAAATTACCAACATCCAGAGGTCCATTTGTAACTATGGGTCGTATGTAAGTCGAGTGTTCTTAAGTAGGGGACCGCCTGTATTTATTATTTTTAATAACCTGTCATTCGTATTAACCCAACCAAAATACACTGCTCAAAAAATTAAAGGGAACATTCAAAAAAACACATAAGCTACGAATGAATTAAATATTTTTATTGAATACTTTTGTTGAATGTGCTGACAACAAAATCGTTAAATAAGGAATCAATGGAAATCAAAAATTAAAGTGGGAAAATGCACTACGGGCTGATCCAACATTGATGTAATATTCTCAAAACAAGACAAAATGGGGATCAGTATTGTGTGTGGCCTCCACGTGCCTGTATGACCTCCCTACATCTCCTCAGCACTCCTGGACAGTCTGTGGGTTAATGTGTTGTTGGTGGATGGAGTGAGACATGATGTCCCAGATGTTCTCAATCGGATTCAGATCTGGGTAACGAGCGGGCCAGTCCATAGCTTCAATGTCTTCATCTTGCAGGAACTGCTGACACACTCCAGCCACATGAAGTCTAGCATTGTCCTGCATTAGGAGGAACCCAGGGCCAACCGCACCAGCATATGGTCTCACAAGGGGTGTGAGGATCTCATCTCGGTACCTAATGGCAGTCAAGCTACCTCTGGCGAGCACATGGAGTGCTTTGCGGCCCTCCAAAGAAATGCCACCCCACACTATTACTGACTCACTGCCAAACCGGTCATGCTGAAGGATGTTGCAGGTAGCAGATCGATCTCCACGGCATCTCCAGACTCGGCCAAGTCTGTCACATGTCTGTGCTCAGTGTGAATTTGCTCTCATCTGTGAAGAGCACAGGTTGCCAGTGGTGAATTTGCCAATCCTGGTGTTCTCTGATAAATGCCCTGCAAGGTTTTGGCCTCTGAGCACAATCCCCATCTGTGGAACGTCAGACCCTCATACCATCCTCATGTAGTCTGTTTACAACCGTTGCTCTTTGCACAAAGGCGGAGGTAGCAGTCCTACTGCTGTGTTGTTGCCCTCCTACGATCCCCTCCATGTCTCCTGGTGTATTGGCCTGTCTTCTGGTAGTGCCTCCAGCCTCTGGACACTACGCTGACAAACAGCTAACCTTCTTGCCACAGCACCGTTGATGTGCCACCCTGGATGAGTTGCACTACCTTAGCCACTTTTGTGGGTTGTTAAAGTCTGTCTCATGCTGCAACGAGTGTGAAGGCACCACCAACATTCAAATTTCACCAAAAGATCAGCCAGAAAGCATTAGTACTCAGATGTGGTCTGTGGTCCCCACCTGCAGAACCACTGCTGTCTACTCCATTTGCACAATAGCATTTTAAATTTATTGCCAATCAGTGTGGCTTTCTAATTGGACAGTTTGATTTCACAGAAGATTATATATGACTTTGTGATGTACAGGCATTGCCTCTTTTCTTTCTTTATGAACACTCCTATGCAGCAGCATACTTTACTAGACTGTATATCAGTCCACATTTCTGTGAATAGCTACATGGATTTATCATAGTTTTCACATTCTAAATTTATTATATATGTATAATATATAGCATTTTTTTATTAATTAAATAGCCTTTAATACAATTATTAGCTTGGACCAAGTGAAAGCCATGGCATGTATAGATTTTTGTAAGACCACATTTGGAGGAAATAGTTTACAGAGCTGGTTAGATGTTTGACTTCATGTGCGGATAAAGGTGTGTGAGTGATTAATACCATGTGAGAGAAATATGGAGCCAAGAATCACATCCAGTGATATATGGAGAGCCTAATATGCGCTGCTGATATATTATCAGTTTGAGCCTTTGCTTGTACATATGTGGCTATGTGTGTTTTTTCACAGATTCTGCACATGTTTTTACTAAGATTAGCCTGTACGTGCCTAGCGGATAGGATTTAACCTAAATAATGTTTATTTTATGTCTGGTGTATTTGTCTTCATCCAGGCAAGATCCTCTTCTATATTACTAAGGTGCTCTATGAGGTTAAATAGGATCACAATTACTTTGATTATAGTGGATAGGTTACCTTCCTAAATGCCTTGGTTGGTAGCTTGAATAGACATTGCAAAGTTTCAGATGTGCACCTGTTGTAAAGATATTAGTCCATGTAGAGGCAATTGATTATACAGTGTATGGGGCAGACTGGTATATAAGCTGAATCTGGTATAAATACTACATATGTCGGGTAGTGAAGCCCTCGCCTTTCCCTTTGTCAATGGCCCTCCCAAACTCACAATGACAGCTGATAGATAAGGAGAAGCTGATAAAGTTTACTACTGACTTCATACTTATAGGTCAGTGACTGGAAGGTTTTATCTCGTTACAAAGGTAAATTATCAGGTGAAAAATTCTTTATCTATGCTTGGGGTTAAAGGGAAGCTGTCACTAGGGACCTCATTTTCACTAAAGACAGGTTGCAGAAGCCCATCACACCTGCTGTGCAAAAATGCCTCTCTGCCTCTTATAAGCATTTGCATTACAATATAATTGTGTGTTATAACGTACCTTGCCCCCTGACAGAATCATCCCAGGGGTTGGGCTTGGGTTTGGATGAATTTCAAAAAATAACATGTGACTTGTCTGGGTTCCTCACTCCTGAGATCTTAGCTCCCACCTTTGTGCTCATGTATAGCTCCTCCCTCCTGCTTCTTCACAGAGGTCACTGCCTGGTGCACTGACATCAGTGGGAGAGGGAGGAGCTGTACAGGAGCATAAAGGTGGGGGCTAGGATCTGAGGAGTATCCAGCACAGACAAGTCACATATTATTTTTTGAAATGCATACAAACCAAAGCCCTGGGACTACACAAATGATTCTCTCAGGGTGTAAGGTAAGTTATAACACACAATTATATTGTAATGCAAATGCTTATTAAAGGCAGAGAGGCAGATTTGCACTGCAGGTGTGATGGGCTTCTGCAACCTGTCTTTAGTGAAAATGAGGTCCCTGGTGACAGGTTCCCTTAAAATGGGTTGTCCACTTTCAACAAATAATTGATATGGTTTGTGTTAGATTAGATTGTGAGCACTATTGGGGACAGGCAAGTACATCACTGCTGACAATAGATGATGTCACAGCTTATCTCCTCCCCCTCCCTGTACAATGACCTCTATATAGATAACACTGACCCATCATTACATCACTACTGATAATAGATGATGTCACAGCTTATCTCCTCCCCCTCCCTGTACAATGACCTCTATATAGATACCACTGACCCATCATTACATCACTACTGACAATAGATGATGTCACAGCTTATCTCCTCCCCCTCCCTGTACATTGACCTCTATATAGATAACACTGACCCATCGTTACATCACTACTTACAATAGATGTCACAGCTTATGCCCTCCCCCTCCCTGTACAATGACCTCTATATAGATAACACTGACCCATCATTACATCACTACTGACAATAGATGTCACAGCTTTTCTCCTCCTCCTCCCTGTACAGTGACCTCTATATAGATAACACTGACCCATCATTACATCACTACTGACAATAGATGTCACAGCTTATCTCCTCCCCCTGTACAATGACCTCTATATAGATAACACTGACCCATCATTACATCACTACTGACAATAGATGATGTCACAGCTTATCTCCTCCACTCCCTGTACAATGACCTCTATATAGATAACACTGACCCATCATTACATCACTACTGACAATAGATGATGTCACAGCTTATCTCCTCCTCCTCCCTGTACAATGACCTCTATATAGATAACACTGACCCATCATTACATCACTACTGACAATAGATGTCACAGCTTATCTCCTCCACTCCCTGTACAATGACCTCTATATAGATAACACTGACCCATCATTACATCACTACTGACAATAGATGTCACAGCTTATCTCCTCCCCCTCCCTGTACAATGACCTCTATATAGATAACACTGACCCATCATTACATCACTACTGACAATAGATGATGTCACAGCTTATCTCCTCCCCCTCCTGTACAATGACCTCTATATAGATAACACTGACCCATCATTACATCACTACTGACAATAGATGATGTCACAGCTTATATCTCCTCCTCCTCCCTGTATAATGACCTCTATATAGATAACACTGACCCATCATTACATCACTACTGACAATAGATGTCACAACATATCCCCTCCCCCTCACTGTACAATGACTTCTATATAGATAACACTGACCCATCATTACATCACTACTGACAATAGATGATGTCACAGCTTATCTCCTCCCCCTCCTGTACAATGACCTCTATATAGATAACACTGACCCATCATTACATCACTACTGACAATAGATGATGTCACAGCTTATCTCCTCCTCCTCCCTGTATAATGACCTCTATATAGATAACACTGACCCATCATTACATCACTACTGACAATAGATGATGTCACAGCATATCTCCTCCCCCTCCCTGTACAATGACCTCTATATAGATAACACTGACCCATCATTACATCACTACTGACAATAGATGATGTCACAGCTTATCTCCTCCCCCTGTATAATGACCTCTATATAGATAACACTGACCCATCATTACATCACTACTGACAATAGATGATGTCACAGCTTATCTTTTCCTATAATATTAATGCAACCCAGGGCCCATGGCTGTCTGTCTGTTCTTGGTCACAACTCCTTATTTCAAAAGTTTTTACCCAGTACCTTTCCTTTTTCAAATTGTAGCTCGTCCTTGTCATTAATCGGTCTAACTTTAGAAATCCCTTCCAGCTGCTGTTACCTGATGCTTGTGTACACTTCCAATGTAATATTGCAGGTCATGTTTCCAAATGAATAGCTGTCCATGTACAACATGGTTCAATAAAAGAACAAGTGATTCTCTTGTTAGCGGCAGCTTCACTCTATGACGTCCACAGTTTTCGTTAAACAACTCATTTAACCTGTTAATGACCATCAATATGAGTTTTTATGATGGTCATTAAAAAGGTCTTATCAGTACCACTTGCAACAAGGACATTCTGCCCTATCTTGGACCCTTCAGTGGGTGTCAGCTAAGCTCCTGCTCTGAAAAACCATGCACACTAACAAAAACTACACAGTAAGACAGCATTAGAGGAAATCTACCATCAAAATCCATCATGATAAACCAGGGACACTTACTCATAGGTCCAGGCATCGTGACTGGGGTAATCTTCTTATATTTGTTATCCATGACCACCTTCTTTCTAAAATCAACCTTATAGTTATGCTAATGAGCTTGAAGAGGTCTGGGGGATTACCAAAGCCCCTCTGCTCACATGCTGTTGCACCCACCTGCTCCCTCGGTACTTCCCTCTCTTTCTGCCTGCTGTGAGGGAGTGCTCCATCACAGTGTAACAACCTGTGAAGCTGCGCAGCTCAACAGCGATTTGGTAACAGCCCCAGAGCCCTTCTGGTTCATTTGCATAATTCTAAAAGTTGATTTTAGAAGGAAGGAGGCCATGGATAATAAATGTAAATAAATCAGTCCCAGTGCTTGGATCTATGCATAAGTGTCCCTGGTTTATCATGATGGATTTTTATGGTAGATTTTCTTTAACCCCTTCCCGACATTTGACGTAATAATACTGCATGGCGGGAGGTGCATTCCCGCAAAATGCAGTATTATTACGTCATGCTTCTGGCGCCGGCTCCTGAACGGAGCCGGCGCCAGAAGCTGCGGGTGTCGGCTATATATTATAGCCGACACCTGCCTCTAACACCCGCGATCGGAGATTTCTCCGATCGCGGGTGTTAACCCCTAACAGAGGCATTTAAATGCAATTTGAAGGGAATCGGACCCCCCCGCGGCGCTTACCGGGGGGGTCCGCTGCTCCGATCGCAGCCCCGGGACTGCCGGTGCCCGGGGCTGCGAGATCTTCATCCGGAAGCCGGGTCCTGCCTTCTGGCAGGACCCGGCTGTAAGACACTGGGCATGCGCAGCATGCTCAGTGTCTTACATTACACAGTGCAATACTTCTGTATTGCACTGTGTAACCTGTAAAATAGCTTGAACAAGTGATCAGAAGATCACTTGTTCAAGCTTAGATGTCATTACCTGTAAAAAAAGTTAAAACAATAAATAAAGGTTTTTAAAAATAAATAATAAAAGAAAGTGAAAGTCCCCCCAAACACCACATTTCCCTTTACACAAGTAATAAAGTATAAAATACACTAAATCACAAAAAAACCCCACTTATTTGGTATCGCCGCGTCCGTAACAATCTGTACAATAAATCCTAATCATAATTGGACCCGCTCGGTGAACGTGGTAAAAAAAAAACCCAAAAACTTGCCAAAAATTAAAACTTTTTATCAAATTGCTTTACAAAAAATGTTCTAAAAAGTGATCCGAAAAAGTTACAAGCGCCAAAATGATACCACTGAAAAGAACAACTTATCACGCAAAAAATAAGCTCACAACCAGCTCCGTCAACCAAAAAATACTATAGTTATGCTGCTATAAAGATGGCAATACTAAAACAAATTCAATTTTTTCTATTCTAGTTTTCCTTCAATAAAATTGGACAAATATAAATAAAACTATATAAATGAGGTATCACCGTAATCGTAGTGATCCGTAGAATAAAGATAATATATTATTGTTATGCTACAGCGACCCCCCCCCCCTCAAAAATGCTAAAAATCCAAAACAAGAATTGATGATTTTATTTTCCTCCACACGAAAAAAGTTAATAAAATTGCTTCAATAAGCTAAACACCCTCTAAAATAAAGTTTTTTTTACAGTGCATCGCGTCTCGCAAAAAATAAGCCCTTATTTGTCTAAATTGCTTAAAAAATAAAGATTGTATAGCCTATTCCCAACGCGCGTAGTAATAGAACGGTGCGGCGGGTAGTGACTTGCCAACACGGTTCAGACACAGTGATCGGGGCAAGATGGCAGCTGATCCTAACAGCCATCCATCCTGCCCCATGGACCAGAAGGGTTACGTCCCCCTCACACACCCCCAGTTTATTATCGCTGCTATTGGCTCATCAATTCAGACGAGCCAATAGCAGCGAATTTACTTATGACGTCAGTAATACCGGTCACCATGTCTATAGACACGGTGATCGGGGCAGGATGGCGGCTGTTCCTGACAGCCACCAATTGTGCCTTGTGGTTCAGAGGGGTTTTGTTGCCCCCCTCTGTCCATGTTTGCCGCTATTGGCTGGTCGATTTGGTCCAGCTAAAAGCAGCAATATTCGTCACAATGGGCATCGCTAGGGTGAATAAGAGCAACACTTGGCGATAATTTCCCTTCTAAAACGAAGATATGGTACAAAAGCGCTGGCCGTGTACATTGTACAGATTATGGTGTACAACTCTTACGTGCTGTTCCAATGTGCAGGTCCTGCCGTATCATTTCTCCGTTTTCAAGAGGAAGATATTAGGAAACTAATATTGGGACAAGAAGGACGGGGCCTCAGTACCTCTGGTTTAGATGTTCCTGTATTTTGTCAGGGCAGCATTTTCACGGTAAATTCTGCTGCTTCTAAAGGTAGGACTCAATAAAGAGTCTGTTCCAAAAGAGGAGTTAGGATGGACACTATATACTAAGGATGGACACTATATACTAAGGATGGACACTATATACTACTAAGAGACCAGCGACAACTCCAAGTGTGACAAAAGTTTAGATGGTCCCCTGTTCTATTCTACCTCCTTATACGCAACACATTCAAAATTCACGCCCAACCTGTTGTGAATTCAGTAAAATGAATAATTGTAACAACTGGTAGGTCACGTTGCTCCCTATACCCCTCCACATTATTTCATAAGGGGCGCCACATAACGGGCACTGAACGTTCCAGAAATAATTGCAATTTCCATCTTGGACTCCATCGCACATCGTATTTGGAAACCACCTGTATGTTCAAATGCTCATTTCACCACGTGTATTACACTACACCACATATTACACCTTGCTAAATTCCCCAAGGGGTGTACATTCAACAATTAGGGTCACTTTTCGGGTTTTCCTCCGCTTTGGTACCACTACGGCTCTCCAAATGTATCCTGACACATGTGAAGGATTTCTTGCAAATTTGGCCTCTAAAAGACAAACACCCCTCTTTTCCTCTACTGTGCGCCCATAAAGCATTTTATATGCACATGTGGGGTACTTCTACACTCGGGAGAAATAGTTTTACACCTTTTTCGGGGTTATTTAATATATTATCCCTTGTGGCTTACATAAATTAGGGGTAAAGTGACATTTATAGGAAAATTTTCACCTTTTTAATGTTTAGGGCCTAATTGGATCATTCACCTGTAGGGGCAAATACATATATTACACATTGCAAAATTCTCTAAGGGGTGTGTGTTCAAAAATTAGGGTCACTTTTTGGATTCTTATCTGTTTTATACCACTAGGGCTCTCCAAATGCATGTCAAACATTTCTGTCAAATTTGGCTTCTAAAAGACAAACCTCCCCCTTTCCTTTTACTGTGCGCCCATACAACATTTTATATACACATGTGGGGTACTTCTACACTCAAGAGAAATAGGTTTACACATTTTGGGGGGTTATTACATTTTTTTTATCCCTTGTGGCTATAAAAAATTAGGAGTAAAATGACCTTTATAAGAAAATGTTCACCTTTGTCCTATTTAAGCCCTAATTAAATCAAACACCTATATGGACAAATACTCATATTACACCTTACTAAATTCTCTAAGGGGTGTGCTTTCCAAAATGGTGTCACTTGTTGGGGTTCCGCTCTGTTTTGGTACCACTACGGCTCTCTAAATGCATCCTGACACATGTAAAGGATGTTTGTCAAATTTGGCTTCTAAAAGGCCAACGCCCCTCTTTCCCTTCTGAGCTTCACTGCGTACCCATACAACATTTTATTTGCATGTGTGGGGCAATTTTATACTCGGGAGAAATGCTAGTACACATTTTTTGGGGTTGTTTCATCTTTAATGCCTTATGGGATACAAAAATTAGCCGTAAAAGTGACTTTTTTGGGAAAATGTCCATCTTTTTCCTTTTAGGGACCTAATTAAAGCAAACACCTGTGGGGGAAAATACACATATTACACCTTGCTAAATTCTCCAAAGGGTGCACTTTCCAAAATGGTGACACTTGTTGGGGTTCCCCTCTGTTTTGGTACCACTAGGGCTCTCCAAATGCATCCTGACACATGTAACGGATGATTGTCAAATCTGGCTTCTAAAAGGCCAAAGCTCCTCCTTCCCTTCTGAGCCCTACTGTGTACCCATACAACACTTTATATGCAAAAGTGGTGCAGTTCTGTGCTTAGGAGAAATAGTTTTACACATTTATGGGAGTTGTTTCATCTTTTATCCCTTGTGGCTTACAAAAATTTGGGGTAAAAGTGACTTTTTTGAGAACATTTTCACCTTTTTTCCCTTTTGGGGCCTAATTGAATCAAACACCTGTTTGGGCAAATACACAAATTACACCTTGCTAAACTCTCCAAGGGGTGTACTTTCCAGAATGGTGTCTCTTGTTGGGGCTTTCCTCTGTTTTGGTACCATTATGGCTCTCCAAATGCATCCTGACACATAAAAACTTTTTCAGCCATATTTGCCCTGCAAAAACGAAACAACGCTCTTTCCATTCCAAGTGCCCCCCTGTGCCCGTACAGAAGGGTACAGTGACAAAATGGGCATTGGCATGCTCAGGAGGAATTGCCTTAAACATGGTAAAATGCATTTTCCTTTTTAACCCATTGTGAAGGTGCAAATTTTAGTGTTCAATGAATCTATTGTAAGATAAAATTACATTTCTGTAATTTCACTTTCATTTATCTTTCACCCTCATGAAACTCTCAAAGGGTTAACAAAATTCCCAAAGGTTGTTTTGAATATTTTGAGGGGTGTAGTTTCTAAAATGGTGTCATTTGTGGGGGTTTTCTATCATGTAGGCCTTATAAAGTCACTTCTAACTAAACTGACCCTCCAAAAGTAGGTTTTGATGATTTTCGTGAAAATCAGAAAAATTGCACCTAAAGTTATAAGCCTCCTAACATCCTAAAAAAAAGGAAAAGATGTTTGAAAAATGATGCCAAGTTAAAGCAGACATATGGAAAATGTTAGTTATCAAGTTATTTTAGTGATATGACTAACTTTCCAAAAAGTAGAAAATTTTGAATTTTGAAAACATTGTTTTTTTCAAAATTTTTGGCAAATTTCCATTTATTTCATAAATAAATACCAAACATATTGATTAAATTTCTCGACCAACATGAAGTACAATGTGTCACGAAAAAACAATCTCAAAATCAACTGGATATGTTAAAGTGTTCCAAAGTTATAACCACTTAAATAGACACATGTCAGATTTTAAAAAATGGGCCGTGTCAGGAAGGTGAAAAGTGGCTTCAGCGTTAAGGGGTTAAGGAGCTGACACTTGGTCCCCCACAACCATCAGCTCTTCGGACCCCCATAAACATAGAGCAGGAATCCAGAAACTGTAACTGCAATCACTACATACCTGGAAAACTCCTTTTATCGAATTGAGTCAAATTAAGAAAAAAAAGTAAACTTTTAATTTTTAAGGGGTAGTACTGATTATTATTTTTAATTCCTATCTACATTATAGAGGCATAGCATTCTTATGAATTTGGGTCCAACCAGAATGGCAGTCACATTCTCACTACTTGATGGAGTGGCCGGTTGTTCGTGTCCTTCCGCTCCGTTCGTCGGAAATTGTTGAGCACAGCGCTGTTATTTTCTTTGAGATTGTCAGAGGTAGCAAAGGGCTATGCTCAGCAATTTCCGACACTCCAGTAGTTCTAATCGGAGCAACAGGACACGCGTCTGACCTGCTGCCTCAATTATCGATAAACAGTTGTGGTCCTAGCAATCTGACTTCCCACCGTTAAGATAGTTAACCCCTATCCTGTGCATAGGGTATAACAATAGAACTTGTAACCCCCCCTCCTCCTTAATGCCTAAAGTCTTCTAAAAACAGTGCAAGTGCTTCTGTTAAGAGAAGGATACAGTAAATGTGGCCAGGGGCATTTCCAGATAATTATCACTGTGGTTAAGATCCAACAAGGACTAATGTGAGACTTTATTATTTCGCTTGTTTAACTGTAGTTTTCTTTGAAACCACAGAAGCCAAGGACTATAATTATTTAAGGATTTAACAATATAACCTAACACTTCTACAGTCTTAACCCTGAATATTCGCCACAAGCCGCTTGCAAATAGATTCTGAACTGGTTTTGGCTTTGGTTCTGTCTATTGACATTATCTGAACATGAGACATAATTACAGATACGTGAAGGTTTGGGTTGATCAGCGACCTCTGCTCCGTACACAGTTTATCTTTTTGAGACGTCCATTGGATTTTTTGCTCCATATCCCACCTTTAATTAGTTTTTGCAGTTTCTGGAAATCATTATAAGACAAAGTGTGAGAGTCTCCTGATAAAACTGTATTGGGTTTCTTCCATTTATTTAGTTAGCTCCGAAGATGTTCTCCTTTTCACTGCTCTGTTTAACCTCTTGACCTTTAATTGAGTTTTTTCCCCTCCTTTTTGGGACATTTGGTTTGCACTGTCAGTTTACTGGGTTGTGTACTTAAGATGCATGAGTAAGTCTTGTCTATGAAGCCTCATGACAGTGTTAATAGGGTCACGGCTTTTCAAAGTGTTTTAAATGGCTTCTGGATAGATGCAAAGTAGGAAAAGACAATATACTGTACTCCAGCTGCTTGCTCCGGTTTTTCACTGAAAACAAGTGGTGTACAAAGTAGAAATTAATAATAATAATAATTCCTTTATTTATATAGCACTCACAGATTCCGCAGCGCTGCACAGAGCTCGCCAAATTGGTCCCACACCCAATGGGGTTCACAATCTAATCAACCTACCAGTATGTTTTGGAGTGTGGGAGGAAACCAGAGGACCTGGAGGAATCCCACGCAAACGGAGAGAACATGAGAGCTGCCCTCTTAGTTAGTTTCAAAAAAAGTATCATCATATTTCCTCGCTTTTCTATAGTGTTATGGTGCATCCACGTAGTGCATAAATTATGCAGAATTTAACAATCATTTTAAAATTTAAAGGAATTCTACCACTAAAATCGGCATTATAACCTTGCTCATAGATCCAGGCACCATGACTGTGGTAATCTTCTTATATGTGTTATCCACGGCCTCCTTCCTTCTAAAATAAACTTTTTAAAATGATACTAATGAACCAGAAGCCCCTTTGTGCTGCAGATTCACAGGCTGTTACACTGTGTAGCATCACTTCCTTTTTCCAATGTATTAGATTACAGCAGGCAGAGGATGGAGGCGAGAGCTGTGGGAAAGGGGGAATCAGTGTGAAAGCGTGTGAAGTTTAATCACATATGGGTTCTGGTAGCGCAACGGAGAGCCCTTCATGCTCATTAGCATAATATTAAAAGAAATTTAATTTCATAAGGAAGGAGGCCAAGGATAACACATATAAGAACATTACTACAATCCCTGTGCCTGGATCTATAAGTAAGCACCCCTGGTTTATCATGCTTGATTTTGATGGTAGATTTTTTCAAGTTGATTTCATCTACAATGGAACTTCTGTCGGATAGTGTCAGCTGTGATATGTTGTGTTTTTAACTCTTGCTCCCAGTTTACTCAACTTAACTGAATTAAAGTGTAGGCATGGATAAAGGAATAATAAAAGGGAACACGTACGCCAGATGTGAGTTTTACTCCAGGGATATCTTCAGTTTGTGACAATCACCTCCTTGGTTGCACTACAGTTAAAAATAATTACCCTCATCCATACAGCTCTGCACAGTGATGCACCTCCTTACCTCCTTTCTCTCATCTCAGTCAACTACTACTACTACTACTACTACTCGGCCAACCTGTAGTCTTTGAACTGCCAGTAATCTTAGACTGATCTCTAGCTTTTTGAACCTGTAATGCACGTCTCCAGGATTTCTCCCGAGCTGCACCAATCCTCTGGAATACCCTTCCCCGGACTATCAGACTTGTACCCAACTTTCAAAGCCCAACCCATCTTTTTCAGCAGGCTAAACTGCATGAAATTTCAACTCTCTTTACTAACCCATCCTATGTCATCCTCTTCCTGTCTGTAATCCAGCAAGCACCAGATACCAAGCTCCCAGTTTCTCTGCTCTCTTATGACATTGGACTTTGTATATAAGATGGTGGCTGATGGCTTCTTTAAGCAGCAACATTTTTATTTATTAAATTGTTTTATTATGTTCCCTTATAATGAATGTCTGGGCCATTATACAAGCTCTTATACCTCTTGTGTCACCCCCTCATCCTCATAGACTATAAGCTTTTGTGTCGCCCCCTCATCCTCATAGACTGTAAGCTCTTGTGTCCCCCCTCATCCTCATAGACTGTAAGCTCTTGTGTCACCCCCTCATCCTTATAGACTGTAAGCTCTTGTGTCACCCCCTCATCCTCATAGACTGTAAGCTCTTGTGTCACCCCCTCATCCTCATAGACTGTAAGCTCTTGTGTCACCTCCCTCATCCTCATAGACTGTAAGCTCTTGTGTCACCCCCTCATCCTCATAGACTGTAAGCTCTTGTGTCACCCTCTCACCCTCATAGACTGTAAGCTCTTGTGTCCTCCCTCGTCCTCATAGACTGTAAGCTCTTGTGTCACCTCCCTCGTCCTCATAGACTGTAAGCTCTTGTGTCCTCCCTCGTCCTCATAGACTGTAAGCTCTTGTGTCACCCCCTCATCCTCATAGACTGTAAGCTCTCGTGTCCTCCCTCGTCCTCATAGACTGTAAGCTCTTGTGTCACCTCCCTCGTCCTCATAGACTGTAAGCTCTTGTGTCACCCCCTCATCCTCATAGACTGTAAGCTCTTGTGTCACCCTCTCACCCTCATAGACTGTAAGCTCTTGTGTCCTCCCTCATCCTCATAGACTGTAAGCTCTTGTGTCACCCCCTCATCCTCATAGACTGTAAGCTCTTGTGTCACCCCCTCATCATCATAGACTGTAAGCTCTTGTGTCACCCCCTCATCCTCATAGACTGTAAGCTCTTGTGTCACCCTCTCACCCTCATAGACTGTAAGCTCTTGTGTCACCTATTGTTTTAACTAAGGTTTCATGCTGCATCAGCTCCCCATAGTCTTCTATTGCCTCTATTTAGCGTATTATCTGTCTCGTCAGGAGAGAGCAGGATGGAAAGAAGTAGCTTGCTGCATCTTTTTATCTCGTCTTTTTCGAGGGATACATTGTATACTGAGGAAACTGAGGCATGAACTATGCTTCCCTCTGCCAGTATATGTGATTGGGTATGCTTAGCATATATGTTTGAAGCTTTCCCAACGTGTATACTGGTCTTAGACCAAAAATTTGATGTGAACCCAACCTAAGTCCTATGGACAGGTGAAAGCATATGGATTAGTGTGAATGACATGTTTTGCACAGTTAGGCTACATTCACACTGCCGCGTGGGGGACGTATATACGGCCGACGTATATACGGCCGATATATACGTCCCCCATAGACGGCAATGGGCGCACGGTGCCCTACGGGAGGCGTATGGTGTGCGGCACCGTACCGCTCTGTACCCCGGGAAAGATAGGACATGTCCTATCTTTCCCCGTATTACTGCGCCGTGCGCCATATGTTCCTATGGAGAGGGGCGGGGTTGAGCAGCGCTCACCTCCTCCTCTCCCCACGCTGATGTGCGCCTGCCATGTTACAGTACAGCAGGCAACGGCAATGTGCATGTAGCCTTATGTAGCATTTTTAATATTGTTGCGTTTTGATTTTTTTGTGGCTTTTTTTTTCTAGATCTAAAGTTTGTGTTGATTTATTTTCTAACAGGATGATCATGAAAGCTGTGGTTCCAGCTCTACCAGTCGCAGCAACGCAGAGAGTGCAAAATCCCCAGTTAAACCAAGGAAAATCCAGCAAACGGCACCCACCGATCCTGACTTACCACCAGGTAATTATTTAGTCTTATTGTAGTTTAACACTTTTTGGAGTCATTGAGAATTTTTAAACATTGGCCTAGTTGCCACCAAGATTTTCAGAGAACCATGGACTCCTTACTGTATAACTTGCCAAACTAAGCTGGTTACTTTTGAACTAGTAACTAGTGATGAGCAAACCCAACATATTTCGTGTTTGGATAAACCGGAACTTTAAAAGTCTGTTCTCCTTTGGGTGCTGAATCTGGAGACAGATCCCCACAGGTAGCACCTGCTAGTGTTTACGCTCTTTAAATCCGACTGGCAAAGCTGCCACCAACATTTAAATCAATGTAGCTCTTGTGTGACGGCACTACGATGCTGGCAGCGCTGTGTGCTGCCATGTTTGGGAGGATTGTTATTACCGATGATGTCATTGGGGAGCAGAGATCATCTCCAGAATTGCGTCTAGCTGACATTTAAAGAGTTAACGACCGCAATCCGTGCTACCACTGATCGCGGGCATTACCAGCAGAGGGTTGAGCCCAACCCATGCCTGATCTTCTGTGGTTCTGTTCAGATTCGCTCATTTCAATACTAAATGCGAGAAGTATAATGATAGGATTCCTACAAGTATTTCCTGTTCATCCTAAAGATTTGAGTTGTACCGTAAACTTACAAAAACAAAATACGGTATTTACTCGTGTATGAGCCGAGTTTTTCAGCATAACGTTTGTGCTGAAAAAGCTTTTCAAGGCCTATACTCGAGTAAAAATATAGACCTAGTACCCGCCCTTGCAACGGCCACAACGGCCCGGAACCTGAAGAGTTGCTACGGGGAGAAGAGGATGCCGGAGTGAGCACCGGAAGGTGAGTACTATATGGGGCCTCTGCTATCAGTATTTTATTAATGGGGGCTCTGCTGAACATTTTATTAATCGGGGGTCTTTGCTGGAGATATTATTGATGAGGAGAGATTACTGGACATTTTATTAATGAATGTCTTTGCTGGAGATTTTAATAAAATGTCCAGTAATTTCTCCTCATCAATAGAGAGTAGCAGCGGCATTTCCCACCCTATGCTTATACTCAAGTCAATGTGTTGTAAAATGTGGTACGTCGGCCTATATTCGAGTATATAAGGCATGTTACTGTTCTAAGCTTTGGCCCTTGACACAAGCACTTCGTACTACAATGAAGGGCTGTGGAATTGGAATGAGGATACAGTGGACAGACTCTGACTCCAAAAATATATAATACATTGAACTATGTGCTGAATATTTTTTTCATAATTGGTGAAATTATGTGATATCCTATAAATGTATGTTCTATTCCTGAACGAAGGATGTAGGGTTTTATTTAAGATGAATGTGGATGCACATTATGTACATGCTCTTTAGTGAAGCTCCTCCCCTATAAATCAAAGGGAAAGAAATGTCTGTACTTCTCTTAGAATTGCTAAAGTGATCTGGAAAACTGGATTCGTTATACAACCCCCTGTAGTATATAGCCTGCCAGCCCCCTGTAGTATATAGCCTGCCAGCCCCCTGTAGTATATAGCCTGCCAGCCCCCTGTAGTATATAGCCTGCCAGCCCCCTGTAGTATACAGCCTGCCAGCCCCCTGTAGTATACAGCCTGCCAGCCCCCTGTAGTATACAGCCTGCTAGCCCCCTGTAGTATATAGCCTGCCAGCCCCCTGTAGTATATAGCCTGCCAGCCCCCTGTAGTATATAGCCTGCCAGCCCCCTGTAGTATATAGCCTGCCAGCCCCCTGTAGTATATAGCCTGCCAGCCCCCTGTAGTACATAGCCTGCCAGCCCCCTGTAGTACATAGCCTGCCAGCCCCCTGTAGTACATAGCCTGCCAGCCCCCTGTAGTACATAGCCTGCCGCCACTGCCCCCAATGTAATGCCTGTAGAAAAAAAACAAACTGTGTACCTTCCAACGCCCCACCCCCGGCAGGTCCTCTTCTATACATCAATGCATCGGCTCCATGTCCTGGCGCCGTCCGTCGCATGCCCCATGACATCAGCAGTTCCCTGACATCATAGTGTATGCCGATGCCGGCGGACACAGTAGAATGTTAGCGAGCGGCTGACGTCACAATCCTTGCGACGGACCCCACGGGGACATGGTGCCGATGCCGGACCATCACTGTATAGAAGAGGACCTGCTGGGGGGGGGGGCATCAAAGGTGAGAACACTTTTTTTCCCCCTTGACTCGAGTATAAGCCGAGGTGAGGTTTTCAGCTAATTTTTTGTGCTGAAAAACTCAGCTTATACTCAAGTATATACGGTAATTAAAAATGATGGCACAATTCCTTTTGAGTTTGCTCCCGTGTACCTATTTGAATAATAGTCTGTCAGACAAAGCAAGGGTGAAAGGGCTGACACGGTTAGTTTAGAGTTCAGGGTTTGGTGGAAAACAGAAAGTGGGATGTCCCCCTATTGACTTGTTCACACTAGGGCCTCCCGCATTCCATCCTCTCTCCCCGCACACAGGAGAGCTTCCTCCAAGCTGGTACCATCAATGGGTGTTTATTATGCTTTACCACTGTCATAGCAACTTGATGATGGAATAATAAAGATATCGGAGAAAAATTGGTCTTTTGGGATTTTCCGCCCTTTAGATTTATGGGAAGCTCTTATTGCACTGTAGTATTTAACCAGCTCTGTCTGCTGAGGCCACTTTTTTTGTGTTTCGTCAGCTGAGCAGGTACTAGACGTTATTCCAAATGTATTTGTTGGAGGCAAAAGACTTGCTTGGCTTCCCCTGCACTGTTATTTTAATGTTTTATTATATATAAAATATACCGTATATATTATGAAATATACTTTTTAAATTAAGATGTATAGTGGGACAGTTATCAATTTTGTACACCAGTTTCCTGGCGTACATGTATTGAAATAATCGGAATTACTTATCGCGACTTATTATTGCGATTATTTCCCTTTTAGACCTCTACATGCCAAGTGGCCGTGGAAGGGAAGTAGCACAAATCTTCACCAGGCATGGCAACCCAGACTACAAGAGAACCCGTCATGCAAAATAGCCCCCCTAAACTAAATATATTTTCATAAACTGCCATTAGAAAGCATTGCCTCTATCCCTTCATTGTCCCTCTACATGCCTGTAAACCTAAGCAATGAGGTCCTAAATCTGTATGCAAATGACCTGTGAAATGTCCAATGAGTCATTAGCATATTCAAGCTGTCCATCTTATTCATGAGTGGGAGGCACAGCCACACCCCCAGTGCTTGACTGACAGCTTGTATAATGGTGTGAGGCTGTATAATGATGTGTTTCCTGGTGCTGGCGCCCCCTGCAGCCTGTGTGTGCATGTGTGTTTATAGGAGAGATACTCCTATAAGGGCAGCCATGATATAGCAGAACATGTCAGGTACTTTTGTAGCTGATGTCTGTGTATTAGGAGGGTGCAGCATGTCAGCAGATGCAGCACACACACTAGCAATGCTTTACTCTACATTACACACAGACATGAGGAGAGGGGAGGGGGAACAGGGGTGACATCACTGCCTCTGACCATGTGACCAGCATCATTTACATAATAAAGAAAAGATGATATTAGAATGATTAAAGTATGAAGTGTCTAGATAAATGCTGGGATGGATCCTTGTGAGCTGCTCCAACAGGTAGTAGTGACAGAAATCGTGACAGAGACCTGATGACAGGTGTCCTTTCAAATACATGAGGATTTATTATAAATCTCCCCCATAATGTTTTAAGGGCTGTACAACAAGCACAGCTCAGTGTATTAGGTCTTAAGGTCCTCTGGTACAACTCCATATGACTACATAAAGGGCATCTACCACCAGGATAAAGGACTGTATCCAAATTAGCCTCAGGGGCTCCAGACTCTATATGTGTTAATGGACCATGGAGCCCCTTAGGCTCATTTGCATATAGCCTTTCATCCTGGTGGTAGATGCCCTTTAAAGTTCTTTTACATATTTTTCTTTTTCTTTTTTCTTTCAAAGGTTTTTTGCAACTCAGTCACATTTCTGTTAAAAATGACCTGCAGGATCTCTGGGTGGGACTTGAACCCAGAACTGCAGCGGAGCAAGGCTCTAGTGCTACCCACTGAGCCACCGTGCTGCCCTAATCAGATCACAGCTGAACCAATCACTGGCGCTCACAATTGTCAGTTAGGTAAATAATAAGCTGGAGGTCACCACTGAGGCTAAAGAGCTTGTTACTTCACAGGATGGGAAAGCAGAGAAGTTGGTAAAGGTTTCATTTTTTTTTTTTTAAATTAACCTTAATAAAACTTTTTGCATCTAAGCGCCAATATGTTTGAATCTGACAACTCCTATGAGAAGGAAATTTTATGGAGGAAAGCCATTATAAAATGTATAAAACCTACAAAACCAAAATCTGTAGGGGTAAACACTTTAAAAATATTCTGATAATTTAAAAAATGTCAAATTGTCAGAGTATTTAATAATGTCATAATATTGTAATAATCTGTTACTTTAAGATCTAAAATAATTCACCTGACTTGTGAATTTTCTCCATCATTAGTTATATGTTGTTATGTTGCTATTGTAGAATCTATAAATTTGGATGGTTGATTTCTGTCACTTTCATTTTGGCAACTGAAGCCATAAATTACTTGGACATCCTGAGTGTCACATCATATGGGCCGTATCATTAAAAGGGCAGGTCAAATAAACAAGCGCTCATACATGGCCATTCCCAGATGTTGATGTGCAGTGTATGTGCTCAACATACTGTGACTGCTCTTTTTAAAGCCTTGTATCTTTTTATGTTACAAATTCAGTGTCTAGCTTTAGTTTTTCTTTATGCCGACCTCTGCTGCAGATACTTTATCATTGTAACTAACTTTTGGTCTCTGTGACAATTGGATTTAAAAATGTTGGATTGTCATAAGAACCAGGATTAACAATAAAGCTTCATTACAGACACCTGTGATAACTGTTACAGCTGTTTATTGTAGCCTAAGGCTAAAGGACAGTGAATTACCAACATCCAGAGGTCCGTTTGTAACTAGGGGTTGTCTGTAAGTCAGCTGTTCTTAAGTAGGGGACCGCCTGTAATAGAGATGGCTGTCAGTCTACTTCTAGCATGACCGTATTCACAGTTCCTCCTTGTAATGCATCAGTTATATACAATTTCAAGGACCGGGAGATGCAGCTGTGGGGGCTGACGCTTGCTAATATATTTTCATGGCGATTTCTATCCCCATGCAATGGTCTTCCATGGAGGAAAACCGTTAAACAAATTTGGATGAGGATTGAAGAATAAAACTTGCAGCACTTCTTAAATCACTGCTAATGCTTTGGACAGAAAATCTGTGCGCTTTGTGAGCGACGATACCCAAAGTGGGAAATATTTATGACCGCTTGTTTGCCAGAAATACTCATGTTAGAAAACGGTCATCTCCTTATGTTAAGTATTATGACTCGGCAGAGTTAAACGATGACAAGGGGAAAAGGATTGTGGGTTTAGCACTGTTTAAGTCACTTTTTAAGGGGGCCCTGCCTACTCAGGTTGATAAGGTGATAACAATCAGTGGGTATCAGGCTGTTGGGACCACCACGATAATTTGGACCCCCTGCATTTCTCCAGAATGAGGGAGGTTTCGTTCTCACTTATTAATGGTGCAGCAGGTCGAGGACATGTACTGCCACTCCATGGAACACTTCAGGAGTGCTAGATTTTGCCAAATGCATCCCTGGGATATTTCGGAACTCCTTTTCCTTGTCTATGAAGGTGGCAGAGATAGCCAAGTGCTGTGATCACTTTCTGACGCTCTTGTTGAATTGCGCTTCATTCAATTAATGAAAACAGGACCTTTGTTCTCAGGGCTGTGAAGTTCAAATGCCAAACTTCCAACGCCATTCCTCAATTTTCCATCAAAATAGTCAATGACTAAACAAGTCCGATTCCACAGCTTTGTTTTTTGGTCACTCTGTCAGTTCTAAGATAAGTGCAGACATTCCTACCCAGTGCCCTTTTCATCTGATTTTAGAAAAGGAGCTTTACTACTGAGCTTGTACATTTAGTGCAGCCACAGTTATCTCAACTTAAAACCTAGAAGATGATGCACAACCCGCTGCTGACGGGCTACATGTGACCCGCACCTTGTTTAAAGTCAGAGTCCTCCTGATGCAGGTTGTATGCACCAACGCTGGGACCCAAAGTAGTGCGGCCCGGATAGGACATGGGAGCGGTCAATTTACTCTCAGCTGTTCTATACTTCTCTAGAGTCTTCTCCTCCTGATCCCAATGCATTCAACCAGTGGAGGATGCAGAGAATCACATGGAGGAGAGAAGAGGCTGCAGTGTCATAAAAAGAGGAGGCAGGCAAGGACAGTATCTGTATCTGTCTGTACTAGGGTTACACCATGCATCGAAATATTAGTCAGAACGGTTCAATACCGGATTTGTGTTTCTTGCTGTACTGTAAGACTTCTACTGTTGTACAGACTCCTTGTATCTGTCTGCAGAGGATTCCCATAGAAGAGAAATTGGGCAGGGAATCCTTTTGAGAGATGTGCCGGGTTAGTGGCAGAGCAGGGACCAAGTCATCAGGTTCATATCATCATCTGTCCATATATGGTGTCTCTACATCTCCAGGGCTTCCCCAGACACATCATCTGTCCATATATGGTGTCTCTACATCTCCAGGGCTTCCCCAGACACATCATCTGTCCATATATGGTGTCTCTACATCTCCAGGGCTTCCCCAAACACAGGGCTCTTAATTATGCAATTACATAATTTTTTGCCCAGCCCAGGATTTTGGACCACAAACTGCACACTCCATCTGCCATAGAAATACAGTACAGAGCCTCTATCCACTAGGTTATGGGCTTAGTGGACTTGCTGTGCACAGAGCTATTTTAAAATGACATCGCTACCTGGGACCATTGGAGGAGTGGGAAGGTGTGGACAGATCTGGATTACCATTGTTGCTCCTGCTCCGGCCCTTATAATTCTTTCTGTTTATGGGACCCTGGAGGGAAGGTACAATCATTATCCCAATTTCTTATATTTTCTGCTTTACTGGTGTCCTCAAATTTAATTTCTGTGTTGGCACTTTGCGATAAACAAGTGGATCTTGGTTGTAGTTTGGGCACCCGGTCTCTAAAAGGTTCGCCATCACTGCCCTATCCCCTAAAAAGCCGGCAATCCTGTAATGTAATCATACTTTGTTCTCTGACTTTTATCTGCACGTTATATCCTCATGACAAAAGGGACACTTCTGTCCGCTCTGTAGGACCAATGATTTGGGACTTGTGCCTGCTTCATGCCCAGCACAAGGACAGAGGGGAAGCCTAATTTCATAGCAATCAGAGTTTATAAACATTGTCGTCATGACACAAGTGGGATATTTGCTCAGGTTTCTTAGTGTAAGGTCGTGATTTGCTGCACATCTGTTCAGTTTGTGCCTGTTTATTTCTGTTTAGTAATTGGCCCGGCTAATATTGTCTAATACTTTCCGTGTACAGGTAAATGATCCCCTCTGCGCTTCCCCTAGTAGTATATTGCTTTACCTTGGGCAGTGCGTTTGTTTCTTTATCCATAAATAGACAGTAATGGGTAATGGCTTCCTATGTAAAGGTTCACAGGTGGCAAGTACCATGTTATGGCTGGAAGTGCCTGCAACCCTGCAATAAACAGTGTGAATTGGGTTCAGATATGACTCATATTTTCCTATTGTAGAAACAAAGCCGTCTCCTTTTATTAGGCCGGCAGTAAAAGTTATGTTTTGTTACATTCTAAATTATACTTTGCGTTTTTTTATACACTCGATATTTGCTTGTAAATCTTTTTAAAACGGCCTTATAGAGTAAACGGCTGCTTCATGGAGACCGTGAAGTTGGTGCCGATCATCGTAACACATACCATGTTAATCCGAGGCTATTTTTATATCATGACTTCATAACGTTGGAAACTTTAAGCGACTTGTAACAAAAACAATAATCCGTTCACAGCCTGATGTGTAAACGGACTGTGTCTTCTGTGGTAACAACAATGGGAGGAGAGACCTCGGTTTGCAGTTTTGAGATTTCTTTTTTGGAATTGAGCAAATATTATATGATTTTTTTTTTTCTGAAGACGTAATTTTTTGAAAACTGTGTAATTTAGATGACGGTCCATACATGCAGGGCTCAGTGGGCAATATCATCAGTATTATAGTTTATATCTCCAATGAAAAAAATTAATTATTTTTAAGCAAATCAAGAAACCACTAAACTGAAATTAACTGAATATAACGGACATAGGGGGAGATTTACTACTGCTTCTATGCCAGTTTTTTGCTGTAGAAGCACTGAAGTAGTTGCAGATTCTTGCGCACTGCCTGCGTACTTTACACAAAAACTACTCCAGGTCGGATCTGCTGTAGTTTTGCCCTGCGGTCGTGCATCACGACGGATACATCAAGAGGCATAAGATTTCCGATGTATCGGGTAGGACATCAAGAAGCTTAGGCCTCTTGATGTATCCATTTAGTTTCCCCTAATAACTTTAAGTTTAATGGTTACAATAACAGACCCTTTGCTTGGTCTTTCAGTTCTATCTATCTTTACATTTCCTGACATCAATCTGACGAGTGTATGCTAACACCCCTATCCAGATGTTCCTGCCACACATCTAAATATCTATTAATTATTATTACCAAAATTACCTGTATACAGGCAGTCCCCGGGTTACGTCCCGGGTTACGTTCAAGATAGGTTGAATTTGTATGTAAGTCGGATCTGTATATTTTATAATTGTAGATCCAGAGAAAAAATTTTTTTTGCCCCAGTGACAATTGGAGTTTCAAAATTTCGTTTTAATGGGACCAAGGATTATCAATAAAGCTTCATTACGGACACCTTACAGCTGATCATTGCAGCCTGGGACTATAGTAACATCCAGAGAGCTTCACCAAAGGTTACAGTGGGCAGAGGGGTCGTCTGTAAGTCGGGTGTCCTTAAGTAGGGGACCGCCTGTATTTCACTAAAGAAACAGATTTGTATGAAAATGTACACTTTTTCTAACTATCAATCTCCCATTGACTTCACTATAAAAATCCTAATGAAAAGTGTTATTCCATTATCCATGCGTTATTTAAAACTGAACAAATAGCGTAGAAGCCATCGTAATTTTTTTTTCCATAATTGTCAATGTGATTTGTAACAGACGCATTAAACCTTAGTTTTTTTTTCTTAGCGGAGGTAAGGTTTATATAGTATTGTGAATTGAGCCTTGTGCTAAGTTCACACCTGTGTATGGTGTTCTGTTTTTAACTGCGGGAAAAAATTGTGCATCTGTCCTTTTTTCCTGCTATAAATAACCGTAACAGAAGTTAACTGAAGGCCTATTAATAGGGGAACGGATTACCATACCTTTATTTTTCGTTATGCTCTCCTAAAATGAGACGCCCATACCCAGGTGTAATGGGCCATAGTGGGGATTATTTTGGAGTCATATTAGACTTCATGCTCCTCTTCTTTTTCAGGTACAGCGCTGTTCTTTTGCTAATCCTAAACTTTGACCATGGCATCTACTTATTTCAGATGACAATTGCACATTGGTCTATTAAAGTGTGAAAATGATGTGTAAAGGCAATGCCATGAATGGTTAGAGTTTTCTTAGGGCTTAACTTTGTCTGTGGTTGGTCTGTGAATCATTTCAAGGACCTAACACCGTTCTCTCCATCTTGATGCATCATGGAAAGAGACCAGCAGCTGTTTACTTGTATTCATGTTCTCTGTATGGTGAAGTTATCAGGAAGTTTTTGTGCATCTTATATAATTTTGATGGTCAGAGGCCTGTCCCATGTGTTCGGTCCATGACACCCAGCCACTGCACGGTTATTCATTCATTGTGGACTGACCAAACGCTCATTCAGCAAGCCAAACTCCTCGTGTACATATTACTCTATACTTAGGTTATTTGTGACCATATTGTGGGCCATATAACATGATGACTTTTGTATTCAGTTTCCCTTATGCTCGACGTGCAAAGCATTCTTCCACGGGGAAATAATAACCGATTTGGGGGGCAGCTGTCTGAAACCCATCATGCAGATATTAATCACCTATCCTAATGATTGATGATCACTTAAAAAAAAAATCTTGGAGAAGCTCTTGAAGGTTCTTGTAACTGAAGTAGTACTTGCATATCAACGTGTGTGAATATGTATTTGTGCATTTATTTAGCACTTTTCTTACAATCAATTACATACATATAAAAAGCCACAAAGGACACACCCATCTTTCTATTTTTGGATATATTAGATTAATCTAATTCCATTGTGCAGATATTACCACGTGCCTTCTCTTTCAGGTTATGTCCAGAGTTTAATCCGTCGTGTCGTGAACAATGTGAATATCGTGGTGAACAACCTGATCCTGAAGTACGTGGAAGATGACATCGTCCTGTCGGTCAACATCACTTGTGCAGAGTGTTACACCGTGGATGAGTTCTGGGACCGAGCTTTTATGGACATCTCTGGTGAGCTGTAATTCCTAGTGTTTGTGTCTTGTTTCAGATCTGTTAATTTTCAATGTCAACGTTTTTGAATTTTTTTGAATTTTTGAGTCTGCCACGTAAAAATAAAGTTGGCAGGGTTTTTTTTCTTAAAAGTATTACCCTATTCAGTATGTATTCGCATGGGTTTTGTCATGGTTTTATTACATTTTCTTGCAGAAATTCTTTTTCAGTTTCACAAAACCTGTGTGTTTTAATACTGTTTTACAAATGTTTATTAAAACCTCAACAAATAATTATAATAATAATCATATATTTATATAGCGCCATCATATTCCGTAGTGCTTTACAAATCACAGGGGACAGAACAAAATGATATCGTGTGCGATAGTATGAATATTTAGTGTCTCCAACACCTGTCTGGCATACAGCCACCTCTGTATTCTGTGTACAGCTCAGTATTAGGCTCTATGTAAACCAACGTGCCCAAAATCAGCAGTGAAAAATGTTTTCAATGCACGTTTCCAACAGGGTATTTGCCTCCTCCCATTAGCTGTGGAGGTGGCGCAAGCAGAGAAAAAGTTCTCAATTTCTGGCCTGCAAGTACAACCCATGATAATTCAAAGATCTAAAAAAAAAACAGAAGAATTGATACAGAAAATATAATGGAAAATTGTACAACACTTCATTACACAAACACACAAACAATATCCATTATTTGCTGAAAGTGGACACCACCTTTAAGGTTGGTGAATCTACTAACACCATTAATGCATTGTTTTTTTCCCATTATAGCAAGAGGGGGGGGGGGGTAACTCATAGACAATGTTTTTTACCTACATACAGAGTAGTTAATAAGTATGTAGTTGACCAATCATGAGTACAGGGTTCTTCAAGTCCATTATGTGAATTGAATGATAGTAGATGTGCATTCGTATAGACGGATGGATTTGGTTGAGTTCAGCACATTCCTACCTCCCTCAGTCACATAAAAGGGAAAGTAGCGGCAATCGCCTTTACCCACTACCAGTTTATTCACACAGGGAACACACAGACCTCATTCTCACAATTGGTTGCTGTTGCAGTGGTCATATTTCTATCACTCATAAGTTTGTCACATGTCCTGTAAATGGGTGATACATATTAATTGTTGCTAACGTCTTTAAAACAAAAAATGTTTGTAATGTTCTGTCACTCGTAATTGAATTTTTTTTTCCATTGCAGCCACTGAACTCGTCCTTAGGAAAGTTATCAATTTTTCGGACTGCACAGTTTGTCTCGACAAGAGAAATGCCAGTGGTAAAATCGAGTTTTATCAGGATCCTCTTCTGTACAAGTGTTCCTTCCGGACCCGCCTGCACTTTACCTATGACAGTCTGAACTCCAAAATGCCTGCAGTCATCAAGGTAGTTGCCTCTTCATATGCGGTGATGCGATCTTTACTTTTCTATATATATTTTATGGTTCAACCATAGTTTATTAGTTATTGCACACACAGCATGTCGTAAATAGGCAATGTTACAATCATTGTAGAGCTTATGCAGAAGAATGTACAATTCAAGTGCATTAGTTAATGCAGCAATCAAGGTAATGTCCAACTTGGAGAACTATGGAAATGTATAATAAAAATTAGGTGACCAAACATGGTCAACAGTAACGCCAAAACTGCAAATTTTCAGACAGTGGGCAAACAAACAGGGTGGTAAGGGATGAGGGGACAGGAGAGATATTGAACTGGAATGGATTAAGTGTGATATCATTTTATCAGGGTATGACCGGTTTTCAGGTGTTCATCACAGAAGAGGAGCTGCCAGCAGTCAACTAGGCATCTGTAGTTGGTGGATTCCTAAAATCGAGCCGGGGTACCATGTGGTGTGAAACGCCTTATATGTGTCATCATGGACAGCCTGGAATTCTTCCTTATGTCTAATTGAGTCAAGGGCTTCTAATCATTGAGTTTAAGTGGGTGCATCAGAATATCACCGCAACCTTCTGAGGTTACAATTTTGATGTACCGTATTTTTCTGTATTGCGAGGAAAGTCCTTTTTAGTTTTGTTACTCCTAAAATCTCTATTCATCTCCTATTGTGAGTGAGTGTGATTTTTGGCACAATAGGGATCTTACGTAAAGCCATTTAACTTAAAGTATGTACATAAATGGGTTTGGAGATATAATTTTTGCATGAATTCTAACCAAGTTCTTAGTATTGTCTACCTCAAATTGAAGAATTTTACTTGTTATGAGAACCCATCATGAGAAATTTGGCACCCAACAACATATGGTCTAGGAAAGTAACATCTTCCTAATGACCATCTTCCATCTTCTTCCAGTTGGCAGGCCCATTTTGACATGTAAAAAGCACTTTGACCACTTTATTCCCATGCTGAAATGAATCACAGCAGATGACATGTTCTCTAGAGAAGTCACGCTGACTGCTTCCAGGAGCATGGGCAGTGAAGCATGATATACTGGCCCATCCTTCATCTGTGTAGTGTTCTAGATACCATTGGAGGTGGTACCAAACCTTGTAGTGGCCAAAGTGACTTCTTTAAAGAGCAGTTTCTTCCCATGACTCATTACAGGCATTGAAAAATGATCGGCATATTGTTCTGGACTATGCTGAAACGTCCAGAAAGCAGAAAGAAGGTTGCTTGGAATATTTTACTGTCCTGGTTAATTGGGTTGTTGGGGATTGTAATTTTTTTTTTTATATTGGGCTGGGGTTAATCAGAAGCTGTAGACGTGCGTTGTCGTCTACTTCTCTATACAAACCGAAATCGGTAGTGACGAGCGTCGCCACAGAAGAATGGAATTGGGGTCCGTAAGTTTTTGTAATGTCCCTTAATTTTTTTTTTTTTAATTATCTTTAACTATCCCCCTGTGTCACCAAAAATGCATCAAACATTTTTACAGTATTGCACAGAAAAAAGGAAAGTTGTACGTATTAAAATTCGTAAAAAATGCTCCAAAGCCTGGTTTTGTCTCGAAGGGGTTTAAAATAAATATTGGAATATTCTTGAATTGCCAAGTCAGTCACCTGATGTCAACTCAATGACACTGCATTTAAAAGCACTTAATATCTCCAGAAAACGTCTTTATACAATATGCAGATTAGGCTTGGGCACCCCGGCACTCACACATGGCACTCTGCACGACTACTACTTATGCACGCCTCCAGCATGGATTCCATTCCATCCACCCCCTCCCCCATCCCGATGTGCTGTGTGACGTAACCAGTTCTCGGGAAGGGAGTGGGTGGTTTCCAATGCACGCTATGGGCGTGCATAATTAGTATTTGTGCAGAGCACTGAGAGCCCTATGAGAGTGCCCAAGCCTAATCTGCATATGGTATAAAGAAGTTTTCTGGAGAAATTTAAGTACTTTCATTTCTTAAAGATGTCGTAAAGTTTTTATCAGTATTTAAACCCACACAGCTGTTATATTTAGTTTAGATACTACATTTCAAAATGGTTGACTGCCTTCAACTTTTTTTGTTTAAAATTCATTGAGGTCATGTTACAGAACCAAAATTAAAGAAATGTTGTGCCTGACTAAATATGGACCCAACTGTATATGGCAAATCCTCGTGATATGATAGAAAGGTGTCAGGAACTATCAGATTTATGTTTTGCTCTTTTTGAGAAGCACAGAGTTTTAAGGTTTTTTGCTCATACATTGCTGTACACAAGTGTAGGCACAATTGTCTTTGCTCAGTTCTTTCTTGCATGTTGGACATCTGTTATGGGTTCATATGTGACCTCCATCAACAATAACGTGTTTTGATCTAATTTTTAGGGATATTTTTTCACTCCTAAAAGCAGCTGAGCACTGGTTAAAGGGCCTACTTCTAAATTAATCTCAGTTGCTGTCTGTTAAGTTCTCTCTTCCGTTCCATTTTATGTTCTTCTGCTCCTACATTTATAAATACAACTTTTTAGATGCTAATATGCTGACATTTTTTAGAAACATGTTTTAATGCATGTTTTGTTTCAGATTCATACAATGGTTGACAGCCTGAAACTCTCCTTGACCGATCAGCAACTTCCGATGTTCATCCGCATATTACAGCTGGGAATTGCTCTGTATTATGGTGAAATTGGAACCCCAAAAGAAGAAACTGAGGACCCTCCCGGTCATACGAAAGACACTGTAGTGCACATACCTGGTAAGTTTTATCAATTTGCTGCTCTTAAAGTGCATCTGTTGCTGTGACAGTGCAGTATAATCAGAAGGCAGCATGTTATAGAACAGGAGGAACTGAGCAGTTGGTGATGAATAAAGAAGAAGGATGAAGTAACTGATGGAAAATCCCCCAGACTTCTCGGCATAGAGTTTAGATTTTAAGTGTGTAAAATGCAGGTGGATGTGAAAAATAAGTAACAAAATGATTTAACCTCATATTGTACAACTAAAGCAATTATACAGCTGTACAACTATCCCTATTTTGTTCCTCTTCATGTCTGAAATGTTCCAAAGTCTAGATGTAAAGTTGACTCACAATCTATACATATGACCCCATTTGAGTCCTGTAAGGGCAGAAGGATTTTAGCAAGCCTATTTCATCCAATTTTCACAGCATATACGGTATGTTCGTGTATAAGCCAAGTTTCTCAGCACAAAAAATCTGCTGAAAAACTTAAACTACCCCCTATACTACAGGGGACTGGGTATAGAATACAGGGGGCTTTCTGGCTTTATACTGGGAGGCTGTGACTAATGCATTTCCCTCCCTTGGCTTATACTTAGGCTATATTCTAACATGATGTATGCCCGCTGTACCGTAGTATGGTGGGTACACGTCGGTGCCGGGGAGAGGAGTAGTAATATATGGCGCATGGCGCCGTATTCTGGGGAAAGATAGGACATGTTCTATCTTTTTTCCGGCTACGGAGCATGTGCGGCACCGTACCGCTCCCGTAAGGCGCCATGCGCCCATTGCCGTGTATGGGGGACTTATATATGTCAGCCGTATATACGTCCCCCATACGTTTGTGTGAATATAGCCTTAAGTCAATAGGTTTTCCCACTTTTTTTGTGGTAAAATTAGGTGCCTCGGCTTATACTCGGGTCGACTTATACTGTTCTGGCCTCTATCTGCCAGAATATGTCTATGAATACATTCAGCGTCTACGTAGAGACATTTCCCAGCATATACACTGACTGTATCCAAAAATTGTGATGTGAATGTAGCATCTGTGTTTGATGTATCACTTCAGAGATTCATCCTAGATAATAGAGACAATGGTTGTATAATACTATAGTAAAAGACCAGTCCTCCCATCATGACTCCATTATGTAATTTTAGCTAATCTATGCATTTTGTTAAGTAGTCTTTCAACGTGCTGATCTCTGGTAGCATCATTTAGTGAATTGGGCCAATGATTAAAGATACTACCCAAAAATAATGTAATATGGACAGTTGTAATTATTGTCTACTGGAAGCTCATGTTTTTCACCCATTTTTGTTTTAAATGATTGCAGGCACTGTTTAACTTTGATCAGAAATTTAGGCCCGTAGAATACGGGTTCAAGATGAGGGATGGGCTCAATACATCTGGTTTTAAGAGTTTACAGATACTACGACTACCCCATATGACAATCCCAATTACCAGAGTTAATTGATTGCTGACATGGTCCTGGAATTAAATGATGCAGAGATTATGTCATGCTCCATGTGCTGGGATAGGAAACACCTTTTACAGGGGAAATTGTGATTCCTAGTGGAAGGATAGACTGACTGGGGACTTCATGTTACTGCATTAACTCTTTGTATTATTAAAGTCTATGGATCACTAAATATGAGCTGGGTTACTGGCCCAGAAGTGATTAAAGGGGTGTTCTCCAAATTAATGTTATTGTTTTTATGATAAAAAGTTATACAATTTTCCAATATACTTTCTGTATCAATTCCTCGTACATTTCTAAATCTCTGCTTGCTGTCATTCTATGGAAAGCTTCAATGTTTACTACTAGTGGACAGAAATGTGACTATGGTCCCACAGGTGATCGGCTCGTTATATCACACAGTTGTAATTACTCTCTGTGATATAACGAGCCGTGCACCTGTGGGACCGTGGTCAGATTTCTGTCCACTAGTAGTAAACATAGAAGCTTTCCATAGAATGACAGCAAGCAGAGATCTAGAAAACTGTTCTGCTACAGAAAGTTTAAAATTGAAAATTGTATAACTTTTTTTTATCATAAAAGGAATGACATTAATTTACTGTACTTGGAATACCCCTTTCACACAGCTCTACAATACATACCTAGGATTGTAGAATGCAGTGTATAGAAATCGCGAATACTTAAATGGGTTTGTCGCTAATAAACTTTAAGTAAGTTCAAGACACTAATAGGTTACCCCATATTGTACTCGCCCTGGTAAAGCTTACCTGTAGACCGCAGGACTACCACTCCTATAGGTACGCTAAGGACATACGTACACCCCTTCAAACACTGATATAGGAGTTTTTTCACAAAGTCTTGATCCCTCATACAATACATTGCAGTACAGTATAATACATTGCAGTACAGTGTGTATATATATATACAGGTGGTCCCCTACTTAAGAACACCCGACTTACAGACGGCCCCTAGTTACAAACGGATCAATGGATGTTGGTAATTTACTGTACTTTAGCCTTAGGGTGAAGACACACATGTCGTTTTTAGGCCGTTTTTGGGCCGTTTTTAGTTAGTGCGTTTCACATCGTTAAAAACGCATGCGTTTTTGACAGGTTTGACCAATTATCTTAATTCAAACTGGTCAAAAACGCATGCGTTTTCAAAAAAACGCATGCGTTTTTCAAAAACGCATGCGTTTTTAACGATGTAAAAACGCACTAACTAAAAACGGCCCAAAAACGGCCTAAAAACACCATGTGTGTCTTCACCCTAAGGCTACAATGATCAGCTACAGCAGTTGTCAATGGAATCTGTAATGAAGCTTTATTGTTAATCCTGGTTCTTATGACAATCCAATATTTTTAAAATCCAATTGTCACAGAGACCAAAATAAATTTGTCTGGAGCTACAATTATAAAATCTACAGTTCCGACTTGCATACAAATTAAACTTAAGAACAAACCTACAGAACTTATGCTGTACGTAACCCGGGGACTGCCTGTATATGAGCTATCTGCAAGGGGAAAGTGCAGATAGTACGTATATGGCTGTATGGTGCGACAGTCTTGTAGGGGTTAATGGGGTAATAGTTGTCTCATTTAACGCATTGGGAATGTACAGAACAATACATACTGCTCTTGGTATATTTTATTGTTCTGTAAAAATAAATCCAGTATAGTAAGTCATTTCTGTACCTGAAGATAGTGTTATTTCCAAGGTAAAACCACACACTGGGAGTTGTAGTAGTTGCTCGGCTGGACTGTAAGTGGTGCTAATCTCTGCAGACAGATAAAAGGCGGCAGCAGAAGGAAGTGATTAGTTGATGGAGTTCAGCGAGGCTATCTGTGTGAGGAAGCAGATACAATACATCTGCCACTGTACATTACTCCGGGAGACTCTCAGCAGCCGCCCATTCCTTCTGCAACACATAATCAGCGTCCTGGGCTTCTGTTGGATTGGCAGCTCACATAGATATGTATATGGCACTGATTTCCTTAGTGCCTGGGATAAAGCATCTGTTTCATCAAGGCTTCTCTTGTAAAAAGTGATTACTGTTCTTACTGTAATAATTCCTGCCATGGTCTTTACATTACACTCGCTTGCCTTTGTATTGTTACTGGGTATATTTAGTGGGGCCTGTGTCTTCTACTATTAGGTTTGAACTAATGTGTTTCAGGAAGACACCAACATTATTAAACTACATCGGTTTTCAATAAATATAAAACGCAGAAAACACACACAAATACTTTAAATTAGGCAAAGTTGACACTTTTGTTTTGCTGTTTGTGTTATTTATAGTAGAAAAAAATAGATAGCACATTATTTTCTTATGTATCAAATAAAGAGTGTCAAGAAATTACCCCACGTTGTTCAGCACGAGTAGTCCATATGGCGGAGTGCACACCGGCAGGCTTGCTGTAAGGTATATCTGAAACACGGTGGCTCAGTAGTTAGCATTACAGCCTTGCAGCGCTGGGGACCTGGGTTACAGTCCCAGGGTCAACATCTGCATAGAGTTTGTATGTTCTCTCCGTGTTTCCGTGGCCACTGTTTCTGTGTAAGCCCATTGAAATATGTGGGGCCATGTACCAACCGTTGAAACCATTTTGACTCACAAAAACTGATGGAAAAAAGAGGTTTGAATTTGCCTAACTGCGAGGATAGCTACTTCTTTTATAGATTTTTTATTTTTTTTCCCCAAACATATTTTTTCTTTATGTGAAATGTGCTCATAATGTTCTACATTTAATGGGCTCTGACCAAAGCAAATCATTCCAGGATGCTGCTTAACACCATTAGCTGCTATTTGATGGATGCTAATGTGAGCCGAAAATCCTGTAAATGTATGGTAGAATAAAGATGAAACCATTTTCTTGTACTTTTTATGTGTCATTATTAGAATGATCTTGGCAGTCATAGCAACTTATACCTGTTGAGGTGCAGAAGTGTTCGGAATATTTGCCAAATATTTCTTTGACTGTTCAGTAAAATGTTTATTTGGTCCTGTGAATAAAACTTGAAACACAGAGCTCCTTTTACCTATAACTTCCAGAAGTATTGTATGAAGATATAGTATCGACTGTAACATCTGGGGACCAGTAGCCCCGTTTCTGGTCTCGTATAAACTCCCATATGCATCTTTGGTTTCTCTAGATTTAATTCAGAGAAAATCTTCAAAGTGTTGGATTGCCGACAGTCTCTACATAACAGCCCATTGGGGGAAACAGAAACATTTTTAAATAGAACCCCCATCCCCACCCTGAGTTGCTTTCCTCCAGTTTTTAACTTTTTTTCCTTAGATTATAGGTCGATGGATGTAAAATATATTATGTTATATACACTTCACTAAATAGACATAAATTAAACATAAATAGTTAAAATTTTCTAAGCTTAGCCCAACACCCTACCCCTTCCCATACATATACATATATACATATACAGGCAGTCCCCGGGTTACATACAAGATAGGGACTGTAGGTTTGTTCTTAAGTTGAATTTGTATGTAAGTCGAAACTGTATATTTTATCATTGTAGTTCCCGACAATTTTTTTTTTTTGCCCCAGTGACAATTGGAGTTTCAAATTTTTTTGCTGTAATAGGACCAAGAATTATCAATAAAGCTTCATTGCAGACAATTTTAAGCTGATTATTGCAGTCTGGGACTATTTTAAAGCATCCAGAGAGCTTCACCAGAGGTCACAGTGGGCAGAGGGGTCTGTTTGTAACTATGGGTTGTCTGTAAGTCGGGTGTCCTTAAGTAGGGGACCGCCTGTACCCTTAATTTAGCTGATTGTGTATATGTTCTGCTCTGTATAGTTATGGGAGAGAACATAAGCATCATGAAACCCAGCTATCCAAACTTAACGCCAACCTGATTTATGCCCTCGGGGAGGAATAGAAAGAAATTTTTTTGTTTGTGAGTCAAATCTTTGAGGGTTTGGCCATCGCTATTCTCCATTTGCTTCTCTGGGGTTGTGAGATATATATTTTGATATATATTATATATATGTGGGTGACATTTTGTGTTATCCATGTTGACATTTGGATATGATTGATCAATCAATCGAGTGTCAGTCTGACATCTAAAATTTATGGGCAGTAATCTGTGCCACTAGCCCAATGGATGAAAATAAAACAAGTTTAAACCTGTCTTAAATGGGTTGTCCGGTCATAGCAAGTTGGGTCCTATCCTGGTGGATTCTAATTTTATAATTGGTGGGGGTCTTAGTGATGGGACTTACACGGATCAAAAGAACCCAAGTTTTCCTCATGATGACTGGAACAACCAGTCGTTCATGTGTCAGTGGATTTTCCGTTCGTCTCTATAAAGCTGATGGTGATAGACAGTTGTGGCACTTGCCTATCTCCATCAGCGGCATAGAGGAGATTAGCTTATTGGCGTATTTTCTGCTTCGGTCATCTAAATTGAAACAGGGGTACAATGGACTCCTGTTCTCCTGATGCGTGTGCTTCCCATCACGGAAACTCCCACTGACCAGCAAGTCGGGCCCCATCCTGAGCATAGGACCTATCTTGCTATGTTTGGACAACCCCTTTAAGGGGAGTTTGCCATATCCCACAAGGATTCTAAACTGCTGGCAGCATGTTGTAGGAGAATGCACTGTGATTTTCAAAATACACTTATCACTTCTGCTGTTTCTGAAATCATTACATTTTGAGGCAGTTGGCGCACTCAAGATATATCCACAAAACCTAGAACACTGCTATTCCACCTTCTCCTTCCACCAGGACCACATTCCTCTCCATCAGATTAGCAGGAGATTTGTTTTGTGTGATGTATGTGGCAACATTTGAGGGAGAGGGAAGTGTTTTAGGTGGGAATAGCAGTGCCCTATGTCCCGAGGATACACCCCTGTGCACCAACTGCGGCATTGGCTCATACAATTGAAATGGGAATTTCACGGTTACAGCAGAAACAATAGAAATTGCAATACATATCTCCACATTATGCTGCCAGCAGATTATAACGCCTGGGGGAGGTGGTAGACTCTCAGTAACAGCAAAGTATTGAAGAGCGGGGTACAGATGATTACAGTAGGGGAGCTGGTTACTTTCGTCAGGTCGTTATTCAGATTTTAGAACACGACTCATATGCTTAACCCTACAGCGATTTCCAAGATAAATAAGTCAAACACGTAACAGAAACTTTTGTCTTGCTTATGGAAGACGCTTTGTGCAGCATTGCCGCAAAACACTTTGCTCCCAGCCAGTAAGACGTTTTAATGAATTACAAAATCAAATGTATTTTCTCACCTGCGAGGCGCACACCAGGCTTTTCATCCAAAATATGTTCTCCTGGGTCAGAAGAATTTCTCTGTGGTTGTGTGCGGGTTTATATTACCTGAAATGTTTGGAGGCAAGATAAATGTGTGTATGCATGTGAATGCACATAAATATACATAGCACAGCTGCGCGACTTACACCATAATTGATCCATTTAGCTTGTTTGGACTCTGTTCTTTTATATTATAAGCAAGCCTTTTCTGCACATGGCACGCTGGAATGGTTAAGTCGCGGGAGGGGGGAGGTACGGTGAAGTAGCTTCAAGGGGATGTAATGTGTTTTCAGGAGGCATAGCCCCAGACCAAAATGAACCGGCCTTTGGAGCTTTATAAAATTTGTCAGGAAGTTTTACAAATTGCCGATGCATAAACAGTGAACATGTTGCTCGTGACGTTTTCATCTCGCCACAAAGGACAGGTCTGCTGCTCATTTTCCCTCCATTCCTCACGTTTGTTCCACCATCACCAAAAATAACCAAAATAGTTGTGTGCAGCAAAATTTACAGGGCTGCTCTCTGCTTTGGAAATTAATTGGGGAAAATTCGCAACATGTATAGACACTGAAAGTGCGTCCATGCGTTCAATTTTTCAGATGCAGCTTTTGAAGCCAAAAGCAGTTGTGGATCATAATAGATGAAAATATATATTTGAGAGAAGCTGTCTCATATTTTCACTCCACTCCTGGTTTGGACTTCAAAAGCTGCATCTGAAAAACTGAACGTGTGTCCGCACCCTTAAGAAAATGCAGAAAACTCTATCTCATTACTGTTGCTGCTACTTCGTGGACAAAAAACTACATCCAGGTAGGTTTTCAATGCATTGCATGTACATCCAATGTAGATATACCATGTGCGGCGCTCACGTAACTGCTTTTGCACGCATCATTTGTCGAAAACACATAAGAGTTCGACAAGTAGTTTCTCCCTGCTTGCTTCAAAATGTGATCCAAGTGCATTATGTGAATGTGGTGTAAGGGTAACTTTCCTAGCAGCTAATTTTTGAATGGTGTAGGTCCAATACTTATACTAATATGTAGGGTAAGAGACTTTATTATGAAGTTATTGCAACATTTCGCATATTGTAACAATAACGTCGTAGTGAAAGTAAATCTGGGTCTGGAGTCTCTTGCCCTATATATTTAGGTATTGGACCTACCCTATGTTTAGTACTTATCAGTGTTCTACTACTGTTGGAAATGTTGCCCTCATTACCTCCAGTCCTACCTGGCTACATTCTTGGTTTCATTACCATATATGATATACTGCAATAACCAAACCAAAGCTCAAAAAAATCTTAGCCTGTCCTTTCCAGCAATCCTAAAATACCTAAATATGGTAATGCCTGAGATAACTTGGCTGTGTTCACCTTACACTACTTAAAACGGTAGGAGAAAAAGGAGCCCTCTGATTGTGAGGGACCACATCCAATAAGATTATTGTCCCTCATCCTGTGGATGGGGGGGGGGGGGGGTATAACAATTAAAGTTGACCCAACTGCGTGAAGTTTTCAGCAGTAGGTAATCTTTTGCACAGGTGATCGCTTTGCACAGGTGATCACTTTAATAAGTGTCAACAATGCCTGCTTGTAAAGGGTTACAAGTACGTCCCATATCACCTAAAACTAGCTGCCAGTGAGGCACTGTACCTTAAGGGGGTCTACAAATACAGTAGGTATTGCCGCATCCCAAAATGTTCGATCGATCAAAATATAAAAACGATTATTCCGGGCGGTGAACCCGATAACGAAAAACGGCCAAATCAACATTTTTTTTGCCATTTTGTGACACATAAATATTTTATAAAAAGTGATCAAAAGGTCATACAGTCAATGGTAGCAATGAAAGAGTCCTCTCATCCTGCAAAAAAAATTCCACCTTGTACAGCTCCGTACACTGAAGTACAGGCAGTCCCCGGGTTACATACAAGATAGGGTCTGCAGGTTTGTTCTTAAGTTGAGTTTGTATGTAAGTCGGAACTGTATATTTTATCATTGTAATCCCAGCCAGAACTTTTTTGGTCTCTGTGACAATTGGATTTGAAAAATGTTGGGTTGTCATAAGAATGAATATTAACAATAAATCTTCATTACAGACACCTGTGATAACTGTTACAGCTGATCATTGTAGCCCAGGGCTAAAGTACAGGAAATTACCAACATCCAGAGGTCCGTTTGTAACTAGGGGTCGTATGTAAGTCGAGCGTTCTTAAGTAGGGGACCGCCTGTATTTAAGTTATTGGCCTCAGAATACGGCAAAATGAAGAACTTTTTTGGTACAAAAGATTTACATTTTTAAAATCTACTCAAACATTATAATTATAAATTTCTCCATGATCGGACAGACTAAAAGAATAAAGGGGAGGTGTCATTTGGAGCGAACAATAAAAGCTTTAAGGCCATATGTCTTACCCGTGATTATAATTTAACACTAGTTGATTATAATCCTGTATTATTATACAGACAACTCGTATATGCACAATGAGTAGAACAACTGAAATATCTCAGCTACTTGTCTTCTTTGTGACAGAGTCAGAGGTCCGTAGGGGGTCGCACATTTTAGGTGATACTTTTTGAAGCATTCGTGCCTTGGGGCAAAATTAATGAGTCTGTCCTCCTTTTGATGTTGGAAGTAGGGAAGCAGCAGTTCATTTATCATTTGGATACTTTATCTGTTTATAGTTTATATCTGTTACTGATGGATTATTAGGCCTCAGATCACCATGCTGGAGATTGTCAGAAAATTTGTTGTATATTATGGAGTTCTTCTTGTATGTATACAGGACCTAGTTCACACTGGTCTCATGGTCTTCTCCATTATTTTTGGCTATCAAAACCTGATGAACCTAATAATAAAGTGTTATGAATAGATGATAACATGGTTTGCATTTTTGTACAAAACTTCTCTTGCCGACTTCTGGTGTATAGAATACTTTTATAATCGGTGGCACGATTTAAGGTACAAGCGATCCAAGTCATTATAATAAATCTGCCACACACAAGAGCTCCTTAGACTGTCCAAACACTGTCCCTATTGCCCCTTTCAAGTTTGTGACCGGGTATACCTCCCCATATAGAACTTTGGAAACCGGCGGCGGCACGGTGACCACACACGTGCGGCACCGTACCATACATGAGGAAAAGATAGAGCATGCTCTATCTTTCCACGTACATATGGCCGCTTCCCCCTCCTCCTTTCCAGCGTCCACCGTTTGCTGCCCGGGCTACGGCCGAGCAAACACACAGCAGTAGCCTGTGCCTGTGTTCCAAATGAATTGTAGACTTATTGGGTGAAAACTCCCAAGTTTTTTTTTTTTTACATAGCAACATGCGTTTTGTAGGGTTTTTTTTTTTTTTTTGTTAAACTTTTTTTATTGTGTTTAACAATGTGTTTTACACAGCCGGAAACTGTAAGATTTCTGCTATGTTAGTAAAATAGAACATGTATATAAAGCGAGTATAATAGAGGACACAATCGTTATAATAATAATATCATACCCACAACATTTAACACTGAAGTTTAACATTAACGGTCAGTAATGCATAACACTAGGCGTACTTAAAAAATACATCTGTTTTGGTAAAAAAATGCTTTTTAGATGTCTTTTTTTCCTTGCTAAAAACTACATAAAATACAAAAAAAATCGAAGTAACAAAAGCCGTCTCTGTGCTAATGACCTGAATTGCTGCTGCCCATGTGCCCAGGACCTATGTCAAGAGAGGGTTAAGAAAACTCGGTAAGTAAGTTGTCTTTCTGCACACAAGTGAGGTCATTCCTCAGGCTCTGTAGGCAGCTGTGCTCTCTGTAACCTTTCCTTTCAAGGTCTGAACTTGGTTCATAATATGTCTGTCAGAACTGATTTCTTTCTGATCCAGAAGCAACAGCGAGCAGGAACAGATTAATTGCTCTCTCACCCCAAAGGTGCCTGGCTGCAAAGCGAGGCAGAGGTGATGTCAGTCAAGAAGCGGGTGTCATTGGTAGGATTACACATGCTGATAAATGACTCCGTGTGCACCAGATGAACCTCCCTTCTCTGGTCCTCATGCTGAAAACATAAAATGTTTCTGGCAGATACACCCGCATGTCGGTGATATCATTATAAGACGAGGCTTCATTCAAAGATTGGTGCAAAGACACAAAACCATATATTACGAAATTGCATTTATTTAAAGGGGTATTCCACAAGATTCCTAAATATATTCAGGATAACAAAATAACACATTCTCTACTTCACTGTTATTAACAAAAATACAGCATTTTACAGATATAATTCCATCCAGTCTCTATCAGTCCTGGTGTACACAAATTTGGTTGCCCCTCGATCAGGCTCCTCCCATTACTGGAATGAATGGTTGATGTATATATTTTCTATGCCCAATCTCCTTCAAATCTGATAAACCAGGGACACTTACTCATAGATCCAGGCACCATGACTGTAGTAATCTTTTTTATAATTTTTGGTCTTTTTATAATTTTTTTATTAAATCATATTTTAAAATTATTCTAATGATCCAGAAGGCATCTGGGGGTGTTAACTGAGTCCCTCCGTGCTGTAGTTTCCCATGCTGTCACACGGTGGAAGAGCAGCTCCCCATCCTACTGTGTGCTGAAACTTCTTCTGCTGCAGTTGGGCAGAGAGGGAGACAATTTTATGGCCTGTGAAGCTACAGCACAAAAGTATCACAAGATTACCAAAGTCTCAGTACCTGGATGTATGAGTAAGTGTCCCTGGTATAGTACTTGCCATTTTAAAGTTTTGTTTGTCGCCAACAGTGGTAGGTCATTCGTCCAGTTGGCAGCGAGACTGGACTTAATGTGACTTCCCATGTCCTGCTGGCTTCCCACTTTTTACGTTTTACGGATTACTGTATGCACATCCCCTCCATCATAACCACTCCCATATCAGTGGTTAGAGGGGTGTACTGATGTCCTTGGCACGCCCTTCTAACCACTTATATGGGAGTGGTTATGATGGACCAGGTGTGTGGTGACTGCACCCACCCTTCCATCCCCTGGAAGCCAACAGGACATCCGGATGCTGCAGGAAGACCCACATCCTTCTGGCCGGGGTCTACATGACCTGCGGCTCCAGGCGACCGTACAGAAATTTAGCAGGGTATGAATGGTTGACCCAACTTACATTATATTACTTAGTTTTGCATTTACGACCAATCCCTTTGGCTCGGTTTACACACAAAAATTTTTTTTTTTAATTCTGCACAATAATCCGCAGCATAGCGACCGTAAATAGAGTTTTTAGCTTAGCAATGGATGAAATACCTTGTAAAATCATATCCGGAGGGTGCTGGTAGTTTTTAGGGATTGGAACGAGTGACAGTCCCTTTAAGAAGTACAGGCGGTCCCCTACTTGAGAACACCTGACTTACATACGACCCCTAGTTACAAACGGACCTCTGGATTTTGGTAATTTAGGGTACTTTAGTCCTAGGCTACAATAAACAGCTTTAAGTTATCAATGGTGCCTGTAATAAATCTTTATTGGTAATCCTGGTTCTTATGACAACCCAACATTTTTTAAATCCAATTGTCACAGAGACCAAAAATTTTTTGACTGGGGTTACAATAATAAAGTATACGGTTCCGACTTACATACAAACTCAACTTAATAACAAACCTACAGAACCTATCTTGTATGTAACCCGGGGACTGCCTGTACACACAGCTTTTTTTCCTGCCACAAATCCGCAGTGAGAAAATGACTAAAATCTGCCTCTCAAAAATCTTGCCGTTTCAGCTGTAGAAAAAAGTCAGGCCATTGTCTGAGACTTACCTGCATGTGAAATTGGGGCTCCACTTTCATCACATAAGAGTTTACAATTCCTGTTATTGTGTGTAGGCATTGGTCTTCTATTTGTGTGTAAACTTTGTCATGTTATTTTACTTTTTTTTGTCTCTATGTATATCTTTCATATTTACACAGAGGAGGGTAATATAATTGAAGTGTGTCTCTAGTGTCCTTTATCCCATACACCTGTGGGCCATATAATTGTTACCTACTTTGTGAGATAACATTCCTCTGGTCAAGGGCTTGAGTCAGACAAAGGTCAGATCTAATATTATTTTAAAGCATTAGAGTGGCCAAGTAATGAGTTTTTAGGAAACGTTATACTAGCAGAATATGCAGTTTGGACTGTAATTTCCCTCAAGCTGTTTTATGCTGCAGACAGGCATGTACTGGCTCCTGAACTTGGCTGTATGGAAGAGGCCTCTGTCCATACGCATGATGACACCACGTAGCCACCATCCTGTCCTGGAGTGCCTCAGTGCCAACTTCAGGAGACAAGACAGGGGAGTCTGGTTGGGGGAGGAGGACAGTGGAGTCTGGTTGGGGGAGGAGGACAGTGGAGTCTGGTGGGGGGAGGAGGACAGCGGAGCCTGGGGGGTGGGCAGGAGGACAGCAGAGTCTGGGGGGGCAGCAGAGTCTTTGGAGGGAGGAGGACAGCGGATTCTGGGGGCGGAAGGACAGCGAAGTCTGGAGAGGAGGACAGCAGAGCCTGGGGAGCAGGAGGAGGAAAACAATGGTCTATGCCTACTGGAGGATAGAGGGGTCTTAAGGAAGAGGACAGAGGAGTCCCCACTAGTGCCTAACAATTCACTTATCTCAGACACTTGGGATATAGACAATAATTCTATGTTGCTGTAGCCCCCAGAATCAGGACTAGCAAGATCGGCTGTTTTGTAAGCTGCCCCGAAGATCACATAGAAATAAATTAAATGCAGGATAAGTTCATCCTGCACTTTTCACTTCTGTGGGATGTCCAGTTGTGATTATTATAATTTTTTTTTATGGCCATGTGTTACCCATACTGAACCTTTTTTTAATATGGGTAACTCCCAGCCACAATCACTTCAGTGGGCAATAAGGGCTGCTTTTTGAATGGCCGTATTGCCCACCATGCCATGCCAGAGCCATGCGGCTTCCTATGGTGAAGGGAAGGGTGAGGAGCGCTCATCCACTTCCCTCCTGTATCAGGCCGTATGCTACACCCAGATATGGGCCGTGTGCAAGGCTTAGCTCTAGTCAAGTCATATGTTTCCATAATTCAATAATAGAAGAACATGTGTCCCTGTCATTCCTCTCTCTTTGCTGCCTGACCAGGTGGATAATATGGATTATATAAACCTCAATATCTCAGTAGTACAGTAAATTGGTAGAGGGGAGTCTCTCAAGTCGAGACCAAGAAATGGAGGCTAATTAAAAAATAAACAGATTAAACAATTCTTATCTTCCAGGAAACCCCTCTAAGAGCCCTTCAAACTTTACTGTTATCTTATTCTCACTAAATAACATTTTTATACAACTTTAGCCTTCACTACAGCATAGTCCCATGGGAGAGGACTTGGCAGACTTCTATGTAACCATTTGGCTTTCGAAAGTAAATTAATCCCAAATCGCAGCTTAGAGGGGTTCCAGGACATGTACATGTTATTCACATCTATGCAGTCCCATTCTGCGGCTGGCAAAAGGAAGTTCTCTTTTAACTTCTCAAAAGATTTCTGTTAAACCAGTGAACAAAACATATCCCAGTGGGCAACTTGGGTTTCTCCATGTGTTGGCCTTCAGCGTGATTTGTCAATGTTTTCAACATGTAGAATTAGAATGAAACAACTCTGTTCAGAAGCTGAAATGGAAATTTTCATTTCACGGTTACTTGTGTGTAGAACGGGTGTGCAAAACTTTTCTTCCCCCGCTTCTATGACAGATTTACTTGTTCCATAGCTCGTCTCTCCAGTCATTGTTCAATTAAAACATCATTGCACACTCCGCATATGAGGTTTCATAGTAGTCATTAAAGGAGGCCAACATTCGTGTAATATATTTTTGTGTTGGATTCGTAGTTTAGGGCAGCGCTCTATTGGTTCAGTCACTCCATAACTTTATAGCTTTGTGAACAGAAAGTATACAAAAAAAAAACCATTTAATTTAAGAAATATTAATTAAATAAAAAAAAATTTCCACCCAAGTTAAAAAAAAAAAAAAAAGTAGAAAACCCTTAAATGATTTTTTAAAAAAAAAATGCTGTACATGTTTAATGTGCCCTTAAAAGTGTCTGAACACGATGCTCTGTATGTATTGTCTAAAGTATGTATAGATAATGTTGGGGGGAGGGGGGTCATCTTGATTGATTTCACTTCTTGCCAGATCACTTTATAGCCTTTTTGCCACATCTGTATTGAGAATATGCTTCTATTCTATTTCTTTTCTATTTCTCAGCTTTTTGCCTTTTGTAGAATGTATCCCTTTGGAAAGGTAACATGGAAGGAAGAAAATTAGCTATAAAGTGCTATTTTTCATATTACAGGCAGTCCCCGGGTTACATACAAGATAGGGTCTGTAGGTTTGTTCTTAAGTTGAATTTGTATGTAAGTCGGAACTGTATATTTTATAATTGTAACCCCAGCCAGAACTTTTTGGTCTCTGTGACAATTGGATTTTAAAAATGTTGGGTTGTCATAAGAACCAGGATTAACACTAAAGCTTCAATACAGACACCTGTGATAACTGTTATAGCTGATTATTGTAGCCTAGGACTAAAGTACAATAAGTTCCCAATATCCAGTGGTCCGTTTGTAACTAGGGGTCGTATGTAAGTCGAGTGTTCTTAAGTAGGGGACCACCTGTATTATTATTATTTTATGTTTAATCATTTTATTGAATATATATATGACAAAAATAAGAACAGTAGACCCAACATGGGTTAAACCAACATATAACAACAAGAATGAAAGAATAAAAGGTAGTCATTTATACATCTTGAACAGTAAGAGTATTTGCCCCCCTTCAGCCATAACAGAGTTCTTCATACATTTATTACCTCAGATCTCAGCCTAGCGTATAATGAAAACACCTATAGGGTTTAAGAGTCATTATTGCTATCCCCTTTTAACGTGATCTTGGTAATCGAATTATCACAGGTAGAAATCCAGGGGGTTTGTTAAATGACAATGAGCCAGAAATATTAAGAGCTGAAGAGACTTGTATTTTCTTACGTCTGTCACCCTATCATTAGTATGATGCTGCTGTCTGGCTGGGATTCTTTATAGTCTCCAGGTTAGGGCAGAAAAAGGAAGTTTAATATGTACACAAAACATTCATTCGTCTAAGTTGACACTAACACAAGGGAGGTGGGAGAGGTAGGGAGAGGTGAAGGACAGGGCTGGGTGATTACAATATTATTATTATTTTAAAATACTTTTTGTTTTACCAAACCATTGCTTAACTCGGGAAGTAATTAGGTTGATGTAGGAGGAGGGTTAAATAAATGTAAATTTGATCAATCTTACCAAATATGAGGGTATGCTGGGGATTTGAGGGAATCTATCATCAGGAGCCCTTTTTCTGGCTCCCCCGTGTACACATTGCTAAAGAGTTTTTATAGTAAAACTGGCTTTTTGGAAAAAAATAAATAAATAAATAAAAGGTTTGATGAAAGTTTACCTCTCTGTATGCAGAGCTGTGTCCCTAGTCCCATGGGAGAGGCCAGTGAGGAGTGGGGCAGACATCTGTGACGTCCTGATGGGGAGGCAATTGGGGGCAGAGATATGGGGAATATGGTATTTTTTTAAATTTGAAATCGATCCACGACGGATCCCCTTCCTGAGGTTGTGATGTTAACCCCTTCACAATAGCCACTCCCATGGGACTAGGGAACACAGCGCCTGCATACATAATGGTAAACTTTCATCAAACTCATCTTTTTATTCAGAAAAAGCCAGTTTTATCATAAAAACCTCATTGGCAATGTGTACACTATTCTCTATGGGGACATGGGGAGCCAGAAAAAGGGCTCATGATGATAGGTTCCCTTTCAGACCGCTTTTGGACACTTGTACGACTAAGACAAAAGAACATGGCTTCACTGGAAAGTTATGTGTACTATAAATTATAGCAGAATTTCTTATTAAACTTAGCCCACAAGTCCTAGGGGAGCATTTGTCTTATGTCTGGAACTTTTTTTCTGTTGATTTATCAGTAGATCTCTTTTTCGTAGATATAATTTACATTTAGTTGCTTCTTTATTCATATTATGGAGGAATTTTTTTTTTTTTAATGTCACAAATGATCATTCGATTTACACATTTTCTAATCTTAACTTTTTAGGGTCTGAGGAAGAGCTTGCAGGCATGCAGTATACAACACAGGAAATGTACCCTATGCAAGATGATGACCAGCAAGGCTGGGTGTCATGGGCCTGGTCATTTGTTCCAGCCATTGTAAGTTACAGTAATGACATGGAAGGAGAAGATGGCTATACAGCATCAGAAGATGGAAATGTAACACAGAGTTATCAGTCACAGCAATCCAAAGATCCAATCATCTCCATAGGTTTCTATTGCACAAAGGCCACGGTTACATTCAAGGTATGCTATTTATATTAACGTTCATTGCTTTGTATTGGGTGATGGTTCTCACCAGGGGAGGTTTTTTAACGTAAACATGCTTTAGCAATATCATCACATGCAATAATGAAAGAAAGGAAACAAAAGCACCCATTTTATGGGTGTAAAGGTGATAAAATGGCAACATGAAATAACATGACCACTTAAAGTAGCGATTGTCAAATCAATTTCAGTTCTGAGTCATTCATATTACTATGACGAAGTGCCAAAATTATATATGAAGAAACAAGAGAAGTCAAGACCTACAGTTAAGAAAGATGATGATGATCATCATCATCATGGGAGAATAGGAGAAGGATAATTGAAGGAGTGAGGAAACAGCCCCTATATTCTGAAGGTGATCCTTCCTACACAAGGATGTCTGCTTTCTCAGACCGCAAACAATGGATTCACAATTTGTTGTTTGCTGCCCTTGTGTCATCACAGTGGTAAAAATCTTCTAAGCTTCATTTTTTGGCTCTCTGTGACAATTGCATTTTTAAAAATGTTGGGTTGTCATAAGAAAAAGGATTAAAAATAAAGCTTAATTGCAGACACCTGTGATAACTGTTAGTTATATATTGTAGCCTGGGGCTAAAGTACAATAAATTACCAACATCCAGAGGTCCGTTTGTAACTAGGGGTCGTCTGTAAGTCGGGTGTTCTTAAGTAGGGGACCGCCTGTATGCTATTAAAAAGGTTCCTGCATTATTTTTGAAGGTGATAATATCATAAATTGCTATAATGCAATGAGTTCCATTCATACAGTTGGGTTGAGAATTGTGCCTGGAGGGCATTGGTTGTATGAGGCGACCATTAATTTATGGAAAGACACAGATCAGTGGCCCTTTTATGCTAAAGGTTTCCTTGATAAAATAAAACTCCCCCCCCCCCCCCCAAAAAGCAATAATTCTGCTGCTCCTTAACACCTTCTACCCTCAAATGACCTGCAACAAATTAACAAACATCTAGCGGAGAAGAAAACTTACATCTGCGATGTGATGTTTAGTATGAGATTCACATGTTACACCGAGACGGAAAACATTAGCGTTCATTGTTCTAGTTTCTTGCGAGGAATGTATGGAATTAATTTGTGGTTCATATTTTGGTATTTAAAAAAAAGGGGGTCATATTTCTGCATTAGCATCCCGAGTGGTTGATACCATTCCAGGGAAATGGGAAGAAAACATGCCAAATTAAACGTAACATTTTCCTAATGCTGTTGAAAATTGTTCTTGTAATGTTTAAGTTCTTTTAATCAATTAATTGCTTTTCCTCTGCAATAATTGCTGACAGCTGATGGGAAGGAAGGAGAGAAATTGGGCTATATTTTAAAAAAAACGTAATTTTTTTTTTGTTTTTTTACTCAATGCTGTCTTGTTTCACATCACACTCCTGTATGTGTGTCTTCTTCTTGAATGGAATTTTTCAAAGTTAAAAATTGCAGTTACCACAAATTCAGCATATTCAGGCCGACAGGAAATATGCACCATCGTTTCTTTCTACTGATAGGAAATCTACCATCAAAATCCATCATGATAAACCAGGGACACTTACCCATAGATCCAGCACCATGGCTTTGGTAATCTTCTTATACTTGTTATCCATGTCTTCCTTCTTAATAAAATCAACTTTTAAAATTATTTTAAGGGCTCTGGTGGGCGTTACCCTAGCCACTCCCTACACTGGCTTCCCAGTCATGGTGCCTGGATCTATGAGTAAGTGCCCTGGTTTCTTATGGAGAATCTTGATGGTTGATTTTCTTTTAAGAAAAATAAAATAAAAATTAATAAAACTATACTACCAATTTAAAGCCTCCTATGTTATAAACCAAATTAAGTAAACATTTCTTATTATTTGTAATGCTATTCCAAAAATGATATTTAAAGAAGGGCATAACAGAACTGAAACATATATATATATATGAATGACCTGGACTGGAAAGAGTTAGCTGGATTTCCATCATGGTGATATTGGAGACCTGTGTATAAGGTCATCAATATTTGTTAAATGGGGATCCAACAGTGGAAACCCCAATTGATGAGCTGATAATAGCTGCCTTTTATGTGCCAATACATTTCAATGTGAGGAGAACTGCAGTAGCGTGGGCCAGCCACCAAAGAGAGAATGGTGCTCTTTATTCATGCCATAAACCTCAATCAGTGGCCTTAATACCGGACCCCATCAATTTGAAATTGAAGATTTATTCTTTAAATATTTCATTAATATACTAGATCTTCAAATGATATTCAGTGTAAAAGTGAGCAATTAAATTCTAATAAAGACCAACTAGGTTGTAGGTCCATCTACTGTAGACCTACGGTAACCCTTTTTTAATCCACAACGAGGAACATGTGCTTTGCCGGTAAACAATACAAAACATGCGAGTCATTTTTAGTTCTTAGGCTGCAGTCATACGCTCTGCTAGTGTTTCATTCATAGCGCAACGCTAGCACACCACGGGCGGGCCTCAGCCCAATCACATATGTGTTTCCAGGGAACAATACAAGACACCGGGGTCTGGTTATCGATCACATGCATTTCCCTGGAAACGCGTATGCAATTTCACTGAGCCCCGGCCTCTGTACACTAGCATTGTGTTATGATCTGTGGCAGCATGTGACTGCGGCCGTAGGCACTGGGGCGTGCCACGGTCAATCGCGTATGTGCTTTGTCTGCAATTGTCGAATTGCAAGACACCTAGTGCTGGATACCGATCGAAGTGCGCTTTGATTCCGTTTCTACACTGTGTCAAAGCATTACATGTGACATCACCTCAATAGTGCTGTCACCGGTGCGTTCTTGGATTGCTCTTGGTGCATTTTTAAACGCACTGAAAATTCTTGTGTTTTTACATGTTTACCATGTGTTTGGCTGGTTTGAATCCTGCATTAACATTTTCACAGCTTCTTAAACGTCCACTAATGAAGAAAAACGGATTCAAACCAGGCAAACGCATAGTAAACATGCAATAACACATGCTACATCAGTGCGTTTAAAATCGCACCAAAAACTGACAGTGTGCCACCACCCTGAGGATGTGGACACACGTCCTGCTTGCCATGCGTTTTGAAGCGGAACAGGAAGGGGCTTGTGCCAATCGCATCAGTGGCTCAAATGAAGCAAATGAAACCACGCGTTTTGCATTGTTTATATGTAAAACATGGCTGCTAGTAACCAATCACTTGCTTTTCCTTTGAAGCGCTGATGCGATTGGGCAAAAGCCCCTTCCCGTTCCGGTTGCCATCAGTTGCAAAAAGCATTACTATTGGAATGTGTTTCTGCACCCAAAATGCATCTGTGATTGGAACCAGCTCCTCGGCACTTCAATTGTGTTTCTGCAGCAATTCAACTGCAGCGTGTGAACGCGGCCCCAGATATTACATAGGAGAAGCACTAACAGCATTGAATACATAAAGAGCTTTTTTTCAATAAACTAGATAAAACAAGAGACATAAATGCAAACAAGCAGTTCTAGTATAGCCAGGGAACCAACCAAGCATAAGCCACATATTCATCCCCAAAATGTAGCCTTCCTATGTGTAATCCGTAGCTGTTGGGGATTTTTAACTGGGAACACATGGCTTGTTGTACGGGGGGAGGTCTCTTGAGCGTTTCAGTTCCGCTCCTTTCACGTATATGCCGTTAATATCATGACAGATCTAGACATAAATATCCACAAGAAGAGCTGAAGACTAACGTTTAACCTCTTGTCTGGTACTTAATCTCCACTGTACATGATACGCAAGACTGCAGTACAATTCGAGGGGCTGTGCACCACACAAGTGTTGTCTTAAGATACCCGGCCATTTTTCATCTACTGTATAAATTCGGCGTTGAGAGAAAAGGTGAAAGTAAATGAAAGGCAGTGTGATGGCTGGATCGGCTCCTGCCTCTCTTTACATTACACTTGGCATATTTAACGTCAGCCTCCTATGCAGTGGTGTGGTTAATGTCTTGCAGCTGTTTCATTGCACCTGTTTCCTGTCCAATAATACACTTTAGCCAATAGTGAACTTTAATTTGTCTTCATCAATGCAGTCTAGTAATGACAGATTGCCTCTCTTTAATGCTGGCGTCGGCCTAAAATGAAGGTGTGTGTCGTATTGTTTTCCAGCTTACTGAAATGCAAGCCGAGAGCAGCTATTACAGCCCCCAGAAGGTGAAATCCAGAGAAGTCATACGCTGGGAGCAAGAAGGCACCACCATTGAGGTATTTTTTACACCAGATTCCATCTTTTGTATGTAGATTTTTTTGAAAGTTATGTAAATGTATAGCAAATTCCATTTTATATTTACAGGATTTTTTATGTATGATATGTCATGTGTCTAAAAAGTGGAAATACATTAAGGTTTATACAGAAGTTATTTGTAATTTTCTCTATTTAAGAAATCTTTGTGCTTTATTAGAAAAACTGTATGTAAAGTCCACATTAGCAACGCTCCAACTGCATGAATGTGGTTAACCTAAGGGCGCGGTCACACGTTATAAAGCGCTTGAGTTTTTGCATGTTATCATGCATTTGGCTGGGTTGAAAGCGGTTTTCTTCATTGTTTTAAGTGTAAGCAGCTGTAAAAATGTTAATACAGCTCCGTACACTTCCAGCTATGAAGAAAAAAACCGCTTTTAAACCAGTCAAACGCATGCGTTTAAAGGGTGGGTTCGAATGCTCAGTATTTCAGGTGCAGTTTTTGATGCCCAAACTAGGAGTGGAGTGGAAATAGAGGATGAGCAGCACTTCTTTATGATAAGTCCTCACCCAGTATTATCCACACCTGCTTTTGGCTTAAAAAAAAAGCATCTGAAAAGCTGAAAGCTTGGCTGCACCCTGTTCCTCCTTTTTCTTTCATTCCACTCCTGATTTGGACATCGAAAACTGCATCTGAAAAACTGAACGTATGAACGCACCCTCAAGCACATGCGGTTTGAAATACATTTAACCCCTTCCTGACATTTGACGTAATAGTAATGCATGGCGGGAGGTGCGTTCCCTCAAAATGCAGTACTATTAAGTCAAGCTTCTGGCCCCGGCTCCTAAACGGGGGGGGGGGGGGGGGGGCGTGGTTCCAATCGCAGCCACAGGACTGCCAGTGCCCGGGGCTGCACGATCCTCCTCGGTGAGCCGGGTCCTGCCTTACATTACACAGTGTAATACATCTGTATTACACTGTGTAAAGTGAAGAATTGCGGATCAGTGGATCGCTTGTTCAAGCTTACCTGTAAAAGTGATAAAAAACTGTTAAAAACATTTAATAAAAACATTTTTTAATAAAAAGAATTAATTAAAGTTAAAGTCCCCTAAACACAAACATTCTCTATACACATGCAATAAAGTGAAAAAAAAAACACAAAATCACCAAAAATCCCCAGATATTTGGTATTGTCGCGTCCGTAACAATCCGTACAACAACTCAGAAACATAATTGGGCCCACTCGGTGAACGCCGTAAAAACAAAACCTGGAAAACTCACCAAAAATGTAAATTTTTCATAAAATTTCTACAAAAAAAATGTTCTAAAAAGTGATCAAAAAAAGTTATGTGCGCCAAAATGGTATCAATTGAAAGGACAACTCAACACGTAAAAAATAAGCCCTAAACTAGCACTGTCAACAAATAAATATTAAAGTTACGTCGCCGAAAAGATGGTGATGCAAAAACAAATGAGATTTCCTCTATATTAGTTTTTTTCCAGTAAAATTGTAAAAATAAATGAAAAACTATATAGAATAGAGATAATATATATAAAGATAATATAGCATTTTTAGTGTACGGTGTACGACCCCCAAAAAATACAAAAAGAAAGGAAACCAAAATTGACAATTTTCTTATCACCCATACATTCAGGAGTTAATAAAATCTCATCAATAAGCTAATGACCCACTAAAATGAAGTATTTGTAAAGTGCATCTCATGTCGCAAAAAATAAGCCCTTATATGTCCAAATTACCAAAAAAAATAAAGCTTGTATAGCCAATAAAAAGTGACAATGCATAATCTGCTCTGAATGGCGCAGCTTCCCTTCGATGCCCTGGCGTGTGCCCATACATTTTTTGTAAAACACATTCATTTAGCCCAGTGATGGGCAACCTTTTGAGCTTGGTGTGTCAAAATTTGCCAAAAAACCATCCATTACTCGGGTGGTGTGTCACCTTTAGAAAAAAACCCCTTATTTTGTGATATTTGGGGTTTAAATAGCAAATATGTATAGTTATTTAACTTACCTGCTCCTGTGTCCTGAGAAGTGCCCCCCAAAGCAGTGTACATCACAGCCCAGCCCGGCAGAGCTCAACTCAATAAATTAACTTACCTAACTGGCACAGGCTCCAATGACACCACGGACCTCCGTTACTCCTCTTCAGGCCGCTTCAGCTCCTGTGTAGATGTTCCTGCGGAGGCACAGCATAGGTTTCGTCTTTGCAAGCTGGGACTGCTCCACTCTGGAGTCATTGCGCGGCCTCCGCAGAGCAGGACTGGAGGTCAGGAGCAGCAGCTGCGATCTCTCTGACTGAGATGCAGCCGCTCGCTGCAGACCACATCACCGATCGACGGCCTGACCGGCCCCAGGAAACTGCACTACAGCAATTTTTCTCCAGCAGCCATGTGTCACTGAAAATGGCTACGTGTGTCAGTGCTGACACGCGTGTCATAGGTTGGCCATCACTGATTTAGCCAAAGAAAATGTACTTTCAAAATTGCATCCGATTTTGTTTTAACCCCTGTAAAACAATTAAAGGGTTAACAAACTTCATAAAAGTTGTTTTATGTACGTTGAGGGGTGTAGTTTCTATAATGGGGTAATTTATGGGGTTTTAGTTTTATTTAGGCCTCTCAAAGTGATTTGAAACCTGAGCAGGTCCCTCAATAGCAGGATTTTGCGGTTTTTATGAAAATGTGAAAAATCGCACCTGACGTTCAAAGCCCCATAACATCCTACAAAAATGAGAGGATGCATAAAAAACCATTTCCACATAAAATAAACATTCGGTGAATGTTAGTTATTAAGTTTTTTTGCTGTTATGACTATGTATGGAAAAAGTAGAACATTTTGAAGTTCGAAAATCGAGAATTTTTCCAAATTTTCACAAAAAATCTGATTTTCTCATAAATAAATGCAAAACATACCACCAAAATTTTTCAACTAACATGAAGTACAATGTGTCACGAGAAAACTATTTTAAAATCACTTGGATATGTTAAAGCGTTCCGAAGTTATAACCATTTATAGTGACATAGGGGAGATGTGAAAAAAATGGCCCGTGTCAGGAAGGTGAAAAGTGGCTTCGACGTTAAGGGGTTAAAAAGGCATCACAAACGCCACATGTACCCTGAGGACTACACCCTGAGTCCTCTTTAGCAGCGCTTTAAGTCCTCATGCACATGAACATATATGGCAGCCACGGAGGCTTGGAGGCATGGGTTTCCTCTGGGTTTTCACTATGTAATCTGTCAGGGAGGATGTTACGACAAGGGAGGAGTAGCATAAACCCTGCATAAACACTGAGCTTTTATTTATTAAATTATTTTTTTCTCTTGCTTTGACTGTAAGCTCCTGTATCACCCCTCATCCTCATAGACTGTAAGCTCTCGTGTCACCCCCTCATCCTCATAGACTGTAAGCTCTTGTGTCACCCTCATCCTCATAGACTGTAAGCTCTTGTGTCACCCCCTCATCCTCATAGACTGTAAGCTCTTGTGTCACCTCCTCATCCTCATAGACTGTAAGCTCTTGTGTCACTCCCTCATCCTCATAGACTGTAAGCTGTTGAGTCACCCCCTCATCCTCATAGACTGTAAGCTCTTGTGTCACCCCTCATCCTCATAGACTGTAAGCTCTTGTGTCACCCCCTCATCATCATAGACTGTAAGCTCTTGTGTCACCCCCTCATCATCATAGACTGTAAGCTCTTGTATCACCCCCTCATCCTCATAGACTGTAAGCTCTTGTGTCACCCCCCATATCATCATAGACTGTAAGCTCATGTCACCCCGTCATCCTCATAGACTGTAAGCTCTTATGTCACCCCCACATCATCATAGTCTGTAAGCTCTTGTCACCCCCTCATCCTCATAGACTGTAAGTTCTTGTGTCACCCCCTCACCCTCATAGACTGTAAGCTCTTGTGTCACCCCCTCATCCTCATAGACTGTAAGCTCTTGTGTCACCCCCCACATCATCATAGACTGTAAGCTCTTGTCACCCCCTCATCCTCATAGACTGTATGCTCGTGTCCCCCCTCATCCTCATAGTCTGTAAGCTCTTGTGTCACCCCCTCATCCTCATAGACTGTAAGCTCTTGTGTCACCCCCTCACCCTCATAGACTGTAAGCTCTTGTGTCACCCCCTCATCCTCATAGACTGTAAGCTCTTGTGAGCAGGGTCCCCAATCCTGTTGTTTCATACATCTGTGTTATTACTCTATAATGTAATATTATATTTGTATGTGTCCACAATATGTACAATGTGTACAGAATATGATGGGGCTATATAAATAAATATTATCATCACACTTGGTTTTGTTGGTATATGACCTTTAATGCATTTTTCTGATGTTAGATGCTCACTGTATTTTACCGAGGACTTGAGTCTAAGATCACCTGTTGATAAACGAGAAACCCAGAAATTGAGCTATTGGACATGGGGAAGGTATCGGTATCAGCGGCCACTGACATCTGCAGCAATCTGTAGGCACTTATCATTTCACACATGATATCTTCAGATTGGCTGGGAAGGGTGACACAGACAAGTGCTGGAAATGAGGCTCCATTTGTCTGTTTCTTATTAAACCTCAGAATGTGACAAAGATGCAATTATAGGATTGGAATCGGGTTTACCCTAGAAAATTGATATCTGCAGGGACTAACAAGAGCTACATTGTTTGCTATGGGTGTCAGATGCTGGGGGGGTTCATAGTATTACGTGTATATTGAATATTTAGTATTTTTATGCAGGTTCTAATGAAGGGAGAGCCTTTCTTTGACTGCCAAGTTGGTTTTGTTGGAAGCCAAGCAGTTTGTCTCAAAGGAATTATGGGAATTAAAGACTTTGAAGAGAATTCTAATAGGACAGATTCTGTGAGTATTCGACACATTCATTGTTCTTTGCTTTTCCATGTATATCAGCGGATCTTATGTTTGGGTGGTGTGAGACACTGCTTCCTTATTGAAGGTTCAGTCACTTTTAAAATATACCGCACCTTGCAACAAACTTTGTATAAGGCTAAGTTCACACTGCCGCCAGCATTTCCGATTTTTAAAAAATCTTTGTTATTAAAAGAAAACCGGATGATAAATAAACTGAGCAAATCTGAAATCATGTCCGTTTTTAACATTTCTCTCTCATCTTATCTATCCACGCAAACCCTCCCCCCCCCCCAAAAAAAAATGTAGTATTGATTAACTTGACATAAAACTTCCATTCATGTCAATGGGATTTTTAACCTAGGTCAGTGATGGCGAACCTCTTATAGACCAAGTGCCCAAACTACAACCAAGACCCGCTTGTTTATCGCAAGGTGCCAACACAGAAATTTAATTTGTGATTTATACTCCCTTCTCTGTCACAGCTTTCATTCATATCAGACCCCTGAGGACACCAATGAAGCAGAAAATAGAAGAAATTTGGATGATCATTGTAGCTTTCCTCCAGGGTCCCATAAACAGGAAGAATTGTCAGGACTGGAGCAGGAACTACAATGATAATCCAGATCTGTCCACACCTTCCCACTCCTCCAGTAGTCCCAGATAGAGCTGTCACTTTAAAATAGCTCTGTGCACAGCAAGTCCTGGGCTGTCTGGGACTGCAAGAAGATACCTGGAGTCATCTCTGGTGATGGCCTGGGTGCCCACAGAAAGGGCTCTGAGTGCCACCTCTGGCACCAGTGCCATAGGTTCGCCACCACTGACCTAGGCGATAAACCCCTTGTGCTTTCCTTTTTTAAAAAATATTTTTGTGAACTGAGCATACCTCATAGCTCACACTTTCTGGACATAATATGCCTTGGTGTACATTCACACAAAGGTATGCCCGCTGTGCACTGGAGAGGAGGAGGAGTTGACCCCTCCATAGAGAAAAGATGCGGACGGCCGCATGCTCTATCTTTTCCTGTACTGCCGCTGGGCCGCCATTGCCATCTATGGGGACATATGTATGGCCGCAAATTTGCAGTTGCATATACGTCCCCCAGACGTTCGTGTGATGAGGCCTTACACTTTCTGCAGCGGGGTATCTGTATAGCTTTGTGTATATGATATCTAATTTCTTCTCTTTTTTCCGTCCTCTCTTTTCAGGAGGCCTGTTTCTTTATGTGTGGGGAGAGTTTAAGCAATAAAGGAAATGCTTACCTTACAAATTCACTATTTGACTACCGAAGTCCAGAAAATAATGGGATACGAGCAGAATTTATTTTGGACTCCTGTACTCATAAGGTCAGTAAGAAACTAATTTAAGCTCATACGTTAAGTAGTCACGTTCTGTACGTCGTCAGACACTGTGTTGCGGCCGGCCTGGCTCACGCATCTGCCTGCAACGTGCAAGAATGGCCACTATGCTACCGAAACAGAACTTTCAGAGTCCATCTCATGCAATTAGATAACAGTGTGTTAAGATGACCACTACTTTACACACGGAGCCAGAAAACGTTGGCGCAATCCGTACTGTAAGAGCCAAATTAACAGAAATATACTGGCTGATTCATACTAAATGCAGTGTCACTGACCTCATTTTAAACCCCGGACCCATGATCAGGACTTGATTTTTTTTATGGCCTCCTTTTCCTGAAAATTTTTTTTTTAAATGCTCTAGCTGGCATGTTATTGGGACCAGAGGGACTCTGGTGACACCAATATGTGCATGTTTATAAAATGTAATTTTTTTAGGAAAAAAAAGACCATAAAAACTTATAACAAGGCCAAATCCTTCTTCAGGTTGCAAAGTGGATCAGTCAATTGTGACCCTGTTTGGGGGGGTAAAAAATAAAACCTCTCAACTTAAATATAAATAATAAATAATTTTATTAAAAGGAGGAAACCTTTACAGATTATTTTTCTGTCAAAATACTTTCCATAGATTATAGAGAGAGACATTAACCCCTGCAATTGGTTAAGAAGGAGAAATGTCTTCAGTCGATTCGCTAAATGAGTTGTGTTTGATGAAGCATGTTGTGTGGCAAAGAAATTCACAGCATTTTAAAACTTGTGCAGATCTGCTAAGGTTTGGTCATTGTCCTGGAGATAAATCAGCTACAAGCCCTCAAAAAAGTTCTTCATTAGATGGGTTTTTCACACAAACAGGCTTGGTCCATGAAAGATGGACCAGATGGTGGGCACATTTCATGGACAGGACTCTCCTCTGAGTCTCAATACATCATAATTATACATGATGCAATGAGTCCCAGCATCATCACAGGACAACCGAGCCATACAGAAAAAATACAGTATTGAGTGGTGTATGGAGTTGTATGGGGTTCATTCAATGAAACATGGCCCCGAATGCTCCGTGTGTCACAGGCTTGGCATGTTTATGGGCATAAACCCTAAATATGGTCTCTAAAACCTCCATGTGTTGTGCTTTGCTTTTCAGTCCATGCAGCAGTCTATTGTGTGTAAATGTGGCCTTATTGTGATTTTTCATGCAATTTCTATTCTTTTTTTCTACATATTTGTTTGAAAATTTAGTATCCTGGCCACTAACCTCAGAAAAACAGTGTTTGTAACCACTAAGCAAACATTTCCTTTAGGCTTTAATGTTGTCACATTACTCAGAGTGCAAGTAGGGGCATCCTACCTGGCAGGGACTGTATGTAATTTCATTGAAAATTGCTTTATCCATGGTCTGTTTGATGTTTCTAATCCTGACTATCCTGTCGTACTGTGTCTGAGTGACTCCATGGAAAAGAAACTCCATGTTTTCAGCATGGTAATTTTTCACTAATGCCAGCCAGCACCGGCCAAATTGAACATGACAGGGTTCTGACGGTCCCAGACACAAGCGGAATGTGGTGGGAACCCACTTAGCTGAAATGTGCGGTCAACCAAAATTATTCCATTCTGTTTTGCCCTCCTTTCTACATTTTCATTAGAACATGTCTAAGAGAAGTCCGCATCTCAACTGCCTAACATAAATATTTTCATATGTACTGTAACATTGTATTGTTTAAAAAAAAAAAATCTTTGGGATGCAAAATATAGTAGTAAGGCTATGTTTCTTTTGGACATGTTTAGCATAAAAGCCAGGAAAGCTCTCAGGGATCCACTGAACATGTCTGTAGACGTATACTTACTGGCAGACTGAGGCATCCTTTTCGTCCCCATCTGCTAAGTAGCCATTGTAGCAAGTAGCCATTGCTTCCATCAGGACACACTGGATAAAAAGTACAGTAGACTGATCTACCACACCCTGCTTCCTCCTAGAGTCAGTGGAGTCTGTTGGGAATGGATGTAAGTGTAATAGATCAATCCCCGGCCCCCATTCCCAATTGTATGGTATCCATCCCTGGCCTCCGTTCCCAACTGTATGGCGTCCATCCCTGGCCTCCTTTCCCAACTGTATGGCATCCATCCCTGGCCTCCATTCCCAACTGTATGTCATCCATCCCTGGCCTCCATTCCCAACTGTATGGCGTCCATCCCTGGCCTCCATTCCCAACTGTATGGCGTCCATCCCTGGCCTCCATTCCCAACTGTATGGTGTCCATCCCTGGCCTCCTTTCCCAACTGTATGGCATCTATCCCTGGCCTCCATTCCCAGCTGTATGGCATCCATCCCTGGCCTCCATTCCCAGCTGTATGGCATCCATCCCTGGCCTCCATTCCCAGCTGTATGGCATCCATCCCTGGCCTCCATTCCCAGCTGTATGGCATGCATCCCTGGCCTCCATTCCCAGCTGTATGGCATCCATCCCCGGCCTCTGCTGCGCACACGCTATGGGTGTTTACCCAAATATGGACAGTTACCTCACTCAGGAGATAACCTGAACATTGGTAGCAGATGTTGCTCCTCCTTTTGCTTTCAGGTAGGAGTAGCCCAACCAGAGGACGTATTTACATTTAAAAAAATATTTCCACTAGCTGATTACTAGAATAGGGAACCTGCTTCTCTATTGCCCTCCTCCACAAGACTTATTCTACAAGTATTGTGTATGGAGCTATGGTTTTCACGTAAACTGGGTCTCTTGTTCTGCTAAATGGTGGTCACCACTGGTCCCCGCTGAGCTAGTGTTTATCACCATAGTTGCTTCTTTCTGGAATACAACTTAGATGCGAGCCTGAGCCGTAGCACAACGGTACGGTACAAGAACCACACAACCGAAAAAAAAGTGTGTCCATGACAAAACAGCTTTTACTCAATTGGCCAGAATTTTCCAGTAGTTGAGTTTCATATTAATGTGTTCTGGAATACAGCAAATTAATTACAAGGTACATGACGCTTAATACATTTTGGTTTGAGAACAATTAACAAATAAGTATTTAGTCACACACAGAGTACATATAGATATAGGGGACTCAGACCCTGTGGAGAATACTAATGGAAGGAAAGAGTACAGCTGCCAACAATGAAAGAGACCAAATTATACACCTACTCCAATGTCAAGAAAGATGTGGTGTAGGCAGCGTCCTCGGGAACCCTGGATCAAAGAACAGCTGCTGTGTATCTACAGTCCCTACCCATCAGCGACTGAATCAACCTTAGCGCATATTTTGGCCAAGAAAACCAAGTGTATGAGATTTTCACCATAGCTTCTGGTTTGGTAGGTCAAATCTATGGATGTCTTTCCTTTGTTTCCTTTATTAGAGAAAGATCGATACTATTAGTAGTGTTCCAATTTGTGGACACTCACGGTGTGCACCACCTATAGATTTGATAACCACAGCACCCCCCCCCCCCTTCCCCCTGCTGTGGTTATCTTTATTAGAGAAAGCAAAAATTAGGGATGAAATTAGAGTGTCCAAATTTGCAACTTTTTTTTTTCTTACACCAGAAAACTGGAATACCGGTACATTCGTTATCAAATTCTCCAAAAAAAAAAAAAAAAAGACACTTGCTCTTATAAAGGAAAACTGTCACCAGATTTTACCACATTAAACTCCTCTAAAGTCATGTGACAATGGGCTTCATTTATCAAAAGTAGTGCAGTCTGTACAATGTGCAGTTTGAAGTGGAGAGGATTCATTAAAACTGGCAGCCAGTCCTCATGAATCTGGCGCCCCCTGCACTGCTCCGACAGTGTGCACCTTTTTTTTTTTTTGTGCAGTTTGTTTATGCTGCAGAATTGTGGCCCTGGTCAGTAATAAATGTCCTATTTTGCCAGAGATAAGGCAAGTTTAGAGGATGTCACTGCAGATGCCCCTACCTTCAGTTGTGTGGTACCTGGAAACACTGCCTGTATCTCCAGTTCAGTAGCACACGATCTGATGTGATCAGAACAACGAGATTCTTAGAAGTTTCTTGGTGCTTTAGAGCTAAAGATGGGGTCATCTGAATTTACTTTCCCCTTATAGCTTCTAAACTTGACTCTTCTCTGCTCATTTTTATAATGCTTTGAAACCTTTATACAGGCAGTCCCCGGGTTACATACAAGATCGGTTCTGCAGGTTTGTTCTTAAGTTGAGTTTGTATGTAAGTCGGAGCTGTATACTTTATAATTGTAACCCCAGTCAAATTTTTTTGGTCTCTGTGACAATTGGATTTTAAAAATGTTGGATTGTCATAAGAACCAGGATTAACAATCAAGCTTCATTGCAGACATCTGTGATAACTGTTATAGATGTTTATTGTAGCCTAAAGCTAAAATACAGTAAATTACCAAAATCCAGAGGTCCGTTTGTAACTAGGGGTCGTATGTAAGTGAGGTGTTCTTAAGTAGGGGACCGCCTGTATATATATATGTAAACAGGTGGGATTTCACTTAATGGGGTTTTATCACAAAACAAGTTAGGCCCTATACACAGACTAGGGCCACCTTGCTGATCGGTGGGGGCCTCCACAGATCACGAGAATGGGGGTTCCTGAGATGACCAGGGCAGCCGGTTGTGCATGGTCGGACTGTCCCATTCATCTCTATGAAGTTGATAGAGATTGCTGAGCTGCACTCAATATACATTGGACCCCATCAAACCCTCGTTCTAGTGATCTGTGGTTGTCCAGTCTCTGAGACCCCCATCGATCAGCAAGTTTGGCCCTATCCTGTGGATAGGACCTAATTTGTTTTGTTGGAAAACCCATTTAATAGAGAATTCTAGAAATTACATTTTATATGCTTCCTGGGGGTGCTAGTAGTTAAAAAAAAGTTAAAAAAAATCTGATGACTGGTTCCCTTTGATGGGGTGTGTAAGCAAAAGCCATAGAGTTTAAGTTTGGGTGGAAATGATCTTTAGTGGTTGCCCAATATATGAATTATAATAAATCAATGTATATATAAAAATAAACCAGTAAAAGCTACACAAATATCCATTCTATGTGAAGGGTGACGAGCAGACCCCTCCATCCAGTTAGAGCTGTTCATTAACCAGCCATTATTATCCCCTTGGTAATAACGTCCTGCAGATGTATGGATATTGGTTTTGTCCAGGGAGGGCACATAGAAGCTTCATTACCTATCTTGACAAGGTAAGTTGTAAGGATAACATCTGTTCTTTTGTAGAGATAAGCTTTCCTGTGTGTTGACACTCAAACCCAAACACACACTTGTCTCTGATACTTTGTCTGTCCTGTTGTAATCTGGGGACTCCCTTGTGCTGAACTAGAGCCGTGTTTGCTTTGCTTTGTTGATAGGAGACATACACGGAGATAGCCGGAATGCAGAGGTTCGGGGCCCTCTACATGGATTACCTGTACACAATGGAGTCTACTGGTGGCAAAGGTACAAGTTCCTTTCTCCTATGTTTGTCCTTTCTTGAATAGCAGAAACAAACACTTCCTTCATTGCCACCTGGTCCTTGACAGTCTGTCCCCAATTTTACCTTGGATATTTACCTTTTTTTAGAGTAAACTACAGACACGCCTAGACTGTCTACGTGCATGGCAAACATTTGATGATATTAGCAGGAAGAGGCTAACAAGTTGGCTTTGTCAATGATATACTAATGCAGCGGATTCAGGTGGAGAAGATTCGATAAAATGGAAAAAAAAAGATCTTTTAAAAAGTTCTTGTTAGAGATGACCCAAACTTTAGGCTCAGTTTCTTCCATTTGGTAGCTCAACGAACCCGGACATGTTGCTTGATGGGCTGACGAGCAGCCAACGAGGCAGCTTTGTGCCCCTTGTGACAATGCATAAAGTCATCTCTACTGCTCAGCAATTGTAAAGGGGGTCGGGAGAAATCACCCTGTTATGACTCACTTGTCTCTGTAAGACGAGCATTGAGAGGCTCAGTCAGACACATTTGACAATGGCTTATCTGTCCCCTGACTTCAGAAAAGTAAGGACACTATTGTTATATAGCAAAATATCCTATATGTATAGACAGACGACTGAAGTTTCTTTTCATATGGTCATACAGAAACAGAAAAACGGACACAACAGAGGACGGCGCCTCGGGTAATAAAGTCGGGTACTTGAATCTTGTAGATAGTATACAGGGTGCTCACCTTATGAGGAGCTTGGTGTTTTGCATAGATTCCCACTCCTGGGGAAAGGTCCTTGATGTTTCCAATACGGATTTGGCTCTCTATGTGGAAAACCAGCAGCTCCCACAACTCTATAAACCCGAAACTAAAGGTTTCGGTAACAGCAAGTGTAGAACAGTAAAAACGCAAACTCTCACATTTTTACTGTTCTACACTTCATATGGTCATCACAGATTCATTAGGGTTTATTTAGCATGTGCTAGCGCTAGGTGCAATCTAAATTAAATCTTTGCCCATGTACCATGACTGTGGTAATCTTCTTATATTTGTTATCCAAGGCCTCCTTCCTTCTAAAATCAACTTTTAAAATTATGCTAATGAGCCAGGAGGGATCTGAGCGATGTAAACAGAGCTCCTCCATGCTGCAGCTTCACCAGCGGCTTCTCCCTCTGCATTTCCCCTTTCCCCCTGCTTGCTGTAATCTCTCACAGCGGAAACGGGTAGTGCTCATGCACAGTGAAACAGTCTGTGAAGCTGCAGCATGGAGAGGCTCTGGTAACTCCCCAAAGGAGCCCTTGAGACTCATTGGCATTATTGTAAAAGTTGGAGGGGTAAGTGCTCCTCCACAATGTAAAAGCCTATGAAGCGTAAGTACTCTGGCTCTGGTGATGCTTCGTTGAGCCCTCCATGCTCATTAGAATCATTTTAAATGTTGCCTGTGCATTGCTGAACAGGCAATGGATAACAATATAAAAAGATTACCACAGTGCCTGGATCTGTGAATAAGTATCCCTGGTCTTTCATGCCTGATTTTGTAGATTTCTTCCTTAAGCTTCTGCAGGCCTACTTCATCTGTATAAGTTATAAGAAAACTCACAACACACCTACATATAGAGTATAAAGCTTCAAAATCTCAGACCAATTCCAATTTTCTACTTCTGTCTCTTTAAAATGACACAAGGACTCTATAGAGTAGTTGTCTAAAGTGACACTCTCTTTCCAGCCTCTTGGCGTGACTCATCTCGGGCAAAAAGTGACTCTCTTCAGAAAACAGGTTCCCTTTATAGATGGAGAAAAAAGTAAAACTTTAACCCAATACCTCTTATGTATATTTATGATACACACGTGGCAAAAATAAATCCGTTATGTGAACAGCATTCTAGAAGGCATCAATTTCTTTTTTTTTCATAATAATAATCATAATGTTTATATAGCGCCATTATATTCCGAAGCACTTTACATCATAGGGGACATATACAAATACAACGATACATTACAAAGTGCTGACATTTCTTGGCTCTATACCTCCAGGTCTTTGGGCTGTAATCAATCATACCTAATGTCAAGTAATACATAATATCCAACATGAGTGTTTTCCTGTATCTTTCCAGGACCTGTAAATCAGACCGAATTTCCAGCTACCAAAGCAGAAGAGAATAGCAGCTTCCAGGAGATGTCCATCAAGAGGCTTGTTGTCGGGCCCATAGATCTCCGACTGGACAGTAGTTCTATCCACCGGATCATGAAAATGGTGGCTTGTTCCCTTGATCATGAATATGAAGCATATGGCTGTTCACGTCCAGGTAAGTGTAATACACCTGAGGATTGTCCAGGCTCTAGACATCAGCTTGATCAACGTAATGAACTTCCATTGTTTCTTTAGTTTTGCAGGAGGAGTGTAAGACTTTGCCCACCACTGAGGAAGTAGCATCTTTGGAAGAATACATACCTACAAGACTCACGTCTGTCACATTACTTAGGTGCTCGATTACCCTGACTATGGCTGAATTCAATCTGCTTGGACAGTTATTGCCTGTCATAATGGGGCAAAAGGTAAGGGCTTAAAGGGATTGTCCAGAGGTTGAAAAACATGGCTCTAGAAACGGCTCCTCTACCGGCCATGCATGGTATTGCAACTAAGCTCATTCATCTCTTTACAGCTGAGCTGCAATACTCGTTCAGACCGGGTCAGGTGAATCGCTATTATTGGTAGAATGCAACCATGTATTGTGGACAACCCTGTAGATTTATTCTATGCTTACTGCTACACTAAGTTATTGCTTAAATATTGGTAATGAGAACACTCCATGTTCTTGTGGAAAGTCTTATCCACATCTTATCTGTGTAAATATAGCAAGCAATTGGCCAATGACGAACAAGCAGGAGATCTGCAGATAACAATACAATCTCTATGGTGACAAATAATTTATATTATTAATTATATTAACAATTGTTTAGGCTCATTTAGTAAGTTAAAGGAAACCTGTCACCACATACAGCCAGTCACAGGTTCCAATAGAGCTCAATTAAGTAACGCCTTCTTTTAGATAAAAAAAAGTTTCGCTTAAATCCACATAAATCACCTTTTATCTTATATTACCAGACATCAGAGGTGGCATGTCCTGCTCGGCCGGCCCCTCCCATCTAATCCTCCCCATGCCTTATGCCTCTTTACTGGTCTCAGTTCATGTCATGTGACCAGAGTGACATCATCTCAGGTCCTTTAGCCTCTTAATAATAGCAAACTGAACCCCATGCATGTATCTGACCACATGAAGTCACAACTGCCTACAAAGACCTGGGATGATGTCACTGTTCTCATGTCATGAATGTAACACAGGGCACCGTGTAAAAAAATTGACACATTATTTCCCATCTGTACATAGAGCTACATAGGTCTGTAGCTGAATATTAGCAGACAGTCCATCAGTACAAGGAGGGAGAGCAGGTATTTGAAGAGAAACAGAGCTGTCAGTCAGAATAAAGGGGTGTGGTTCACTGCCAGCCTGGAAGGGAGAAGAGTCACAAACACCAGACATGAGTCAGAAAAGGTAATTTGCATATCAGAAAAACGTCTGATAGGTGATATGGGGGACTTGTAACCCTTCATCAGCAAGCATTGGTACTCAGGCTGGTCAAAATCTGGTGACAGGTCCTCTTTAAGGCTTAATATACTGGACCGGTGGAAGATAGCTAGCTGCAAAAAAGCTTACCACAAAAGATAAAGAATGTCCTACTCCTACCCCGATTAGCTTCCAATGGAGATGGGAGGAGTGAGGAGCGCTCACCCCTCCCATCTCCACCTAGCCAAATCAGGCCGCAAACAAAGTAGGCACAGGCTCGGCCACAGTGCTGTGAGACTCTCTGACTCACCACACTGTGACCATGCACAATAGACTTCTATGGCAGCAGTTTATCTAGCTATTGGTTTCCATATATGTGCACGCAGGCCTAAGGATGTGTTCACACGCAGCAATTCAGTTTTGTTTTGAAACTCAATTTAAAGGCTTTTCCCGATGGCAGATATGTTTCCACTGAAATGCTTTCCATCAGCAGCAAGCAATACGTGTTTTGGGTCGAAATACATCTACGATCAGGCCAAGCACCGCGCTGCAGCCTTTGAATTGCGTTTCAAATCTAAGTAACAATAGTGGCAACAACGAGCAGCAGGCGATCAGTGTTGTCGATCATTTCTGGGGTTTCATGAAGACTATCAATGAGAATTTTTCCACCGATTTTTAACCCTAATATTAATATTACGATTTTACATCTTGCAAATGACATCGATCACATCTGTCCCGTAATCTCTTTCATATTCCCTCTCTCCATTTTTCTGTAATCTGCTTGATTTCCTTTCCTTTTTCATCTTCTAACAGAAAGCAATCATCCCTGGTATAATACTATTAGGTGAATTAGGAGACTTACTAGAGCAGGATTTTGATGCATTGCTGAACTTCTCTATTATCAAAAGCCGATGGTTAGGGAGATGAGGGCTGTGTTCAATAGTCCATGTTAATAGACGTAGTTTACGTTTGGAATCCTTGTAATTGCAGCTAAATTCTTTCCGTACACAGAGGGGTCAGGAGATTCCTCTTCTTCAGTAGTTTAAGGTCTGACGTAAGAGGATAATTCTCGGCCCATTTGTAATAGCACCTGCGTTATAAGGGTTTCTGCATTTCATCACGCATTTGCAATTTTTTGTTAAAATGGCGTCATTTTTACGAAGCCCGTGCGGTCACAGGAGACGGCTAGTCCCTCTGAAGTATAGAGAATCGTCCTAATAGAGAGATATCTCAGTGAAGACCCTAATAACAAATTATATATAGCATCAGCCAGCTGGGGCCGATCATAGGGTTGTAGATCACATGCACTCTTACCTTGGGGAGCACTTACGTTTTGCGTAATGCCAGACAACACACTTATGTATTAGATGCAGTGAAGTCATTTATTACAGGCAACATCTGGAAATATTAGGGAAGGGTTAGAGAAATCGCTTGCATGTCCCAAGAATGATTAATTTATCTAATAGCATTCCTGTAGGTAATCATTGTTGGGGCATGATAAAAGTATTGGAGTGTAAGGGGAGAGTCTGACATATTGAGGTGAAGAATTTTGGTTGATGGGTGCAGCATGAGAAAGCCATTGTATTTTGGAGTAAGAAGCAATACTGAAAGCAATAGGAGTAGGTCATTAGCAGGGTGGACTCAGTAACAAGCCAATAGGTGCGGTATTATTTATTACTCCTATTTTGGAATGGCGTAAAGTTAAGAGGTCGACTCAGGTGAGAGAACATTAGGAATAATGTTCTGGGCCGTATCAGAACATCCAGATCCACAAAGCAGAACTTTTTTTTTCTCCTTGTATTCAGGAATGGATTTTGGATTTATTTGAATGTCTCCTAAATAGGACTTTTGTCTTGGTTATTAGATCTGCCCATTATTCTTTAAAGGGGTTGTTCAAAGTGAGGAAATGACCCCCCATCATATAGATAAGGGATAACAAGCTGATCTTTTAGGATCTGACTGCTGGGACTCCCAGTCGTCCAGAGGATTGAGGTCCTGTTTATAATGTGAATAAAGTCTTAAAATGACTACTTTGGTATTATTGATATTGAATATACAGTCAGTCCCCATCTTAAGGACACCTGACTTATAGACAGACCTCTGGTGAAGCTCCCTGGATGTTACTTTAGTCCCAGGCTGCAATGATCAGCTGGGTCTGTAATGAAGTTTTATTGATAATCCTTGTTCCTATGCAAAATTTTGAAAGTCCAATTATTACTGGGACAAAAAAAATTCCGAGTTACAGTTATAAAATATACCAGATCTGACCTAAATACAAATTCATCTTAAAGGGGTTTGTCTATGAAATAAAGTTTTAAAATTTTAATCCCCTTATGATGTTTACTCAATAAAGATAATTTAAAAAAAATAATTTCTTTTATTGAAAGCAAGGAACAGAGCATAGTCGAGAATGCAGCCTCTCATCAGTCAACAGTAATTCCAGCACATATAAAATACAGTATATAAAATTCAAGTACAGTAAAAAGGGAAGCGTCTTCATTGTCATACATAGCATGCCAAATATCCCCTTACTTTGTAATTTTTGTGAGTTTTATTGCTGTTTTAGCTCCTATCATTCAGTGATGGTCAGTGTAAGGTTCCAGAGTGTGGGCGGGGACTCTCTAAGCAGATACTTCATATTCCCTCTGTGCTGTGAGATGCTGTGTGCTGACAATGTGCTTAGATTATCAGGGACAAGGGTTTATCTACACTTTCATTTAGTTTCTGAAGATTCTACTAATATCTGACTAATAGAAAAAGAGAGATGAGACAGATCAGAGTCCTGACACAATAACACACTCGGCTCTGCTGCCTCACCTATAAAACTCACAGTCAGTACTAATATATCCCTTTCCTTATTGATCAAAACCTTATCTTGTCTGTGGAGCTGCTGGTATCTCCTCTGCACAATACTGCTGGACAGGAAGAGCCCTTGTCTGTTGTGCTCTCTGCCTCCTGCCCCTCCCTCTGAAGTACAAGAGAAGCTACAGGAATCTGCCCGACCATAGTCAGGAGTTTATGGTCGTATCCAGGGACAACCAAAATATGAACACCAGGACTTATAGTGACAGGATGGAATTAAATCTGTGAAATGCTGTATTTTTGTTAACACATTCTTTAATTCAATGTTATTATTTTGTTATCCTGGGTATATTTAAGAATCTTGTCATCTTGGGAATAACCCTTTATGAACAAGCCTAAAGAACTTATCTTGAACGTAACCCGGAGACTGCTTGTATGTTGTATTTGCAGACTGTAGTGCTACATGAATAAACTTGTGTTTTTTCTTTATAGCATTCGGCGAGCACTTTAAACTCCGCAAGTTTTCAGCCCATTCGACCTCTGCCTGCTATCAAAATAGTTGCTGACAAAGTCAACTTTGAGCATTCAGTGCCAATGTATGCCGAGCAACTGGTCCAGACCGTGAGCAGCCTCAGCCAGCCCTCCGACAACCTGCTCCACCACTGCTATGCCCACTGCTACCTGAAGGTACGACATATACTTGTCTCACTTCTGTTTTAATATCCAGAGAACGCAGATAAGGTAATACATTGTGGCGTCTTTTGTGTGTGCAAAGTATTTCAAGATGGTAGTATCTCTGTTCTCCCTCCTCTGATTCAATCTCTTCTCTCCGCTATCTGCGTGTAGTCAGTTTGATATGTTACTTCTTCTGCCAGTGATTGGTGTTTGCTGACGTTTATTAGAGTCTTGATATAACCAGCGCATAGGTAAATTTCTGATAATTACACCTATTTTTGTTTTATCCAAATATCCCCCTCTCCAAGCATAGGCAGGTTATTGTCTATCCACAAACCAAAAATGTATATTTATTTTAAGGATAATTCAAAAAACCCTAGTCTGTGAATCAAAGATTAGAGTGGGTGGATTACATGGAATGTCTACTGGGTTCTGGATGGGACAGTGATATATGATGCAAGGAACCCCTGCTTCCCTGCAAAACACCAGCACCAAACTGTAATCCTCATATCAGAGTTTCTTCCTCGGCACTGTAGTCATCAAAAGCCAACCAGTGCACCGTCCTTGGCTGACGAACAGACCACAGTTCCACAGTTGTCTGAACGATCCCTTACTTGTAGACCTGTAAGCTCCCGCCCTCCCTTAGCATGAGAGTAGGGGTGATGGAAGTCCCAAATTGTTATCACATCTCATGAATAGATTTTAAATGTTATTCTTGTTAAAATCCCTTTTTAAGTATGTACGAGGTAAGTGTCATATGCTGATTTTCTTGTATATTTGTTAATATATTTTATGCTGTTATTACGTGTTCACTGATATAGCAATCTTTTTGTTTTGCTTCTTCCCAAAAGTGTAGCTAAGTTTTGGTGACTTTAGACAAAATCTACCATCAAAATCCATCATAATAAACCAGGGACACTTGCTCATAGATCCAGACACCGTGGATCTATGGCCATGGTCTCCTTCCTTCTAAAATCTATTTTTAAAATTATGGTAATAAGCCTGAGCAGTGCCTTTGTGCTGCAGCTTCACGGGTTTTCACACTGTCTCATCCGCCCCCCTCTGCTACCTAATATCTTCCCCCATCCCTAAGCCTGAAGAAAGAGGGGGAAGTGCTCCTGCACAATGTAACAGCCTATGAAACTGCAGCACAAAGGGCTTCTGGTAACACCCCCAGGAGCCCTTCAGGCTCATTGGCATCATTTTTAAATTTGATCTTAGAGGGAAGGAGGCCATGGATAACAAATATAATACGATTACCAAAGTCACGGGGCCTGGGACTATGAGTAAGTGTCCTTGGTTTATCATATTGGATTTTGATGGTAGATTTCCTCTAATAAATTGAAATATAAAGTTTTCACAGTTCGTTCAGACTCTATATCATGGGCCTACAAGACAACTTTTCTCTGACCTGTGAAGGCAAACAAAGAAATACATAGACAGATCATTGAGGTACCTAGTTAAAACATCAAAGAGCTGGAATATAGTCATCACAAAGTAACAGAATTGCTCAAGTGTACGAGGACATGGAACCAATTATGGATCCCAACAGGTCGTTCTGGGACAGATGTTTGGAGCAAAATCTTACAATAGACCAGTCTGAATCCTGACATGTGATAAATCATCAACACTTAATGTGGGATGGGAGGGGAAAGACTGTATTTTACCATATACATTGATGTCTGGGTCATTTCAGCATTGGGAGAGTTTATATACCAGTATTTAACTGTGTGCCACTATGTATGCTGTAAAATATTAAAAATATTTTACAGCTGGGATTACAGATTTATTAAAATGGAGCGTTAAAAGTCTCTCCTCTTTACAGGTACCCCACAAAATGTGAGCATTCATAAAGAGCAGCAAAAATGTAATTACTCGTTACTCCTGTAGTGGCCACTAGTGGGAGGATGTGGGATTGCATGGGACTATTCATATCAAATGCGCTGAGTATATGTAAGGTGGTAAATAAAAAAAAGCAGTGGAATATATGATAATATAAGTATATGACGGTGCAGATAAATTAAAATGTTTGTCCCACTATAAGCTTGTGTTTCCTAATCACAGGAGAAAGGATCTTATTAGTGGGATCTTACACTCAGGAAACCCATCTGTCTCTGAGGGTTACAGTCCATACTGTATGAATTGAGCAATGGATGTACATGATGCATTCAAATCGGGGAACTGCATAAATCCACTGCTACCTGATGTGTGTTGGTTATTGCAGTTGCTTCCTTTACTGTGGGATTCATACACAAGATTTTACACCACTGATACTTCTTACAAAAAAAAAATTCCTATTCACCTCCTGTTCTCACCCACGGCATCGTCTTCTACCCCAGACACCGGGGGTGAGTACGAAGTTCATTATTTGATAATGAATGGGGCAGTGCTCAACTATTTTTATTTTATTGGACATTTTTTATTTAAGAGTAGTGGCTGCATTTTCACCCTAGGCTTATACTTGAGGCAATAAATTTTCCCATTTTTTTAATGGCAAAAATAGGTACCTCGGCTTATACTCGGGTCGGTTTATACTCAATTATATACGGTAAATGTATCTATAAAGAGCATGTAATTCTTTATTACAGGTTTTTGGGTTCCAAGCTGGGCTCACATACCTGGACAACAAAGGGACCTTCTGCTCCCCTGTCCCAGTGGTTCCTGCCTTCAGTACGGCCTTGTACGGGAAGCTACTTAGGCTGCCTCAATTTTGGTAAGTGTTTGTGTATATTCTTATTGTTTTTCAGCTTTGCAATGTGTGTATGTGCAGTCACAGATCTTGTGATGTAACACATCAATTAGCAGTTTCCATTTACTATCACTGTGGACAGCACTGCACCTGTGCTTATTTTGCTAGCTATTGGCAGTGTTAGGGTGCAGTCACAAGGTGCATTGTTGTTCAGTTCTTGATGCGTTTTTAAACGCACTGAAAACTGATCAGTTTTTGCATGTTTACCATACGTTTGGCTAGTTTGGAAAGTTTTTTTCAATTCTCTAAGTGTAAGCAGCTGTGAAAATGTTAATACAAGAAAAACTGATTCACCACCAGTCAAAAGCATAGTAAACATGCAAAAACACATTTGTTTTTGTTCCGTTTAAAAAATGCACCAAGAAAGGTCCTAGAACGCATCGTGTGACTTCGTCCTTACGCTACCTGCACCTGTGTGTCATCGTTCGAGACGACTGGACCCAATGTTCACACTTGGCCGCGCAACACAGACATATTTCTAGATTAGCCAGACTGCCAATCTGGCAATTTGATGCTTCTACCAGCTAGCCATAGCTATGATTGGTCAGGAGGTTACACTTGGCCAATCATAGCTATGGCTATCTGCTAGGTGTGTCAGTTTGCCAGCTTGGCTCGTCGGTCGACTAATCCTGCAATATGTCCATGTCACACGGACCACCCTGAACGCAAACTTTGAATCCACTCATCTCTAATTATGGAGGGGAGGTCTGCTCACGTGTTGATGACAGAAGGAAAGACAAGCCGCAAACAAGGGCAGGAATAGGGTCTGCACTGGAATTTGCGGCTTGTGCAGTCGGCTCATGCACGGGACCTTGGAAATCACAGCTGTCCATATACACCTATATTGTGCATGTTCTAGCCATGGTTTCAAAACTTTGTTTATCTGTATGAGCGCTTACGCTGCATTCACATTAACGCGTGCCCGCCGTACCATAGCGCAGCATGCACACGTCGGCGCTGCTCACCCCCGCCCCTCTCCATAGAGGAACATGGTGCACGTTGCCATATGCCGAGATAAGAAAGGACATGTCCTATCTATTCACAGGGTACGGAACGGCACGGTGCTACACTTGTGCTGCACCGTACCGCTCCCAATGGGCCGTGCACACATTGCCGTCTTTGGGGGCGGTATATAGGCCGTATACACTTCGACCGTTTATACTAAGGCTGCTATGAATGCAGCCTTAGTCAGTGGAAACCACTGATGGACGTGCAGCGTTACAGGACCTTCCATCATGCCATGCCAATGAGGTTCATTATTGTTTGCACTTTTCCATCACAATGCAGAAATTCAAATGAAAATCCCTTGAAACGTCTAACATAGTCTGCATTTATCTGCATTTTTATGCAGCACATTGAAGTCCAAACACAGGACTAATGGTACCACGCACATCCCCACTCAGCAGCCAGCATTGGGACTTGTAAATGCAATGTTCATTGGCTGCTCAGTCCGCTCATGTAAAACGTCTCTGGAAAGCTACCTGACCCGTCTTGATCTCCACACATCTGTAGACCAAGGTTTGCCAGGTGAAAGATTTGTCAGAACGATGTTCTGTCAGTAGGTGCCGGTTCCTATCTTTGTCCTATCAGCATGACGCCATGATTTCCCCTACATGCTGCTCTCCTCTTCTTTCAGGACCCCCTATGTAGCTGGCTTCTCTACAGCTCCCACATGCTGTAGAGAAGCCAGCTAAAAAGAAGTACAATAGATAATATTGGGGTTCTGGTTTTCTCTGCAGCTTTTGGCAAGAAAACCCTCAGTACTTGATTTTCTATGTAACATGCAAGTGTTTGAACACTTGAACTTTGAACCTGAACCATAGAAATAAAAAGGATATGATAGCCATCTGGCCTTCTTCCAGTTGTCGTCTTATTTTACTCTCCTGATTCTGGCTGTCATAGTTTTGTGTTTTTATGTATTTTACATTATTACTTATGTTAAGGTTTTCTAAAGTAAAGCAGCATAATGGGGCACATTTAGTTACCCGTCCTGCGTGATACCCGAAAGTGTGGAGTGTCCGACCGGAATGCACTCTGTCGCACGTCACTAAGATCGTGCGCCCGATATCCTGCATGTGTCGCTTCCCGGCTCAGGTCCCCCGGAGTTCACCTTCTTCTTCCTGGTGCATGTAAGTGCTTGGCTTGTCACACAAATCGAATCTTAAATCCCGCGCTCAGTCTGAATCCGTCGCATGAAAGACAGCGCAGCTGCGCCACAATCTGATCGCATGCAACACAACCCCCAGTTAAATACCTATCACAGTGGCGCAAATCCAGAAAATTTTGAAAAATTTCGAAAATCCAATGAAAGTGCGATCCGCTGATGCTTGGTAAATAAGCTCCAATCTGTCAATGTTACAGCTGATCTAGGAGCCAACTATAAATTTTTGAAAGTCTTCTAAGCAGGTATTATTGCTCTGTACTAGTTATTTTATGTACCTTTGTTCCAACTTTAGAAATACTGTGTGGTTTGTGGTTCACTAGATCTTTAGACTATTAGGAATACTGTACATTGCATAGGACCCTTGCAGCAGGAATATATCCATTCAGATCATATTGATTCAGCTATACTTTATGAGACAGAATTTTACAGCCACATCTTTATCTATACGGTAGGCAAATGAAATATTAAGCAATATACGGACGGGCCATGTCCTCCAGCTTTTCAATGAAGATTTGGAAACCCTCTTCCATAAATCTGTAGTCTGGGATTTTTACCATCCTCAACAATCTTCTGGTGAAGGAGTCTTGAGAGATGAGCGAACCCGAACATTAGGCAGCTCTGCATAACCTGGATATCCTTCTTGATGGGCTGCAGTGCAGCCAATAAGGCAGCTTTATGTCCCTAGCAACTTGGCATGGATGTTACTGGCCAGGTGTGTCCATAGCCATGCCTAGTCACTAGGGGTGTAATTGTTCCTTAACGGCTGCTCTGCAACCCATGAAGAAACATGTCTTGATTTGGCGGCGGTGGCGAACGGATGATGCCGAACCCAAAGTTCGGATCCGCTCATCTCTAGTCTTGATCACCTCCTTGTTCGTGACCGTTTCATTGAAATAATGGGTTTGAGCTGATAAACTGTCCAAAGCTTTTACTTTATGTACTGCCTGGTTTATAGTAAAGATGTTTTAGCACTTTCTGAAGATACTTGACCCCTAAGTGTTAAAAAGCAGTAACCCTCTGCACTTTCTAGTCTGGTACATGTAAACTTTATTTATTATATTTTTGAGCATGGCAAGACCCAATTTGAAGGATTGCCTTCCAAGTTATGAGGTCAACAAGACCCCCCATGGTGCTCAACTACTCCATTACTCTGCCGTTACACACTCCGACCTGTTTACCCAATGAATTTGCATAATCGCACCTGATGTTTTAAGTGTTAATTTATTTGGTATCCTGCTCAGACCATGACAGGAGTGAGGCCTGATCATCTCAGTGGGACCTCAGACACCCTTGTCCAGAGTGTTGTTTTAAGATTGTGTCTGTAACAGTTGTTTTTGTGCTTCTTAACACTTATGGCTACTCGGTTTACTTGTGCTTAAACTATGGTAGCAAGTAAGGGATTACATATGGACGTATCTCTAGGAGTTAGTGTAAACCTTGTAGAGTTTAATGTGGGTCAGAGTACAGTATTCTGAACATGACAGGAGTCCATGACACTTGGCAAAAAAAGTGGTGTTAGGCTCTGTTCATATTTTGATGCCAAGCACTTTTAGCTTTTGTACCTATGTGTCTTGGCGTTGGCTATCGAAATGCTTGAGTGTTTTTTGGCTTATTTTGTGACATCATCTGGGAGAAGCAGAACATGCAGAATAAGAAGTGAAAAATCACACCTAAGTGCGCCGAAACTTTAAAGTGCTCTGTGAGTCATTGTGGATTACAATGTTAAAGGGGTTGTCCCGTAGTTCCATGTTAACCCCTATCCATAACAAGGTGATTAGTGAGGGTCCGACTAGTGGGAAACTCACTAATGACAAAAATGGACCCCAATCAGTCTTGAATCTCTTTTTAACAGTAATGGGTAGTACACCAGTTTTGTCTCACGCCCTGCCAATACATTTATATGGTAGTGCTGGAAGTTAAGAACATGCGCGCACAGCGATTTGGAGCCTTGGAGATGGGTGAGCATTGTTTGGCAATTTCTTCATTCCCATACCATTGAATGGAGCAACAGGACACATGCTTGTCCACCCCTCCACTCCACCCATTACTGAGAGCTAAACTTGTTCGCCATATTGTTGGTAGTCCATTCCATGATTGGACCCAGCAGATAGACCCTTTCTGATCAGATTGTTATCCTCCATCCTGTGAATATGGGATAATTTGGAACAACCCCTTTAAAATCTTTAAATTCTTTAAAATTTATCTCTAAGGGTAATTCTGTTGAGAGTTTTCACCAAAATGTTCCTTTTTTGCAAAGGTGAAGAACACAGGTGTGCAGTTACACCAAAACTGAACTCCAACTGTTCTGGAAATTGCTATATAACAGTGATGGCAAACCTTTTAGAGAACAAGTGCCCAAGCTACAACAAAAATCCACTTATTTAACGTGAAGTGCCAACATGCCATTTTAAACAGTAACTTATTGCTTCCTGTTCTTCCACATATTTCAATTGTATCAGCCTGAAGCCACTGATACAATTTAAAGAAGGAGGCAAATTCAGACTCTCATTGTAGCTTCTCTCCAGGGTCTCTGTAGAGGAAGAATGGTGGGTCCAGCAGGAGAACCTCCAAAGATAATGCAGTTCTGTCAAAACCTTCCCACTTTTCCCAAAGTTCCAAACAGCCAATGAAGTGTCGCTTTAATATAGTGCTGAGAGCAAAATCTCTAAAGTTGCCTGGAAGCTGCAGGAAGATTTGGTGGATTTGTTCCTGTCTGGTGAACTTTGTCCTGGGGTGATAACCTGAGTGCCCACAGAAATGGCTCTGAGTGCCACCTCTGGCACCCGTGCCATAGGTTCGCCACCACTGCTATATAACAACCTCTAGTTCTTTGAAAACAATTGCTCACGGTTTTATGCTTGCTTCCAGTTAGTAAAAATGTGTCCATGGTCTGTGGTGGACACGCAGATGCACGAGCCATTCATATCACAAGGCTCTGATAACTCTCTGTGATCGTGCACCCGTCGGTCCATCACAAGACCATGGACAGATTTCTATTCACTGAAAGTAAACATAGAAGCTTTCTATAGAATGACAGCAAGCGGAGATGTAGAAAACCACGTGGAATTAATCTAGAAAATATATTGGAAAATTGTATAACTTTTCATTACACAAACCATATCAATTATTTGCTGAAAGTGGACAACCTCTTTTAACTCATCTCTATATAAGATCGGTGTTATTGGAGAGAATGGTGTTATTTTGGATGGATAGTAAAGTCCTGGTTAGGTCATTCTTCTCTCCATCCAGCACCTAGAAACAAGATAATCTGCCGTGAATTTGAGCAGGCTGACGTGTGGAACATTTGACACTTCTCCTCCTCGTTTGGGTCTCCTCACCGTGTTCTGTGTCTGTCAGCAGCACCGACACCTCCACAGTAAACCTAAGCAGCGCTCCGCACTGGTCTGTTATGTAAACTCAACAATAGCAACGCATGAGTAAGAAAGTAGAAAAATAAATGAGCAGAGCAGCAGCCCCGCTCAAATGAAGTGCAGCCTGAAGTGAATAAAACTCCAGATGAAATGCATCAAATAGCACTTGAGCTAAATCGAAGTCAGCGTGAGCGCTGAGAGCCTCATTGAAGTCATGCAGTTAGTGAGAATTAGTCTGCTAGAATAACCTGGTAATGCCATTAAACTCTGAGTCACTCCTCGAAATTATACCACCTGCTTTATTTGCAGTTTTTGGACTGTACATCCCTCCTTCCCTCTCGCAGTACACATGTGATGCTACACATGTTTTTCTCCCCCTCTTGGTTTTTGGAGAATATTTTTGACACAGGCTGATGTAAGGTTTTTTTTTTTTTTTTTGTGCTAGATTTTTATTTTATTTTTTTGCTTTTGTGATAAAAAAAAAAAGACATTTTATGAACTGCTATGGAATCCCTTAGGTGGTATGTTTCGAGTTAACAGTGAAAATCCCAACTTTATTTCTGACATAAATCAAAATGTGAGCGCAGCGATTGTGCCGTGGTGTCCTACACACATACATTCCACACTAAGTGGATACAACGCTGCCGCTCCGGGGTTCTTGGTTTTTAAAAAATTTTTTTTTTTTATTGACAAGCAATTGTGTTCAAAACGTGACATCGAGGGAAACACAATCGTGAGAAAATGTTTCCACTCGTGCTTTTCACTGTCTTGATATTCTCCCACCACTTTTGTGTATTTTATACTTTCAGTCCGATAGTGTTTTTTCTTTTTCTCTCTTGTTTTTCTTTTCCCGATTTAAGGTTTTTACTTAAATGTTTCTGACAGGGTTATAGAGCAAATCCATTTTTTTTCTCTGGTTCCCACTGCAAAACTGCATTAAGAGCGGATTAAGGTCTCACAGTATGCTGGATATGTACATAAAATTAGTACATTGGTAAAGCAAGACTTGGCTTTTGAAGGCTGTCCAAACTATTGAGAATTTTAGTGAAGGCCATCTTATGGCTCCTGCTAAAACATATGCATGCTCTGCACAACTGAGCATGTATAGTCCCTTTACTACTGCGTAATACTTCGACAATTCAGTTTGATCATTCGTGATCTCGGAAAGTAGTTGTCGGTTTAGGACGCAAACACTCACAGACCCTAATGAACCAAAGTTTTATTATTATTATTATTATTTTTTTTTTAAATCAGATCATTTATGATTATTTTTAAGATTTTTTTTTTTCAAACCTTCCCGCCAGAACGCATGCAGTCTAGGGCAAGACCACACCATATGAATCCTACCCGCCGGTTCCTCCCCACATTACGCCATCCTGGTGTATCCCTATGTCACACAGATAGGTAGGTGTCCTTAGGTCTCTATGCACAGTATATACTTGTGAAAGGCAGTTGGCCTTACTAAGAGAACAGGAAAGCCTCAACAACACAGACTGCTATTTCTTATCAGAGATGCCACAGCTGTCAACCATCCATCTATTACGAACATGGAGCGTTAAACCCGGAAATTTGCATATCAAACGGGCTGCATGATCATTTTTAACCACACTTAGCAATAAAGCATCTCTCTGAGTGACCATGAAGCTACTCCAAGATGGTATCTCGAGGCCATATTTCAGCTGGAGATACCTAAAAAATTCCTTATGCCTAAACCAGTGTTTTAGTGTCCAAAATGACTTCAAATTTTTCACCCTCACTGCTTCCAATAAAGAAATCAAACTTAAATACAGGCGACCCCCTATCTAAGAAAACATGACTTACATACAACCCCTAGTTGCAAACGGACCTCTGGATGTTGGTAATTTATTGTACTTTAGCCCTACCCTATAATAATCAGCTGTAGGACTTATAAAATGTGTCTGCAATTAAGCTTTATTGTTAATTCTGGTTCTTATGACAACCCATTCTGTCTGGAGGGGTTACAATTATAGTTCTGACTTGCATACAAATTCAACTTAAGAACAAACCTACGGAGCCTATCTTGTACGTAACCCAGGGACTCCCTGTAATTACCTTGGTCTTGAACCCCCGGCGTCTGTGCGGTGATTCAATAAAGCCGCTCTACTACACCACGTTTTTACCGTGCTTGTGCCGTAGGTCTAGCACATTATCGGGGTGTAATACATCGGTTTCACCCACACAGTCGCAGAGATCACCAGAGACGAGTCTGGTTTATTTTTTTATCGAGCTCACCTGTTGGCAAGTGTAAACTATTTTGATTTGTTTATAGCAGCCACTTGACATTACCTTTCCAAAAAGTGGTCATTGCTGGGTGGGGCTTAGTAAAAGGGGGCGTTGCCTCTCATAAACTTTTCTTATCAATTAGCCAAAAAATTGATGTAAGGTAAAGCTCTCAATTTTTTAAGCACCTCGTTGGCATAAATTTGATTTTGTAGCTCAGATTCTAAGATAAAATGCAAAGAGTTTGTATGCTCTCTACGTGTTTGCGTGGGTTTCCTCTGGGTCCTCCGGTTTCCTCCCACACTCCAAAAACATATTGGTAGGAACATTAGATTGTGAGCCCCAGGGGGAAAGGGACCAATTTTGCAATCTGCGTATCTGTGTGCGCTATATAAAGAATTATTATAAGAGGAGCATATCTTTAAGAGATGAGTGCCATTCTTCCCGGTTCAGAAGTGATAAATACTGAAGCAGAAGCTCTGGGTTTTCTAAACCACATTGTGATTGGTCTTTTTTTTACCTCCAAACCCCTATTACTGTATTACCTTGTACTAGGCAGGTGTCACCCCCCCCCCCCCCTAATGACCATCTAGTACATTCATACACACAAACATACATGTAAACCTCAGATGTTTTGCTAACGCAGCTCATTGAAATATTGAACCTTTTTTGGACAAGCATCAATTGTTGCTATGAGTAATTAGGTCTTTATCATATATAGGAATAACCGCATTTGATTTTATGTCTACTTTTATTTGTATTTATTTGTTATGCATGAAGCAGCGGGGAAGGCGTTACTCGGTTGTTTGCTTTCACTACATTGCAATGCAGCCCAGAAAATCTCACACTCCTAGCCTTATCTCATGTCACTTCCTTGTTTATTTAAAGGGTCACACTGTACAAAAGCTTTCATTAATCCTTATCACTCAAGATGGACGATGCTAAAATATTTACATGCATACTAACATCCTTTACATTGGGGAGATAAGCTCTTAATTACTTGGGGGCTGCAGATCTCTGGTCAAGCCTTTTAACCCCAATAGCTGAGCAATAGCCCCTGCAAAGGACATCAAAGTAGGGATTAAATTGTAACAGAAGGGAGGTGTGCAAGGTATATGCGGATGTGTGTACAGTAAGTAAAATGTGCAGATTAGTGCAGGGGACAATTGGCCCCTTATCTGATACCTGCTTCCACTCATCCATGTATATCAAAGCTTTTAAGGAACTCCCTGCTACCTGAAGTAGTGTTACATATGGTAATACTGGAGAGATTAGCATCCTAATCCAGATAGTGGATGTACTTGAATTAAGATAATCAGGAACAACAGGATTTCATTAGGCTGTTAGGCTATTTGTCACACAGAGTAAATAATCTTTATTAAACATTTAGGCTAACATATGTTAGATGTTCATTGAGAAAAAAACGCAAAAACAAAAATACATTGCAACCAATGAAAGATGATGAAGGTGTAAACGTGGCTCATAGTAGATAAGAATTTGGCGCTCTGCTTTTTAGTGTACAGTTTCTCTACACACAAGGCAGATGGATAGTGTATTGTGGACAAGAGTGTTATGATACTACCATTATTAATAGATTACCACTAGAATGCTAGACTATTTCTTCGGTAGGCTTAGAAATTTTTGCTTACATTTTACTTTTTAGGTGATGTTGTGCATCTCTTTTGGAACCCCAGTAGTAGATTATAATATAGGTGATTTGGGCTGTAGCCATGTTTCCAATCCTACTAGGGACCCTATGGTCACCCACACCAACTATCAAATTTTAAACTTAGATGGACCTTTACCTTTTAAATCCTTGTACATCTGTTCTTGTTCTAAATACAAATGCAGTCAAGAATAATTTTAGGACCTTTTAGGGACCTCCAAAGGTCTTGAAACAGCAGATTGAAAGCAGAAGTAGAACATCCTCCATTCCCCAAGAAGCTGATTCTAGCACCATATGTAGGAAGTAAATTCCCGACTTGTAGAGACTATAATATTCATACAGCCCAGGGCCCATGGTGCACAATAAGTTGCTTTAGAAATTACTGGATTGGGGCGGCAGATCTCTCAATCTGCCCCTGCCCCCCGACCCTATTGCGGTAATTTTTAAAGCAACCTAATGTGCAACAGTTTGAAAAGAATTTGCACGTTTACCTTTGTACCCTCATCAAAAATCACACACACCTGAGGAAGCACTGAGTATTCTCATATTGCGAGTTAATCATATGTACAATATTCTTGACGAGGTGCAATACATTTTGATCAGTTTTTAACATGAAAAAATTACACAAAATGTTAAGTAACAAATTGGTGTTGCACAGAAGAGCAAACTGAGACAGCACAAATTTGGATACCAAACCTTTCGCGGACTTGCTACAATTTCTTGATCTCTGACATCAACAATATGGCCCCCGACTTTGACGCCACAGCCTTGGTGCATCGGCAGGGGGTTTAGTTAGATGCTGCATAATGTGCTCAGTCGTGATGAATCCCTTCCTCTAAATGCAAAAATATTATGTTACATTTTTTCTTTAGTAAACTACATTTGCTTCAGTGCTACTTTTTGCAGCATCCATCAGCGAGTCCTTCCAAAAATTGAAATGAAAAAGTTGTACAGGGAGGAATTTATCATCCAGGAAAATAACATATCCAGTAATTTCTAAAGCAACTTATTGCTTTAAATCCCATTATCATTGATGGGGGCATTTTGGGATCCCTATGGTAGATGAGCGGACCCGATGTTCCTGTTCGGGTTAGGCTGCCCAACTTGGACGTATTGCTGGATTGGCTGCTGAACAGCTGATGCCCCTAGATACTAGCCATGGCTACATTTGGCCAGGAAGACACCACAGGCCAATCATAGCCATGGCTAGGCAATAAGTCTGGGTCCGGCGACTGAACCCAAATTGGAACATTGTGTCCGCTTATCTCTAATCCTTATATCTTTCTGGATCCATCTTTATTGTTCTTCTATCATGGGACAAACAAGCAGAAAACAATTATGGTATTTAAACTTGGCTTGACGATTGTATAGATTTGTCACATTGTATGTTTGTCAAATGTCATGTCTGGTCCCTCATCCAGGAAGGTGTTCACTACCCTACAGATAGACCATCAGTGAAAAGAAAAAAAAATAGGAACCAGGCAGCCCTTTTAAGTAGATGCACAGCTCTTAGTATAGCGTTGTTCTAGGAAGGCGATTGTTGAAACATTGGTTGAATGAAATGTATCCTGCATGATTTGTCACAGATTTACCTTACCGATTGGGTGAATAATAGACTGTGCCAAATGAACTGATGTAAAGTCCTTTTGACAAGGGAACAGGTGACAGGGAATTACTCATTGCCCTTGCTTTAACTTAGTAAATCTGTAGCTGATTTCAAGCCGTCTTCAGACACACGCTTTGATGTGACTGTCTGTCTTCAACTAGACCTGAATAATGTCGGCTGAGTATTCCCATTTTCACAGTTTTCTAATCCATTTTGTGCCAGCTCTTTCTGCAGCTTTAAGAATTTCCTGTTGTAGGGGCGCTGTACGAGGCCGAACGATCTGTCTGCACAAGATTAATGGGACCATTAAAAGTTACAGCAGTTAAATGCACGATCTCGGCTGCATGATTTCTACCCAGAGTGCTTTGAAAGGAAGTATTAGTAATGTTCCAAAATGTAAATTATTGGCAATGGTCAAATTTCACAAAGTAAGTCTCTATTGAGCCTCTAAATGCCACCCACTTGCCATCCCTGCATGCCACATGACCTGCCATCATTTCTGAAGTGTCTTTATACCAAAAATCCTGAATGATGGATCATCTTTTTTTAGAACTTTGAATTGTATGTTTACTTTGGTTTTCCTCCAAGTATTTTTAATAAACTGACAACTGGGTGTTTCCAGGTAGTGGATTATCCTTGTACACCTTTTAGGTTATTGCCGGCTTCACATTAGTATGTTTTATTTTGAAACACTTTCCAATGCTACGGGGGAATTTATTCTAGATTTTTACATAGTAAATTTCCCCCTATGAGCCCAAATTGTGTTCATGTCAAGAAATATGATGAATTTACGGGGTCATTTATCAATTTTCTGGTGTTCAAGCCCTGAAATGCCCTGGAATTATGATTATTTCCCCCTTTAGGACACCGCCGCGCCAAATGGACGTGGAAGGGCAGTGGCACAGTGTGAGAGTATGATATTTTCCCCCCACGGAGTATATTTTATGGACTGTGTATTTGAATGGAAAAGAGTCTCTGGCGGGCACAGCCCCAACGATACCGCCGACAGCCCAACGCGTGCCCGACTCTCCAGGGGCAGGGGTGATCACGGCAGGACTTTCCAGCGGTGCTCAATCAATGTATAAAAGAGGATATCCATACATAAACATAGAGAAAGATGACGGCACTCACCGGTTCCAAAAGCAGGAAAAGCGTCCTTTATTGGTGGGGAAGCATGCAGGGGGGTAAACAGACAGGTTCCGGCAACGGGGGCCGTTTCACGCACTGTGGCGCTTTCTCAAGCCAGCTTGAGAAAGCGCCACAGTGCGTGAAACGGCCCCGTTGCCGGAACCTGTCTGTTTACCCCCCTGCATGCTTCCCCACCAATAAAGGACGCTTTTCCTGCTTTTGGAACCGGTGAGTGCCGTCATCTTTCTCTATGTTTATGTACTGTGTATTTTAAGCCAGCCTAATGTCCAAGGTTGTGGATGGAGATTCAGAAATAATGCTACATTCACTCCAATGTTCTTTTGGGTTTAAAAAAAAATGACATACCTCAGTATGATGCACTCTTAGTTCCAGAAACTAAATTAGTGGTTTGGAGCTGAAATAGCTGCCACAATTGCCACAATTACGTAGACACAGTTCTTTTTTTTTTTTTTAAAGTTATGGTCACACATACTTTTAGCACTGCGTTGATGAATCTCCCCCAGTTTGTTCCAAACACCATGACCACCGTGAAAGTCAATGGTGGACGGGAGCTAGCCATAGCTTGTGTGACCAGCACAGAGATCCAATAAAAAGAGTTACCATATGTCACTTATGATGAATATTGCAAAATGACTGATTTGCGAATATGCCACCTTCATATTTATATACAAAGCTTACTGTGGCTGATTATTTTTTAGTCTTTATTCTTTTGTCTTTGTGGCAGTTTGATAGATTTTTTTTACTGGATAATATTTTGATGTTTTGTGATTGTTTGCTTTGTTAAAATTTAAAATAAAAACTGAGCTGAAAAATGGAATTAAAAACTTTTTCTATTATTTGCATGCCATAAACCAGTAAAGATTTCTCTAGAGCTGCAGTTTATAGTTCAAACACTTCCTCCCTATTGTACATGTTACATATTGCAGTGGGAGTTATACAAGGACGTTGTACAGCACAAATGTAGGACCTTGCATTTTTTTATTTTTCTCTATTTATTACTGAGCTATTCTATAGGAAAGAGACAAGTCATTATAAATGGGTGTGGACTGTGCACATGTTCTGTAGCTTTCTGTACAGTATATTACATGTAAGTATTCAACTGTCCAGCTGTTTAGGAACTACAAGCTTATCCTACAAGCCTTTGGTTTCCGGACAGCTGGAAAACCACAGGTTATCTCTTAGTGTTGAATGTTGGTCTTATTAACACTTGTATGTATACGTGTATATAATTACCACCAACCAAGCTGCTCCTCAAAGAATGATGGAGACACAAACCTGAACCACAGAAAAAAAACATAAAGGTGACAAATATTTATTTTAGACATAAACTAAAAAAATAAGAGTGCCTGTTACAAGGGGTGAAAAAAAACATTTTGCTGTCTTAATGTACTATTTTCCGGTACGGTGGTAAGAACAAAGATGGCCATATTATGAAGATATGAGCTTTACATATAGGCTTTAACAGGTTGTTCTCGAGTCACAACTTGCCACCTATCCACAGTATTGGTGTCAAGAGTCTGATTGCCCACATCCTCAAATTGAGCTACAACGTACTTCATGCTTGCTGTGGTTCCATTCTAAGTCTGTGAGTCTTCCCAAGATTCCGGTAATCATGCACTGAACATGGTCATCTCCATGTCTTATAGAAATTGAATAGATAATTAGTGGGCGTACCAACTCTTTGTTAACGCTGGATACACAGGACCCTGATTTTGTGATCAAGTGCTGGGACCCAAAGCTGTCGGTCTCTTTATTACCTGCATGCGCAGAACGCTGCAGATGCCGGTTACTCGGATGAGGGCGTGCAGCTACGAGGAGCTTAAAAAAATGTACATATCAGCGGATTAAAGTTTTCTAAAAGATAGCCGGGACCTGAGGATTAGCCCAAAAAACGGCTATCCTCACGTCCCATTCATCCACCTACCACCCGTTCTACCTTTATAGGTAGAATCGTGGTGGTAGGTTCCCTTTAACATCAAAACCCCCCTATATAACCAACCTATTTTAAATCTGCACCCCTCAAACTATCAGACACAGCTTTTAGGAAGATTGTTAACCCTTGAGATCTTCATAGTAATTATATCAAAATGGAGGTGAAATTTAGAATGGTCAAATTGTGCAGGTTATACATTCATTTAGCCCTAAAATGTATACATTTCCAAAAGATAAAAAGAGAAAACTCACCATACAATTTGTTATGAAATTTCTCCCGACTACAAAGACCCCCGACATGTGGCCGTTACTTGTTTTATGGAGGCGCAGGAGGGAAGTAGGGACCTGCAGCTGCCAGCATTTAACGGGTTAAACACCCGCGATCGGAGCCCACTCCGACCGCGGGTGTTACCCGGGGATGTCAGCGGTAGATTACTGACATCCCGCGACCCCCCATGCCGGTTCGGCTCCTGTGCAGAGCTGAACCGGCATAGTGTCTGCGCTGAGCGCTATTCGCAGGACTCGGCGCAGTACAGCTACGGCGTGGAGCGCTAAGGATTTAATTACATCTGGAGAACACAGAAGCCATATTCATCTAGTTGCCCCAACTATCAGACCTCCACTGATCCTATTGTCTCCAGTCACAGCAGACTCCGTTCTAGCATGTCTCCATGCCATAAGAGGTCTTTATTACCAAAGTTACACTCTTCAGGTACCAAACATGGAAACCAGAGCTGTACAAATTAGGTCTTGGAGAATTGTCTAATTGGAAAACTAGACCTTTTATTGAGTATTTATTATCAAACAAATTCTTCATGAAGATTGAGCCATCACCACGACTTCCACTGATGTCTTCCATGGTTTGGTGATACCCCCTGCTTTGTGTGAAAGTAACATCTGGCGTTTTCCCTATAGTCTAATTTAAGAATCTGGAAATCAATGCATCTAATCCTTAGCAGAAAAAAAAAAAAATCACAGGCTCCAAATATGTTCCAGAAAACACGTTCCTCATATCAAGCGCTTCTTATGTGGTTTGTGGCGTCTTGAATAACACATGAGTCGCTTGAAGATCATATTTATTAGTGGTTTGTTCTCTAGCTGTGGTCTATTATATCCTTCATTGTAATGAGAGCAGAGACTTGTTGTGTTTTTTTGTTCTCTTTTGTTTTTTAAATGTGGCTTGTTTGTGTGAGCGTGTAAAGTAGAATTAATAAGAATAATTACCGCCGAGTGGCTTACATTCAAAGGGAAGGATGTGCTCTCGACGGTATCGCTCGACGCATTTATAGCATTGGCAGCGTTCATTATTGTCTTGTATCTTTATTTTAATCTTAAGCAGGAAGTTGGTTGATATTCTTCACAGGGAGCAATGACTAAAATTGTTCTTCTACTTTCAATTGCGGTCTACTCACAGCTTTTCCTCCTGATTTCCTCAGACAGATGGACGCCGGGTTCAACTGAGTGCGCATGAATAAGAATGATGTGCATTGGGGATGTAGGAATAGCCACTGACAGACACCTTACAATGTGGATTGGATATTGGGCGTCCTTTATCCCTACCCATGGCATTGCCTGAGATGCCAATGAATGCAAGGAGTTCTTGATGTAATTTGTGCATTGAAATAGTCTCTTTAAAAATAAATGGTCCATGTGCTATCTGCTTGCAGTCTGTTCAGTGTTGGACTGGGATAGCTTGGGTCAACCAGTAAAATCTGATATTGGGGCTCACCACTGTATAGGTTCAAGTTTGTTACATAACCTATTAATATAAAAATGTAAATATGTAGGATAATTGAGATGCTGTATGCTAAATATATGTTTAAATTACAGCACAACTGTAATTTATATATTTGTTCTATAAAATGTATAATCTATACAGAATATATAATCTCTACTTTGTTCAGCACTACTGTTGCAGGACCTGGGTACCCACAGGTGGATCCACCTGTTCACCTGTGGGCCACACCGAGCTCGAGTCTGTTTGGCACGTGAATGTGAAACAAGCCTGATAAGCGCTCAGGCCTTAAAGTGCAAGAAAATGAACTCTGAAACCAGCCTTTTCACTGCTATATTAAGGAATATCCATTTAACATTCCTTCTTTTATGTTAAAGCTGTATTCCAGGAATAAGGGTGATATTATTAACATGGATCATTCAAATATAAGCTAATATGTTATAAGTTATTTAACATTTTTCTCCCCTTAGCAGACACATAACATGGAGGTAGAATATAATAAAGAATTAAAATGCTATTGGCCCTTTAATTAGTCACTTGATTTTGTCCCTGTGGAGGCGACACAGGACTGAAGATGGCTGCTGATCACATGTCTAGTATGTTTGGCTGTAGTCGGTTGCTTGCAGTTGGTTAGATCCTCTCTAAGAGCAGAGGATGAGTGGGAGGAGCTGTTACTGAGAGCTAAAGGATCATGGTAGTTGTAGTATCCCCTGGCGGCCTTAGGAGCACATAAAATTTAGTGGATCATAAAAGCAAACTATTTAAAGGAAACCTACCATTTAAAAATGTACATTCTGACCCACAACAAACTTTACACACGTCAGGGTAAGCTGAGCTAGGAATATGGCTTGAATTGTCCCAGAAACTGCTCTTTTCGTCTGGAAATTGATTCTTATATTATACTGATTAGCCTTCAGCGCTTCTGTGTCACACAGCATGCACCCCAATCCGGTAGAAACATAATTATGCGCGCCTTTTGTTTGCCTCATTGTAGCTACTTTCACGACGTTTCTCACTCTCAAGTCGTCTGCTGCGTGATCTGAGATGAAAATGCGCATGCGTTCATGAAAAAGCGACTCATCTCAGGCAAGCCGTAACTCTTTTCAGCCCTGTTGCCTATGACTTTGGAGGCAATTTTTTATTTTATATATGTGTCTCGTTTTATCATAAAAGAGGGAATTCCACACTTTTTCAACACTATTTCACCTTCGTCCGCTTATCCTCTGCTTTTAGCTATTTTACTTTTAGGTGGAATTCGTTATTGAACATTGAGGTGGTTGATGTAGTTTGAGTTCCCCTGTGCTCTCCGCTATCCGTCCTTCCTTCTCTTACTGTTCTGGAGATGGTCCAACTTTCTACTAATGAGAATCCTGTTCAGCTGGTTACATCACAATTTATTTCTCCCTATAGAACATCCTTCATGTTGATTAAGATTTAGCCTGTTTTCCAAAACAGTTATGTGGATCTATTAGTACTATATTGGCATCCTGTCTGCTTCGTGATTCATATTTCACTTTTAAAGACACGTAACCTAGTGTGATTAAAAATCAAACTCTGCCTTTAAGAATTGTTTTGGTTTGGCAGCCAAGACCTTGTTAAATATCCTGTTCTCCATTTGGTATAAATTCAATAATGTAACATATGTTGGTAGAATATAATATATACACACTATAAAGTAATAAAGTATGTATGTATTATTTGAAATAATCTAAAAATCGAGGCCACCAGCGAGCATGACCTTATTTATTTTTTCACATTTCATATTTGTTTTTGGATTTTTGTGATAAAATGTATAATACCGCAAAGTAGAAAGGCAGAAACTTGCCAGAAAGTTGGTCATTTTAAAAAACTTATATAAATTGTATATTTATCAAAAATGTGCATAGCTGTATTATGGCTGTATATAACTTTGTATGCTTACAAATTCATAAGAAGACTTTAACTTAATTACAGCTTTTTTTTCTGATATGCTAATGACTAGACAGAGTCAAATTCTGAATAGAAGAGTCATGTTCCTCCAGGCTGCCAGTGAACCACGCCTCCTTTTGATTGACAGCTCGTTGTCTCTTCATATCTTGTCCTGAGCAGTCAGGAAGTCTTCTTCTCGTCCTTACTAGAATGCCTTTCACTCTACAATATATTAAGCAGTGAGCAATGTGAGGGAAACTACAGATCTTTGCACCATTTGACGTACCCTGAGATAAATCGAACCAAGCGATGGTGGGCAGAGACAACAGATAAGGTGGAACAAGTTCAGGCAGTATTTTATTTTTTATTCCAGTACTCTGCTGCAGATTGATAATCCTAGGCATAACGTGTTGCAAGTTTATACCAAAGTGGGTATATGATGTCTGAGACCCATAGATTTTTTGGGCACCTGCCTTAATAGCCCAGGCTGTTACACAGCCCAAAAAGGGGTACGTTTTTTGGGTACGTTTTCTGAATTATCAGGGATATACCATATATACTCGAGTATAAGCTGAGTTTTTCAGCAAAAAAATATGCTGAAAAACCCTAACTTGGCTTATACTTGAGTCAAGAAAAAACCCAAAAAGTTAACTCGCCTTCCGACGCTCCCCCGGCATCCATTGCGGTTCCGATGCCGAGGGGGCAGGCAGGCTATATACTTGAGGGGGCAGGCAGGCTATATACTCGAGGGGGCAGGCAGGCTATATACTCGAGGGGGCAGGCAGGCTATATACTCGAGGGGTCAGGCAGGCTATATACTCGAGGGGGCAGGCAGGCTATATACTCGAGGGGGCAGGCAGGCTATATACTACAGGGGGCAGGCAGGCTATATACTACAGGGGGCAGGCAGTCTATATACTACAGGGGGCAGGCAGTCTATATAATACAGGGGGCAGGCAGTCTATATACTACAGGGGGCAGGCAGGCTATATACTACAGGGGGCAGGCAGGCTATATACTACAGGGGGCAGGCAGGCTATATACTACAGGGGGCAGGCAGTCTATATACTCCAGGGGACAGGCAGGCTATATACTCCAGGGGGCTGGCAGGCTTTATACTGGGGGGCTGTGACCAATGCATTTCCCACCCTCTGCTTATACTCCAATCAATAGGTATTTCCAGTTTTTTTGTTTCAAAATTAGGGGTCTTGGCTTATACTCAAGTATATACGGTATTTGGTTATAAATATGCTGAAAAACCCTAACTTGGCTTATACTTGAGTCAAGAAAAAACCCAAAAAGTTAACTCGCCTTCCGACGCTCCCCCGGCATCCATTGCGGTTCCGATGCCGAGGGGGCAGGCAGGCTATATACTTGAGGGGGCAGGCAGGCTATATACTCGAGGGGGCAGGCAGGCTATATACTCGAGGGGGCAGGCAGGCTATATACTCGAGGGGGCAGGCAGGCTATATACTCGAGGGGGCAGGCAGGCTATATACTCGAGGGGGCAGGCAGGCTATATACTCGAGGGGGCAGGCAGGCTATATACTACAGGGGGCAGGCAGGCTATATACTACAGGGGGCAGGCAGTCTATATACTACAGGGGACAGGCAGGCTATATACTCCAGGGGGCTGGCAGGCTTTATACTGGGGGGCTGTGACCAATGCATTTCCCACCCTCTGCTTATACTCCAATCAATAGGTATTTCCAGTTTTTTTGTTTCAAAATTAGGGGTCTTGGCTTATACTCAAGTATATACGGTATTTGGTTATGTTTGTTTTTTTTCCCTTGAATGGTCTGAATACTGAGAACAAACACAACCCTTTTTGGGCCATCTTATAGCACATCTACCAGCAAGCTCCAGGTATCTGAACTGTAGCCACTTCCAGATGGCACACAAACTGCCGATGCACCGTCTAGGACTTTATGGTAGCTGTATTTCTCGCCTATATACACTGGGGCAGGAAGGCTATATACACTGGTACAGGGGCTGGCAGGCTGTATACACTGGGGCAGGGGCTGTAAGGCTATATACACTGGGGCGGGGGTTGGCAGGCTATATAAACTGGGGTAGGTGGCTGGCAGGCTATATACACTGGTACAGGGGCTGACAGGCTATATACACTGGGGCAGGGGCTGGCAGGCTATATATACTGGGGCAGGGGCTGGCAGGCTATATACACTTGGGCAGGGGCTGGCAGGCTATATACACTTTGGCAGGGACTGGCAGGCTATATACACTTGGGCAGGGGCTGGCAGGCTATATACACTTGGGCAGGGGCTGGCTGGCTATATACACTGGGGGAGGGGGCTGGCTATATACTCCGGGAGCTGGCTGGCTATATACTGGGGAGGCTGTGAGCAATGCATTTCCCACCCTCGTCTTATTCTCGAGTCAATAGTTTTTCCCAGTTTTAAATGGTAAAATTAGGGGACCCGGCTTTTACTCGGGTCGGCTTGTACTCGAGTATACAAGGTAAGTTTAGATACTTTGTAGATTTTCTTTAAACTTTTTTTTTTAATATGCTTGAAATAACCCCCCTTCCCTCCCCCCAGTTTTTTCTCTTTTTACGTTTTTGATGTAACAGATATTGCACTATACTCCCTTGGTATGTTTCTGAGGTTTCTTCTACATTCAGGCTTAATAAAACATATATATTTCAATTTGGGTTGTGCCAGTTCCCTTCCATCATTCCATGTCACATTCGGCAGGGCTGCTCGTTCCTCTCTGGATTTGTAGTGCACTGTACTGTACAGTCTGTGTTCCATTTACAAAGTATTCTCATACATTTTATGTGAAATGATTCAGGGGACTGGAAGTACCACCCTTAATAGTTCTTTCTTGGCTCTGAGAATTACTAAAACCATGGGAAAAAGCAAAGAAAAGGTCTCAGGAAAGTGCTGAAGGATATTACCCAGTGGAAATGTTTACATGTATAGAATATTAACCTATGGGCTCATAATGAAGAGCTTTAAAATAATCCACCAGTGATCTCATCTTTAGGACATCTGCGGTGTTGTACAGTTTACCATTTGTGTGAAGTAGGTATTTAAAGGCTAAAATATTATTGGAGCCTTAAAAATTTCCATATAAACATCCTAAAGACTTTATTTGTAGGTAACGGAAGAATAATCGTTTTATACAAGTCCTTTTGTTTTATAGACCTTATACACAGAACATGTTGGCTTATTATTTTATACCTATGTTTATTAGCTTTTTTTATGGGATATGATAGTTCTGGTTGCCTAGCTACCAACTAATGACTTGGTTGCGTGACCTCTATATCCATAAAACTGTTAAAAAAGTAAAAGTCTGTCAGTTATACGGGTCACTTGAAAGAAGTACACAATCTTCTGTGGAATCCCTCCCACTCTGTACGTCTACGGCTACATTCCCATGGACGTGTGCCGCCGCACCGTAGCACAGCAAGCACATGTTCACCCCCACCCCTCTCCAAAGCGATATTTGGCGCACGGCACTGTATGCCGAGAAAAGTTAGGACATGTCCGTACCACTCCCATATGGCGCCGCACGCCCATTGCCGGCCTATGGGGGACGTATATGTGACGAATATACATCCATGTGAATGTAGCCTTAGAAAGCATAAGCACATCACAGGCACCACTGAAGTTACAATACAACATTGTAACCCATGATGTATTCTGTGTCTATTGTGATTATCTACCATTAATAGATATGTGCACATTAACCCCCCCCCCCCCCCCCCAGAGTGTGATTTTTCCAATGTATTGTCCGTATGATAGTGTCTGTATTATCTGTAACTCTTACTTATTCAACTGTAACTCATGCTGGACCCTATGCACTAAATAATTCCCTCCCCCCACCCCACCCCAAATTAATAAAGCTGTATCATATCATAAGCTTTTAGCAATCAAACCTCTCCTCTTATGGGTGATGGCTTTGTCAGTACCCTGGGTACCAAATTGCCTGATGCAGGGGTATTACTTAAAAAATAATTAGTACCAGAGCGGTGAGTGTTTTGGGAGATTTTAAGTGCAAATGCTTATTTGGATCCTTGACACATGAGTCATTATAAATCGTTGCTACTACGAACACAAAAGGTGTTTAAATTGGCACCCACATCATCCACCTAGACCACAACTTAGAACCAAACGTTGGGTAAGAAACAAATAGGTTTCTGTCAGATATACATTGATTTTAACAGTCTTATTAAGTTGGATTACTGTGTTCACGCTTGAAGGGAAATTCAAATGCATTATGGGTGGCTGAGTGGTTAGCAGCACTACAGCCATGCAGCACTGGGGACCTGGGTTCAAGTCCCAGGGTCAACATCTGCAAAGAGTTTTTATGTTCTCTCTGTGTTTGCGTAGGTTTCCTCCGGGTCCTCTGGTTTCCTCCCACACTCCAAAACATACTGGTGTGCGCTATATAAATAAAGGAATTATTATTATTATTTGGGTGGAATTACTTCCATATCCAGATATGTTTAAAGGTAAACACATTTGTATGGGAACTAGCAAGACACATTTTGCCACCTAACAAGGCAACACGGGCTACTGGCTCCAAAACACAAGCGTTATGTCTATACTTATTTACTTTTGGGAGTAGCACTACCTCCATGCACTTAAATTGTGTTTTAAACCGTTGTTCAAGCTGTGTGAATGGCAAGTGTGAACCTAGCCATTAATGGGGTGGTGATTTAAACCTACTAGCAAGGATCTCTAAATAGACCAGGTTAAAGGGGTATTCCCATTTCAGAAAATTAATGTTATTGTTTGTATTTAAAAAAGTTATACAATTGTCCAGTATACTTTCTATATCAATTTCTCAGTGCTGTAAAAAATAAAAGAAGAAACCTGACTAACTGTTTAGAAGCCATATAAATCTTCTAGATAACCCAGTTTTCTGAATATGTTTAGTATTTTTGTTGCATTTGTCTATACCATACCTGGTTTTACCCTGTAGATTATATTACTGTATATACTCGAGTATAAGCCGACCCGAGTATAAGCCGAAACCCCTAATTTCAACGCAAAAAACTGGGAAAACCTATTGACTCGAGTATAAGCCGAGGGTGGGAAATGCATTGGTTACGGCCTCCCAGTATATAGTCTGTCAGCCCCTGTCGCATACAGCCTGCCCAACCCCTGTAGCATACATCCTGCCCAGCCCCCGTAGCATACAGCCTGCCCCGCCCCCGTAGCATACAGCCTGCCCCGCCCCCGTAGCATACAGCCTGCCCCGCCCCCGTAGCATACAGCCTGCCCAGCCCCTGTAGCATACAGCCTGCCCAGCCCCTGTAGCATACAGCCTGCCCAGCCCCTGTAGTAGGAAAAAAAATAACACTGTACTCATCTTTCCGACGTCCCCCATAGGTCCTCTTCTGTCTCAGACTGTCTCAGACAGAAGAGGACCTACAGGTGATGTCAGAAGAGTTTTGACTTTATTTTTTTCGTTGACTCGAGTATAAGCCGAGTTAGGGGTTTTGAGCACAAATGTTTTGTAGTTAATCACGGTTTCTTAATTAAACCAAAACTGATGATTGTGCTGTAAAAAGGGGTATTGGTTGTCATTAAGGATATATTACTGGTCTTTTGCAGACCCTCTATCATTGAAACATATGGCAGTTATAGAGTAATAAACGCTTTACTGTATACCCCGCGGATATTCAATGAAACCTTCAGATTTTAATACCTTTTTTTTTTTTTTAATGAAACTTTCCTGTAACCCTGTATAAGTGTATTGATATTTACGTGGTTTCTTTATAGAGGCTTCAAATGTATCTAATATGTTTGTTTATACCTGATGGTTTCCTGTAAGCTGTGAGGGCCTGTAGGCCCCGGTAATCTGCTCCCTGTACATGGACGTGCCTGGAGAGCAGTAATTTTTTTTATTTTTTACAGTAAAGAATTAATTCATTAGCTAATATCAGCTGGAAGGAGCAGGTGCGGTCCGGTGGCTTAATTACTTTTACTAGAAGTAATATTTACATTTGCGTCCTGAAATGCAGCCGGCCCCAGAATATTCTGTTTTTCTTTTATCTTCAGTCATTCCCAATTAATGAAACATTTATAGGAGGCATTTGCTGCACACATGATCCGACTTCTGATGTCGTGGCTAGTTTTCCGTCTCTTTTATAATAACACTGGGAAAAAAAAAGAAAACAGAAGTCCTTGCTGCTTTATTTCCTTGGAGGTTATTGAAATCCGCTATAAGAAAATATTTGATTTTGGATTTCACATATCTTTACAGTTTTTAATTAACTATATATGCTTTATTGCACTTTGGGGATTGCTTTTTTTGTTTACAAGGCTTTTAGATTAGAACTTGTTTCGCACCTCAAGTTACTTTTTATTTGTATTCTTTAATTTCCCCATAATCTTGCTTGGTATGTGTATGGGACTAGCAAATAATCAGAGAGCCTGTTCGTAGAGTATTTTCTCTTAGCGACCTGTAGATAGCCTACACGTGCCTGTACGAGAATAAAAATGGCAGAAAGCAAAAGGGGATTTCGATTTCATAACACGTAAGGAAATGTAACGTTTACTTTTTATATTTTATGTGTTGACTTCAGGCCGGGTGTTTAATTCAATTAATTTATTGGCCTTTTCAGAGGAGCATGATTCAGATTTTTAACAGAATTGCAAAGTCAATGTTAGCTCTTCCCCTGGATGTAGAGAAATACTGGAAGAAGCTTACGTTGCAGTTTGGAGCTCATCCCTCCAGTTTGTAGAAGCTGCTCATTGTCACTTACAGATCTAAGAAGTAAATAAAGATGAGTAGCATAGAGAAATAGGTAGGGGGCCACTAATTGAAATTGCAGTAGAGAGAGCAATGGATGGGGTTGGGGTGGGCAGCAACAGAGAGAAATAGGATAAAGATACAGAGAGATGGGACAAAGAAGGGTGGAATAAAGCAATAAGTGGGGGGGGGGATAGATGTAAACGGGGTCAACAGAGGTAAAAAAAAATGTAACAAATTGGGGGCATAGAGAGAGGAATGGGAAAAACCTACAGAGATGCAGATAAACAAGTAAAATGAAGATAAAAATTGATAATTGTCTTTCTTTTATGTCCTGTCTGTTAGTGATGATAACATTGCTCATTTTGTCCGACGCTGCACAGCAAAGCAGATATTAGTTCAGCAATAGGTAATTCTTGCTTACTGTGTATTCTCTAGTAGAATTAATGAATGGTCCAAGCTGTTGAACCAGACCAATAAGATCCTTTACTCTTCACCGTAATGTGCCATAGATCCCTACTAAGCCGATTTCCCCTTAAATCTCCTAAGGATAGGCCATCACTACAGATGAGCGAATCACCTAATATTCCCTTCTCTGAAGCATTGCTGAAGTTTCAGTTTGGCTCCAAATATATTCATTCTGAACCCATGTTGCTCCAGTTGACCTGGAAATTGTTTTATAACCTCCTCTAGTCCTCTAAAACACAGACGTTTCATGAAAAGTTCTTAACTTCTCTCATATTTTATTTTACGTATTTTTTTTATTTCCCTTTGCCAACCCCCTCCCTATAAGCTTTGGGATGAGTGACTGCAGTAACCAGCCCCCTTTTTCAAAGATTTGTCCGAACGGAGGCAGAAAAGATTAAGATTCACTTTGGTTTCTCAACTCGGACATCCCCTTTACACCTTCTTGTTGTCTACCGTTTCAATCCTACCTCTATAGCAGCGTTCCTGTCTTGATCCCCAATCCGGAGGTTCTGACGAAGATGAAGTCCGGCGCGATTCACATAGCTCATGCGCTCGATTTCCTTCATCTGTCCTTCTTCCCGGCGCCTGTAAGTGCGTGTCTTGCAACACAATTTGAATTTTAAATCCGAATAGTCCGAATCCATCGGGCTGTCCAACGACCGCGCCCCCCGATTTGCATTGCATAAAAGTCGGCGCGATTGAGGCAAAATCCCATCGCATGCGCCAAAAAACATTGTTAAATGTGGCACAAATCGGAAATCGTCAGGAAAACCCGACGAAAATGTGATCCGCGGACCCTTAGTAAATAAGCCGATTGTATTCCTTGTATTACATCTGCAGATTCTGCTGGAAAAATGATGTTTATTCCACTTGATTGTAGTATTGTAGTAAATCAAAGTGATATCTTTGGTGTATAGCTTTAGTAACAACTTTACAGATGTTTGTCTCCCCGAGGACGGAACTAAGTCCTTTTACAAAAATTTCTGCCAAGAATAAATTGTAAAGAAAACTCCTTAGCAACGGTTTAAGTGACGGTAGAAGGACTTGAGCCAGCAGGTCACCAGCTTTCATGACCTTACTTCCTACTGAATGACTAAGAAATGTAGAAGTGAAATAATAGGAGATGAAGCTGTGATTGGGACTCTCTGAGCCTCTGTAGACCAGTTGTTGGCTCAACACGCTTATGTTAAAAGTTCACGTAAAAAGCCGGATCATGTTAAATTATGTTCTTTCTGTGTCTCACTCTGATCCGTTCTTCGTTAATTTTTAAGTACATTTTTCTTTTCTACCCAGTATTAACTAATAATCTAACTAATCTGTTTACCAAGAGTAATGCATTCGGGAAATCCACCTAAAACTGCTCTGGAGCTTCAGAACCCCATTTGCCCAGGGCAGATTTTTTCACTTGTTAATTTTTGTGCAGCAGTTATGATAATGACATGTCACGTTATTTTTCTCTGCCTTCTTCACTTTCATTATGAGGCTACCTGCGCACAAAGGATTGTGTTTTGTTGTTTGTGGCCTTTTTGTCATTGGTGTTTTGAGATCCTTTTGCGCCAATAACGATGGGAAATAATTTAGCATTATAATAGACTGCTAGAGCCACCAACTTGGGCAGGGATCGGACCTGATTTATAATTTGTGGTTTGGGCATTCGGCTTTCTCACGGGGATGTGGAAGCCATTGTGTTTGAGCAAATAGAAACACACTGGGGCACATTTACTTACCCCGTCCCAGGAGTTCACAGAAAGTGCATTGTCCGTCTATAATGCTGTGTGCCGCGATTCACTTAGATCGTGCGCCCCATATCATGAATGTGTCGCTTCCTCGCTCAGGTCCGACAGAGTTCACCATCTTTATAGTGGCACATGTAAGTGCTTGGGTTTGCGACACAATTTGAAAGTTAAATCCCGAGCTCAATCCGATTCAGTCGGATCGGATCATCCAACGGCACATCCTCTAAACTGTGTCGCATGGAAGCCAGCGCAGCTGCGCCAAAAAAGGATAGCTTGCAACACAATCGCAACGCACCCGCTACTTAAATTTACTTTTGCAAGCCAATTTCCCGTTGAAAATAGGGCATAGTCTGAAAAAAGTGTGTTGCAAAGCCTTAGTTAATGTGCCCCATTGGGATTTGTGCTAGCTGTTGAACAAAATGGCCAGCTCAGGTCCCATTACAATGTTTGTGTGCATGATGGCATACTCAGGAGAAAATAGTTCTTCTCTCAGTTCCTGTGGTGCTGGTATGATGTATGTTTGGGAAAGGTTGGCCACTTATAGCAAACCTTAACAATGTAAATATTAGACTCTTATACAGTCTCCCATATTACACCTGCTAAAGGAAACCATTCTGCCTCCTGTAGCAGGACTCGAATATTTCTGTGAAGTCTCATGTCCAGGTTGCTTTCAGTGGAAGAAGGGGAGGGTACTATTAGGGTAACCCTATTATAGGTTCCCAGTTAAAATTTCCTGTAAGTTGCCAACACCTTAAAGGGGTATTCTCGTCTTGGCATTGACATTCTGTTTCATTAATTTGCCATATATAAACATTTCTTCAATATGGTCATATGGTCCCTTAGAAACAAGACTGACTTCTTCGATACGACCATACAAAGGTTTTTGTATATGAAATGTCCAGGAGTTACTACATGTCCCACATCCATCCTGTGGTAGTGATCGCTGAAGCCAGGTGGTCAGGCAGTACTGAATAGTGCATGTCTGGCCACCACTGCAAAAGTGTGGGGTGGTTGTATCCGAGGAAGATATTTGTTTTCTAAGGGACATCATGGCTACATTTATGAGATATCATCTTCACACGGTAACATTTTTTTTAATATCATCCAATTGAAGAAATGTTTACATATGGCAAATAAATTAAATTAAACGTAAATGCCCACATGGGAATACCCCTTTAAAGGCAAAGGCTCCTGCTGTCAAAAGGCAACAACATAATGGGGCACATTTACTATGGCCCTTGCGCTAGTTTTCTTGTTCTTTTAAATTGCATGCACAGGTACTTATGCAACGCAAATTAGTGGCCTTTCCGCTGCACAGTTAAACCGTGCACCAGATTTAACATGCAAACTCCGACAAAAGTGTGTCATACGCCCTATGTTAAAGGAGCACCAAAAAAAAGTTTGGTGCACTCTGTCAGGGCAGTGCATAGAGCACCAGATTCATGAAAAACGTGCACCAGAAATCCTGAATCTGGCGCCCCCTGCACTCTACACAGGAAAACTGCATTTAGTGCACTTTGCACTGTTCTTAGTAAATGTTCCCCAATGTTGTATGTTAAAAGCGAACCATCTTATTCATTCACTGTAAGCCTCAATAATAAAACTTTCTTCCTGTAAAGAACATTGCTATTGAGGCTTATAAGTCTTCCTTTAAGATAAGATGAGCTTGTTCTTTTGATGTTCAATGCTTTCATAAAAATGAATGATTTTTTTTATCTTTATTTATCTTTATTTTTTATCTTTATTAACATAAATATCCGGGACACAGTTCTAAATGCGATTGTGATTTCTTTTGTTACATTTCGACCGTACCCATGCACACTGGGTAGCAAGAAAAATAAAACAGCGCAGAAGCAAATTGGGAAGATGTTTTTGTTCTACCCACTTAGCACACTGTATACAAGGTTGTCAATGGATATATGGTTATATCCTATTGGTATTATGCAGCCTGATGAGACGCCATGTTCCACCTACCCCATCGCCAATTGCTAAAAGTATATAATGGTTTAATTCAGGATGTCTCACAATTCTTCTCTTGGTGCAGGGTTATGTGCATACTAATTGTAAATTGTAATCACTATAAACAAATCAAAATGTAACTTTAAATTGACATTTTCTTTCCTTACAGGACGAAACGCACACACGTTCCTGTCGACGAGTACATATTTGAGCTGCCTAACTTGACCATTCAAGCGACTAGAGCTCAAACCCTTCTCCTGCAAGTTATTTGTCAAAGTTGGTCTTATGGTACAAACTCATCTGGCTCTTCTGGTCTGAGCGATGCTTTACTGACTGAGGTCTTCTCAGGTAAGTACCCAATGTCCGGCTACAACTACAATAGCAAATAAAATGTCAAAGACCCTAATGTATTGTTACCCCTTTAAAAATTTCTGATAAGACCACACTTTGAGTATAAGATCCAGTTTTGGATTCCACATGCCAAAAGGATATAGTGGAACTGGAGAGAATTCATTAACCAGCAACCCAGTTACTATGTTAGTAACGAAAGGCTCGAAAAAATTGGTATTGTTCAGCTTGGGGGTAAAAAAGGAACCGATATGTTCAATTGTATATGTGGTCAGTACAAAGATCTGCCACATAATTTATTCTTTCCAAGAACTGGGCAAAGGACCAGGGGACATTCATTGTGGATTGAGGAAATAGTGAAAGGATTCTTCACAGATGTAGTAGTTGCGTCATTCAATTTCTTACAACTAAAGATTTTAATGGCAGGAAAATTGCAGCATTTAAGAAAGATTTAGGTGTCTTTTTTTAATGATTTTATTGGTATTTATGGATATTTGTGAGTTAATGTTGGCACAACAGGCCTGTTGGGCTTCTTCGCAACTATCTGTGGGATTTGGACTTCTACAGGAAAATGTTGATCCAGTGAAAATTCTCATTGCCGTGTTTTGAGTAGGATTTTAGGTGCCCATCCTATATTAGTTTTCTGTGCCTTCCTCTGGATCAACACTAATAAAAAAAAGTATAGGTTACATTTGATGAGCTTGGATGGAAGAGAATGGAAGAGATTTCAGAGTGAGTGTCTACTTTAGAAGGTAAGGGAAAAGAGCTGTATAATTTGGAGATGTATTTTCTTAGATTAAAACTTTTGGTTTGGGCAACCGTTTTGAAAGAGAGCGCTATTATTGCATTGTCAATATTTTTGATCTCTCTTCATTATTGGGTTGAGTTAATGATTATAAATTGTGTTCCGCATGGGTTAAGAGCACCACATTCAGATGTAAACAATGTTTTTTGATCCATATCATCTATCTTGTAAACCAGCCTCAAAATGACAAGATTTCCACATTACAGTTCTTTTGGAGGGTTTTGGCCTTTCTGGAATTTTATTTTACATGCTTCTGCCAGAAGTTTGTAGGTCCAACAGTGTCCATCCTTCTGTATCCATTTCCAAGCAATAGTCATGATGCTGGTGTGAACAGAGACTAAGACCTGTGCTCGGCAGGTACCTTCCAATATTAAATAGCGGATTAAATAGTACAACCAGCGTTTTTTTTTTTACTTTATTTCAGCTGTTATAACAGAAGGCAACCTTCCAGACATTGAAGTCAATAGGAGACGGAAGTTGAATAGAGACTTTTTGTTTACCTCCAGTTCGTATTTTCTGTTACACTTTGTTAAAACGGAAAACCCTGACGCAGGTGTGAACTGTGCTTTATATTGGTGTAGTACAGCATCTTCATTCACTATCGAAAGCCAATCATTTTGCATTTCAGTGGAAATAGGGAGAGTGCATGGGGTTAAGTGGCCCTCAATGGAAATAAATATTGCAAGCATTTTAGAGGCCCAGCGCGCAGAATGTAAAGTGTCGGAAAAACCTTTGATTTGGCGATTAATTGACCCAGAAATATTATGCACAAAACAGCAGATGTGTGAACTAAACAATAAAACGTAATTGGTGCCCAGCAGGCAGCGTTTGACGGACATATTTATGGGTTTGTGTACCTTAATGCCGAAAGTTCACTGAAGTTAAATCCACCTTGAAAAGTGTGACTTTTTCATTCTACCTCTTTAGCAATTAACTAAGTACAAATATTTAAAAATGGTATCTCAAATTTATTTCTTTTTTAAAATTGTATTGTACTTATTTAGAGGTAGATTAACCCTTACCGCTGCTGTGGTATTCTAATTTAAAGTTTATTATCAGCTGTGCTCCTTTTTTTGACTTTTAAAATGATCTTTATTTGTATATAACTTTATCGTGAGGGCTCCAGGTGGCATCCGGGCCCTTCTCCCCTGCAGCTCCCCCTCCTATTGTCTGATGGAAGGTTTGTGGCAGAACAGTGAAGATACTCAATGCTACAAGTTCCAGTTTTGCTTTTAATGGGATGTGACACACAATTTTGAATCTTTGTCCCTTGGAAGTAAACAAAGTTGAAGTATTGTAATTATAGGAGTGTGGCGCTTTGGTTCCATCACTATGATGCCCAGAGTCCCGCCCTGGACACTGAGGCCGATCCTTGAAACTGGACACTGTATGGTCCTTGATTCATGAGCTGACCATGGCAGTGTGATGTCCCTTTCTCACGAACGTTTATGGCAGCCATATGCTATCCGTGTGAATAGCAGGTAGCATGTGGCCATAATGCATTGTGCATGGGCACGGTTTGGTAAACGCTGTGTCACTGTATTGTACCGTACCACAGCCAGAAAAAGATAAGGCATGCTCTTGCTTTTGCTGTTAGTAGGGCGCAGCTGCAAGGCTTCGTATATAAAGCTGAGGGGTGAGCAGCGCTCACCCCCCCTTCCCTTCTTCAGCAGGCCAAAATGCTACCAGCCGAGCTTATGTTAGTGTGAAAAAAGCCTAAATATGCCTTTACTGTAAGGTCTAAACAATTATGAGCCACTTTCTTTAGTCCAGTGATAGTCCATTAAAGGAAAATTCCCTGAAAAGTTCTACAGATTTTCACAGTTCTACATCTTTTTCCTACTTTGGATCTTGCCGTCTTTATTTTCCGGCCTCTAAATCTCTGCCTGCTATTGTTAAACCTTCACGGTTGCCCATGGTTTATTACATAACATACATGTGTTAATAATAATAAAAATGTTCGTCCACTCAGCAAACATCTCAACAGAACCTGTTCTGTTGAGCAAAGTTTGAAATTGAAAAAGTTTTAGACCATTTTTAGGCCATTTTCTGTATGAAAAGGGGACATTGCTTCATGGGGAGAAGTCGGTGGACCATACATTTTATTATTGTGGTTACAGCAAACTAGACCACCTAACAGAGGGTGCAAAGTAGGACTGGACAGCCTTATACTGCACCAGATTAATCATCCGGCACCAGACAAAATTGTTAATCTGGATCGACACTTTGATGCATCCTCCCCCTTTGTCTAAATATAAGACAAGTCTAAATGTTTCCTGTTAGGTTTCATCATGTCTAATTTCTGCACTTTTTACTCTTAATTATGTTGTTGCGCGCTCCTATATAGGATTTTGTTTTATGTATCACTATCATTCCATTAATAGTGAATCTTGGCACATCCCAGGCCCTGTCCGATGTCACTGGTGCTGAATCTCATCCAGTGTAATTCTATTACTCATAGTTACAGGTGATGCCCTGCATAGTAATATATAGTGTATTCTAGTTGTATCATGAGAAGTACATAACATCTCCACAGGGTGCCACGTGCTCACGGGACACACAAAGTTCACTGATATCCACTGTATATTATACTTATCTACTGTAATATGTCATTCTCTGCTCTGGAAGGGGAGTAGAGCCGCTAATGTGTGTTTATAGAGCAGTGGAATTTCTACATACTCCCTATGTTATTTTTGCAGCTGTAATCATACTCTCAAACCAAAAGATTGATTAATCCATCCAAAAAAATATAGATAAAGTTTTCTCCTTTATAGATATTTAGAAATGGAGTGTGGAGGGTCTTTTTAAAGAATTTCCATTAAATATATCAGAATAAATGTGTAATGCATTGTTAAAAGGGTTGTCTGGCATATTATAAAAAGTTATGTATGGCTTTAGGGGGTCACAGGCTATTAAAACAATACATGTTCTACTTCCCTCCTATGATGCTCCTATTTACGTAATGTCACAGCCAGTCCCCTGTTGGTTTAGAGGCCGTAAGTGGTGTCCCAACCACAGTCGGGTACCTGCTGCAGTATTTGCTTGTGTGTTAAGCAGGCAAGTGGTAGTGGTTTGGGACAGCACTTCCATCCTCTGTAAACAAACTATCCGGGAGTGAAGTTCGGGGCCACGAGTGAACAGGGGCGCTGATGGAGGTATGTATAGGATGTTTATTGTTTTACTTGCCCCCCTTCCCCCAGGCCATGTATAGTTTTTTTTTTAAAGCCCAGAAAGCCTCTTCAAATTGGCTATTTAAAATTAATAAGGTCTCGGGGTAGGCCCTGATTTGGTAATTATTTAAACTCTTTCTCACTCTTGGATGGGCCAGCTGAGAAGAGTGTTTTTAGAGTAGTTGGATCAGAGAAACACCAAAAGAGTAGAAGTTAAAACAGGTATTTTCCATCTGTATGATTGTATTTCTTGGTGGTCTTGTTGTGTTAGTATTTTTATGCCTCCTTATTTGCAGATTGGACCACATTCCTCCTTAAAGAGCATCTACCACCAGCATGAAGGACTGTATTCAAATTATCCTGAGTGGCTCCAGGCTCTGTAGGTGTTAATGGAGCCTGGAGCCCCTCAGGCTCATTTGCATAAAGTATTTCATCCTGGTGGTAGATGAGCTTTAGCAAAAGCAAATATGTGGTTTGTTTCCATTAAATTAAGAATAGTGCCTACAGTTTTTCGCTGTAATTTATGTCATAATTTTATGGCACAAGATGCCCAGGGTCTGCCAAATAACAGGTGAAAATCAAGTTAATTTTGAATCAACACCAACCATACTGATCAAAATTTTGGCGCTTTGTTTTTAATGCTTACTATGAATTAATTAATTTATTTAAGATGATGTAACATTTTGATCTGTTTGATCTGTTAAAGGGAACCTGTCATCAGAAATTAGCTTAATAAACCACTACCACTAAGTTGTCAAACTGATGAGCAGCTTCTAGATGATGTCACCTCACTAGCCCATGAAAGAAACATCATCCAGAATATAAACTTTGAAGTGAGATGAAAATTGGTTTTATGAAGTCAAGGAGGCAGAGCGTTTAAGACTGAAGTCAAGCCTTTCCGTCTTAAAATGCCCCTTTCACGTTAATTGATTGTCCTACGTCCAAGGACATAATTGCATAATTGATCAGATCTCTTGAAGTCCGGTTGCATGATGTGAATCACATGGGAGGTGTTCAGAGGCAGGAAGAGCCTTCCTGATTTTATACATCTAACTTTCATCTAACTTCAAAGTTGATTTTCTGTATGATGCCACCATGCTAGGTCATGAAAGAAACATGATCTAAAAGCTGTTCAGCTTCTTGACAACACACTGGTAGTGGTTTATTAGGCCAGTTTGTGATGATAAGCAAAACATGTGATCCGGCTTCAAGACAAAACATTCCACCGTTGTTTTCTTAAAAATTCCAAAAGTTTATTGTCATCTCAGCATATAAGCATAAATGTACGGAGTCAACACATTGGTCGAGGAAAATTACCTACGCGTTTCGGGTAAAACCGCTACCCTTATTCATGGCTTGAATAGCCATGAATAAGGGTAGCGGTTTTACCCGAAATGCTTGAATAGCCATGAATAAGGGTAGCGGTTTTACCCAAAATGCTTGAATAGCCATGAATAAGGGTAGAGGTTTTACCCGAAACGCGTAGGCAATTTTCCTCGACCTATGTGTTGACTCCGTACATTTATGCTTTTATGCTGAGATGACAATAAACTTTTGGAATTTTTAAGGAAACAACGGTGGAATGTTTTGTCTTGAAGCCGGATCACATGTTTTGCTGGTTAATTGACTTCATCCTAGCTGGAGGAACCGTGCTCGACTAATCCACCCGGGATTGATATCACTCCAGGTGAGCTGGCTTACAACCAGTTTGTATTGATTTGCAGTTTGTGATGATAGGTTCCCTTTAAAACGTACATTTATTTAACTTGACTTTTAATGTTTTCCATTAGTGTCTGTTTACACCACTCCTGTTAGACTTCTAATTTTTCTACAGCTCCATCCAATTTTGCGTTGTTGTGGAAAACTGTGGCACCTAACAGGTTACCTGCTGTGATCGGTGCCAGTTGTCTCCTGCATAATACAGCACACACCAGCCCATGAGCCCTCTCTACGTTCATCTCTAACTGCCCTTTGACGAACCAGTACGTCAAGTTATGGGAAGGGGGATTACTCTTATTTGTATTATAGGCTGTTTTTCCTTAATATTGTCAGTTGTCCCAGTCTACTCTTGAGCCGACATTTTTGTAAGAAAATCTTTTTAAGAACCCATAACGACTAGTGTCCTGAATTATGATTATGTTTTAAGCTTAGTGTAGAGGATGACAGAGCAGAGTTAAGAAGTCTTGGTAGGACACAAACCCCTAACAAAAAAAATCTGACAGGAAAACTAATGTCAATGGATTTTTTAATGTAATTTATTTACTTTCATTTTACGGTGATTTATTACGAGAAGAGGTAAAACAAAGCTTCATCATTTTTTTTTTGTTTTTACACCTAAACCCTCATAGACTTCTTTGCCCCCTTTGGGCAGTTCATTATTTTGTTGACAACCCAGCACCATTAATCTGGGTTTGTGGGGAAAACGATTTGCAGGCCTCACACTTCATGTGCAAAGGCAATTGTCATGGGATCTGAATCCCTCCTGCAAATGGTGTCTTTAATGTTAAAATGAAATCTACTTTCCAGAGAGGAACTGTAAAACTATTTTATGCAAGATTTCATTTGGGATACCTTAATGGTTGAATAATAAATTTTACCTCATAAAAATGAAATTCAATAATACAGTAGCTTTTCTCAGTGCAGTAGCATCTGGTTGATCCTCCTGAGAGCCAATATTTTCCAACTCATTAGGATCATGTCGTTCTGTATGTCGTCAACATTGGGTTAGCCAAGCTACCTTTACTTACATAACCGCCAAACTATTAAATAGGTCTCTTGTGGAGTGAAGTCAAATATTCCTCTTATTTTGCTTGTGCTTTGGAAGAAGAGAAGAAAATGTACGTAGTGTAAGACTTAAACATCTGGTCCAAACCACATCAGGGTAAAACTGAGGAAAGTAACAAGATTCCCTATTCCTCCCAGGTGTGCTTATAAAACAGACTGGAGTCTCTGCATAGTTCTTTAACCACTTAAGAAAAAAAAAAAAAAGAGGGAAAAAAAGAAGCCCTGGGAGTTGGGACAAGTGGGCCGCATGCCTCTGTATTCAGAATGACAAACAAAAAGGATCATTGACTCGAGTATGACATAAACGTTTTCCTTTCCCCCCCCGTAATGTGCCAGCTGTGATTCTCCGTGTTTTAACTTGCGGAGATTTGCCAAGGTCGGTGCTTATTTACGTCTTTTTAAAAGTAAAACAGCAAGGCCGTGCTTTTGTGGCGTAATTGTTGGGAGTGGTGAAGTTGAGCTGTGCGAAATACTGGCAGATGCCATGTTTTCTGAAATGAATTCCCTTGGGGACCACATTTCCCTCCCCCTCGCTTCCTGTTCTGGTTTTCTGTATTTTAATATCAAACTTTTAGTACAAACTTTTAGCTTATTGATGGCTACAGGTGTGCTTTCACCTCAATGTGAAGGTAGGGTGATGATAATTAGAGGCTGATGTCATTTTTCTCTTTGAACGTAACTTTTTTCCAGTTTACAAACTTTTTTTTTTTTTTGGTGAAGACGTACTTAGGAGTTTGCATAACTTCAGCTAGTCATACTACCACAATCCATCTTTTCCCAGACTAAAGGGGATTTGATGCTAATACAAAGTTTTTATAGGGTAAGTATAACCCTAATAGTAACACCCATCATATTATCCTGGTAAAATCACCTGGACCAACGCGTCATGTTGGATTCGGGACTTCCTGTGGCATCCCGTGTCTTGCTAGTTTATGGAGAACGAAGGAGGCACACCTTAGACTTTTCACAAAGATAATACCATTCTTTTTGGTTGGCAGGAGTTTAAATAGCAGGAGAAACTGAACCTCATCACTTTTGAAAAAGTGGGTGAAAGCGTACCGTAATTGGCTTCTACGAGTTTCACAAACCAATACACCAGAAAACTGAATTGAAAGCTTTCTCAGATTGACCCTAGTCCCTACTCAATTGTAGGAATCTTGGTTACTTAATTTGTAATACCGGCATTGATGCTTATCCCCTTCCCCCCCAAGTGATAATTCTTTGACATATAGAGGGGTAGGTGCATACATTCGGATCTTGATGCAGAAACTTCCACCTCTCATTCAGATTTTGTTCCCCTCTTTTATAAAAAGCAACATCACCTCTGTTCATGTACTATCTACCCGAAACATTTAGATTTTTTTTCCTATTCATGTAAATATCCACTTCTTGTTTATTAACCCTTTTAGAACTTTCTCAGTTGAAGTAACGAAATTCCACAGAGGGAGCATTGCACTGGTTGGACTGCATTACCAGACATACTATTAAATTGCTTTGTGCGATTCTAAATTATCAGCCCATGGTCTGTCGCTGCCGGTTTGTCATTGGCGTGTGACTTTCGCTCACACCTTGATGATGAAAGGAAAAGACTGCCGTAGTCGCAAACAATGGAATGGGACCTCCCCCATAATTTGTGGTTCAATCTGTCGGCCTATAAATAGGGCTTTGGAAAACAAAGTTGTGTGTATGGGCCAATTGAAATACATGGGAGCTAATGCTTGATACCATAAGTAGCAAAGATGGGGAATAAACTAAAATTCCAACTGTGCTACAATCAGTGGTGCACACAGTTGCAATGATTGAGATTGTGAAAGCTTCTCTTTAAACATGGTTCCAGTTTTTCTGCAATGGCCTTTTGAATGTTCCTTAAAGGAAACCTACCACTTGAAGTGGCAGGTTTCAGATGGAAATACCAGGCACCAGCTCAGGGTGAGCTGGTGCCGGAGCTTATTTTTGTTAGTGTTTTAAACCGCGGTATCGCGGTTTAAAACACTTTTTAAACTTTATAGGCGGCGCAGGCAGGTACGTGCTCGGCGCTTACCATGCGCGCGACCGTGCGTGCGGCTACATAGGAAGTGAAGGAGAGCCGCGCGCATGGTAAGCGCCGAGCGCGTACCTTCCTGCGCCGGCTATAAAGTTTAAAAAGTGTTTTAAACTGCGATACCGCGGTTTAAAACACTAACAAAAATAAGCTCCGGCACCAGCTCACCCTAAGCTGGTGCTCGGTATTTCCATCAGAAACCTGCCACTTCAAGTGGTAGGTTTCCTTTAAAGGAGATCTATCATTAAAATCAAGCCCGATAAACCAGGTACCCTTACTCATAGATCCAGGCATAATGGCTATGTTAGTCTTATAATTGTTATCCTTGGCCTCCTTCTAAAAATCAACTTTTAAAATTATGCTAATGAGCCTAAATGCTCTGGTTTATTTACTAGAGCCCCTCTGTGCTGCAGCTTTACAGGCTGTAAAATGAGCAGGACATGTCTCCCCCAACCCCCCACTCTCATCTTTGTCCGTATGTCTGTGTAATCAAGCAGCAGGAAGTGCCAGGTTAGGCGAGACTTGCTCTGCACAGTGTAATCAGAGCCCAAAAGACTCATTAACATAATTTAAAAAGTTGATTTTAGAAGGACGAAGGCCACAGATAATAAATATAAGGTTACCACACCCATGGTGCCTGGATCTATGAGTAAGTGTCCTTTGCTTTTCATGCTCGATTTTGATGGTAATTGTTTCATGCTCTAGTTATTTATTTCCTCTTGTGGTCTTACATGCTTATACACTTTCTAATATATTGAATGCAATACCACAACCAGTGCATTAAGCCATAAGGCCACCGCCCATTGTCAGTTTTCCTTTCCAGGCATCATGGATATTTGTTCATGTGAAAAAGAGAAGAACATAATTAACTGCAAGTAAAATTCTCGTTTTATGCTCTCTGGAAACAGAGCTTTAAAGGGTCTGTGTGTTGGTCAAAACAATTATATCTAATCCTCATAATAAATTAGCACAGTAAAAAGTCATTGTAGAATGTGTGAGAGTTTCTTGCAGGATAATGAAATAAACATGGCTAATAAAAACAGTGCATAAAAGACACTGAGTTAATCTTGCTAACTGTGAGCTATGAAAATGTTTCAAAATGCTCTTTTCTTTTTTACATATATAAATAATTGCATGCACAGTTTTTTGAAGAAGAGAAAGGACATCCTTGTAATTGCAGCAGGGATCAGTATATAAGCTAGTGTTTTATGTTTTAACTTATCTGTACGTTCAAGCCTGTAGCACTGCTTCCTATGGAGAGGGGAGGGATGAGGAGCACTCACCCCTCCACCTCTCCAGGCAAACCTATGCTACATTGGCCCAGGTGTAGCATGTGTGTGTAAAAGCAGCCTTAGGCAGCACACACCAGCGCACGGGAGAGGAGGAGGGGGTGAGCGCTGCTAGCCCTCGCCCCTCTCCATTGATACATGTCCTATCTTTTCCCCGGGTATGAAACGGTATGGTGCTGCACGTATGTTACACCGTACTGCTCCATGCTCCAATTGCCGGCCTATATACGTCCCCCAACGGTCGTACAACGGTTGTGAGAATATAGACCTGGCTTAGGCCCCGGGTTGGATTGCGTTTAGAAACTAAATTTAACCATGACCTTGAGGGTCTCTACCTGATAGTATATGTGCTTCAATTGTGAACGCAGCCTTACTACAGGGTACCTGATGCTTATCAATCCCCACCTGTCCATGCCTCCTTTGTAATACTTTTGGAAAGGATATTCTTGCACAGGAACCAATTTGTCATGCAAATGAACCATACACTTTTAGACAAAATGTATTAATTCATTATACTAATTCAAACTTTAATTGGTCGGTCTTTCATGTGTTTTCAGGAAGGATTGAAGAACCACCTATACAACTTATTTAACTAATGTTAAAAACTTTATCTTTCACCTTCTCTGTGCTATACCCAAAAATGACAATTTTAGGGCAAATTTTTTGGGCAGAGTTAAGACACTAGCTCTTTAAGATGGATATTTTAAAGGGAGTCTACTACCACCCCAACTTATTTTATACCTTTGGTGTTCCCCAACACAAAGAACTTTAATTTGGACTCCAATATACTGGACAAAGATGGATAATCTGTTTTCATAAAAATAACTTTCTGAACTCAGTTTGGAAATGCAGTTTGTTGTGCAATTAGGACATGGACATCAATAGCTGAGTACTGCTCCATCACATCTACCCTTTCCGATATTTGTATGGTGGTGCTTCATGCTTCTTGGCACATCTGGCCTGGCTGGAATTTATATGGGTGGTTTTCCCAACCTGCTCCAGCCTAACATGGGATGTCATTGTGATTTAAGAGGAAGTGGCATTAGTTGGTCAGAAGAGGCACCTGATTAGCAACAATTAGCTACTTCAAGTCTTAGAGGTTCTGCTCTAGTGGAAATAGTCAATAACACTAAATTTATAGGGCCTGATGAAGGCCTGAGTACCAGGCCATAATGTGTTTTAATATTCAATAAAGCCAAATCATATTATAATCTACACTTTGAATGCATCAGTCATTGTGGAGCACTGGATACCTTCATCTACCAACCTGAGGGTTATTCGTTACGTCCTCGTTTGCTCCTTGGTAGCTAGAGAAGGTTGGTCGTTGAAGGACACAGACAGCTACATCTACAAGCGCTAATTTACTATTGACAGGTGAGTCCAACCACCTACCATTTTAATTTTGCTTTAAATGAGGGGTTTTACCTTTTACTCCTCCCACAAGGAGTCCCTGGTGTTTATCAGGTAATACCCTATATTGCACCTGGTGGGAGTTGTTGGTCGTTGTTAAGGCCCCAGGTAGAGGTGTTGAGTGCATGACTTCATCTGTTAGTCCTCCCCACCTTTTGATTTGAAAAATTTAAGAAACCTTCTGGGATGATAGAATTGCAATAATATATATATATATATATAATTTAAAGACTGATCCTCTGCCCACTTTGAGCTCTCTGGATGCTGAATTTAGTCTTAGGCTGTAATGATCAGCTTTAAGGGGTCTGTAACAAAGCTTTATTGTTCAACCTTGTTAGCACAACAACTATAAAGTATATCTGTTCTGACTTGCATATAAACTCAACACAACATAAGTACAAACCTAAAGAACCTATCTTGTTCATAATCCGGGGACTGCCTGTATATGCTTTTCGACATATATTTTTCTTGTGCAAATCTGGTAACTTGTGCCTTGAGTTGCCAAGGAATTTTCCTGAGCTCAAGGTTCTTAGCAATGTTTCTTTTGACTTCAGCAGTTATGGATTCCATATTTTTGTTGTCCACGCTAAGCATAATTGCAATCACCATACGATAAATGGAGCACAAGCCGTGTGTTGCTGGGCCTGGTCACTGTGCCTCATTATAAAAGATATACGAGTTTGGCTTTCTCTCCATACAAATCTTTCTAGAGTGGAAATGCTCTGCTGATTAATTTTTAATACAGCTGTTGAGTTGTTCTAAAAAGAGACCCGCAAGAAAGGATTGCTTTCCGTTTTAACCCATGTGTTGCCTAGTAATGCCGGCTGTACTCCTGCACGCCAGCTATATTTATACATTGAATTAATGAGGTAGCGGTGACTTACAATCTGCTAAGTACTCAATGCGGTTCAGGTGACATAATAAACCAACACAGTGCAGCAGGAATCTCTTATGATGTCACCTGACCCACGGGGCCTGATTACCACTGTAGTGTTTTTTTGGTATTCACACCTCAATATATTTTACAAAACATGAATGACTTCTGCTCTATTAACAGGTGATTCACTATATTAATGTATTGTAGCAAGAATGAAATGGCTGTTTAGAATTAACTTATCGGTAGCTTTAATTGTTCACTTTATGCATAAGATATTTAGCAACTGATTTCTATTTTAGTTTCACCACCACTTGGCTTCTTTGTAGGTAGTAAGGCCAAAGTATTTAAATAAGATTGGGGACAGGGACCGGTTTGGCAAGCTCTATGTAGCGCTGCATAATCTATATGCGCTATATAAATAAAGGAATTATTATAATAATAATCTGAATGTGGGCATGAAGCATTGGACTACTATAGAAGACATTGTCCAGGTTTTGAAAAACAAACTGAAAGCATGTAGCAGTGTTCCTAAATATGGACTACCCCTTTAAAAGGGTTGTCTCAAATTTAAATGTTATCCACAATGCTCATGATAGAGTATAAATAAGTAAGTGGAATGGATGTCTAGTTTCCCATAATGAATAAAATCTGTTAAGAGAACAGCCAGGAATGCCTGGCTTGATGACAAATTATTTTGTGAGCTGTAGCCATGGACAAACCTCTCAAGACATGGAAAAAATTCAAGCCCTGAACCTAGCACAACCTCTGTACCTGTCTACTTGCCGACCCTGTGCTAAACTGCAAAAGACAACTGGGTGCCTACCCTGGGTTTGTGGACAGAAGAGTAAAAACGGTAAACAAGAGAGACGATACAGACGATAAGTGAGGTCAGGCATACCAGGTTGAAAAAGCAAGATGGTGGCCAGGTACAAAATTATAAGGTTGTAGAGTAGTCAAATCATGCAAGCAGCAAGCACAGAAGCAATAGAATAATAAAGAGCCAGAAGACTTGTCTAACAGGCACTGAATGAAGACACAGGTGAGTTTAAATGGAGGGTCTGGACACAACCCAGCAATTGGTTCAGCCATCTGTGACACACCCACAGCTCAGAGAGGCAGCAAGAAGTCAATGACTCAGCCCTGTATAGGAGCCACTTGAGTGTAGTACTCATCCCGCAGAACTAGAACCTGCAGAACTATAAAGCATTGTGTCATTGATTGGTGGTTATTTATAACCCTCAATTAAATTTGCATAAATCATATGAAAAAGTGTTGTATACTTTAAAATGCTTTGCCGGTTTCATGTGGCTCTGTGCTCTAAGATGGTAAAAGAAGGATCAGGTTGATAAAATTTTTTAAATAGGAGGTAAGTTGCTAGAAGAGATGTCTGATAGCATCTTTCTTCACTGAGAACACCTCCTTGCTGAAATACGCCAAGTGTGCATGTATGTGCCTTTATATGGCGTCTGTGCATGAATAATGTAAAGTGTTTAGTTACTTTTATTCTACCAGCTGTAAAGCTACAATAACAGGATGACTTTTTACTTAATTGTCATTTTTCATAAGGAGAACTTTTACTTCCCGACCCTAGTCACAAGCTTATCAACAAGTTCCCTAAACTGTACTGAAGAGACCCTACCAGATGGAAACAGCGCTTTCTACAGTTGGGAATCTGTTCCTTCTGGAATAGATATGCGGGTTTGGTTTTAATCCCGCATCATGTCATTAGGCTTCTTGAAGGTCATGCTTGATGTCAAGGGAGCTGCCTTACAAGGTACCTAAAAGAGGCGTGGTTTTCCTTATCCCATCCTGGAAAACTTATTTGCATGTTTTCCCATTGATATGGGACAACATTCTGAACAGTGGGGTCTGTTTGATGCATGACAAATCTGTTGCTCTGTTGATGCTTTGATTGTACTTTATGCAGCAATACTACTGTATTGCAGTATATGGGAATTTTACATTATATCTATTGAAACTTGCCACAGACAGGTTTTAATAGATATAAACAATAAGCATATTCTGAAGGCACCTGGCAGAGAGGAATGGCCCAATGGTGTGGGTGTCTTTCCATTTATATAACTTTCAGAGAAAGTAAAATAGGCCTTCATATGCTGTGACATATTTAGGCTACCTTTTAACTACTGTTCCTTCCGTCCGTTAAAAAGTAAAGAAAAGTGGATTAACAGAGGTTTAATGCATCGATTAAACATCCCATTGAGATCAATGTAAATTTTATGTCATCTGTAATGTTCCGTTTAGGCAGGTATCATTTTTCTGTGTGTTTTTTGGACGCAAATCGATGACATAAAATTTAAATTGATGTAAATGGGATTTTTAACTGATATGTTAAACCTCTGGTTTTTTTTTTAACCTTTTAACGAAGTAAGGTAGTGTGAACTTAGCCTTAGATAACTGTTTTGGAATTGTTAAAAGTCCACAGAGTTAAATCTATTCGCCATCCCTTGTCTTGGATCTCTGCTGTGTAATGCGACTATTGCTCCTGCTTAGCTCCCGAGCAGATTCCATGTTTACAGAGATGACAACTAAGGGTTAAAACATCTGTGGTACCGTTTTGAGAACTAGGTAAAGAAGTGGTCTTTTGGCGAGCATCTTGTCAGCATCTTGTCTTTGTAGGGGTCACCAAATACATTCTCGAAAATTCTAGAAAATTCAATTAAAATTGTAAGAACACTCCAAGTAAAATTGGAGGATCGTGTTTTAGAAAGAAATATTTTTTCATTATATGAATTTAGTGATATTTTTTCTTCTGTGGGCAATAAATGTTCTTTTTTTATGTATTCTATTTCATACTTTCGTTACTCAAGCCAAGAAACATGTTTGGCAGGAGATATGAATTTTTCTTACATTTTCCTTTGGTATTTAGAATTAATTTTATTCCTATTTTGGAACTGACTTAATAAAGTGTATGCCATGATATTAGCAAAAAATGGCCACTAGGAGAGGAGGTGAAATATTTTTGGCTACACAGGGCTAGTTTTCCATGCCTTGTCAGTGTGTGCTTACTGGTGTGCAGCACATTCACATATGACTGGTGAGACTACTCGGTTCCTTTCATCTTGCTTTAAAGAGGACCTGTCACCTGTAAAAACGTAAGCAACTCCTAGTGCTACAACAGACGCAGCAGTGTTACACTGCTAGCATTATCGGAAACCTCCAGTAACGCTAGGAAACACTGCTATACTGTACAATAGAAAACGCTGGACTGCGCTGTAAGCGGTTGGGCGCATTCATGAGGGGGTCGGATTGGGGGGGGGGCGACTGCCACATGAAACTCGTCAGTTACCGCCGGCCTAGGGAGAAGGAGGGGTGGTCCGGTGGTGAAGCAGCGCCTGGGACCACTCCCTCATGAATACACCCAACCGCTTATAGCGCGGTCCGACTATTTCTATTGTTGTAGCACTAGGAGCTGCTTACTTTGTAAGCAGCTCTTAGTGCTGGTTTTATAGGTAACAGGTTCTCTTTAACTCACACATTTTTGGCGCATTGCAATTTTTGGGCTTTTTGGGGACATTTTGAAATGACCGCCAAACTTTTTTTTTCATCAGTAATACACATTTATCTGCTATTCCAGATGTGCTAAATATTGCAACAAACTCCAGATGAAGCCATACTTTAGGAAAACTTAGAAAATGGAAAGAAGCGACTTGAGACATTTGTTCGACATTTTTGAGACCTATATAACAAATGGCTCAAAAAGTTATCTGAAAAAAACCCCATTTAACACAAATAAAAAGTGAGGTTGATAAATGACCATAGTAGCAGACAGAAAAAAAAAACCGTTGGACCCCAACGAACCCATCTCCTAAACCTATTACTGAGACCCCAGCGAACCTCCAGTTAGGCTCTATGCTGTGCATAGGGCCAAACATGAATGGTCAAAACAATGACCGCACTTGTCATAGCCTCCTATGCCGTATCCTACGCCCAGGTACGTCCCAGGAGACACAGCCGTGTTCATGGGGCCTCCAAACAAAGCTCCCTATCTTATCTTTCATCAAATGATGTAAAAATAGTGCTGCATATAGCGAGATATATTCCATATGAACCCAAGTGACTTTAATTTTTGGCATTGTGGTCCTTTGGGTGATGGTCTCTATCATGTGACTGAATTCACGCCACATTTTGGTTTGTGTTCTACAAAGAACGCAGAACAAAGAGAAGAATAGGTGCTAAGAATTACAATTAAAGGGCACCTACCACCACAAATCTACCTATAAAGGTAGATTGGGTGGTAGGTTGATCAATGGGACGTGAGGATAGCCCTTTTAAAGGCTAATCCTCACGTCCCTGCACTTTTTTAATAACTTTAATTTGGTATTTATTCAAATTTACTTATGCGGCTACCGGGGCGTGGAGTAGCCGCATATGAGATTACACGAGGCGGCTACTCCACGCCCCGGTAGCCATTTTACCCCTCCTACTCACCCATCTTCGGCGCGCAGCTCCGCGTAGCTGCGCGCCCTCGTCCGGCGATCCTGCCGTCTGCGCATGCGCAGAAGAGCAGTCCCGCGCCTGCGCGGTCACAACTCCGAAACAGGCGCGGGCCTGCTCTTCTGCGCATGCGCAGACGGCAGGATCGCCGGACGAGGGCGCGCAGCTACGCGGAGCTGCGCGCCGAAGATGGGTGAGTAGGAGGGGTAAAATGGCTACCGGGGCGTGGAGTAGCCGCCTCGTGTAATCTCATATGCGGCTACTCCACGCCCCGGTAGCCGCATAAGTAAATTTGAATAAATACCAAATTAAAGTTATTAAAAAAGTGCAGGGACGTGAGGATTAGCCCTTAAAAGGGCTATCCTCACGTCCCATTGATCCACCTACCACCCAATCTACCTTTATAGGTAGATTTGTGGTGGTAGGTTCCCTTTAAACATCAAATGTGTAAAGAAGTTTGCCTTACTTAATTGTTATCTACTAAAATCCTGATAATTTGGGATCTTATCTGTGCTGGTCTTGCATGGATCCTGCTACTTGATGATTTTTTGTACATGGAAATTCCAGGAACAGCTAAGCCCTGCTGTCATAGAGAAATCACATTTCGATGTGGGACAGCCCCTTCCCATTTTTCGTAAAACTTTGAGAACTAGAACTCCTTGTTAAAATAAATAATTTAAAAACAAATTCCACCAAGCGGTAAAAATTGCAATATTTTGCTCAAACTGTCCATTAAGCTTCCATAATCAGATTGAAAAGCAAGAGTAGTAAAGTAAATAGCAAAGTGTCTCAATACATAGTGTATGTGAAGAAAGAGCAGAACCTGACACAGACGGATTTTGCTGCAGATTCTCTGCAGACACTTTACTGAAAAATTCAGGTACATATGAGCTTTCTTCTTTATTTTATGACATCTATTATATTGTTGTTGCTTATGGCTATGAATGACCTTGTATCTAAAGGGAATCTGTAAGCAGTTTTGAATGTACAAAGTTGCAGACATTGTAAGACATTCATAGACATTGTAGTTCATAAGGCTGGCAAGACACGCAAGTCCATCAAGTCCAACCTTTAAGAATTAAACAAATTTTTTCCCCATAACCCGTGATATTTTTGCTCTCCAAAAAGTCATCCAGGCCTCTCTTGAACATGTACATAGAGTCCGCCATAACAACCTCAGAGAGTTCTACCATAAATAATCCCCATCTATGTTGTCTAGGGTGATGATAGGCCTGTCTCTTCTTTAGGTGTAGAGGATGCTACCTGTCTATTGTTATGGTAGAACCACGTCTCCTCTAGGTGTACAAGATGCCCCCTATCTATGGCATTTGTAGAACCGCCTCTTCTCTAGCTGTAGAAGATACCCTCTGTCTGTGGTGATGGTAGAACCTCTGCTCCTCTAGGTTTAGAGGATGCCCCCTGTCTATGGTGATGGTAGAACTCGCCTCTCCTCAAGGTGTAGAGGATGTCCCCCATCTATGGTGATGGTAGAACCGCCTCTCTGCTAGGTGTAGAGGATGCCCCCTGTCTATGTTGATGGTAGAACCAATTCTCCTCTAGGTGTAGAGTATGCCCCCTGTCTATGGTGATGGTATAACCGCCTCTCCTCTAGGTGTAGTGTATGTCCCCTGTCTATGTAGATGATAGAACTGCTGCTCCTCTAGGCGTAGAGGATGTCCCCTGTCTATGGCGATGGTAGAACCACATTTCCTCTAGGTGTAGAGGACGCCCCCTGTCTATGGTGATGGTAGATCCTCCTCTCCTCTAGGTGTAGAGAATGTACCCTGTCTATGGTGATGGTAGATCCTCCTCTCCTCTAGGTGTAGAGGATGCCCCCTGTCTATGGCGATGGCAGAACCACCTCTCCTCTAGGTGTAGAGGATGTCCCCCGTCTATGGTGAGGATAGAACCGCCTCTCTACTAGGTGTAGAGGATGCCCCCTGTCTATGGTGATGGTAGAACCTCCTCTCCTCTAGGTGTAGAGGATGCCCCTGTCTATGGTGATGGTAGAACCTCCTCTCCTCTAGGTGTAGAGGATGTCCCCTGTCTATGGTGATGTTAGCACCTCCTCTCCTCTAGGTGTAGAGGATGCCCCTGTCTATGGTGATGGTAGAACCTCCTCTCCTCTAGGTGTAGAGGATGCCTCCTGTATATGGTGATGGTAGAACCTCCTCTAGGTGTAGAGGATGCCCCCCCTGTCTATGGTGATGGTAGAACCTCCTCTCCTTTAGGTGTAGAGGATGCCCCCTGTCTATGGTGATGGTAGAACCACCTCTCCTCTAGGTGTAGAGGATGCCTCCTGTCTATGGCGATGGTAGAACCTCCTCTCCTCTAGGTGTACAGGATGCCCCCTGTCTATGGTGATGGTAGGACCACCTCTCCTCTAGGTGTAGAGAATGCCCCCTGTCTATGGTGATGATAGAATCGCCTCTCCTCTAGGTGTAGAGGATGCCCCCTGTCTATGGTGACGGTACAGCTGCCTCTCCTCTAGGTGTAGAGTATGCCCCCTGTCTATGGCGATGGCAGAACCACCTCTCCTCTAGGTGTAGAGGATGTCCCCCGTCTATGGTGAGGATAGAACCAACTCTCCTCTAGGGCTAGATTATGCCCCCTGTCTATGGTGGTGATAGAACCTCCTCTCCTCTAGGTGTAGAGGATGTCCCCTGTCTATGGAGATAGTAGAACCTCCTCTCCTCTAGGTGTAGAGGATGCCCCTTGTCTATGGTGCTGGTAGAGCTGCCTCTCCTCTAGGTGTAGAGGAAGCCCCCTGTCTATGGTGATGGTAGAACCGCCTCTCTACTAGGTGTAGAGTATGCCGCCTGTCTATGGTGATGGTAGAACCGCCTCTCCTCTAGGTGTAGAGGATGCCCCCTGTCCATGGCAATGGTAGAACTACATCTCGTCTAGATGTAGAGGATGCCCCCTGTCTATGGTGATGGTAGAACCACCTCTCTTCTAGGTGTAGTGTATGTCCCCTGTCTATGTAGATGATAGAACTGCTGCTCCTCTAGGTGTAGAGGATGTCCCCTATCTATGGCGATGGTAGAACCACATTTCCTCTAGGTGTAGAGGACGCCCCCTGTGTATGGTGATGGTAGATCCTCCTCTCCTCTAGGTGTAGAGAATGTACCCTGTCTATGGTGATGGTAGAACCACCTCTACTCTAGTGTAGAGGATGCTCCCTGTCTATGGCGATGGCAGAACCACCTCTCCTCTAGGTGTAGAGGATGTCCCCCGTCTATGGTAAGGATAGAACCGCCTCTCTACTAGGTGTAGAGGATGCCCCCTGTCTATGGTGATGGTAGAACCTCCTCTCCTCTAGGTGTAGAGGATGCCCCTGTCCATGGCAATGGTAGAACTACATCTCGTCTAGATGTAGAGGATGCCCCCTGTCTATGGTGATGGTAGAAACACCTCTCTTCTAGGTGCAAAGGTCGCCCCCTTGTCCTAGCAACTGGACTAGGCATAAAAAGATCTTTGGAAGAGATCCTTGTACTGCCCTTTCATGCATTGGCCCTGAAGATCTGTGTAATCATACCTGTAACGTGAGCAGTAGAAGGACTGTTAGAAGTGCATTTATATTCCAGGATTGTAGCTGGATTCAAAACACAGTGGTGTGTGACATCTCCTCACTGCACTGCTGTACTGCAGTACTCCCTACTTTAGCAGCTATTTGAATATTACAGCAGTTAATCAGGAGGAGGGGCATTGAAGAGTGCTCCAAGGACAGCTACAATCCTGGAATAGATATTACATTTTTTTTTTACAGTGCTGCTTCTAAAACTCACAAAGATATAGTTTTGCAGATTTCCAGGGCTGCTACCTAGCACTGTCTGTAGCTTTCTACGGTTAAAACAACTGACTGATTCCTTTTAAGTAGAAGACGATCTATATGGAAATGAAATGTTTGCTTAGCCTAGTTACTAAGAAACCTTTAACATGCTAAGCAATGTGATGAGTATGATCTCAAGCCTGTTTTACATATATTCCCCAGTGCTGTGGTTCCACCACTTCAATAAACCACTGTCAAGTCAGTGCAGGCTTTGAGCGATGTTATGCCCCTATACTGGTGATGTGAGTAAGTGCAGCGGGATACGGTGTCCCAGCGGAGAAGTACACAACCACAGATCTAGCTCTACAATCATATCTGTATACCAAGTGCCAACTTTCATCAGTGTTATATTACCAGGCTATGTAAAGGAAAGAAGTAAAGGGCTTTTCTTATCTTAGAAGATAATTGGATATTGCTAAGATATTCCATCACTTCCACCACCGAGACACCCAGTATCATGAGAATGATGGGGGCCGCATTGTAGATTTAACACAGATGTCCCTTTACATTTTGAGTAGGAACAAACCCAGAGGTAGAGAACGGAGATCAACCAGGCGCTTGGCGTGTCTTCAAGGAACCAATGGGTAAAGTGCCACAGAAGATACTTTATTGATATGTAATAAAATAGTATAAAAGAATAAATGCTACGCGTTTCGGCTCCGTACGAGAGCCTTCATTTTGAAGTTTTTGAAGTTTTCTTGAAGAACTATTATATGTGTTGACTTTGTGAATTGAGTGAATTCACATAATAGTTTAGTAATGATTCACTGCCAGATTTTTTTGGAGCTACTCTTTTGGATTTGTTGAGTCCACACAAGATTAATTTTTTTTTTTGTGTAAATTTCCACCTGTTTCTGAAAAGTAACGAGCCTTCCAGATCTGTAATAGAGTTGTCCTCTACCGTTTGATATTTAAGTTGCGCTCTCTGTTTCCTAGTGGTTTGAGCAGCGAGGTGCAGTGAGTGCTCCCTTAGGATTACTTTAAATAGAATAGAAGACTTTGGGTATATAGAGTTGTGTGGCCTTGAATGTGATTTTTTTTTTTTTATTTGATATATGAGCTGTGACATAGTTATTGCATGACTGAGATGTGCCTGTAAGCAATGCAGTATGCAGATGGGGCTCTTCAGAATCAAAGCCAGAGACCAAATGTGAATGTACTCATTTATAGGGTAAAGAATACTGGGAGCAAGCATAAGGAAACATTTTTATTTTAACCCTTCTGTAGGCAACTCGTTTTTATACGTAGGCTTGATAAATGTTTTGGTGACACAGGTTTAGTAAAGCATCTTAAGTTTCCACAGATTGCAGTTTCAGATGGTTTTACTGTGTATTATAAGCGAATTTAAAGGGGTTATCCAGAACAATGAAAATCTCCGCAGAGGATTCACTTCTGAATGTTGTCACCTACGTTTTTGCTTTTTTACCTTCCGTGTTGCTTTGCCTTGTGAAGAACCAAACCCCTAATGGTTGCTTTCCATTAAGTTATAGTGTTGCACCTTTTCCTGGTCACATGGTTTTCCCTCTTTGTAATTGGCGTGATCATGTGACACAGCAACTTAAAGGAAATCTTCCAACTCAAATTTTCCTTTAAAAGCGGCTATGCTGGCCAAATCCTCTCTTCACCTTGCAACATCATCTGTACTTCAAAAAAAGTTTTTATGGACAGTTCGTTCTAAAGATCGGGTTTTATAAATATCAAATGAACATCAAGTGCTATTGGGGGTTCACCATAGCCTTTTGGGCTTTAGCTCTGCTTCAAATTACCTGCTCCCCATCGCACTTATACGTCCCTTTGATTGCTGCCTCCAGCCCATATTCCACAGCCAGTTTGCCCGTCCACTCTTCCTCCGGTATCTAATCCACTCTCCTCTGCTGTGTCATCGCTGCCTTCGCTAGCCAGTATGATGGTATTTTAGCTGCAATTCCTGTCTTTACACAGTAGCTCTTTTACCCAGCTGGTTACTGCACCTACAGAAGTTCTGTGCAGCCGACTAAGAAATAGAGCTACTGCGCAGGCTCAGGAATTGCAGCTACCCACCCGTGATGTTGGCTAGTGGAGGCAACGATGATGTTGCAGTGAGGAGTGGATTAGATACTAGCACAGGGGGGCCTGGAATAATGGCTGGAGGCATAAATGATGAGTCAGATGGTGCATGTAATATGTACTAAGCAGAGCTGGGGAAGTGCTATAGTGATGCCTCCTGTAGCACTTTCATTTAGCATATTTATGGAACTCGATTCTTAAAATAAGCAGACCATAAAACTGTCTTTGAAGCACACATCTTGGAGCAGGGTAGAGAGAGGATTCGGCCATGTAGATGCTTTTTAAGGGAACCTGTCAGCAGAAAGTGACCTAATAAACCACTATCAGTATGTTGCCAAGCAGTGGAACATCTTCCAGATTGTGTTTCTTTTGTGACCAAGAGTGGTGGCATCATTCAGAAAATCAACTTTGAAGTGAGTTGCAAACTGGTTGTATAAAGTCAAGGAGGCGGAGATGTTAACAGTGAAGTCAAGCTCTCTCTTCCCCTTTCATTGTAATTGACGGTCCTGCATCCAGAGGCATTACTAACCGGAACTCTTGAAGTCCAATGCATGATGTCAATCACAGAGGAGGCGGTGTTTACACCACCACCACCTTGAGTTAAGTCTTAAGCTCTCTGCCTCCTTGACTACATATGACCAATTTACAGCTCACGTCTGGATAATTCCATCACACTGGACCTTTAAAGGAACAAAAACTGGAATGTGTTACACTGTTTGACTATATACCAGTAGTGGTTTATTAGACCAATTGCTGATGACAGGTTCCCTTTAAAGGTGCAATATGTGTGCGCTTTATACATAAAGTACTGCAGCTGATAAAGGTTGCAACATTGTACAGAGATGTACATGCAATATTTCATAGTTTGGGTTTCCTCTTGGTCCTCCGGGTTTCTCCCACACTCCAAAACATAGTTTGGATCTAATGCTGGTTGAACCCATACCCTACCCATCCATTCAAAATCGACTTCTCAGTCTCCCCCTCCCCCCTTCTCCCCTATTATTACATTCATCCTTCTCCAAATGGTCCTGTGCTTTGGGTTATTGGCCCTGCACTTAACCAGCTTGGGTCCAGTGGAAAATTGAAAAATTCTCCAATACCCTTTTATTATCTTGGTTACACATGTAATGCAACTAGCAACAAATCAGGAATTCCCAACAGTAAAATTTCAGATATCACATCATTTTCCCTTTGTTCTTGTTTTATGACCGCATTTCTGGACTCAAAGAAATAAATTGTAATTGAAGAAATGATGTGTACCAGAAGGTTGAATGGTCAACCATAAATTTCGCATGACTTATAATCTAAATAAAAAAATTTTTTTGTCATAATTCGGTAATAATCTTTAGCATTTTGAATGTCTTGTACAGAGTAGACAAAGGGTTAAAAAAAAATTTATGTTCACCATGTATTGAGTTAATTACGACAAGTAGATGCAAGAGATAGTGTTTCCTACCGAAATGAAAGAACATCTTAAAAATTATAAACAGTTGTACGGTTTCCAAACGAGTAATACAGGACACATTTTAAAGAACAGAAGAAATGATTTAATTTCATTAACTGTGGTCTAATATATTGTGCATCTTTCTCTTGGTAAACCACAGCGGCATTTATTGGCAGGGGCTTCAAAGTACTACTGGATTTGTCTGCTTTCATTGGCCAAATGTGTCATAAAAAAGAGACGCATTAACTCTTGGAAGAGGAGGATTGTGGATTTTTTTGTAATGATTAAACTGTTTTGCAAGGCACTTGTTAATGTACTTGAATATATAAAAATAACTTATTTGAATACAGAAAGTTTATTTAAAAAAAAAAAGAAGAAAAACCTGTAGAAAAAAATAAGATTTTTAAAGTAATTCGACCAAAATCAAGCATGTATTAACCAGGGAAGCTTAATCATAGATTCAGGCACCATGACACTGGTAATCTTCTTTTATATTTGTTATCCATGGCCTCCTTCCTTCTAAAATCAACTTTTAACATTATGCTAATGAGCCAGAGGGGCTCCTAAGACTGTTACCAGAGTTACTCCGTGTTATAGTTTCACAAGCTGTTAAAATGTGCAGGAGCACTTACCCCTCTGCTCTCTCAGCACTTCCCCTCTGCCTCTCAATGAAGCACAGTTTCAGCACACAGTTGGAGGGGAAGTGCTCCTGTAACAGCCAATTACACTGCAGCTTCAAGGGGACCTGGTTACACCCTCAGGATCCCATCAGGCTTATTAGCTTAATTTTGGAAAGTTAGTTTTGGAAGAAAGGAGACCACTTATAAGAAATATAAGAAGTTTATCATGATAGAATTTGATGGTAGATTTCCTTTAAGGGCAAGGCAAAACAATAATGAAAATATTATGAAATAAGGAAACACTTATTTTAGTCAATTGTGTAATAATTCCTACATTAGTTATCAAAGACGATGGATGGTCAAATACTATCTGTCTTGAAGGTCAAGGTATTGAAAGTTGTTAATGATTATTTTCCTGTTGGTTGTGCAGAATAGTTGAGGGGTTAGTTCCATCTTTTTTGATCATTTAGGGTAAAAAGTGAGGTTAAACGGTGTTCCCTTCTCATTTCAGCACTGATGTTTTTTTCCCTGCCATGCTCATTGAGTTACTGCAGCCTTTATTCTACCTTCTTCTGTCATTGACCCATGTGTACAAATAAGAGCTTCATACACACCGGAGGTCATTTATCTTTTCTTTTTTTTCTCTCCTCTAATATTTACAGCTTTTTTGGGTGCATTTGCCCAAAATTAGCAACCTTAGCAATGTTCTCTGTGAGTGTTTTTAGTGTTGAGTCTGATTCATTTTTTAAAAATTGCTAAAATAAAACCTTCACTCCACTGCTGGCATAAAGAAAAGTGTAGAAGGGATTGCTCAAGAATTTGTGATGTTTCAAACATGGATATATTCTTAAAAGAAATTGTACTAAATGTAAAAATTGTGCTTATCTGATCAGTTTTGTTCTGCATGCGTGGACCCCCCTTCAAGCATCTGGACGTATGCCTAGACCACTAAAAATAAAAAGGTGTAACTTTTACAATTGGCACAGCCCAATTAATGCTTAAAAGAAGACCTTGTATAACCTTCACCTATTTCTAATCCCTTATGTACTTCATCAAATCAAACACAGTTGGATTTCTCTAGCCACCACCGTTCCCAATCAAGGATCAATTTGCATTGCAATATGCTCTCTACTTTCAGGTAGCTGGTCCGTGGGTTGAGCAGACACGGCAAGGGCCCCTCCACCTCAGCATTTTGTGAGCTGAAAAAAGCGCCATTGATTGCTGCAGAAATGTGGATGTAATAAAATACTGCTTTCCAATGAAATTACATACAGACCCCCAGACCAAGCAATAAATGATACAAGCTCTAGAGCAGGAATTATTAATAAAGGAGAACTCAGAGCAGACAGTATTAATAATGGAGAACCCAGAGCAGACAATATTAATAATGGAGAACCCAGAGCAGACAATATTAATAATGGAGACCTCAGAGCAGACAGTATTAATAATGGAGACCTCCAGAGCAGACAGTATTAATAATGGAGACCTCAGAGCACACAGTATTAATAATGGAGAACCCAGAGCAGACAGTATTAATAATGGAGAACCCAGAGCAGTCAGTATTAATAATGGAGACCTCAGAGAAGACCGTATTAATAATGGAGACCTCAGAGAAGACCGTATTAATAATGGAGAACCCAGAGCAGACAATATTAATAATGGAGACCTCAGAGCAGACAGTATTAATAATGGAGACCTCCAGAGCAGACAGTATTAATAATGGAGACCTCAGAGCACACAGTATTAATAATGGAGAACCCAGAGCAGACAGTATTAATAATAGAGAACCCAGAGCAGACAGTATTAATAATGGAGAACCCAGAGCAGACAGTATTAATAATAGAGAACCCAGAGCAGACAGTATTAATAATGGAGAACCCAGAGCAGACAGTATTAATAATGGAGAACCCAGAGCAGACAGTATTAATAATAGAGAACCCAGAGCAGACAGTATTAATAATAGAGAACCCAGAGCAGACAGTATTAATAATGGAGATTTCCAGAGCAGACTGTAATAATAATGGAGGCACCCAGAGCAGACAGCAGGTAATAATGGCGACCCTCAGAGCAAATAACATTTTTTTCATAAGGACCCAGATCAGTGTAGCAGCAGAGGACCTGGGATTGTTGTTGTACTTACTGTTTTTTTCACCAGTTAGCGCTTCTATTATTGATGGAAGCGCTCATTCGTTTGTTCTGCTGCCACTACTGGACTGGAAGGTGTGGGCCACAGGTTGTGAACCCTTCTACTTAAAAATGTAACAAGTTTCAGTTAGCGAATCGTGAAAATATTTGAAGACTCCGGATTTTACCCCATGGAACTACAATTCCAATCGGGTATTTATGTGATTTCTGGCCCATTTAAAAAAAAAAAATCTTACCTACAGTAATATGCAAATGAGCAGACAAGTCATATAGAATCTATAGGACCAAAGATAGATGTGTCTGAAATGATGCTCACCTTGCAGCCTCCATGGAGCTGACAGTGATCGCTGTGCGATCAGAGCGACGAAGGGTCTGACTTAGGTACCTGGGACCCCATCGGACCCCTCGTTCTCGTGATCTGTGGGGGTCTCATCACTGAGACCCCCACTGATCAACAAGTTAGCCCTATTTTGTGGATAGGCCCTAACTTGGTTCATGGGATAGCCCCCTTAAGTTACAAAATGCCTTCATACTGAAGGGGTTAACAGTTAGATCCTATCAAAATGCAGCAATAATTTTCATTGAAAAGAAAAAAATACTATGCGGTTGGAAACATCTCCATTGTGCAGTGTTAGCGATCTCCTTTATTAATGAATTGTTAGCGTAACCATCTACTTGCCTGAATGTAGAACATAGAGGAACGCTTGTAGAACACTCACATTCCGGCTCGGGAATAAGCCAGGATTGATCATGTTGTCTCAGCTGCTTTGGCACTCGCAGCGCTTAATACAAATTTCCCTCTCAGTGGTGTTTTTAACAGGGATTTTTTTGGATGTATGAAATAATCGAAGTTTGAGTAAATTGGGTCATATTGTAATTATATTTTCCCCAACTAAAACGTTAACACTTCTCAGAAAAACAAAACGTGTCAGCATTTGCTGGATTAGGGATTGAATTTTGTGCAATGGTTTTACGATATATTCCAAAACAGGCGTTGATCTGCCTTGTCCATGTAATTCTAACGGGCCCTGTAATGTGGACTTGGCCTCATTCACACTGCAGGTGCTATGTGTGCTCTGTCATTCGCTAGAAAGATTACCTTGGCACAAAGGTGAAAGGCATATAGCAGTTTTTTATGATTATTATACCATTTTGATACGTTTTAAGTCATTAGAGAGCGGGAAAGACTTGTACTTTTCCGGGGGAACCAACTGGCTAATGGTGGTAAATGGCCATAGAATTATATCGTTTTTACACTTTCAAACATACTTTTGCTATATGTCCGTGCTAAATTTAGCTGCAAATTTGTTGCAGTTGTTAGCAGACAGTCGCATTCCTTTCTACGTGCATACCACGGCCCTGTGCCTGAGCTGACTGTCTGTGCTGCAGAAGAAGGTTCTATTCCTGACCATTTTTGCCGCCCAGTCATTATTTGGCTATTGTCAAAGGCGGTGTGAGTGGCGTCCACCCACAGGGAAATATCAGGATCATCTTCCCGTTTTTGCACCCCACAAAGAGCACACGTAGAGGGGTGCAGCAGGCGGTTAGGGGGGCCAGGCGTAGTTTTGCTTATTGGTCGTGTTGCCCGCCAGATTCATCAAGAGGGGGGGCTTGGCTGATATCACAGGAACGCTGGCGTACGATAAATCTCCCCCTATGTACGTTATATTTTGTAACACTTTTGTTTGGTACAGTATAAAACCATTTGAAAAGCAAGAAAATGTAGTTCAAGCCATTTAAGACTTTTAAAGAAAATCTACCATCATGATAAAGCAGGGGCACTTACTTATAGATGCAGGCTCTGTGAATGTGGTAAGCTTCTAATTGTTATCCATGGCCTCCTTCCTTCTCAACTTTTAAAATTATCCTGATTAGCCAGAAGGGCATTACCAGAGTCCCACAGTGCTGTAGATTCCCAGGCTGATACAGTGGGCACAACATGTTTCACCCAACCCCCTGATCTCTGCCTGTGTGATTTCACGACGGCAGGAAGGGCAGGGGGAGGGCTCATTGTACCAGCCTGTGAAGCTACAGCACAGAGCCCATCAGGTTTATTAGCATAATATTAACTGTTTATTTTAGAAGGAAGGAGGCCATGGATAACACATATAAGAAGATTCCCACAGTCACTGTACCTGGATCTATGAGTAGGTTTTCCTGGTTCATCATGATGGATTTTTATGGTAGGTTTTCTCATTTGTTGTAAACGGCGTCCGCCCACCGATGACTGTCTGGGGACAAATTAGTGGATTATTTTCCCTTTTTTGCAGCTCACACAGAGCAGATTTAGAGGGGTGCAGTGGGCGGTGAAAGGCGCGGATCGGACTTGGCATAGTTTTGTGCGCCGCCTGTGCCGCCTCTACCACAGAAGCACTGGCGTATGATAAATCTCTCTCCATGTATGAAATACTTTTTAACACTTAAGTTTGGTACAGTACAGTTTGAATTGCAATCTGTGGTAATTTTTTCTGCTATCCTTGGCCTCCTTCCTTTTAAAATCAACTTTTAAAACGATCAGACAACCCCTTTCGTAGCACCCGCAATGTACATCCTCGCACATCATTGCTCAGCCACTGGTTGGCTACATCACACAGACTGGGAGCCAAGAGAGAAGTACATTGGTGAATAAGGGGGGGGGGGGGGGGAACAAGGTCAGTGCAATTTGATCCTTTTATCTGTAGTGCCTGCATTTAGGACAAAATAAAACAACTTGGACAACCCCTTTAATATTCAGTAGACGTAATAAACAATAATAATATATTGTATAAAGAATTAGAGGACAGGTACGTTGGGGCCACTGATCTCGATGAAAGATCCATCCACTGACACCGGCCATTACCTGCAAGTCTTTCGGACCCCTCGTCGCTCCGTCAGATCAATGGAGCAGACGGCTGCGCATTACTTTTCTGCTATATTAATCTCTATGAAGCTGACGGAGATCGTGAGCGCGGCGCTCGACAATTACTGTTAGCTCCATAGAGATTAATGGAGCAGAACGGTCATGCGCGGCTGTTTGCTTCTTTAATCTGACGGAGCGACGCTGGACCCCTCGTTTTTGTGATCTGCGGGAATCTCAGCACTGAGACCCCCACTGATTAGCAAGTTAGGCCCTATCCCGTAAATAGGGCCTAACTTTTCTTCGTGGGAAAACCCCTTTAAGTCAGCCAAACGCACAGTAAACCTGCAGAAATGCATACATTTTTGATTAGTTTAAAAATGCGCCAAAAACGCATTGTGCGACCGCACCCTTACCATTTTCTTGTCAGAGGTGTGTCTAACTAGCTAATCACTGCTTGGCGTATGAGGGGTCTATAGGGCACATGTCAATTTATTCCTACTTTTCCCATAGGAATTACTACAGAAAGGTACAATTCCAAGTGTTAAGAGAAGCTTAAATTACAGGACAGAGATCCGTTTCCGTTTGATACCTCAAGACTGTAAAATTTTTGCATCTGATAATGTAGACATTGTCAAACTGAAAGCAAAGGTGGGCGGGAGTCGAGGATTTTTTTTTCCTGGATAAAAACGATATTTTGAAAAATAAATTCACTTTTTTTTTTTTTTAATGGCTTGTTTCATTGTAGTCTAAAATAAAAGAAAAAAAAAGTACTCCGGTGCTGGACATCAAAGAGCATGTTAATCAGTAGATGAAAAGAACAAACAGCTGTTACTTGGTTTTGTCTCAAAGTGTTGTTAAGAAGTTGCGGTCTGTATTGTGTTTCTGATCCCGAAGCAAAAACTGCCAGCAGACGTGCAAATGTGCATAGGATGGGGTTTAGACAAGAATGCAGTAATGTAGAGAATAAAACGAAGGCATTAGGAGGCATGTGTACAGTGCAGATGTGAGATTGAAATGCTGTGCGTCCTAGCACCTAGTATATTACTAGCCCCTCCCTCTAATTCATGCTATCAAATGTCACTCAATAGGTGGCAGGTGGAGAGCGAGGGTTTCTTCAGCAGAACAATTTTGGGATTGTTTCTCAAGACAGAAATTTGCCTCTATATATATATATATACATATATATATACATATACATACAGGCAGCCCCCGAGTTACATACCAGATAGGTTCTTTAGGTTTGCACTTAAATTGAATTTGTATGCAAGTCGGAACAGGTATATTCTATAGTTGTAGCTCCAGACAAAATATTGTTTTCGTGACTGTGATAATTAGATTTAAAAAATTTTGTGCAGTCATGGGAACAAGGATTATCAGTAAAGCTTCATTACAGACACCTTACAGCTGATCATTTCAGCCTGGGAATAAGGGTGAAGACACAAGTGGCGTTTTTAGGCCGTTTTTGGGCCTTAAAAAAGCCATGTGTCTTCACCCTAAGGTAAAGCATCCAGAGACTTCACCAGAGTTCACAGGGGGTAGAGGGGTACGTCTCTAAGTCGGGTGCCATTAAGTCGGGTGTGTTCAAATGCGTTTTGTATGTGCAATGTTGACAGCAATGTAATCGGGCAAATCTCTTCTCAGCTGTTGAAAACGCATTCGTCAACGTGTGATTACACCCCACAGGGCATGAGGTACTATTAGGCATAAAAGGAGACCACTGATGCAGAAAGTAGCTATAGAAGGGCAATTCCAAATCATGTGCCATAAGTCTACATGCTGCTTCCAACAATGTGGTCAGATGAGTGTACTAGCCCCATCTTTACACAGGATAAAGGTATGTCTGGGAGGCATTGTATAAATTTAAAAGGAATCAATCCATGGAAATTGACCTTATAAAACGCTGTCTATGTGTTGTCAAGCAACCTACTGCCATCCAAATCATGTTTCTTTCATTGCCCAGTGTGGTGGCATCATTAAGAATTTCAGTTTTTAACTTGAGATTGAAGTTGGAGAAGTTGATCTCAGCACTGAAGTCAAGCTCTCCCCTGATTAGAAAGTCTTCTTTGCTATGATTGATAGCCCTGTGTCCATGATAATCACTATTCAGCTCCCCTGATGTCTGGTACATGATTTCCATCATGGCTCAGAAGATGTTCAGAGGCTGGTAGTGTATGAATTGAATTTCTCGACTATTCCTTTAACAATAGACTTAGAGATAGGGAGTCTTATTTGAAGGCTATTACACCGGGGTCTTTTAAGCCAAAGTGTGAACACAGCTTGTTTCGTAGCAAAAATCCCTAAAATCTGACTTGGGGTGTGTTCACACACCCATCTGTGGGGATATATATGCAGCCACATATACGTCCCCATAGACAACAATGGCGGCCTGGCGGCGGTATCGTGCCACACGTGTGGCACCGTTTTGCGCCGTACACTGGGAAAAGATAGAGCATGCTCTATCTTTACCCATGTGTGCGGCCGTGCGCCGCTGTTCTCTATGGAGGAGGAGGGGTCACCTCCTCCTTCTCTCCAGCGTATGGCGGTATACGCTCCTCCGCTGCCTGCCTTGACCTATTTCTACGTCCCCGACTGATCCTGTGTTGCCTGTCTCAACCTCCTGCCTGTTCCCAATCACGAGTTTGCCTGACAATTTTGTACTTCGCCCTGGCCGCCACTGCAGACAAAGTGGAATGACCTGGTTGTACCATCCCACAACAAGTCCAACCTGCTTTGCGGTGGGCTCTGGTGAAAACCGGGAGCCACTTAGACTCTGGTCCCAAGTGTCGGCCATTGTTCGCGGTGGTATAGAGGATCCACTACTACTGATCCTGACGCATGTAATTTCTCCAGTACTGTATTTCTGTGCTGTATGAGTCCATATGCATTTGTATATACGTGGTGTTTTTTATCTGTATGTGCATGTATGGCACCGTATCCGTAAATAAAAATGTGGTGGCAGATGATAGATGGCTGACAATTTGCTGTCTGACAGGATGCACCTCCCACTGGTTCTGGATACTGCACATACACTCACCGGCCACTTTATTAGGTACACCTGTCCAACTGCTCATTAAGACTTAATTTCTAATCAGCCAATCACATGGCGGCAACTCAGTGCATTTAGGCATGTAGACATGGTCAAGACAATCTCCTGCAGTTCAAACCAAGCATCAGTATGGGGAAGAAAGGTGATTTGAGCCTTTGAACGTGGCATGGTTGTTGGTGCCAGAAGGGCTAGTCCGAGTATTTCAGAAACTGCTGATCTACTGGGATTTTCACGCACAACCATTTCTAGGGTTTACAGAGAATGGTCCGAAAAAGAAAAAACATCCAGTGAGCGGCAGTTCTGTGGGCGGAAATGCCTTGTTCATGCCAGAGGTCAGAGGAGAATGGGCAGACTGGTTTGAGCTGATAGAAAGGCAACAAACAGTGACTCAAATCGCCACCCGTTACAACCAAGGTAGGCAGAAGAGCATCTCTGAACGCACAGTACGTCGAACTTTGAGGCAGATGGGCTACAGCAGCAGAAGACCACACCGGGTACCACTCCTTTCAGCTAAGAACAGGAAACTGAGGCTACAATTTGCACAAGCTCATCGAAATTGGACAGTAGAAGATTGGAAAAACGTTGCCTGGTCTGATGAGTCTCGATTTCTGCTGCGACATTCGGATGGTAGGGTCAGAATTTGGCGTCAACAACATGAAAGCATGGATCCATCCTGCCTTGTATCAACGGTTCAGGCTGGTGGTGGTGGTGTCATGGTGTGGGGAATATTTTCTTGGCACTCTTTGGGCCCCTTGGTACAATGCCACAGCCTACCTGAGTATTGTTGCTGACCATGTCCATCCCTTTATGAGCACAATGTACCCTGTAACATCTGATGGCTACTTTCAGCAGGATAATGCGCCATGTCATAAAGCTGGAATCATTTCAGACTGGTTTCTTGAACATGACAATGAGGTCACTGTACTCAAATGGCCTCCACAGTCACCAGATCTCAATCCAATAGAGCATCTTTGGGATGTGGTGGAACGGGAAATTCGCATCATGGATGTGCAGCCGACAAATCTGCGGCAACTGTGTGATGCCATCATGTCAATATGGACCAAAATCTCTGAGGAATGCTTCCAGCACCTTGATGAATCTATGCCACGAAGAATTGAGGCAGTTCTGAAGGCAAAAGGGGGTCCAACCCGTTACTAGCATGGTGTACCTAATAAAGTGGCCGGTGAGTGTATATACAGCAACATACTGTACACACATTTGGCCCGTATTTTATAAGTTCCCATTGACGTCTACGCGGCATACAGATGAAAATACATGAGAAAATAGGACATGCTCTATATTTTAATACGGCTAAAAAATTGTACAGTATACAATATGGCCATTCAATGGAAGGCTGTAATGGCCATTGGAAAGAATGGGGACGTATGGTACCTGTATATTCGGCCTTTTTTTACAGGTTCGTCTGATTGTAGCCTTAATTGGAGAAACGGATGTTTCTGTTTTCTATTCATGCTTTAGGCAGTAGTACTTTTACACATGTGATACAGATTTAATTAGCGTTAACTATCAAAATGCTTTTTTTTTTTGAACCTTGATTTAGTATTTATTGTAATTTATTGCGCCGTCTGAATGCTCTTCTACTTTTTGATTTTGCAAAGTCCTGGATTTGTGGTCAGTTTATAGAATTACCAATTATCTGAGGTTTCACAGAAAGACTGAAATTTACCATGTGACAAACATTCAATCTGTAATCTAAACATTCACCAGGAATGACACAATCTGAATGTTATTTAGCGAAGGCTGGTGCAATCATAAATCTTAACCTTTTGCGCGTTTTCGAAAAAATACTAACCCATATTGTTCTCTCTGGACCTGTTGCGGGGATGACTAACACAGCTGCCATGGTCTCCCTTTATGTGTTTGATAGAATACTTGGACTGTATGGTTACAGCTGTGTCTTTATGTGCTGTGCACACCTGCAGCCACTAACAAATAGCTCTAGTATGCGCCGTATGCAGAATTACCTCCCCACTACGGCAGATGAGGAAGTCGCTGGGTTTGAAGCCCATATGTCTGCCCGTACTGGATGCCAGCTGGGGGTATTTATGTTGCATTACACAGATGTAAGACTGCCAACTGATTTTATACCAAATAAAGCTTAATCTTTTTATACATATTTGGTGTCAGAGTTATGAAGTGAGGCTTAAGAATGTTCTCACGACTTAACTCTTTTTAAATGAAAATTGACAGAAATAAAAGGAAAACGCAGGTTCGGTTTTTTGAGGATTGAGATGAATTTAATTAGTGCAGGAAGGGAAATGGAGAATTGGTCTCCATAAAATCCATGTTTTTTTTTTTATATATATTTTGTTTGTTCTGCTCTCATAGTCACTCATTTCTTCATGGATGTCAACACTTGCTCTGGTCTGATGTGTGTCTACTGTAACATATATGGAAATTTGCGGCATCCAAAATTTCCTGCAAGGGATTTAAGCAATAAGCTTCACTTATTCTTTCTTAGGACCTTAGATTTCCCCATTTCAGGGTTTCTCATGATAACCTGTTTATTTATTTATTTTTTTTAATTATATTATGTAAATGTATTTCTTTTAAGCGTTTGTTAAAAAAAAAGAATCCATGTTACTTAAACAAATTCATTAAATATGATTATTGTTGAATAATTTTTTAGAAACACTCTCTAGAGCACAAAAACCCCAATTAAAAGATTAATAACCAAAAAGTATATTTCGCAGTATTACAGCGCATCAAAAGTTAGAACATCTATTTACTCACTGTGCTGTGGTGAGTGTTTTTGAAAAATTTCTGAAAACGCTGTCCAAATAAACCTACATTCACACTGAGTGTATCCATAGACTGGCATCCTTTTTTGGCCTTTGTCTGCACAGTATATGGCTACATTTACAGGATCGTGTGCCGGCATGGCTACGGCTGGGCAGACTTATGTCTGGCACCTTGGGGAGGATGAGGGGTCTCCATAGAAATGCATTGCGAACAGGCCGGAACACTGGGAAAGATAGGACATGTCCGCATCGCTCTGTGCGGCCATTGCCGTTGTATACTGTGAGAAACACAGGATGAAAAGACACAGCGAGCTGCATATTTCCACCCTGCTCCCTACTGCTGAATAACCTTGTCTTTCAGTGGAGGCCATAATAGTCTATGGGGGATGGATGCATTGCATCCATCCCTGGCTTCCGCTAAGCAGAAGGGTGATCACTAGTGATGTTACTCTAGTCAAGTACTGTAAATTCGCTATGGAGAACACCCTGAAAATAATTGGCTGATGCCAGTGTTCACTCCACCTCCTACTGGTGTTCACTCCACCCCATTCAACATGGCTGCACTTCCTTGTTTTGACAAGAAACAAAGACAACAATAGTTTTAAATGGAATGTAAATATAACATACTTATCAGGTTCTGAATTTTGCATGAACTGCTAATGTATTAATAGGAAATGAATTCATTGATATTTATAAATTTAAAGTTAGCATGCCTCACTTTATACAGGCCACACTTATTCCCTACCCTGTGGATAGGGAATAGTGTAAATCTGGTTACTGTAACGGAGTCCCGAGTGCCTTTAGAGTTGTAGTGTGTATACACTTCTGCGGAAGTTAAGCTGTACACCTATCATACCTGTAGAAGTGATTGATGTGGTGTGTCTGCATGCATTATCATGATGGACATAGGTGAATAAGTGATATTCGGAAATTAACCCCTTTATGATCAGGTATAATGGAACTAAATTTCCTTCCAATCTTAGAACTGTACCACCAGCTAGAGATTTTGGTTCGACGCCACATTCCAAATTATTATGCAAATGATATTGATCTCTGTAAGGATGTTTTGGGCTGAAATAGCTTTTGATTTCAGTTAGTGTGATCCCCCCTCCCCCAATGCTGCAAATTAAAAAAATTACCTTTTTCAGTTCTTTTCAACCTATAAAATAATTTGAAACTCTACTGTACATAATAATTTGGAACTGTGCATTTTTTTTTTTTTGTAATTTTGAAGAATATACTGTTGTTATTGGGAGATTTGTTAAATAAAATTCCATTTTATACGGCTGATGACTTTTGTTATAAATTTGAATCGACCATTTAGGAAAATAAGAGATAAATATCATTCGCATAATAATTTGGAACATGGTGTACAGTGCATTTTAGCTAATAACCTAATAGTATAACCAATTTGCATTACTTTATATTACAAATATACCTAATTTTGCAGTTAAGGACTAAATGGTATCCACCATATCATTACAACATTAAGACTCTATGCTCCATGCGGCTGAACAACTACACTATTCTAGTCTCCAGTGGAAAATTAGAAGGGAATATATATTTTAAATCCTGGTATTGAGAATTTAATGTCTTACAGTTTCTGCTTTATTTCACAAATCGATCAATGGTTGGAATTGATGCTGACCTGGAGGGTGAGCGTCTGCTAGACATGTCATTCATATACTGAAGCAGCCATTCACAACTGTAAATGGAAAATGTTTGACTAAAAGTAAATATGTATTCAATCAGTGACCACATAGAAAACAAACTATGTCACCGGATATGAAAAAACTCCAATTCATTCCTTAGAGTAAACTTCAACCTGAGGTCATCAAAGGTGCAACCACAAAGCTATAAATGAGGTTTGGTGTTAGGTTTTGTTTCTGAGATAATTTATTATAGATTGATTATCTTACTTGACTTTCTAACAAACATATATCATTAATGTGATTTCCTTCACTTCACACTGAGAACATCCATTCGGCCACATGTAGCTGTGACTGCACAAGCCTAGAGATGAGTGAATCCAACAGTTGGGTTCAACAGTACAACTTGGACATGTTGCCAGATAGTTGGTGAACAGCCGCTCTTGCAATATGTCCGGGTCGCACTCACAAATCACATACCCAAACGCAAATGTCCACAGAGTCCCACCAGGAATAGCTACAATTTTGAAGAAAAAGATTTTATTGGTAAGGCATTGCATTGTGTGACTGTAGGATAACCAGCCTTTCCCAAGCAGGGAGGGAGAGTAAGAGAAAAAAAAATCACATACTCTCCCATTGTGTCAGGGGGTCACGGGACCAACTTCATCCAAAGTCTGGCCTCCTCGGACCATGGGATATCACAGGAATTGAAGTCCACTGTAAAACAGAAATAAAGTCTTGTGTTCAAGGAGGCCATTGATTGGATGATGCAGGTCCGGTGACCTACCAGTCAACCCCAGGGCTTTAAAGGGCTTTTCCCACAAAACAAGTTGGGCCCTAACTGGCTGATCTGTGGGGGCCTCTGTGATGGGACCCCCATGGATAACTAGAATGTGGGATTTCATGGGAAAACCCTTTAAACTGGACGTACTGGAGTGAGGTGGGAACCAGTAGCTGAAGCAAGGTAGGCATTTATTGGTTTTGTCTTCCCCATTCACCTTGGAGTTTTCCATATTTATGGAAAACCTCCTACATATTTTGTATGCAAGTTATATCCTCTCCTAACTCCACTAAAAAGTTTTTTTTTTTTAATTGGACCTGGAAAACCAAATTTTCTTGTAAGTGATATGGAAAATGACCTCGATATGAATAGACGACTTGTCAAGGTGAAGACAGCCGACTTAAGGTCTCATTTCAAATTTAAGTATACTTACCGTCATGATACATGACTTTTCATCAATCCCTGTCTTCATATTTCAACATGTGGATGTATCATGTAGACGAACCTCATACAAATGCTCTCACCCTGTTCCAAGTCACGCCTGCCGGGAGTGGATTAACGTGAGACTAGTAAACTGTCTTCTGTAAGGTATTGTCCTATAATGTGCATGCCCTAGTCGCCTGCCTCTGCCAAGTATCATGGATCATCTGACAAAGTTTCAGATATCTACACCCCCTTTATAAATTCAATATGGGTAATGTAAAACTTAACAGAGGTGCAAGATATCTTACGCAGGACAGCGACTTGACACGACACATTTCATCCAGAAGTTTGCAAGCAATAACATCTTATTGTTCATTTCCCGGAGTATATCTATGCTTGGTCTTCTTTTATTAGAACTTTCACTTGTTGTGTCTTCACTCTTTTCATCTATGAATGAAAAGACAACTGGCTATTATCATTCAGTTTATCAATGGGTTGTACAAAGATGGCAGCTAATGCCTCTGTTAGGGAAAGCCCCTTTTGAACAGGAAAAAGTTACACCCGATTGACTGTCTGTGCATTTCCAGGAGGAAGAACACACAGGACCTACACAACAGTGGGTTCTAAGGAAAAAAATATCCAAAAATATGAGAGAAAATTTGATTTTCATTGGCATAAGTCATAAAATAACTAAATATAATAATAATATATCTATTATCCGCATTAACATTGTTGCAAATTCGTCCATTTGTTGTGTGCGATCTGAAAGAAAAGAATCCCATCTTCAATAAAACATAAAAACCATGGTTCTAGATACCATTGAACCAAAGATATCAGCCTTAAAGGGGTTTTCCAACTAAAGAAAATTCTCACCTTTGTATCCCCTAGTGATATTTACACAATAAAGATCATTTTAACCCCTTACTTTATCATATTACTCATTTTACTCCTCTCACTCGCTAGGGTGGTCCAGGGTATGGACAAATGATCCATCTAGTTTTGTGGGGTGACAAGTGGTCACATTATCAGGGTACAGGTGTATATACACTTTCATGTGACTTCTGTACATCGTATTAACACACTGATACATAGAAGGAGAGAGATGAAACAGATGAGAGAGGATTACATGCTTTGAGTAGATGCTGAGTAAAATCATATACAGTATTTTAGTTGTGCAAATGATCGGCAGAGGCTGCTGGGGAGTGGAGTAACCTTTCATAGAAGCAGGAGCCAAGGCTACTCTACTCCCCAGCAGCCAATCCTGCTTTCCCGTGATCCTGTTTCCTTCTGTGACTTCATCCTGAAGCTTCTGTGCATGCGCATATTCTGTATCTGGCATGACCAGATCTTCGACTTTGGGACCAGAGAATGGAATGAAAGAGGAAGGGAACTTCAAAGTCTATTTTCTGGATGATGCCATAACACTGGATCATGAAAGAAACTTGATTTGGAAGGTGTTAAGCAGCTTGGCAACATACTGGTAGTGGTTTATTAGGCCAATTTCTGCTGACAGGTTCCTTTCATGTAAGGTATCACAATTTTTTGGGACACAATCCAATAAGTAGGTGGTGTAGAATTAGTGATTGGAGGATAATTCAGCGCGCACTACTGATAAATAAGGTGCATATTCAGATTTTCTTGTCTATGTTGTGGCTGCCTTAATAGTAACCAAGAGGAGTAAATCTGCCCATTGTGTATTTTTTTCTGAACGGTTTTTGGGTTAGCCAATAATCCCGCTCCCTAGACACCCATTCTCCAGGACTTTCTTGTATGAAATTATGTGGATTCCTTCATGGCCTATCATCCTACAGCCTCCTAGACATATCCGTGTAATGCCTGTAATCTTACCAAGTCATGCAGAAAAATGTGAAGATATTATTATTTCTTTACATATCAACAGTCCAAGTAATGTTCCAGGATATTCAGGAACATCGTCAGAAAACATAGCAAACAAAGTATCCCATTGTTACATAGGGGTTTTTTTAGCGTTTTTTTCCCCCTGCAGTTTCTTTTTTGATAGATTCCCATGATGATGAAAAAGTTCTAACAATTTGCAAATGTCATTATTTTTACAAATTACAATATGATAGTTTGTCTGTATTAAAACCCTAATGTGCTTGGCTTGTGAAATCCAATGAATAAAAAGGATCTTGGTGGCTTTACCATCCAACAAATTATTTAGTTTCCATTAAAATTCTATATGTGGATACAATGTAATAGAAGTGTGGTTACAATGTTGTTAGGTTTAGATTGCACCTGCACTCTTTCTGCCATGTTCTTCCTTTTCTTAAAGGGGTGTTCCTATTTCAGCAAATGAATGATTGTGTTTTTACCATAAAAAGTTCTACAATTTTCCCATATACTTTCTGTATCAATTCCTTACTGTTTTCTAGATCTCTGCTTGCTGTCATTCTATAGAAAGCTTCTATGTTTACTTCCAGTGGACAGAAATCTGACCATGGTCACACAGGTGCACGGCTCATTATATCACACGGCTCTGATTACTCTCTGTGATATAACGAGCCGTGCACCTATGTGACCATGATTTCTATCCACTGGAAGTAAACATAGAAGCTTTCTATACAATGACAGCAAGCCGAGATCTAGAAAACCGTGAGGAATTGATACAGAAAGTATATTGGTAAATCGTATAACTTTTTTTATAATAAAAACAATAAAATTAATTGGCTGAAATGAGAATACCCCTTTAAATTGGATTATGATGAAAGGCGTATCATTCCGTGAGGAAATGTGTGGGTACACTAACATTGTGGTACTGTATGTGTGATTTTAATGCACACTAAATAATTAGACTTCAGCAGTTTTTTTTTTTTTTTTCTTTTCCTTCTTCTTTACATAATTGGACTGTCTACTAGACTTTTAATAAGCTGGTTGACCTGGGAATATACTTCATGGTAAATATTGGACTATGGTGTGCCAAGTGAACTGGATCATATTCATTACAATGTCCCATACACATGGCTGAGCACAGCACCAGTAGTACTGTATGGACTCATCTAGTACTTTTTTTCCAACATAATTTATTCAGCGTTTGTAATTCTGTGGGAATACACAAAAAGTTAATTTTCATGGATGCTTAGTGAACACGTCAGCTCACACGGCAAACAAATGACATTTTTTTTCTTGCCAGGTGAGTGTGACCTTTTCAACATTTGTTTAATTTAAATTTCAATTTGTTGCAAAATAGACATTTGGGCGATATTTTCTGTTAGTGTTAGATGTTTCTGTGTTTTGATACATGTGTGATATGGGACGTGACAATGTGTGACATGTTCCGGATTATATTTGTTTATACATCAGTTCTATGGAAAGGGCGTAATTTGGATATTTTTTCACTTTTACTGTATTTTTACACCACCTAGAGTAAAAACCCTAGGGGGTCTGATTGGCCTTACCATATGCTGCAATACAGCTGTATTGGAGTATATAGGGATTACACTGTTCCAGATCTTACTGTGTGACAGATCATGGAGCGTCACAAGGGAGGAGAGTGGGTCCCATCCAAGATGGTGACACACACACAGCTGCATTTAGATGGTTAAAACAACTGATAATGGTGGGTGTTTGGTGCATAATGCAGGGGATATGAAGGGGACTTAGCCCGTGAGCCCTCTTCATACATCCTTCACAACATCATGACATACAGAGAGTATTATGGAGGGTACTTCAAATAGAACTTGGCAACTGCGTTCCCAGTAATTAGCGGATGTGAACCCAAATCCTTGTGGCAAGTTTCCTATAACATTGCATCAGCTGATGTCAGAAGAAAAAGAGTGGATGTATGACCTTCCTGTGCATCTCTGAGGGTGATGCCACACATGGCGTTTTGAACCCAATTTTGGTCCATTTTTAAGCAGTCTGTCAAAAAACGCATTCATTTTTTAAAAAGGTATCTATTTTTTGAAAACGCATCCGTTTTTGACCAGTTTTAATTCACATTAATTAAGACTTCAACCCCTGAGGAAGTCTTCATTTGGAGACGGAACGCGTGGGGAGCCCTCCCTTTCCAATCCACCGACTGAACCACCCTGACTGTGGACAGCATGGGACTTTTTGTCCCACACAGCTTCCTGACCTGTCTCACTAATCTGTAATGTATGGGAACCTTACATACACGCTCTGTTTGACTTTTCTTTAGACACAATAGGGATAGCACATTGCTTTCTTATACCATTGTGATACTTATATTATTGTGTTACTCATATTAGACCTTGTATTGTGTACTTACTTATACACCATTTATTTGACTGGTATACTATTAGGGGTGTTTCTTATACCTCCTCTTTGTCAGTGGAGGAAATGGTTTGTTGGACTGCCTTACATGGCAGTACCAGCTATATGTCTTGATATGTACTTGGTACATTTTTAAATGCTTTTATGTTTTCTATCATCCCTATGCTGGGAGACTTGTTTTGTATTTGAATAAAGGTTTACTCTTGTATTGTCATACGGCACATTTCTCTTTTCTTCTCATTTATGCATAATTAAGATAATTGGTAAATGGATGCGTTTTCTCAACGCATGCGGTTTTTAACGGACTGCTTTAAAACGGATCAAAAACTGGTTCAAAACGCCATGTGTGGCATCACCCTAAGAGCTAAAATTTATAACAAATTTTAGCAAGTTAATGGGGTCAATGAGGTCTACTTCCTTAGATAATGGAATCGCTATCTGTATTGGGGAGGGTTATATTTATTCTGCTTTTGTTCCTCCTTTTACTTTTTCCTAGCTCTGTAAATACAGACATAAATTACTTGTCTAGCAAATAATGATCTTCCAGGCAGCAAAATTAAAGACGGCACATACTGATAAGCGTCCCCTCCACCCCATTGTGGAAGTTTGGAAACATTAAACAACCAGCACCCCAAAAGTGTACAGAGCTTGACTTTGTATTTAGAAAACTGCTGGAGCCCATTGTCATGAACAAACTTCATCCATCTCTTAAAGCAAACAGTCTTCCTCCTGCAGATACCACAAGGTTAATGAGTAGGTGGCTTTTAGTTTTAGGCCAGATATTCCTTGTCATCTAGAGAGAGAGAGAGAGATTACCTGAGAACTTTTGGCAATTTCTAAAATGTAGTTAAGTGTCCCAGTTCTTTTTTTTAATATTTAACATCTCGGGGGAGTAAGAACACTGTGGGAAGATGCTCCCCTGACCTCCCAACTAGTGGAAAGGAACATTGGACATTGTGATTGATGTGAAGATACAAAGTAGGAAGATGTAGAGTTCAGCGACACCAAGGAAGGCACAATGGTTGTAGTCCCTGTTTGTAAATAAAACAATTTGTGTATCTAGGATGTATAATTTAATACACTTTTACTGTTATCACATGTTATGAGATTTGGGTTTTCTATTACTCCTGTATTTTAGAATATATTCTAATGTAACATGGATTCAAAGAGTTTAGATACACTGCTCTGGTGCCCCATCATGTGGCTCATGAGACCTGTTTCAGACCAGGCTATGGATTTCCCAGGCAACACCATAATGGGTCCTCTGAAAAACCTTGTGAGGCACAAACTGGGAGCCAGATAAGTGTATGGAAAAAGTTGAAATAGAGACAGCTCTTTTCTTCACCCACACCCAGATGTTATGGCCAGAAGGTCTTCCAACATGTTTGGGAAATCCGTGGCTTCTCAGACCGAGGGACGTCTTGTGATCCAAAAAGGCAGTGTATTGGCCATAGTGGGTCCAATAACAAACATTGTGAGTCGGAGCCAGAGCAGTGTATGTAAACTTTGTCCAACAAAGATTACATAGGCTGCTCTGGCTACCGCTTCAATTTTTCTGGTCCTCAGCGCCTGTACCGTGGTGGAAATGCCATGGGTTTGTGGGACTAGTTTGGGATATCCGTCGCCTCTTCTGAACCCCCGCCCCCCCCCCCTTCCCTCTGGGAATTCACACTGGGCACTTGTGCAGTAGACCAACCTAACATAGTATTGCGGTAATGGGATCACGGTAATTACACTGTGGGTGGGGTCTTTGCCGATCTGGGTCCCACAGGTTGTTCTACAAGTTCTGGTTTGGCTCTTTTAGGCCTCTTAAGTGTAGGTCACTGCTGCAGCCATTCTCTGGACACTGGTGGTATTAAAATACTAACCATGATTGCAAAAATTAAGATCATTACATACGTTGGGTTAAAATGTCCAGAGCTCAGCAGGATGAAGAATATGTGCTAAGATGTTGTGGAGAAACTGCAGCAGTAATGGGAGTTTTCTAACTATTTGAGTCATTTTTTGAAATTGCTCACTTTATCATCTAAGTATGTCATCAATCCTGAAGTAGTTTCCTCAAGTCACAAGGTGGAATAGTCTGCATTGCAGACACAGCTGGGAGCAGGTGATGGAGCAGGGAGCAATTTGTGTGGTTGGTGGCTGTCAGACAAAAGACAGACTATCTCTATTTCACATAGGCAGCAGGCCCCACCTGGACCAGGCAGAATCAAATTCTCCTATTGCAAATAATTTCAACATGGATAGACTTTACTGTGTGAGGTTTTCCATGCTTGAGATAATGTGCTTTGTAATTAAAGAGTGATATTATTCGTTGAGTTTGTTTTTTTTGTTTATTTTTACATTTTTCTTACCAACCCAATGGTATGCAACGGTAACAGTAAAAAAAGAAGCAGAATAAAACAGGTTAGCAGTTTGCTTCTTAAAAGTCATTCTTCAAAGTAATCTAACATCAAAATCTATTCTAATAAACCAGGGACACTTACTCCTAGATCCAGGCACTGGGGCAATTTTCTTATATTTGTTATCCATGGCCTCATTCCTAAAATTAACTTAATTAACTTTATCTAAACCTAACTTAATTATGCCAATGAGCTAGAAGGGCTCTGGAGGTGTTTCCATAGCCCTCTCTGTGCTTTAGCTTCTCAGGCAGTTGTACTATGCAGGAGCAGGTCTCCCGATCCCTGAACTTCCCTTCCTTCTCATTGTTGAAATCTCACGCATCGGGCGGGGGAAGCGCTTCTGCACAGTAAAGCTACAGCATGGAAGGGCTGTGTAAATGCCCCTACTGGCTCATTAGCATGATTTTAGAAGTTGATTTTAGAAGGTAGGAGGCCATGGATAAGAAAAATAAGAAAATTACCACAGTCACTGTGGATCTATCAGTGAGTGCCCCTGGTTTATCATGATTGATTTTGATGGTAGAGTTCGTTTAAAACATTTAACATACCTTTTAGCTTGACTAAATATGAATACCCATGAAAACTTGACTTATTTCACTGGTTTTACATGTTCATTATTCCAGTTCTCCTTGAATATGCCTAAGTGAGCGTGGCCCAGATTATTGCAAATATTTTTCCAACATCTTTTTGTTTAGGTGACAAGAACCAAAATGGAGGAGGTTTATTATTTCTTTCTTGTATTTAAAGGGAACCTGTCATCAGCAATTGGCCTAATAGACCGCTATAATTATATTGTCAAACAGCGTAACACCATCTAGTTTTTGGTTCTTTCATGGTTCAGTGTGACGGTATTGACCTGAAAAATCAACTGAGTGAGATGTAAATTGGTTATATAAAGTTAAGGTTTATAGGAGAAGAGAGCTCTGATCGCCTCCTCCTCTGTGATTGATATTGTGCATCGGACTTCAGGAGTTCTGGTCGGTAATGTCTCTGGAGGCAGGACCATCAGTTACATTGAAAAGGGTTTTCTGAGAAATAGAGAGCTTGACTTCAGTGTTTAAATCTCCACCTCCTTGACTTTATACAACCAATTTACATATCACTTTAAAGTTGATTTTCTGATTGATTTCACCAAACTGGGTCATGAATCAGACAGGCAGATGTTGCGCAATTTTGGTAAACATTGGCATATTTAGGAGACAAACCTTTGGCGCATAGCTTTTTTTTTTAAAGATCATTCTTTAAATTATATGTATTCTACTAGACACAGGCATAATTTGAAGCTTCTGGGCCCCTGTACAATATCTCTTGTATCCTACTGATCTCTTTGTATTGGGAAGAGACATTTTATGGGCCCCCTCACACGCCCTTTTTAAAGGCAATAGCACATCAATCTTTCTTTGCTGCTATCCTATCTAACTCTCTGTCTGTTTACCCGTATACTGCTTTTGTATTTTGGATCACAAGCACACATGGATATATAGTTAAATTTCCAAATTTCGGCATTGGAACCATAGTTCAAAGTGTGTTCTGCTCGATGGGACTGTAAAAGGAATTACTCTGCAGATGAGTAATATCCTTTATGTATCTTCATAAAATCAGAGGATCTGAACCCCAATTGCTCGTCTGGGATACCTTGATTGGAAACATATTAAGAATAGTGATTTCCTTTTCTTGAAGCTTTATGTTCTTTCAGCACCTTGGCTCAGCAGCGATATCTCTTTGATCTTTGTGCAGGACAGCTCCCAGTGTTTGGTCACTGACTTCTATGATGTGGTTAGCTAGGTCCTGTATGTTATAGCACACAAGTCCTTAGGAAGAAGTCGCTACGCTTATAATATCCTGTACTTTTCCAGTTCTTGATAATGTTAGCATTTGTTGGGAATCGTGTATGACTTAATTTTAATAACAACGGGGCTAATCATGGAAGGAGACCTGCTGATGATGTCTCTACTATGAATTTATTTGAGCACTTCTGCTGGATTGTGGGTGCCACTTGGATCTCCAGTATGTATAATAATTCTGGAAAGCTGACACCAATGTCTGAGTGAGAAGAGAAGCTTGGCAAGCAACAAGACTGGAGAGGTGTCTTATATGCTGCCTCTGACCCAGAGGTGGTCCTAATCGTGACCCCAATTAAATCTGTCCTAATGTCGCCAAGAAGTTCATAAGATTAGTATTCACGTGGCTAAAATCACTATCGCTCGTTCATGGCCTAAATCTGATATTCCTTTGACGATTCATGAAGCCAAACTATCATAAATAATGACCAACAACCTGATTTCTCATTCCCCTTTAGATTTCCTGGACAAGTTTCATAAGAGATAGGGACCTTGTCACATTCATGCCTCACCTGATCACTATGCTTCCTATGGGATGGTGCTGGAGGTCCCCCCCAGTAATACCAAAAAATTGTGTTATGGGAATATTCCCTGAGCATTTCTTTGGGTCTCCACACCCTGAATAATCCTTCATATACAAATGAAACGCTCACCACGCTACTATTGCAATTTAGCAACTATTCTTTATCGAAGATATGATATACAAATCATTATAAGCATTTTTGGCAAAAAATAATCACCCGTTTGTGAAAGTCCATATAGTTCAGGGGAACGGGCTGAGCACACCATGTAGTTACTCCACTAGGGAGGACGGCATCAAGCACGTCATGTGACATTTGGGGGCATGGCCCCTTTCTTCAGACATTGTCCCCCCTCCGTTTACTTACCACCACCACCCTTCATTTTTCTTTTAACATTATTTATAGTTTTGTTATTTCTCATTGTTTTTATTTTACCTGCTTTATTTTACTGATGCTGAATTGTGAAATTATTTGTAGGACCATTTTTGTTGGAAGTGCATTGTATGATTTTTTCATAAAATGGTTGAAACATAAAAACATTGGGGCCTCATTTCATGTCATACAATAGAATGTCTAATTTATTAATGGGCACCATATATTGCCTATGGTGTATACTAAATATTACCGCTATGTGTCTATATATTCAGCAAGCTCTTTATCATTAATAAAAGGCCACCACTAGATACTGCGGTTACCATTTTCAAACTTTTTTAAAATAATAACTTTTTGAGAACCCTATACTTTGCACACCACCAGCCATCCCTCTAATCTTTCCACATACTCTACTTCTGTCTCTTCTCGTCTCTGCTGGTCCTTTGACCTTTGAGTCACAGTGACCTGATCACACGACGCTTACCATTTGGTGTAGCTTTGGTCTTCTAGATTTTCCCCTGTCTGCTCTTTCTCGCGCTTGTGTTTCCCATACTTATTTTTGCAGTATTATTGAATATACAGAGCAGGTAAAATTTTCAGCAGGCTTCATATTAAAGTAGTTTTCCAGCATATCTACTTGTGTCCCTCAGTTTTTCCCTTGTACATGACATCACTGTAGATGTGTAACTCGAGTCTCGAAATGGAGTATATCGTGCGGTGGGCTCGGGAGGGGTACAATGCGCTCTTACAGGTTGCTGTCTTCTGTCCAAATTGCTGATCACAGGGTCTTTCTGTGTGTGGGTAATGTGCTCTGCTATATAAGCTTAAATATATTCCACTGGGGAGGAAGGCGGAATAGGTTACATACGCTGTTCCTAAGTGCGATAAAAAATAAAACTCCATTACTCACTTTAAGCAGGTGCTTTTTATATGAGGTTTTAAAGAAGTTTAAAGCTGCTGGTGAAATGATTGGTTTACACTGACTCTGATCAGGCGGTGTCTATCCCCCGGTGGTGGCATTACGTTGGCTTGGGACTAAGCTGATGTTGCCAGGGAAGACAAATATTGTATGTACCGATATACAGTTTGCGCCATATATTTCCTTATAAGTTGACATCCAGAGATTTCTTATGTTTGGTTACATTTTTCACCAATCAAAAATGAAGATCCTTCACTACAATTACTCACACATACATACTTTGAGTTACTTGTTCAGCTATTCACCTGATGCAGTACACATCAATCCATGTTCTTATCAAAGCGCAACCAAGTCCTTGCTGACATAAATATTCTGCTCATTTGGTAAAGTTTCCTCGCCGATCCACTCTGCAGCCGGTCACGCCCCCTTCACACGTTTCCACACCTACTTGTTGCGAAGGTGGCGTAAAATGGAAAATGATTCCAATTCCTGAAAAATTGCCCAAGGCTTTTACACCAGAATGCCGGTCCAGATGAATCTCCCACAATGTCTTATTGCTGTGGGGTGTGTGTGTTTCTTGTTACTTCTAACCTTTGCAAATGTTGATGCTGTTGTTGATCTACTTTATATGCTCCGCTGCAGCGATGAATTATGTGACCGATCCTCTAGTGACCTTGTGTCATGCATTGCTCAGGTGAGTAAAGTGGCCCAGTGCTTATGGGAGCAGTTGCAGCCAGGTAATAAGACCACAAGAACTTATATTTTACGTTGAATCATGTTTATTAAAATAATTTAAAAAAAATATGAAACAGGCATATACTGATGGCTACAAATAAGTAAGACAGGGATCGGCACAACGAAAAAAAATTGTATCGTAAGCCATTGATACAGGGCAAATGGTGAAATCTAAGTGTTGCCTCAGCAGGATAGCACATAGCATATAGACGAGAGGATGTATCCAACTATGATCCGCAAATTGACCATGACGGCCAAGGTATTCCAGCAGCCTAAAGACTGTACTGATCATAGAGGCGCCATGGGCAACACTGGGCAACTCTGTGCCAAGCAAGAGTGCCACAAGAGCATATAAGGTTATGGAGAGGCCAGTTTCTGGGTACCCAAAAGCTAACGTGAAGCCAAGAACAAGGACCAGAGGGAAAGCTGACATGTTGGTAGAACATACATTTTATGTATTACATCTTTTCTATTACGTGGATACAAAGTGTTTTATGTATTTGTCTGTTCTGTTCAGCAACACCACTTATCTTGGTGTTATGCTGTATATGCAAGGAGGGGGGTAATTGCTCTCCTTTACATACATCCAGCTTCTATCATTGTCCATTTTTGATTCCTTTTTATGTTTCCACACTTTTGTACTGTATATCTACAGTATGTTCTGGAATGCACCACCATGTCCAATTAAACTAACCTTTACCACTGCAAGTTTTAGTGTTCCCCAAGATCACACCTCATCACGAAAACTTTTCCAGTTGTGTAGGTTGATTTCTTCAATACATAAAGAGGTACTGACATGCAAAAGGTTTGCTTCAATGTCAGCCATAAATCACACAGAACACATGATTGAGAGCTTCTATCATTATAAAATATAGAGGCCAATTCGGGTTTGTAATTCAATGGGTTATATGTTTAGCTTTTGAGAATTTTTAGTTAACAATGGCTGGTTTATACCTTATATTTTAAAGCAAGTGGATTTCTGTGACTGCTTTAGTGTAGGAGGTCGCCTATAATATTTTATATATATATATATTATATATATCGCTATCATATTCTGCAAATATCATCGATAACCTACACAAACAAAATAAGATGTTACAGAGCAAGAACATGGACAGATGAAACCTTAGGGATGAGGGCCCTGCCCAAAACAGCTTACAATATATACAGATCTCTGCTGCATGGCAGACTTTAAATGTGTCATCAATCATGTTGAGATGGGCCAACCATTCATTTTGAATGAACACCCAACCCTGATTTTTTTCTAACATGTAAAATTTGGACTAGTAAGTACACCACCATGCACATAAAGAGATCTTCATGCCCTTTCAAAAATAAGCAGCATTGCCCAAAGTTCTTGTTATAAATGTATTCTTCTAGAAGGCAGAGCAATTGGAAGAACGTTCAGGCCAAACCTCTATATAATATTTATAAGTAGCATTGGATAAGTTGGATGAAAGTATAACTTTCTGTAGGGTTAAAGGGGTTGTTCCAAATATCTAAATTATCCACTATCCAAGCTGATCATTGTGGATCTTACTTTTCGGACCCCAATTGATCACAAGAACTCTTCTCACTAATGGGTCGGTTGTTTGAAGGAGCTTGCACTTTGCTTCTCCATTCAATTCTATGGGAGTGAGGGAAATAGTACAGATCACAGTACTTCCTTAAATCTGCCCACTTCCATATATAGTGAACAGCTAGACAGGGTTCATGCTCAACCTGATGCTCCACCCACTACCGAGAACATGATCCCCATTCTCTGGAGAGCTTGGTGTCCCATGCTCGTGATCAGTAGGGGTCCAAGCAGTTGGACCCTGAACAATCCCCTAGTTATCCTTCAGGATTTGGGCTAACATAGATGCTAGGGATAACCCCTTTAAGGAGCAAACTACTTTTTTATGCTGCAGTTATTTATTTTTGATTTATATAAATAACGGATGGTCTCTGTCTTAGATAATACCTTTTTACATCTTAATAGGGTATGAGGATGTCAAAGATGATTATCCTTTGCTTGGAACCAATGTCTTTGAGCCAGAATGTCATCGATATGTCTGTGCAATAGTAGACTTGAGGTAGCAAACCCTCAGCCATCAGCTGTTTGTTTGGGCAGCTTCTATTGCACATTGTACTGTGGGATACAATAAATGTAGAGGCCTGTAATGTACCGAGGTTTCATGAAAATAACTTAAATTCTTAATGGTACATAATAGTAAATGTGTCCCAGACTGGCAGCTTTGTGTCTTAGACAATCATTGATATTTTATATGTAGTGATATCTAGTTACAAATGTATCTGGAATAGCACACACAATTGATTAAGCATAGTGTAAATGAGAAGTCTTCATTATCGTCGGCTCAGGAAAACAAGGCAGCATTACAGTCCATCTGTTATACGACAGATGGACATTAAATTATTTTTAAATGGATTATTGAAGAAGCTAAAAAAGTTTGAGCAAAGTTATTACAAACTTCCGAAGTGAAAGAAAATTATCTGGCTACTGCAAGACCAAAGATGATGGAAATACTGTACTGGAGATGCATAACGCGACTACTGATAACATTGCGTGTAACAGTGTCGGCCTTGGTCAATACGTGAAGCATTGAAGCCATTATGGAACTGAAACGCATTGGAAAAATCTAAGTAGTGTAAATGGTTCACTTGCTAAATTACACCGGATGACAAAGTTATGACAACCCGATGCTATACCCCAGAACGTCTTCATACGATTAAATCTTGAAGCCATAATATATGCTTAGGCTGCCAGACTCGTGGGTTCTTTATCTTCTGTGTTAGAGTTTTTGGTGGTACCAGGCCATATGTCATTACTCTTGGGCTTCTTTACTATTTGGTTGGGCTAAGTATATGGTGTACAAACCCTGGAGATTGCGCCCGCAATTACGATTATTTCCTAATTAGGCCACCTCCACATCAAGAGGGCCTGGAGAGGACGTGAAGGGCATTTTTCTGGGAAGTGGAGTGCACTGGTGCGGGGTATTTCTGCTCCAAGCCTGCGCCCATTCAGGCCCGGACACAGGCTATAGAACATTTCTACACCAAGGCAGACCTTGAGTAGAACTGTACTGATAAAAGCTTGAGTCTGTTCTGTCCCAGTATGTACAGCAAAGCAGGTGAATCAACAACTTAAAGTAGAAAGTATCACTTAAAGGAAACCGACCATTTGATTTCATGCATTTTGAAGCAAGCATACGTTGAGATAGCTGTAGCTGCCCTGATGCATGATCATATCTTGGTTAATCCCTGAGCTGAGTGGTTTTGCTGATAAAACAACTATAAAATTATGATAATGAAGCTGTCTCCCTTCTGTGGCTGGCTCAGCGCTTCTCCTAGCACATTAGTTATGCACCGCTTCACAGGATGATGTAATCCCTGGGTTGTACCTAGAGGCAGAATAATCAATTGCTGCACCATCCTTCAGCTGCTGTGTATGAGTGATCCAGATCAGGTTGATTAGTCATGTCTTTACTAACCTCCATGTCTAATGAAAAGCTCTGTGTGTAATGTTTTTATGTAGGCAGGCAGCCTGACCCACCTTTCCCAAGGTCCTGAATGTTATAATTGTTTTTTTCTGCAAAACCACTCAGCTCAGGGATTAACCAAGATATGATCCTGCATCAGTGTAGCTACAGCATTCTCAAGGTTGTTTGCTTCATAATGCATCAAATCAAACGGTAGGTTTCCTTTTAAGAGGTCAGTCTGAAAACGGGAATCATAGATTTTTATATGTGTATAGCTACAAAATAAAAAAATTAAACCAAAATGATTTCTTTTTAAAGATAATAAATATTATATATCTATATATTATATGTGTTCTGAAGCTTAGTACAATGTGTTTTGGAAGTCTTGTAAATTCGGATCAGCGTGGAGGGCCAGGTGATGACTATTTCCAAAATAAGTGTATGTCCATGCTATTGGCGATCAGTGGCAGGACATTGTCGTCAATCTGGTCTCTGCTCTTAACACTTCCCATAGTCAGACAGGTGTGGAGCTCAAAAAGTAACGTCTCGCTGGAAAATTTGGTGATACGGAGACTTGATACAGACTTGTTAAGTGAAATAATTGAGTCTCTTGGTCTGTCCACATTGTGAGACAGAAGAGAAATGATCTAATAGACTGTGAGAATTGAGATAGAGAGGCGGGTAATGTAGGTGGGCCAAGTGTTTCTGATCTGCCATCAGTTTTTATGTTTTCGGCTCAGTGCAGTCCAGGCTTGCAGTGTGCTGTCTGACAGTAGGATTGGTCCCTCGGGAGATGGAATTGCTTGAAAGTGAATTCATACTTTCCTTCGTTAAGCATCACTTCCATACTGTCTAAAGACACAGACTTGATAAAAGCTGGCACATGCAGGAAATCTAACAAGAACGTGACGGACTTTACAACCCAGCCAACTAATTCTCCACCGACTGGCCAGATTTGCTGGTTGGACTAGATACACAGTTCGGAGATGTGCAGCCGGTATGATGGAACACTATTTTAGAAAACATACCCTAAAATTCATTGCTGACCTTTCACCGAGGCAAAAAGAGGAGTTTGCGCCGTATATTAATAAGTGTTTTTGATACTCCAAACCACAGTATATATCTATTGCATGGGCTCTAAATAAGACAACCCACGTCACATATTAAACATGTACACAGGTGCACACACACCTACCGTTCTTTATAGCAGAGCCTCCCCCCCCCCATATTTCATTCTGTCGTTAAATGGCCGAAATGGATAAAATAAATGAGCAGTATATACCTGACCAATGCCAAACTACTGTCACTTCTCTCTACTACTTGGTCATGTCCTGTGATATAGGAAAAGTCTGGAAATCCATGTACCGTTTTAGCCACTGATTGATTGGTCAATTGAGATGAGCGAATTTCTGAAAAATTTGATTCGACTGGTCCATAGCTAACCACCTGGAGCCCTAACCAGGATGGGCATTGCCTTGTTCTGGTTGCTGCAGTCTTTAGGGACCAGGTCCTTCTTATTTCAAAAAGGACACCATGTGGTAGACACTTTGTGGGACCTGCATCTCTGGTTAGTCACCAGAGGATATGCTCACCCAGGCCAAATCAGGACTTCAGGAGCGTGGCTTCTTTTTGAGACTTCTGGTCTTGGCAGAAAAACTGCTACATCCAGGACGATGCACCATGTCAGAAAGGGCTCTGTTAGGTGAGATTAGACTTCCACAACTTCATGATCTCATGGTACAACAAATCACCAGGACATTCAGGTTCACAAAGAATCACATTTTTCATGAAATTGGGATTGATTTCCATTATGTTCAACCCAATTCGCTCATCTTTACTGGTGAGCACTCACGTTGTGTTCTTATGAGTCTGGATGGATACCAAGAAGTAGTAAAAAGTGTCAGTGCAATGCAAAAAGTGAGCCTCAATTTTCACTTTTGGGTTTGACCCTTATTGTGCCTAGAAAGGGTGGTGTCTCGATGGCATGACACAAACATCATTGGTTAAATCTATTTAGACTTCTTCATCTCTAATAACATTGATTCTAATTGGAGCGGAATGCTATAGATGTGAGCTCATAAGCAGTAAGACTTTAAATTTTAACATTATCCCAGATCACAATCGGGCACACCATGGGTCTAAGCCTAAAATTAAATTGTAGGCTCATTCAGAGGTCGCGATCCTGCAAGATATTCTCTGCAGGACCGCAGCGCTGAGTGGCTGGAGGTAGGACAGGGAGGGACTTCCTGCTCACCGTCTGAGTGTCTCCCGCGGGGCGCCGAGAGATAGGTGAGAGATGGAGGAGCCGAGCGAGGGGTGGGAGGGGTGGGCCGGGATATCTGTTGCCGGGGCTGTGCTCATGATCTGTGTGCGATTGTGCACACAGCCAGTAACAGGATCGTGCTGTCTATGTGACAGCCCGATCGTGTACTTTGACAGGGTGCAGATTATTATCAGTCTCCTGTCCAGCAGCCCCTGTATACAGTGAGAGGCTGCAGGGAAGGTGCTGTGCATCCTCTCTGCATGTCTCTGTATACAGATCACTGATGACACTGATCCAATGGGCTCTTACCATTAGATCCCTGTTATATGTGATCTATATTTGACTAAAGCAAGGCACACATATATTATGTGTTCTTCCCTAAATGTGCCCTTGTAAACAAAAAAAAAAGAGTTGTTCCCAAACCACAGAAAATAAATTAAATAAAATTTCAGCAGCATCAGCCCCAGACTGGTCTGGGGGCCGCCATCAGCCATAGTCTGCTCTGTAGACAATAAGGCAGTATTCACACAAACGTATTCCCGCCAGGCCATAGCCGTGCAGGCATGCGTTCGGTGCCATGGAGAGGAGGAGGGGGTCACCCCACCCCTCTCCATTAAAATGCATTGGGTACTGGCCGTAACACGGGGAAAGACATGTTATTGGAGAGGTATCGCTCCGTGCGGCCATTGCCATCTATTGAGGACATATGTACAGCCACAAGCTTGCGGCCGTACATACGTCCCCCATATGGTAGTGTGAATGTAGCCTAAGGGTGAGGTTATTACATACGTTTTCAAACGCATCACAACAGCTGAGAAGAGATTTGCCTAATTACCTTGGTGTCAACATTTCATTTACAAAACGCAATAAAATTGCATTGATGCACGTGTTTTGTTAACACAATGCATACAGCAATGTAATTAGGCAAATCACTTCTCAGCTGTTGTGTTTGAAAACGCCACGTGTGAACACACCACAAAAATGTTGTGCACCACACGTTTAATACATACTTGCTATTTGAGGGCGCATTCACACGATGCGTTGCGTTTTTTACGCATTCCAAAGGCTTCAACCTTGATCACATGTTGAAATAACATTGCGTTTCCATTGCATTGGCTAAAACGCAATGTTACGTCAACACATGAAGCCTTTGGATATGTCAAAAACGCATAAAAAAAATGTGTGAATGTGCCCTAAAGGAGTTTTCCTGAGAATTCGAATTAGACCCTATCCCGTAGATAGGGCCTAACTTGAATTTGTGGGAAAACCCTTTTAAGCACAGAAAACAGGAGCTGTTACTTTTTCCTTGTATTAATAGAAGTCTCTTAACACTATATATACGCTCACATTTATACACACATGCTCACATTTATACACTCATGCTTACATTTATACACTCATACACACATTTATACACTCATGCTCACATTTATACACTCATGCTCACATTTATGCACTCATGCTCACATTTATACACTCACGCTCACATTTATACACTCATGCTCACATTTATACACTCATGCTCACATTTATACACTCATGCACACATTTATACACTCATGCACACATTTATACACTCATGCACACATTTATACACTCATGCTTACATTTATACACTCATACACACATTTATACACTCATGCTCACATTTATACACACATGCGCACATTTATACACTCATGCTTACATTTATACACTCATACACACATTTATACACTCATGCTCACATTTATACACACATGCTCACATTTATACACTCATGCTCACATTTATACACTCATGCTTACATTTATACACTCATACACACATTTATACACTCATGCTCACATTTATACACTCATGCACACATTTATACACTCATGCTCACATTTATACACTCATGCTCACATTTATACACTCATGCACACATTTAGACACTCATGCACACATTTAGACACTCATGCACACATTTAGACACTCATGCACACATTTATACACTCATGCACACATTTATACTCTTATGCTCACATTTATACACTCATGCTCACATTTATACACTCATGCACACATTTATACACTCATGCACACATTAATACACTCATGCACACATTTATACTCTTATGCTCACATTTATACACTCATGCTCACATTTATACGCTCATGCACACATTTATACGCTCATGCTCACATTTATACACTCATGCACACATTTATACGCTCATGCTCACATTTATACACTCATGCTCACATTTATACACTCATGCTCACATTTATACACTCATGCTCACATTTATACTCATGCTCACATTTATACACTCATGCTCACATTTATACACTCATGCTCACATTTATACACTCATGCTCGAATTTATACACACATTTATACACTCATGCTCGAATTTATACACTCATGCTCACATTTATACACTCATGCTCACATTTATACACTCATGCACACATTTATACACTCATGCTCACATTTATACACTCATGCACACATTTATACACTCATGCACACATTTATACACTCATGCTCACATTTATACACTCATGCACACATTTAGACACTCATGCACACATTTATACACTCATGCACACATTTATACTCTTATGCTCACATTTATACACTCATGCTCACATTTATACACTCATGCTCACATTTATACACTCATGCTCACATTTATACACTCATGCACACATTTATACACTCATGCACACATTAATACACTCATGCACACATTTATACTCTTATGCTCACATTTATACACTCATGCACACATTTATACACTCATGCACACATTTATACACTCATGCACACATTTATACACTCATACACACATTTATACACTCATACACACATTTATACACTCATGCGCACATTTATACACACATGCGCACATTTATACACTCATGCTTACATTTATACACTCATGCTCACATTTATACACTCATGCTCACATTTATACACTCATGCACACATTAATACACTCATGCACACATTTATACACTCATGCACACATTTATACTCTTATGCTCACATTTATACACTCATGCTCACATTTATACGCTCATGCACACATTTATACGCTCATGCTCACATTTATACACTCATGCACACATTTATACGCTCATGCACACATTTATACACTCATGCACACATTTATACACTCATGCTCACATTTATACACTCATGCACACATTTAGACACTCATGCACACATTTATACACTCATGCACACATTTATACTCTTATGCTCACATTTATACACTCATGCTCACATTTATACACTCATGCTCACATTTATACACTCATGCTCACATTTATACACTCATGCACACATTTATACACTCATGCACACATTAATACACTCATGCACACATTTATACTCTTATGCTCACATTTATACACTCATGCACACATTTATACACTCATGCACACATTTATACACTCATGCACACATTTATACACTCATACACACATTTATACACTCATACACACATTTATACACTCATGCTCACATTTATACACACATGCGCACATTTATACACTCATGCTTACATTTATACACTCATGCTCACATTTATACACTCATGCACACATTTATACACTCATGCACACATTAATACACTCATGCACACATTTATACACTCATGCACACATTTATACTCTTATGCTCACATTTATACACTCATGCTCACATTTATACGCTCATGCACACATTTATACGCTCATGCTCACATTTATACACTCATGCACACATTTATACGCTCATGCTCACATTTATACACTCATGCTCACATTTATACACTCATGCTCACATTTATACACTCATGCTCGAATTTATACACACATTTATACACTCATGCTCGAATTTATACACTCATGCTCACATTTATACACTCATGCTCACATTTATACACTCATGCTCACATTTATACACTCATGCTCACATTTATACACTCATGCACACATTTATACACTCATGCACACATTTATACACTCATGCATACATTTATACACTCATGCTTACATTTATACACTCATACACACATTTATACACTCATGCTCACATTTATACACACATGCGCACATTTATACACTCATGCTTACATTTATACACTCATACACACATTTATACACTCATGCTCACATTTATACACACATGCTCACATTTATACACTCATGCTCACATTTATACACTCATGCACACATTTATACACTCATGCTTCCATTTATACACTCATACACACATTTATACACTCATGCTCACATTTATACACTCATGCACACATTTATACACTCATGCACACATTTATACACTCATGCTCACATTTATACACTCATGCACACATTTAGACACTCATGCACACATTTAGACACTCAAGCACACATTTATACTCTTATGCTCACATTTATACACTCATGCTCACTTTTATACACTCATGCTCACATTTATACACTCATGCACACATTTATACACTCATGCACACATTAATACACTCATGCACACATTTATACTCTTATGCTCACATTTATACACTCATGCTCACATTTATACACTCATGCACACATTTATACGCTCATGCTCACATTTATACACTCATGCTCACATTTATACACTCATGCTCACATTTATACACTCATGCTCACATTTATACACTCATGCTCACATTTATACACTCATGCTCACATTTATACACTCATGCTCACATTTATACACTCATGCTCACATTTATACACTCATGCTCACATTTATACACTCATGCTCACATTTATACACTCATACTCACATTTATACTCATACTCACATTTATACTCATGCTCACATTTATACACTCATGCTCACATTTATACACTCATGCTCACATTTATACACTCATGCTCACATTTATACACTCATGCTCGAATTTATACACACATTTATACACTCATGCTCGAATTTATACACTCATGCTCACATTTATACACTCATGCTCACATTTATACACTCATGCACACATTTATACACTCATGCTCACATTTATACACTCATGCACACATTTATACACTCATGCACACATTTATACACTCATGCATACATTTATACACTCATGCACACATTTATACTCTTATGCTCACATTTATACACTCATGCTCACATTTATACACTCATGCTCACATTTATACACTCATGCTCAAATTTATACACTCATGCTCGAATTTATACACACATTTATACACTCATGCTCACATTTATACACTCATGCTCACATTTATACACTCATGCTCACATTTATACACTCATGCGCACATTTATACACTCATGCGCACATTTATACACTCATGCGCACATTTATACACTCATGCTCACATTTATACACTCATGCTCACATTTATACACTCATGCTCACATTTATACACTCATGCTCACATTTATACACTCATGCTCACATTTATACACTCATGCGCACATTTATACACTCATGCTCACATTTATACACTCATGCGCACATTTATACACTCATGCTCACATTTATACACTCATGCTCACATTTATACACTCATGCTCACATTTATACACTCATGCTCACATTTATACACTCATGCTCACATTTATACACTCATATGTACTGTTTATAACGGTGCACATCCTCTATTCTTTAGTGTGTCAGGTCGGATGCCAGGGCCGCCTGACACTGCGGGCCTCATAGCAGCTGCTATAGCTGATACCCTTGTAGTTATGCTCCTGTTGGACAACTATATAATAACATAACATAAATGTGCATCAATTTCATTAAAAATTATAATTGCAGCAATCCATAACAAGCAGCGGTCAGCTTCCCTGGTATTCCGAGCACAAGTTTACCCTTGTAGAGTGTGACCTTTACAAATATTAATGATTTTTTATAAAAGAATAGTTATGCCTTTGGTTTTGAGAAATAAAGAATTTCTTAGTCTCTGTTCACACTGCATTCTGTTGCATTTTGTCTTTAGCCTGTGGCCATTATGGTCGGATACATAAAAGATGGATATTTGATAAAGTCGAAGGGATCTATCAGAGTTCATTAGGATCTGTTTCATTATATACCTAATGTAAGATGACACTTTTGCTTATGGCACCTTACACTGAGCTTGGTGTGATTATATGGGGTGTCAGATCATTCCAAAATGTACAAGGTGCATTGCATGTGCTGGGTGTTACTCAATATTCTTCTGTGCTGTTAGCTGGAGGACTATGCCACAGACCCTCCTGCCAAATCCCGGACACCTGCGGAACAGCCCGACTTCAAACAGCGTTTTGTAGAACATCACGTGAATGTGTTGAAATGAATTCTGTATGGATATGAATCCTCTCTCTCTCTCCCTCTCTCTGATGTTCGATAATTAAAAGCAAAGCAAAAGGACCGATATGATTGTTTTACTGTCCGATTGAATGAATATTAAAGTATATTACAATTCAACAGGCTAGTACATTTGCAGCTTTCTTTTATTAGGTGTGAAATCCAAGAATGCGCTGCCAACTCTGGAGGGTTCTATCCAGAATGTTGAACTGAAATTCTGCAGCACATCATTGGTCAAATGTGTCTCCGGGACCCTGGGATCAATAAAAATTTGTGCCAAAGCCCCAGGTATGTGCAGCTGGACCGTATAAAAGTTTATTGCCTGTATAGGAGAATTGGCCTTACTTTTTACAAGGAGAGTTACTGAAACAAGAATTTATTCATTGTTCCTATGAATCAGAGATTTAGCGTGTTTTAATTTTATCATGCCAGGATAATGCATTCGGACTGAAATTTAGTCTTAATTTTTATAATTGTATTCTGGTTATAGATTATCCCCCTCTACCTTTATTCAAGCGCTAGTAGCAATTGTCCGGTAGGTCATAAAGCACAGTATAAATCACACAATAATAACACAATAATAATGTGATGACGAGTCTAGTACTTTCCAAGTCTCAAGGGTGATAATGGTGATAATTGGGGAATCTGCTTTGTCCTGGATGGAAATAGGGGCATTAAGTTAGAAGAAAACGCAATTAAAAACTGGGCAGTTAAAAGAAATCTACCGTAACAATAAACCATAGATAAACCAGGGACACTTACCCATAGATCCAGGCACCGTGACTGTGATAATCTTCTTATATTTGTTTTCCATTGCCTCTTTCCTTCTAATATCAACTTTTATAATTATACTAATGAGCTAAAAAGGCTCTGTGGGTGTTAAAAGAGCCTTTCCGTACTGTAATTTCACAGGCTGTTACACTGTCTGCCCTTGTCTGCATTTCCTCCTTTTTCTCCCTGCTGTAGTCTCACGGCAGCCACAGATGGTGGGAGGGCGAAAGTGCTCGTGCACAGCGTAGAAGCCTTTGAAGCTGCAGCATAGAGGGCCCTGGTAAGTGCCCCAAGAGAGTGTCAGTCTAATTAGCGAAATTTTTTAAGTTGATTTTAGAAGGAAGGAGGCCATGGATAACAAATATAAGAAGATTCCCACAGTCACGATGCCTGGATCTATGAGTAAGTGTCCCTGGTTTATCATGATGGATTTTGATGGTAGATTTCCTTTACCGGTAATTTAAGGCAGGGTTCTCTGCTCAGAATGTGAAATCTGTACAGGTGAGAATTTTTTATATATTTCTATATTACAGGCATAAGCCTTTTTTTATATGTAGAAACTCTGTATTTGAAGCAGAAACTAAAGTCTGCCAAGCACATGGCAAGCCGAAAGGCCAATTTGTTCTGCTTTTATTAGGCACAAACATAAAAAAAAACATTATGTAATGTTTTGTATCTCTTGGGATGAACAATTGCTTCACTTGAAAATCATTAATTAATTTTGCTCAATTAGTTTAATTAAACATTGACATCTGCAGCTTCACATGACTGTTGTTTACTTCACATTGAGAACACATTTTTGTCGGGTTGTACAGATTCTATCCTCACAAAGCGTTATGTTCCCTAATGTTTATGTATTCCCGTTTTTTGTTGTTGTCGTTGTGTAATAAGTTATGTCAGTTGCTAGTTACTCACAGTTCCTTACAGTTGTGCTTGCTGTCAGTGAATTAATATGATTTTGCTGGCATCCAGTGCCCTGAAGGGCTTTTCCAGTCCATTATCATATGTTCACCGGACAGTTAATATGACAGATATGTTTCTTTTTTCTCTCTTTTACTGTGTAGACTTTAAAAGGTTGTCCAATCACATCTGGTTGCATAGGATAGAGGCTAACTTGCCAATCACAGTTATAGGACCACCGGGAAACACGAGAACGGGAGTCGGGTCTTCCCCCGTTGAACTCCAAAAGGCAGGAGCATCCGGTTATCTCTGTCAGTGCCATAGAGAGGAATAGAGCAGCACGTTGCATGTACGGCTGTATGCTCTGTTTTCTTGGGGTGAACCCCTGTTCTCTCGATTCGTGGGGATTCCACCACTGAGACCCCGTCAAGAGACCCTAATCAAGCGACCCTAGTCAAGCATTTATTAAACGAAATCTACATTCAAAATACAAGCATGAAACCAGGGGCACTTACTCATAGATCCAGGCGCTGTGACACTGAAAATCTTCTTATATTTGTTATCCATGGCCTCTTCCTTTCTAAAACTTTTAAAATTATGTTATTGAACCTGAACAGCTCCAGGGGGTTTTACCAGAGCCACTTCATGTTGCATATTCACAGTCTGTTACCCTATGCAAGGAGCACTTCCCCCTCCCACTGTGCACTAGAGCTTCCACTTCTGCTGTGAGATAACATCGAAAACAGGGAGAGGAAAGGTGGAAACCGTGTAACAGCCTCTGAATCTGCAGTATGTAGGAGCTCTGGTAACACACCAATAGTCTTCATCATTATTATTATTATTATTATTATTGTATTATTATGAATTATTCATATTTATGAAAGTTGATATTAGAAGGGAGGAGACCATGGATAACAAGAATTAGATGATTACCACAGTCCCTCTGCCTGGATCTATGAGTAAGTGCCCCTGGTTTATCATGATGGATTTTGATGGTAGATTTCCTTTAACTCTCCAGTTTTTGAATTGTGTTTTCTTCTTACTTAACGCCCCTATAAAACCCGACCTTGTAGTTTTCATCTAATACAGCTGTACAGCAAAGCATTCTGTATTTCTTTTACAATGAATCATGTACCTGTGTTATCTAGACATGAACATCTCAGGTTTTTTAGCCTCTCAATATAATTAAAATATTTATTTGCACTTAAATCAACAAGGAGTTGAAACAAAAAAATTGGGAAATGTATTAATAATGGCAAAATGTACGAGTGCTGTGCCAGTCCACCCTGTTGTGCAAGGCTCATTTTTTATTGATGAACATATAAGGTAAAACAAGCCCAAATCAGACCTGCTGCCCCCCCCCAACACTTATGTAAGAACTGCCTAAAAATACAATAAATCAGTTTCTTTATGTGAAACTCATCACACCTTTTCCCACATATTTAGATGTGTTGTTAAAATTGGCACATTTGGAGGAGTGTTATGAAAAGCAGAATTTTTCATACCAGTCTTTTTTCCTTAGCTTGTTCCAATGTATCAAAAGTTGCACATCTTTAAGATTAACATTTCTTACTTAAATATTAAAGGGTTTGTCCACTTTGATGAACTAATTGATTTTTTTGTGTAATGAAAACTTAAACAATTTTCCAATATACTTTATGTATCAGTTTCTCTCAGTTTTCTAGATCTCTGCTTGCTGTCAGTCCATGTGAAGCCTCATAGTTTTCTTCCAGTGCATGGCTCGTTATATCCCTGGTGATGTGATGTCACACAGGTGCACGGCTCGTTATATCCCTGGTCATGTGATGTCACACAGGTGCGCGGCTCTTTATGTCCCTGGTGATGTGATGTCACACAGGTGCACGGCTCATTATATCCCTGGTTAAGTGATGTCACACAGGTGCATGGCTCAGCATATCCCTGGTCATGTGATGTCACACAAGTGCCTGGCTTATTATATCCCCGCTCATGTCATGTCACAGAGGTGTTATATTCTTGGTCATACAATGGCACACAGGTGCACTTCTCATTAATATCACAGTAATTAGGCCTTTGTTATGTAATGAGCTGTGCACCTTTGTGACATCACGTGACCGACACAGATTTGTATGCACAAGTAAACAGAAAAGCTTCCCATAGAGAAATCTAGACAAACATGAGGAATAGATACAGAATTTGTATTGTAAAATTGTTTAACTTTTTGTTACACAGACATTATTAATTACAGTGGAGAACCCCTTTCACCCACCTCCTTTACTGGAGTCTGACCTCAATTCTTAGTTTTACTTTATTGTTCATATGACCATTCCAGTGTACATCAGCCCAACAAGCTGGATATGGCCTTGGTGTAGAACTAGAAAACCTGTCAACCTGTGAAATGTGAATCCTCTTAAAAAAAAAAACAAAAAAAAAAACAAGCATTCTGAATCATTAAAAGGAACCTGAAACCAGGAATGTGATTTTTAGCTGTTGACAGGTTCCTATAGCCTATGATATGCTGAATTAAAAGTGCCTTTGTCAGCATTCTGAATCATTCCAGAAGTTTCATTCCCATCACCTTTTCTCCCTGCCTGCACCGTGTGGTAAGTCCTTGGGGTGTGTGCTACTGCAGCCAATGTGTGCCTCTCTCTCTCTCCTCTTCTCCAACCTCATGCTGCTTTCTCACCCCTCATCTCTTCCTGTCATGTGTATGGAGCAAGTACAGGAGGGAGGGGGATGGCAATGAGGACAGGAGACTGAGACACAGGCACACCCAAGCTGCAGCTATCCCCTCCCCGGGACCCACTACTTGCTGCTGGCGGGGAGCCAGGTCATGTGAATCAAACTTGTAGAAACTACTTAAATAATTCAGAATGCTGACAAAAGCATTTTTAAAATCATCATAGCTTATCGGAACCTGTCTTTAGCTAAAAATTGCATTCCTCGTAACAAATTCACTTTTTGGAAACCCCCACCCCAAGATATTTCAATGTACATTTTGGTTGAAGTCTTGGAATTATATATATTGGTGTCATCATTATATTTGATGTCCTCCACATGTTCAGTAAAATAAATTGTGGTGCCATAAAGATTTATAAAAAAACCCCCTCTTTTTCTCATGTCCTCATGGCTTAAACAGGTTGGTCACTTATAGCAAACTCTAACCAGGTAAGTATAAGGCAGCATCTTACCTCTTTAAAGAAGATCATGTTGGGTTATGAGGCAAAGGTCTGTTAAAATGATTTTCTAAGCGGAGCAAGGTCTCCATCGGACACAGTGGCCCACATCTATCAAAACTAGCGCTGTCTGTACTATGTGCAGTTTGCCTGTGGGGTGTGCAGGGGGCGCCAGATTCATCAAAACTGACACACGAATTACATTAATCTGGCGCCCCCTGCCCTACTGCGACAATTTTTTTGATGCACTTTGTTGATGCTGTAGAATTGTGGCCCACATCAGTAATAAATGTGCCCCAAACTCCGACTAAACAATAACAGCCCCTTTAGGTGCACGTTTTTTTCTGTCTTGTTGGACACAGTCCAGCCACGACACAAAACTGGCGCAGACACTTTATAAATATATGTACAAGCAGTTTTTACATTCTTTCTAGTGCAAAGTCAGACAGAAAACTGGTGCAACGCTTTAATAAATGTGCGGCCATTGATCTACGCTTAATTGAACCAAGTAACTTATCAACCTATTACCTTCCTAGGATCTTCAGAAAAGTTATCATATCATTTAGCTCTGCTGGTTACGAGCCATAGATTAATGTAGTTCTACGACGTAGCTAATAAATCAATGACCATCACAGTAAAAGAAACTATAAACTCATTAGTAACTCCGCTACTTGCTAATTTATTTTCTTAGACGATAAAGCCATTTGGAAACGAGCCAAGACGATAAGCCCATGACTGATTTTTAACTTGCACTTACAACGGAGCTGGGAATATTGTCAGGGAAGAGCATGACAAATCCTGCGTTTTTATGAGCCCTGTAAAATCCTGAGTTTATTTCCTTTTTTAATTCAGTATGAAATTGAATCGCACAAATTTGGCCTGGAAGGATCATTTACACATAAGCTGCTTTCATTAAGTCTGTTTAATAAAGGGCTCAAGTTTTTTATTTCCTTCTCTCTTCAAATTGTTAGCGCACCATTTGTTAATTCTTACCTTTTCTAGATTTTTTAGCTGTTTACATGTTTAACTTTATTAAGATTTTTTTTTTTAATTATTGCAACAACCTGTAAAGGACATCTACCATCAGGATCAAAGATTGTAAACCAAGTATAGGCAGTCCCCGGGTTACATACAAGATAGGATCCATAGGTTTGTACATCAGTTGAATTTGTATGTAAGTCGAAATTGTATATTCTATAATTGTAGATCCAGGCAAAAAAAAGATTTTCCCCAGTGACAATTGGAGTTTCAAAATTGTTTGCTGTAATTGAACCAAGGATTCTCAATCAAGCTTCATTACAGACACCTTACAGCTGATCATTGCAGTCTGGGACTATAGTAAAGCATCAAGGGAGCTTCACTGGAGGTCACAGGGGGCAGAGGAGTCTGTCTTTAACTAGGGGTCATCTGTAAGTCGGGGGTCTTTAAGTACGGGACCGCCTGTACACTTAAATGCTGTTGTATGTCCAGCTTCTTTGATCTTCTTGGTCCTGGCTTTAACTTGGATCTTAACGAAACCCCCCAGGCTAATTTGTATATTTTTTCAAGTCTTAAAGGACATAAGAAGCTAAAATACGAGCAGATCCTGACAGAGGGCGCATATACTTGCATGTAAGTGTGCTTGGTTTACAAATCTTGATCCTGCTGGTAGTTTTCCTTTAAATTATCACTCTGACACTTTTCTTTTTCATGTTATGATCTCTTTAGGCCATTACTTGTTTATATCATGTCAAATATTTTTGGTTTATTGTGTTAAGCTCTCTTTGTCTCTCAACATGAAGGTGAAAATGGTAAAGAGAAGTTAATTCCATTGGTGCAAGGTCCTTCCGACACAAAAGATCTCCATAGGAGTAAGTGGCTGAAGGAAAGCAGGAAGCCAGAATCCTTGCTCGGTCCAGATTTGATAGCCTTCACCGTACAAGTTCCCGAGCAGATGGACTACTGCCACAGCTCTGGTAAGTGTAAAATGTCTGTAGCGTTGCTGTCATGTTACCTCCCGGCCGCCCTCTTTGGAGATTTAATTTAAAATGTGGCAAGTGACAAACGGTTTCTGGTTCACATGCAGAACACGTATATATTGCTTAAATGTTCCTTCCAAAGCGGGGGTTCACTATTTTAAATGTCTCTCTCGCTTGTAGAAACACCCTCAGTCGGTTAGTCTATGCTGCTGTTTAATCTTAAAATGTAGTTTTAGTGACGTATTGACAATGCTGGCCCAGTATGTAGGAGGTTTTATGTTCTTTGGTCCATCTACATGCTGCAAGTTGGCAGGAGCTCTTACCCAGAATGTGATTGTGACACGGCAGCTGCCACAAGGCGACAGCAACTTTTGTGTGACAGTAGCACTCCATAAAAGTCTCATAGTTGAGCAACACCGTTACACGGACTACTGTGGGTACACATACATAGTGATCCAATCGGAATCCGTGAGTGGCCTCATCATGCTCTCACGTTATCTCAAAATCCTTAGCCCTTAGCAAAGTTATCTTCAGAGTATACAAAATGTTTAATTTTTTACATTTCAGAAGTTGCACATAGGAATTAAAGGACATCTATCATCAGGTCTGTGTCACTTGCCCTGTCACTACTACCTGTTGGAGCAGCTCACAAGGATCCCATCCCAGCCTTTATCTAGTCAATTCATACATTAATCATTGCAAAATCATCTTTTCTTTATTATGTAAATTAGGCTGGTCACATGGTCAGAGGCAGTGATGTCACCCCTGTTCCCCCTCCCCTCTCCTCCCCCTGCTCATGTCTGTGTGTAATGTATAGTAAAGCATTGCTAGTGTCTGTGCTGCATCTGCTGACATGCTGCATCCTCCTAATACACATGTGGGAGACACAGACATCAGCTACACAAGTACCTGACATGTTCTGCTATAACATGGCTGCATCCTGGAGCTGTTGTATCTCTCCTATACACACACAGGCTGCAGGGGGCACCAGCACCAGGAAGCACATCATTATACAGCCTCACATCATTATACAGGCTGTCAGTCATGCACTGGGGGTGTGGCTGTGCCTCCCACTCATGAATAAGCTGGACAGCTTGAATATGCTAATGACTCATTGGACATTTCACAGGTCATTTGCATACAGCTTTAGGACCTCATTGCTTAGGTTTACAGGCATGTAGAGGGACAATGAAGGGATAGAGGCAATGCTCTCTAATGGCAGTTTATGAAAATATATTTAGTTTAGGGGGGTTATTTTGCCTGACGGGTTCTCTTTAAGTGTAATGTCCTCTAGCAGAAAGAACACAAAAAGGTAAAAATGTGTACAAGCTGTAAAAAGACAAACAATGAAGCACAAATAATAAGCACGTTTAAAATTGTTGTGGACCATATAAGAGTGGAAAACGCATATTTGATGGCACATTTTAGAACTATGGAATCCCAACAAGAGATCTTTGAGATGGAAACTTTCTAATAAGTTGTAAGGATTAATTACAAATGGGGAGGCCTATAGATAATGACCAAGGATTGTACATTTGGTGAGACCTATCTGGTGTCCATCCATAAAGCTTTCAGGTTTTCAGCTCTTAATTATTTAAGTTTTTTAGGTAAATGTGCCTTACTTTTTGTCCTGTGCAAAGTTTGCACCTTGGATGTGGCACTTGTGTAATCCAACAGGCATGTCTTTTATAGTAACTTGACATTATAGGAAACAGCAGGTTCTACTCCTACCTAGTTTTTCAGTGTGGATGCTCAGCTCCCTACGGAGAGGCAAAGGGGTGAGTAGTACTCCAAACCTTTTGAAAATGGGCTCCAAACCCGGGCCAGGGCATGAAGCCTTAAAGGGGTTTTCTCATCTGGACATCAACATTTAATTTAATGCCATTTCCATACATTTCTTCAATCAGATGTTGTTAAAAATGAGATTGTTGTCCTTGGATGCAACCATCTCTGCTGGAGTGATTGCAGAAAGAAACAAATAGTTTTTGATTATGAAATGGCTGGAGATGCTGCATGTCCCACATCTGTCCTGTGGTAATAAACACGGAATCGCTGACCATCGCTGCCTGGAGGCGGAGGAGGTCTTATCCAAGGACATCTATTTTGTCTTTAGGGGACAACATGGCTAAATTTATGGGAAATTATCTTCACCTAGGTACATTATTTTTAATAAAATACAATTGGAGAAATGTGTGTATGTGTGTATATATTAATTTATATGAATTAAGTCAATTAAATTTGAATGCCCACATTTATTATTTATTCATTATTCTTCAAGTTGTTTGATCTTTTTTTGATGGAGGTCTGAAGTTGACCAGTTTTATGTTTTCTTGATACCCTACACATTTCTGTAGCTTTGTGTCACATTGTGTCCTCAAACCTGTGACCGCAATGACCACTCGAGCAATAATCCTACTCCATTTGGTTCTATATCTTTTCTGTCGCCTACAAGCTGACCACATACTTCATCTACAATTGTTGCCAATATTTTCTAGAATTCCCACTGCAATACTAGCGAGCAACAGAGAAAAAAAACCCCTCATCCTCCCGATGACAGAGCTTGCCCGAATGATTTCATGCTCCTAGGGTTTTTTGTTCACGGGAATTAAGGGCAAAGTGAACATGCAGCTGAATATAGCATCTATTTTTGTAATTGAAAAGTTGAGACTGCGTTATTGGAACGAAATGAAGAGATGCAGGTGTTCCCCAGTGCGAGTCCGCTGGGACTATTTGATGGTGGATGCTTGAAAAAAAAAAATTGCATGTGTTTTTGGAGTCAAACAGCAGCTGTGAGAGGAGGATTTATGCTTTTTCTCAGAACTTTGGGATTTCAAAATGTTACATTTAATCACAGGCACAGAAAACAGAGCAAATGTTAAAGATGTTATGTATAAAAGCAGCGGGCTGATTTCTTTACCATACCCAACCAGTTGTGGGAATACAGAAACAAAGTGATCTTTAATCTTAATATGAGCAATTTGAAAAGGATTATGGCCGTTGCCAGAACTCAGGATCCCAACTCTCGGGATTTTTTTTTTTTTCCCTCCACTTGTAGCTGCACAGTATAAAGCTCTTATCCGCCTAATTACTTAAAAATCTGGTTTATTCTCATTATTTTGTTTCAGAGTAACAGTAGTTAGAATGACAAAAGCCGGGCGAAGAGAGAACTTGAAATACCGTTCAGTGGATTATGTTTGATTTCAGAAAGCTGATAAAACCTATAAAAGATCGTGTTTAATTTTAAGAATCTTTAATTTGGGATACAATAATATTTGTGCCTAGAAATTATTATGCATACTTTACTTGCTAATAATATATATGTAAAAACTACACCTGCAGCAATATTGTGTGTGTATATGTATGTGGGTGTGTGTATATATATATATATATATATATATATATATATATATATATATATATATATATATATATAAAAAGTACTTAAAGTGACATTCTCATCTGTCAAGGCATACCTACCGTATTTTCCGGGCTATTAGGCGCACCGGACTATAAGGCGCATTAGTAGTCAGCGCCTTATATATGGAATAATTCCATATATAAGGCGCATCGGACTATAAGGCGCAGGGTACGGGGGCGTGGCAGGAAAACGGAGCGGAGACCGACCTGGCAAGAGATGAGCGGTCTCGGGGGAAGGGGGTCGGTTCAGGTGGAGGAGGGCAGCGGACCCTACTAACATAGGTCCCCGCTACCGGAGACAGCAGATCTCCAGCGGGAACTGCAGACCGACGCGGCAGAAGTTGGTTCGCGCTATGGTGCCTGTTGTCCGTGCCGCGTGGTCTGCAGTTCCCGCTGGAGATCTGCTGTCTCCGGTAGCGGGGACCTATGTAAGTAGGGTCCGTTGCCCTCCTCCATACATAGGGCGCACCGGATTATAAGGCGCACTTTGGATTTCTAAGGAAATCCTAGGTTTTTATGTGCGCCTTATAGTCCGGAAAATACGGTATACATTTATTCACTGAAAAAAAATGTACCGTGTGAAGATAATTTTCCAATAAATAGTCATGTTGCTGTCCTTGGATACGCTCATCTCTGCTGGAGTGATTACACAAAGAAACAAAGTGCATATAATTTGTCCAGGAGTTACTGCATGTCCCACAGCCTTCCTGTGATAATGAATGCTGAATCCAGGTGGTCAGGCAGAGGCCTCAATAGCGCATGTGTGACCACCACTTCCAGAGTGCAGGGTGATCATATCCAAGGACAACTGTATAGTTTCTAAGGATGACTACATTTATAGGAACCTGTCCTCCGGATTTATGTAGCTCTATGCTCGTGTATTAGCTATGCTCTGTAAAAGCAGACTCATTCCTATTCGCTTAATCCACTTCAGTGGGAAACAAGCCTACAGATATGCCCAGCCAATGACAGTAGGAGATTCTCTGAGCTGCAAACACGGACAGCAATAGGACCTGTTTTATAATTTACAGCTTGAGCAGTTGGTGTACCCATTGAAATTGATGTGACCGTGTGATTTCTATTGAAACGATATCTAGAACTTGGCCTAAGAGACTCACATATACACAAAGAGAACTCCCTACAGATATTGGAGGGCATTTATCATATGCTAGCGTTTGTGTGCTGGCATATTATTCAGTACTTTGCCCCCCAGTGCTGCCAAAGGCTCCAGCGTCAATATATATGCCTCATGGCGGCTGCACCAGCATACATTCCTATGTGAGACCCTGCCCAGTCCTGTCCACTTTTTGTAGGTGACATAGAGAGGGTAATAATCGAAAAAAATGGTGTTTCACACGTAATTGTGATTATTTCAGGGCTTGGTTGCCAGAAAAGTGGTGCTGGGAAAATATGCAAAGTTTTCCAGGATGGGATAAGTAAAACCACACCTTATAAGGCAGCTCCCTTGGCATCAAGCATGACCTACAAGAAGCCTTATGACACGATGCGGGATTAAAACCAAACCCGTATATCTATTCCAGAAGGAACAGACTCCAAACTGTAGACAGCACTGTTTCGACCTGATTGGGTCCTCAGTACAGCGTAGGGAACTGGTTCGGCTGGGTGAGAGGCTTGTGACTAGGGTCGGGAAGTAAGAGTTCTCCTTACGGAGACTGCCAATTAAGGCCACCATGTAGGCGTGTGGAGTCTTATAGCCATGGATGCTCCACTAGGGGATTCTGGAAAAATATGCAAAGTTTTCCAGGATGGGAGAAAAGAGGTGCACAAGCCCTTATACATCTCCCTCAATGTCTCAGCACAGCAGCACAATAGTGCTAAACCACTGAGCCATGTGTATATCTCAAGTCATTAGAACTGCTCTTGTAAACTAAATTTAAGTTTCTAAAGATCATTTCACTTCCCTTTAATCATTGCACTCCTTTAACAAACTTTGTTGGCGATTCAAAGTGGCCGTACAGAAACCCTGTATAAGCTTGCAGCCCTCTATGAGGCCTTCAGTTTTGAAGGACAATTTTTCAAGGTCCCATGTTTGATTTTGAGATCCAAATGTGTTGATTGTGTTCTTTTTTCCATTGTGATTCACTCAATACTCCTTACCTGAGCGGTTTCAGGTTTAATTATTAATATTTAGTCTCTATCGCCACTTAGTGATAAAAAACAAGTGTAAAAGTTAATTAAGCTTCTCTGTTTTTATGTTGCTAACAAAGCAGGGCACAAGCCAGCCAGGAGGAAAGATGACTCCTCAAAATCTATTGATCAGGTTAAAGCTAGAACCACTCTCTGCCCTCCTTGAATGACTCTTTTATAATGGAGGAGCTTCGTGTTCTGCCACCTTTTGCTGTTATGAGCTGACATCCTTGTAAGCTGGTGGTACAAATACTACATGTTCTTTCTCCATCTCCATAATTCTTGTTTTGCAAGGTTTTGTATACAACATAGTTTTTCAAGTTGATTGAAATGGTAATCTCTCCCTGTGGCTGCATTCACGCGATCGTAGGGGAACGAATATATGGTCGCAATCTTGCGGCCCCCCCCCCCCCCCCATAGGCCGGCAGTGGACGCACGGAGCGATATGGTGCAGCACGCATGTGGAACCGTACCTCTCCATACACGGGGAAAAGATAGGACATGTCCTCTCCATCGCAATGGAGAGGGGAACGGTCACCACTACATCACGGTTAACGTATGCCCGCTCGGCTCGGCATGAGTGTATCTTACATAGGATGCAAACAACGGATGTTGTGTGCTGGTAGCTTAACCCCTTAACGCTCTGCGCCGTAGCTCTACGGCGCAGAGGTGCAGGGAATGTATGAAGAGGGCTCACGGGCTGAGTCCTCTTCATACAAGGGTGGGGGTTGTTGCATATTGCAGCAAACCCCCACCACTAATAACCACCAACCGCGGCTATTAACCCTTTCAATGCCGGCGGCATTTAAAAGACGGCTGCGCGTGGGCGCCGCCATCTTTATTACGATCGTCGCTCCCCCGAACGTCATCGGGGGGGGGGGGCGATGATTGGTTGCCATGGTTGCCTCGGGTCTTCGCTTGACCCGAGGCTATCTGGCTTCTGGAGATAAGTTACAATGAGCCAGTAGTATTGCAGTATATGGTAGGAGCGATCTGACCATCTAGGGTTAATGTACCCTAGATGGTCTAAGAAATAGTGAAAAAAAAGAAAGAAAAATAAACAGTAAAAATCACAGACACATTAGGTATCTCCACGTCCCAAAATGCCCGATCTATCAAAATATAAAAACGGTTACGGCCGGCGGTGAGCTCCGAGGCGGGAAATGGCGCCCAAATGTCCGAAATGCAACTTTTACACCTTTTTACATCACATAAAAAATGATCAAAATGTCGCACAGACCTCAGAATGGTAGCAACGAAAACATCGGCTCATTTAGCAAAAAATGACCCCTCACACATCTCCGTGCACCAAAGTATGAAAAAGTTATTAGCTTCAGAAGATGGCAAAAAATTTTTTTCTTTTTTGTACACATTCGTTTAATTTTTGAAAATGTATTAAAATACAATAAAACCTGTATAAATTTGGTATCACCGCGATCGCACCGAACTAAAGAATAAAGCTGAGGTGTTATTTGAAGTGCACAGTCAAAGTCGAAAAAACTGAGCCCATTAGAACGTGGCGGTTTTTTTTCAATTTTTCATTTCGAATTTTTTTTCAGCTTCGCAGTACACGGCATGTTAAAATAAATAACATTACGGGAAAGTAAAATATGTTACTCACAGAATAAGCCCTCACACAGCTCTGTACAGGTAAAAATGAAAAAGTTATGGATTTTTTAAGGTGGAGAGCGAGAACTGAGCAAAAAAAACCTGCGTCCTTAAGGGGTTAAGTCAATCAGTTCCATATGCGACATTAGACCACTTACAACAGAAATTTTCTATCATTGGTCAGGGAAACATGCAAATAGGTTTTCCAAGATGAGAAATGGAAAACAATGCCTCCTTATTTTGTTATCTTAAAAGGCAGCCCCCTTAACACCAAGCATTACTTAAAGCAATCCTTATAACATGAAGTGGGATTAAGCCAAATCAGTATATCTATTCCAGAAGGAACGGACTCCCAACTGTAGACAGCGCTGTTTCTACCTGGTTGGGTCGGAATAGATATACTGGTTTGGCTTTATTTCACATCATGTTATTGGGCTTTTTGTAAGTCTTGCTTGATATTAAGGAGGCTGCCTTTCAAGGTAGCAAAAGAAGGCATTGTTTTCCTTGTCCCACCTTGGAAAACCTATTTGCATATTTCCCAGAATCCCCAAGTGGAGCATCAATGGCTAGAAGTCTCCACACACCTATAAGGCAACCTTAATTGGCAAACTTTCCATAAGTAGAGCTCTTACTTCCTGACCCCCGTCAGAGTTCAATCAGTGTTCGGTGTGTCAGCCAAAAAAGCTTGTTGACCATGGACCCGTGAAAAACGCATTGCACGTGCAAGCATCTAAATGCAATGCGTTTTTAATGCTTCTTCATAGACTTGTATAGGACACTTTTCACTCACATGACTTGCAAAGCTTGTCTTATAAAATCCATATAATACCATGGGTCAATGTTAAATGCAAATCCTACACGTGCACGTTAAAAGCACTTGTGGGGCTTATGATATTTTCTATACTATCTTTTTTTTGGTACACAAAGGACTAACTGATGGAAGACTACTTGTACGTAAAATAGATAGTTACATCTCCTAAGCCCCGACAGAGGTAAATCGGACCCCCTCGTTCTCATGATCTGTGGGGGTCCCCCACTGAACAGCATATCCTATCCTATGGATATTGTACTGTGGGAAACCCCTTTAATGTTGCCTTTTGTGGTAATAAGGTAGTCATAAGGTAGTTCTCCATTATGCAATAAATAAATACGTGGTCATCTTTTTTTTTATTTGGCAGCTCAATAAACCTGAGCTGAGCTGACCATGTTTCCTCTTTCTCTTTCGTCCTCTTCACTTTTATAGCTCTGACAGTGGAAAGTGTGCTAGCTGTTCCAATGGGATTTATTTTTAACGCACTGGTAGAAATAGCAGTCACATAAAAGGGGGATTAGCTATCCAGGACTGTTCCATTGTGCTTCAGTAGTTTGTGAATAGTATGAGATATTTTATGGGACATCACTGGGTTTTTCGGCTTGAGGTTGGTCTTTAATATTAGTCACTTTTGTTGGTGCCACATACTGGCAGATGAGGGCAGGGACACTCTGGAAAAGAAATGGGAGCTGGAGACAGTGGCATTACTAGTAAGAAGCAGGCGATGGCACAGGACGTGTCATTCCGATACATGGAAAATTGGAATGCTAATGGATTAGAAATGCTCTGTGATATCCATGTGTGAAGTACAAGCAAACGCGCTTCCTTTTGGCTATTTTTGAAAAGCTACGTCTCTGCTAATATCCATAGCAGCAGTCACTTCATGTTAATCCCCGCTGACCTCATAGAGGTGTGAAAAACATACTTTCTGGGTGGCTTTATCTTCTTTCACTCCAACAGATGAGAGCTACACACACAGGACATTGTAGGATTATGGGGGAAATTATCAGTAGTGTTGTAGGATGGATGCAGTTTTAAAGGAAATCTACCACTTGACTCAGGCTAAAGTGACCTGTGCACACCACTTTCTGGCTCTGTACTACTGATCCCGGCACATAGTCTGGTTACAGACAAAAAACAATAGTTTAGTCACAAAAAGGATTTTATAATATATTCAAATGAGGTTCTGATGCTCCACTTACGTTACCGGGCCGATTCTGTGCACCTCTGATGATTATTAAGAATAATAATTACGTTATATAGCGCATACAGATTCCGCAGTGCTGCACAGAGCTTGCCAAATCAGTCCCTGTTCCCATGGGGCTCACAATCTAATCCAGTATGGTTTGGAGTGTGGGAGGAAACTGGAGGACCTGGAGGAAACCAACGCAAACACGGAGAGAACATACAAACTTTTTGCAGATGTTGACCTGGATGGGACTTGAATCCAGGACTCCAGCGCTGCAAGGCTGTAGTGCTAACCACTGAGACACCGTGTGTTATTAATGTTTGTTTTGGTCCTACTCCTGGTCCTGAGAGCCGGTGACGTCACTAGACTCTCCGAACTTCTCATGCATGCACTGTCACTTAATCTGGCGAAGCCAAATATATATGTGTGTAGATGCTGGCGCATGCGCCAAAATTGCTGGGAGCGACTTGACTGGCTCTCGTCACAAGGAGGAGAACCTGAACAAACATGTAAACAAGCTGCAAAAATGGACAAGAATTAGACCTGCTTTATACATTTCATCCCTAGCAGGGAGAAATAACATGAAATTCAGACACTTCCAGCAATTAAGGAGTCAGATGCCACTCTCCGTGGGCTCTTGCCAAGAAGGTGTTTATCAGTTGCAGGCTTTATCTTCCATGACCGTATAGAATGATGTTTTGTTAACTATTCATGCTTCTGATTTGCACCAGTTTAGACTTTATACCACGTCGGTGTTACACAGTAACAAGCACTGGGCACTGTTTGCAGGGTACACAGACTCGGCTCGGAAGGCTGTGCCCAGTGATGACTCAGTTATGTCAGCTGAATGGAATGTATGGTAGTTACTGAGCGATGTGCTCAGTCATCATATTGCTGCATTGTACATGGAGTCACAAACAAGGATTGTGAGCGTTTTATACAGTTCAAATCCAAGGTGAGAAATATCAATGACTCTCTAACATTGTACTACATCTATAAGGGTCTGTCTGTGAAAAAAGTTCTCAAATATTAATCCCCTAGTGATGATTACACAAGAAAGACTATTTTTAACCCACTTACGCAGTTACATTCCTGTTTCGGCTTCTATAACTCAGTTACTGTCATTGTGAGACCATTGGGGACTCTCTAAGCAGACACTTCATGATTCCTCTGTGGTGTGAGATGCTGTGTGCTGACAATGTGCTTAGATTATCAGAGTACAGGTTTATATACACTTTTATTTACCTTCTGACCATTCAAAATTATCTGACGAATAGAAAAAGAGAGATGATAAAGATTAGAAAGGAGAGAGGATGAGATCCATGAGATGGCTATAACACACAATGATACTCTCAGCTCTGCTACATCTCAGCTATAACACACACAGTCAGCTCTACTATACCTCTTCCTGATATAAAGATCTTTTCTTATCTGTAGTTTGTAGAGTAAGTCTTTCAACAGGCCAAGCCACAAATTTTGAAGATTCAATTCCGACCCATGTTTGCAGTTTGATCACTACCGTCATCGGGGTGTGATCAGACCTTGCAGAGCATTATTGACAGAAAGTAGAAATGTTTGATGGCACTCACCGATCTTCCAAAAATCTTTAACTTTATTTCATAGAATACTCGCATACATGATTGAACAAACATGAGGGAGGGAGCTAGGAACGCTGGTAGCCCATTGAGGCGATAGCCGTTTCATGCTTCACTCACACTTCGTCCTCTTTCAAAGCTATGGCAAATATTGGGCTATTGTTTTCAACCAAGAAGTGGACTCATTTTTAAGTAACCTTACTATTTTCTCAATTTTTTGCCCCAGACTCTGGAAAAATTTTGGGAACTTACAGTCTATGAGGATGAGGGGGTGACACAAGAGCTTACAATCTATGAGGATGAGGGGATGACGCAAGAGCTTACAGTCTATGAGGATGAGGGGGTGACACAAGAGCTTACAGTCTATGAGGATGAGGGAGACACAAGAGCTTACAGTGATGAGGAAGAGGGGGTGACACAAGAGCTTATGGTCTATGAGGATGAGGGGTTGACAGGGTGACACAAGAACTTACAGTCCATGAGGATGAGGGGGGGACACAAGAGCTTACAGTCTATGAGGATGAGGGGGTGACATAAGAGCTTACAGTCTATGAGGGTGAGGGGGTGACATAAGAGCTTATAGTCTATGAGGATGAGGGGGTGACACAAGAGCTTACAGTCTATGAGGATGAGGGGATGATGCAAGAGCTTACAGTCTATGAGGATGAGGGGGTGACACAAGAGCTTACAGTCTATGAGGATGAGGGGATGACACAAGAGCTTACAGTCTATGAGGATGAGGGGATGACACAAGAGCTTACAGTCTATGAGGATGAGGGGGTGACGCAAGAGCTTACAGTCTATGAGGATGAGGGGTGACACAAGAGCTTACAGTCTATGAGAATGAGGGGGTGACACAAAAGCTTACAGTCCATGAGGATGAGGGGGGGACACAAGAGCTTACAGTCCATGAGGATGAGGGGGGGACACAAGAGCTTACAGTCTATGAGGATGAGGGGGTGACATAAGAGCTTATAGTCTATGAGGGTGAGGGGGTGACATAAGAGCTTACAGTCTTTGAGGGTGAAGGGGTCACACAAGAGCTTACAGTCTATGAGGATGAGGGGGTGACACAAGAGCTTACAGTCTATGAAGATGAGGGGGTGACACAAGAGCTTACAGTCTATGAGGATGAGGGGGTGACACAAGAGCTTACAGACTATGAGGATAAGGGGGTGACACAAGAGCTTACAGTCTATGACAGGGATTTTCAACCTTTTTTGAGCTGCGGCACACTTTTTATACTTAGAAAATCCTGGGGCACACCACCAACCAAAATGGCCCAAAATGGCACTAAAACAGTCATATTATACATATAGTTAATAATATAGATTCTAAATTTATTTTACTCACTCAGTGTGAAACCTGGGCCTGTTTCGATAAACACAAAAGGGATTTCAGTTTCTCCCTCTTTTTAGTATATGGTGCTGATTATTATATGGCTCATATACTGCAAAACAAAGGGGTACAATGAGAAGTACTATGGCCATGAGGACGAATGGGCTGACACAAAAGGCAGTACAGGTGGTCCCCTACTTAAGGACACCCGACTTACAGACAACCCATAGTTACAGACGGACCCCTCTGCCCACTGTGATATCTGGTGAAGCTCTCTGGATGCTTTGCTATAGTCCCAGACTGCAATGATCAGCTGTAAGGTGTCTGTAATGAAGCTTTATTGATAATCCTTGACTCCAATTGTTACTGGGGCCAAAAAATGTTTTGTCTGGATCTACAATTATAAAATATACAGTTTCGACTTACATACAAATTCAACTTAAGAACAAATTTCCGGACCCTATCTTGTATGTAACCCGGGGACTGCCTGTATGTAAAATGGTCCAGTGAAGTGATAGAATAATGAAATAAATAGATAGATAAGCTGAATAAACCTGTCAGGAATCCAGGGTGCATCGGACTGCAGGGAAACCTGTCTAATGGTACTTGCAACAATGACTTCTCTAAAGACGATTAAGTAAATAGTCTCTTTAAAGAGATCTCAGAACTGACGGAAAAGAATTGTTTATCTATAAACCAGCTGGCCTGATGTTGCGTGACGCGCCCATGAGATTGTGCGCTTTCATGTTGACAGGTCATTTTTAATGAATTTACTTTTAACATGCTTTTCTCTTCCAAAGTTTCAATATAGTTAAACTATGTCTGCCCAGCTAAGTTCAGATTTCACAAAGTGAATTTTTGTATCAAGTCTGCACTTTTTTTTTTTTTTACTTTTTTTTTCCCCCCTGTTGTCATTAGCGGAACAAATTAAAGTCTTTCTGGTTGGGTGCATGCAGCTAAACAGCCAAGTGTGGGAGATTATCAGTCTGTTAGGTTGATTGGTTTATTGGCAGTGGCTCAGTTTTGTATCACATTTTCCCATGTCACTGGGTCTACACGGAAACCCCAGAAGTTGTAGTAAATTTATAGCGTGGTGTGACAGCAAGTTGCCGAGAAGCCATCAAAGGGAACCTGTTATTAATTGGCAATTCATTGACTCCGTTTAAACGTTTTAGGTTTCCACTCGTTCTTTGAAAACTGTGTGAGGTCTGTGAAATCTGTCATCTAAACTGTAATTATTCAACAAATGCATAATTAAAAAACTAAAGCAGATTTCGGGAAATGAAAAGACTAAATTGCAAGTAAAGAGTGAAGGGAAGATAAAATCTGTACCAAGTTAAGAATCGAGTGTAAGAGTAAATTATATGACAAAAGTTAACCGTATGGCAACAAATTATACCCGACCTGTATAAAATACAGTGGGCTGGCTAATTGTGTCACTAGCTTGGCAAGCCCCAAATTTGGTCAACAGACGCCATTTTGGCTTCACAGAGAGCGTGGTTAGACTCCATTGCCAGTTTCTGGCTGTGGTTTTCTGGCATTTAGTTGCACTTGCAATGACGTATATACGGCAGCATACGGTGCACAACCATATGCAGCACATATTTAGCCCCTATTTTATGACTTCTATGGGTAAGGAAACACATTGGAAAATAGGACATTTTCTATCATTTTGTATGTCCTGCTCACGGTACAGTATGGTACGGTGGACAATACGACCATGTATATGGATGGCCATATTGCCCATTGGAATGAACAGGGCCATATGCCGGTCGCATATACGGCCGTTTTAATACATTCTGTACACATTACTGTGCATGGAACCTTGGAGTGGTTTCACATTGGTGGGGTTTTTTTCACGCAAGTATTTTTTCAGTAATCGGTTGTTTTTTTCGGGACACATAGAGCTTGTTAACACGTCATAAAAGTTTTTAAACCTTTTTTTTTCATTTTTATTTGGGGTTAAAAAGTACATTTTTTGTAATTTATAGTTCTTTTTTTTTAGATATTTAAATTAACTCAAAATGAACGTTCCCTTTTTTGTTTTGGTCATTTTGATATATATATATATATATATATATATATATATAACATGTATAGTCTGGGCCAAAAAGGGTGACTATGCAGTGTTTTTTGTAGATTTTTTAAATTTTTTTCTTTTTTAATTTTACTTTATTTTTTCATCCATAAGACCCCAGTTACTGAGTTAAACCACCACCTGGTGATGCTAATCAGAGCTGTACTGGTTTTAATTATCTCTTTAGACTCGGTGGTAACGTGCCTACAGAGCCAGCGGCAGTGCCGTATCTGCTCCTCTATGCATCACGCTACTTCAGTGCGACGCTACAAGGAAGGGAGAAGCGGTAATAAACCGTATCAACCTTCTCCCTAGGGCAGTGATGGCAAACCTTTTAGAGACAGAGTGCCCAAACTACAACCAAAATCCACTTATTTACCGTGAAGTGCCAACGTCGCATTTTAAGCAGTAACTTACAGCTACCTGTTCTTCCACTTCTTAAAATTGTATTGGACGCCTAAGGCCACCAATACAGTTGAAAGAAGATGGGCAAATTCAGATTATCATTATATCTTCTCACTAGGGTATCTCTGTACAGGACAAATGGTGGGTCCAGCAGGAGGACCTCCAAAGATAATGTACTTCTTTCAACACCTTCCCACTTTTCATGCAGTTCCAAACAGCCAATAAAGTGTTGCTGTAAAATACCGCTGACAGCAGCATGTCTTAAGTTGCCTGGGACTGCAGGAAGATTTGATGGATTTGATCCTGTTTGGTGAACTCTGTTCTGGGGCGATGGCCTGAGTGCCCACAGAAAGGGCTCTGAGTGCCACCTCTGGCACCCGTGCCATAGGTTCGCCACCACTGCCCTAGGGTCTCCGGGTGTGTCCTGTGGCTAGCTCAGGAGCAGTAGAAAACTGCAGAGATGTCTAAAGACGTTGCTGCAGACTCTGGACCTGTAGCCACTGAAGTCTAAAGTAAGCGGATGTTGTGAGATGAGTTAAACATGTTACATATTGCTGTGTTCCAAAATGCCTAATCTATCAAAACACAAAAACGATAATTCCCAGTACTGAACCCCGCAGTGAAAATAGCTCCTGGATTTATCCTAAACACTTTTTTCCTGTAACCTTTATAAATGTATCTCCTTTAATGTACAAACCATAAAAATAAAGGCGAGATGTAATTTGTACTGCACAGTGAAAGCCGTAAAACAGAGACCATCATTTTCATAGCATTTGGAATACTCTTCCAGTTTCCCAGTCCATTGCTTGGAATATTAAAGGACATCTAACACCATGATGAATGACTGTAGGCAAATGAGCCTGTGGGGCTCCAAGCTCCATTAACACCTATGGAGCCTGGAGCCCCTCGGGCTCATTTGCATACAGTCTTTCATCCAGCTGGTAGATGTCCTTTAAATACTAAGAATTACAATTTGTTACACAGAAAAAAAGCTCCATACAGCTCTATATAAAGAAAAATTTAAATAAGTTGTGGCTTTTGAAAGGAGGGGAGCAAAAAGCAGAAATGCAAAATAAGAAAGGGGGCTCTGCAGCATGGGGGTGGTAAACTGGTGCAGTAGTAAGGGGTTAATGACATTTGCTTTGTGAAGCGATTGCATTTTAGTCTACATATATGACATCTTCAGTTCAATCAAAGATTCTATTAACATGTTCATTATCCTATCATGGTTTGTACTAAAGCCGTGTTTGTTCACCCCCTTTCTATTTCGAGAGACAAATATAAGGAAATCCTCAGCCCGGGTGAGCGACTGGACAGCAGTGAAACATGAAAATAAACAGCTTTGTGGATTGTTTAACTAAATCAGCTGAACTGTCACACCAGCAAGTTTTAAAGCACTTCCATATGAGACAGGTAAAATTAAGCTGTTCGCAATGTTGGTGGGCAGCAAGCAACGGGAATGGAATTCGCCTCTGATCGCTTTATTAGGTCATTTGTAATTTTTTTTAAAAAAGCAGATTGAATCTGAAAGTGTCAGGGGGACCTCGGATCTTGCACTAGACAAAAGATGCCTCCAGTACATTGTATTATCAAGAGGAGATGAGGCCGATAGCATTTGCTCTGATTCCTTCATAAATTTCACGAAAGTACTATTGTCTACTAGAACAGCGTGACCTGAGCAAGAACAAACAGTGAAGCCCTAAAAAGATCCTAATAAAGCCAAGTGAATAAATGATTGGAGCTGGATGGTATTGTTGTAGGATCTCTTTACTATGGAGCCAAGTTCTGGGTTTCCCCTGTTATTTTAAGATGGTTATTTGGAATTTAACCAGTATAAAAAAAATATGATTTACATTTTGATCTTCTAAAAAATGTCATACCCACAGTAAATACACTCCCTATGACTGGGCCATGGATGAGAATTGTTTAAGGGGACATAATATGGAGGGCTGCAGGAAATATTGCAATATATCAGTTGGGGTTAGGTTGGGGCACAGCACACAACTTTATTTTTTCATGGACAATGAGGGTGTACACCCAGTTGTGGATTATAATAACCCAGGTTCCCTGGTCATCCAAACCACCCATTAAATTTCATACTGAGAAGGGCTTTCACCCATGAAATCCTCATCCATCTGTTTTTGTTCTAAATACACATGTACACAGGAGCCATTTCAGGACCTTGTAGGTCCTTCAAAGGTCTTGAAACCACTTATTGAAAGCAGTTAGAAGGGATGCATCCTCCATTCCCCAAGAAGCTTGATTCTACTACCATATATAGGAAGAGGATTCCAGACTTGTAATAATATTCATACAGCCCAGGGCCCATGGCAGTCTTAATCTGCCCCAATGTACTCCCACCAGTACCTGAAAAAAAAAAAGGATGCTGCCGTTCCCTGGTTACAGAAAGGTTGGAGACCACTACTGTAGTGTTATCAAATACAGTGTTGGTATCACTGTTAAGCTGGGAAGCACAAAATCCTTGCATTGTATATGGAAATGATGCAAGGAATCTCGTCCCCAGCAGTGTGGTCCGTCTGTGATACAGGAATCAGCATGGTCCATTGATTACAGTTCAACATAGACAATGTGAAACAGCCCTTAACGGTATAAATCAATGTTTCCACCTAATTTCCCCAGAATTCTGGTACGTTTTTAATAGTAAATGTGCCACATTTTCCCCACCCTCCATGAAACGTATGTATGAACAAATACAACAATTCCAGTAAATTGCTGTGCAATTAGAGCCAAATATCAAATCTGAAGGAGACCTGATTTCTGATGGTTGCTCTTAATTGACTTGTGTCAGAATGTTTTATGATCGCTAGTGTCTTGGCCATGTTTCTGTATTGAGGTCTGCACATGCTTCCAATCTCCGAGTTCATGGCACATTGTGCTCCGCGTGGGGTTCCATTTTTATAGACTGATGTGTCTGTGACTCGCAACATTTCTCGTTTATGATCAGGGTTTTGTGACCATCACATGTGCTTCCAATCCACATACTAATCAAATGCACAGGTGAGATGGCTACATACCCAGGCAACACATTGCTCATCAGAAGTCGTCCATGGTCCCAGTGCACCATCATTATTTCTATAAAATACTGAGGATTATATAGACTGAGATAATGCATTGTCCAGATGCTCTTCTGTTCGTCTTGACAGTCCTGCTCTCTAAAGTGAATTGTAGGCTAAATACCATGTAAGATTATGATTCATAACTTCATAAATGCACGGATCTGTTTGCAAATGTCTGTAAGACAAGCATTAGCAATTACCTACCGTAATTTTTGGGGAAGCAATTTCCTTTTGCATCCCTCTAATTATTACATTGTGGATTCGGCTTGTAACTTCATGAATTCTTTTGACTCTACAGTTAAAATGACGGATCTGCTTCATGTTCTGTGCACTAGAAATATTTGTTATTTATGTATCCTCTTATCTCATTTTATAGTCTTTTTAGTAAGCCCCCCTCAAACAATGATATAAATTTTCTCAACAATTGTTACAGATAATTTCCCCAAAAATGAAAAAGGCTAACAATAAAGAATAAGCTGTATGTTCTATCAAGCTTTAAGAAATGTTGTACAGCTTCAGTGCTTATTCAGACGGGTCATTTTTGATTTTCACATATGGCCAGCTAATATAGTTATTCATACTCCAGTCTGTGCCAGTCACTGCACTGGCTACCAGTCTCCTTCCGAATATGGTTTAAAATAATAACCCTCATCCACAAAGCACTGCACAATGCTGCACCTCCCTATCTCTCATCTCTCATTTCAGTCTATTGCCCAACCTGTGATCTTAGATCTGCTGGATGATCTTAGATTAACCTCTACCTTAATTCGAACCCTCTCCTGCTCATCTCCAGGACTTCTGAGCTGTACCTATTCTTTGAAATGCCCTTCTTTGAGACTAAGGGTGATGCCACACGTTAGCGTTTTGATTCCATTTTGTAATGGATTCAAAGTGCACTAGGGAAGCCTGCGGCCGATCGCATATGCGTTTTTATGCAAACGCATGCAATCGGCAATGAGCGCCTGTTGTCTTGCATTTGCACAATATAAGACACCGGGCACTGATTGCTGATCGCATGCGTTTGCAAAGAAACGCATATGCGATCGGGCCACTCCAGTACGGAATCAAAGCGCTAACCTGTGGCATCACCCTAATACCCAACCAACCTCCAAAGTTTCAAACGTGCTCTTAAAACCCATCTCTTAAGGCAAGCCTATCACACTTTCTAACGGCATTATTTTTATTATTCATACGGCAAATATTTTCACCATCCATGAAAATGGAGTTAATTCTAATGTGAAAAAGCTACTCACTTAGCTTCAACATGTATTCATCATGGATTGATTAATGTCCAGAAGTGAGCATCCCACAGTGTACAGGTATGGTACGAAATATCTTCCTACACACAGTGGTACCTTGCCTCTGTGGCATAGCACACAACCATGTCAGCTATATTTTCAGGACTGAAGACGGCTATATGAACCAAATTTTCTTGGATAAAATTTCTATGATGACGCCTGTTTCGGCCCCTACTAATGTCTTGTTTTCAATTGATTCACTGACTTTTGGACATTTTATTGAAGGTAAAAGTAGCACAAGGGTTCTGATACAGGTTAGAGCAACAACTATTTCTGTAGCCCTGCCGTTATAATGGTGCTCAATTGTCGCAATGTTGTTGCTAAAACCAAGGCACCATTCACACGTTCCAGTTGATGTGCGTGTAGCAATGCAAGTCAACCAGAATGGGGAGGGGCTTTTCAATTCAAATGCATGCAATTGGGAATGGACACCTAGTGTTTTGCAGTTTTTCCGTGCTAAACACATGATTCAGGTTACTGATCACGTTGTTTCATATGCGATTGAGCCAAGCCCCTCCTGTTTCCAGTTGACTTTTGCAACCGAAATGTGTGAACACAGGCTCAGTGGGGGGAATTCATTGTGTCGCCTGCTTCAACAGTGCAGAGCTGCACAACGATAGTGTTTTGCTGCGACAGAGTCCTCATTGGAAGACTTGGCCCTTTTTTGTTTTTGAGTTTGTTTTTTTTACTCCCCAATGGCAAAATGGTCTAAAGGCCTTCATAAATGTGTAGGAAGGCATTTTAGACAGTTTTTTGGGGGCAAATCTGGCACAGGTGCTTAATGAATGGCGCAGATGACGTATGTCCAAGGTCGGCTCCAGATTTCAGTCGGCCCCTGGGCGGCAGAGCCTCTGTAGCCCCTTTGCAGTAAACTCATGTGTCATCATTAAAAAATCAGAAACAAAAATCAGTCTCCTGTTCCCTAAAATGTTCCCTAATTCATCATACGAATTAGCCCCCTCATGATTATTTTATATAAAGCTCCCTTCACCCCCATGGATTCCTTATGTAGAGCCTTATGTTATGTGCCCCCCCCCCCAACAGCACTGCGCCCCGGGACTTGCCCAGTTATGCTTGGTGCTGGCGTCGTCCTGCACGTGTTTTTGCAGATACCACTTCAATTTTATTGTTTGGCTTTCTAACTTAATAGTGAATATTTCACTGATTCTGCAGTCCAGGAATGGTAAATACTGCATTGTGTTATTTTCCCGTTTTTCCTAATGGAATGTATGTATCCTCCATTTCAAGAACCTGGCCCTACACCTTAAAGGAGTGACTTCTGGCTTTAACTTTTCCCAATTTTGTTCTCTATTTCCATGTAAAGGCTGAGCAGCTAAAATCAATGGCTGGTAATTGTAGAGCTCTAGCAGTGAACCTGTCCATATCCTCACGCAGCAGTGTATAAACCAGCATCCCATGTTTTCCTTGCTGCCGTTGATAGCCCTTTACAACCTGTAAGCTGTAAGGTTTCAGCGATAGACGCTTGCGCTTCTGGGTGAACAAGATTAACTGTGATAATGTAATTCTAGTTAAAGTGAATGGCACGGCATGCTACCATATAAATAGATTGGCAGGAGATCAGGTTACCATGGGGGCACATTGCTTTCTGAAGAGGTAAAGGGCAGCTTTCAAGGTTTTATAGTCTGTGTATTTAGACATGCTCGGCTTATAGTTAAATCAATCCTAAATAGTTTTGGGGAGGTAATTATTACTATACTATTTTCTCTATAAACACTTACTCGTAGGGTATTTGCTAATAAAGAGTGTTGTATGCAGTGAGTAGAAAACACCCGCTCTCATAAAAGTCTATATTTCCATTAATTAGATGTAAGGTATTATGTGTAACAAAGGGCAAAAACATGCTAAACCACACTTCTTCAAATCGTACTTAATGGGGAAGCGATCACCAGGTTTTGCCCCACTAAACGAACCTAGAATAAGGTTTGAAATAAACTCTCTAGAATTCCTTTTTTTTTTAAAAATCTCAAATACCTATAAAAATATCTCCTCCAAAATCATATGCAAATTAACATATAAGAGTCACTTTTTGCCTGAGATGAGTCATTTTTCGAGGCTGAATGGGTAGTGTCATTTCAGATGCCCCCCTAAGGGAAATCTATCAAAATCAAGCTTAAATTTGTTATGCAGGGCTTCCTACTTTGTAAAATCAACTTGGGTCAATGAGTCAGAAAGGCTTTTGCGGTCGTTACCAGAGCCCCTTCGTGCTGTAGCTTCAGCCTCTACTGTCCCTCAAACCAGCCTGTCCTGGTCAAAGCTTATGTCGCTCTGCTGACCTCTGAATCTTTGCGCATGCGCAGTAGCTTTGGCTTCAGTGTCGCTTCTACGGGCATTGAAGCCGATGCTACTGTACATGCACAAAGGAGGGCACGACAGAAGCTTTGACTAGAGTGCCCAGCTATGAGGGATAGTAAAGGCTACTGGGGCGTGGAGTAGCCTTTATTTCAGCTCCCCAGAGAGGCTATACCAACCCACAGTTGCCTATACTGAAAATTACCATATTCAAGTATAGATTAGGAGATCTGTTTCTGTTTTTCGTTCCATGTATAAAATGATATATTATATATGTCCCTCTAATAATTTCTGTAGTATGAGTGAGTCTTATATAATCAGTAGTAAATAGGGGTCACACGGGTCTGCCGTGACCTCAGGTTTGTGGTCCTATGACCTGGGTTTAAGCCTGCAAAGTGTCCTTAATAAACTCGGGGATTGTGATTGCTCTTATCAGCAGACCTTTTTGTGGCGTAAGGATTCCACTTTCAATGAAGTAAGCGTTATGTCCTTGTACAGATTGAATCCTGAGAAAACATGAGGTTAGATGGACCCATTTGTACAATGCAATAAACTAGACACTGTGGGGCACATTTACTTACCTGGTCCAGTCGCGATCCAGCAGCGGGTTCTCCGGCGCTGATTCGGGTTCTGCCGGGATTCACTAAGGTCCGTGCGTCGATATTCACCAGGTGTCGCTGCTGCGCCGAGGTCCGCCGAAGTTCACCTGCTTTTTTCTGGTGTATGTGAGTGCTTGATCTTGCGACACAAATGGCTTTTTAAATTCTGCGGTTTTTCCGAATCCTTCGTGTTGTCCGGTGGCCACACCCCCCCCCCCCCCATTTCTGTCGCGCGAAAGTCGGCGCGATTGCGCCAAAAATCGATCGCGTGCGCCACAATCCCGTGAAATACAGCGCAAAGCGGAAATATTCGGGAAAAACCCGACGGATTCGCGGCTGCGGACCCTTAGTAAATGTGCCCCTGTCTGTACTTCTCAGGTGCATACTATAACTCTGCGCCTATAGATTTCATCCTTATTTATAGGACCTAAAATGATATTCGAGAAATCCTCTGATACACAAGAGTCTTATTGTATACAGAATACTGAATATTGGTTACAGGATAGAAACCCCACCTCCATTTTATGGGTAAAAATTGTCCCGAAATTGGCCACCACTATAGCACTCCTGCTGGCTCATGTTGGTATTGTTTTTTTATATGGCTCTGTCCAGCTAAGTAAAAATGTTTGGTCACTTTATGTAGTTCCTAAGGTAAGTATCCCGCTACAGTTCCCTTTACTTTTCTGGGCTCTTCTTCAGTTGTCATACTGATGACCCAGTTCATACTTCATGACAATTGACACGTGGAGGAGATTTGTCCGATTTTGTTGACAAAACCAAGGCAAAAAGAATCCTGCATTTTCAGAACACGTGGATCCACAGGTGAGTAATTTATTGTAGAGACAAAAACATTTATAACGTACGGCAACATACATGTTCAGTAGCCCTTAGGCTCCTTCCACACGTATGTGTACATCTTATGGGCTACATATTATGGTTCTGTGTTCCATTGTTTGTAGCCAGATCCGCTGACACGCAGGAAAGACTGTCCGATCTACAAACACAAGCTGGTATAGGACCTACTAAGCTGAGCAGTCTGTTTATACACAGGCCATGAAGACCATAGCCATGTGCATGAGGGATGATGTTAAATACAATTTCTACAATTGATTTTAACACAAATCTGTCAGGATGTGTCACCTGCACATTTTTCTGTGATTTTACGGCATGTTTCCCTTTTTATATTAAAGGGGTAAAACATGCAAAGAAAATTCACATTATAAGCTGAAAGGCTACTGGGGTGGTTCCCAAAGCCCCTCCATGCTGTAGATTCATAGGCTGTTACAGGAACACTTCCTCTTCCTCATTGTGTGCTGAAATTTCCTGTGCTGTAGTGAGATTACATCAGGCATAGGGAGGGGGGGTTGCTGAGTCAGGGGGCAGAGGGAGAAGGCAGTGATTCTGCAGCATGCACTGGACTCCCCCAATAACCCTTTTGACTCATTAGCATAATTATCAAAGTTGATTTTATAAGGAAGGAGGCCATAGATAACAAATGACAAAGAAGATTACAATGGTCACGGTGCCTGGTTCTTTAAGTGTCCCTGGTTAATCATGATGAATTTTAATGGTGGATTTCCTTTAATAATAGAACAGTGCAAAGTTCCCTCATCATCTACTGAAACATTGTATATTCATGACACCTCTTTAGTCGAAAAACAAGAGCAACATATGGGATGTACTTGAATTGGACATGAATATTAAGCATTGGGTGATATATTGGATAATTGCCTCCCCTAACAGGAGGGACATTTATAAATAGATAGCTCGCTGCTGTCGTACTTTACACAACTTTTATTAGGTCAGTGAGACTTAGATTGAGCAATGTTGTCATTGCCGTACATCGGAAAAGAACCCAGATTAGAGTTGGATCAGTCCACAGCATTGTTCGTATTGGAGCAAACTGTTCCTCAAAGTCATCATAGAGCAAGTATTGGGATGCTGCAATTGTCATAGGTCTTTACTTAAGTCAATACTGCCATAGAGACTGATCCAGACCAAATATTCTTAATGCATATGTTTAGCCCAAAACACCCCCCATTAGATGGTGCGTTTCCCCCAAAGCTTTTTCAGTGCACTTAATAACGCAGTCTTTGCTTGATTGAAGTATAACATCCGGCAGCCTTGCTCACAGAAAGCCTCAGGAAGTTACAAGAACAGCTCCATTCTCTGTGTAGTGGCACAGCTCAGCTACTGGAACTTTGCACCCATTCATTTGATAGGGAACTAAGCTGCAGGAACCCTTCCAGTCTATAGCGCAAGCTGTCCGGCTCTGAGTATGCTCTGCCTCTTGACTTCTGAGCCTAGAATAAAAAGATATATAAACAATGAGTTAAAGTTGAGCTTTGGAATCATTGCTCCTCCATGCTCTATAAGGTTGTTCCCTATAGCTTAGACTGCATGTATGATGGGTTCTCTGGTCCTCTTGTTCATCTCGAACAGAAAGTTTGTTGAAGTTCTTTGAACTAGGATACAAAAGTATATGGTGCTTGAAGTTATCCCCTGGATATTACACAAGCATCTTGATGTGGGGGCTGTAAGGTTCTCCTCATAAATCTGACAGTTTTACCTTGTGCTGGAATGTTAATAGAGAGCAGTAAAGTGCACAGCCCGGCCTGCATGGGGGATCAAGTGGCCAGGCGTAGTCTTATGTGCTGACAGTAGCTTTACCATAGATAAAAACTGCAGGGGACCTGTAAGCCCAGCAGTGGTCTATGCAATGCTTCTTCATGGAGTTTTAGAAAAACTTTTTCTTCTTGGATGATATGTAAACAGTCTGACTCTATGGTTACAGATTGGTCCATGCCAAAAAGTTTAGCATCCCAAAAAGACCTGTTAGGTTCCCTTTAAACATTATGTGAACAACATGAAGAATGTTCTGCAACTATTGAAACTTTTCCAGAATACCTTCTTATGGAGAACATTGCTACTGAATGCAGCCCCGATTTCCATTTCCACCATATATTATACATTTTAGCTTTATTCTTTCAGAAAAAACCTACCCTCATTTTTTCTTTATTTACTTTTTTAAGCATTTCAAGCTCATTGGTAGGGTCATATCCATTCTTGTAACAAAATCTTTACAAACCGTTAATACCCTTAAAATTTATTACATAGGTATATTACATAAGTCATTTTACTTGAACCCATCCGTTTTGTTATTCTGACCCCTGTTACAATAAAGAATTAATAAGACATAACTCACATTACTTTTCCAACACAGGTCTGTATACCCTGTATTTCTAGAAAAAGTATAGGGTGTTGCTTCTTTTTGCAGTGAGGTCAATAGCCTGGTGTGTGAGCCGACTGCCCAAAACTCATAACTCAAAGTAGGTTGTATTCTTGCCGTGTTTGTGGCTTGGGCAGTCTTTTACAATGTCATCAGCGCACGACCCGACCTTGCGCAGCAATTCCACAAGGTGCTGCAAACAACAGACCACCAATTGCACATGTCCTTATGCATTTAAGTGTGTCCACCATCGACTAGGCCACTGAAAACAGCACCTCGTATTCTCTCAATAAGCTTTCCATGTGCACTTTCTTACTACTTATTTCTCTTAGATTGATAATTGTGAAAGTATGTCTGGAAAACTTGTAAAGTTTCCTTATATAATGCTATTTGTACATTTGGTTATTTGGATCTGGTAGACTCCCGATAATCTGTCGGGTTCACTCTTGGGATCCTGTGGTTTAGGATGCGGTCAGACGTACCACTTTGTTTCCATTTAGAAAAGGGATCAAAACGCACAGAGGCCCAATGGCATATGCACATCTATGAAAACCCATGTGATCGCTAACCAGCACCCAGTGTCTTGCATTTAAACAATACAAGATTTCGTGTGCTGGTCACCGATTGTATGCATTAATAATAATTCCTTATCTATATAGCGCCTACAGATTACACAGCGCTGCACAAAGCATGACAAATCAGTCCCTGACCCCATGGGGCTCACAATCTAAACAACCTACCAGTATGTTTTGGAGTGTGGGAGGAAACCTGAGGACCCAGAGGAAACCCACGCAAACACGGAGAGAACATACAAACTCTTCGCATATGTTGACCTGGATGGGACTTGAACCCAGGACTCCTGTGCTGCAAGGCAGAAGTGCTACTCACTCAGCCACCATGCTGCCCTACATTTTGCATAGAAACGCATATGAGATTGAGGCATAGCCCGCCCCCATGCGCTTTGATTCTGTACTCCAAGTGTCCCAAATCAGCCTATATGAGCTCTGTATGTGCAGTAAAAAAAAAAAACAAATACCAGACATTTATATTTATCTAGATGTGAGTATAGTAAGGCTTATCTGACTCGCTTCAAAGAGGTTTTACTGTGTAACACAATTCCCTGTGACCAAAGTTTTGATAAACACCACACCATATAAATTAAACTACGAGACACCAACATATTGCTTTTATTCTACACGTTCAGCAACTAAGAATTGGAGATTAAAAACTTGGCGAGTCCGAAAATATATAATAACAATTAAAATTTAGACTCCTGTAGATTTCCTTGGAGATTACATGGTTACGTTAGATAATAGCAAATAAAAAGTTCACAATGAGGTGAAATGTGTTAATTGTTTTATTACATTGCACCCTGCCAGGATTGATGGTGCAGTCCAGGAGTCTTCTAAATGAAATAATAACATGGGTCTGAAGCACCCACTTAGTTATCCTGCTGTCACTTTTTGAGAGTGTTTGTTTGTTTTTTTGGCAGAAGCGGGATTCCTGACTCTGTCTTAGCTCCCGCAGTAAAGTTTGACAGAGGTCATCGAAACAGCAACAAAAACAAACAGTCCAGCATTGAATAACCAGCTTAGCAGTTGGCATAGTGTCCCTGTGTTGCATCCTATCAGGTTATCAGTCCCTCAGCCAACCCATCTCTGTTACCCAGCCAGAGACTTTCCACCATGGAACTAGTGAAACGCTCTCTTTGCCCCCCTGCTGTGTTTAGCATGTGAGGAATGAAGGGTTAACACCGGATTATTATTTTTTTTTTACCCGCCTAAGAGTTGGATTAGAACAACTGAACTAAGGTGGGAAATTTTAGCACGAGATGGGATAAAATATACAAATAATGTTATAATTAGTCCCTTATAAACAGACAGTCAGGTTATTTGCTCAACATGAAGCCAGGGAGTTACTATGGGATTGTTCCTCCACCAACAAATAGTTGTATAATCATTTGAAACAAGTAGCAACTAATCTGATGTCCCATGGACTGTGTACCATGGAAGCCATACAGAGGAGAAGTAAAGAAATCCGGAGATGCCTAGTATATTAGATGATGAGCTTTTGAGAATACTTGTTCTCTTTATGTCTGGCAAAGAGGACCAGTTCTCTCGATAGCTCACCATCACATATACCCTTTTGAGGCTGAACTGAGGATGAGCTTTCGAGAATACTAGGTTTCTTCTCTAGACATGAAGAAAGCAAGTATTCTCAAAAACTCAAATATACTCAGTTAGCCTCAAAAATGTATCACCTGATTTATTTACTCTTCTTTTGATGTGTTGTCCCATCAGTTATCCAAGAAAAAAACTTAAAATTGACATTCGGCTTCCTTCTTTAATGGATAAGTTGCTTCCATCTGGCATCCGAGTGGTGTCCATTTTTTTTTTATGGACGTATTGACTTCTATTGGACATGACGTCAGTGAAAAAGGACATGCCCTACTCCTTTAACAGAACATATGCACATCCCATTAATAGGCATTGCATTTAGTGGAGCCGTGTGCCATACGTTCTAAAATATTGACGGCACAAGGCCTATTTTCAAGGTCACCTGTTTATGCCCTTGCCCATTTACTTGCATAAGACAAAGCTGTAGGATCTTGTGCAGCCATTGCTTAATTGAGTAGTAGGTCGCTACTAAGTATATGGTGTGCAGAAGGACGGACAAGTGTAACCATTCATAGGCCCCTTCAACCTGCTGATTTTTGGGTGTCAAACGAAGGACACTAACCAATCGAATATTCACGACCTATCCTAGTTCTGGAGAAATCTCTCACTTATTGCCTTTCCTATATTAAAGAAAGTTGTTTAACATAATGTTTTGTTTTTATTTACTTTTGTGCCATGTTACATTGTTTCTAGCTGTCTTTTAGACAATTGTCTTATCTAAATATTAGCCAAAAATGACTGAGCCAACTTATGCCTCGCCAAAGAAACCCCTTGGAAATCACCCCCAATCTAATCATAGTGTATGGATAAGATATGAGGTAATACGGGGCAGTAGAAAAGTTTATTAGGAATGCCAGATGCAGGAAATGGTCTGAATAGCAGAAGCTTTTTTATCTTTGTTTCTAGCCCTTTAGCTGATAAGTAGCTAATTGATATCACCATGAATGAGAAGAACCCACCTCCCCTTCCCTAATACAGGCTTCCAGAAGGGCTGTTTCATTGCCTTTTGATTTATTGATATGTAATCTAAAGGGATCTATGGGCTCAAGTAGGAACAGAGTTTCTCTGCCCTATTTCCTTGATAAAAAACAGACTGCCATACCTTACTACCATCTCAAAGAGATTCTCGGATCCCCCACTTAATTTACAATGTTGTCTCTTGAAGTAATTGCCAGTGATGGCAGATTCCATTGTTAACACCTCCCTTATCAACTTGCTTTGTGGTGCAATGTTCATTCCCGCTCCCACTGGGGGGAACAAGTTGTACTGAGATGGTGTGGTCTCCGGGCATGTGCTTGTATGAAGACCTGTCACTGGTAGCTCCTGACTTTTCATTCTCCCAATAGGAGGACCAGCTTTAAGTAAACATCAGCTCTGGAGTTTAACCTACCACCAGCAGAGAATGAGTACATGGTCATATAAGTGTTTTTTTTGTCCTCCTGGAATGGAAAGTAAAGTCACGACCCCCTGCAGAGCCGGAGTCTATTAGCTTCAGAGCTTTCTTTACGTCTGACGGGTCATGGGGTGGTTTTTTGTTTTGTTTGAAGTGTTTGTTTTTGTTTGTTCTTAGCAAATTTAGAATGGGTAAAAGAGCTCTGCTTTCCATTGAGGAAAAAGGCAATCAGAAAAGGTTTTATAGGGGGAGATCTGTTTATTGTTAAATTCTTGACCCTGCCTTGGACACCTCTTGCCACCAAGACACATCTCTCATTATCTCCACTATCAGCTCTAGAGCCTATAAACCCTCTCATCTGCTTCTTATCAGAAATCACAATCTGTTATATTTTCCACTCTGTGTGTGCGCACAGTCACAGAAGACACAAGATGTAATTTAAGACATCCTCTGTTGCGTGTTACTCCGAATAGAGCGAGCCATTTACATTAAATAAATGTTGGGGGAACCAGATTCTTCTATCTGTGACTCTTTCACAAATATACAACTTAAATTGGAAATACAAAGTGGATTTGGGGAAAAATAGGTGTCTCAAAACAGTAGATGTCTACACCAAAGCGCCACATCCTGAAAGAGACTTTATCCATTAGAAAAGTCCAGGAATGGTGTCTACCGCTTACCTGACCCTGAATCCCACAGGTCTACACCGGCAAATCCCCCAAAAAACAGAGAATGGCAGGACCAACAGGGGTAAAATATACATTATACCTTTTTTGTTTATTAAATTATTTTATACTGTTCCCTTATAATGAATGGCTGGACCATTATACACGCTCTTTAGCTCTTGTTTCACCCCCTCATCCTCATAGACTGTAAGCTCTTGTGTCACCCCCTCATCCTCATAGACCGTAAGCTCTTGTGTCACCCCCTCATCCTCATAGACTGTAAGCTCTTGTGTCACCTCCCTCATCCTCATAGACTGTAAGCTCTTGTGTCACCCCCTCATCCCCATAGACTGTAAGCTCTTGTGTCACCCCCTCATCCTCATAGACTGTAAGCTTGTGTCACCCCTCATCCTCATAGACTGTAAGCTCTTGTGTCACCCCCTCATCCTCATAGACCCTCATGTAAGCTCTTGTGTCACCCCCTCATCCTCATAGATCGCAAGCTCTCATTCAGCTGGAGAGGCGGAGGGATGAGCGCTGCTCGCCTCTTCCCTCTGTATAAGGACAACTAGCACCCCTCTGTACTAATGGGAAAGATAGAGCATGCTCTATATTTTCCCGCCGACGGCACGGTGGCACACGTGTGTAGTCACACCATAGGCATTTCCCATTGTATGGCTAGTTTACAATGTACATAAATTTTTACGTTAATGTCTAACACCTGCAAAAGACTTGTAACTTTACTCATTGTGATAGTCCTGTATTTTACACAATAATCTCCCAGGTTTAGCACATTTTAGTGTGTCAGATCCCCATGGCACCTCCTGTATGCCGCACTCAGTCATTTGTTTTATCAGTATATGATTATGATGGGTTGCTGCACAGTCAGTTATAAAGTGATTACCCCGACAGATTGCAGTAGCTGCAGTTTGGATCACACTAGCTGCCCTCACAGTCCACCAGCGGGACGTGCTACTCGCAGTTGAAAGATTTACATATATAAAAGTAAACCATCTTGTAATGCAATCTCCTGATGACTCCCGGGGTCTAAATACTATCCTAAATACCGTCTGTCAAATCATGATAGTTTATAACCAGCTTAGGTTATTGACTTGCATAGTAAAGTTGATCCCTGTATGCTGCTGCAAACATCATTTTAGAATTGCTGTTATGATGAAATGTTCTTTAAGAATTTTCAAAATGACACAAAAGTTTTGCTATATGGAAGGGTGAAACATTTCCTAGAAAAGTACTGGATGCTAAAAGGTAATTCCCACCAAACATGATGCTAATCACTTGGACCCAACAACCGGAACACTAGAGGTCCTGGTAATCCAGATTACAAACTTCTCTTAGTACCCTTCAGTTCCTGTTCTGACCCTTCCTCTTGTCTTTTTACCACCTGATTTTTTGATTCCGGCAGCCAATCACTGCCCCTAGCCGTGACCAATTATAGTCATAGATTGGCTGTCATTGTTAGATGGCATATCGTGCCATAGAGGCATAAGAAGTACAAGCCCAAAACTATCCTGTAAGGCCTTCATTCTACCAGCCAGTACCTTGTGGATTTCGACCTTTAAGATGGAAAAGGATCCCACCAATGGCTGAAGAGAACTGGCGTTGCCATTCTGAATTAAATGGACCCTAGTGACCTGATAGAACTTCTCCCTTTTTCTACCATACCCCTTCCTTTCCCTACCCCACTCTTATGTGGGTCTCATACCCAATGTTTGTATTGACGACCCTATGTTGGGGTCTTATAAAATTAAAAAAAACCTCTAAAAAAAAAGTACAAGCCCCGTCTTGTACCCAGATATTGTGGAAATAGACCACTGCTCTGACAATACCCATGTGGATTAACATGGTAAATGACATTATGAACATGGAGGACCTTGCCTCGTCACTCCATGGCACATATGCCAAGTTTCATAAAATTTGGCAATGGTGGCTTCTTTTCCCGCAATCTGCTCATTATCGACAAGCTATTTGAGATCCTGAAGGGTCTGGATGCCCCCTTCCTCACTCTTACTCCCCCTTTTTTTGACTCTCCCTCCACTCTCCCTCCTTCACTCCCCTCACTTCTACCTCTGTATCCTTTTCTGTTTCTATTTTTTCATATCTATCACTCATGTAATCCCTTCTTTATTCATTTTGTGGACCCTTTCTGGTGGCCTGTGGGGTCACTGGGTTCTCCTGTTGCCATATCCCTTTAAAATATAAGACAGGCTGGAAGACGGTCAAGGCTTGAAAGTAGATCCCTTAATCCCGTGTTCAATTTGAGTGTAGGTGATGTGACTTTGGCTCTAAATCGTGAAGCTAGGAGTCTATTGTTAGCTGCTCTGCCATACTGTTCAAGTGTATTGGCTTTCTAAGGATGCTGATAGAGAATGACACATACAGGGAGATGCGAATCAGCATCCTGCGGCTTCCTTCTTCCTAAGTTGGTAGGAATTGCCTTCATTCCACCACCATTAACAATCACATGGAGTTATGAGTAAATCCACTTCTAATCGCAACAGAAGTATTCAATAAGGTTTTTAATTTTGATTACATTATCTATCTTTTTTTTTTTTTTAATAAATACCAAGAGAAGTTCTTATTTTGTCTGTATTTGCATGTCTTCCTAGGATACAGCCGTGTTTACAAGATTTGGTTTCCACTTGCTACATTTTTTTATAGGAGCAAGTAAGCAATGGTACATATCTGGCTATCAGATGAGCAGGCAGGAGATTTGCATGTTGTTTTTGGTGTATGAGGTTATTCTGCTGATGCAATTTAAAGTACAGAATAATTAACAGCTCATCGCCTCATAATGTAACACTTGGACATCACAGGTTCATACGAGATCGTCCACTTCAGTGGATCACCCCATTTCCAAAAACAGAAACAGCAGAAGTTGCAACTAAATCAAGTAGTTTCTTAATTAAGATGAACTTGGCACCTTCTGCTGACATTGCAGGGGCAGTATCCTGAAACTGGAGCCTCTCTTTTTGACACAGGATAAATACAGGGCATGTGATTTTTTTTTTTTTAATGCCCTTTAAAAGTCCTAAATAATTTGCCAATGTTATCATTGCATAGTGTATAATGCTGATGTATTTCATATTACTTTATTTTTATGGTAAGAATAAAAATTGTCAGAATAAGTGTAATCTCTTGTTAAGTTTGACGTCTGGTCATTAAATACGTTTTGTTCAGTGCTTTACCCTCTGTTTTAGTTTTTGTATTAAAAGGGGTTGTACCATGATTAATAAAACTTGTCTGCCTTCTCCCCAAAACATCAGTCCGCCTGTCCATTTTATGGTCCATGTCTGTTCTTCAGTGACTAGAACTAAGTTGATATACCAGTCACAACACATTGGGGCACATTTACTTACCCGTTCCTTGGAGTTCACAGAAAGTTCATTGTCCGATGATCATGCACTGTGCCGCGATTCACTAAGATTGTGCATCCGATATCCGGCATGTGTCGCTTCCCCGCTCAGGTCTGCCGGAGTTGACTTTCTTCTTCCTGGTGTATGTAAGTGCATTGTCTTGCCACACAACTTGAAACTTAAATCCCACGCTCAGTCCAAAGCAGTCGGATCGTCTGAAGGGCACTCCCCCCTCCGATATTTGTCGCATGAAAGCAGCGCAGCTGCGCCACGATCCGATTTGCATGTGACACAATCCCATTGCAAACCCCTGCTACATACTTGTCAAAGCTGCGCAAATACAAAAAATGGCGAACAGTCCGACCAAAGTGCAGCGCGATCCTAAGTAAATTAGCCCCATAGGCTGGTGTGGCACTGTTTCTTGGGAAATAAAATACCAATTTATACCAATCCAACCCATTTAAAAGGATTGCCTCAAGTGTAGAATTTATCCCTTATTCACAGGATTGGAGATAATAATTTGATTGGTTTGAGTCCAAATATGGGACTCCCACACAAGAACAAGAACAATTTGTGTATCTGGGAACCTGTTCTCACAAACGAATGGAGAGACAGTAAACGCATGTGTCCTGCCACTACATTGGCTGACTCTGTGACCTCCAGCACTCCCGCATATAGGATGGTAGGACACATGCTAATCTTGCAGCTCCACCCATTAGTGAGAATGGGTACCCTATTTCCAGTTTGAGAGAGGGGTTCTCGTGATCATTGATGGTCCCAGCAGTGGACCCACACCGATCACATTATTATATTTTCTAAACTTCAGGCAACCCCTTTTAAAGTTTGCATATGGGGACATATGGGGAACAACTATGGATACTTTATTACTTTCCATATCTCACTTAATTTTCAATAAGAACATAATAAAGCTTGTAGACAAATACAAGAAATGCACAGTTATGTTTCCCAATGTAGTCCCTTCATGGCGCAATGGGTTTTCTGGATAGACTTGGATACATTGTCTCATAAATCATCCTCTTATTCACCCTTAATAACTACAAATAAGAAAAAACTTTATTGGTCGGATTCCAGGAGCATTGATGAAGCAGTAACATAGTAAGAAATAAAGCCCAGTGGCATCATCACTAAGGGATTCAGGAACTTTATAACCAGGGGTTGGAACTAGGAGTAGAACAGGTACCAGTTGAACAATTCAAAGGTCAAATAAGAGAAGGAGAGCTATAGCCACAGTCAAAAGCTCAGGAGAGGGGTTGGACTATGGAGCAGTTTAATATGGAGCTAATAGCACAGCACTATGAGAACATGCCCCTGGTATATGCGCAAGAATTGTATAATGTAAGTTGTGCTATCCTAGTTCATAAATCTCAAAAAGAATGGATAAAAGTAGCTGTCGGGTAACCCGGGTCAGACCCGGTAACCCTTCTGATTCATATTGTGGCATCCAAATATCTTATTGTTTATCTGAAAGTTTTACAAACCTCCCAGCACCAACTGCTTGCCGTACATCACTGGTCCCATTGGTGATGATTGCACTAGGACATATGATTGGTTGCAGTGGTTACATGGTTGTATATTATGTATTGCTGTAGAAGAAAAATAAACACATACAGGGATCATCACAGCATTGGCTTAGGGGTGCGGCAGGGAATGTGTTTTGTGCTATTTTGTATATCTCTTTTTGTGCTTAGTACAATTGGTAGAATTCTTAGGCATCCTTTTTAAACATTTTTCTACCAAAATAGTTTTTTTTTGGTTTACTAGTGCCGTCCAATGTGTTATCTTCTGTGAGGTCAGTCCCCATTGTTCAGATGAGGTCACATTGGGCTGCTGTGGGAGAGCGCTGTTTGACGTGACATTAGCGCTACAGTCAATCAAACGGAATCTGCTGGTCACGTGAGGCTCTCTGCTGGAACTGCACTTGTTGCTTTAGATTAGCCCCTGCCACTAGTTAAATAGTTGATTATCCCAGACAATCCCTAAAAGAATCCTTTGAGAGTCTTTTGCTACATGAAGGTGATAATTCTTTATATTTAATAGGTTAATTTGGAAGCTCTTCGCCAATGTGAACTAAATAGTCAGGTCATGTATAGAGTGAGCTATGAAGGATCTCTTTAATGGGATGCCTGAGGCTTTCTTAGGGTCATACTGTTAGTCATGTTTTCCTAGCGCTATTCCCACACTGTCTAATTGTTTGATTTGGAGTTGTAGTTTCTGATTTCAGCCAACAAGGAGGTGAGACTCCAGTATACCGTCATGCCTACTGTATGACACCTGTCTTAGAGGACATCTACCGTCAGTTTACGGCTGGTAGATTTGTCCTCCTAAGAAGAAGTTCTCGAGGAATGATATTCCTCAGGGCTTCTTTTGTTATAACTCTATACACAGTTGGGCTCATTTACTAAGGGTCCAAACGCCGAACTTTCGTCGGGTTTCCCTAATATTTCCGTTTTGCATCGAATTGCCTCAGGATTTGGCGAACGCGATCGCATTGTGGCGCATCGGCACCGGCTTTCACGCGACAGAAATCGGGGGCATGGCCGTCAGGCAACCAGATGAATTCAGAAAAACTGCGGGATTTAAAAAATGATTTGTGCCGTAAGATCACACACTTACATGCACCAGGAAGAAGAAGGTGAACTCCAGCGGACCTTGGCGCAGCAGCGACATCTGCTGGATATCGGGCGCTCGACCTTAGTGAATCTTGGCAGACCCAAATTCCTTTTAGACAACGCGCCGCGGGATCGCGACTGGACCCAGTAAGTAAATGTGCCCCAGTGATTTTTGGCAATATACATTATGCTAATTACCCTGGTGCGCCCAAACTACATCACCGGAGCGCCTTATACTTTAGTTTACTATACTTTATTCACTCTCCTGTTACGCTAACTGTCCTGCTTCCACAGAGCATAGAAGACTCCACAGGAACAGAGGAGTGATTAAAATGTTAGACAAGGTGCTCCAGTGATGCTGCCAAAGCACCTCAGGCTAATTAGCATAATTTATATAACTGTATATTGATTATCACTCTATATAGAGTTATAACTCTAACTCTAAATAGAGTTATACTAAAAGAAGTCCACACGTCTACCATCAATATAACCGATGGTAAGATGTCCTTTAAGCTTTGCACCACTTTCCAAATGAAACCACTAAAAATAAAAATAAATTTATGAAAGAATAGTTTGTGCCTTTTCCTATTTTCATTTATGAATTGAACCTTTTTTTGTTTAACTTTTTAAACCATGAGTTTTACACCAAAATTGTTTTTTGGCACCGCACAAATTTTTTTTTTTTTTTTTTTTTTTTTGAAGCTGCAACTTGAAAAAAAATAACACATTTAGATTTTTTTATGTCGATAACATTTTTTTCCACAGGAGGTTAAATTTGTGTGGTGTAAAAAGTCCTGATTCAGAATATTATCACTATGGGGCACATTTACTTACCCTGTCCCCTGAGTTCACCGAAAGTGCATTGTCAGTCTATAATATACTGTGCCGTAATTCACTAAAACTGTACACCGATATCCAGCAGGTGTCGCTTCCCCGCTCAGGTCCGCCGGAGTTCACCATCTTTTTAGTGGTGCATCTAAGTGCTTGGACTTTGACACAATTTGAAAGTTAAATCCGGCGCTCAGTCCAAATCAGTCGGATTGCCCTGACGGCATGGCCCCTCAATTGTGCCGCATGGAAGCCAGCGCAGCTGCACCCAAAAATCTATCACGTGCACCAAAATCGCGTTGCAGACACGTGCAAGCCGCGCAATACCCAAAAAAGGTGCACAGTCCGCCGACAATTAGCAGCACTACCCTTAGTAAATGAGCCCCTATATGTTGCTCTCTTTTTTATATTTTTAAGTCACAAATCTGTTCCAATGAGTAATAATATTGTATGTTGTGAGTCGGTGGTGTTTCAAACTTTAAAGAGAAGTTAAAATTTGACTTACATACAAATATTGTATAAAGTGTTTATATTTAGGCTGATGAAAAACAAATGTAAATTAAAAATATTTGTTTCTCCTTACATTTCAACTTTTTTTTTTTTTTACAATTAAAAAAAAAAATTATACAAATTTTATAAACTTTTTAAAAACGTAAAAAATCTTGTATACATATATATGTATGCCATTTTTTGGTTGGCTCTGCGGGCAGTGACACATCTGCACACTTCACTCTGTGTCGAGGCAATGTGCACTTGTAATGATGTTCATTGTTCTCTGCGGCAGTCGCAGCGATCCTCGTGTGATGTTATGATTAGACTCCCCGCACTCATTAACAGTTTACATCAGCACCACATCTTGCCGAACGTAAGCGCTCAATACAGCCCGTCTGCATGGGGAAGGCAATGAGTAACCAGCTTTAGGAGAGTAGTGTAAATTAGAGAGAATATTTCATGCTTTCAGAAGCTGTCATCCACTGGGTGGTCCTCGAAAAACGCTCCTGTGGTAACATTTTAAAGGGGAGTTTGTTTGACAGGCAATAACCTTAATCTTTTGTGTTATTTCCTTTCAGCTTATGGTTGTATATCTTTAGAATTTCATTGATTGTTTTGAAAGCGTTTCATCTGAACAAGTTAATTAAGGCCCACGGAGGGCAGTGCCTGCCTATAGCCTAAACATGACTGCCCTCACATGGAGATCAGGAGCAGATGCGGCCTCTCGCCGCTGACGTTCATCACTAAATTGGCTGTTTTTTGAAAGCGAGATAAAATCCTTACATGTATTATTTCATGCTGTTTACAGGCATGTGGTTATTGATGAATTTCTCTTTATAATTTATAATGATTTCTTTCAGTTGTAGAGATGCTTGCTAGGCCGGGCATTATGAAATCTTCATAATCTGAAACAAATGCGGCCGGTGCTTGGAGGATTCCTGCTGTATTTTCTACTGTTTAAGTTTATTTGTTTAGTGCTTTGTGCTGCTGTGGATTTCTCTGTTGCTTAAGATGCTTTAGTTTTGGTGGATTTTCCTAGGGCTGTTCAATGAATTTATTGATCCTACTCACTGATTTGCACACTCACACTAAGGCTCAGTGCACACGACCATATGCTTCCAATGGGAAGTGTTGGAGCCTTTTGGGGATGGAAGGGATAAGTTCTCCTTAGCCCTCACAGGAGCTCTTCGGCTGCCCGGCTCGGTCATGGTGCGGTGAGACACAGTAGCCCTGATTTATTATGGTCTAAATTTCCCTGTATCCGATACTTTTTGGGTTTCTACGACTCTCACTCAACTATCATTGGGTTCCAACGGAGAGTAGAGCAAAAAACTGTGCCAATTGCGACCTGGTCTACAGGCCGGAACTGGGGGAGTTTGCGCCCAAATTCACTAAGAGACCGGAGCCTCTTAGTGAATATCAGAGCAGGACCGCCTGCTGGGGGAATTTTAAGACTTGCGTTCTAAATGCCAGTCCTAATAAATTTTCCTCAGTGTATTCCCCACAACTTCTTATAATGGAAGTCAATGGCAGTCGTAAGTTGGCCACAATTTCTGCGGCTAGCTCAAGATCACCGTATACAGTCGTGGGGGGGGGGGGGGAGTAAGGCTACAGGCAGTCGTATATGCAGTATCTTGGCTATTATACACAAGTGTCTTCTTCCGTTTCAAGAAGGCTGGTTTGCATCAGTTTGGCTTCCATTTCTCACAAATCCTCATAACCTATAATATTGGAATGATCCCTGAATAACTGTTCTGACCAGGTGATGCTGAAAAAAGTGCATTATTACATACAAGATAGGTTCCATAGGTTTGTTCTAAAGTTGAATTTGTATGTAAGTCGAATCTGTATATTTTATCATCTCCAATTGGAGATTCAAAATGTTTTGTTGTAATGGGACCTAGGATTACCAATATAGCCTCATTACAGACACCTTACAGCTGATCATTGCAGCCTGGGACTATAGTAATAGTATCCAGAGAGCTTCCCCAGAGGTCACAGGGGGCACAGGGGTCCGTCTTTAACCAGGGGTCGTCTGAAAGTTGGTTATCCTTAAGTAGGGAACCTCCTGTATATATTTTTAAGTTGTTGGCTACTAACAAGAAAGTTTACAAAATGCACACATCGTCTGTGGGTAGTAAGACTAGGGGCTTACTGTGACACCTCGTGTTCTGTGGACTTCTGGATGCTAATAGATACTTATACCCTATAAGTTACGGAATTTGACTCGCTCAGGTGTGAACTTGGCCTAAGATGGTTTGTGCTGAGTATATAAAGTGTGTTATACATGTTTATGATTTGTATGAAAAAGCAGAGGTTTAAGTGAGCTTGGTTTAAGTTGTAGTGCAGTTAGAATGCAGTTTTCATACGTAAATTAAAGCAACTATTAGGAGGCACTGTGTTAGATGAGACATATAATGAAGTTTAGAATAACTTTTAGACAGTTTTAATAGATCTGCTCTATTATTACAACGACCCAGTATACGAGGTTCTTATCCATAATGAAAGCTCAGCCGCTCTTGTTGGTTCCACCTGTAGCAGAGACATTTTTTTGTTTGATTATTAGGTCTTTGTCACGTTACAGCTTCTTACTTGGGCTGTCACTTTAAGTGTTGAGGCATTTTCTGCTTCAGTGTGCTACTGCTGTTTGAAGGAAGCACGAGGGGAGGATTATTCTTCTAATCGCTCTTGGGGAAGGGTGCTTTGAATTTTCAATAAGTTTCCAGTAGAAAACATTTCATCAAGGGTATCATTACATAAAAAATCGGTGCTTTTCCCACCGTCATTACTTTAAGAGGTAGCCATTTGGTCTTTGACCCTTCTAGTTGCTTTTGTGGTGTTTGATGCTGTGTGGTGGACAAAGTAAATACTGTATATGCTGTGGTGTCTACTAAAGGGCTACAGGAATTACTTAAATGGGTTTGCCCAGGAAAGAAAATTCTCAAATTTCAATCTTCTACTGATGTTTACACAATAAAGACCATTTTAACCCCGTTCTTTACAATTTTACACAGTTTTATTGCTGTTTAAGCTCCTATCACTCACTGATGGTCAGTGTAAGATTCCAGAGTGTGGGCTGGGACTCTCTAAGCCGACACTTCATGATTCCTCTAGTGCTGTGTGCTGACAATGTGGTCAGATAATCAGGGTACAGGTTTACATACCCTTGCATTTAGCTTCTGAACAGATCAGAGATGAGAGATGATGAGATGGATATAACATACAATGACACACAATAACTTACAATGATAACCGGTGCGCGGAAATGCTGTGGGGGAACCAGTGTGAATCCAAAAATGGGAAAGGAGTCCAGCGTCCAGGACCCGGTGCACCTTTGTGCTGGATGCTGGACTCCTTTCCCATTTTTAGAAGAACAATACGTCTGCCTCTGCCAACCCTAAACTCAGAAGATCCAGGGTCAGGTCCAGGGGAAACCAAAATTGTGTACACCAGGACTGATAGAGACGGATTGGAATTTGTGAAAAGTTTTAATTTTGTTAATAACACTGAATTATAGAACGTTTAATTTCATTTTTCTGAAAACATTTAAGAAACTTGTCTTCTTTCATTGAAATCTACCATCATGAAAACCAGGGTCACTTTCTCAAACATCCATGAACCGTGACACTGGTAATCTTCTTATATTTGTTATCCATGGCCCTCCCTCCTTTTAAAAAAATCAACCTTAAATATTATGTTAATGAGCCAGAATGGCTCTGGGGGTATTCATGGCCTCATCCTCTTTTTAAATGGAACTTTTCAATATATGATAATGAGCCTAAAGGGCATTAGTTTCTCAGGCTTTTATACCATGCGGGAACACCTTCAGCCTGCTGTAATCTTACAGGAAAGTGTTGATAAAGCAGAGAGGTTTGTGAAGCTACTGCATGGAGGGGATCTGGTAATGCCCCCAGCTGATTTTAGGAGGAAAGGAGGTTAAAGATGATAAATATAAGAAGATTACCACAGTCCCGGTACCTGGATCTATGAGTAAGTGTCCCTGGTTCATCATGATGGATTTTGATGGTAGATTTCCTTTACATGGGCGGCACGGTGGCTGAGTGAGTAGCACTTGCAGCACTGGGATCCTGGGTTTGAATCCCACCTAGGTCAACATCTGCTAAGAGTTTGTATGTTCTCTCCGTGTTTGCGTGGGTTTCCTCCAGGTACTCCGGTTTCCTCCCATACTCCCAAACATTCTGGTTGGTTCTTTAGATTGTGAGCCCCATGGAGACCGGGACCAATTTGACATTTTGTGCAGCGCTGCGTAATCTGTGTGCGCTATATAAGCTAAGGATCTCTGCTCAGAATGTGAAAAAAAGCACTGCATTCCTAAATTTTATGTGTACACCACTAAGAGAATTCCCTGATTTTAGAAAAAAAAGTTCACCTTCTTTTCTGTCAAATCCAGAAGAAACATGATCACTATTGTGGGACTGTATGAATCCTGTATGAATACAGTTCTGTAAAACGTATATACGTCTTTTATGAATTGCTTTAATAAAAATCTTGTACAGTATTCTATCTGTCTGAACATGAAGCCGGTAGTCCTCAGAGATGAAGCGCAGTCAATTACTTAGAGCAGCTCTTTGGCTTCTTTAGTGCGGCTTTGGTTAACAAGAAGTACTTGAAATATCCCTCTCTGCACACATGACTTCTGTTTTTTTTAGAAATTCGATTGTGGTTCCTGGGATCAGCACAGTATTCCCATTTTTGGAATACTTAGGTTCAAAAGATTACCCTCAACAAGGCTCATGTATGTGCAAGGAAATCCAATAATAGGGCTATTAATAAAGCCGAGATTTAGTATGACCACATCAGCCACGTTCTGAGGAATTCTTATGAGAAAGTATTTCTATCCGGTATAAGATTGTGGCTTATACATGGCTGCAGCTCGGTACCTAATGTAATGTACATGATTACAGGCAGTCCCTTACTTAAGAACACCAGACTTACAGACTTACAAACGGTATTATACTTTTGGCTTAGCCTACAAAAAACACCTATAACAGTTATTAAATGTATCTGCAATTACGGTAAGCTTTATTGTTTATCCTGGTTCTTATGACAATATAACATTTTTAAAATCCAATTGTCACAGAGACCTAAAAAAATTGTGTGTGGAGTTACAATTTAATAAAATCTACAGTTCCGACTTAAATACAAATTCAACTTAAGAACAAACTTACAGCACCTATCTTGTACGTAACCCAGGGGCCTGCCTGTATTACGCTTCTGGAATTTATTTAATATACTGTATTTGATTTTTCGTTCACTCTCTAACAGTGATGCAGTGCTTTTTTTTAATTACCGTAACTTGTAGAACAATAAGTTTTAGTAATGGTCTAGGGTGCTATGAAGGGGGACATTTACAAACTAAGGCCCTATTCACATAATATTGAATGCAAATAATGGAAAAGGGGAGGTTGAGGAACACTCCCCTTTTCTTCCACCTGTATGCACCCAGTTACGACACGGATGAACATACATTTATGTTAAAGGGAATGATTCATACTTATAGAAGGCTATCAATTAACTCCTTACATAGCTTTAGAATATTTTCCTTGATAAGTCAGGTTATTTTCTGTAAGGCGTTAAGTCCCTGGATTCTTTAGCAGCTTCTCCTTATGGGTAAGCCAATTTTTACTCACCGATAAAAAAAAAAAAAAAAAAAAAAAAAAATTCAGGAAAGAACAGGACTAATAACATTCTTCTTTAATAAATGCTTACTTTTATCACCTGAACTATTTATCTATCCAATTTGGCTTCGGTGTTTAGTTACATATGCCTTAAATGCACATGTACAAACATGCATGATTATAACAAGCACAAAATCAATCTTGCATGATATTTAGTTTTCAGAACAAATTTTCTGCTTCTAGGTCACTCGTGACACACAGAATTCTCCACTATTCACTTAGTGAGGTCTCTACTATGTGTGGGTTTCTACTATCCCTACTTTGTGTAGGGATAAACTAGGAAGAGGGGAACAATAAAAGCCTGGAAAGGATAAGATAATGAGATATGTGGAATTATTTTAAGTATGTGAGCAACTTTTCTTTCAGGTAAATTGGTGTAAGTTTTAGGTCTCTTTCAAATGAACATTGTGGGGACGTATATTCAGCCCCAAATTTGCGGCTTGATATACGTCTTATGGATGCCTATGGTGCCCAGTGGCAGTAGGGGGAAAACACAAAACATGCTCTATCTCTTTCTGTGGTTATGAACGGGCGCTGTGTCTCGCTGTGGAGAGGCCAGGGATGAGATGATTCATCCCTCCACCACTCTAGCGGAACGTGTTCTATGCTCGGCAGTAGCAGTGGTTCACGTGAGACTAGCCAAACTGTACGTAGATTACAGTGGCACCATAATACAACTTTATATCTAGATTTCAGTAACATTAACATAATCTGTGAGATGGTTTTTCCCCTTAGCGCACACCATCTTTATGGAGACAAATTACATTGTACAGAAGAGCTTTTGATAGTTCTACACTACACAGGGGGCAGACATAAGATAAAGAAGTGAAGTACATGGGTGAACAAAGTTGGTGGAAAGACTTAAAGCAAACCTGTCACCACATTTTTTACAAATACAGTTAGACAGGTTCCTATAGATCCCTAGTAACTATCTATATCTGAGGAGAAAAGGGGAGGGGGATAGAGAGAAACAGCGCTACCTAGTGCGAGATCATCCTTGGTTAGTTCCGGGGTGCTCTTGAGTAAGAGGTGAGATTGGGTACTAACCTTTGCTCGTTGTGCTTGAGACAGGCACAACGCTGGGTCAGGCATATGTGATGAGTGACCTCTGCTCCTGGTAAAACCTTATATACGTGCACACCAATAAATTCCCGACAAAACAGGGGAACCAAGATTATTGCACCACTCCAGCACAACAAGCCTAGACCTGAGGAAGCACTTGTTGCAGTGCGAAGCGCGTTATCCAAAATATCTCTGAATAAAAGGAAACCTTTTACCCCTGAGGGCCACTGCCATCCAGATGTCCCATTTTTACACACAGGGTGGTGCAACCAGCCTATTAACTATTTCTGACACTCTTGTTTTAGCTAGAAAAATGTTTTCCTCAGATCCCCACAAAATCAGAGTTATAAACTTGCCTGGTATCTTATATCTGTAGAGTGAGTTAAGGACGTGGCCTAATGTCAGGGTAACACCAGAGTCACATCATTTCAGGTCCTTTAGCCTCTTAAGACTACCCCATGCACAAATCTGACCACATGAAATCACAGCAGCCTGCATTGACTTCTCCTCCTCTCCATGCAGGCTGCTGTGATTTCATGAGATATGATTTGTTTTCACTTTATAAGATATATGCTTGCTGTACAGTTTTCTAATGTTAAAAGGCTAAATGACCTGCGATTATGTCACCCCGGTCACATGAAGTTTGATCCTGCATGGGGAGTAGCTGCTGAATTCAGCCCAGGGAGGCCATGCCCACCTCAAATCGCTATAGACATCCATAGACACCAGGTAAAATTATAAAGTTAAATATATGGGAATCTGAGTGGAACAATTTTTAGAAGGGTGTCAGTTAGTTACTGGGGCTCTATGGGAACATGCTGTATTTGTAAATAATATGGTGACAGGTTCCCTTTAATGATAATTACTACGGATCAGGAAAACACCTAAGTTCTTAGGCTTCATGCACACAACCATTTTTTTGTTCCCAGTTACAATTGGATTAAAAAAACATTGTGTTGTTAATGATACAAGTATGAACAATAAAGCTTCATCACAGGCACCTTTAATAACTCTTACAGTGTATTGCAGCCCGAAGATAAAGATCAATAAGTTACCAGCATCCAGAGAACTTCACTAGAGGTCACAGGGGGCTGAGAGGTCCGCCTGTAAATCGGGTGTTCTTAACCACCTGTATTATAGTTATGGATGCCAAAATGACAGTTTTGGCTAAATTGTATTGAAAATCTGATATCTAGAAAGTGTGCTCTTATAGGACTCTGTTCACATTTATTTTGATTGGAACATGGAACATTTATTTTGTATTTTTTTGTGAATGAAAACATGTGGGACCCCTTGAAAGACAAGACTGTAAATTATAATACTAGAATGTGCTGGAACAGTACCATTACTTACCATTACCCCTCATGTATCACATAACTTTACGACTTAGTATTTTATTGTAGCTGAGAAAAGCAAACGTAACTTTTCATGAAATTTATTTATAACAACAGCTTACATAGTTTTGTGCTAGCATTCCGCTCATGACTGCCGTTCTGTGACTTTTAAGTCTTTGTTTTTAGCTGCTGTGAGCTCTATTGTTCCAAATTAACTATTTTTACATCTAATAAATAGGCTCCAGCTGTTTTAGTAAATATAACTCTATCGTTAACATATTTGCCAGGCTTCGCTCACGGCTTAAATAAAGGTTCTGTAAACAAATATAGGACACATTTTCTAAGTTTAGCAACAAATTGGCACAAGGGACTTGAAGAATTACAGTAAAAGTGAAATGCATATTACAAAATAGGAAAGAAACAGGATTTGGAGACAATTATATGCTAAGAATCCCTAATTACAAGTTACAGGGTTCACCAAATATAGATCAAGAAGACAAAGCTTCAAGTTATTTTGTTGGATATTTTGTTGGGTGGGGAACAACACCGCCATCAATATTAAAGGGGTGTCTTCAGCTTTGTTATCCCCAATCCATAGGATTGGTCGGTGAGGATCTGACTGCTGGGATCCTCCTCAATCTGAGAACGTGGGCCGCATTCTCACTGAAGAATGGAACAACAGGTCGAGCATGCTGTCCAATTGAATCATATGATTGGGTTGGAAATTGATGAGCTATCCGCTATCTCCGACACTTTCGTAGACTCTGAATGGGAGTGTTGGAGATAGCAGAGTGCCATAATGGGCGATTTCCAATGCTCCCATTGTATTGAATCTATTTCTTACTGATCGAGCATGCATCCTGCAGCTTCTTTCAATATTACGGAGGGCCAGAAATTGCCCATCGTTGGACTCAGCTATCTTTATCACTGTCTAGGAGACTGCTGGAGATAGCTGATAGCTTGTCAGTTTCTGACTACCCCATACTATTGAATGAGGCAGAAAAAAACAGTCTTGTGATCGTTGGGGGTCCCAGCAATCTGATCTCCACAGATTAGATTGTTATCCCCTGTTATTTGTGGATCTGCAATAACAATCAAAGTTAGTACAATCTCCTAACCTCAATATGAGTTTGAAGAGGGACCAGATAAAGAGCCCTCAAATATCTGTCTCCTATTGGCTCATTTGTCTAGCAAAGAGAGGCAACTTTTGTCTTGAAACATGTCTTCTAAAGAGCACCACATGCGTGTTGTTCTTGTTGGGCCGAACTTTAAAGGGAGTCCACTAGCTCTCAAACAACCAAACATTTAAAGATCTCAAAGTGTATGGCACATACTATTCTCAGAAATCTGTTATTTTAGATAAAGAATAAATTACCCAGCACTCGTAACAATTCTTGAAATGTTTGTTTCTTTTCTATTTTATCTATCAAATTAATGAGCATTCCAAGCATCGTTATAAGTATTTTCTTCTTATATATGGATCCTTTGAACCACGTTTTATAAATTGCGCCATTTTTTTTCTGGATGTCTTTGGGGAAGGGGGGGGACATGGTTTTAGTGTCTTGCTGACTTATTATATAGTTTCATTAATGCAGATTTATTTGTTTCTCCTTAATATGGTAGAAAATCTTATAACAAAGCTATACAAGCTACGCTATGGCAAGCTTTGTGCAGCGCTGCGGAATCTGTAGGCGCTACATCAAATAAAGAATTATTATTATTATTATAGATTTTCTCCATGTGTTTTCCAGTGCTGTATTGCCTGATCTCTGCAGACAAAAGAGGGGCCACATTTGCATTTCCATCCCATATACACACAGTCACATGAGCTGTACTTTGCTTCTCTGCCAAGAGCCTCTAATAATAGAGGATAGTGGAATATATGACACAGATAATGTTTTCAGTGGTGTTATTACTGTTGTATGAAGATATTGTTCCAGTACTGGCACCACAGACAAAGAAACATGAAGATACGAAACAGATGCACATTTGTGGTGGTTTGGTAAAGTTTAATGGCTTGCAGAAAGAATGCATAGATGTAACCGCAGCATCGACACATTATATATTTCACATCTAGGTTATGTCATCTACCTATATGAGTAGTAATGGACCTGCCAGGGGTGATAGCATGTGATAGAAATATATGGATTAGACTTTTTTTCATGCTGAAATCAATCTATTACTATATAATACGATTTCAATGACTTATACACTCACCGGCCACTTTATTAGGTACACCATGCTAGTAACGGGTTGGACCCCCTTTTGCCTTCAGAACTGCCTCAATTCTTCGTGGCATAGATTCAACAAGGTGCTGGAAGCATTCCTCAGAGATTTTGGTCCATATTGACATGATGGCATCACACAGTTGCCGCAGATTTGTCGGCTGCACATCCATGATGCGAATTTCCCTTTCCACCACATCCCAAAGATGCTCTATTGGATTGAGATCTGGTGACTGTGGAGGCCATTTGAGTCCAGTGACCTCATTGTCATGTTCAAGAAACCAGTCTGAGATGATTCCAGCTTTATGACATGGCGCATTATCCTGCTGAAAGTAGCCATCAGATGTTGGGTACATTGTGGTCACAAAGGGATGGACATGGTCAGCAACAATACTCAGGTAGGCTGTGGCATTGCCACATTACCAAGGGGCCCAAAGAGTGCCAAGAAAATATTCCCACACCATGACACCACCACCACCAGCCTGAATCGTTGATACAAGGCAGGATGGATCCATGCTTTCAGGTTGTTGACGCCAAATTCTGACCCTACCATCCGAATGTCGAAGCAGAAATCGAGACTCATCAGACCAGGCAACGTTTTTCCAATCTTCTACTGTCCAATTTCGATGAGCTTGTGCAAATTGTAGCCTCAGTTTCCTGTTCTTAGCTGAAAGGAGTGGCACCCGGTGTGGTCTTCTGCTGCTGTAGCCCATCTTCCTCAAAGTTCGACGTACTGTGCGTTCAGAGATGCTCTTCTGCCTACCTTGGCTGTAACGGGTGGCGATTTGAGTCACTGTTGCCTTTCTATCAGCTCGAACCAGTCTGCCCATTCTCCTCTGACCTCTGGCATCAACAAGGCATTTCCGCCCACAGAACTGCCGCTCACTGGATGTTTTTTCTTTTTCAGACCATTCTCTGTAAACCCTAGAGATGGCTGTGTGTGAAAATCCCAGTAGATCAGCAGTTTCTGAAATTCTCAGACCAGCCCTTCTGGCACCAACAACCATGCCACGTTCAAAGGCACTCAAATCACCTTTCTTCCCCATACTGATGCTCGGTTTGAACTGCAGGAGATTGTCTTGACCATGTCTACATGCCTAAATGCACTGAGTTGCCGCCATGTGATTGGCTGATTAGAAATTAAGTGTTAACGAGCAGTTGGACAGGTGTACCTAATAAAGTGGCCGGTGAGTGTATATATAGTGCCCATATTATTCGAGTTATTCTAAAGGATAGTGAAAGTCCTACCAAGACTCACCCTTCAAATAGTCACCAGATATTACCTCATTCAACTATTAGCCCCCTTAGGGTAGGGTATGACATGTTCTTTCTAGAGTTATGTGAAATTTTGCTTGTTTACCTACAAGGCAGAATTCAATATTTATCTGCAGCTTGAATTTCCATCTATGTATTTGACTGCCTGTATCTTCAGTTCTGTAGATCACAGAACCAGAGGACTGATGTCATCAAAAAGCTGATATTCATTTCTTTAATATGAAACCAATATGTTCTGTATGTTTCTATGGCACTATAGAACTGAAGATAGTGGTACTTCTCCTACAACGTTTTATAATACTAATTATTATTTTCTATATAAATTATTTTCTATATTCATTTTTTATATTATACTTTTACTTATATAGCGCACACAGACTACGCAGCGCTGCACAGAGCTTGTCAAATCGGTCCTTAACTAATTCAAAATATGACTCTTCTTTGCTCATATTCACATTTTTTTTTACATTAGATTTATTTTATTGGTAAGCGGGCGAGATTTCTTGTACAGAGGAAATTCTAGAAAGGACATTTCATCTACAGGGGGCTAGTAGTTTAAAAGCATTGTCCAATTTAGCCCCTGTCCGCAGGTTAAGGCCTAACTTGTCAATCAGTGCCGGCCTTGGTTATGGGACCCCACAGATCACGAGAATAAGAGTTGTACCCCAAATGAACAGAGCAGAAAGGCGTGCATGCCCTTTTTAAAGGGGTTGGCCACTTTACCTCACGTTTTTGTAGTGTTTGTGTAAGTGTGGGAGGCAGGATAATAATAATTATAATAATTCTTTATTTATATAGTGCACAGATTACGCAGCGCTGCACAGAGCTTTGCCAAATCAGTCCCTGTCCCCAGTGGGGCTCACAATCTAAGCAACCTACCAGTATGTTTTGGAGTGTGAGAGGAAACCGGAGGACCTGGAGGAAACCCACACAAACACAGAGAGAACATACAAACTCTTTGCAGAGGTTGATCTGGGTGGGACTTGAACCCAGGACCCCAGCACTGCAAGGCAGAAGGGCTACTCACTCAGCCACCGTGACATCCATATATTAGGTAACTCACCAATATACATCTATTAATAGTTCTGCTCTGCTTCTTCATATGAAAAGTATAGACTCCTGTCTTTTACCTCATCAGCCAGACATTCCTGACCAGAAAATATCTAACTGGTGATGGGTCATGGGCTGTTATAGATCACAAGACAGGAGGCTTCACTTTGCATATGAAGAAAGCAGAGTAGAACTATTAATAGATGTACAGGCGGTCCCCAACTTAAGAACACTCGACTTACATACGACCCCTAGTTCCAACGGACTTCTGGATATTGGTAATTTATTGTACTTTAGTCCTAGGCTACAATAATCAGCTATAACAGTTATCACAGGTGTCTGTAATGAAGCTTTAGTGTTAATCCTGGTTCTTATGACAACCCAACATTTTTAAAATCCAATTGTCACAGAGACCAAAAAAGTTCTGGCTGGGATTACAATGATAAAATATACAGTTCCGACTTTCTCATTCTATTTATTATTGTACACTAAATTCAATAAAAGTAATTTGGTGATACAAACTCAGAATATTGAGTCCAGTGCTTGCCGATTTTACCCTTTGGTCTTCTTGGGAAACTAATGCGTATCGGACACTCCTAAACTCCGCATGAGTCTTTTCCAAGACAGTTACAGGATAGCGCAGGAAACGTCTCATCTATCTAACCATTGCAGTGGCGTGTGGGGGTTAAATATAGTTTTACTAAACTTCATTATTATGTAAAAGCATTAGGAAATCTTCAGATCAGAACGAATTATATTTGGTATGTCCTCTTGGTGGCTTTTTAGTCTGGGGTCTTTTAGTCAGATAGAGAAGATTCCAATTTCATTATATAACATCAAGCAATTGCAGTAAACCCATCACCCTTTTACCCTGCATACCCCGTGCCTGGCACTTCCCAGACACCATGCCTCTGTTCTTAGCTCTTTATATGAGTGTATATACAGTGCTAATGTTGAGAAGAACAAACACTGAAAGACATGCCTGAAAGCAGCAAAGGTTAGAGTGATTCCTGTTGGTCCTTATTATTTTTTTTACTGGAATGCTCCATTCAAAAGACAAAGCTGCTTTCACAAAGCTGCATTAGACTTAAAGGAAATCTACCATTTGTTTTTATGCAATGTGAACCAAACATATCTGGAGAATGCTGTAGCTACACTGTTGCAGAAACATATCTTGTTTAGTCCCTGAGCTAAAAGACAATTATAAAATTCAGGGCTTTGGGAAAGCTGCGTGCCTACATAAACAGATTAGACACTGAGCTGGATGACTCATACGCAGCAGCTGGAGGATGGTGCAGCGATTGATTACTTCTTCCTGTCAGGGACAACACAGTGATAACATATTCCCGGCTTACTCTGGGCAGGACAAGGTTGGAGCTGTGCATAATTAGGGTAAGAGGAGAAGTGGCAGGGCAGTCACAGGAGTGACAGAGCCTCATTATCATAATATAATAGTTTTTTCAGCAAAACCACTCAGTTCAGGGATTAAACAAGATATGCTTCTGCATCAGTGTAGCTACAGCATTCTCAAGGTATGTTTGGTTCATAATGCATGAAAGCAAATGGTAGATTTCCTTTAAGTTTTATGACTGATACAGTTAACAGGCATCTTGGATGTGTGCTCTTCTCTACACTAGTTTTTTTTGTTATCTTCTTTCCACAGCAGAGTATATAATTTGATCTGTGAGTATTAAACTGCTGGTACCCCCAACTATCACAAGTGAATTGGAGTGTTGTAGATAACCGAGCAATGTGCTTTACAATTCCGGACAGTGCCTATTGAATGGAGCGTTACACATGCTAACCCATTTTTTATTTCATGTGGGTGGTACCAACAGTTGGACCCGCATAGATCAGATGGTTATCCCTTTTACTGAGAGTAGAACACACTATCAAATATGACACTTCCCACTTAGTTGAGGTTTTGGAGACCTAAGTGACCGCTTCCAGGGGGTAGAGACTGTTAGCCGTATGTTTTGCCTGCAGTGGCCTCTGTGGGTCACACGTGGCACTACGTGACAAGCATTCAAACACATGTACAATACTACTCAGAATTACTTCAAATCAACAGGGGATCATAAAGAAGATATTTATCATATGATGTCCCCCTTGCCGTGGTAGATAATTCAGTGGGTTAATTCTTCGCCAGGTGTGGCCTGATGTAGAATTGCGCTATGGCCTGCGCCTGAACAGGCTTATCCTGCAGCTTATAAAACCCAAAAAGAGAGGAGCCACAGGTCCTTGTAAACATACAATTTTATTGATTATCAATAAAAGCCACATATAAACATTAGATTCAAATATTTAGATATTGTGTGACTCCAACAAGTTGTGATGTGTTTAATTACATTTAATACATAGGGGGTCATTTACTAAGGGCCCGATTCGCATCTTTGCGACGGTTTTCCCGAATTTTTCAGTTTTGCCCCGATTTTCCCTGTATTGCCCCGGGATTTCAGCACAGGTGATCGGATTGCGGCGCATCGGCGCCGGCATGCACGCGTCAGAAATCGGAAAAACTGCCACATTAAAAAAAAAAAAAAAAAGTGTTGCTCGACGCACTTACCTTCATCCAGGATGGCTCAATGAACTCCAGTGCGTTCTGATGCTCTTCAGCGCAGCAGCGACACCTGGTGGACGTTGGAGGAACTGCCTTAGTGAATCCCGGCCGGACCCGAATCCACCGCAGACAATGCGCCGCTGGATCACGAATGGACCGGGTAAGTAAATCTGCCCCAAAATCTCAATAGGGGGTATGCCAATTCATGATGTAAAATTTCACATTTATATTGATAGTGGGGGACATAATAAATTTTTACACATCACAGGATATATACCTGGACACAATGTTTGTAGCAACAATAAACAGTCCTCATATCAATCCACAGGTATCCTATCCTATATCTTGTCCGCAGATGTGGGGCCAAAACCCCCCACGTTGGCCCATTCTGTCACCACACGCACCCCCTTCCTGTCCCTTCCATGCCCACGTGGTGTGAAGGTGGCATAATAGGACATAAGCGCAATTCCTGGCCGCTCACCACTAATTGCGGATATTTTAGCGCTTTTACAACAGAAAACTGGTGCTCAAGACCTGATAAATGTGGCCCAATCAGTCTCATTATATGTGAAATAGGATTTTCTTCCTCGAGCAAGATCTCTGTTTCTTAAGAGCAGTGTTCTGTGCTAACTGATTGTTATTCTGGGCAATGGATTAGCGTTTAATAAATCTAATATGATTGGGAAAGTCATTTATAATGCTCTCACCCTGGCTGTTGGCTACATCTTGTAGAATTGTGTGATGGATGCTTGTAGTTAATAGTTTTCTGATTCAGAATCATTTGTCACTAGTGCATGTGTTTGTAATCTGCATACATCGCACATTACTATTATTACTATTATTATAGTGTTTTGCTTTCAGATGAGCTGATTATTTTAGCCGTAGACCGGTTACAATAGCCGGTGCCAGAAGTACATGTTAAGCAGGGATAGATGACACGTTAGCTAACCTTGAGGTAAATCCTGCCACGTAATGGTGCCGGAGATGTGGCAATAACATTTAGCAAGAACAAGTGGTGACATGTATGCAACACGTTTACATGTTTATCTTATTACAGGCAGTCCCAGAGTTACGTACAAGATATGTTCTTTACCTTTGTTCTTAAGTTGAATTTGTATGCATGTCGGAACTCTATATTTTATAATTGTAGCCTCAGACAAAAAATTCACTGCACCATCCCCCAACTGCTGTGTATGAGTCGTCCAGCACAGGTTGATTAGTCCTGTCTGGACAGTCCAGAAAGCTCTGAGTATTGTGTTTATGTACGGTAGCCTGCATGCAACCTAGCCTTCCCAAGGTCCTGAATTTTATAATTGTTTTTTGAGCAAAGCCACTCAGATCATGGATTAAACAAGATATGTTTCTGGAATAGTGTAGCTACAGCATTCTCAAGGTATCTTTGTTCCACAATGCATGAAAACATATGGTAGGTTTCCTTTAATTTTGACTGGAGTGTTGCTTTAAAGTTTGGGCCATCCCGAGGGTTCTCTGGTGGGCCACTCCAACACTGGGTTTATTTCAATCACTGGGAATGTTGAAATCTAACCTGCTCAACACTTTTATCCATTGATCATGGGAGAGTCTAGGGCCCCCATACACATTACATGGATAGAGGATCCTACAGGAATTTGCCCATTAGACTCCAGGGAGTGACCAGCTTTACAAAAAGCTCTGTTCTCCTTTAAGGTCCTTACTTGTTCTAGTGGGCTGCTTATGAATCTAGGTTGCAAGAAGATACAAAGGTTAATCAGTGACGGTGTCCAAGTCTACATGATAATTGCTGTTTTCCTTTTATCACCGTCCCTGGCTGCTAATACAACAGGAAAGCAAATACGGATTTAGGAAGTGGACATAAAATCTTTTAAATTTGTGCATTGAGCTTGCCAAACATTCCTCTTGTGCACTTGCTTCAGCCTCCAACTCGAAAGAAATTGGGTTTTAAATGTTAAATTCAAACATTTGTGTTTCCGCGTTGGAGGGAGTTATTCATAGATGTGTGTGTGTCGATCCCAAGCGGCAAGAAGTGCATCTTTTATAAATGCTTGTGTCTGTTTTGGGTCCAAAATAAATATTAGGGCACTTATTGGTTGTCCTGGCATCTTCCTGAAGGATGAACAGAGGCCTGTGTAACAGGAAGCATGCACGTTTTCATTGCCGACCGTCTTTTATGACCGTGTAAAAACATTTTATTTTATTCAATCCTCTCTGTACTATAGATAAATTGAAGGACAATTTCTTATGTTTCATGGTTGGAACGAGAACCTTGAGTTGACTTGTTCCTGCCTAGAATTTATGGGAATCTGAGATAGCCTTGGTTATTTTTTATTTTTTATTTTTTTAAAGATTTGTTAGCACATTCTGTCTTCACTAATCCTGCATGAACACACACTTGTTCTCCTATGAAATCCATCATTGCCATATGAATGTTGATGTGTCCCACTCTGTTGCAGCAAGGTAATGAAGAATTATACAATCACTGCACTTAAATGTAGGAGCTTCATTAAAACCGGTTGTCCAGTAACCTCCAAAAAAAATTTACAAATTTAAGATGAATAAAAACAGCCTCCTCAGAGGACTGCTGGGCAAACATTTAAAAAAGAACTGTTACCTGTAAAAACGGCACCAGGAGCTGCTTACTAAAGTAAGCAGCTCCTAGTGCTACAACAGATGCAGCAGTCTTACACGGAAATCTCCAATAACCCCAGCAGACACTGCTGCGAACTACAATAGAAACACCGGACCGCACTGTAAGCGGTCCGGCGTATTCTTGAGCCTATAGAAGGCTTGGACCGCCCCTTGCTCTCCATGGGCCACCGTTGACTGCTTGGCTTCACCCACCCCCCGGATTGAATACATGAATTACATCCCTTTCCATCAGCCCCATCCGATGGGTGAACTTGATGGACATATGTTTTTTTTTGCAACGTTGGTAACCATGTCCCTACAAATTTTGATGGCTGCATGTTAATAATAATAATAATTCTAATAATATTTTATAAAATAAATATATTTTTTTTCCTTTTTTCAACGTTGGTAACATGTCCCTACAAATTTTGATGACCCCCCTTTTTTCCATCTTTATCCCATGCCATTAGTTAGATTCCATTGTCCATCATTTAGTCCGGTGTATCCCTGTTATAAACACACTCTGTAATTGCACCTCTTCATGGCATAGATGTTCCCCTCTCCCTTTGTTATCTGTCTTGCCATAAAGCACTGAAACACGCACATGTTGAAGTAATAATTCTGGCATCCTCGCAGCCTGTCAGCAGAGAGACAACATATTTATCTGGGAGCAAAAATGGCTCGGCAAAAGTTTGCCAAGACACTGTCAACTCTCAGACCTTTTTTTTTTTCTTTTTAGAAAATAACTTTCACCTGAATTTCCCTAAAACATTACAATAGAGGCATATCGTAATAATAAAAATATGCTTTATTTCTATGCCTTATGTACAATATATGGATCACAAAGGGCTTTATACCCTTTAAGTATGTTTGTATGTAGTCCCATGGGAGTGGCCAGTGAGGAGTTGGGCAGACATGTACGATGTCCTATGGGGGGAGGAGATATGGGGGACATGGGAGGTTTATTTTAATTTAAAATCAATGCATGACAGAGCCTTTACCTGAGGGTGGGTTGGGGGGGTACCGCTCCTCATTGGCCACTCCCAGGGGACTCAGCTGTGCAAAAAGAAAGGTAAACTTTGATCTAACTTATCTTTTGTATTTGGAAAAAGCCAGTTTTATTATAAAAATGTGTACACCATTCTCTATGGGGACATTGGGGAGCCAGAAAAAGGGCTTCTGATGACAGGTTCCCTTTAAGAGACCAATAAAAGCATTAAAAATGCAACCCAGATTTATAGTAACTATTTATGGCTATATATATATATTTATTATATAATATTCTAGACCCTGGTAGACAGGCATGCAAAAATCTTTTGGAAAGTATACCCATTTGACTTCCCAAACTTTTGTTTACATGGATTAGAAAGTGTGAGCTTATTATGATAACAATAAAGTTCAAAGAAGGTATCTGGTGATAGTGCCAGAATGTCTGTACTCTATATACACACATACATAAAATGTACCAATGGAGTTAACAGATTTTTAAGCATATTTGCAGTCACGTTCATAGAAGACATAATTTAAAACATTTCTGCTTTGGCTTCATCTGAGTTACTGATCTTTTTGGCTGTAGGAATTCTATTTAAGTCTGTAGCAGAGCTGGCAAGTATAGAAAACAGCAATAAATGGGCAGCAAGCTATTGGGGCTCAATAATATGATTATTAAATTTTTTTTGAGCGCCATTAATTCCGTGGTGCTGTAGATTCAATGCAAGTACAAAAAGTACATTGATTTGGAACATGTGGAAGTAGGACCCTATGCTTGACGGTTCACAGTTTATATGGGAATGTAAATGAAGACACTAGGTGAGGAAGCAGAGCAGTGGGGTTATTGTGTGTTTTAGGCAATTCTAAATATTTGTTTAGATTGTCCACAGAAAACATAAGACTCAACCTGATAATGTATACCCATTATATACATCATTATTCTGAGTACTTTTCAGGATAAACTGCTGTTTGTATAGCTAAAGAGTTTTTCTGGTATTGTTATGACTAGTTTACAGCAGTTTTTCCCTCTGCAGACTCCTTGTATGGCTGTCGTACAGGACAAAGTATAGCTCTGTCAAACTTGGTCTGTGCGGGAAATTTATCAGGGCTTGTATACCAGTTTTCTGGTTTACAAGAGCTGAAATAATGGCAATTACTGGCATACCGCCAGTAATTGGGATTATTGACCCCTTTGCACCTCCTCCAGGCCAAGGGGGTGTGACGGGGGCACGACCGTAGCACTCACTACAGTCAGGCTGTGGTCTGGCAAAGGATCCACCACCACAGTGGCCCTGCTTAATGCATTAGAAGGCCAGCAAATGCAGCCCACACATTGACCAAGTATGTCAGACTGGTGCAGCATCCTTAATCCTCTATTCTCTGTGAGCTATTTGGTAAAAAGTAGCTGCTCTGATATGCTACATACGCAGCATACTGAGAAAACACAATATCCTGTACCAACACTCTTTATGACCTATAGCGTGGTGCTTGAGGTGATTCAGAAAACTTATTTCTGGCTTTAGCAGTGTGTTACTATGGGTCTGCTTGACTCCTCTTCTCTCCCTCCCTTTCCCTCTCTGTAGACTTCTATGGCGGAGTGAAATCTGATTCTTTAGTAAGCTTACAGTTCGTTCTTATGAACCAAAATGGAAAGTTTCTTTACAAGTTAGTGATCAGTTAAAGGGGTTTGCCCATGAAAGACAATTCTCAAATTTCAATCCCCTAGTGATGTTTACATAATAAAGATCATTTTTAACCCCTTACTTTACAAATGTACTCAGTTTTATTGCTGTTTTAGCTTCTTTCACTCAGTGAGGGTAAAATTCGAGAGTGTGGGCGGGGACTCTCTAAGCAGGCACTTCATAATTCCTCTGTCTGCTGACAATGTGCTTAGATTATCAGGGTATAGGGTTTATCTACACTTTCATTTAGCTTTTGAACATTCACTAGTATTTGACATTTGGAAAGAGATGAGACAGATCAGAGATGAGAGATCCATGAAATGCATATTACACATGACATTCCCCCCTCTACTATCACAGCCATTACATACACATAGCTCTACTATATGTCTCCCTTCTTATCTCCTGGATAAAGATCTTATCTGCATGTAGCTTGTAGCTTTACTCTCCTCACAATGCTGTTGTTTGCTGGCAGGAAGTGTCTGCGTGTGTGTGTGATCTCGTCCTGGAATGCAAGGGTGGCGACTAGGAGAGGAGCTCATTGCAGCGTCAGATCGGAAAACACTATGTGTACCCGACTCTAAAGTCAAAGAATCCAGGTTTGGGTCCAGGGGCAACCAAAATTGTGTACACTAGGACATTGAATTAGAGAATGTGTTATTTTGTTATCCCGAGTATATTTAAGAATCTTGTCCTCGTGGGAATACCCCTTTAAGAGTTAAGTGGTCTCCTGTATTACAATACATGTAGAGAGTTTCTACGGCTTCACATTTATTACATTGCATATTTATAGTAATGTATGGATGATGATGTACATATGTATTAAACCTCTTATGTGTGGAACAGACATGTATCGGTTTGTATTCACTTGAAATCTGGCATGTTGTGAGATCTTGTGAAGAGAGGTTGTCAGGCGCTCAATATGGGAATCATTATACAATATATCCCAGAGCATTCCCTCAGCTTGCTTCAGTTTGCTAAAGATTAATATTTTGTAGGAAGCCGAAGCCGGCCAACGTCCAGAATTTAATCAAGATTTGTCGAATGAAAATATTTGCATTGGCAATGTCAGGGCGAAGCTTTGCATCACCCACCTTCATCTGTAGAGGCCCGCGCTGCACTTGTGAGCTTATATGGTCACCTGTTGAATATCATGTATGGAAATTTCACTCACACACAGACTTGATATATTCTGTAAATATTAAATCTGCGTGGGAAAAATCAAAAAGCTGGTTTTAGCATGCATTCCCATGTCAGACGCTCTAAAATGCATATTTATTAGTAAAGCAGCTGAATGGAGCACATCATTGGAACAAATATAGATTGTCTTTGTAAGTCATGGGGTGACTGGAGTGCTTAAAGGGCTTGGTCACTTTTACATCATGTTTTTGTAATGTGAGTGCAAATTTGGTGGGGCAGGAAATTCTGTAATTTACATCTATTAAAAGTTCTGCTCCGCTTTATTGATATGTAAAGTGAAGCCTAATATCAACCAGACATTCCTGACCATAAAATGGCACCAGGCGGAGGGTCATGTGATCTATGCCCAGCCATGCCATCTATGGAGCTTGAGTGAGGAAAGGGATTTCTATCTGGAGCTGGGTTGTTATAGTATAGAGGAGCCTTTCATAGGCTGAGGTTTGCCATCAATATCTGCCTATTATGCCATGCCCGAAGACATGTACACGCTGCTCCCTGAAGAGACACTCTATATAGATACTTCCTTCTACGGCTTAAAGATGATGGACCCTATTTGTTAACTCATAGCTTCCGGATAGAGTTAGGGTTCCTAAATAAGACTCACCCTCTTACACGTAATCCAACTTTATGGACCCACATAAGAAGAGTAAAATTAGAGTAAGAGAGAGAAAAAAAAACATTTACGTAAGGGTACATTCACACAGCAGTATGCCCGCCGCCAAATTTGCGGCCGCATGTACGTCCCCGCAGACGGCCATGTGAATGTGCCCTAAAGTTGGACAATAATCAATAATTATCATTATGATTCCTTTGTATCCTTGTGGCTTAACTGGACCACATTCTGTACTTCTGAAGACTTGTCCTCCTGGCTCACAATGGAGGACAGAGATGAGGTTGATTCCTTGGTTTACCCCTCCTTTTCCTCTTATGTGTCTGTCTTTTTGTCTACTATCAGGGTTCTTGTTATTTGTCGTTGCTCTAGCAGTATCTCCACTGTTAGTATTAGAAGTTGCAGATTGTTGCTTTTTTAGGCATTGTACTCTTTCATACATGCAGCGAGCTATTCTTTAAAGCCTGTGTTCTTTTAAAAACTGTGATACCTGCAACCTAATTTTTTCCATTAGAACATATTTTGTTATTACAAAAATCTTTCTGTAATTAAAAGAGATGTAGTAAGACTTGTATTGCCAAAGGGCCTCCATAAAGTTAGATTTCAATCCTAACTTGCGTATGGTGAGTCCCCGGGAGGTCAAGGGGTGCAGCTGCAGGACCCTGTGTGCCTGTGTCTCAGTCTTCTCATGCATTCTCCCTCTACTCCAAACCATCAGCCTCCCCTGCCTGATTAATGCACATGACAGGAAGTATTGATCGGGGGTTCCTTGATGAGTGTGGAGGAGACTGAGACATAGGCTGACCCCTCCCAGGGGAATCACCACAAGCTGCTGGCAGGTAGTCAGGTAATGTGAAATAAAATTTTATAAAGTACTGAAATGAATTCGAATGCTGAGACATTTTTAACATCAGCACATCATAAGCTATTGGAACCTGTCACCAGCTATAAAATTGCATTCTGGGTGACATGTTAATTTTGAAGGCAGTTTTTTTTAGATATATTTGATTCTTAATGTGGAAATGTGGCCATCACGCTTCTAGAACAAAGAAATATTACCGGTCAGAAGTTTCAAGTGTTTGAAAATGTTATCTATCGCTTAAGTCAACTGCTTCTTCGATATCTTTCATTGTGAGCAGCCCCCATGGATTTTGTGTTTAATGATCTAGTGCAATATAATTAGTGTCATTGAAGGGGAGCATTATTACATAACAATAACCTTCTGCTCCAAAAATAAACTTAGATGCTGAATCCAAATATTTACTGCACAAGAGGCTTCAGTTGCTATATGACAGCCGGTGAGTTTGGCCGAGCTAGAATCTTTCTGTTTACGTTTTTACGGGTTATGTTCTCTTATGTTATTCTTAAATTTCTTATGGATTGAGATTCTATATTTTTCATTAGAAGACAAGACTTATTAATGTCAAATCGCTGCTCTACATGTGAATAAATGTATTACTAGCCATATGCTTGAGTTACCTATTGCCTTTATTAAGTTTTAGGCAGGGCTTAAAGGAGAACATACATTTTCATACAATAAACATTTATCCTGTTGACATTTTGTCCAAAAATCGAAAAGATAAACTGTAATTGCTTTAGTTCTAAATTTTATATTTAAATGACATTAAAGTAATTTATGTTACATTGCAAAATATTTTACCTATTCTAGTGCTCTGTAATAGAGCAGAAGGAGCTGAGGAGATTGTACATTGTGTCCTATCTGCAAGCAGCATGTTATAGAGCGGGATGTGCTGAGCAGATTGTACATAGTGTCCTATCTGCAGGTATCATGTTAAGGAGTACAGGCAGTCCCCGGATTACATACAAGATAGGGTCTGTAGGTTTGTTCTTAAGTTGAGTTTGTATGTAAGTTGGAACTGTATAATTTATAATTGTAATCCCAGCCAGAACTTTTTTGGTCTCTGTGACAATTGGATTTTAAAATTGTTGGGTTGTCATAAGAATCAGGATTAAGACTAAAGCTTCATTACAGACACCTGTGATAACTGTTACATCTGATTATTGTAGCCTAGGACTAAAGTACAATAAATTACCAATATCCAGTGGTCCGTTTGTAACTAGGGGTCGTATGTAAGTCGAGTGTTCTTAAGTAGGAGACCGCCTGTAGTAGGAGCTGAGCAGATTGTACATACTGTCCTACCTACAGCCAGCATGTTATAGAGCAGGAGGAGCTGAGCAGATTACACATTGGGGGACATTTACTATGGCGTTTCCGCCAGTTTTGTGGCGCTCTCACCACATCTTCTGCTCTCCTACCTATTTATTAGCTGTCGGGGACAGAAAAAATGACTTTTTCCGTCTGCTCCGACTCTTCTCCGAAAAGGGGCGTGGCTTTGGCGGAGTGGAAACTCAGACACAATTAATATGTGTCACAGCCATTTTTGGGCGCTGTAAACTGGCGGAAAGTAGACCAAAAGAAAACTGGTCTAGCAGGGACTGTTGGACACATTTCTGGTGCTCGGGACAGATTTTTGGTCCCAGGGACAGAAAATGGGCTCGGGGACAGAAATGTCTCTGCACAGCTCCACAATATTAAATGTGTGTCTTCTTACCGAGAGCAGGTCGGTAACAAAGCCAATGCAGACACCGACACTTTAAGTAAATGTCCCCCATAGTGTCCTATCAGCTAAACAGAAGTAAGCCTAACTTATTTCTTTGTTCAGTATTCTTTACATAGTTCTTCTTTTTGGCTTTATGTGATTATGAAGTTTATTTACAGTTATACCTTTTTTTTGTTGTAGGTGCAGTCCTGCTGGCGAATATACAAGGTTTATCACTAAATGTCGACCCAGTGTTGTATACGTGGCTTCTATACCAACCTCAAAGGAAAGGTGATCGACCGTCACAACAGGTAATGGTATGGATATCTGTAGAAATTTCATTTTGAATCACTTGTGATTTTTCTAAAATAGTTAACCAAATGTATAAAAAAAAGAGAGGCGATAAAAAGAAATTTGGTTTCATGTTCACAAAAGCCATATCACACTGTAAGGCTGTTATAAAGTCTAGTTTTATCGTGGCAGCAGAGACTGCAAAATCAGCCTGGCTCTAGGTTCTCCTATCTTACCAAGTCAGGCCCCATCCACAGCATAGGGCCTAACTTGCTGATCAATGGGGGTCTTAGTGATCTGAAAACGGGAGTTTGTGCAGCGGCTGCTCCTTTCGTTTCCATGGAGCTGACCGAGACAAGTGCGAAAAATGGAAACTCAAAAAATAAAAAAGGCTGCATCCAAAGGAGTTAATGAGGGAGAGTTTCCATGGGACATGAGTGATGGATATTTGAATAATATGAAATAAACTAAAATTTGAAATAAGAAAGAGTCTGTGGTCAGAATTGTTCATACATCAGAGCTTCCATGTAACATCCCTGACACAATGCCTCAGCACTGTACAAGGCGTGTGTCCTCATTTTGCTGTGCTCTGTTCCCTCTGCAGTTGTTGGGTATTGGCCATGGAGATCTGGGCAGCTATAACTTTACTAAAATAACTTTATTTTTATGCTAGCTGCAGAACTGTAAAAAAGTGCATTCATTTTCAATGATCATTGCTGGGTTTGTAAGATTTAGTTGTGCTGCTGTGTGAGATCTTAAAGCACAGCCCTTCCCCTCTGCTCTGAGTCACTACCGGGGCAAAGGGACTGTGCTGTATTCAGGGAAGTGATCAGGCCGCAACTATCATACATAAAAGGTATTCTTACACAAATCTCCAGTATTGCTATCTGATATCTGCAGTTTTTCATGTTCTAAAATGATGATTGATTCCCTTGTTTCCATTTAAAATGGTGACATTTTTTAACTTTTGGACCATTGTATATTTGAGTTTGACTCCCCCATGACCTTCCCGTAATTGTTTCCTAGATACTTTTTGAATAGAGAGAAGGTTCATGTTTTGATCTGATTTTTAGAAACTACCGTTTTTTTCGGACTATAAGGCGCACAAGAAATCCTTTGATTTTCTCAGAAATCAAAGGTGCGCCTTATACTCCAGTGCGCCTTATATATGAACCGTACTTACAGACAACAGCTGCCTTAAACTGTGCACAGGTCTGCCACCTGCTGGTCATCCATCCTTATAATCAGGTGCGCCTTATAATCCGGTGCGCCTTATATATGAACCTAGACATTTTAGCAGGCATTTATTGATGGTGCGCCTTATAATCCGGTGCGCTTTATAGTCCGATAAATGCGGTATGTTAAAATATGACATTTTTAGTAATAGGTGCCTGTATACTTTCCATAGAGGGATTTGCCTATGGATACAAACTAAGGCTGCATTCACACAAACGTATGGTGGGCATACGTTCGCCGCGATGGAGAGGAGTGGTGACCCCTCCCCTCTCTATAGCTATGCATGGCGCACGGCGCCGTAACGCAGGGAGATAGGACATGACCTGTTCTTTTTCCCATGCATGGAGCAGTACGGTATTGCTGCGTGTGGCCATGTATGGCCACAGACCCCCTACGGTCGTGTGAATATAGCCTAACACTGACTTATCCACTGGGTTATCTGTGCATCTTTTTGGATTGTGCCGTAGTTGAAGATCTCACTTTGATAGCCCCCAGGAACCAGTCCGGTTATTGAAAGGTGTAAACAGTGACAGCTCCTGTTTCTGGCTCTGCTCTGGCAGCGATCCTGTGAACCTGCTAAACACTTAATTTATTCCAGTTTTACCTTTCACCTGCCCAATGCACAACATTGCACTGTTTATTTTTTCTACTCAGCCGCTGGGATCCGCTCCTCTTGCCATGCCACTGTCGAGGAAGAAGGAGGATGAGGTGTCAATTGGCAGCACGCCCTTGGCAAAGCAGGCATCGAATCAGCCGTCTGAGTATGCCAGCAGCCCTGTCAAAACAAAAACCGTAACAGGTATGCTCTCTTCTATAGCTGAGAAAATACATATCGGGAGCTTTTAGTGGGTCAGCTGTGCAAACACGCTCAGGCACCTTTGGGCTTTTCACAAATAGCCCCTGTGTTAGAGATTTAATGTTTCTATAATTAAAAGCCATCCGTTCTTATTTTTTCTACAGCTCATGTTCTGCTTTTCTTCTTGTTAATTTTTTTTTGTAACTACAACATTACTTCTGTTTCCCTCATTTTGTTTTAAAGAAGCACATGTTTGCCCTCTAGCTCTGTAAGGTGACAAAATCCCTTCGTTTACTCATGTGCACTGTGAAAGTGCGTATAGCAGAAATGTATAATTGGCAAAAACTCTGGTCATAGTATAATCCCAAACCTATATATAAATGCTACGGCAGGTTCCACTTGCACCAGTGTTTCCTCCTTTTCCAGTCCTCAAAGAAACCCATGTCTTACAGAGGGCGAGGGGGGTTGTTAAGCCAAATTGGAGATGGGATATTTGGGGCATATTCTTATTGACTGATTCTGCTGCTGAATTTCTATAAGAGACACTAAACTATGACTTGCTGTGCAAAAATAAAAAACAAGTAAAAAGCGTGAAACTCGGCAAGTACTGGGACTCCCAGCGATCATGAGGACAGGATTTGAATAGTGATTTGTCCTTAAATTATGCCTAATAATGAAAAATGCCACATGGGGAATAGTATTTGAACACATGAAGAAAGAGAGGTGCAAAAAGCCAAGGAAAGTCATGTCACCAGCTGAAACCTATCAGTAATGAGAAAGCAATTATGACTTTTAGTGAAAAATAGTATCATCTGCTTCAACTGATGGCCTATACAAAGGTGTGTTATTATCAAAATTCCACACTGGTCCATCAGGAGTTCTGAGATTTGATATTGGACTTCCAGGTTTTTCCTATTACAGCACTTATCGTCTGCAGCAGTTTTACACATTTTAATCAGCCGGCAGTGTCTATGCTAATGCTCTGTTGCTATATAGTTGTTTAAAATAGGGATCTTGTTGTTCATACCTTCACATTTAGATGCTTATTACCTATCATATATGATGAGCTGCAGTTTGGGAAATGTTCTCCTTTCTCCAGTGTACGAAATTTGATTGCGCTCTATAAATAATGATTATTATTATTGTTAGAAGTGACAAATGGAGATGCCTGAGTAAACCTAGAACTAACTCTGTAATGATCTATCATGCGTCTGCTTCTGTTAGTGAATTGTATCCACATGAAGACATCATGACAGTGTCACACATGCCAGATAGTAAAATAAGGAATGTGATGAGAGTGTCTACGTATTATAACATCAGGTTATTGGTCTCTTTCGCCTAGCAATTAAATCTCAGCATAGAAGTTAGATTAAAAAATATAATTTCATTTACAGTCATTGGTGGAATTGCAGAGCTTTTTTGCAGGGTAATAGCTATGTTCTTCGTTCTGTGGTGTGCAGACTGTTCTTACTCTTAATTTTGTGTGTTCTCACATGTTTTATGTTTTATTTTACGTCAGACACTTAATTAAACAGTATATTGTGGGCTTAAAATGTTACTGGATGAGTTTACAATATCTGGACAGTCTGGTCCGCATGTGGCATATGCTAATTCCTAGTGCAGGCCCAGTTATCAGTGCATGCGTCTGGCCTGAGCTGTATATGGACACTTTCTCTGATTTGCTATAAGTAATAAACAATTCAATAAACTTTTTGGCTATTTTTGGCTACTGATGCAGAATTTGGCAATGACCACCAACAAGGCCTAATTTGTCCTTGATTTCTGGCCCATTTCAGACTTGCATTAGGTCTTTAGCTGTGATCTTCCATAACAAAAGCAACAATGGATATCTACAGGATTCGTTAAAATGTCCATCAATAAATGCATCTTTTTGACAGGAAGTCTGCACTACCTTTTTCTTAAAACCTGAGTCGCTGCAAAAAATATCATACATTAAACTGTCTTTCTACATTAGTGCTAAGTAAATGTTCACCAATATTCAAAGTGAGGATTGTTAACAGGTTTCTTACTGCTGTTGGGAGGCAGGCTGTAATATAGAAGCAGTATATTCACTGTATACTACAGTACAGTTGTATGGCAGTATCAGAGTCATCAGACCCCCTCGGGTTAAAGTACCCTAGGGGCATGAAACAATAGAAAAAAACTATTGAAAACAATAAAAGAAATCTAAACACTGATCTAAAACACTGATAAAAATAAACAAGTAAAATCATATACATGTTAGATAACACCATGTCCCAAAATGTCGGATCTATTAAAATCTAATTATTCTCCGTAGTGAACTCCATAACGGAAAATAGTGATCAAATTTCTGAATCGCAACCTGCCATTCCTATTGACATTTCGCAACACATACAGTTTTTACTGATGGTAGATGTGTCCCAATAAGAAGTTCTTCTTATTATAACTCTATTTGCCAAGATTAAGACAATATAGAGTTATAAAAATTATGCTAAAGACCCTAGGTTGTTCTGGCTACGTCACTAAGGGCCTCGTATTTTAATTTATTCACTCTCCCCGTTCAGCTGTCAGACCCACTCCTCCACAGTGCATAGAGCAGGTGACGGGCAGGACCATGCGGAACTGGTAGCTGAACGGGGAAGAAAATAAATTAAAATAGGCACCATGAGGCATTCAGGTTCCGGAGCACCTCAGGGTAACTAGCATAATCGTTATAACTGTATATTGCTGTAATCGTGGCATATATAGTCATAACTTATTAGGACATATCGACAATCAGCAATAAAACTTGCTAGTAGATGTCCTTTAAATAAAAAGTGATGAGAAGGTCATACAGTCCCCAAAATGGTAGCAAGTAAAACATTAGCTCATCCTGCACCTTACACAGCTCCGTGCACCGAAGTATAAAGAAGTTATTGGTGTCAGAATATGGCAAAACAAAGATTTTTTTTTTAAAACATAATAAAACTTAAATAAAATTAGTATTTCTGTGATCGTACCGACCAAAATGAGTAAAGGGCAGGTGGTGGTTGGACTGCACAGGAAAAGATGTAAGTACATAGCCCGTAGGATTATGGCACAACTGTGGCAGTTCCTCGGTTACTTACAAGATAGGTGCCATAGTTTTGTTCTTAAGTTGAATTTTTATGTAAGTCGAAACTGTATATTTTATCATTGTAGATCCAGACAAAATTTTTTTTTGCCCCAGTGACAATTGTAGTTTAAATATTTTTTTGCTTTAATGGGACCAATGATTATCAAAAAAGCTTCATTACAGACACCTTACAGCTGATCATTGCAGTCTGGGGCTATAGTAACATCCAGAGAGCTTCAGAGGGGTCCATTTTTAACTAGGGGTCGTTTGTAAGTCGGATGTCCTTAAGTAGGGTATTTAGATTTTTATTTTTTTTTTACAGTTTCCGTGTTCACTGAACAAAATATAAAATAGTGCCACCAGGAATTACAATTTGTCCCCAGATAACGTGCCCACTGTAAATGGAAAAGTATAAGCAAAAAGCTATGGCTTAAGGAAAGAGTATAAAACGGAAACGCAAAAATTACAATAAAGGCAGATGTATTACTACACTGTTTTTGTATTTTTTTTATTTTTATAAATTAGGCAGTGGTGCAGCTTTATCCCATGAACTGTAGCCAGCTGTGAACAAGGCCCCGGAGTCTTTACATCTCTTCCGTGGCCTTGTACAACTCCTCTTTTAGTATTGGCTTAATACTTCCCGGCTGAACGCTGTTTAGAGTTCATGATGAGAATAAATAAATCCTCCATTAGACCTGCTGATCTAAAATATTTGTTTTGTACTAAAAATATTATTCTGTAAACATCAGCTGATCACAGAAAGGAACTAATGATTGGACTCGGTCAGATCTTCCCAGAAGTATTTACATAATTGCAATCTGTCATCTCTGGAGAGCGCTGGGATATTTGCACAAATGATTGAGTTTCCATAAATGTTCACTTACATAATGTGGTTATTTTCACTTTACAGAGCGAAGGTGAACTGGATGTTAGTTGTATATTTTTGCAGCACAGAAAGTATTTTGTAAATGAGATTTGTGACTGCTTTGATGGCAAGGAATGTATCCGTGTATCTTTTGTCTACATTTATTGGTTCATACTGTAACTAGAAATCATGAAGCAAAATGTATCATAGTTTTAGAAGGATAAGCTTTATATAATACAAAGGACGAAATACGGAAAAGTTTTTTCTAGAGGAGAAAATATTCTCTTGTGGCTAAAGGGAAAGCAGTTTTGACCATACAAAGCAGAAAATGGTGTTAGGTATTGACCTTGGAGGTCTATGTTACAATACCCTTGTGTGTGTTGCAGCTGATCCGTGTCAAATGTATTTATATTCCAGGATTGTAGCTGGATTTAGAGCACTAGGTGGATCTCCCTCAGACTGCTGTGTTCTTTGATTTCTGCAGCGCTGAGAAATCTTTGAGCGCTATATAAATAAAGGAATTATTTATATTTTGTGACTGCACCATCTTTAGCGTTAGGCTACCTGTACATGAACGTGCTCTGCCCACGGTATCTGACCAGCACACTGGTCCCTTCCCAATGCCTTATGCTTTTGTGTGGTGTCACCCTTTGTCCAATCGAACCATATTCTCTGAACTGTTACTTTGTCTTTGCGTGTCATCCACAATAACAACACTCAGACCCTGTGAAGTCACGGCTTGATATTGTGCTATAAAAAGTAGTGAAATAGTTGAGTAATTTCTTTCCGCTCCCTCATATGTGGAGGAGGTTATGTAACAGCAGTTACTTTTTGTGTGATTGACGTATCACTTCCACATGCCCCCATTGAAAGAATAATAATCTACAGCTAAATCACAGGCCTGGCCCAAGGGGTCTCATATGTCGATCCACTTATCTAGTAAATCTTGACATTATTTCATCATAACTTATGAATACCGAGGATTAGTAGAACTGTTATTTTGCATCAAAATTCCGGAAGGAAGGGAAGTTTTGTGCCTCTAAAATTAGCACCATATGCAGTGGTGTTTATGTAGCTTTTAGCATGTGACACCTCGTATTTCATGTGTAATGACATGTGATGCATGGTGCCAGTCTGCTTTCTTATATTCACTTCTATATAAACAGTTAATATGTCATTTTTATCTGTGTGGGATTTATAATGATCACTTAATCCCATTACATATTTTATAATCGCCATGCTGTCAGAAAGGATATACTTTTATTTTCATAATGTTTTTTAAGAAATTTTTTATTCTTGTATAAATAATGGAAATCCGTTTACACCAATATGGAAAAAAAAAAGTTCAATATTACATTTAAGAAACTATGCCGGAGCTGAACGTTTCTTTAGTAATATCATATGGATTAAATGTGTGATTTTTCAAAGAATGAATGAGACTGAGGAAACTGTTAAAAGGACATCTACCACCAGGATGCAGGATTGTAAACCAAGCACACTGACATACTGGTGTTTTCCCTCTCTGGCAGGATCTGTTCTTCTTTTAACTTCTTATGCCTTTTTTTTTTTTTTTTTTTTTTACAGAAAAAGCGTCTAAAATTATGCAAGTGAGCCAAATGAGTGGATCGGGGCTTCATTGGTGTTAATTGAGCCTAGAGACCCTTAGGCTCATCTACATCATTTTTAAAACCTTTTTTTCCTTAAAAGCAAAGGCATAAAAAGCTTAAAGAAGAGCGGATCCTGCCAGAGGGGGGCGCACACCAGTATGCTTGGTTTACTATTCTTCTTCCTGGTGGTAGATGTCAATATACCAGTTTTATGGTGTGTAAGGCATGAAAAAGTCACAAATCTCGCATACCCACAGTGCCACTTTTTTAAAAAAATGTAGTTAATGGTGTACAAGCTGTGGTAGGAGAGACATGCCTTGACCATCCAAATTAACTTATAACCCTGTGGCAGGTCGAACTTGACCTAGATTTTTATTCTGGAACACGGTTGCTGCACCAGGATTACTAAAAAGTCGGAACTTCTTCAAAGCGGTCACAGTAAGCCTGAATGAGAGGAGCATATAAGATAAATTACTGATGCTTACTGGGACATCTTCCTTTCTCTGACACCTGTGCTCTCCCTTAGTGAAAGTAAGCACTTTTCACATTTGTTGTAATTACAGTGCTTAGTACTTTTTTGTACTTTGTATTTTTGTACATGTGCATAGTACAGAACACTTTTTCTCATGGCAAAAATTGGGGCCAGGTCAGATTCAAAGTGCCAACAATACAACATGCCTGATGCACACTTTATACACATGTATTGGAAATGCACAACGCTAGGAAAGTACTGGCAAAAAGTCGTGTATCTAATTTTTAAGGTATATGCAGTACAACTGGAGGCATCCTCACGGATCTGTTTTGTCTATGTTAGTTTTGTCTTTTGTGTTGTAAGGGGAAAATGTATTGAAGAAGTTTAATACAAATGATCGGATTTTTTAAAAAAAGGTAGAACTTCTCACTAATTCTTTTATGTCACGTACAAGGGCTGATGATTATTAAGACTTGTGCACAATCAATCTGAAAGGGAACCTACCAGCAGAAATATAACGTAATAAACCACAACCAGTATGTTGTGAAGCAGATCATGTTTCTTTCATGGCCCAGTGTGGTGACAGCATGCAACAAATCAACTTTGAAGTGATTTGTAAAATGGTTGTATAAAGTGAAGGAGGCAGAGATGTTGGCACTGAAGTCAAGCTCTCCCATACTCAGAATGTCCCATCTCCACTTCTCCTGTACACTTCAGGAGAGCCAATAAGTAATGTCCACGGATGCAGTGATTCCATTCACAGCAGTGGGATTCGAGGAAGAAGCAGCACTCAAAAGTGATAAAGTGTATACATCCAATGTTTGAAACTCAAGCAAGACAAAGACCAAGTGTGAAACGTTGTATGTATTTATGATGAATATAGAGAACACTTGATTCACTAGTACACAATGGAGTTCAGCTGCTTCTTTCTCTATTGTCTCTTCCTGGACCTTGGCAACTGGGATCTTTCTGCTGCTGGTACCTACAATTAGATAAGCAGCCCAGAAAATTTCTATGTAATCAAAGGAGAGCAGACGTTCTGAGGTGGAGAGAGCTTGACTTCAGTGCTAAACTCTCCGCCTCCTTGAATTTATAACAACCATTTTACATCTCATGTTAAAGTAAATTTTCATGCCACCGTGCTGGGGGATGAAAGAAACATGAACTGGATAACCTAGTGGTTAATTAGTTCACTTTCTACTGACGGGTTCCCTTTAATAAATCTCCCCCATCGAGCATGTGCTGTAATGCCACACACAGCCAGTATAGAGGAGTGGCACTATTTTTGGAAGGTATGCGTTTCTAATCCTATAAACTTCTTCCCCCCCTATTTATAGCCACGCTTGCTCATTAAATAGCGCTGGATTTACAATTGAGAATTCGCTGCCATAATGTGTGTGCACTAAGTGGCTTTGAAAATCGTAATACTTCCTTTTTCTCCCTCATTTTACTCCAAGGTTAACAAATGCTTTTGTTTTCTTTGGATTGCTCATTTGGACAGAAGTGTCATGATTTAGCAGTTATTTTTAGTAGTGAGGGAAAAGCAGCTCTCCGCACTTACACAAAGGAGAGGTGCGAGTCTCCACAACAAACGGCTTTGTAATGAATCCGCACCCCGGGCTCTGGGAAATTTTACTACGGTTTTCATGCGGCATAGTGTTCACTCACTGTCAGCATCGCACAGATCATAACGTACAACCCACTGCCAGTAATAAGGTTGTAAATTCCACTGGGGGTATCTGGTGATATCATAAACCACAGCAACAAAACGCTGACCGGTTTAATAATGTCACCGGAACTCTTAGATGGAATTACAGCATGGCTTTTTACACGGCATTTGGGTGTATTTTATTTACTGCAATACATGGTAACCAAAAATAACACACACCAATTTGTGCTTCTTGGGATCTGTTTGCAGCTATAAATGCAATGACTTTAAATGAGATATTGTGAAAGAAATCACAATGCTGGACCTGGTTCTGTGCGCTCCGTCAAAGGACTTTTAGCCATTAAAACACTGTATTGTTATACAGTATCTGAACATCTGTATCAGCCAAGGTTTCTTGGCTGTTCAGGTCATGGGGCTACTTCGTTCTGGAGAATATGTTGGTTTAGCAAAAAGTAGGGAAAGATGGACTACGAAACAGTGTTAGACTAATATGCAAATATGTTTTCCAAAATGTGATAAGGAAAATATTGCCTCTTTGCTACTTTGTATGGCAGATTCCTTAGCATCAAGCATTGCTTTTTCGGGAAGCCTAATGATAAGCCAAATCAGCCTATCTCTTTGCCTCTCTTCAGTACAGTGTAGGGAACTGGCTTTGCTGTGTAAGAGGCTTTATATCTGCAATCGTGTCATTGGGCTTTCTGAAAAGTCATGCTTTAAGGTAATGGGACTGCCTTACAAGGTAGCCAAGAGGAAATGTTTTCTTTATTTCATCTTGGGAAACATATTTTCATATTTCCCAGAATCTGACAATGGAGCATCAATGGCTGTAAGTCTCCACATGCCTACAAGAAGGTCTCTATAAGGAAAGATCATTCCTCCTTGACTTGGGTTACACTAGACAATCTATTACTAGACCAGATATTCAGAGTCTCATGTTGGATTGTAACGGTGGAGTAGTTTAAAGCCGTCTAATCTTAAAGAACATCTTCCATCAGATTTACTGATGGTGGACTGTCTTCACTTACTTGCTCGTTATACCCTCTCTTGGGGATGGTATCTTTTTTTCCTTATTTCAGGACCAACTGTATTTCGGTAAAATCAATACCACATCCTGTGTCAACCACTTATCCCACCTGTTGAGGGCAGACAGCTAGTGACTTCGTCCCACAGACTTCTTGCGCATGTATGCGACTTGTAGACAGTGTCCTCACAGCCCGATGGATACCAATGCGGCTGCACAAGGAAAGTCTTTTTGTGCATGCGCTAACTTGCAGGCAGCAGGGTAGTGTCACCAGATGTCTGCGCGCAGGACCAGGATGCATACTGAGTCGGTGGGGGCGAGAATAGATGAGATGACGATGGCTGCAACACCTCTGGCTCATTTGCATATTTTTATAAAGTCAGGATTTTACTTGGAATACAGCTGTTCACAATAGAAAATGATGCCGTCCCCTAGAGAAGGTAGCGAGCATGTTACTAAATATGATGGTAGATGTCCTTTAAAGGAGTTGTACCAAGTGTTCATGTTATTCCCTATCCACTACATGTGAGACAACAATCTGATGAGGAATTGCTGGTACCCCAACTGATCCTAAGAAGAGAACTTCCATCCACAACAATTGGTGGTGCAAAGTATGCATTCTGCGGCTTCTTTCAATTTTATGGGAGTGGCAGAGATTGCTAAACACAGCGCTCTGCTATCTGTGGCACTCCCATTCGCTGTTTAGTGCTGTATATTATAACTTCTACAAGTTATCCCCTATCCAGTTTTTTTTTTTTTTTTTTTACCCAAAGCAGAAAATCTATCATGCGGAATAAGATCTATGGCTGTCTCCCATAGAAATTAATGACTTTGTAAGGTGGACTAAGCAAATGTAAAATCCACTTCAAATATGCTATGTAAATACACAGGAATATAAAAGTGGTAGTACCCAGTTAAAAATTGCTTCACCGTATATGAGTAGTGAATCTTTCATATTATCTACTTTGTCAGAGGAGCACAGAAAACCACGGGATCCCTAACTAACACCATTATAGTCACTTAGGTTTATCCATATCAGTCTGGATCCATTGGGACAAATCTGTCACAGCCTCATTCTACTGCAAACAGAATTAATGAGTCTAGTGTGAACCTTGCCTTAGATAAATGGCAGATCCAGCAAGACTCTTGCGAGTGTAATGAATATTTGCTCATCATTTCAGTTTTGTTGAGTTCTGAGTTTTTGTTCTCACAAAGTAATAAAACAGGCAAATGAACCTTAAATTTAATAGTTTCAACTAGGAATATTGCATTTATGCAAAACCAACTAAAAAACCTGCAAAAATAATAATAATAATAATAAGCTTCTGTAGTAATTTATCTACATCTTAGCTTAGCAAGTTTTATTAGCACATAGAGAAATGTGAAATATCTGGTTATTGCATCAATGGCTGGCACTCAGTGAGGCGTATGATCATGGTTTATTCATGCCTGCTGCGTAGTGTTTGACCACTCATTAGAAGGAACAAAACCAGCAGGTGACGCTAACTGGGGTTAAGCAGCCTCGCGTGAATGAACAGTCAAGTGCTGCCAAGACCTTTACTGTGGTATCTATCAATGGCCAGTCAGTGGGAGTTAAGGGGCCAGGAGTTGGATGAAGTACAGATTTCACTAATGACCAGGAAGGTGTATTGTTGCTGATGTATTCCAGTGAGCCAGCCTCTTATTGGAGGATGTCTAACTTTTGCCAAATAATACTAATAATAATAAAGTAAATAAACCACTCAAAAAACACAAAAAAACTAGAAATACTCACTTCATCTTGATCCCAGCTCTGTTAATCGCTAGTCTTGACACTCCGGGGAAAAAAAAGAAAGTTAAAATTAGCAGCCTGGAGAGCAGGGACAAGATGTTTGGCGCTCCGGGCTTCTAATTATGAACCCCCCTTGCACCTTCCTCTCACGCCTCTTATGTGATGTCACCTTGCTCTTGCATGCTCCCAACATCGGAGAGTGAGGTGGCAAGGGAGTCCATAATTAGTAGCCTGGAGTGGCGGACATCTCATCCCTGCGCTCTGGGCTGCTAATTATTAGTTTCTTTTCTAGGTGATCCCAGTGTGTCAAGATTAGCAACGGACATCGGCGGGATCGAAATGAAGAGGTGTAGAGGTTAGTATTTCTAGGTTTTTTAAATTTTTTTTGAGTGTTTGATTTCCTTTAAATTTGTTTAAAGGGGTTGTCCATGTACAACAAGTTATTCTTTCTCTATAGGGATTATGAGCATGAGATTCTGTTGTACCCTAAGTGAGTAAGTCAGACATGCATGCTGCTGCAACATTCAATGACTTGGACATTAATAGAGAAGCTGAGTATGGCTATCTTCTTCGGTGCTATCATACAGATGATAAGAGCAACATGCATATGTGATTATTTGTTCATTTGGGGTGAACAATCATTCTACTGAAGGACACAGCCAACATTTCAGATAATCATGTCAATGAATGTCCACCTCATCTGTTCTTGTCTTGTCCACCAAGTGTTAAAATATAGTCATATATTTAAAACAAAAATGCATTTTGGCATTGAATCTAAAAATTCAAGTGGGAAGTGTGTAGGAACAATAGACAATTGTAAAATATGTTCTTTGAAAGATTTAGTCTACAATAGTTCATCGAGGGGAATTTACATTATGCCAAGTTCCAGAGGTGAACTGAATGTTTTTACGTTTACCGATTTTCTCTTTGGCGGAGGAAGTCCCCAACCTCTGGTAGTTACTGACTTTGATTCATGATGTTTCACTTATAAGATGACTTTTTCAGAACTTGCCAGTAAATTGTTAACTGAAGCATATCACTTGCGGTGGCACCTATTACCTAATGTCCAAAAGACATTTTTCATAATATTCCCCTAAAACATGAGAAATATGACATTGACAAACTATGGAAAATGTTCTCTAATGACTAGGTAAGCTAATGGATATTTCAGAATGATTAGTAAGATTTGGATGGATGAACTTGTTACTTAAAACATATTTACATCGCTAGTAACCACCACCGGATATTAAGTTGAATCCCACTCCCAATATAGAATAGATCGTTATAAGAAATCTACCGTCAAAATCAAGAATGATAAATTGGGGACAGTTAGAGGCAGTTAAGCTGTTTTGAGAGAGACGATGTCAGTGTGTTCTACGATAAAGAGAAATCAGCTCAGTTATTCAACTCTCCCTCTGGAATTCTCTTTAGCGTGTCACACATGTCAATGGGGCTTATTTACTAAGGTCCCGGGGCTGCATTTCCATCGGATTTTCGGGGAACGCGACCGGATTGTGTCGCAATCACGCCGGCTTTCACGCGGCACAAATCGGGGGACCGTCGGATTCGAACAACGCGCGGGATTTAACATTTAAAATTGTGTCGCAAGCCAAGCACTTACATACACCGAGAAGAAGAAGGTGAACTCCGGCGGACCTGATCAGGGAAGCGACACATGCAGGATCTCGGGCGCACGATCTTTGTGAATCGCGGCAGCTGTGCAGGATCTTCGGACAATGCACCGTGGGGGATCGCGCTGGACCGGGTAAGTAAATGTGCCCCAATGTCTCTCTGTCCCTTCATTCACTCTTACCTCATGAATTCTCTTCAGCGAGTTACACACTACCTCATTCTTGAGTGGGGCAGGGTTAACAGTGTCAGTAAGGAAGGATGGGCGTTGATTGACTGTATGCTGGAACTCCCCTATCTCCATGACTAGATCTTTAGTAACAAAGGGAATCAATAAATGGGGACACTGGTGACAGGTTCCCTTTAAGGGGTATGGTCTCTGATACAACAACTTTACATCAACGGAATGGATGACCACAAATTATCTGGCCTATTAGCCTCACTTCATGTCAACCCTTTCCTTAGACAACCCCTTAAAGTCCTCAGCCCTCCAAGTTAACGTCATGTGAGCCATACAATTGTCCATTAAACATGGCCCATGCTGATATCTGAAGTCTTGTTTACAGGGCAGCTAAGGAGGACTTGCAGGACCCCCCACTATCAGACTTTCATCCCCTATTCTGTGCATAGGGAATAAATGTTGGAAATAAGAAAGAATTGTTTAAGTTTACTCCTTATGGCGGATTAGAAAATATAAAACCATGGTTTTCCAACTTTTGTTGTTTTCTAACATTATCAGTTAAATAGTCTTAGAGAGGTCCGGGTGAACAAAGCATTTTTACTGGTTAGTCAACGGAAAATATGTTTAGTCGTGTCCATGATATCACAGTATTTTCTGATTATTCATCAGGGATAATGACTAAATCAAGAACCACAATGTTGATTTAGCTGCAGAATAAGGGTCCCACATTCCTTCTTATTCATAGCTTTACGTAAAATTTGATACATTAGCCGATTATTTTATTCAAACCCTCTGTACAAATATTGCATTTCTCTGGTAATAGTGTAGCTTTGCAAAGTTAAGTGTTTCCACTAATTATGTAAGATTAATTTCTCATCAGATAATGGTCGGTATTAACAGACACAGAAAATGTATCTAGGTGCTCGATGCCGATAAAATTGGTCCATTTTCTGTCAGTTTGATCCATATCACCTATTGTCCAGGCCGGAATTTTTGGTAACATTTTGGCACACTTTTGTGCTATTCAACTAAGTTGAAAACATTTTTAATATTTAAGCCAAAATTGCTCAAAAGTACTTTTCAAATAAGCTTTTCAAACTTCTGTGCTTGGAAACTTTAGATTCTAATGAGTGAACAAAGCTCTATTCTACTTATTTGTCAGATCAGGCTCTATTCTACTTATTTGTCAGATCAGGCTGTATTTATTATTACAGACCTAAGACCTATCCTTATATATACAATACAGACCCCAGACTAGACGATATTTAATCAAGACCAGACAAAAAACTGCTAGCCCCTTTTACCAGTGGTTCCCAGTCCTCTACCACTTGTGGCACCCAATTCTTCCAACCCCTTCACTGGGTCTTCATAATGACAGCAGATCTGGAGCAGGTGAGTATTGACACACATACTCTACTTCCCAGGGCTCCTGGATCAATGAGCACTATAGTTAATGGTGTTTGAGCCTGTAAGCGTGGTAGCATGGAACACCGATTTGGTAACAAAATTTCAAATGATTCTTCCTAGGAATCTGCAGTTATCTTATTAAATTTATCTTATTAAATGTCAAACATTTAAATAAAAACTTTTAAATTGACAAAATATTGGACCGAATTGATGGTAAGATTACTTATCAGGGATAATGATTAGTTAAACAACCAACTTTGGTATACTTTCTCTTACATGGAATAACCCTTTAAGTTCCCATCATACGCTTAGTTGACTTTGCTGCGAGGGTAATGATGTAATGTTGGAGCCCAAACACGCCATGTTTGCCGCCTCTCAAGCAGTCCGGCTCAGCACACTGAGGTGGCATCGACAGATGTGCATCTGCTACAGCAGCAGTTGCAGGCTGTTGCAGGTGGTAGCCTGTTGAAGGCACGTCTGACCACCCCTCTTGTCGACATAACAGGGGAAGTGCTCATAGTGTAGCAGCCTGTGAATGTGAAGCACATATGGGGCTCTGACATAGCCTCCCAGAGTCCTTCAGGCTCATTAGCATAATTGTAAAAGTAGATTTTAGAAGGAAGGAGGCTATAGATAATACATATAAGAAGATTACTACAGTCACGGTTCCTAGATCTATGGGTAAGTGCCCCTACCCCCTTGTTAAGTGAAAAGGGGGATTGTAAACCTTTGTATTAGCAACAATACTCCTTTTAATGATGTCCACGAGCCCTTCAAACTCCATAACAACACGTTGGACTTTCATGATAGCGTGGTCCACACATAGTAAATAACTGAAATAAGGTATGCAATGCCCACAAATTAGTGATGATGTAATAGTTATCAAATGTTACCATTAACGTGATCTATATAGTAATAAAACCAGAGTGAATGACCTAACAGGATGATGAGGATAAACGTAGATGACAACTCAAAGTTTATGACACAGTTCTAGAAAGTATGCAGCTCTAATCACCCCCCTAAAAAAAGCAATCTCTCCCATCTGCCCACATTTTACATTTTACACTCTATTTTCATTTATAGGGAAAGATTACTCATGTTTAATGATGAGATCTGCTGTAGCCGTTTTCTGTAATTTCCAGCTGTAACACATAATTTATTACCGTGCTGATATTAATAAAAACAGAAGCAAAAGAAACACACCTGCGTCAGACCATATACCTACAGGACTAGCGCTCCGTATAAAATAAAATAACACTGAAAAAACACTTAGAGGGGTTTTCTTTTACTCAAGGAATACATTACCCACTGTTTGTATTGGAGTCTCCTTGACAACCTGGTCGACTGCTGCAAAGATATGGCGATCTATGGCAGAAGGCATTGCTGTAGAGCAGTGACATCAACTTTTTCCAGCTTTATGTGGACCCGATTTAGATTGGTGGGATTAAGCTTTTTTTTTAATGTTTTCTATGGATTTTAAAACAATGGTTGAACTGGCTACTTAGGGGGCTTTTTAGATGTTTGTTTGTGGTGCGGTTGTTTTTTTTTAATTGAAAGTATAGACCTGACTTCCCTTAGGATATGCCATATCTAGCCACTGCATTGGATGGATTGTGGACAGTGGGGCATATCTATCAGGGCCTCTGCGCCACGCCATGTTGAAGCCCTGAAATAATCGCAAATGCTAGCTTATTGCTAGCACTTGCAATTGTTTAGCTCTCTCCGCCAGCTTCACACCAAGGGGGCGTGAAGAAGTGTTGCGGCCAGCCTCGCATGGGATAAGCCACCGGCTGCGTTTACTTCTACACCAGGCAGGGCCTGGCATAGAAATTACCGCTGCGCAGGACCCTGCCCAATACATAAAGAGGCTGAAGCCTCTTGATGTATCGCACTGCGAAAATATCCCCCCGTGATTGTCATTGTGCGAACGAGTGCCTCATGACACAACCATCTAAAAGGGGCAACTATCTTTTGAAGGGACGCTGGGAAGTTGAACATTTTCTCATCTGCGGACTGCATAGAATACGAAATGATTGGCTAAGAGGATAAAAATATAGTGTCGTTAAAACAGATTCTATCTAGTTTCTTTCGATCTTGAATTCAAGTGATTTTGAGCTTTAAAAGGGTTGCACCAATTTTGACTTTAATCCACTATCCTCAGAATAGGGGATAGTATTCAGATCGTTCGGGGTCCAGAGGCTATGACCCCCTCCACCCCATAGATCAGGTCACAGGAACTGGACCAGGACACTGGTCCTGTTCTCACTAAGTGTCAGGTTGAGTGCCACTCCATTAAATACCATGGGAGCATGCAGGTTATACTTTTAGCAATTTTTTTCTTTAAGATTTATGTTTTTCTGTTTTAGCACAAGACAACGGTGAACTTTGACCACCGGGAGATACTTGATGTCAACCGTGTCTTCCTGATTCGTTTCTCCTGAAGCACGCCACAATTCTATATCTTCAATAAAATCTTAGTTGATGATTCTCATTGTTCAGGAGTATTTGAAGCGCCGTCACTCATTTGTCTCTTTGGATTGGGTATATCCTATGTTCATGGGAGAATCAGAATTTATCCAGAGTTATCATAGATAGAGTGAATGAGAGTGATATAGATACCCAAGCAATGCGCTCTGCAATTTCCAACTCTCCCATAATATTGAATGCATTGGGCACATTTACTAAGAGCGTGTCTGTCCAGAGTGCGCTAGATTCAGGATTTCTGGCACCTGTTCTTCGTGAATCTGGTGCCCCCTGCACTGCTCCAACAGAGTGAACCACTTTTTTTGGTACACCTTTAACATGGGGCGTGCAAAACATTTCTCTCTGACTTTTCATGTTACATGTGAGGCACAGTCACAGACTAAGCACTGGAACACCCATTTCAGTACGTTGACATAGTGCAGCATGCGCCAAAATTGTGTCGTGTGTGCCACAAATGTGTCTTGGACACTTCTTAAATACATGTTTGTACATGAAAGAACATACAAAGTCCGACAGAAAACTGGCTTTAGTAAATCTGGGCCATTGTTTATTTCAGTTTGTGAGAACTGGACCTTCATTCTCGTGATCAGTGGATGGTGCTAGTGATCTTGTAATTGATTGGTTGTCCCAATCCCTACAATTCAGATTGTTTTCCCCCTGTCCAGTTCTTCAAGGGTACCAATGGAACTTGGTACAACCTCTTTAATTACCCAGTGGATGGGGTGACTCGAAGACTGACCATGTTCTCTGGATAACTTTGTATGCAGAGAAAAAGTTCTTTAACGATATACAACCGACTCCAGAGTTACAGGTTAATACTTTGCAAATACAAAAATTGAGCAAACTAGATCACAATCTTTAATTATGTAGTAGAACTATTGAGTTTGTTGTTATTCTATCGCCTTCTGATAGCAGAAGGGAATTTTATTGTAGGGTTAAAGTTATTTAAAAGTGTCTATTCAAAAGGGAAGGTCTGTATAGCACCCTAAATCTCTACATGGCTCGTGGGGTAGTATCCTCATTGCTCAGCTGGGTGTCTGTGAGGGAGGAGGCGGAGAGTTAGCCAAAGGAAGGTGTGGCTAATTACAACGACGAATGGCGCAACACAGAGCCCCTCAGGCTTCTTTGCTTAATTTTTAAACACTATCTTTGTAACGAGAGTGCTGGAAAGTACCAGAAGAAAGGGCAGTTTCGGGTGGTAAATTTCCTTTAAGAAGATTTAGTTTATATGCCATGCTGTTGCCTCTTAGACGATGACTAAGAGTACCATTTTCACATTTTGTAACCTTTCACCATGTTCATATTTATTTTTTTATAGTAATCACAATTTTCATTGACCCTATTTTTTTTTACTTCTCAAATAGGGTTTTTTTTGTTTTTTTTGTTATGTATACATTGAAGAATTTTATTATGTTATGCATGTGGAGTCTTTCTTTCCTACTGCCGTTTCTCCACTAACACTAAGAATCACATGTGTGTGTTCTTTACAAATGATCTGTGATTTGAATCCTGTAGAAGCAGCCAGGACTGCACCAATTGCTCAAGTGTTGTGTTGTGATACACCATGACACCTCACCGCACATTCAGCTGGGACTCTGGGATGTTAAAGGAGTTGTGTTACTCACTCAGAAATGATGTCATTCTACAGGGTTCTCTTTAAAGCGGAGAGTTATAAACCACCATAATTGTATGGATCCTAATGGTTATTGCAGTTTTATAAGTGGAAATAATGTACAAAAACAGCACTTTCATGTAATTAGCTTTTTACGTGATGTCATCTGGGGCTCTGAACTGCACCTGCTGGAAAGACTAACACAAGTCCTTGAGATGAAAAGTGTCTATCTTCCTTATAATCAGTCGAGGTGTTTCCAATAGTTTTTACTGTTTTTACTCTAAAATGCTTTAAAAAAAAAGAATTGTGGTAAATTTATCATACATGTTCAAATTGTGAAATCCTAAAAAGCCTTGAAAGGGGGACCTTACACCATTTCGGACTCTTCTTGTTCTAGTGAAAACTTTTTAGCTCTTTTCTCTTTTATGCTGTTCCTAATCATAATAGCCAATTTCCTTGTTATGGACATGACACTACAGATTCCAACGCTGGACAATGACAAGATGTGCAAATAGAAGAGGTTAATTTGAGGAAGCCAAAAAAAGCTTAAAGGTTATGTAAATGAGCCTAAAAGGCTCCATTAACAGCTATGGAGCCTGGAGCCCCTCAGGCTTATTTGCATAATTAAAAAAAAACGTATAAGAAGCTAATAGAAGAGCAGATCCTGGCAGAGGGGGCACATACCAGTATGGCAGTGTGCTTGGTTTACAATCCTTCATCCTGTTGGTAGATGTCATCTAATAATTAAGAATTAGAGATAGATTAATTGTGAATTGCAGGTACATTTCTGAATCTCTGTAATTATTTTTACTTGGCTTGGAAACCCATTGAAAGTTAACATTTTTTTAGTTACCAACCATTTTGTATTATATGCTGTACCTTTATCTCTCTTTGGATCATTTTGAATATTGTAATTAGTCTGTGGAGGAACACCCTGATAACATCCAATCAGGAGTAACCGAGAAACCATACAACATAAAACTAAAGGAATAGATGTTCAGGGAATATTGTGTCATGATGAGTAATATCATTATTTATGACAACATGTCGGGAACATCAACTGCATATGAATGGAATTTTCTGGACCGTCATTTTTTTAAATATTTTAATCGACATTAAAAGAAGATAAGACCAAACTCCTCCCTTTTTGCTCTCGTTTCAGCAGTCAGATTGTTTTCATTGGGGCAGATTTATTATCGTGTCTGTGCCAGGTTTTTTTTTTCACTGGTTGGCATATACAAAGTGTCTTTGGTGCTGTCATATGTATTTTCTATGTCCATGGGCCACAATTATGCCTCTTTGGCATTTTTGTCTGAACTTGAACTTTGGTTTAACTTGATGGACATGTGTCTTTTATTCAACTGTATAAACTATGGTGTCTACTTTTTAACACTGTGCACTTAAAGGGGCGCAGTTGTGTGTGTTTTTAGTTTGCCACACATCTCTGATGTTAGGCACAGTAATTTTGCCAGTGATCTTAGATTATTCTATTCCTTAATTCAAACCTCCCACTCCCGTCTCAAGACTTCTCCCCCGCTGCACTAATTCACTGGAATGCCCTATCCTGGACTGCCAGTCTAATAACCATCCTCCAAAATGTCATACGTGCTCTTAAAACCCATCTCTTTAGGCAAGCCTATCACATTCCCTAACTGCATTAAACTTCAACTCTCTCTTCAATAACTCATCCTGTGCGCTCCTCCTATCTATTATCCGGTAGACACAAAGCTACAGGCATCACATCACAACCATTTTAATTGGTTCTTTGTAGTTTGTGTAGTACCAGTCTTCCACAGCAAGAGGCAGTCTTTGAAAATCAGATGACAAGTGAAAACATTAATTGTGAATTAACCAGTAATTTACTAAATGGGTTTTGCCTTTTCACAATATTATATAAAATCCAGAAGGCTAAATTCTTTTGAATATGACTTCCTTACGTACATTAATGACTCTAGCATATATAGGTGACAAGTACGTTTTAATGTGTCTTAAGAAGCTTGAATAAGTATGAGATGAAGTCAGTGAACCATGCAACATTATTTTCTGTCTGATCTGTCAAATTACTTGTGACATTACGGGATTTTTAGTTCATTAGTCCAGAAACGGGAAACCAAAAAATTACTGAGATACCATATTGTCACTAGCCCATGAGTAAGGCTTGTGAAGTGGCGGAGGAATGTGATATTCTAACTACTATACTGTCCAGTCACTGTTTAATTAGTTAATAAAATGGATCAAACGGTATTCTGTAAGGCATTAGCTTTGGGTAAGTGCTCCTACAGGCGGGGTGGTAATTGCTTTTACGTGTTACGATGGGCTGATTGTACTTAGCCTTTGATCATGTGTAACATGATTTCATTTGCTTAACCAAACATTCTTGGAGAATGCCTTTCAGCGCAGAATCCAGCGTTTGTTTGCAGAAGCAACTAATAATCAGCCCTCTACCTATTCGGTCACAGTTAATGTGTTGTACTATGGTGCTGCATTTTATGGTCTTTACATAATCACTGTTCATAGTAGCTCAGAGGTACTATGCGTTTTAGGGGCATTAACTACCGTGAAGCGTAAATAAGTACCATGGTAAGAACAGTAGTCATTTATGTATCTTTACTGTTGGACACCGTAAGGAAATTCTAAATGGGAAACCTGTGTACATACGTGAAGTATATTATGACAAATGAGACCACCGTGAAATTCTGGGTGGTCTTTATAGAAAATGGAAAGAGTCTGAAAAGGAAGTCAAAGTGAACGTCTCCCTTAAATGTTATGATTTATTTAAAATAAACATCAAATTCTTATGTTGTGATCGATATTTTAATATATATGTATCTACTTACATTCAAATTTTATATATATATAATATACCATGTTTTTCGGAGACCCACCCCAGATTTAGTCACCCAAAAAAAGTAAAATTATATTTGACACCATTTAAAAATTCTTTGTTGGTCACACACAGGCACAACACACACATCTTTGCTACATTCATATTCACACACACAGCTCTGCTACATCCATTCATTCACACACATCTTTGCTACATCCATCCATTCACTCACTTCTTGCTACATTTACTCAGTTGTGCTACATCCATTCTCTCACTTAAACATACCCAGCACTGGTATGTCCATTCACTCACGCACACACAATTATTCTTCATGCCAAGATTTCAGAGATTGAGTGAAACACTTTGTCACCTTCTTACAGTGCAGGATCTTGCTAAAAATACCTCTTGTAGACCGAAACATATGATATATAGTTGATTACTTTTTTTGCATGTAGCAGGGGAGTAACACAGTTTTGATCCATAGAACATTTTGCAGTTTTCCCCTTTGCAAGTCTCTAATTCTCAGTTGTCCCAGAGCTGGTGGGTGGAGACTAGATGCTACAATGTCTCACATATACTGCACATGCAAAGTAAAGGAGAATTTGATCCATAGACAACCATGTAATCTGCTAACACTCATGTCTGTTGTTCTGATTTTTACTTTCAGGTTTAGGTTGTGAGAAAGTCTTAAAGAAGATAAAAGGGATATTCCCATCTGGGCATTCACATTTAATTTAAATCATTTGCCATATGTAAACATTTCTTCAATTGGATGTTATTAAAAAAATGTTCCTGTGTTAAGATAATTTCTCATAAATGTGGCCATGTTGTCCCTTAGAAACCAGTTAGCTGCCTCGGATACGACCACCCCCGACACTCCAGCAGTGGTGGCCAGACATGTACTATTCAGTACTGGCTGGCCACCTGGATCCGGCAATCATTACCACAGGACAGCCAGGTAAAACATTTTTGATGCAGTCGGAAAGAAGATGCGGCACTCACCGATATGGTACTTCAAGCTTTAATGGGTGCAAGAGCAGGTACAGGACGCCGACATGCGGCAAGGCAACGGGCTGTTTCGCACTGTAAAGCGCTTTCTCAAGTCTCAGATAACATCTGATTGAACAAATGTATATATATATGGCAGATTAATCGAACTGAATGTTAATGCCCAGATGAGAAAACATATTTTAGCATATTATACGATATATTGCAAAGTTTAAAAAAAAAACGTAGTAGAAGTATAGTTGGTTGGCCATTGAATTTTGGACAAAAAAAATAGCTACAGAATACCCTTCATTAGCCTGTCAGACAGGCTGTCATTGTCCTTTCTCTCCAGTCCCTCTCCTCTTTTAGGACCAGAACAGATTTGAAATTTTTCAAGTATAAATCTTTGATGAAGTTTTTCTGTCTTCTCATATACTGAAATAGTTAATCGTAGCAGTATTTAAGGGCCCTGTAAATTATTGAAGAGCAACTGGACTAGAGAATATTGAAGACTTCTTTCTATTCTTATAAAGTCCCTTATGCCAGTTTCAGAAACTCAGTATCTAAGTGGTTGGAAACCATCTACTAAGATGGAAAACTGAATGCAGTGTACACTTTTAATGGCTAGTTAACATGCAGCACTTTAGTCAAGCCTTTAAATGGTCTAAAGCAGTGTTCCCCAACCACCAGTCCGTGGCCCAAGACAGGGCTGTGAAACACCTGGTTCTGGTCCATGGCTGAGCTTTGTAAAAACAAACAAAAAAAATTCATCTTCCCTGTTCCCATGCAGCAGTCTTCTCTTCCTTTACTTAATTTCCACTCTAATGCACTGCTCTATTGACGGCGAGTGTCAGTATGTCATCACATCATGTCTACCGACAATAGACCAATTCATTAATGTGGAAGAGGAGACTGCTGCAGGGGAATGAGGAAGATGAATATTTTTTTTACGACAGAGCTCAGCTGGGAAAGGGGGCATTGGAAGCAGAGGGTGGGGGCAGCTAAAGGAAAGGGAAATTGGGAGGAAGGTATGATGCAGGAAACGAGACATGGGAGGGGGCATGCTACAGGAAAGGGGACAATATAAGTGGGGCGGGGGGACGTTTCATAAGGAATTGACACAAATTAAGCTAGGCACTCAGGGAGTTATTATGGGGCGTGAAGACATATACATTTTTGGCTATGAAACCAAGACTCCAGACCGCATTCCCCCACCCACCGGTCACTGGAGAAAATTTATGTTTACTTCGGGTCCCTGGGCAAAAAAAGGTTAGGGACCAATGGTCTAAGGTGTCATAAAAACAAAGGTATGACTCCTGGCACCATTGTTAAAATAATAATAATTCCTTTATTTATATAGCGCACACAGATTACACAGCGCTGCACAGAGCTCGCCAAATTGATCCCTGTCCCAATGGGGCTCACAATCTAATCAACCTACCAGTATGTTTTTGGAGTATCGGAGGAAACCGGAAAGACCCATTGCCGACTCCTGGCACCACTGAGTGTACTGCTTTCTTGTTATTAACCTAGGATGTCACTGTTTGAAACCATGTCCCCGTTAAAGGACACCTGTCATCAGGTCTGTGTCACTAGTCCTGTCACTACTACCTGTTGGAGCAGCTCACAAGGATCCCATCCCAGCCTTTATCTAGTTATTTCATACATTATTCATTGTAAAATCATCTTTTCTTTATTATGTAAATGAGGCTGGTCACATGGTCAGAGGCAGTGATGTCACCCCTGTTACCCCTCCCCTCTCCTCCCCCTGCTCATGTCTGTGTGTAATGTATAGTAAAGCATTGCTAGTGTGTGTGCTGCATCTGCTGACATGTGCATACTCCTAATATACAGGTGAGAGACACAGACATCAGCTACACATGAATCTGACATGTTCTGCTGTAACATGGCTGCCTGGAGCTGCTGTATCTCTCCTATACACACACACATGCACACACAGGCTGCAGGGGGCGTGGCCACCAGCACCAGGAAGCACATCATTATACAGCCTCACATCATTATACAGGCTGTCAGTCATGCACTGGGGGTGTGGCTGTGCCTCCCACTCATGAATAGAGTGGACAGCTTGAATATGCTAATGCTTCATTGGACATTTCACAGGTCATTTGCATACAGCTTTAGGACCTCATTGCTTAGGTTTACAGGCATGTAGAGGGACAATGAAGGGATAGAGGCAATGCTCTCTAATGGCAGTTTATGAAAATATATTTAGTTTAGGGGGGTTATTTTGCATGACGGGTTCTCTTTAAGTGAATGGGCTGGGCTGTAATACAAAGCAGAGCCACTATACATTGTACAGTTCTGAGCATTATAGTCTGTCTGGCTATCATATTAATTACCTATCCTAAGAATAGGCAATCAATATAAATAAATTCTTAAATACCCCTTTAAAGTAACAGTTCTACTTTTTCCATGGTGTTCTCTTTAGGTCTTTAAATCAGTGTTTAATTAAATATTAACATTTTACTTGCTGCCTCCACTAGGGGGAGTATAGAACTTTAAAGATTCTGTTATTTAATTAGTTTTAATTAATTAATTGTTTGAATAATATCTCATTTACCTTTTATTGCCATCTATTGGTCGCTTACAGGTTGTCTTTGGCCAGGATTTAGAGCTCTGTCATGAATACAAGAAAACCTAGAACGCAAAGTCATAATTTACTTCCATTTTGCATGATATTAACTTTTTCATTGACCTTTATTTTACAGAATCTCGGCCTTTATCAGTTCCTGCAAAGTTACTGCAGAGTTCTACAGATTCCGGCAAGACTCCAGAAGAGAGAATGAAGGAAATTATCAGAGTAGTCTGGAATGCAGTCAAGCGTCTTACTCTACAGGTGAGTTTCTTGTCGGGAAATCAGAAAATATATATATGATAGGATACAACTTTATGGATTTCTTGGGGGGGGGGGGATAATTTTGTACATATTGTACAAAGTTATTTTGTACATAAATACTCTGAGAGGCGCTTTCTTACATGCTGTTAGTTCCTTGGTTGCATACAAACATAGTTATATGACATTGTGATACAGCACAATACAGGTTACATGAACACATTTCTTTACATATGGGGAAGCAATTACGGTACGGAAATGTACCAGTCACAATGGACACAGACTAGAGAGACATGTGTAGGGGATGCTACAGTAGGGGTGCTGGTGCAGCGCTGACAGTGTTGTGGCGACCAAGTGGTCTATTGGTTTTGTACAAGAGACCCTGCTCCACTTTTGCCGTTCTGGCGCTTGTGGCTGCCACTGGAGCCTTGGTGCAGTGTTTCTCCTGACTTGCATTAAGGCTCTGGTTGTGATCACTTACATTTCAGGTGCTCCAATGAAGTTGCTACTGGTGCTCTTGGCTGCCAGGATCCAGTTCTGACACTGTTGCAACCAGTTGTTGCGACATGGAGCCCCTGCTGCTCATGATCCACTTAGTTGTGGGGTAATAGGGTGAAAGGCAAAGTAGGAGCCACAGGGTTGGTTGGAAGGTTGGGGGGGGGGTTCAAATGCTGAAGCCAATACACAGAGTTAGACATGTTCTTACAGATAAAGTCCCTTTGTTCCCTTGTGGTTCAATTCTGTGTGTGTGATTTGGAACGGTGTCATAACATGACAATGAATGTTAATAATAGTTCAGATTTTGATATTGTACACATAGGTAGATATATGGAGATAAGAGATGAGCGGATATGCGGTTTCAGTTCAGGTTTGGCCGCGTATTTGATATATTGCTGGCTGTATTTTATTCAGCCAGTCCGGACAATTGACACCTTTGGTACTAGTCATGACTATGATTAATGCCCCGTGCTACTAGCCATGTGTCCACCGGACAAATCATAGCCATGGTTAGTAATAAGGGGCATCGATTTGCTGGATCGACTGTTCACTGGCCAATATCGCAATATCCAAACCTAAATGGAAACTGTGGGTCCACTCATCTCTAATGAAGATATCATACAGTATTAGTATACTATAGCATAGAATAGATGAACGGATATGGTAAGATGAATAGATAAATGAATGGATATGTAGAACATTTGTAGACTTCTTCTGTTCTTCTTTAACTGATTATAGCTTTGGAACAATTTTTACTTAGGTTTTTTTTTACCTGTGAGACTTTAGAGGGAACCTGTCATTAGGAGATTTTTTTCTGGCTCCCCCATGTCCCAATAGAGAATGGTGTATACCTTGCCAAAGTTTTTTTTTATAATAAAACTTGCCTTTTCCTATGAAGTTTGACAAAAGTTTACCTTTCTCTCTGCATGGGAGTGGACAGAGAGGAGTGCCCCCCACCCCCACCCTTGGGAAACTGCTTTGTCATGTGTCTATTTAAAATATGGGCATGGCTTATGAAGCTACAGTAGACTCTTTCTATCCTCCTCCTATGACATCTAAAGCGCACAGCTCCTTGTAGCTGTATGTGCACTAGCTCCAGCTTCGGAGCCGAGTACGCGTAGCTGGCAGCTGTGAGTAGATAGTCTATGCAGAGCTCCTTGTAGCTGCACGCTGAAGATGTCATAGTAGGAGGATGGAAAGGGGCTACTGGGGCAGTAGTGTCTTTCAGTAATTTACATGTTAGGGTCATAAAAAATTTAAAAAGCGATGACTGAATTAGCCTTAAAGAGGGCTCCGATGCTATTCATTAGATCAGTGGTTCTCAACCTTTCTAATGCTGTGACCCCACAATAAAGTTCATCATGCTGTAGTGACCCCAAACCATGCAACTCGCAGTAAAAACACAGTAAAATTGCGGCTCTGATGGCTTTAGGCAACCCCCGGTTTTGGTCGTTCGACCCCCGCTGGGGTCCCGACCCACAGGTTGAGAACCACTGCATTAGATGGACCTGCCACCGAATCTATCTTCATAGGTAGATCCCTGATGGTAGGTTTACTTTAAGCATTTCCTTGAGATGAAACAAATTTTCCCTGCAAACCCCAGCTGTTTTCTAAAGTTGCGTATACAGAAGTAGTGACCTTTTATATGAGGCTGCTTTTACTGATACCAAAAAAACTCATTTTGGTTTGGAATCGGCTTATAGCTCTACGATTGAAATTCTTGCCCGGAATCAACATCAAATTTGAAAATGTTTTTCTAAGCCACCGTGAAAATGATATAAAGCTCCTATTTTGCAGAGAAACATTAAGGGCTCTATTCACAGGAAATATTATGTGCCTCTTTCTTAGCCACAAACTAGCAGAACAGATTTCTAAACTATACTGATATTCACAAGAATCTTGGCCGAGAGCAGACAAACCGTGTTTTTACAAAGGAAAACAGGATGAAACTATAATCATGATGTATCGTCTTTTTCATACTATTTGAACAGAATGATCTTTTGTCTTAATTTGCTTAAATGTTAAATTTGTATAACCTAATCTTATGCTTCATTCCCAGAATACCAAAAATCTTAGGTGAGATCTTTTTTTTCCGTTTTGTATAATGGTGCTCTTTGTCAAGTTATCAGGACATCTTGGGGGTAATTTATCATGGCTGGAAGGGCACTTTTCTTTTCCATCCCCCTATGGAATCCTTATAGCTAGTGGCTGGGGAGGGGGCATGGATGGGCTAGGAGTGGGGTGGGTGGAGGTGGTGCATTTGATAAAACTATTTCAGAGTAGTATGCCAGGCCAGACCACTTAGTATATCAAGCATACAGTGTGCCCAGTCGTGATCAATACCATTTCCTCCATTTTTTGCTGGGTTTGTCATATACCTAGGGGTTAATTGTACACATGCAAGCTTTTTTGCTGCTTTTTTAAGCCAAAATCAGACATTACTTAAAGGGAACCTGTCAGCTAAACTAACCCACACTAACTAAACATATTTTTAAAAACTGCTGTTATACAGCAGTACAAGTATCCCCATATTGTTCCTCCCCATGCCTATGAAGTTCTTCAATCCATTTGTAAAGTTTACTCGCCGACTATGCAAACTATGACTTGTGAATCCGATCGTAATCTTTCCTATGAGGTGAGTCTGCATATTCATATTCCTGCAGCTAAACCATACCTCCTGCTTCGTGATATGGACGCTTGCTATGTGACACGCTGAAAAAAATTCCTGAGGGAGGAGGGACACGGACTTGATGAATGAATTCTTGTCAGCGAGTCAAACAACCAGCATTCCTAAGGGAGAAATAAGGTATTTGGGCCAAGTTGGCTTATCCGAAGCATGTTCCTTGTTCATCATATAGCTGGAGGCACAGCTTAGCTGGACGAAGATGAATTTGCAGTCATGATGTGACAGGCATGGGGAGGAACAATATAGGGATAGTTCTACTGCTGTATAATAGCAGTTTTCAAAGAAATGTTTGGTTAGTGTGGATTAGTTTAACTGACAGGTTCCCTTTAGAGAACCAGATTTTATTTATTTACCAGGTATATGGTCACATCTTATAGAAGAAAACTATGATCCAGGGCAGCAAGACAAGTAATAGAAGAACAGAGTCTTATCGCCAGATTCTGGCAAGACAAAAAATGGCTTATTGACACTATCACCAAAAACATAGACTGATCATTGACTGTACAGTGAAAAATCCATTGTGCCGGTAATGAGGGATGTTAAGTGGAATTCTATTGACCTGAATATACTGATTCTGCTGTCCAAAGTGTTTAGAATGGTTAGAACTTACAGAAGAAAATGAACATATCTATGTCTGCTGCGATGTTCCCCTCCCGCTTTCACGGGGAAGAGCAAAACCATTGGACCTGTATAGGCATGCAGTTGGATATGCTGCTGCCCTTCTTTGAAATAATATGCCATGAATCCTCTAAACATATCCTTACAATGTGATGCTACGTTGATCTAGCCTATCCAGTAATTTGGGAATCCCGCTAGCTTACAATTTGTTGACCCTGCCCAAGTGAGTTGGAACTGCCTACCATCTAATGTGTGCCCATATACAACAATCTGATTTAAGATTCTTTTTAAGATGTGTTAGGGCGTCATTCCCTTAGGATCATTTTACATGGCTGTGTTTGACTTAATAATAGTAATAATCTTTGTTTATATAGCACCATCAAATTCTGCAGCGTTTTATAAATCTTGACTTTATTTCCTTAAAACCATTGTTAAGTTCCAGGTCCGACTCGCTAACGACTTTGGCCAGATTTTGGCCTATATTCTATTCTATATTCCATGCGGCTTCTTCATGGGTTAGGTTGTAAATGGTGGACATTTTTTTTTTTTTATTCCCCGTTAGGTGGAATGGTCTCACTGTCTTCTCATTGATTTTATTGAACAATGGATTTTTATCATCATTTTCCCAATGTAAAATTCGTTAGAGTCCACTGTGTGAACTAGTCCCTAGTGCATCGTCCGACGCCTCCCCCCCCATTTTGTGTCACATGAAAGCTGGGACCGATGCTCCAAATTCCAATCACGTCTGCCAAAATCCTCTGCTAAATGCGGCGCGGAACGGAAATCGTCGGACTATCCAACCAAAGTGTGGCCACAGGACCCATAGTAAATGAGCCCCATTATATTGTGTAGATTTAATCTCCATATAAGGTTTTTCTTGACAGGGACCAATTTGACATGCTTTGTGCAGCGCTGCGTAATCTGTGTGCGCTATATAAATAAAGAATTATTATTATTATTATTATTGTACAGTGGATTGTGTATGATGGTAGAGGCTAGACACGGCAAGGCTTTGTAGATCCTGCACAATTTCTCCTAATCCTGACATGTATTATGATTGCTCCACAGAACTATATATTTTCCTATTGTCTTTGTCTTGGACAGATCTGCCTTCTGGTTCAGTTACTGTTCAGTGTAGAGTGGACAAGCAGAGAAACTTACTCCTGGTTTCAATTGTTCTTGTAATTAAAATGGAGTTAGTTAATTAGTATCTAGGAGCTGAATGAGAAGTACTCACTGAGTTCTGTACTACTAATGGAAATAGAGGAGTCTAGAGGATGAGGGAATCTGCCTGATTTCTGCCATCTGGTGATGGTTACTGCTGGCGCCCATCATTATTATAGGAAGCTTGGATGATACTTACCCAACAGATGGACACCAGCAATACTTGCATCTCCATCTCACAACAGGATGTTTTGCTTCGTTAAGTGTTGAAACACCAAGAAGAGTGAAAGTACCAAATACCTCCTGAAGCTGCTGGCATCTGTATAAATGTGAGGGAGGATACACCATGCTAGGATAATTTGGCATTTGTGTGGAAATGAAACCTTTCTCAACATTGTCGATTTATCTCGGTATAGGTCCATATTCTCTGTATTCTCTGTTTTTCAAGGAAATGGCACTATAGACAGTCTTGTTGGTATTGTAGTTGGAGTTAGAATGTGGCAATCCTCTGTAATTTCCTGACCTACCAAATAGTCCACGGGACTGGCTAAATATAATATCATAGCCTGGGATAGCCTGGACTGATGCAAAGAACTATCAGGGCAAATTTATCAACCTATTTAAGCCACTTATCTATCTTCTGTGAAAAAAAGACTACCCAATATTCCCCACAACGTATTAACAGACAGGGTTTTAGACACTGTGGCAACTGTGGCATACTGGGGTATGCACCAAAAATTATACAAATAATCCATTTTTTTCTGGCATGAGCTAGTCCAATAAACAGTAATTGCAAGGTCAGCCTAAACCACAATCGATATATTTTCCAGTTTTAAACACTGATAAATGGAATGCATTTTAAGGAACGTTGCCCACGAGTGTGTTCATTTTGATACACTTGCTGAATGCACATGGGGGGTTTACTGGTTGGGACTTAAAGGGAACCTATCATCAGGAATTGGCCTAGTAAATAATTACCAGTATGTTGTCCAGCAGTTTTACACATTCCAGATCATGTTTCTTTTATTGCCCAGCATGGTTCCATCATCCACAAAATCAACTTTTAAGTCAGATGTATATTGGTTGTATAAAGTCAAGTAGGCGGAGTGTTTAACACGGAAGTCAGGCTCTCCCGGCCTCAGAATGCCTCCTCCCCTGTGCACAGGACTTCTAGAGATCTTGTTAGAGATGTGTCTGGATGCAGGTCGATCAATTACAGTGAAGCGGCTTTCTGAGGAAAGAGAGCTTAACTTCAGTGTTAATATCTCCACCTCCTTGACTTTATACAATTTATACCCACTTAAAGTTGCTTTTCTTGACAACATACTGGTACTGGTTTATTAGGTCCGTTTCTGCTGACAGATTCCCTTTAAAAATCATTGAACTGAACGCAGCATATCAGTTCAGTTGTAGGTTTGGTCCTGCAAATCCAGCTTATCCGTGAAATGGCTTGTGGGCAACTTATTGGCTGACATCCAATTATAACTTATTTACATCATTTCTTTAGTTTTTAAGAAAGCAAGATATTTCCAACTTTCTGTTCCAATCTACGCTTAAACTATGCTTAAAGGGAAAAATTAAGCTTATATTGCACGGTAACTCATGCACTAGCAGGCGCACTGCTGTAGAGACGCGTCACCAATGGCCTCTATATACGATAATAAGGCGGGAGAGGGGCGAGCAATTTTTCTATTTTTAATGACAAACCTGCCCCCTTCCCAAAAATATATAAAAAATTACTGATTCCCAGCCAACATTTTTAAAGGGGTTGGCCATTTCCCGTCTCCTCCTGGTTTCCTTTTAAAGGGGATGTCCGGGTTTCAGCAAAAATACATGACCGGCCAGGGAGGGGTTGAGTAAACAAGAAACAGGTTTTAATTAACTTTGCCAATGCTCTCATTGTTCTGCACTGTAACCCATCTCTGCCCTGCCTTTGTTTGTATACAGAGGCAGGGCTCACCGACCCGACCACTGCCACACATCAGACACTGCGTTATTTTCAATGCTGTAGCTGGCAACCAGAAGTTACGTGATCGAAGTACCTGCCTCTGTAAACAAACAGAGGCACGGCACCGAGCGGAGTCAGTGTGGGACAACGGGAGCACCGGCGAAGGTAAGTGTAAGCTTTTTCTTGTGTTTTTTCGGCTCCCCCTTCGACCAGTTATATATTTATGTTTAAACCTGGACAACCTCTTTAAAGTTTGTTATTAGTGGCCAATCATTGGAGAAGAACATGCAGTATCATAATGCGTTTCTAAATTTAATATTGCATTCTCATGTACTGCAATAAGACTGTAATATATCCGCCGCATGTACCTTTCAAGAAGAGCACTGGCTGAAAATCAATGACCTAACATAATAACATAATAAAAACTCTAGATTTTTCAGTTTGTGTGCCTTCATTTTGATCTGGATTGCTGAAACTGTGGACAGTCATATGGTTTATATTTCTATTCCAAAAATAAAGAAATAATTTGGATACATTTTGTTTTGGCTTTTAACCTATTGACTTGGATTTACATTGGCACTTACATTAACTTTCCAAAAGTCGATATTTTAACCTACAGTAGCATGACATGAGTTATATATGTATATCTATATATTACATTTTTGAATAGGCATCATAAAATTAGCTTTTACTGTAAATGGTTATGATATGGAACACTGTACAAAGTTTTGTACAGAATATCCATGAAATAGAAGTATCTGCATTACTGTAACCTGTAAATGTAGAGCAGAAGGCATGATGTAGTCCTCTTCCCTGAAGTCCGAATGGTAACGGCACATTCTTCTTTGCTTCATCATTTGCAATTGATATTTTTCATATGTAGCTCTTGACATAACAGGAATTAAAATAGGAGGTGATTCTATTTCAAGAATTTGTAATAATTCCTTCTCTTTAACACATAAATGTGTCCAATATTGGCCAGAGAACACGTTGCTACCAAAACTGTAACAAGATCTTTGAAACATAGACGACGTTTCCATGGAAAAATGAAGTAACGCTCACTACAGCTGTGATGCATTAATGAATAGGATATTTTTTTTTTATTATTTTTTTTTTTTAAAGATCATTTGTGTTTGGTGTGGCTCAGTAGGTCCCAACCAGATGGTTTCCATGAACAAGATGTGACCCCCAGCTCGAGGACTTCTTGCTAGCAGATTACTTCACTTTCTTTAGCTCTGCAATGTCAGATCTTTACATTAATGCGAGATTTACTGTTACAGATTTATTGCTCTCCCCGTAAATCACTCCGAATTCTGCCTCCAACATCAAATTATTCATGTGCAATCTATGGTCATTTAGAAAAATCGCCCAAAATAATTTGCGTATAAATAGTATTAATGTTCCTCTCGGCTGATGGCTCTTGTTATAACTGAGGAGCTGTGATCCGATGTATGAAATGAAAGTGAAAAGCTGATTTCGGATGTATTGTCACAAGGGCACACGTAGATTTGGGGAGTGTGGGTGGTCTCCTCTAAGCTTGTTGGATGTAGCTTTAGGTAAACAGCTTCTCGTTTTAATGACGGTAATTTAATCACAATGAAGGTGTTAGTGACAAATATGTTTGGGTATCATAGTAATTGGTACCATGTTTTACAATGGTTGGCGTAAACATTGAGAGATCTAACAAGATGAAAGTGGATTGTGGAGAAACAGGGAAGGGACAGATATAGGGGGTAAGTGACCGTTGTCACATTTATTTCAGGACTCTTGTGCATATATTGGAATGGTCGTGGCTCATATGGTGACATACTGTTTGGTAGGAGAAGGGATGAGTAGCCCCCTGGTAATACTTCTAATTTTTTGAATCAGTAACGAACATCAAACTGTACTGACCCTCTGTATCCTAGTTGTCACAGTAAAGACCACCTAAACCCTTGTGGTTGTCTGCTATGTACATTTTTATATCGGAATGTGTCATCCATTTTCTTTTGTACTTAAAGGACATCTACCACCAAGATCAAGGATTTTAAAGCAATTACATTTCCATGCTGGCATGTGCTCCCAACCTCTGGCAGGATCTGCTCTTCTTTTTGCTTCTGATGTCTTTTTTTTAAAAAAAAAAGTATTTTACAATTATGCAAATGAGCCAGGGGGGCTCCAGGCTCCGTTAACATCTATAGAGCCATCTATTAACACCTTTTTTTCCTTAAAAACAAGGGCACAGGAAGCTTAAAGAAGAGCAGATTCTACCATAGGGGACACACACCAGTAGTTCAGTGTGCTTGGTTTACAATCCTTCATCCTGGTGATGGATGTCCTTTAATAAAACCATATTTCAACTGTAAAAAAAAACAAAACCTAAAACCAACCATATTTTTTTACAGAATTTATTAAAATAATTTACAGCAGATTCATAACCATAGAAAGAAATTGTATCGTGTTGACATAGATAGGTCTATAGACTATGTAATGATGGTGTGTTCTGTGGAGGTGCGATGTACAAAAAAATGTTGTGTATTATAATCCTGCCTGTAGAGTTGAGCAGATCTGAACTTTAACTACGGGTAAGGGTGAGTTACGTGCAAACCAGACATTTTGCCGGATCGGCGGCTATGCCATGGTTATGATGAAGGGGCGTGTATACATTTATACCTGCATGCCCGCCCCCCTCCCCTTTTTCTGCTGAAAGCCACAAAGCTTACCAGGGTAAGTATTATATGGATGACCTTACTAGGGTCTTGTAGTTCACTAGGAAAGTTTTGTAACAGTGGCCAACCCCTTTACCAAAAAATGGGGAAAAAATTTTTGGGGTAAGGTCAGTCTTTCCATGAGAGCTTCCCCTTATGAATCTTGGTTTTCCCTAGTCTTGAAAACCTGGTTCACAGAGAAACTAGGTTGTGGTGATGGCACATCTGACCTCCTCCTAATGAACCAGAAAATGATTGTAGATGTCAGAGGAACAAACCTTGAAACCTTTACCCAGTGACTAATTCTAGTCGGATTCTAAAGAAAAATGTAAATGCTTTACATCTGGAACAATACATGGTCCAGGATAAATAAAGTACGTCCTGCAACCTTGGATCAATAAACTACTTATCAAAGGCGTAATTAACTTCAACGCATGACTCAAATAGCACTAACATCAGATGCAAACAGAGTCTTTGTGAAACAATATATTTATTTTTTCAAAAATTCCACGATTTTCCTGCAATGAATTCTTGTCAGGTTCTCTAAGCGAGAGACCACAGAATTGTTTAATTGTGGATGCATATTTAGGCTGTGTGTGCCAGGTTTTTCCTTGATTTAAAATAAAGGGATACCACGTCTATGGGAAGATTGCCCTCTCTTTATTAATCCTATTCTGAGGTATCAATGCTGATTTTTCTAGCTACAGACTACTTGCTACTTGCAGTAGTGACTGGCTGGGCTTACTGTGGAGTGTTCTCCGCGTTTTTCGAAGAGCATTCAGTGCCTATTTATGTGCTATGTTTATAGAGTGATAATTGACTGTTAATTGTAGCAATGGTTTATTGAAGAGCTTTTTCAGCGAGGTAAAAAGTTAAAGGGGTCTATTGGTATGGGTTAACTGTTAGCAAAATAAAAGATTGCATGGTGAAAAAGCTAGGGAAAGAGTATGTTTGTTTGTTTTTTAATTTCTCTACTAGAGCATGAAAAATATGAGAGAGATATTGTAGAGTACAGGGCGTCCCCGGGTTACGTACAAGATAGGTTCTGTAGGTTTGTTCCTAAGTTGAATTTGTATGTCGGAACTGTATATTTTATCATTGTAACCCCAGCCAAAATTCTTTTGGCCTCTGTAACAACTGGATTTTAAAAATGTTGGGTTGTGATAAGAATCAGGACTAACAATAAAGCTTCATTACAGACACCTGTGATAACTGTTACAGCTGATTATTGTATCCTGAGGCTAAAATACAAGAAATTGCCAACATCTAGTAACTAGGGGTCGTCTGTAAGTCGGTTGTTCTTAAGTAGGGGACCGCCTTTACCTGATCCTGAGAAGAAAGAAAATGAGAAGAATAACAGTGAGTTACAATCATTTTTATTTTATATTATTTTGCGAGCTCATAACTGCTCATAACTGAATATGATGAATTACACATCTGTTCACTCCGGTCCGAATCGGTACACAAGACAGGTAGACGAAACGCAGGTTGTCCTAGGAAAAAAATGCGTTGGTAGTGGATGGAGTTGAAATTGAAGAAGGGAAATTCATGAACCACTCAAACAATAGGTTAAAAAGTAGGTTCTTTATTCCTATAAAAAGCAAGAGTACAGTTCTTAAATGAAACACACCTACGCATTTTGATCTATGTGGAATATAAGTTCTCCGTCATGGCCTACTCTTAGGGGGGCAACTTCCATAGAGAATAATGGGAAAAAATCTAGTCTTTGCCAAAAAAAAAAGTTTTTTTAGTGTTAAATCTTCTTAAACAGGTGGCGTCTTAGGCTGCATTCACATGGACATGTATTTCTCCAGTCCTGTATCTACAGGCTGTATTTCTGTATAAATACGTGACGTTTTTCATCCGTATGCAGCACGTATTTAACCCGTATTTTATACATGCCCATAGACTTTTAGGGCATACAGAACTGAAATACGGGAGAAAATAGGACATGCTCTATATTTTTATACGGCCAGCATACGGTCCGTACACTCCAGTGTCAAAAACGGCAATATAAATGGTTGGACGTATTGTCCATTGAAATGAATGTGGCCGTATGTAACCCGTAAAAAAACGGTACGTATACGGCCGTTTTTATACGTCCGTGTGAATGTAGCCTTAGAAAGGTTTCACTATATGTTTTAAATGAACCATTATTTTAAACCTATTGGTTGACTGCTGAAGAAGTTTTCCTTTTTTTTAAGCAGAGATTTAGGGCAGATGCACACAACAGTGAGAATTGTTTCACCCGCACAAAGCGGCACAAAATGCTCACGTTTTTAATTGATCAGAGCCCACAGCCATTATTTTAAAGGAAACCTACCACTTGAAATGGTAGGTGTAAGCTGCAAATACCGAGCACCAACTCAGGGTGAGCTGGTGCCGGAGCTTACTTTCATAAGTGTCCTGAACCGCTGTATCGCGGTTTAAACACTTTTTAATGTTTATATCTGAAGCAGCTTTGGCGCACCAAGCGCACGACCGTGCATGTGCCTACATAGGAAGTGCCAGAGAGCCAGTGACAGCATGGCCACGTGCTTGGTGCGCTGAAGCTGCTCCAGATATAAACAGTAAAAAGTGTTTAAACCGCGATACAGCGGTTTAGGACAATAACGAAAGTAAGCTCCAGCACCAGCTCACCCTGAGTTGGTGCTCGGTATTTGCAGCTTACACCTACCATTTCAAGTGGTAGGTTTCCTTTAAAGGACCATGTGACCAATTCATAAGTAAGTTGATAATGCCCTTGTCAGAACCGTTTTTGAGGATGATTTGGCTATTTGCTGTAAAATTGTATCTTGTAATTTGTCTGATGAGTTAAATTTTGAGTTCTTCTGACAACCCTATAATATATTGCACCCAATCTTTTAAATAAAATAGTTCATTGTAGATAAAATAACCTGATTTTGTGTCAGGTATTTTCTTCTCTTCTGGTCTTCTTCTGACTTGGGGTTACAAGATAAAGAGCTTCCTTGATCCCTTGCTTTTTTATTATGTAGTAAATGGTGTTTGCTTCTCAGGCTTAGTTAAATATCTGTACCAATTTTTTTGAGCGGTACATTGGATCATCCATTGGCTCTAATAACACCCTGAGCGACGCTATGAGAGTGCATTCTTTACATGTGTATAGAGAAATGTCTTAGAACCTGGCAATTCTTCCAAATACCGAACATCATGACAAACAAGTTTTCCAGCTCAGCTCTGAATGTCATGTTGTGGAAGGAAGAGGAAGCCACAATCTTAAAGGGGATCTTGACCACAATTGCAAGCCAAGAAATGGAGTTTACATTTTGTGACCTCAAAAACATCTTGAAACCAGTAATATGATACATTGGTGTATAGAGATTGGTGTTTGGAAATGACTGCAGCCACTAAGCCATTTAAAAGTAAGAGTTCTCGATGTTAAAGTTAGCAGAAGGTATTCAGCAATTATTTTTGTTCGTAGAAAATTGTATTTACATCCGGATTTATTTATATCAATAATTTTTACTGACTTGGCAAGTTTGGCTTATTTTCTGTATCCTTCGTTAAACCGTACTTAAAATACTTTACTGCAGTTCTTTGCGTCTACTGGTTACATCTCGTTGGTCCTTTTCTTCATACATCTCTGGTTTTGCGCCTCTACAAACCTGATACAGCTCCCACACCAAAGTTCATACATGTCTGGCTTTGTGTCTCCACAAACCCCATAATAATTCTTTATTTATATGGCTCACACAGATTCCGCAGCGCTGCACAAAGCTAGCCAAATTGATCCCTGTCCCCAATGGGGCTCACAATCTATACAACCTACCAGTATGTTTTGAAGTGTGGGAGGAAACCGGAGTACCAGGAGGAAACCCGCACAAACACGTACCGCTCGTCCACCATTGGCCTCTGTTGATTGACACTATGGACAGCAAACTTATTTCCATTGTTTATAGAAGTTCTTTGAGTACTTTGAGGCTGCTCAATGAGTGCTGAGGGTATGAAACAATGAAAGGACACACCCTAAGAGGGTATGATAACACCTACGTTATCAACTCAATCATACATTTCCAGGTAACAAACAGCAGGAATATACATTGCAGAATTTTAAGAAAATGACTGTAGGATTGCAGTTACTTTGAAAGAGTTTATAGTTTTCTCCTGTGCCGTACATGGAGATGGGTTTGTGTGTGAATAAAACATCTTTTGGCATTCCTGAGGTGTGACCCAACTCCCGTTCCCTTTTATTCATGTAACCCTGGCTCCCCTTGATTAGGTGAGAGATGTTTAGAAGGAAAGATACATATATTCCCTTCCTCTGATAGGCTTGTTTGCTCTTTGGCAAACGAACAAGATTGCAAATGAATGATAGTTGCCATATTACCCATAAGTACTATCGTAATATGAATTTTGCACCGTTCCTATGTGAAAAAATACTCTGAACCCAGGACCATCAGCAGCAGTATTCTGGTATTGTAACACGTAGATTGCAGTAGCCGGGATCAGCCTGATCTAGAGCTAATGAACTGCAAACAAAAGAGGATTTTGTCACCTGACGTGCCAACGCACTTTCAAGAGCAGTCATATTTTCTTGGATGAAACTTGCGGAAAGGTAGATAAATTTTTTTCATTACGCACATATGGCTGTTACTTCTGGATCTGGTTTACAGAGCAGACATGTCCGACTGTTCATCGTTAGGGACATGAAATAAAAACTTATTAAAACATCTTTTTATATGCAGCATTTGAGTTGATTCCAATGATCTTTATGTGAGACTAGGAAATAGTAAGAGTTTTCTTTATCCGCTGGCTTTCCTTCCTCAGATCCTTTGTTCTTCATACAACACATTATTTTTAGGATTGGAGTTGAATTTGAGAACAAAGTATCGATCTGTCAATATGTTCTGTACCTGAGCTTTATCGTCTTGGTGAAAATTGCCACAAATTTTTGTCTGATTTTGGACAACATTTGCTTACATCTAGAAGTCCATAGAGTTATATGGGGCAGATGCATGCCAAAAGGGTGTCATTTTGGCATAGAATTGGCAAGGAAATATCGGCATAATTTTACAAATCTTCTTCATAAGCTTTCCATTAGCACTGCCTACTGTGACATAATAGATACCTTTGGGAATGTGTTTTTATTTAATGAAATTGAGCAAGTGCAATAAAAAATAATTATTTTCTTTATATAGCGCACACAGATTCCACAGCGCTGCACAAAACTGCCAAATCAGTCCCTGTCCCTAATGCGGCTCACAATCTAATCAACCTACCAGTATGTTTTGGAGTGTGGGAGGAAACCAAAGGACCCGGTTAAAACCTACGCAAACACAGAGAGAACATACAAACTCTTTGTAGACCTGGAAGGGACTTGAACCCAGGGCCCCAGTGCTGCAAGGCTGTAGTGCTAACCACTGAGCCACAAAGGAAAAATTAAAAGCTAATATAAAATGCATTTACTATAAGGATCATCCCAGCGATGCATTAACACAGATTTTCCTTCCCATGGGGAGAATTACTTATATACTGGCAATCCAGTATATAATTACAATGGAACATGTATTATAGTCCCCCAACAGGAGATGAGTGCGAAATGTGGGGCATTTATTGATTATCTAGATGTTTCCACAATCATCATATGCTGCTGCTCCTCTATGCTCTACATATCGCTACTTCAGTGCTATGTAGTAAGGAAAGGAGAAGGCAGAAGTGATAAGAAACATCCCCTACCTTCTCCTTAGGGTCTTGCGGCTGTCTCTGAGCAGGTCCTGCTCCTGTTATCTGTGCAGCAGCAATAAAGGCTTGAGTTTAGCCTTCGAGGCCATTTTTGTATTTTATTTTTTGAAAAAGCAAAACAAGCCTACTTTGAGTAATCTGAGTTTCTTCTCATTTTTTTTCTCCTATCATCTTCACTACTTTATCACAATTTTCTTTACTCTTTCCTTAGGTGGAGATCCAGACTTGCTGTGTCTTCTTCCCAAATGACACTCTACCAGCACCAAGCACCATTGTGTCCAATGACATTCCAGGCACAGTAAGAAGTTGGTATCACGGTCAGGCCACTATGCCAGGGACCCTTGTCATTTGTTTGCCTCATATTAAAATCATGAGTGCTGGTCATAAGCACATTGAACCCATTCAAGAGATCCCGTTTGTGGTTTCAAGGCCTATTGTGGAAGAAGGTAAGCCTTATTTTATTGTGTGTGTGTGTAAATACAAAAGCAGACTTGACTTGAGCAACAGAAACCAAATACCATTCTCTATTTGAACTTCATGGTATTACCGTATTTTTCGGACTATAATACGCACAAAAAATCCTTTGATTTTCTCAGAAATCAAAGGTGCGCCTTATAGTCCAGTGCGCCTTATATATGAACCTTCCTTACAGACAACAGCTGTCTTGAACTGTGCACAGGTCAGCCACCTGCAGGTCATTCATCCTTATAATCAGGTACGCCTTATAGTCCAGTGTGCCTTATATATGAACCTAGACATTTTAGCAGGCATTTATTGATGGTGCGCCTTATAGTCTGAAAAATACTGTACAAAACATAAAAGTACTGGAACAGGCGTACAAATTCCAACATTTTTTTGACCCTTAATCATGACTGCTATTACATGGTACAACACACTTCTAATAAAAGTAAGAATCTTGGTAGTGTCAAAACAAGGAGTGGAATTCACATTCACACCTTCTTAATGCTTCTGGGTGGAGAAGGGGGAGGTGAGCACACCTCAACTCTCCCCTCTCTATTGGAATCTGAGCAACCACAACGCAAATCTGCCCAAAAATAGGATATGGTGCATTCTGCCAGGGCATTGCAGGGGGGCGCCAGATTCATGAAGAATTGGCTACACAAATCATAAATCTGGCGCCCCCTGCACGCTACACAAGCAAACTGCACATTGTACAGACTGCACTGTTTTTAGTAAATGTGGCCAGTGTGCTCCCCAGACTGTGATTGGGTGTAATAGATCTTTATGGTGCCACTCATCTGCCCAAAATTTTAAGCTATGTAGGCACCTAGGACAGAATGGGAGGCACAAGGAATGTAGACTATTAACACCTTATGCATTATTAGATTTTGTTCTCTGGGTGAAGGCCCCATAGACACAACCATATTGGAGGCCATGATCTGGCCAGATCATGACACCCAATGTGGTTGTGTGCAATGGGGCCTTAAAGGGGTTGGCAACTCTTTCACATAAATTTCCCATGTGCTTTTTCTCCCTTAATAATAATCTCTGTATTCTCACCAAATGATTTATCATCCCTGATGCTTCTTTTATTGCTGTGTGCAGACTCTCTGTGCAATCTGTAGGATGTTTGTTTACATGTGTAAACACTGATAAATATGAGGGACCTGCAGCAGGAGATTGTAACTTATCCTGCTGCCTCCCCTCTGCCTGTGTCTGTCAGTAAGATGGACTCGGAGAAAAGAAAACATTAGGACGGACTGAAAAAGTGAGGAACAGGAAACTTTGTAGAGAGGCAGAGTGCAGCAGGGGGAGAACAGGGAAAGACTGAAGCTCTTAGAGCAGGCAAAGATACAAGTACATACACATGCAGAGACCTGTCTGGAACAGATTTATTGAAAAGTGGCCAACCCCTTTATGTTAGTTTTGTCAGTATCTTTGAAAGGGTTGTGTGTAATTTTTGAATATTTTGGGACCTTTGTGGACCCCAGTTACCCAGTGTTTAATTGATTCTCTTCAAGGAGAATAGAAACCGCAATAGTACAAATACTTTTCTTTTTATTATGTAATGTACAGCATGAAATATTATTACATGGCAGGTGTTACACGTTTTCTGGACTGAATCTTTTTCCTTGTGCTGTTACATCTTAACCATAAAATAACTTGTTAGCGTTCAGAGTTATGTCTACTATTATGGTGCTGGAAGAGGCTAAAGCTGATATTAAACAGCCTGGCACCTTCACCCAATGTGCTTGGAGTTTTTCCCTGGGAAAAAGTAAATTGCCAATGCACACGTTCTATACTGCTATTATTGTGTTTATACATCTTTTTGTTCATAGTTTTAACTAGCTTATCTTTGGCAATTAACCATAGCAAAATAACTGGATTAGTATAGGGAGCTGGCTTTTACGGTGTGAAAATATGGCCAAATGTAATAATTTTTTTTGTTTACAGTGGGTTAAAGAAAGACAGAACTTAGCCTTGCTGGTCTGTACATATGAAATTAAATATTTAAATACATTTTGTAGGATGGGTTAAGGAACACTTTGCTTTTTTTCTACCTTGTAAGGCAGCCCCCTAATCATCAAGTATGACTTCGACAGAAAGCCTAATAGCATAATGTGGGATAAGTCTCCACCTACCTGCAGAGATTACTGTAAGGGGTATTACCACAAAGACAAGATTCTTAAATATACTTAGGATAACAAAATAACACATTCTCTATCTAATTCAATGTTATTAACAAAAATACAGCATTTCTCAGATATATTTCCAACCAGTCTCTATCAGTCCTTGTGTATACAATTTTGGTAGTCCCTGGATCTGACCGTAAATCTTCTCATTATGCTCGGGTTCTTCTCATGAATAGCTTCTTTTGTGTGCACACTGCAGTGCTCTTTGCCTCCTCCCACCTGCATTACAGGACCAGCTCAGGCACAGGCACTTCCTGCCATCAAGCAGCAGTGTACAGAGACATACTCTACAAGCTGCGACATATAAAGTCCAGGGGATGAAGGCATATAACAGAGTGTGTTATAGGTGAGTTAGAAGAGCTGAGAGTATCATTGTGTTTTTTATCCATCTCATGGATATCATCATCTCTGATCTGTCCTATCTTTCTTTTTCTATGTGTCAGATACTAGTAGAATATTCCGAAGCTAAATAAAAGTGTAGATAAACTTGTAGCCTGATAAACTAAACATATTGGGGCTTATTTACTAAGGGTCCGCGAATACTTGGGTCTCCCGAATATTTCCGTTTTGCGCCGAATTGCCCCGGGCTTTTGACGCACATGATCGGATTGTGGCGCATCAGCGCCGTCCTGCATGCGTCAGAAATCAGGGGGGGGCGTGCCGTCCGTCAACCCGAGAGATTCAGACAAACCACGGAATTTAAAAACGAAATTGTGTTGCAAGATCAAGCACTTACATGCACCAGGAAGAAGAAGGTGAACTCCTGCGAATCTCAAGGAATTGGACGCACGACCTTGGTGAATTGCGGCAGACCCAAATCATTGTCGGACAACGCACTGCGGGGATCGTGACAGGACCGGGTAAGTAAATCTGCCCCAATGTCGGCAAAAAGCATCTCATAGAACAGAGGAATCATAATGGGGCAGATTTACTTACACGGTCCATTAGCGATCCAGTGGCGCGTTCTCTGCGCTGGATTCGGATCCGGCCTGGATTTATTAAGGCAGTTCCTCCGACGTCCACCAGGTGGTGCTGTTGCGCTGAAATTCCCTGGAAAGCACTGGAATACACCGAGCCGGGCTGAGTGAAGGTAAGTGCAAGCTCCGCGACACATTTTTTGTGTTAAATGCGGCGTTTTTTCCGAATCCGTCGGGTTTTCGTTCGGCCATGCCCCCCCATTTCCATTGCGTGCATGCCAGCGCCGATGCGCCACAATCCAATCGCGTGCGCCAAAATCCCGGGGCAATTCAGGGGAAATCGGCGCAAATCAGAAATATTCGGGTAACACGTCGGGAAACCGCGAATCGGGCCCTTAGTAAATGACCCCCTATGTGTCTGTTTATAAAGTCCCTGCCCACATTCTGGAATTTTACAATGACCATCCTTGAGTTATAGGAGCTGAAAAAGCAATAAAACTGAGCAAAATTGTAAATTAAGGGGGTTAAGATGATCTTTATTATATTAACATCACTAGGGGATTAAATTTTGAGAACTTTCTTTCATGGGCAAATCCCTTTAATTGGAATGGAGTCTTCTTACTTTCTGAATCTAGCCTATAGCTTTTTACTTGGGCAAATCTGTTCCCTGCACTGTGCTTAAGAGATGCAAGCACATCAAAACAGCACTGTCTACAGTTGGAAATGGGTTCCTTTTGCAATATATTTACTGGTTTGGCTCACATCATGTCATCAGGTTTTTTTTAACAATGTCATGCTTGACGATAAGGGGGCTGCCTTACATGATATCCAAGAGGCAATGTTCTCCTTATCCCATCCTGGAAAATGTATTTGCATATTTGATTTCTCAGAATCCCCAATGAACAAGAGTTTGCATCCGACAACTCAGAGATACCCCCATGCCATCCACGTAGAGCTTTACAAAAAAAGCCTGGGGATTGAAGAAGACTATATAATTGTGAGTGATTTAGGATGTAGTCTCCATGACCTGCAGTTTTGAAAAGCCTATGTTTAGGTACATGACATTAATCTGCGCCAGAAAAACGGGACACAGTAGGAAATGGTGAAAGAGAATTGTACTCTAAATGCTGAACTGCCCACCAAGTACCATAAAGCAGTGATGGTGAACCTTTTAGAGATCGAGTGCCCAAAATGAGACCCAAAACACACTAGCTTTTCCCAAAGTGCCAACACGGCAATTTAGGCAGTAACAAACTTATTGCTACCAGAATCTTTGAGCTCCAATCCGGCCCTGTCCACGTCTTCTCACTCTTCGGACAGGACCAAGCAGCACAGGATGGGTCACTTTAAAATAGCAGGGCACTACTTGGACTGCCTGAGACTGCAGGAAGATGCCATGTCTGGCAAACTCTGAGACAGCCCTCGTGCCCACAGAGAGGTCTCTGAGTGCCATCTCTGGCACCAGTGCCATAGGTTTGCCATCAGTGCCATAAAGTATAACATCCAATTGCCTTCAGCAGACAGATTATCCATGAACTTAATGACTAACACTTTTATTTTTTAAAATTGTTCTAACGCTGAAAAACCAGCTTGTACGCTATACTAAAACAAGTTTATATAAATTATTATTTTATATTTTATTTGTGAATGGATGAACTTGGTCTTATGGTGTGAAATGTTACTGTGACTCTTATCTATTTCTAAGGGAGTGATGAAATTTCAGTCCTTAGCATTCAAAAATGCCCTTTTATTAAGAAAATGTTTGTGCAGGTCCCGGACACTTTCTAATGATGTGAGGTCATTCCCCAACGAGATTATCATCTATTTTCCACCTCTTTATGTTTCCCTCTTTGTATAATATTGTGAACCCGAGACGATGATAGACAGCAGATAACCATCACCATGTAACCTTTAGCACCTCGCTTGCTGCTTAAAGCTTACACCATATTTGACCTTTGGCCTTGTGTTTTCAGCAAGTTTTATATGTCACCCAAAAGGAATTTGTTAAAACGTTAGCAAGATGGACCCTGACTTCTGGTAGGTCAGCAGCTTTGCTGTTATGTGCTAAGCATCCGCTCTTCTCTCCGGAGCTGTTCCCTTTACAGGCCTTGAATATTATTTCTTTACTGGAAGACTATTCTAGAGCCGTGGTTTTGCATTCTGTGAGATTCTCATTGTGGTGAAACTACAACTTCCATCATCCCCGAATTATGTTTGATTCAGTTCTTACCTTCACGCGCTGTGCAAAATATGTTACTCGTCCTATATATTTTACTATTGCATGGTGGTGGCCACCCAGCTTTTTGTTGGCGAGGAGAGGAATGAGGAGCGCTCAACCCTCCTCTTGCCTCCTCTTGGCCATGTAGTCGGCCAGGTGACGACCCAGTCGAGCACAAGATTAATCCATCATCAAAGGCGTTTTATACGCTTGAAACACATTTATGGACACAAATATGAAATAAAGCTTGGAAGAAGGAGGAATTTTTTATCAACACCTGTGCTGAGATATCTTTCTTTTGTTGTATTTTGGATAACACTAAGTTTTTGTGGATCCCCAGCACGTGTCGGATCTAGGATCAACGAGCTGTATTTTTTCTTTATTTGGCACACATGTACCCTTATTTATTTTCCATATTTTAATTGCTTCTAATTGCTGTTCCCCTCACTTAAAGGGACTTTCCCCTAGCTACAGTATAATAACATTGATCCATGAGGAACTGACTGCTGGGACCCCCAGAAATCCAGTGAATGGTCTTACTGAAAGGTGGAAAAGCAAGTTGGACATCGTGGCCTAAGTGTCCGAAGTTGCAGATTCCAGTGTCTTCCACCCTACCATGTCTGCTTTGCATCTGTAAAAGATTTGTCTGTTTGCATCCTTTGAGGTGTCCATGTGTTATCCACATCTATTTTTTTTTACATCCACAAAAAATGGACCAAAGAATATGAGAATAAAAACGGACTGCAAACATATGACAATTTTATGCTGAACCATCAACATCTCATCCTTAATTTCATCCGAAAAACCTACACTCTGTATTGAGGAAGTGGTTCAAAATGCACATCCTACACCCTGAAGCTCTAGCATCATTCAAGACACCTCAAGATTCACCATTACTCTGAAACTCGTTAACACAGACACTCGGGAAATTACAGGTTTTTCACACCTGCTGGTGATGGGTTCCTATAACTTTTAGTCCTGCTTTGTTTTTTGGACAGACACTTGTAGAAATGCAAAATAGAAATATGGCACATGGTGTCTGGTGGGGCATATTTATACATTGCCTATAGGTGTACGCACTCTATGATGAGAATTCCCATTGTGCTGCTGTGTCAAAGAAGGTAAAACCTGAAAAAAGAATCAAAATTATTTGAATTGGAAACATATCCAGACCTGAAATGAAGTTCATTTTAGGAACAAAGAGAATATAAATCAGAGGGTAATGAGTCCAGGGCATATTATGCAGCAGAAAAGTAATGTGAGAAATGGTAATTGCCGTAGTGTTCATGCTACTGGTTTCTGATCTAAATTAAGCAGATAAGTGAAAGAAGATGGAAATTGTGAATCAATGGAACTAATCAAAATGTTTGCCAATCAGAGTACGGACGGGAAGTTTGGCGGCATCAAAGGAGGAAATGGAAATAGATTAAGTGCAGTAAATTGAAAACATGTAACCCCATTGCCCCCAAAGCTCCACATGGCTGTCACTTGGATAGTGAGATTGGCAGTTTCTCATGAATACTGTATGTACATGATATCTTTATGTACCCAGGCTAATAATATGGATAAAACTATCCGATGAGCATCTTCAGATTGGTGTGAAAACCACGCCCAGGTGCTCACGGATTCTTCTCAGAAGCCGAAAAACACAGTATGGAACAGTAAGCAGACAGCTCCTTTATATGTGTTGTGGTCAGACAGAGTTACTGCAGATAATCTTGTCAGATACTACACAGAGATGTCTACTTCTGTTTGCATTATTTTTCTGTTCGCATGACCGTAAATGGCCACCAAGAGCTAGCCACAAAAATATCTCACGGCCGCCATCGACTTCTGTGTCGAACTTCACTGTGACAAAAATTATAGAAAAAAATCTTATTCCTGTCCAGTTGTGCATCACTGCCATTCAATTTTTATGTCCTTGCACTCAACTTCCCATCTCCACCTGGCCGAAAAGGGTCACGAACAGGGAAGTTTTAAGCACATGTGTGCATGAGGCCTTAGTAAAAGAGAGGGCTATATTTCCAGCTCATACTGCCCAAGGTACTTAGCCTGAACACACCACCTTATGCTTACAACATGACCCTTTTCTGATTTTGTGTTTTCATTTTTTAGTGCCTTCCTTTCTAAAGCCTTACTGATAATTAATAAATAAAATAGTCAGTATCACCCCTTCTACTCCCTTACCTTGTTTATGCTTTGGTTTAAAGGGAACCTGTTATCAGGAGCTCTTTTTCTGGTCCCCCATACAAAACTATAAAACTTTATTGATCCCTTACAAGAAATTGCTTTGTACACAGATTGATCGAGCCAGGAGGACAAATACATGGAAACACAAAGGAAATTCAAACACACAGTTAGAATCATTAATGTGGGGGGTGGGAGGTTGAGCAAGGGGGTTATAGGTTGTCAGTGAAACATTAGTCCTGTGGGAGCTGGTGGATTTGTTGTATATTTTGATAGCATTCGGGATGAAGGAGTTACAAAATCTCCTCGCAGAATGTGAATGTGTCCCCATAGAAAATAGTGTACACATTGACAAAGTTTTTATGGTAAAACTAGCTGCTTCAGAAAAAAAGATTTAGATAAAAAAGGTTAGATTAAAGTTTACCTCTCTGTATGCAGAGATGTGTCCTTAGTCCCATGGGAGTGGCCAGTGAGGAGCGGTTTCTCCTATACCCTCGGAAAACCAATCCATCATGCATTGATTTAAAAAAAAAAAAAAAAAAAACCTCCCATGTCCCTCATATCTCCTTTCCCCCAACGCTTCCCGCCTCAGGACATCATACGTGTCTGTTCCACTCCTCACTGGCCCCTCCTAGGGGACTAGGGACACTGCATACAGAAAGGTAAACTTTCATCTAGGTTATCTTTCTTTTGGGAAAAGCCAATTTTACTATTAAAACTCTTTTGGGATCCTGCTGGCTTTTTCATTGATGCACAGCCTTGATTGTCAAGTATATCAGGGCAACCCATCCGCACCCCCTGACAACACAGGAGGTAACAATCTTATCCAATATGGCGACACACATGCGCTACCACCATTATATTACTGTGGGCATGTTAGATGGTTAACACCCAGCACGGTGTGCGGATCTTAGTGGCCGGTGTACATTGTATAATACAGCAGTCACCACCCGGTACGGAGAGGGCTCAACCTGTGAACCCTCACCATAAAGGGCTGACAAATAGTAAGGACAAACGCAGTTAAAGGAAACCTACCACTTGAAGTGGCAGGTATACGAAGGAAATACCGGGCACCAGCTCAGTATGAGCTGGTGCCGGAGCTTATTTTTGTTAGTGTTTTAAATCGCTGTATCGCGGTTTAAAACACTTTTTAAACTTTATGGCCAAAGCTGCTTCGTCGCAGGGAGGTACGCGCTCGGCGCTTACCATGCGCGCGGCTCTCCTTCACTTCCTATGTAGCCGCGCGCACGGTAAGTGCCGAGCGCGGACCTCCCTGCGCCGAAGCAGCTTCGACCACAAAGTTTAAAAAGTGTTTTAAACCGCGATACAGCGGTTTAAAACACTAACAAAAATAAGCTCCGGCACCAGCTCACCCTGAGCTGGTGCCCGGTATTTCCTTCGTATACCTGCCACGTCAAGTGGTAGGTTTCCTTTAAAGCACTAAGGCTATCCTGCAGTGTTATATAGTCAGTAATAACAAAGCTTTATCTCTATAGTGCCGTACAGATCATGGGGGACATATACCAACCAAATAAGACATACAGAATAATAACTGGGTCACATGAAGCAATAGGAGAGGAGTTCACAAGAGCTTACAGTCTATGATGTATACAATTTGCGTTTGTATAGTGTATTGCTATGTTCCCACTAACTTTCTTTGTAGTTATGTGCAACAGGTGTGCACAGCTCATCTATAGTACCTAGGTTCTCCTGGACTCTCATGTAAGTCTGCGGTGTAAATGTGGAAATCCACACTTTCTGTGACCACTTAACTTCAAGGTGACATTGTTATGTTTCCAATTACCTATTCTATCTCAACATCCTGTATCCCGAGCCCAGATATTTCTTCGTATCCTTTTATTTTCTGTACCAAGGAGATCAAAGAAAATCTTTACTATAAAAATCACATACGAGAAAATTTGTTTCCTTTCACACCCAGAAGTCGGGTCTCGCGCCTGTTTTCCCCCTTTGAAATATGACTGTAACAAGCCAATGTGTCTTTTAAGTTTAGACTTCGGAACGGGGCAGCGAGGAGGATCTCGCTAGATGAACGGGGCGATAAGCAAGTAGCAGCTTAAACATTTCATCTGATTTTAAATCAGGGCAACTCAATCTTCTCTATAAAGAGAGAAATTTCCCCTTGTTACGATAGGCTAAATCCTTTTATAAAAAGTTTATTTTTATAGTGGTTTGTGCGCTGGGAATAATGCCAACCAAATGTTCACATAATCCCGATATTTTCAATTCTTTAATGTAGCTGACGCCGTTCCTTCATGCCGGAACTCTGCCTTATTGAGACAATTATGGTACAAGTTTTAAATCATTCAAGGTGATTTTCCTCCTCTCCTCTTGTACATATGGTTATCTGTCATGAGATGTTATAGGATAATATTTTACAGTTTCCCCCCCCCCCCTGAATAACTCCGTGCATGGATCAGGGCATACATCCGATCTTCAGATCTTTCTTTCAAACATTTCAGAATACAAAAATGCCATTAGAATTCCATTTCCGGAGGGAAAAATCTATAAAAAAAATTTTTTTTGATAAATCAATTCTTCCATTATCATGAAATGTGTTTTTTTTGTTTTTTTTTAACTTTTTCTTCCAGTACCCTAATATATTCTCTGTTGTTTGGCAGTAAAACTTGTCGTGTCTCCTCTCTCCAAAGCAACAAGTGCAACGTTAGGGTCAAGTCATTTTTGCAGCTTCCGACACATGACATTAATTCTTTTATCCATGATATCATGGAAAGAGCGCGCATATTGTGTATGGAAAACATTTTTATGTTCTGCCATGAGACTAAAGCTGAAACAAAAATAATTTCTATTTAATAGTCTTTATTTGTTTATGTACAGACTTTTTTGCCGATGTTAATAATTTTTAGGTTATTTTTTCCAGGTTTTCGAAAGACGTTTGCATAGCAAGGTTGTGTGGTCATGTCTCCCTGCAATATTTTACCAAGTGTAATGCTGATTAAAAAAAATAAGCAATTCTTATCGCTTTTTGCTTTTCTGTGAATGGAAGAGGAACTTGCTACACTTAGTTTTTTTGTGTTTTTAGTCTTCTGTATTTATGAGCAGTTTTCTCTACCTTACTTCTCTGCCCCTTTTGGCAGATGGCTGCTGCGTGGATGCTGGGGAAAGGCGTCAGGAACGCTTTTTAATATAATAATAATTCCTTTATTTATATAGCACACACAGATTACACAGCGCTGCACAGAGCTTATCACATCAGTCCCTGTCCCCAATGGGGCTCACAATTATACTGGACCCATTGACTGAATACCACAGATCCACAGTTAATCACACAATAAATAACTGCCTATATATCCAGTATTCAACCAATCTTCTCGACGAAATAATTGGTCTGATAGGAAAATGGACACCTATTAAAAAAATAAATAAATAAATAAAATAAAAATTGTGAGATCCTCCCTTAGGTCTCCTGCACACAACCGTTATGGGGGCAGATCTGGGCAGATCATAGACCCCATATAGGACCTGGCCAGGCAGTCGCAGGGCATGGTAAGGTACATGTCCTTCCCCCCCTCCAGTTTGGGTCGGCATCCTTCTACGGTTAGAGGAGGGGTGACCTCCGCTCTCCCGCACCTGGGTGCTTCAGGGTGAGCACACAGCCGGCTGCATGAGACCTAATGGGTAAGTTCCGGTTTCACAAAATAAATGTAATTGTAAAAATGTAAGACATTATTAGATTTTTTTTTAGCAGTTTTTCTATTTGCTTTTATAGAATTTATTGTTTTTACCTTTGAAGGGGGTCTGCCATTTCCTAAATTACCTCAGAAGTAAAAGCATACTTTTTTCCTGAACCACCCTTCATCATTTAATAGATTTGAGATAATTCATGTAAAAAATCTTCTCAGTACAATAGGGGAGGGACGATGCACCCATTTACTTCTTTTTTATTATTTTTTTTTTTTTATCTGTGAGGGATGACAGTCAATGAATAAAGAGGTGTAGCTGGGCAGCAGGGAAAGAAAATAACAATTGCACCAGCACACATCTATCTGCCCCTGGTGCTCCAAGATTTATATAAAGATAAAAATGGAATTTGCTCTAAAGCAGCAGACAATAGGAAAACAGGAAAGGTGTCTGGAAAGCTTATAAAGCGCCCTATACATTGTTAGTTTTACTTGTGGATGAGTTAGCAGGTGGTAAAGGTGGCTGAGTGAGTAGCACATCTGCCTTGCAGCACTGGGGTCCTGGGTTCGAATCCCACCCAGGTCAACATCTGCAAAGAGTTTGTATGTTCTCTCCGTGTTTGCGTGGGTTTCCTCCGGGTACTCCGGTTTCCTCCCACACTTCATGGGGACAGGGACCAATTTGACATGGTTGTGCAGCGCTGCGTAATCTGTGTGCGCTATATAAATAAAGAATTATTATTATAACTCCATATGAGTGAAGTGAATGTGCATTGGGATTTGCATGTTAAACAAGTCGGCCACTTACACCAAACTATAACATAGAGTATAAGACCCTATTAGAGTCCCCCATATTTTACTTTGTTATAAAATTCCATCTACAGCCGTGAGTCACATGACCCTACACTGCCACAGGTCTCAGGACTTTCTGTGATGTCCCATGTCCTGCTGGCTTCTTGTGTCCTGCTGCTGGCTGTCATCTGACTCACGGCTCCTGGCAGTGAATGTCAAACTTTAACAACATAATGCCTCGTGCATACGACCATAAATAAGAAAAATTTGTCTTCTGATTCACTGCCCCCATTGACTTTTATTGTGCATGGCCACGGAGAATGCTTATACTTACCCTGCTAATGTTTGCTATAATTCAGTATCCCCTTTAACTTAAATAACCCCTTTTTATAGGTTCCTTAATTTACTTATCACTGAAAGATTGGACAACTTGAAATATACCTGCCCCCTGAATCCAAATGCAGATGTCAGGTTGTCCCAATACACAACCTGCAAACCACTCCAGAATAAAGACAGTGATTTAGGGTCAGCACTGTAGAATTGAACTCTGTAAAGTCACATCCATTTGATATGGTCGTATTTGGCAACGCTTGTCTTCCTTGCAATGTCACTGTGGTAAGTTAGGAGACAAATCCATTTTTGTTTCACTCTCGGCCTATGATAATGTGAAAAACACCATCTAACATTGTTTTCTCCATGCATGACAGTGATTGTAAGTAATTTACATTCCACTCCCCTTAAAAACCTACAAACGTCTTACTTCAGCCTCCCTCCACAAATGAAAAGCACATTTACAAGGGGGCGTACAGGCTACTTTTTAAACATATTCCTCTTTCCTAAAACCTTTCAATATGTTTTGCTTTCCTCAAAATATGTTGTCTCCCCTGGTTAATAAGACAATTTCCCAATGCCTATCATCTTTGTCCAAGAAGAGTGGTTAGAGCAGCTATGAGTTCAGTGAATTTCTATCAGATGTACATGGTGATGGACCGCAAAGAAATACTTATCCATGCTCTCGTTTTCATTAATTCCAGTGCTGTCTGAGGGAAGGGATTGTCAATGTTTCCCCATCATGTAGATTACAAAGTTACCAAATCCATGACTAGGTATTCTCTTATTAATATTCTGTAAGAGTTGGCACATAGCTCACAGTCCCCATGTGTCCCCAATTTGATGTACTGTGCACACCCTGAACTGTATACAGTATACAGAATTCAACTTGTTTCACATCGTAATATATTTCTATGTTCAATGGTCCTGACCTTGTAAAGCTGGTGGTTTGGTTCTTAAAGGGGTTGTCCGGAGTTTGAAAAACATGGCTGCTTTCTTCCAAAAATCTGGAACAAAAGAGGAAAAAAAGATCCGAGAATACTGCATGTTCCCAAGTTAACAAATAAAACTGTCCGTTGGAGTTCTTGGATGTTTCCAAGGTAGTAACTCTTCATCAGGTAGGTTTCAAAAACAGTGCAACGCCTTATTATGGATTGTGCTGATATTGCTTCTGTTCTCATCTTCTGTATAAAGATGAATGAAGCTTTGTTGCAATACCACGCACTACCCATTGTCAGGCTCTGTTTTTGGAAGAAAGCGGCCATGTTTTTTCAACGTTCTGATGGCTTTGATTGTAATATTAGCATTTGGTCATCTTTAGAGTATACAGTATAATAAAAAGAATGGCATTATCCCCTAATGTCTATCAGTTCATCAACATGCATAGCTTGAAGTAGTTAACTTAGGACGGAAGCAAAGAGGTGCTACAGATTGTAATACAAAGTTTCTTCAAGGAAGAAAAGGAATATTCTGTGCATGCACCATAAAGTTCCATACTTTATTCAGACCATGCAGGGAATGAGCAACAAGCCATACACATGTAAGTGATGGCCTGTTTCACGTGGCTCACGCATCCTTGGACTTACTATGGACAGTACACGGAAGGGGAGGGTAAGAGATAATGTTCAAACCCCTAAACACTGCAACGTTGGTGCATAGAGGTGTGTGATGGATTAATGATGCCAAAGCTACAGTAAGTTTGAGGAGGTCCAAGCCGTTCTACACGATCTGTCATCTTGAGACAGGCTTTGTAAAATCTTTACACAATGGGGCACATTTCCTTACCCGTCCCTGTTTGTTCCCCGAGGTGCGTTGTCTGCCGAGAATGCCCAGCTGCCGCGATTCACTTACATTGTGCGCCAGATATCCTGCATGTGTCGTTTCCCGCTCAGGTCCGAGGAGTTCACCATCTTCTTCCCGGTGTATGTGGGTGCGTGTCTTGCGACACGATTTAAATGTTAAATCCTGCGCTGAGTCAGAATCCGTCGGATCGTTCCCCGATTGGTGCCGCATGGAACCCGGTGACGATGCACCAAAATCTGATCGTGTGCGCCTAGATCACCTGCTAAATGCAGCTCAAAGTGCGGTCCGCGGACCCTTAGTAAATGAGCCCCATTGATGTATTGTTGCATACACCAATTCTCCACTATATGGTGCCTATTTGGGTTCATGGTATGGTCATGGACATGTTGGTGTTGGTGCAGGTGCACCTTTCTCTTCATTTTGCTGATTTTGGAGGGTGCGGAGTAATCATGATCTGCTGTTTCTGTGATATGTGCACCACCATTTTTAAATTAATTAACCTCTAGTAATGCCTAGGATCGGAATATCCCTTTTAAAAGGTCCAAAATCACCACAAGAGTAAAACCAGTTATATATGGAGCGGTTCATAAGACTGTATGCAAATGAGCCTAAGGGGCTCCAGGCTCCATTAACTCCTAAGGAGCCTGGAGCCCCTCAGGCTCATTTGTTTACAGTCCTTCATCTTGGCCTTTAAAAAAAATAAAGCTTATATCTTAATGTAAAATATATATGATGATATTGATGCACCCGGGGTGGTGCCACATCTGGGGGTGCACCTTGTTGTCCGTTCTATGCTGCCCATCACTACACAGTACTAATTCCCCTCTCCTTTACACAATTATTGAGGTATACCCTAAAAATGCCTAGAAATGGGTGCACCAGCAGGCTCAACCATGCAAAATACACCAAAACATCAAATTTGTTCAAAGAAACAAACACATTTTGTGAATTGTTACCGGGAAACAAGAAAGGTACGTCTGAGAAATTTCTAGACAACGCTACAGAAGGTTTGTCTTGGGGTTCTTTTGAACCTAATAGAGTCCCTTTAAGAACCTACAGTAACATTTTCCTGGAAAATACGCAATCGCCGTTTACTTGCCGGTCTTTGTTTGCAGGATTTTTCAGTGAGAACTCTTTTTTTTACCTTTTTTTTACCTCTCTCTGGGAATGCTTTTTATGTTGTAGTGTTGACAAACAACACAGTGATTTATCCTTTCTTTTAGACTTAAGAATAAATGTTTTGTTCACTATAGCGTTCAGTATGAATACAAGATGTCCGGAACAGGATTATTTATAAAACAAAGCGGGCCGTAACAGAAATCAGAGGAAAATTCCTGTTAATCTGGTATTCGACAACAAATAATCCCAGTGCTAAACTGATAAAAAGTTGCCAAATAGCTCAGCAATCTTCCTTTCTGGTCATTGTCACTTTTGCGGGTCAATTACTTGAAGCATCAGAAATGTGCCCAAAATGTGTGCATGAGATATATGGAAGTAAATGTGCAGTATTCTGGTTTATTAAACAACAAAGTCCAAAATGGATCCAAAGAAGGACCAAATTATTCGGTCAATCAATTATTAAAACTAAGATTGATATTAAATTAAGGCTCAGTTCACACCTGCCTATGGGTTTTCCCTTAAACTCTCTGTTTAAGGAGACTGTAACCGAAGCTAAAAATCAGAGGGGAATGAATGTTAACCCATTAAACGTAAACTGCATTAAACTTAAACTGCTAATTATGCGTGCCTCTCACACGACGTCAGGTGCGGGGGCATGAATAATTAGCAGTGCCGAGCATCTTGGGCTCCGGCCTGCTAATTATGAGTATTTTTACCAGGCGATCCCTGCGTATTAACATTAAAGAACATCTACTGCCATGAAGGACTGTATGCAAATGAGCCTAAGGTACTTCAGGCTTCATTAACACCTATGTAGCCTGGAGCCCCTCAAGCTCATTTGCATACAGTCCTTCATCCTGGTGGTAGATACCCTTTAAAGAAGAACATTGCCAGGATCGGGATAAAGTGGAGCATAGGTGAGTACGTGTAGTTTATTTTTCATTAAATTTAATGGTAGTTTTCCTTTAAGGCCTCCACTCTTTGCCGATTTGCATCTGAGGCGCTCACCCCATAAAGGGACCTCTCCCTAATTATAAGTGAGAATTTGCACAATATTATTTTTCTTAATTATACACAGTGGTGATTGTGTACAACCTCTTTAGGGCTGTGAGAACTTTAGGATGCTTTGGTGCTATCCTACAGCTTACTACAGACACACGCTTGCACAATTCCTATTATCATATCCTGAGCATTGTAGCTACATCATTAACGGATCCTAAAGGGTAATACTAAAGGAATTTTCTGTTTCCCTAGAAGAGGCTTCTCTTAAAGCACGACACCTGTGATTTGCACAGAGAAACTAGAGGTTAAACTATAAATATACACCAGTATACACTCCACCGTGCTGAATTTGGAGGAGAATATTCATTTTAGCCTATCTGAGTATTCCATCGGACACCTGGAATACCTTGCTGTAAATCAGAGCAGTATGTATATACACATTGATTACCTCCATTCCCCCATCTCCAAGATCTAGAATTATAAGAATGAGCTCTGTAACCCTTCATGTGTCTGCGACTACGAGAGAGATAGCAGACAGTAATCCATACCAGGAAGATGTGTCAAAGTTTGTCCGACACAGGAAATACAGCAGTCTCTTCAAATTGTGCTGATGAAAGAAACCAGTCATAACTGCTAATCTAATATAAGATTTCACCGGAGGAGTTTGTTCACAGATGACCCCAACTACGAATGATTGGACAACTACTTTACATAATATGCCTGTAATATAAATCACAGATCTTCCTGTGTAATGGGCTGCATTGGGAAGGCTAGGCCATGTGATGGTAATGACATACATATGGGTTTACCTTTAATTACCTAGAAAGAAGACCTTCTATCTATTGATCTGTCTGTCATCTAATTTATCTGGCCAGCCATAATGTATACAGTTTGTGTCCATCTACTTGCTTTTTAGCATACTATAAAGAGGACCTTTCACCAGGTCCTAACAGCTTTTAATAAGCGTCACTTCCCTGGATCGGCTGCAGTTGGAATTTTTCTGAGGCCTTCAATGTTCCTCTATTGGAGGTCATGGACTGGAGTAGACTTGCAACAAAATATGAGGCTGATTAGAGGCCTTGTTCACATTACACTTTGTTCAGGAAAAGTTTGCATTGCCTTAGACTTTTATATACCTAGTGGATTCCATCAGGCCATAGGAAAGCGCAGAAGACTGCATATACCGTGGTCATAATGGAAATGTTTACTGTATTGTAAACTTTTTTTTTTTAATTGTGGCCAAAAACAATAAAGGGGGATGTCTCATGTATAGTGGAGCAGTTACATTTTGCTTCCCCTCAGTGCCAAAACTACACTTTTCAGAGAGTGTGCTAAAAATTCATCTGTTGTCTAAGCATGTGAAATGTGATGAATACTGTTGCACCAGATAGTGCCGCTCCCCTCTATAGTGATAAATCAGTCAATCATTGTAGAATCTGGGTAAGCTGGGTGTTCACTGTAACACTGCCTCAATAAAAAAAGGTGATGGGTATTATCCCCTTTATAAATACTGATTGGAATGAAGGTTAAAGGAAACCTACTACGAGGAATCTATTTTCAGAAGTAAATCTGATGGTAAATTCCTCCTTCCTGCCTCTGCCCTAATCTGTAATTAAATAATTCTGGAACCTAACTTGTTAAAACTTAAATTTAAAACTAATTTTAGTAATATGTAAATTAACTGCAGAGGATACTTGGGCGTGGGTTAGCCTTGCCTCCCAGTTCCTGGCCAGGTTAGTACACGCCACAGTAACCTCTGCAGTTAATTTACATATTACTAAGTTTTTTACATGTTAGGTCCCAGGATTATTAAATTACAGATTTGGGCAGGAGGAATCTGCCACCATATCTACCGGTACTTCTGATAGTAGATACCTCCTGGTAGGTTTTCTTTAAGCATACACCCTATTGCTCCATTTATCTTCAACTAAAATTCTCAGTTCTTCTTGAGCTAGTGGGTAGATACCTAGATGCTGTGACTCCTGTTCCCTTCACTGTACATAAGCTTTTGCGTAATCTGATACAGTTAGTGAGCTTCTGTCTGTCTTGCAAGCAAAGTGGACTCCACTAAAAATATTCAGCGTGAAGCAGAAAGGAGCCAGATAAGAGGAGAAATGAGCAGTCTACACATTTAAAGGGTGCCTGTCATTTAAATTAACCCAAAATAAATACTTCATTAAAAGAACTATGAAAATGCATCGCCCTTATCACTAAATGGTTCCTTTCCGTGGCTGCAATGTTGAAAAAATTAGTTTATAAACTAATATACAACTTGCCTGAGGTGAATCCAATGATATTAATGGAGTCCGGTACATTACATTTTACCTGCACTGTCTTGCCTCCTTGTTCCTGATTGACAGGTCTCACTGCTAGGACATTGAGGGACCATCTACCAAAATTAAATTACAGACATATAAAGCTCTGTTTATTAAACATTAGGGTAAAAAAATAAAAGAATACATTACATATTAATTTTTCTCATTGTTTAATTCCCTTTGAGGGTTCTCTAATTATTGCGTATTGCTGTATTCAGGCCTTGATTTATTGCCTATCACCAAAGAACAATGTGATTCATACTGTATAAATCCCCTGCTTCTGTCTTCAGAAGAACCTCTAACCAGTTTCCAAAGAACCGCAGAAAGGCCTTGATGGAAAAACGACATTAGTCAGAAAGGGCAGGGAACTGTATGTGTTAGTTTGGGGAAATGAAAAATACTCGTTTGATATAAGGGATGAGTAAAGAAGGGAATCCAAGTAATAAAGTGTATCAATGTGTGACCCAGTACACTGGAAATATCAGGTACAGACCCTTTATAGGGAGATGGTCACCTTAACGCTGAAGCCACTTTTCACCTTCCTGACACGGCCCATTTTTTCAAATCTGCCCTGTGTCACTATAAATGGTTATAACTTTGGAACGCTTTAACATATCCAAGTGATTTTAAAACTGTTTTCTCGTGACACTTTGTACTTCATGTTAGTTGAAACATTTTGGTGGTATGTTTTGCATTCATTTATAAGATATTTGGTGAAAACTTGGAAAAATTCTTGATTTTCTAACTTCAAAATGTTCTACTTTTTCCACACATAGTCATAACCGCAAAAAAACATAATAACTAACATTCACTGAATGTTACTTGGTTTTTTATGCATACTGTTATTTTTGTAGGATGTTAGGGGGCTTTGAACGTTAGGTGCGATTTTTCACATTTTCATAAAAAACGCAAAATCCTGCTATTGAGGGACCTGCTCAGGTTTCAAATCACTTTGAGAGGCCTAAATAAAAGTAAAACCCCATAAATGACCCCATTATAGAAACTACACCCCTCAACGTACGTAAAACAACTTTTATGAAGTTTGTTAACCCTTTAATTGTTTTACAGGGGTTAAAACAAAATCGGATGCAATTTTGAAAGTAAACTTTTTTTGGCTAAATTAATGTGTTTTTCAAAAAAGTACAAATTCTCAGTGGATAAAATACCAAAACGCTCCACAAAATTTGATACCCAATCCCTCCCGCGTATAACAATACCCCGTATGTAGTGGTAACCTGCTGTATTGGCGCACGCCAGGGCATCGAAGGGAAGCTGCGCCATTCAGAGCAGATTATGCATTGTCACTTTTTATTGGCTATACAATCTTTATTTTTTTTGGCAATTTGGACATATAAGGGCTTATTTTTTGCGACATGAGATGCACTTTACAAATACTTCATTTTAGTGGGTCATTAGCTTATTGATGAGATTTTATTAACTCTTGAATGTATGGAGGAAAAGAAAATTGTAAATTTTTGTTTACTTTCTTTTCGTATTTTTTGGAGGTCGTACATCGTTCACTAAAAATACTATATTATCTTTATTCTATAGGTCACTACGATTACGGTGATACCTCATTTATATAGTTTTTCATTTATTTTTACAATTTGACTGGATAAAAACTAATATAGAGGAAATCTCATTTGTTTTTGCATTGCCATCTTTTCGGAGACGTAACTTTAATATTTTTCGGTTGACAGAGCTAGTTTAGGGCTTATTTTTTACGTGTTGAGTTGTTCTTTTCAGTGGTACCATTTTGGCGCACATAACTTTTTTTGATCACTTTTTAGAACATTTTTGTGTACAGATTGTTACGGACGCGGCGATACCAAATATGTGGGGTTTTTTGCCGATTTTGTGTTTTTTCACTTTATTGCATGTGTATAGGGAATATTTGTGTTTAGGGGACTTTAACTTTAATTAATTCTTTTTATTACAAAATGATTTTATGTAATGTTTTTAACATTTTTTATTTACTTTGACAGGTTAGCTTGAACAAGTGATCCACTGATCACTTGTTCAAGCTCTTCTTCACATTACACAGTGTAATACAGATGTATTACACTGTGTAATGTAACACACTGAGCATGCTGTGCATGCTCAGTGTGTTACAGCCGGGTCCTGCCAGAAGGCACGGACCCGGCACACAGGAGAGGATCGCACAGCCCCGGGCACCGGCAGTCCCGGGCACCGGCAGTCCCGGGGCTGCGATCGGAGCAGCGGACACCCCCGGTAAGCGCCACGGGGGGGTCCGATTCTGATCAAATGCCCCTTGCACACCGCGGTCAGCGCGACCGCGGCGTGTCAAGGGTTAACACCCGCGATCGGAGAACTCTCCGATCGCGGGTGTTAGAGGCAGGTGTCGGCTATAATATATAGCTGACACTCGCAGCTTCTGGCGCCGGCTCCGTTCAGGAGCTGGCGCCAGAAGCATGACGTGGTAGTACTGCATTTTGCGGGAACGCACCTCCCGCGATGCAGTACTATTACGTCAAATGTCGGGAAGGGGTTAAACGGAATCTGCCAACTTCCAAATAGCCCTACGAGTTAAATCCAGCCTTTGGTGGAGCACTTTGTAAACGGCCACACATAACCATTCTACTCCATTAATCTCTACGGAGATCACTGTTTTTTACATACTGTTAGTGGTTTATTAGGTCAATTTCTGCTGACAGGTTCCCTTTAGGAGGATTACCACAATAACAGCGCCTGTAAGAGTAAGTGGCATAATTTTTTAAGAAATTACTTTCCTTTACCACATTCGGATCTCGCTAATAAAGCTTATAAGCTTTGTGACAATAGCACTGGAGACATTCCTACTAACAATCCCTTGACTCATTCTCCTTGGCTTTGTGTTCTTCTATCAAACAGAACATAGTACAGAATGTGATTGCTCGGTGTTCACCATACATATATTAATGGAAACTCTCACTTGCTATCACTCACGTCTTAAGAGAAAGAATAGCTTTCATTTGTTCCAAAAGGTCATTTATTTCCCAACAAGTAAAGCTGTATGTTAGTGAAAGCCAGCGGCCGTGACGCATACACATAACGATATGAGCATTAATTAGGGTGGGAGGATTTCTCCATCCAATCAATACCAAAGATGTAAGAGTTTTTTTTTTTCCAGCCATCTGGTACATCAGACACCATGTCACTTGGATGCAGTTATGGCAGAACACCCCATTGCTTTGATAATAAACATCTTTGCTCCTTTATTTGTTATAGGGACCCCTCCTTCCCGTCGTCTTTATTCAGATTACAGCTAGAAGCCATTATAGAGCCGTGGCGTTCCATTCCTGTGACACGTCTTTCTACTGAGAAATTACCCATCACTGGAAACTATTCTAGTTTGTACAAACATTTAGGCGGAGTTCTGTAATTGTAGAGAATGTTCTATATGTCTGTACAATCCAGCGACTATGCCAGCTCCACGCCATGTGGGCATGAAGGGGTTGTAGAAGGATGCAGCATCCAGCAAAGTGGGCGGCCACAGGACATTCCCCTGCGTAATTTTGAATCTCGGTCGGACCAAGACTTGTTTGGCGTAGCTGCTATCATACATTACATTAGTAATCAATTTCCTGTTGTACTAGAGACCGTTCTCACTCTTCTGCCATTATACTCAGACTGGCAACTGTACTACCAGTGGCCTTTTTTTTTCCCGCCTATGAATTCACTCAACCAGTGGCACACTTTCTAAGTTTTTTCACCATTGACGATCACAAAGCAGATCCAAAGTAATAACAGTTTAATTTAATGGCTGAGAGTCCTACTTTACTAAGGATACCCCCGTACCACACAACTGCTAAAGGAAACGTCTGAAAGCTGAACGGTATCATTAGGTTTGAAATGGAGTAGCACCAGGAGCGGATTAAGACTACCTTGGGCTGAATGCATATTAATCTTCTTGGCGAATGGAGAAAGCGTCCTTTCTGCCTGCTTACAAAATGCTGTTTTAGGACTCTTGGATGACCTTCAAAGGTCGTGAACTGTCTCTTGTCTACATTGAGAGCAATAACATGTGTCATGGGTGAAGGTCCTTCTCAGAATAGAACTCGGTGGGTGGTTTAGGTTGCCATGGGCCCCCTAGAAGACTTGGGCCCTGGATTACCGCTCAAGCCACATTTATTATAATCCACTACAAAGTAATCACTTCATTCAAACCTTGCTGTAGTCATGTGGTAAGGAGTAAAGGGCACCAACGAACCCGCCATTGTAGTAACTGTAGAGACAAGCTTTTCCCAAAAGTATGAAAGTCATATTTATTCATTTACCCATAGAAGAAATTCTGATTGGTTACTCAACCCCTTTATGTCAACCATCATCATTTGTACATGCTAATAATGAATGTACCAGGCACCAGTAATGCTTTGCCATTAAAAGGTTTGGGGTAAAAATGCATCTCAAACTGAGTCCATACACCAGTTCATAACATGAGATTGTCAATAGGGACTTTTTTTGCTCAGTATTGGTCCATAGGTCCACAACTGTGGTCGGTCTGTGTCCATAGGCTAGGTCGATTTCTCAAGCAATGCTGCTTTGCAGTAAAGAAGGGACACCTTGCATCATATATAACTATAATTAAAGTAGTCCCGTTCTCTATACTGTGTTTGGAGTGTGAAACCCAGCCCGCACATTGAGTGAGATTTACGGACTGACCATGGTCATGTGTCACTGACATTATAGTAAAGGTGCGGTTATTTGGTATCATCATGGACGAGTCAGGAGCTTACCGTATATACACAAGTATAAGCCGAGACCCCTAATGTTACCACCCAAAACTTGGAAAGCCTATTGACTTAAGTATAAGCCGAGGGTCGGAAATGCATTGATCACAGCCCCCCCCCCCCCAGTATATAGCCAGCCTGCCCCCAGTAGTATACAGCTAGCCAGTTCCCATGTAGTATACAGCCAGCCAGTCCCCATGAAGTATACAGCCAGCCTGCTCCCTGTAGTATACAGCCTGCCCCATGTAGTATACAACCAGCCCAGCCTGCCCCCTGTTGTATACAGCCATCCCAGCCTGCCCCCTGTAGTATACAGCCAGCCCAGCCTTACCCCCCTGTAGTACACAGCCAGCCCAGCCTGCCCCCTGTAGTATACAGCCAGCCCATCCTGCCCCCTGTAGTATACAGCCAGCCCAGCCTGCCCCCTGTAGTATACAGCCAGCCCGGCCTGCCCCCTGTAGTATACAGCCAGCCCGGCCTGCCCCCTGTAGTATACAGCCAGCCCAGCCTGCCCCCTGTAGTATGCAGCCAGCCCAGCCTGCCCCCTGTAGAATACAGCCAGCCCCCTATAGTATACAGCCAGCCCAACTTATATACTCACCCCCCGGCGGCCCAGATGCTCAGCGCGGCTCCCGATGTCCTCTATGCGCTCCTCTCCTGTCTTCCTTCTGTACAGCAGGCAGGGACGCGGCCATGTTATCTTCCGGCCAGCGCATACTATGACGTCATCAGCGGCCGCATCATAGTTTGCGCCGGCCAGTAAGATACCATGGCCGCGTCCCTGCCTGCTGTACAGAAGACCGAAAAGGAGGCACAGGGAAGACAGAAGAGGAGACGCGCCGACATTGGGGGCCGCCAGAAGGTGAGTATATAAGCTTATTATTTTTATTGACTCGTGTATAAGCCGAAGTGAGGTTTTTCTGCACATTTTTTATGCAGAAAAACTCGGCTTATACACGAGTATAAACGGTATGTTTTGTTTTTAGATTTTTTTGCTGAAATTTTAATGAAATGAAAAAAGAATTTTTTTTGTTGTATTATTGTATTTTTAAAAATCCTAAAATCAAAAAGTTACTGATCCTATTTTAGTGTCGTATTAAAGCCCAAAGTAAGTTGTACTAAAAGAAAATGAGTCAAATAAAATCTTACAGTCTTTAGAATGTTTAATTTTAAAATGTAGAAATGTGGTTAAAATAAGAAGGTGAACAAGAATGTTAAGAAGTTTTGATTATTACAATAAAAATAGATCTAAAATATAGTCTCAAAGTGCTCAAGATTTTCTCTTTTTACCGTACTGAAAATATAGCAATCCGAGTTTTCCTTTCATTTGCAAAGAACAAAAAAAAAAGAAACACGGCGCAGATGACTGGAAGAAGAACGTGAACACTAAATATTATTTCTGGATGTTCTTTCTCAGGTCACTGAAGAATATCTTTACCCACTGTTGCCTTTCTGTGTTAGTCAGAGGCAAAAGAAAAATTCATCTATCTTCATTAGGCAAAACCTTAGAGACCTCTGTGTTTAAAATCTATAACATGCAATTCTATTCCGTAATTACAGTTTTTTTCCCTTCTCTGGCGTAAACATTTAGTGAAATGTTATTACTGTATATGTTTTTTTTTGCTTTTTCATGACTACAGTTATATAAATTTCATCCTGTAAGTATATGTAGCCCTCGGTGCCCCTTGGAGACTATGCATAGCCATGAAATACCATAACAACATATAAAGTCATAGGCCAAAGATACGGTTGAGAAAATCCATATTGAAAGATAGCTCCACTCAAAAATCTGCTAAAGCAATAAAATTAAACTTTTGTAAAAGGGTATTTTGATGAATGATGACTTGTGATTTTTTTTTTCTACTGATTTGATGTTCATCTCTAGAGAACAGATATTTGTTTACTTAAGAACTCCCGACTTACAGACGACCCCTAGTTAAAGACCGACCTCTTTGCCCACTATGACCTCTGGTGAAGTCAAGACCAAATAGTGGATATACAGGTGGTCCCCTACTTCAGGACACCCGACTTACAGATGACCCCTTTTTAAAGACTGCCCCCTGTGACCTCTGGATGCTATTACTATAGTCCCAGACTGTGATGATCGGCTGTAAGGTGTCTGTAATGAAGCTTTACTGATAATCCTTGGTCCCATTATAGCTAAAAATTTTGAAACTCCAATTGTCACTGGGACAAAAAAATTTTTTGGCTGAAACTACAATTATAAAATATACAATTTCGACTTTCAAATTCAACTTAAGAACAAACCTATGGAACCTTGTACATAACCCGGGGACTGCCTGTATAATGACAACTGTGGAAGCCATTACAAATGTAAAGGGTAAACAAAATCTTATCATATATGTTTTGATCTCTTTTCTTTAATGAAAGAAAATTATGAGAATTACAGTTTAGTAAAAGGGGTAGATAAGTGGTACTCTCACGCCTTCCATAAATTTTGCAAAAATTCTGCAAGTAAAAATGTACCTGGTTCACTCTCTGCTGCATAATATACTACAACATCTGTCGCAGCTTTAGAAAAATCTCATTCTCTTTGCGTGGTATGTGGAATTTCCATGTGCATTTCTCTAAGGCCATTTTCATATCACGTTATGTCTTCAGTTATTACCTTCAGTTATGGCATGATCAAACAAACTCAACAGGTACAAGTCTTTCCAGTGACTATTCAGAGGTAAGGTATAATGGAAAGGCTTGCACCTGTTGTGTGTTCAACCACACCAGGATTTGTCTCATGATAACTGATGTAAGCTGCTATAGACCGAAATGAGATTCGAACTATATTCACAAAATGTACAGTGAATATTACCTTACCTACCTCAGAGGCAACAGTTTAGTAAACTTTCAGCAACTTACATGACCCATTTATGCTGCACATTTTGGGCTTTCTATAAAGGCAGCTTAAAGGACATCTACCACCAGGATGAAGGATTGTAAACCAAGCACACTGACATATTGGGGTGTGCCTCCTTTGGCAGGATCTGCTCTTCTTTTAGCTTCTATGCCCAATAAAAGGCTTTTAAAATTATTTAAGCTTAAGGGGCTCCAGGCTCCATAGGTGTTAATGGAGCATTGAGTCCCTCAGGCTCATTTAAATCCTTTTTTTCCTATAAATCAGGGCATTAAAGCTTAAAGAAGAGCAGATCCTGTCAATATGTAAGTGTGCTTGGTTTACAATCCTTCATCCTTGTGGTGATGTCCTTTTAAAACAGCATCCCAGCTCTCTATGTAAGTTAAATGACTACTTTATATGATATTGGGTTAGATATAGCTGCTATCTTTGGTATATTCCTATATAATATTGTATGTATACTGACTGTAAACAGTCAAACAGATGATTGCTTCACCGTTATATCCAATGCCGTCTTCTCTGTATTTAGTTAGAATGGAGTAAATGGAGAATACTGTAACCCATACAGCTGCATATTTCTCTATAGCCTCAGTTACTTACTCCTGGTAAATTACTTCCTAAGGGGGTTGCAGAAGCTTGGCAGCTTGTGTCATTAATCTTAGTATGCAGAGAAGGTTAAAGGTTTTAAGATGCTTAAATTGCTGGAAGTCAAAATGTTCTATACATGTGAATACTTTCCCATGGCTTATAGACCCAGTGGCTACTACAATCACTGCAACATCTCTAGTTATATCACTGCTGGCTTTAGTTTGATGTCACATTTTCTTATTGACCTGCAATTGTTTTTGTGAATAGATAGTTTTACAGAAACGTTTTGTAAGATTTCATTACATACCAATTACCTGGACAAGAAAGAATGTCCAAACCTAAAGAATAGAAAGGGTATTACGCAAGATCTTTGATAACATTCAGATTTCTCTGAGTGTTAATAAGACCTGTCATCTTTTCAGGAATCGCTGCTCAGTACTCTAATAGCCAGCGGACGTTAATACCATTTATTTTTATGGAAGATGTGACATGGATTTTGTTTGAAGACTTGAATTTTATTAGTTCTAGCTCCTGTGGATTAAAAACATACCCTCTGAACAGACGTGATATGTAAATACATAGTGTGTGAGATGTCAGGACCTATTCATGTTACAACGTTGTGCTTCTTATATGCAGATTTAACCAAGTTTTTACCTTACAGTAAAGGAGTCAGTTTTCCATATGTGGACCTGAATTTATTGTACATTTTGTGTGTGTGTTGAATTATTTTGTGTGTTTACTTTTATTTTTACATATGCAAAATATATATATGCATCCTGGAATTTTTTAGACTTTAAAATAAATAGTAATGTTACCCACAACAGAAATTGGTCCTGTCCTGGTCATATATTACATAGTTGCTTTAAGCATTGTTATATGCTCAGGATGTTGTTTTGATTTAGAAATGCTAGTGAGGAAGCAGCATGTTACTTTTTGGCTTCTTGATCTTCACAGTGTCAGACAGGTTGGCCATCCGCGCCACCAATATCCTTATTCAGTTCTCCTTATTCATTCATATACCTTATAGACATAAGGGTAACTTTCTATTTGCTTTCTTAAAGAAAATCTACCATTTCCTTTTATGCATTATGAACCAAATATACCTTGAGAATGCTGTAGCTACACTGATGCAGAAACATATCTGGTTTATTCCCGGAATTGAGTGGTTTTGCTGAAATTTTTTTTTTAATAAAATTATGATATTGTGGCTGGCCAGCGCTTCTCCTTACCCTAATTATGCACTGCTTCAGCATTGCCCTACCCAACTTAAGCTTAGAATACGTCATCACTGCGTTGTCCATGACAGGCAGAAATAATCAATTGCTCCACCATCCCCCAGCTGTTGTGTATCCAGCTCAGGTTGATTAGACCTGTCTGTACAGTTCAAGCAGCTCTTTTATGCACAGAAGACAGTGTGCACCCAGCTTTCCGAAGGTCCTGAATTTTATAATAGTTTTTTTTTTTTATCAAAACCACTTGGTTCAGGGAATTAACAAGATATGATCCTGCATCAGTGTAGCTACAGCATTCTGAAAGTATGTTTGGTTCACAATGCTTAAAAACAAATGATAAATTTCCTTTAAAATTCTACTATTTTATAGAGTTGCATTGGGAGTTGTTTGTTAAATTTGGGTATTTTACCACTCTCCTCCTCATTTTTAATTCAATTTTCCACAATATTTTAACCATTTCCCTGGAGGAACCCCATACTATCTCAATCCATTCTATATATTGCCACAGTAGAGGACAGTCCATTCCTCTGGATCAATCCATATTTCCACGGCCTCTGACAGTCAGTACTATATGTCATTTAGCAGTAGACATCCACCTTTCCCTTGGAAACCATTTGGGTTAAGTGGTCTTACATTCCCAAGTCCCAAACCTTTGGCATTTGTATTTACCCATTGGTGGTAGTTTAACTTAAATCCTCCTTATTTTTGCCTGCTAAACTACTTTTTTTGTGGTATGTTATATTTGTATTTTTGAATGCAATACCCCCCCCCCCCCAAGTTTATTTTCTATATTTTTTCTGTTTGTCCTTCTCAATCTGCCCATCTAGATACCCACAATATTTTTGTTTCTTATTCTCACTACTAGCCTCATTATAATCTTAGGTTTTATTTTCAATAATGTGAAATCTGATTTGCATTATCATGCCTTTGTCTTACTTTTTTGGAAAAACACATAAAAACAATTCCATATTGATATTAACAATCTGCTCCTTTATTACACGATTCTATCTATAGCATATTGCTTTTTTTTTCTCTTTTAGGAGTTGCTTTCCCCTGGACCATCAACCTGCATAACTTTAGTGTCTATACTCTTGTGGAGCATCAAGTGATACTCAGCCTAGTAGAACCAATGGGCTGCACTTCGACACTGGCAGTGACCTCTCACGCGTTGCCTACAGCCGGCCCTGAAGCTGGTCACTCGTTTGTGGTCTGTTTGCACGTTGACTTGGAACCTCTGGAAATAAAATGGTCAAACCCACAGGTTTGTACATCTTATCAATTTGCTTTTACCCCGGTTTGTTAACTAAAAAAAAATCTACTTAAATTAATTTTTTTTTATTATACTTTTGCCTCCTGCTCCCGGACTGTGACAGTACTGCATGAATATGAACATAATGTCCATGGCTAAACGGAGCTGAATTTCTGTAGTAGCTTTTTAAATTTTTGGAAAAATTCTTTTCATCGAAGTTGTCCTATTGAACATGCAGACCAGTCTTGCAGGCAGCATGTTATAGAGCAGGGGGAGCTGAGCAGATTGTACATATTGGGGCAGATTTACTTACCCGGCCCATTCGCGATCCAGCGGCGCATTCTCTGCGCTGGATTCGGGTCCGGCCGGGATTTATTAAGGCAGTTCCTCCGACGTCGACCAGGTGGCGCTGCTGCGCTAAAGAGCATCGGAACGCACTGGAATACACCGAGCCGGGCTGAGTGAAGGTAAGTGCAATTTTCGCAACAGATTTTTTTTTTAAATGCAGCGGTTTTTCCGAATCCGTCGAGTTTTGGTTCGGCCACGCCCCCCGATATCCGTAGCGTGCATGCCTGCGCCGATGCGCCACAATCCGATCGCGTGCGCCAAAATCCTGGGGAAAATCGGAGCAAATCGGAAATATTCGGGTAACACGTCGGGAAAACGCGAATCGGGCCCTTAGTAAATGGCCCCCAATGTCCTATCTGCAGATTACATTCTAGAGAGTAGGAGGGGCTGAGCAGATTCTACATATTGTCCTATCTGCAGGTAACATGTTGTAGAGCAGGAGGAGCTGAGCAGATTGTACATGGTGCCCTGTCTGCAGGCAGCATGTTATAGAGCAGGAGGAGATGAGAGGATTGTATATAACCTCATATCTGCAGCCAGAATGTTATAGAGCAGGAGGAGTTTAGCAGATTGTACATAGTGTCCTATCTGCAGGCAACATGTTATAAAGCAGGTGAAGCTGAGTAAATTGTACATAGTGTTCTATTTGCAGGTAGCATGTTATAGAGAAGGAGGAGCTGAGCAGGTTGTAATTAGTGTCCTATCGGCAGGCAGCATGTTATAGAGCAGGAGGAGCTGAGCAGATTATACATAGTGTCCTAAATGCAGTTTTTTTGAGTAATAGGAACACACATATGTAATAATGTAACCTACATGATGCATGGAAAAAGAATATCAAGAAGGTCTTTTTAAATGAGGATATATCTCAGATGATGAGTTATATAAGGCCTGTGGGGAAATTTCTTGTAAAGTACTGTAATTGAAAAGCAGGCCACCATATATTGTTTTGTTCATAGCTTTTATTTTTATTAAAGGAATTATTTTTTATTTTTAAACTTGTTTTAAAGATTTTTTTAGTTACTTCCCGTGTTGGCCATGTCTTTTAAAATAAACTGAGAACTTTTTCAGAAATCATTAAACCTTGTAATAATCAAAAGTGTTCTAGTTAATATCTAGTTTTATTTTTAATATAATATTAAGCATAATTACAGTTAAAAGATGAATAAATGAGGGCCGATCTTCATCGAAATCTGATGTGTGGAAAATAGTAACACGCTATGTTGATTTTTCATTGGGGTTTTTGCACTAAAAAACTTAAATTGTGTTTTTATTCCTTAAGGGGAACACTAATCTTGTATCCTACTAACAATTAAATATCTAATATTTGAAAAATGTAAATATACAATTCAAAGCCCCCCCCCCCAAAAAAAACTTTCCATACCTATTACCCAAGCAAATTTGTGGTAGCAATGGCAGGGTCTGTGCCATTTGAATACTGTTTACTTTGATGTATTTGTGGGTTTGTGTAACTGGAGCTCCTTCTAGCAGAGTCATCTTTGGCCTGATGGGGAGAAATAAGTAGCAGATGTGCTGTTTTCGCAGATCCTGACGCATGGCAGCGCACACAGTGCTAAAGAACAATAAAAATTCTTCCATTCGGGTTCACACCCTTGTGCTTTTTCACGCTACATGAAGTTCTGATTGGAAGGCGGCAGGCAGTTATGGGTGTCTGGAAGACATTACAGCAGAGCCGAGTGGAAAGGTGCTTGGGGACACAGAATGTGACCTGAGTTTGCTTTTTGTTTGTGTTCTTTGTAAATGGCAGCGTGTGTGGGTTCAGTTTTGAAGCCTGCCCTCTGTTATGCTGAAGGTCTTAACGTTGGCCCTTTCATGTCATGATCCTCTTTGTGAAGTGAAAAGTAGTCGTCCTTGGAGAGGTCTACATGAGAATTTAGTTTTGTGCTAAAATTATAATGTCTTTTAAAAAAAATGTGTTATTATTATTACATTTTTTTTCTTTTATACAACTTGGCCAACAACCTTTTCTCTTGGCTGCAAAAGCATTCAGATTCAGCTCATCCATGTTACAGTAAAGTGAGAGGAATAACCTTTCTAAGCAGTCAAGAGGCCCCCATACACACCACATCTAAGGTCCTGTTTGGATTATATTCGGTCAATAAAACCATAATAACGAAGGCCCGTTCTTACCACTTCTGGTAAGAACGGAAAAATAGCGCTGCAGCTTCCGTCCAATTTTCCACTGGGTTAAAGGAAGCCTTTTGCAAATGGACACTAACATGTGCCATTAAAAGTCCATTGAAATTATTAGATATTTTAACCAATCCATAATATATAATAATTCTTTATATAGTGCCTATAGATTACTCAGTGCTGCACAGAGCTTGCCAAATTGGTCCGTGTCCCCATGGGGCTCACAATCTAAACAACCTAGAAGTATTTTTTGCACTGTGGGAGGAAACCGGAGGACCTTGGAGAAAACCCACACAAACACAGGGAACATATAAACTTTCTGCAGATGTTGACCTGGGTTGGACTTGAACCCAGGACTCCAGCGCTGCAAGGCAGAAGTGCTAATTACTCAGCCACCGTGTTGCCCTATGCACCTATCCATTAGACTTATTATACAGGGTGTAACAAAAAGGTTGGGATGGTGGATTATCGCCCGAAATACACATCTGATCAAAAAAACTACAAATATACATGTCAAATAATCTTGAAAAGATATTTACCAATGATGCCAAACTCTTCTTGTAATTTTTTCTGTGGAATCCAAATCTGCAATAAAAAAAATGGTGGTTCCCGTTTAAGATTTTGACATTTTTCCCCCCTCCACAACGGCGATGGGTTTGGTATCATTGGGTAGATTTTTAAAGAATATTTGACACATAATTTTAGTTTTGCAATCCTTAAATTTTGCAAGCTATTTCACGGTCTGAACTTTTCTGCTGCACCTTGTACATTATTATGTAATTATTATATATATATATATATATATATATATATATATATATATGTATATATATATATATAAAAAAAACTTCTATTTAAGGCATCAATAACTTACATAACATTCTGTTTGCTTCTCTTATTTCTACCTCAGCTTTCCCTACACTTGTATATAAACAAATAATAATAATAATTATTATTAAATAATCCACACAAACACAAGATGCAGAGTGATTACAATTCCCCTCCCCATCACCTCACACTTTACAGCAGGAAATGGCAGGAGAGACTCTCCAAATCAGCAAGTCAGCAGCACATGCTTGTGATGAGGTAACAGGAGGCAGGTTCCGCCCCTCCATCTTCCTGATTGTAGTTCGAGGGGAGTCCCATCTCTTGAAGGACCTTTGGTCCTCTTTTGATAGTCCTCAAATTAATTTTTGTTGTCCTAAAAGTGACGGTTCAGGGGAGAAGATTGGACATAAGTATTGGACTTAATACTGGTGACATATCCGTCGTATATCTGGAATGTGTCGACAGTCTCCCTGTAGCACCATTGAAACAGTCATGGCTCACAAGGGAAGTGAATGGGTACCACAGTTGTGATTGCAGTTTCTGGCCACTAAAGGACATGTCCCATCTTAACCATGGGCATATCACCTCATAATTTCAACAGCTAAATATAATAATAATCTTTATATAGCACCATCAAATTCTGTAGCCCTTTACAAATTCTGGGGAACATATACAAATAAAATGAGACATTACAGAGTAATAGTCATAGCTTACAATAGGAGTGAGGACACTGCTCGCTATGAGTAAGAAGGGGGTGGTATAAGAGTTTATAGCCATTTTTAAAAAGGAAATGGAATAAAATAATTTCATATATGAAAATGTTGCTGCTTGAACCAGCCATCAGCCGCTATCTCATATGCAATGTCCAAAGTCAGTGGGACTACAGAGAAGCCTGGAGCTCGGTACCTGACATTTTCAGGATTACAGACAGGGTTAATAGAGAGAGAGAATTTGTTAATATCGAGAGTTAAAGTTTCATGCAGTTAGTGAGTGTGATGGGTCTGCCTAAATAAATGGTTTTTAAGAGCTCGTTTGAAGCTTTGGGGGTTGGGTATTAGTCTGATGGACCGTAGTAGAGAATTCCAGAGAATTCGTGCAGCTCAAGAGAAGTCCTGGAGTTGTGAGTATGGGATTCCAATTAAGAAAGAGATTAATCTAAGATCAGTGGTGGATCAAAGAGCACAGGTTGAGTGATAGACTGAGGTAAGAAAGGAAAGGTAAGGAGGTGTAGCATTATGAAGAGCTTTGTGGATGAGGGTGAATAAATTAAACTGTATTCGGAAGGAGATGAACAAACAGTGGAGTGACTGCACAGACTGGAGGAATCCGTGTAGTGTTTGGACCGAAAGACGAGCCTGGCTGCTGTATTGAAAATGGATTGTAGAGGAGAGAGTTTAATAAGTGGAAGACCGCTAGTAGGGACTTACAGTAGTCTAGACAAGAGTGAATCAGAGTAACAATTAATGCTTTGGAGGTTGCAATCATAAGAAAGATTTTTAAGGTGCATCCAGTAAGAGCAAGCAACAGGTGATGTTGGAGGCGGCAGCGAGACAGTCACTGGTGTTCAGCAGTATGGTGGAAGGGATATTACGTCAAGACGTACAGCTGGGTACCATCAGCATAAAGATGACACTGCACACAATGGGGGCAGTATAGAGGGAAAAGAGAAGAGGACCTAGGACTGAGCCCTCACAACCCCGACACTGAGAGGAAGATGACTGGAGAGAGATCCCGAGAAGGAGACATTGAAGGTGCGGTCAGAGAGATGACCGGGTGAAGTAGCGGAGGGAAGGGGATTAATGGAGTTAGTGGTTTGAGAAATTATTTCCTGGCGTATGCCGACCTCCCACTGCTCCAGTAATTGATCAGTCCATATAAATTCACGTTCAGGTTGGGAAGAGTTGACCGGTCATTTTACCATAAACCCAGGGGCCTTATGTATCATATTTTTGCTGTTTTGACTTTTCTTATGGTATAACTATAGTTTCACATTACCCCAAATGAATTGTTTTAAAAACAAGCTTCACTTTATTTGTGGCGTAATCTGCTTCTATATAAAGACATTGTAATATATTTCAGATCCTTGTCCCCCCGAAGACTAGAGTCTTTTTCTGTGTCTTGTATAATACATGGACATCACATCCAGTAAATTTTAAGAGTATCATTGTAACATTCTGGCAAGTCGGTGTTGTGAAAATGAGCTTTGGGAACTCAGAACTGGTCAACACACACAGAGGTATTGAGTGTCTTACAATATATCTTGGTCCGCAGTCAACTGAACTGCAGCTGGGTGACCCGTGCAGCACTATGGAGCATATTGTGTGTCTCATTTATAGGAAAGATGTTCCCTAAAATGTGCCCCTTGTGTCTCCATGCAATTCAACATTCAAGGTAATAAAATGTTTGCAAATATGATACACAGACATTTTTTTTCGTCCTGTTAGGATGAGCTAAGAAGACTTTTATAGAAACAGATTTTTTTACTATTGTAAAGCGAATAATTCTTTTTTTTTTTTTGCCCATGAAACTAACTTCAGTTCAGCCTGTGCATTTATGGCATGAGTTCTAAAGCTCTCTTCAAATATATTTAAAGGAAATCTGCCATTTGATTTGATGCATTATGAACCAAACATACCTTGAGAATGCTGTAGCTACACTGACGCAGAAACCTATCTTGTTCAATCCCTAAATTGAGTGGTTTTGCTGAAAAAACTATGATGACTTTCAGGACCTTGGGAAACCTGGATTGCAGTACATAAAGACATTACATGACCTTTCGAATACAGTTTAAAATAATAACCCTCATCCACAAAGCTCTGTATAATGCTGCACCCCCCTACCTCTCCTCTCTTATCTCAGTCTATCGCCCAACTCGTGCTCTTAGTTCCGCCAGTGATCTTAGATTAACCTCTACCCTAGTGCGGACCTCCCACTCGCGTCTCCAAGACTATTCTAGAGCTGCACCAATTCTATGGAATGCTCTGCCCCGGACTATCAGACTAATACCTAACCTCCAAAGTTTCAAACGTGCTCTTAAAACACATTTCTTTAGGCAAGCCTATAACACTCATTAACTGCATGAAGTTTTAACTTTTCTACTAACCCGTCCTGTGTCGTCCTCCCATCTGTTATCCAGCAACCAGCAGGCACCAGACTTCTCTGCAGTCCCATTCACCCTGGACCTGGTATATAAGATGACGGCTTAGTGGTTCAAGCGACAGCAATTCCATTTATTATATTTTGTTCTATTCCCTAAGAAGAATGGCTTGACCATTAAATATTCTTTTACCTCGTGTTACCCCATCATCTTCATAAACCGTAAGCTCTGGCGAGCAGGGACCTCACTCCTGTTGTTCCATACAAATGTTGTGCTCTGTCATGTTATATTATATTTGTATTTGTTTCCTATGATTTGTAAAGCGCTACGTAATATGATGGCGCTATATAAATAAAGATTATTATTATTATTATTACATGGAGCTTCCTGAACTTTCCAGACATGACTAATCAACCTGAGGTGTATAACTCATACACAGCAGCTGGGGGATGGTGCAGCTATTGATTACCTTCGCCTTACAGTGATTACATCATTCTCCTGAGCAGTGTAAGAAGAAAGGCGCTGAGCCAGGCACAGGAGCGACAGAGACTCATTATCCTGAATTTTATAATTGTTTTTTCAGCAAAACCACTCAGCTCAGGGATTAGACAAGATATGTTTCTGCATCAGTGTAGCTACTGCATTCTCAAAGTATATTTGGTTCATAATGCATCAAATGTCAGATTTTCTTTAATACTTGCAAAAACCACTAGAAGAAGCATAACTGCATAATGCTAACACATTGAGCTTGGGTATTAAATTAACAGGGTAACGTGTCTTCTTATTTTTTAGTAGGCATGGGGGGTATATTCCAGTGTGTCAGTGCATGATGTAAACCCCGACCCTACCACCACGCCAGATATATCCTGCCTCCTGATATATATGGCAACTGGCGTGCAACAGGGTAATTCTATGTCAGGTCCTGCCTGGTGTATAATTGTGCTATAGCCTGGACAGTTCTTGGTACAGGCTATCATTAGTTGGCTGGCAGCTGCAGGGCACGAATGCCCTACACTGGCTCTCTACGTTCCTGGGCCTGGCACCCTTCACTCTCCTCCATGCCCGTTTGGCATGGAGGCGGCTTAAGGGAGAAATCGAGAATGCAGCCAGGGATTGCGACTTTTCCAGATTTTGTACTTCTAGATCTGTGATTTTTGAGCCGCGGCACACTTTTTATACTTAGAAGATCCTGGGGCACACCAACAACCAAAATAGCACAAAATGACACTAAAACAGTCATATTATACATATAGTTAATAATATAGATTCTAAATTTATTTTACTCACCTGGGCCTGTGAAACTCAACAGGCCTGTGAAACCTGGGCCTGTTTCGATAAACACAAAAGGGATATCCTGGCAGGAATGGTGGAAAGACGCACACGAAGCTCTTCCTCAACAGTTCTCAGTTTCTCCCTGTTTTTAGTTTTTATCGCAGTCAAGCTTGAGAAGCCCAGCTCAAATAGATATGTGGTTGAAAATGGGAGCAATGTCAAAATAGCTTTGTTGGCCAGAATGGGGAACTCCTTGGCAACAGATAACCAAAAACTGTCCAAAGGAAGATCAGCAAACTGTAGCTTTAAACCGCGATCTTGTGACGTAGCACTCAGCTTTCTCTATAAGTAGAATAGAGCCTGGCTGCCAAGTGCTACGCCACTAGAGTCAATTCAAGCAGGACATGACTGCTGAAGAGCGGTACTAATATCATTTATTATTCCACACATACAACTCTCACAGAGTTCACTCTTGGGGGTTTTAAATCAGCTTCTTACCACCACAAGAGCTAGTTTTTTAGCCCTCAAGAGTGAAATATGCCTGGCAGAGGTCCTTTCAATAAAATATTTATTTTTATAAAGTGAAATAAAAAAGGATAACCCCCTCATATATTCAATCCCATGTAACCTCATAAATACAGTCCCACGTATATGAGCACATGATTATCAGCATCATATACTGTGGTGATGTGCACTGTACAGCGTCACAGTATATGGTGCTGATTATTATGTGGCTCATATACTGCAATATAAAGGGGTACAATGAGAAGTACTATGGCCATGAGGCCAGAGAACAAGTGCCAGCTCATATACTCAGCATATGAGCTGGTAGTACTTGTAGTACTCCAGCCACATGACTATAGTATTTCTCATTTTACATTTCTCATTGTTATATGCAGTATACTGCTGGAGTACTACAAGTACCAGCTCATATGCTGAGTATTCTGCCAACAGTTCATATACTCAGGCAAAAGCTCATATAGTCAGCATTATTGGTGGGCATTACCTTGACGGTGGGCAAATGCGAGAGTCTCTCCGCTCTCAGGATGATGCGCCGGCCTCGGTGATGTCATTTTGTCGTGCGAGGTTCAAAGCTTGTGCATGTGTTATTGTACACGTCTCCTACATTGTAAGAAGCCGAGACTGTGCATCGCTGCTCATTGCCGGGAAACAAAACACAAGGGGCACTATAGTTTGGGGAACTTTCCCCGCAGCACACCCGACCATGCGGAACACTGGTTGAAAATCACTGTTCTAGATAACAGCTCTCATAAACTCTGCCCTATGAAAAGAAATCAGAAAACAGAGGTTTTTTTTGTTTCTTTGTTTTTATCTTTCCAATTAAAAATTCCCTACAAGAATCATTCACTTGCGCACCTCTTGCTACAATTAATCAGGTTTGCTGCTTACATTCACTCACATGAATACACTAAGCACTGCTACATCCATACACACTTGCACATTTACTTACCCAGTCCTGTCGCGATCCCCGATCCGGACGGTCCGACGAAGATGATGTCCAGCGCGATTCACCAAGATCGTGCACCCAAGATCCTTCATCTGTCGACCCCCGCTGAGGTCCGCCGGAGTTCACCTTCTTCTTCTCTGTGTATGTGAGTGCATGTCTTGCGACACAATTTACGATGTTAAATCCCGCGCATTGTCCAAATCTGTGGGCGAAAATGCGGTCCGTGGACCCTTAGTAAATGAGCCCCACAGAGTTTTTGTTCACACAGTCCCTGCCACAAAACCTACAAAAGGATTTAAAGAGGACCTTTCATGCAAGTTAACCCACCCAAAATAAAGACTTAATTAAAAACGATGATTAAAAAGCATAGCCTTTATGGTTCCTTTCCATGGCTGCATTGTTTAAATATCAGTTTGTGAACTTATATTCGCCTGATGGGAGTCCATCACACTAATTGAGTTATGGATATTAAAATTTACTTGCATTAACCTGCATCCGTGTTCCTGATTAACAGGTATGAGTGCTATGATATTCTTCTATATGAAACATTTAAAGAGAGCTCTGTTACATTATTTGGCGCTTAAAGTAATGTGACCAGGAGGACATCATCTAAGGTCCTGTTACATCTGCAATATCTACCCCATGTATGTATCTGATCACATGGAATCACAGCAGTCCCCATGGAGGATGGGGAAACCATGGGGACTGCTGTACTTTTATGTGATCAGATACATACATGGGATAGACGTTGCAGATGCAACAGGATGTTAAAGGATGTCACTGTGGTCACATGACAAGCTGAGAAGACTCATGGGACATGTGGAGGAGTAGATGGATGGGGCCAGCCCAGCAGAACATGCCCCCTCTGATGCTAGATAATATAACATAAAGTTGATTTATGTGGATGTGAGGGAAACAAAGAAAGGTGTCAGTTAATAGATCTCTATGAGAACCTGTTACTAAGGACCATGCAGGAAGCCGGAGATCAGTCACATGCTTCTTGATCCTTCAGTAATACTCATGTCTGGATGGCTGGGAGAGGGAGGGAGCAATGCAGCAATTTGTCAGCTCTCCTCCTGATCTTCACGACGGCAGTCCGGAGGGTCTGCCACTGCTGGGTCGCCTGATCTTCTGACTATAAGATGCAGGTGCTTTTTAACAAGACTTTTTCCTACCTTCTGGTTTTGTGATGCATTCCCTTCTGATTTCCGACAGCAGTGCCCTTCTGGTGATAGATTCCCTTTTAACCCCTTCCCGCTCGCAGTGACATAGCGCTCAGCGGCAGATATATCCGTCTCTGAGCTGATGTCGACTCAGCTCGAGATCAGCATCCCGAGCCGGCATCGGGATACACGGGGTGCCGGCTGTAATTAACTGCCGACATCCCAGTGTAACACCCGCGGCCGGAGTGGGCTCCGATCTTGGGTGTTTAACCCGTTAAATTCATTTAACTTGTCTGTCAGGGGTCTTTTCTCCACGATCGCCCCCCCCCCCCCCTTACCAGAGCCACGCCTTGCTGTAGCTTCACAGGCTCTTACATTGTGCAGAAGCATGTCTTCCTTCCTGCTCACATAGCACCTCCCCCTACCCCTGCCTGTTTTAATCTCACATAGTGGGAGGGGAAAGTGCTCCGGCACAGTGTAACAGCTGCAGCACAAAGGGGCTCTGGTAACAACCCTTCTTGTGCATTAGTATAAATTAATAAGTTGATTTTATAAGGAAGGAGATCATTGTTAACAAATATAAGAAGATTACCACAGTTACAGTGCCTGGATCTTTGAGTAAGTGTCCCTGGTTTATCATGGTTGATTTTGATGGAAGATTTCCTTTAAAGGTAATGCTGCTATTGAATAAGTATGTAAAATAGCCCAACGCCAGAAATAGTCACCAAAGTGCCACCAATAAGTATATTGTCTGTATTGTTTACTTTTGATCATTAAAAGACTTGGAGAAAGCCTAAATTTTGTCTCACCAGATGGGCGCCGTTTTGGGTTGATACAGTAGAAAGATTAATCTTTAGTGCAGATATTGACAAGGTAGCTACCTATAGATGTCACTAAAGAGGTAGCTCTCCTTCATAGGTAAAAACTATGCATTTGCATTTCTCTAGAAAATTTTGAAGAAAAAAAAAACACACCATAGCACAAAATTGTCTTAGTCCAGCTTTATGTATTTCTGTCACCGCAGTATTTTTTAGATGTGACAGTGGAACTCTAAATGTCTGAATGTCCCGGTGTGAACTCAACTTTTCCGAAAATCTGTTGAACTGTTTCCTTAATTGTTGGCACATCATTGATGGGGTAATTTCCCTTTTTTCTGTTCCAAACTATAGTGTAGGTCAAGTGTTCCTGGAAATAGATGGATTGAGTTGCTCAGAGCTACACTTAGGCAAATAAGGGCAAAGCACAGAAGTTCAAGGAGTATTTATGTAAATTTGGCTAAATTGTGTAGTGTTGAAAACTTTCATCATATAGAGAAATCAGGGCCTTTTTAACATTGAATGCAGATTGACCCAAGTGTTTCCTGCCTCTGTTCTACCCATATACGAAGCCGGCATCAAAGCTGCATGTGTCCCCAGGCTGAGAGGTCTCAGAAATGTATAAATATAAGTGGTTCCCATTGACTCAGGAGGGAATATATGGCATCCAGCTGTGGTCGGCATCCAGAGCTTGTTGCTTATGTGCACCATGTTTTATACACTGCATGGTAAACGTGTTGTCATATACATCCCGTGATTAATGCTTATTTATGAATGCTTGTGTAAATATCCACCAACTTAGTCAAACAATGTGGAAGTTAAACATTTTCTTCTGTGAATATTGCTGTGACAATTCCCCGGTGGAACCGACATATATACATGCCATGGGCTGAGGACACAACCCTAGCATATGTATTTTGCTTTCTAGAAGCAACTAGTGAATGATTGACAGAAATGTTTTATTTTTTGTTAAAAAAAAATGTACTTTCATGAGTTTCACTAAATCATCTATAAATGTATTTATAACTTGTGTTGCTTTTATACACCAAATCTTTACCAAAATATGTCAAACTGGTCCCCCATATTTTATACCTTAAAACGCTGACTAAAAGCCCACCTGTTTTTTAAATGCCAGCAATACAAAGTAACCCCTCTTCTATGTATCTTAAAGTGGTTGTACCAAGTTAGCGAGTTGTCCCCTATCCACAGAATAGGGAATAACATTCTGATTTGCGGTGGTGCAAAAAGACAGTGGTCCCCGGTGCAAACTTTGGATCAGGGCCCCATGTACCTAAACACTTGTTACCCTTCCTGCTACTGCACATTATACTTAAGAATACTGTATACATATATGTTACACAAACATACACACAGCACCATCTTCCCGTCATTAATGAAATGTCCAGCAGCCTCCCCTGACTTATGAAATGCCCAGCAGCCTCCCTTCATTCATGAAATGTCCTGAAGCCTCCCCTCATTAACAAAACACCCAGAAGTCTCCTCATTCATGAAGTATGCAGCAGCATATTAAAGATATGTCCAGAAGGTTTCCCTCACTAATTAAATGCCATGCAACCTCCTTCCACTAATTAAATGTCCAGAAACCCCCCATTCATTAAATATGCAGCATCTTTCACTCACTAATTAAATGTCCAGCAGTCTTCCCTCATTGATTAAATGTGCAGCAGCTTCTCTCACAAATGTCCAGCAGCCTTCCCTCATTGATTACATGTGCAGCAGCTTCTCTCACAAATGTCCAGCAGCCTCCCTACATTGATGAAATCTGCAGCAGCCTCTCCTTATTAATGAAATGTACGGCAGTTTTCCTTCACTTATGAAATGTCCAGTTGCCTCCCCTAATTCATTAAATATGCAGCAGCCTCCCCATGCTAACTAAATGTCCAGCAGTCTATCCTCACAAATGAATACACACCAGGGCTACATGCGCACACATATATACGGTGCTCAATAAATGCAGCCATATGCATGAACATATACACGCACAAGCACACACCAAGATAAACATGCCTGCACAGACCCATACTTAGATGTAGTCATATGTAGCCAATATGCACGCACATATACTTGCCAGACACATGCAGGCACATGCTTGCATGCAGTCACATACATTCACAGGCACATGCACACACAGACACATACATTCAGACTCATGCCTGATTCTTATGTACACCCGTACACACATTTCTTAAATATACTTACCATCAGTTAAGGCTGTCACACATCCGGTCTTTTTAGGAGGGCTGTGGCTTCAGCTCGAAGGCAGAGGGTTACACACCCGGCTCTGTTTCCCCTTCCTGTGTAACTGGCCGAGCACAATCTTTTGCTATGCTCTGCCCCCTCCTCTCATTGCCGACTACTTTAGAAGGGAAACATAGAGGAGAGAGACGCAGGCTTTGTTAAAAACAGCCCTGCCCACAGAACACAGGGGGCCGGAGCTCCTGCACAGCTGAAGGGGCCCCCAACACCAATGTTTCTGATCAGTCCACTCCTTTGAATGAAGTGGCAGGACACATACTTAACTCTCCACTCCACCCATTAGTGTTATCCAGATTGCTGGGGATTACGTTTTCAAGATTGGTGGGGGTTGATTACCCTCGCTGATCAGTTCTTTATTTCCTATCCAATGGATATAACTAAGAATATAGAGTTCTAAGAAAAGGTCCAATAACTGTTAAATTACCAAGAATTACAAGTATTTATGATGTAGAAAGAAGAGGTGAAAGGTTATGTTCAAGAATTCTGTAGATTTTTTTTTTTGTTAACCTCATTCTGCAGTGCGTTGGAGTTTTTTATTCCAGGGTTTTAAGCATGTTTTAATACTATCATTGTTTCTACTTGCTTCTTCTAGGTGCAGTTGTTATACCAGTTGACTGACACCATTGGCAAAGTGTGGGAGAAGATTCAGAAGAGAGGAGTTCTGTATCAGTCCTCAATGTACTTTGACTCCTCAGCTGGTGTGACTTCCAGCTCACCAATCAGGAGCAGTGTTGGCACAGCGCCTCCGGATACCAGCACCTGTAGCCCATCTGCTGATATTGGGACCACTACTGAGGTAAGTGTTTGTGATGGATGAAAACATTATCAGCACATAAAGCATAGTAACCGTCATCATACAACCTTCTTATGTAAATTATGTTTCACAGCACATGTTCACATGTTTTCACAGCATTATGTTTCACAGCACATATATGTTCTTCATTTCTTCTCAGTCGACCACCTACAGCAGTGGTTCGTAACCTTTCTAATGCTGTGACCCCGCAATACAGTTCCTCATGCTGTGGTGACCCCAAACCATGCAACTCGCAGTAAAAACACAGTAAAATTGCAGCTCCGATGGCTTTAGGCGACCCCCGGTTTTGGTCGTTCGACCCCCGCTGGGGTCCCGACCCACAGGTTGAGAACCACTGACCTACAGCCTTATGACATGGAACAAAAATGTAAAACATGTCACTTAAACAATTCTTGCAGAGTTATATAATTACAGGTAGTATATAACCTGATTATTATGATGTAAATGTGCATCTTATTCTTTTAATGAATTGTGGAGTTGAATATCAATTCATTGATACAAGTGGATGACCTTTTTAAAATTAGATTCTTTGTGATATATTTTATTGAAGTAAAAACCCCTTGCCACTTCCACTTCTTTTGCCTTCATTGCTCTGGTCGCAACATTGAGGTACGTGAAATATTCACCGTGGCTTAGTGTTTAGCATTACAGCCCTGCAGTGCTGAGGTCCTGGGTTCAAGTCCCAGGGTCAACATCTGCAAAGAGTTTGTATGTTCTCTCTGTGTTTCCGTGGGTTTCCTCCGGGTCCTCCGATTTCCTCCCACACTCCAAAACATACTGTAGCCCCATGGGGACAGGGACTGATCTGGCAAGTTCTGTGCAGCACTGCGAAATCTGTGTGCGCTGTATAAGTAAAGGAATTATTATTATTATTATTATTAACATTCAACTTCTATCAAGAGTGACATCTTCTCTGATTGTAGTTGTGAGAATGGTGTATAATCTCCCATAATTGCTCACTTGTCACTTTCATACATGACTATTCCTCCAGAGCCTCCCTTACTTGGTTATCTACTGACTTACCATAACTTTTGCCATTAAAAGGTTATTGAGATCCCGCCAGTGGAACCATGTCTGCCAGACTGTGTGTCATAAATCTCAGTGCAGGGAGCACTAAGGATTTACAGTACTTAAGTGCTAGACCTTTAGAAAGAGTAAAGTTTCATAGGAGGGGAATTCAGACCTCCCCTGGACCAAGGGGAATGGTCACAACTGTGTCTGCTGTTACCCCCTATACCCATGCTACTGCTTTTAGATATAACATATATGCAAAATAGTAATGACATTCTATGGTTCACATTTACTAAGGGTCCCCGGACCACGTTTCTGTCGAGTTTCCTGACTATTTCCGATTTGTGCTGCATTTAACAGGGGTTTTTGGCGCACACGATCGGATTTTGGAACAATCGCGCCGCCTTTCATGCTACATAAATCGGGGGGTTGGGGATGGTGGCGGGGGGGACAACCCGACTGATTCGGACTAAGTGCGGGATTTAAAATTCAAATTGTGTCACAAGACATGCACTCCCATACACTGGGAAGAAGAGGGTGAACTCCGGCGGACCTGAGCGGGGAAGCAACACATGCAGGATATCTGGCGCACAATCTTAGTGAATCGCGCCGGACTTCATCCTCGTCGGACAGTCTGGATCGGGGATTGGGACAGGAAACGGGTAAGTAAATGTGCCCCTATATGTTTTGCTGCATTTTTTGTGGTTCAGTTGCTGAGGCAAAGGCAATACGCTTATCTCATCTATCTGGAACTAACACACTGATACAAAACTAACTTAAGACTACTGAGGAGACAAACTTTCCATAACGTTGGTAGGCGGGCAGCGCTTACTAGACATGATGACTTGTGATGATGAGTTTGCCGCGCTGACGGACTTAACATAGTGTCAAAGAGAGCGAACTCTGCTTGGAAGATTACCTCAGGTTGAATGGAAGCAGAAAAGTGCAGTCATATGTTTCCTCCAGAGACAGAAAACTTCCCCATTTATGATTCACCAGCCTGTGGTCTAAGGCCAGGAAGATTGTCTCATTATTCGGACCTCAATTCCCACATTAGCTGCACCTTTTCCAGAGTCCGGGCCAGCCAAACACTGCAGTGAATGCAGTCAGGTAAAGTTGTTTCCAGCTGTGTGAGGGATACATGACAAGTTGAAGAGTGATTTCATCTTCCCTATAATATGCAACTTTTTCCTGTAAATTATGTTAATCCACTTCTATCTAATGTCTAGAGCTAAAATGTCATCATCCTTAGTCCTTTAGGCTGCATTCACACGATGTATGCCCACCATACCATAGTACGGTGGGCATACATCGACGCAGGGGATGAGGGACCCCCGCCCCTCTCTATAGGAATATACTTGTACTTGTGCTGCACCGTAACACTCCTGTACAGGGCCGTGAGCCCATAGAAGTGTATGGGGGACGTACATACTCCGTATATACGTCGGCCGTATATATGTCCCCCATACATTAGTGTGAATGCAGCCTTAGTCTGAAAAAAGACAAAAATTAATTGCTAAACCTACATTGTAAGCGGAATAATTAATGTGTACAATAAATATGAAAACCATTTTCTGACTTTATTATGGTTGAGCTCCATCAAGCTGAAATAAATTTAGGCCGGGAATAAACAGCATTCATTGTTCCAAGGACCACATTGTCATACCGCTCAACGTTAAGGGGTTGTGTACCAACCACCATAGTACAACACAAAATGCCACCACAGAAATTATACATGCCACAGTACAGCAATAAATACCAACCCAGCAACCAAATACTGCACTTGGAGCAGGAACTAATGGCGGAGACCCCAGAGCAGATAATAATAATAGTGGAATACCTCTCCTTTCCTGGCTCTAGTTCTGCTCTTCTCACCACACTTCAACTTCTTCTCTCCTCCATGTGCTGTTCTGCTCTGTGTCCCAAGCTGGTTGTATTGTGCCGGCATCCTGACCCAGAGCAGAACTGGGCCAGGAACAGGAGAGGACCTTAAAGCAATACAGCACAGCTGACAAGTACTTACCACTCTTGTGTCCTCTGCTTCTCCTGGGGCCACTCTGCTCTCGGTGCTGACGCTGGCCCATACAACCCATACATTCCCTTGACCTATAATATGTATGAGGTAATTTTAATTGGAAGTGCCCTTAAAATGTGGGTTTTACCTATTTCCATCAAAGCAAATCCAAGCGCTATAATGCAAGTTTACGATGCAAGTGTGTATCGCTTCGACCAGAAAGGTCTTTTTCAAGCACATTGCTGATGGTCTGGAAGCAGAGGGAATTTTCAGTGCTGAGTGGCCCATATGCAGTCAGGTGCAATGTATTAGCCCAGGTATGCTAGTATCCGGTTTCTTAAACAAAGTCCACTGTTCGTGTATATCCTTTTTTTCCCCCATTTTTGACCACTTGTGGAAAGCAGAAAATCTGGAGGGATGTTTCCTGCTCAGGGCTGCTGAATTTGGCTGCAGCTATGTAGTAACCTGGCAGAAGATCGAGCTTAGGGTGGGGCAAAGTGTTTGGGAAATTGCTTTTGGCAATTGAAAAATGAGCTGGTGCAATTTAATACAACACCATGAGACTAGAAAGCAAATGTAAAAACAATCGTTTTTCTAAGAGAAGTGAACATATTTCTACCAGATTGTCAATAAGAATCCCACATGTTTGTTCCCGGGCAGTGGAAAATTGATGTTACATACTAGATTAGGAAATAGTTTTTTTCTTTCACTATATCTGTATATTATTTTTTTGCCGTGTTCCTTCTCTGATTACAGTAAAAATGACTGAGAACTATTTCTGTATGCGCTGGAATGTTTAATTTTTTTTTTTTGGTCCTTGTAAAACATAAAAATTTGACTTGACACACCATGGTGGGATTTTACAGTAATACTTACTGCACGTGATTTAGGAGAGTAGTTTAACATGTGCAAGTACCTTGTCATAGGCATAAGAAGTTTGTTAGAGGGGAGTAATATGTTGCCCTGACTGTATTTGGTGGCACCATTTACATTAAAAGAATTTTCAAGAATCCCCTTTGCGCTACTCGCTCAGATGGCTCCATGTTCCGTTGTTAATTCAGTCCCGTATTGGCTGCAGCTGTTCTGATTGGGCCCCTACACTATAGACCCAACAGTTGGTACCCATGAAGCTACAACAGTGGAACACAGAGCAGGGTTAAAGGGAACCTACCCCCACAATTCTACCTATAATGGTAGAACGGGTGGTAGGTGCATGTATGGGATGTGAGGATAGCTCTTTTTAGAGCTAATCCTCACGTCCCCGCTATCTTTTAGAAAAATTGCCCTAATATATAAATTTTGTAAGGTACATACAGGGGTGTGGAGTAGCCGGACATGAGGCTACACCCGCGTCTACTCCATGCCCCATTATGGGACAATGGCTTCTTGGACGAGAACACCGGCTTCTCGAATGAGGGCGCGCAGAAGATCTCGGGGTAGGAGAAGTAAAGAGACTACTGGGGCGTGGAGCAGCCGCGATGTGTAGCCTCATTTCCGGCTACTCCACACCCCAGTAACCGCTTTACAAAATTTACATATTATTTACATATTATTACAATAAAGTTTTCTAAAAGATAGCAGGGACGTGAGGATTAGCTCTAAAAATTGCTATCCTCACGTCCCATAGATACACAAACCACCTCTTCTACCTTTATATGTAGATTCATGGTGGTAGGTTCCCTTTAAGTACAGTACTTTAAAAAAAAATCTATTTACCGAACCTGTTGTACAAGACTTCAGTAAAATAACACAATTTTAATTACTTCTCTACCACCACTTCCATTCTCAGAATATAGGAGAGGTATGTGTTACATTTTCCTTTTAATCTATAGATAATCAAATACATTTTAAAGGGATGATAGTCATGTCAAACATACCCACCTGTGCTCCTCTTCATCCCGATCGCAGATCTTGTCTTCTCTAATCTTGACAGGCTTGGATTACCTGAAAAAGCAGGGCTGCTAATTATTCAAGCCTCTCGCACCATGCTGGGAGAGGGAGGTGATGTAACGCGAGATGCATGAATTCACTCCTCTTACATGATAGATACCTTCCTCTCCCATGTTGGAGAGGGAGGTGACGCCATGTAGGGGGGTGTGAATAATTAGCAGCCCGGAGCGCCGGACATCGCGGTCCTGGCCCTCCAGCCTGCCTTTTATATGTCTAATTAGACCCAGTAAGCTATTACCGTAATCCCCAGTCACGGGAGGTGGTTTTCCTCTGTAAGGCTTCATTCACATGAACGTATGGGGGACATATATACGGCCGGCATATATGTATCCTATGTTTCTACGGAATTCGGCGCCGTGCGCTTTTTATTCCTATGGAGAGAGGTGGGGGTGAGCTGCCCTCATCTCCTGCTCCTCTCCGCAGCGCCGATATATGCCCGCCGTACTACTTTACATGTAACATCACATATTACCTCCCATATTAACCGTATACCACCTCACAAATGAGCCCCTAATCGGCCCACCACAACCCCTTTACCCGATACAATCGGGTTAAAAGTGGAGTGGTGTGGGGTGACTGCTTGGCCTGAGGCTTCCTATTATATATTTAATAGGGGGCCATTCAGGAGCCAGAAGAGTCGGCTCTTCTTAGTGAGCTGAGCCTAATGAGCCAGATCACTAAGAAAAGCCGTAATTTCCATCACTATCACACATAAGCTGTCTTCTACTCATTTCCTATAGTTACCAATCAAAGCTCAGAGCTCATATTAATGACCTGTGGCAAAATAGAAACTGAGATGTGACTGGTTGCTAGAAGCTGAGCTGTGATTGGTTATGACTGCCACAGCAGTCCGCAGACGATGGCTCCTGGTTAATAAGTGATATATAAGTAATAATAAGTAATATTTTGGAAAGTAGAGGGTGAAAATGTGGACTCAAAACCTCTATGATGTTCCCTGAGTCACAGGGAAGTGGCTGTGCAAAATTTGGTGATTGTAAACGTGATGATACGGATTTCTTTAGCGGACATGCACACATACACACACATACACTCAGCTCTATATATAAGATAATTGGGAAAAGGGACAATGTTTGCTTCATCTTATTAATGGACTATGTATCGAGACATTACTCTGCTGACTTTAGAAAATCACAGATGCTACATAAATCATTGCTTTCCTTTCTACTGGAAACCTGCATTGAATTAGGATAGAATTATTTGTATTAAAATGCCAAGACAATCAGCTCTCATCTTCCTTTGTCTGCCATTTCCCTGAAGACTAAAGCACAACATTACAGCATAATAGGTGAGGAATCATGAGTAGTGTGCCCGACCATCTCCGCTGGTATCCATAATGATTCCCAGATGGACGACTTCCATCCAAAGCTTGAAACAATCCCACTAATCTTTCTCTTTTTATATTAATATGGTTTGTTTCCTTCTTTCTAGATAAAGGACTGGATACAAATACTAACCAAAAATGTTTGTGCCATGTAGTTTTAATATTGAAGGACTTTATAACAGATGTTGTAAGCAGAGCATCCTGCAGCTGGCGGCCATATTGATCAGCAGCAATTAGCAGCTGACCTTAGCTACAAGTATAATATTTTTCTGCAGCATCACTGCAGGTGAAATTAAAGGGGTTGTCTAGGATTACATTTTTATTTGATTTGATTCTCCTACATTAAAAGACCTCCCGAAGTCCGATGCACAATGTCAATCACAGAGGAGGAGGCATTTGGAGTTCCCCACCTTGACTTCAGCGTTAAACTCTCCGCCTCCTTGACTTAATAGAGCCAATTTACATCTCCTTTCAAAGTTGATTTTCTGGATGATGGCACCATACTGTACGATTAAAGAAAAAAAACTAGAAGGTGTTACGGTGTCTGACAATACACTAGTAGTGGTTTATTAGGCCAATTTCTGATGACAGGTTCTGTTTAATATTTGGAATATGGTTAGAAACTATAATCCTTTTTAATTTTAAGGGTTTGTCCTGTCACCATTCTGTACCCAGGGTCTTCTAGTAAAACACCATTTATTAAAAAGGAACAAAGATAATTTTGTTCAAAGTTTTATACAGCAAATGCACAGGGACTAATTTAGTCTCTTTGATTTAGTTATATAGAGCTGTGGACTTTCGGAGTTTGTGTATGGGGTTATTCTGCTAAGGTAGTAATATTTCTAAGGGAACATGCTGAAGTGTCTTCCGATTAAGCTTGGCACAAGTTTTTATTTTTCTCATCTTCAACTCGTTATTGATTTTAACAGAATAAAAAATTATCATTATGCCTATGAAGTAGTATATCAGTACAGTATAATGGCTTTTTTAACTGCTGGCCTCCATTGTGCTCCCCATTCACATCGTAAATATCAGGTCAAAATCCCATTTGGATTTTCTTATGCCAGCAGTGTTTAGGCAGCCAAGTTGGAGCACTGATGCCACGGTGATGGAGACCATTAACCTGGATTAGAAATATTTGTTTAGATTAAACCTCCGAATGTTGTTCATTATTTAAAGGAGTAACCAGATTTGATAATTCACATTTAATTAAATTTGACTACCTTATAAATTAATTTCTTCAATTGGATGTTGATAAAAAAAATTTACCTGTGTGAAAATAATTTGCCATAAATTTAGTCAAAGGTCCCTTAAAAACGAGTTAGCTGTTCTTGGATATGACCACCACTGAGGGATTGCGCAAAGGAAGCAATAGTTTTGGCATATGAAATCACTGTGATTAATTGCATGTCCTACAGCCATCCTGTGATAATGAACTCTTAAACCAGGTGTTTGTGAGCTTCAATAGCGCATGTCTGGCCACTGCTGCTAGAGTACCGTGGTGGTCATATCCAAGGACTGCTATCTAGTTTCTAAGGGGGATCTTGGCTACATTTTTTGGAATTTTTCTTTACACACGTGAGGAATTTTAATAATATATATATATATATATATATATATATATATATATATATATATTATATGCAGTATTTTAATATATATAGCAGATTAATTAAATTAAATGTAAATGCCCTGATGGAAATACTTATTTAAGCAATACTTATTTATACTATATAGACTATAAGTTCAGTTGCCACAACACAAGAATAAAAATTTGACATTTTTAAGAATTTTTTTAAATGAGAAAGAGTCCATTTAACCAAATCTCAATGACTGGTTTGCAGTATCTTTTTCTGTAAAGGTTTTCTTATAACTTAATAGAACTCTCATAGCTCTGTTATGTTAAGCAATGCTTTAAGTCTCGAGGTCATAGAAGGAGCCCCAGGCAAAGTTGGCTGGATCTCTGACCCTTAAGATTAGTCTGAAAGTGGAATGGTTATTGACTAAAGTGTTGTTTGAACAATGTTAAATACTTCTATTTATCATGGCTTTAGTGGTGTTAAATGTAAAGGCACGTCCACCTATACAACTAATTCATTATCACTCCAAGGCATATGCATTAAATATAAAGCAACTTTGTAGATGCATAAAATTAATACTTGACGTATATATTCAAGTATAAATCTAGGGTGGGAAATGCATTGGTCACAGCATTCACCCAGAATATAGTCAGCCAGCTCTAGTATATAGACAGCCCCTTACCTCCTAATATATAGCCAGCAGCCCTCTGCCCCCTAGTATATAGCCAGTGCCTGCCCCCTTTGCCCAACCTATTTTTTAAAAAAACTCTGTACTTGTGTATAAGCCTAGTGTGGGAAATGCATTGGTCACAGCCTACACCCAGTATATAGCCAGCCAGCACATACCCCCCAGGATATATCCAGCATCCTCCCAATATATAGCCAGTCCCTGTCCCCTAGTATATAGCCATTAGCCCATGTCCCCTAGTATATAATAGACAGGCCCCTAGTATATAGCTAGCTTCATTTCCCATAGTATATAGGCAACAGCCCCCTTTCCCCTAGTAGAGCCAGCAGCCCCCCAGTCTATAGCCAGTGCCTGCCCCCTATGATGTGTACAATGCAGCAGGACCAGAAGACAGAAGAGGACCTGCGGGGGGGCCGGGGCCAGAAGGTGCGGGTGTCGGCTATATATCATAGCCGACACCTGCCTCTAACACCCGCGATCAGAGATTTCTCCGATCGCGGGTGTTAACCCCTAACACGCTGCGGTCACGCTGACCGCGGCGTGTTAGGGGCATTTAAATTGAATCGCTGTTCCGATCACAGCCCGCGACTGCCAGTGCCCGGGCCTGTGCGATCCTCCTTCCGGGAGCCGGGTCCGTGCCTTCTGGCAGGACCCGGCTGTAACACACTGAACAGTATAATACATCTGTATATCACTGTGTAATGTGAAGAAGAGCTTGAACAAGCGATCAGTGGATCGCTTGTTCAAGCTTACCTGTAAAAGTAAATAAAAAAAGTTAAAAACATTAATAAATAAATAAAAAAAATTTAATAAAAAGAATTAATTAAATAAAGTTAAAGTCCCCTAAACACAAATATTCCCTATACACATGCAATAAAGTGAGAAAAACAAAATCGCCAAAAACCCCCACATATTTGGTATCGTCGCGTCCATAACAATCCGTACAATAACTCAGAAACATTATTGGACCCGGTCGGTGAAAGCCGTAAAAACAAAACCCGAAAAACACGCCAAAAATGTACATTTTTCATAAAATCTCTGCACAAAAATGTTCTAAAAAGTGATCAAAAAAAGTTATGTGTGCCAAAATGGTACCACTGAAAATAACAACTCAACACGTAAAAAATAAGCCCTAAACTAGCTCTGTCAACCAAAAAATATTAAAGTTACGTCTCCGAAAAGATGGCGATGCAAAAACAAATGAGATTTCCTCTATATTAGTTTTTATCCAGTAAAATTGTAAAAATAAATGAAAAACTATATAAATGAGGTATCAACGTAATCGTAGTGATCTGTAGAATAAAGATAATATAGTATTTTTAGTGTATGGTGTACGACCCCCAAAAAATACGAAAAGAAAGTAAACCAAAATTGACAATTTTCTTTTCACCCATACATTCAAGAGTTAATAAAATCTCATCAATAAGCTAGTGACCCACTAAAATGAAGTATTTGTAAAGTGCATCTCATGTCGTAAAAAATAAGCCCTTATATGTCCAAATTGCCCAAAAAATAAAGATTGTATAGCCAATAAAAAGTGGCAATGCATAATCTGCTCTGAATGGCGCAGCTTCCCTTTGATGCCCTGGCGTGTGCCCATACAGCAGGTCACCACCACATATGGGGTATTGTTATACGCAGGAGAGATTGGGTATCAAATATTGTGGAGCGTTTTGGTATTTTATCCACTGAAAATTTGTACATTTTTTTGAAAAACACATTCATTTAGCCAAAAAAAATGTACTTTTAAAATTGCATCCGATTTTGTTTTAACCCCTGTAAAACAGTTAAAGGGTTAAAAAACTTCATAAAAGTTGTTTTACGTACGTTGAGGGGTGTAGTTTCTATAATGGGGTAATTTATGGGGTTTTACTTTTATTTAGGTCTCTCAAAGTGATTTGAAACCTGAGCAGGTCCCTCAATAGCAGGACTTTGCGTTTTTTATGAAAATGTGAAAAATCGCACCTGACGTTCAAAGCCCCATAGCATCCTACAAACATAAGAGTATGCATAAAAAACCATGTCCACATAAATTAGACATTCGGTGAATGTTAGTTATTAAGTTTTTTTGCTGTTATGACTATGTGTGGAAAAAGTAGAACATTTTGAAGTTCGAAAAGAATTTTTCCAATCCATCTGATTTTCTCATAAATAAATGCTAAACATACCACCAAAATTTTTTAAACTAACATGAAGTACTAATTGTCACGAAAAAACAATTTTAAAATCACTTGGATATGTTAAAGCGTTCCAAAGTTATAACCACTTATAGTGACACAGGGCAGATTTGAAAAAATGGGCCGTGTCAGGAAGGTGAAAAGTGGCTTCAGCGTTAAGGGGTTAATATACAAATATATCTTATAATTGAAATATGTTGTGTGTTCACATTCCCATGTTTTTAATATTTTAGAACATATAGTAGTGGGGAACTTAAGAGCTTCCTAAAAAACAATGAAAGCAAGAATCTTGGGATGAGGAAATTGTTTAGATTCACCGATTAGGAGTAAGTGAGGGGTTCTCAACTATTTGCATTTGTTACTAGAGAAGCAATCCCATAAAGAACATATGCTTTCCCACTATACAAGAAGAATTAATATGATTTTGACGTTTATACAATTTCCTCGCATTGAGAACAAAGCAATATAATGTATCATTACCTTGTATGAGATAAAGTGTCTTTAACATGTATACTACACAGATTATCATAAAATGGTTTCAGAAAGTAAATATATCCCAGTCTATTTTCTTTTTGTCCGTCGGGCCACCCAATATTCATGTATGCTGAGCAGTCGGATAACTGACAGCATTAAAAACATGAAAGGAGCCAGCCTGTGTCAACACCATGTGCGGCTCTTAGGTTTTTTTCTTTCTCTCCTTCTTGTGTTAATTTTCACCCTCATTTAGCTCATATTTTGATCTGTTTTTTGTCTCTTCCCCTGATATGGAGAAAATGCTGGGAGAGTTTTTTTTAACTATCCAACCACCCACAACAGTAAAAAAAAATTTCTACATTCTATCAAAATGTCCATGGAATCTTTCTAAATGATGAATAGGAAGGGACTTTGTTTTGTCTCTTTATTTAGTTTTTGAAGGTTTTTATTTTACACACATTTTCTATATGATGAATTTTTACATTTTTTTAAGCAGTTTTTCAGATTTTTCATAAAACGATTGTCGAGTTAATGGAAAATTGAGAAACATAGCAGCATGTATAAAGGAGGGTTGTCGCCATCAATATGTAAAACTTACATGAAAATATAGCAATAGAGAGATGGGTCAAATGAAAACTGGTATCATCTGCCTTAGACCCCATGCACACGACAGTCGGGGACACATAGATGGCTTTGGTGCCCAAGCTACAAAAAGTATGCATAGGAGATTGCACTGCATGGCCTTCTTATGGTCAAAGATCGAGCAAGCTCTATCTTTTGTGCTGGCCACAACAATGAGGACACATTTTGCTCACTGTTCTGTGCAAACGATAGCGCTTGGTCTATCTTTGACCGTAAGAAGACCGTGCAATGCGATCTCCTCCTCTTCTGCCGCTCACCGACGTGTACTTGTCCTTGCTAATGCCGGGAAACACACATCCATGTGCATGCACCCTAAGTGCACTTCGCACCAGTTCAATAATGGCGCACACTGATTAATTATATGGTGCAAAAGCTACTGCTTTGGGAACACAGTTGCAGCATCTTTTTCTTGGTGCACTTCTAATCTGCTCCGTGTGACACAATTGTGCTGGATCCTAGGTATTAATGTGTCTCTAACTCTGACTAAGCATCGACATAGCTCATAACAAACACATAATAAATTCATGTGCAAGCTCCAAAGGCACTTTTTTTCATGCAAACTTAGGCAAAAAAACCCAAAAACTGGTGCAGACACAATAATATATCTGGGCCACTGTATGTACCGTGTTGAGGAGCATTCAGTTGTATTTAATGAATCCCTTTCACTAAATATTTGCTCCAGTATAAACAAAAAGTATTGTATATACTCGAGTATAAGCCAACCCAAGTAGAAACCGAGGCCCCTAATTTTACCACAAAAACCTGGTAAAACCTATATATTTTTTACTCGCGTATAAGCTGAGTTTGGGTTTTCAGTACATTTTTTTGTGCTGAAAAATTAGGCTTATACTCGAGTGTATATGGTATATTAAAAGGAATATCTTTTGGGGTATCTTTTGTTCATTGTGGACGGGTGTAACATCATCATTATGGGTATGTTGTCACGTTACTAAAACTTATACAACTATAATACTATATGCATTGTAGGCAGTAAGAATGTCATGAGATTTGCACTATAGCACTTTGCACTTTAATGCTGTTTTTTTTTGCACATAAAAACTGTCTTGAACACGTGACCTACCTTCAATAACTATGTATATTATATACCCCCGCCCCATGAATTTTATGTTTTTAATGTGATATCCTCATCTACCCACCTGTGAAAATCATTTATTACTATTGTTTTGTGTAATTAAGTGTTTAATAAAAGAAAGATACTTTCGTTCAAAATTGGCTTAATGTTTTTGTTTCTAGGTGTTTAATTCTTTACAGCCAATTATATGATTTGACTGTCTATAGAAGGGAATTCTGACAACATTTGGTGTGTCATGAACGAACTATAAGATCCCTTTAATGTATGTAGCCCGTGTTTTGGTGTTATATATTAAAAGGAATACAGGGAGCATTAATAGTAACCAATAATTTGCTGGGGTAAATAAATGTTAGCGTTTTATTATTATTAGAATAAAAGTGATCACAATAGAAATGTGTTTTGGTGCTTTTCATTCAAAATGCAGACAATTAAATGAATCAAGAGATACACACCCTAAATAACTAGTGTGTTCTCTGACAATAGTCCACTGTACTAAGAGGGGTGAGAGAATTGCATCACTAAAATGGGAAAAATAATTTGCAGAGGCTACCTCCAAACATATTCCAATACTATGGACACTTAAGCTCTGAAACATTAAAATAAGCCTAAAACATACTTGTATCTTTCTTTTTAGGATCACAAAGTGTATTTGAAAGGAAATTTACAGTTTGATTTATGTCTTTAGCGTCACAGACTAAATCCACTTAGCATCCTGATGCAGGATCTGGCATGGTAATAGTTTTTTTCTATATTTTTAAAAATAGGCTAAAGAACTGCAGCTAAAGCACTATAGCAACTCATTAACATATTAAAAAGATCCTGCATCAGGCTGTACAGTGAATTCAGTGATTGATGCTGTTTTATAATGAGTCGGTTAATTCTGCTAAATTTAATGCTTCTTAGGCTGCATTTACAATGACGTATGCCCCATACGTCAGCCACAATGGAGAGGAGGAGGGGTGACCGCTCCCCTCTCCATTGCAATGCATTACGTACAGTCATGTCCTGTCTTTTTACAGTGTACAGAGCCGTACGATGCTGCACAGTGCGGCACCATATCGCTCCGTGCGGCCATTACATAGGGGACGTGTGTACGGTCATGTAAATGTGGTTCATCTCTTTTTTTGCATTCGTTAGAAGTTTGCTGCAACATACTACTAAAAATTGACAAAAACAGATTTTTGGTCATACGTCTACTTTTTCTTTTTTTTTTTTTTTTTTTTAAGTGTCCATTATACATTTGCATCCGTATTTACACTTATACACTAAAACATATGCATTTTTAAGATTTTTTTTCAAAGGATTTTACAATCCATATTTGGGATAAAAACGGATGTGACGGATTGATGCATATGTTGTAACACTTTATGAATACGTCGTCCATTGCCCCCAATGTTAAAAAAGCATTACGTTTTGCATGAAAATGCAGCAGACCGTGGGACAACAAATGTACACTGTTTGTGCATCCATCGTGTCCATACACAGGAATGGATAAACCGTAGCACGCGTTTTGATCCTTTTTTTTTTTCAGCAAAAAAGGTGTCCGTCCACAGTAAAAAAAAAAAAAAAAGATGTGATCCCCGCCTTATATTGTCATGAAACAGTAGACTTACGTTTCGGTGTGAAAATTTTGTATTCCTTCCTGTTAGGGAAGAACCATTAATAGAAACATTAATACTGTTATATGTTTACTCAGGCCCCGTTCACACCTTCTTTGGGACCTCTGCTAATATGTTCCATCACTAAAACTATAATAACAGAAGTCTAACAGATTCCAGAAAATCTCCATTGATTTAATTGGCTTCCTTTAACGTTCATTTGCACCACTTTCCGTTAGGCTTCCGTTATGTGAGACAGAAAAAATAGGGGAGCAACCCGTCCAATTTTCATGTAACAGAAGCACAAACCAAAGTGGCGCCAATCCATTTAAATCGAATTAGATTTGAGTGATTATCTTTTTTGTGACGGAACCACCATTAGTGGAGGTCCACCATAGAAAATTGCAATAAACCAATCCACATCAAAAAAATTAAAATGGCACGGACATGTTAGCATTTGCAAAGCATGTTTATTTGAAAATATGTTTTTTTTTAATAATTTTGTTGTATTATTTATTTATTTTTATTTTTTTTACTCTTTTTGTGTTTGGATAGTTTTTCCATGCTATTTTTAGATTTTTTCGTTGCGCCCCTGCCAGCGAAAATTTATATGTCGACCTTGGACATATTATCAGTCGTCGTTGGTGGTATCTCCAAGTAAATATTTTCATCTTTTGATTTGTCTGTCAGAGATTAAAACCGAAGGACACCGTCTGTAACACCAGTTAAAATGTTTGTGTGACCGGCGAGACTTAGGGGGGCCCTCAGTAAATTGGCCACATGTACAGTACATCCGCATATGTGTCTTCCTCCAATTTGCTTTTAAAGCCTTGAGCGCTGTCAAACAGAGCTAAGTTTCTCCAGGCCGTATTTATGAATTTGTGAACTTTGTATGTTTTGCATAGAAGGCATCCTCTGTTCTTTGGGCTTGGAAACTCACTGATTATTTTTCAAAGTCTTCTTTCAAGTGTAGTGAACTTTTAAATGATTTTTTTTTTTTTCCGAGGGTCATGAAGTAGGGGGGGCAGGGAATCCATCTGACCACTTGTTTACATTAAACTGGAAAAGGAGGCATTTGCTTACAATATCTGTAGATGATTTATATTTTGAGCCGTGAGTAATTCTTTTCTCGCTGACAAGTTTATGGTGAGCATTGAACTCCTGTGTGTGCTTTTGGGAGAGCTCCATAGCTTCCTGCATTCATTTCAGTCTGGGTGGCGTGTGGGGGTAGGTTGGCGTAGGGGAGGGGGGGTGCATGTTCAGGGTAATTTTTGTAGATGGAAGCATGAAAAGAGTTAATCACTTTTGTTCTCCTTACCACGCTCAGATTAGGAGCTGGAGAGCAAAGGTAATTCAGACTACAACACACCACTTGTTACTGTTTATATAGGCCTAAACAGTGGTAGAAGTGTTTAGTCCTCTGGGACACTTGGTGATTGAACAAGAAGCTGAAGTTATTTTGATAAGATATAGCACCAGTGTGGCCAAGAGCTATGATCATCTTGGGGCCTTGAGGCGGGCCAAGGATGAAGACCTTATGTGTTTAGTTCTTCCCGATGCTCAAAGATAAATTTTGGCTAAGAAAATAAACTTTGTATTTGGACCAATTTGCAAAGCATCGGTGAAAGAATGGAATTGTTTATCTAAGGACTTGGCGTGAGAAGGTGTGGGAAAGTTAAGGAGAGAGAGACAAGCGAGCTTGAGTATGCAGGGAATCTCTTGTCTAGAATACCTAAATAAATATGTAAACTTGGAAAATAATGAAGATTGGTTGCTGGATTCACCTTGTTAGGTTCTATAAAATTAAGACAACAGCACAATTTACACATCATTTTAAACAAGAGTAAATGATTGACTTTTATAATAATAATAATAATAATAATCTTTATATAGCCCCATCAAACTCCGTAGGGCTTTACAAATCATGACTTTTATGCAAAATAATTTTAAAGTTCAAAGCACCTAGTAAAAATCAACTGGTGTGCTTTCTTTTTGTTTGAGTCATCTTCACTTCTGCCCAATTTCCAATAGTTAATTCTATGATTATTTAAATTGCCTTTGTCATCATTCTGAATAATTTCAGTACTTTATAAAACTTTATTTCACATTACCTGCTTTCTGACAGCAGTGTGTGGTGAGGGAGGGGGCAACTGCAGCAGCCTGTGTCTCCATCTCCTTGTGCATTCTTTCTTTTCGTCACTCCATCCCCCTCCCTCCCCTGCCTACTCAATGCACATGACAGAAAGTTGGAAGGGAGCTGTGGCATAGAGGAGGCAGAGAGCCAGGCACACAGGTTGCTGCAGTGGCCCCCTCCCCCGGGACTCCCCTTATGCTGCTGGCAAGGGAGACAGATAATGTGAGATAAAGGTAATTCAACAATATACATCTATTTAGAGTACTGCACCGTCTACATTTAACTGGATAAGAAGGTACTGTATGTGCTCACAATATCTATAGATAAATTATATGTAGAGCTGTGAGTAGTTATTTTGTACATTATAAAAATAATAATGAATCTTTATATAGCGTACAAAGATTATGGAGCACTATACAGAGCTTGCCAAATCGGTCCCTGTCCCCAATGAGGCTCACAATCTAATCAACCTACCAGTATGTTTGGGAGTGTGGGAGAAAACCGGAGGACCCAGAGGAAACCCATGCAGACACGGAGAGAACATACAAACTTTTTGCAGATGTTGCCCTCATTTGAACCCAGGACTCCAGTGCTCCAAGGCTGTAGTGTTGAATGCCAGTGTGTGCTTTTGGGAGAGCTTCTTACCTATTTGCATTCATTTTAGTCTGGGTGGCATGTGGGGGTACATTGGAGTAGGGGGGGCATGTTCACATTACCTGTCTCATTGCCAGTGTGTTGTTAAGTTGGGTTGCTAAGTTGGGTAGGTGGGGGGGCAACTTCAGCAGCCTTGTGCGCCTGTTTCCTCATGCATTCTACTCCACCCCATCCCCCTCCCCTGCCTGCTCAATGCACTTGACAGGAAGTAGGGAGCTGCATGAATGTGGAGGAGACTGACACAAGCACACAGGCTGCTGCAGCTGCCTCGCTTCCCTTGGGAATGCCCCATCTATGGCATCAGTTACGTAAGAACAAATGCTCGTAGCTCATATTGGTGTGGCGTCGGCATGAATGAATGGCACACAGCAACACTAAATACGTTTTCGTGGATGGTCGGACCATGCGATTGATTTGTTCAAAAGTACAGTATGTCCCTACGCAGAACTGTTTTTAAGGGTTCTCTTAAAAACTGTAGAAAGTGTCTGACAGCCAAGATTCGACAAGTTCTTCTGCAGGTGTAATTTGTTGTGCGTGACTGCATGACATTTGCAATCATAAAGGGAACCTTTCATAGAGGACAAGCACAATAAGCCCCCTACCCCAATTATGACTTTATAGAAAAGTGCAGTGCAGGTGTCCCATCTTAAATCTTCCTCCTCCCACCAGTCAAATAGATTCCCAAACGTTTACTGTCTTTGTGTTGGCCCCACCCACAGGCATGTGGCTTCACCTACCATCACTTGGCCCCGTCCATCACGTGATGTGTGAAATGGTGAGAAGATCTGCATTTTCCCACACGGTGCATACTGCTAAGTACATCACACAGAGAGAGGGACAGTATTCTGGACGACTTCCTGTCTGCTCAGGTGGAGATTTGCAGAGACTCAGGGCTGTCAGTCAAAAGGAGGAGTCGAGGTTCACTGGCAGCCTTGGAGAAAACTTGACTCTTTTCTTCAGTAGTTGACTCACGTCTACTCATTTGCATATCAGAAAATCGACTGTAATTAAGATACAGTGGGGCTCATTTACTAAGGGCCCGAATGGCTCATTATTGTCAGGTTTCCCGAAAATTACTGGTTTGCGACGCTTTGCCCCGAGATTTTGGCGCATGCGATCGGATTGTTCCGCATCGGCGCCGGGTTTCATGTGACGGAAATCGTAGGTGTGGCCACCGGGAAACCTGATGAATTCGGAAAAAAAATGTGTCGCTTGACACGCACCAAGAAGAGGATGGTGAACTCCGGCGGATCTCGGCGCAGCAGCGACACCTATTGGATATCGGGCGCACGACCTTAGTGAATCCCGGCAAGCTCCGAATCAATGTCGGACAACTCGCTGTGGGATCGCAAATGGACCGGGTAAGCAAATGAGCCCCAGTGGCAGATCATTTTCTGTGGTATGGGGAGGGCTTTTAACCCTTTACAAGCAGGTATTACTTGTGTGAAGGATAACATTTTGGTGACAGGTCATCTTTAATTGTGCTTGGTCATAGATACCTGTGAAGCCCTAAGCTTATACCGAAGACCTGCTGCAGTTGTATTTTCATATTCCAGGGCCCTATCTCAATGTAGCGGCTGAAGAACTTTTCCTTAAAGCCGATTCGGTGCCAGCATGTGTTGCTTTAATATTTATTTTGACTATTCTATTAAACTAAATGGGTTTAAAAATAAAAATTTCAAATAATTTCTTCTGTATTTAAGCCATCGCCACTCTTCTTTCTTCTCATTCCCTTTTGACTAAATGATAGCCTCTAATACACAACATTTATCAGAGCAGTTTATAAAAGTTAAAGTTTCCTGTTAAACAAAAAAAAAAATAAATGACTGACTGACTGACCTCACAGACAGATTAAATTTCCAAGCCAGTCTCAAATGTTCTCAGATATGTTTTTACATACATAGAAAATTACCAATATTTAAGCCAAATTTCCCCTAATTGCGGGCAGTACAGTTTCAGGAGCTGCTTAGCAATAACATAACTAATGATTTATCATTGATTTACCAGTGTTACAAATTGGCTGTGACCTTTTCTACTTTCTGACACTCACCTAGTTAATAGTTCCCACTCCTTTTATGTTGAACTTTTCCAAGTGGCATCTTTTTAAGTGTGTTTATTCCAGTCTTTAACATTGTAATTGCTTGAAGAGTATGCAGCGCTTACCAGTGGGATGCATGCTATGGTCAGACCACCCGCGCTGCCATGTGAATATTACCGCATCTCTTGTGGTCAGGGGGTAGAGGCGGATATAAATCCACAATAGTGCTACATAACAATCCAGTTTATCACGCTGACTGACTTCAGTAAATATGTTGTAGTATTTTTTAGACTCCAAGTGTCGGCTTAGTATACACAGTTTAGAACTAGATAATGAGGCTCAATGACTTGAGTAAATACAAGGTTGCTTTCATTCCACACCAGGTGCCTAAAGTATATACATAAATTAAGATTACGGTTTGTCATCGACTCTTACAAGATGCTCTTGGAGATGTAAGGGTATGTTCATGTCGACTTTCTGATGTCAATTTTGATAGTCGTTTCCTATGTTTTTAGCCAGAATCCACTCAAAATATAGTGTATACTTTTTCTCTGTGAGCTGAGCAAACCAACTTGTGGAGGAATAAAAAAACAGCGTCCTGCCATTAGAGTCCATGGAAGTGGGAGTTTGTCACGATCTGTTACTCCGGAGACATTTCAGTGTTTATCTAAGTGCACATTAGAATTTCTTCATTTTCTCTACAGGGTGATTCGATCCAAGCGACAGAATCTCCATTCTCAGACTCTATAACGTTAGAGCAGACAACAAGTAACATTGGGGTGTCAAGTGGCCGAGTCAGTCTTTGGATGCAGTGGATGTTACCCAAAATCACCATAAAACTGTTTGCTGCTGACCCGACGTGTAAAGGAGCAAGTATGGCTCTTCTTATTACAGTAAAATGTCATGTTATCGGTGGGTGACACCAGCCCCTTCACTCTCTAACCTACAATTTTTACTTTTTCAGAGCTGTGTGTGGTAAGCGAGCTGGAGGACCTCAATGCCTCTGTCGATGTTCAGGATGTGTACACTAAAGTCAAGTGCAAAATCGAAAGCTTCAATATTGACCATTACAGGAGCAGGTAACATAGGATTTGTGAACATCAAGTGTTTTTACTTTTTGTATTTTGGTGATGGTACTCTGAAAATGGAGTACCATCTTGGACATTTTGTATATCCTGAATAACCATTTCCTGACTCCATTGCCACTTGGCCATCACAGACAAGTGTACTATAGAGAAGTCAGGGTCTTTTAGATGCCAACAGCATGAAACAGAATAAAGCATAGGTAAAGAGTTTTAAACATAACTTGTACTTCCAAGTTTAAAAACTATATGACAATTACCCATATATAAACATAAAACTAAATCTTTAGACTGACTTAGAGATATGAGACTCCTCTTTAACCTTAGTGAAGACGCTGAAACAGACTCTGGGATGTGCACCTTCACCACTCTAAAAATGTCCAGATGCCCCAAAAAGGTCAAACAACACCTATTGATTTATTTCTAATTTTGTTCTTATAGGGCAGTGATGGCAAACCTTTTAGAGGCCGAGTGCCCAAACTACAACAAAGACCCGCTTATTTAACGCAAAGTGCCAACACAGAAATTTAATTTGTGATTTATACTCCCTTTTTTGTCACATCTTTCATTGATACCAGCACCCTGAGGACACCAATAAAGCAGGAGATAGTCCCAGGTACAGCTGATACATTAAAATAGCTCTGTGCACAGCAAGTCCTGGGCTGTCTGGGACTGCAGGAAGATACCTAGAGTCATCTCTGGTGATGGCCTGAGTGCCCACAGAAAGGGTTCTGAGTGCCACCTCTGGCACCAGTGCCATAGGTTAGCCATCACTGTTATAGGGTCTTAGAGACCACTCACCACCTGTGTTTTAATCTCAGTAAAGTAGAGGTGGCCTATAAGGGTTCGAGAGAGATGGAGATCACTATCAAACCTTCAGATAAAGGGGGTTACAAGGTTGTCATGGACACACAGACTTATAGATTCCTACAAGAATAACTTTTTACTGTCTACCGAGGATACACAATAGTCTCTCTCCTTTACTATCAGGGGTAGACAGTGTGTTCTAAAATGTGGGATTATACCTTGTTAAGGTACTTTGCTCCTGAGCATTTTACGATACAGCAGATTTACTTAGGAGGATGGAAGGTATCACTGTACAAGATGGATGCATTTTCTGCTCAATTGATGTAGAAGCTCTCTTCTCATCGAACATGTATATGTACTTAAAATAGTAGAGAACTTCTTCTAATAGAGAGCCACACAATTCTCCATACACAATCAATGTGTATTCGACCTAGTGGCCTTCTTACTCGCCCACTTCTTCTTTGACCGGAAACCCCTCCACCAGCTCAGGTGCACTGCCATGGCAATCTCTCTGCAACAACTTATGCAAACTTGCTGCAGCAGAGTTGGTGGGAGAGAACAGTCATTTTTGGAGACCATCAATGGTCATTTATGGAGAAACTGAAGTTGTGGGTGGGATATATAGATGACATTCTCGAAAAAAACACTCTTTTGAAAGCTTTGTGGGCCAGTTGACCTTTGAAATCAGTGAGTAGATTCTATTCACACAGATCTATTGAGAAAGTGAAAAAGATTCATCTCAACCTTTGACAATGGGGCAAAAGAAGGACGTCAGATAATCCATTCCAATGCTGAGTGATGTTTTAGCGTGATTAAGAACTAAATTTCAAAACGCTTAGGATAAATGAAGATTTTATTTCAAAGGAGTCAGTTTATTTTTCCATTCACAATTAAATGCTACAGAAAAAAACTATGTTTGCTCTGGTCCAGGTATTATTTCTTGGTGCACCATGTGACCATGTGGATTATTTTAGGTTATTTCCCTTAGAGCAGCACTAACCAAAACACCAGTACCCGCTTCAAGAGTTAATTGGAGGGAATCTGACTTCAAATGATCTACTGGTGGCCCATCCCAAAGATAGAAGTGGCACCATATTCCCAAACTCCTTTACAATTGTTCTTGTCCTCAAAGTGCCCCTTGAATCTCCTTGATGAAAGCAAACTACAATACGCAGCATCGTGACTGCTTTGAGTTACATTGAGCTCCACAACCTGTTAATTAGAAACCAGTGTGAGTCCTGTTTCCTATTATCTGCTTGTTATTTGACATCATAAATTGATTTTAAGTCGGGAGTAATCCAGTTCCCTGAAAACAACTTTTGCTCATCCTTCCTGCTAATGTGTTCCTAATTCCCCATGTGTTGTTGGTTCTGCAATGTGTATTCAACCAGGATACTCAATTAGATGATGTATGCTCTTGTTTACAATGTGTCATGCTGCCTGACAGCCGAGGTGGTGAAGGGGAGGGGGGGCTACAATCGTCTTATTTTTAGCATCTATGGACAAGGGTAACATTTGATAACGTTTTATTCCAGGCCAGGTGAAAGCTGGCAAACAGGAGATTTTCTGGGGATATTCCTACAATCCAAAGAGAAAATTGTGGTGAGGCTATTGTAGTCACTAAGTTACTTATAAAATAAATAGCCTACGATCTGACCTGTGTGATTCTTTAATACTGAACTAGATGATTTCAAGAAACACTCTTAAGGTCTGTTCACCATTGGAAAGGTTTTTTTTTTTAGAAACTTTGGTTCTGTCCATTTCCTCCGAATTGTCCTTGATTTTGACAGAACGTGGAGTTGGATCCGTCATACCATCTCCTTTAGGCTTTACATATACAATTAATCAACACAAAATAGTTGCTTTGAAATTACATTACTTATCTTGTATTGATCCATGATCCCTAGGGTTGAACTAGGATACATAGGCCCACCAATAAAACAAATTAATTGGGCCCAGCACAGTGTAGCTACATGTACAGTTTGTTATATACTGTTATCTAGCCATATAATTATAATACGTAAGATAAAGATGCTGTATTCTGAATATCTATATGAAGTAAAGTGAGGGTAACCTGTCCAACACTACTAATCCTGGGCTTGGGGGCCCACCGGTGGATCCACCTGTTCACCTGTGGGCCAGTCTAAGCCTGTATATAGCAGATTTGTTAGTTCGATTTAGAATCATTCTACAAGAAAAGTAATGTATTTCAATTCAAATGGACTCAATTTAAACTATTTTTGTATATGTTTAAATTGTACAACCAAAATTTTTTTTGTTTCCAATAGTTTTCCTCATTTACATCATTCTGTTTTATAGGCTTATACATACTGTTACCACAGTGTAGATACTGATTTGTATGACCAAGCCAATGGGAGAACATGATAGACCTTTAGTTTTATTCTTGGAATCACAAGCCACAAGCCTAATCAAGCTTCTAGATAAGTCAACTTAAAATATAAAATCAGCACCCTTCATTCTCTTCAGAAGCTTATAATCTCTGGTTGAGCAGCTGTGGTCTACACTTGCTGGATTGCTGAACTTTGGGTATATTTGAGCAAATATTCCGAATTATACAGGATGGTCAATGCATAAATGATGATAATTTCAGTCATTGCTGATGATACAGTGTCGCTTGACGGTCAGTGTATACTCTTGCAGTGTCTACCCCGTGCTACTGCTCCAAGTCTTTGTGGATGCCGGTTAGGTATCCTCTTTGAACTATACTTGTAAAACTAGCCTTATGTGGTACGATGTATTAAAGTGCACCTCCAATGATTAGGTTCTAAATTGTGCAAATTCCTGTTTCAGTTACAGGGTACAAATGCCATCCATTTTTATTTGGATAGATAGGAGGAAACTTTAAAAACTTCTCCTACAACATGCCTCCACCCACCCCCGCCTCATTTTTGCCTTCATTTTCTCAACTACTTAAGCAGACAGATAAATAGGTGGTGGGTTGGGGATTTTTTTTTAATATGCTGCTGCTAGGTGCACCAGGCTTGAATAGGGGCCTGGTGAGTGTGCAGGAATACCCTGAGCCAGCTGGCCTTCACCGCAGCCGGATGTGCCCTCCTTCACACCTCCTCTCGCATTGCACCATAAATTGTGAGGGCACTCACCGATGAAGGTAAACCAGCCTTATTCAGGCCAACGGGATACAGAGAGGTGCCGGACATGCGACAGAACAACGGGCCGTATCAAGCTTGTAGCACAAGACTTTAATTACAAGAAAAGATCTCAATACCAAAAATATGAAACACGTAAACATAATAAAGCAGACAACGATGTACACGGACATGTTATCATAAGAACACGTAAAGTTCATTACAATAGTTGAAACAAAAATCGTTCCCAGCGCCTAAGTGTGTAAAATCCACCTAGCTTTGCATCTAAGTAAGTCTTTATTTCTGTCACCACCAGCTGGGCTCATGTTAACTGTTTCAATGCCCGCAAATCGCAGCATGTCTGCCCGGCACCCATGAGCCCTCCTGGCATACTCGATCAAGTGTGGAGACCCATGCCTAGTCCTAATTGTGGCTAAATGTTCTTGACATCTGTCATGAATGTGGTGCAGAGTCTTGTCGGTATATAATCTACGACAAGGACAGAAGATGACATATACAGCAAATTTAGATTTACAGTTGATAAATTGTTAAACTGTTTGTTGAACGTCACTCATAGTGACAATGCCTAGATTATATCTACAGTAACAATGTTGGCCGCATCTAAAATTTCCATTTCAAATGCACAGATTTAACCACGTATTAGAAGTTGGTCTTCTGTGGACCAACTAACTTCTGAGTGCCCTACCGCGTTGGAATGACACTGAAGGTTTATTACCTACAACAACCTGTAACTTGGGATCTGTGGCCAGGACATACCTTTTTCTTGAGGACCAAATTTAGTTTCAACAAAGTTTTATTGAAAAGAAAAACAGAGTAGTGCCTTACAATAGGTCACAGCATAACTTATACCCTTCGCAGTTGAAGACTGAATTTAAACGTAAAGGCGAAGCATTTTGACTGAGTATTCTCATGGTCAAGTTGTTCTGTATCAATCAATTTTTATGTAAAATGTCAATAAATGGAACTGCAAGTTCCTTAAAACAGGATTTTCAACAAATTTGATGGATCTGCTTGTACATTAAAGGTTCCAGTTTCACTATTAATCCCACGCAATCGTAAAAACTGAATATTGGAGATTCCTTCTTTTGTGTCGAGAGGATGAAAACCATCATAATGTACTATAGAATTAGTGGCCCTGCTCTTTCTGTATCTAATAGTTATTAACTATTTATAGAAACCATAACATCTAAAAATTCCAGTCACCCCTGGCTGAACCTTGCTGTACATCCCATGTTCATAGTATTATCGTTCAGATACTTGACAAATTCATTGAACTGAATTGCAGAGTCGCCCGAACAATAAACACTTCGTCCACGTCTGATGAAGGCTTTAAGGTACTGTTTCTGATGTAAGGGTTGTTAGTGGTAAAGTATAGGTATCCTCAAAGCAAATCAAAAAGATATTTGTGAGGGTACAAGCGACTGGACAAAAACCATTTATCATTAAATTGGACTGCGTTGTGAGAAAGTATAAAGCCAAGTGATTCACAAACTAAGTCTACAAACAACTCTCTTTTATCTGTGTTGGTAAGGACCTGCCTAACTGCTTGTGGTCCCTGATCCTTAGGGATGCGGGTGTATAGGCTCTCAACATCCACAGAAGCTATGCTGTAGCCTTGTTAAGGTAACCTAGCCAGAACACGTAAATGATTGAGTCTCAGTCCTTTTCATGATGCCACAGACTTGAGAAAGCTCTATAAGTGCAAAATGGTCCGACGTCTCTGTATCCCTTGGCCTGAATAAGACTGTTTTATCTTCATCGCTGAGTGCCCTGGCTCCTTTTCTTCTCCTGCATCTGAGTTACTATCCAGCTGGCTACTTCATTCTTTATCAGAGTACACCCGAGAGGCTAAAGGTCTCTACCTCCGTGGTTACTCCACCTGGGTGGTGGATTTTTTATGCAGACTTGTAACAAAGCATCATCATGAGGAACATTTACCGGTCATATTGCTCTGTGTGGGTCCTCTATGAATACCAGTTTTACATTTGGTTAAATAGTGATGTTTAATTTCCACCCCCAGGCTGCCTCTCCTGGTCCCACCCCTACTTGTGTAGCCCCTCCCCCTTCAGACATGTTTGAATTTTGAAGCTATATCGGTAAATTCAGCACAGTTGGCCAGACGTTTCTACAACCTACTCTGCTTTGAAGGCAGAGGTTATACATGCTTAACTATACACGAGGATCTTTACACTGTTTGATTATTTTCTTCTATTGGAGGTACATTTTAAGGCAACACTACAAAAAATATATTGCAAGTACGTTCAAAGCAGGCTTTCGATATTTCATTGATCTTCATGCATCTGACTTGTCAGTATTGAGTGACATTATCCTTTGAGTTGATGTTCTGATCTACACGGTTATGTGGTTAATTTTGCTCTTGTTGCATTACAGTTGTTGCATACATGTTCTTATACACAATAGAGCATATATAGATAGATACATTTTTCAATAGAAAATCTTCTGCGGTTCTGATCTAGTATTATAATTCTTTCAAGTAGACCACATGTCTGCGCCAAACTCTTGTAGTGTATTCTCTATTGGTGTACCATAAGAATTTCTCCATTGTGTATAAGACTGTATCAGGGGTGACTGCAGCCCAGCAGGTGTTAAAATCCTTGTGGCAAAAACATTGGCTTCATATTTTTGTACTTTTTTTCTACCTCTTCTCTCTCTTTTTTTCTTTTAATTTCTTTAAGCCTCATTGAAAACTCTTGGTGTCTGGGGCAGTATGGCGGGGTGTTCCTTTCATGTACCGACAAGCTGAACAGACGCACCACATTGGTTCGACCCGTCAGCAAGCAGGACCCTTTCAGTAACTTTTCTGGCTTCTTCCCTTCTGTAAGAAATCATCTATGGAAATTTTGTTGTGTATCTAAGGACATTCCATCAACTGGGATTAATTTTCTTTTTTTGTTCTCTCTATGTTGTTGATGGGAGTTCTTAGGGTAACTGCACACGGTCAGGATCTCCAAAACCAGGAAAGGTCCAAAACCGATGCAGATCTTTCCATTATACCAATTCTCTGTGTAGGTTCCACTTCTGGTTTTGTCTTAAAAATACTGGTACAAAATCCTGATCAAATCCTGACCGTGTGAAGATTAAGCTAACTACACACAAAGATATGATCTGTCCTTATAATGTGTTTTTATGAATGAAATGACTTAGCCACTCTCCCTATTGATGTTGTTGACCCTGTAAATTTGGGATATAGGTATAAGGGATGTGGTAGTAAAGTTATCCCAGGACCCTTTACTTTTGGGGCCAGAAAGAACCATCTATTACAAGAAGACACCAGTCCTATAAAAGTCACAGTAAATCCAAGGAACTGGTTACAAAAGATATTTATTTCTGTTTTATTACTTTTCCATGATTGACCATTGATCATATCTTCATGTGTATTCTGCTTTCTGTGTGATGAGTTGCAATCAATGTGACTTGATAACCTAATGCAGTAGTGATTTCATTATAAGACTTTACCAGCTGCTCAACATTGCTGTTACTGCTAAAATCTTTTTTTTAATCTAATATACACTTTTATTAGATTGATGTAATATTACAGTTTTATTAGATACATTTTTGTATCTGTTCATATTTGTTTGACGAAGCCTAGTGCCCTTTTATTAAAATACCTGATAACGTTGTTAAAGGGCACCTGTCATGTAGAACATGCTGTCTGATCTTAAGGAGAAATGTTAGAGTACAAAGTGCTGAGCAGAGTGAGATATTGTTTTGTGGGAAACGATTTAGTATAACATGTGTTTCACACAAACTATGCCCTTTTTATCCTTAGTAGTCATGTGGACAGGCCTAATCAGCAATTGACTGCTTTCCCTTAATGGCTAAATAGCATTCAGTCTCTTAGTAGGACTGCCTACTGAACTCTTAAAGGGATTTAAAAAATGAGGACTTCCCCCACTCTGGCTTTCCATTAGTACAGGCTCATTCACACTATTTACACTGCGAGGCAGATTTTTATTATTATTTATCAGTAGAGAGGGATTGGCTGCAGTGGTCATATAATTGTATTTACTTTGGGTCTTATAGGCAGTATAAAAGGAAACCTATCACCAAGGATCTAATTTTTACTAAAGACAGATTGTAAAAACCCATTACACCTGCATTGCAAAGATGCATTTGTCCATTTTATAAGCATTTTCGTTTCATTATAATTGTGTATTTTAACTTGCCTTGCTCCCGGCCAGAATTCTGTGCTGAGTCCCAGGGGACTTTGTTTTTGATACATTTCAAAAATAAAAGCTTGTCTTGTCTCTGCACAATCCCTCATCCACCCTCCTCAGCTCTCAGCCCCCTTCTTTCTCCTCGCACGCAACTTTTCCTTTCTACTTCTTCACTCACACAGGGACAGGGCTCACCATGTTGTGAGCTGAGATCAGTGGGGGAGGGAAGGGTTATAAACTAGGAGAAAGAAGGTGGCCGAGAGCTGAGGAGTGTGGATGAGTGAGGAAGGATTGATCCAAAACCTCTATTTATTTGTGAAATGTTTCCAAACCAAAGCCCCCAGGCAGCCAGGTAAGTTACAACACGCAATTTTAATAAAATAAAAATGCTCAGAGAATGCAGGTGGCTTTTGCCTCTGGTCTTGAGTGCAAATGAGGTCCCTGGTGACAGGTTCCCTTTAATAACTGTGGAGCCATACCATGGATACAGGAAGTCAGAGCTAAGAATAAAACAATTTCTTTTTCACCCCCTTTCCTAAACCTCCCACTGGGTAACCCTTTTTAGTATTGAAATGGACCTCTATCAACATGATAACTAGCTGATCGGTGAGAGTCCAATGGCTGGGAACCTCCCAGCTCTTCAGAGCAATGAGAAAAGTTGAGCAATGGGACGAGCATGCTTCCTGCCACTCTATTCACTGTCTATGGGAGCAATTGGAGATTGCTTCACGCTGAGCTCGGCTATTTCCGTCATTCTCATGTTTGCATGCTCGTACTGCTGCTCCACCCGTCAGTGAGAACAGGATCCCCGTTCTCTGGAAAGAGAACCATTATCCATTCTTGTGACCTGTGAGGGTCCCAGCAGATAGTTATCCACTATCCTATATCCTTAACTCAAATTCTCGGTAAGACCCCTTTATACCTAAAAAAATCAAGGGTTTGAATGTATTAGATATGACTTTCTCACTCCTGCTCCATAACATGCTACCTGTAGATCGGAAAGCATGCACGAAGTGACAGGTTCCTTTACCAATAAATCACACATTTAAGCCGCTCTTTTCCCTGAATAAGATAGTGAATATAGTGTTCATTATACTTTTTCATTATTCATAGAATGGTAGGAAATACAGATAGTCTGAGTCTGGCCATGCATATTAGATAGCTGGTATAAGCCATTTTTATTTATCCCCAGTAACATCCACCATCTGGGGAGATTTCAGACACCCTCAACCAATTTGATGATCAGCGTCTAAAATCAACAGGTTTAGCAGATGCTTATCTAATATGAATGTCCGCTTAAGGCCTCATGCGTATGACTATTGACATTATGAATCACTATACATAGTCATATTTATAAGCCTTTAACCAGTCAGTATTGTTCCATACCACTGTGTTCCAGCTAGAGGAACTGGCAAGGCTAAGATCACGTCTGCACTGGAGGTTCTATTAGATCCTGTTAACAAGCCAGGCAGAAAAGTCATGCAAACAATCTAACGCAAGTTCAAAAGACCCTATTGAAGTCAGTGGAGTCTTTTTGGCTCCCTTGCGTGTCCATTGTGCCATATAGGCATATAGGGTCTTCCAATTTTTCCATCTCTTCTTATACTACAACCGAGCAGTATAACATAACCCCCGGAGATTGATGTGAACTTAGCCTAATGATCTTAAATCTGTATCCTTCCACTTAAGGTCTTGGTAATGTTTTATTGCTGCCCTTTTCCTTTATCTTTTTTTAACTGTTCAGCTGTTTATATATTTTTTGACACAGACAACTGCAAAACTTTTAGAGAGTTCCCACCAGCAACATGGATTTCTTTCCTTAACTTATACCAAAGCAGTGACCCGGAATGTCCGCCACAAGTTGACCACTAGAAGTGAAAGGAGTTCTCGGAGCTTTCAGAAGCTCTCTGAAGGTTCAACAGACAGTGCTCCTCACTTTCTCCACGAGATACTCATTTCGGCACAGGCATTTGATGTTGTTTTGTTCTTTCCTTTGCTTCATGCAATTTCAACTATTTTTGAAGTCAGAAGACCTCAAAGCAAAAAAGAAAAGCACAAGTCTCCTGGACAACCAATGAGGTCACACACATTGACCTCACGTAATCTACCTCTAATTTACATCAACACTAGCGTCATTAGAGTTTTTGTTCCTAAAGCGGAAGAAAAGCAGCAGCATGTAGGAGGTATGTACAATCGTTCTATCGATCTCAGTAATGTCTATCGTAGTAACCTTATTAATACGAGCTGTATATGACATGTGGTTTCTATGGGGCTTTTGGGTGATGCCTACTACATTACTGTTGGATGGCAAAAAGCAAGGGCATTCCCATTAAGAGAAGAAACATAAATGCAAATATAGGGGGAGATTTATCAGCACCTCTATAACAGTTTTCTGGTGTAGTAGCACTAAAATAATTGCAAATTCTTGCGGACTGCAATAATTTTTGTTTATTATTGCAACTACACACCATGTTGGTTTGGATGAGGCGAAGAGGGGCACAGCCAATAACGGAGTGGGCGGGCATGGGGTGTTCCTGACCTGTGCCTGCATACTTTTTAAAAACCTGCAAACAATCTTTGCGTTTTTGTTTTTTTTTTTGCAAAACCACGCCAAGTTGCACCTGGCGTAGTTTCACTTGGCAGCAACGGCCTGAGCCTCTTCATCTATCCGGTAGGACATGGGGGGGCTCCCCTTTATCATAAGTCAGCACTTGTGTGCTGGCGTATGATAAATTCGCCCCATAGGGTTGGAAAGTTGTACCAAATATGTGGGACAGGGAATTGGGAATTTATTAATATTGATGAAAGTAATAAATTGTAATAGAGGTTATATATATTCACTTTCTGTTTCTATGGAAAACCAAAAAAGGCCTTGTGCACATGAACATGTGAATATTGCGGACCGAAAGCAACTGGCTTTCTGACATTAGTTGCTCTCACCCTGCCAAGGTAGATAGGAAGTGACTGCACCATGTACATGCCCAATAGAAGGCAATGGGGATGTGATTTAGCCACAGTTTGTGCAGCTCGTTCGCATGTTCTTATGGATAAGGCCTAACAACATGCAATGTTTTATAATGAAAGTATTTTATACTTTTATTCCCATTAGCAAACCAGAATATCAGTGAAGATACACTGGTGTTAAAAATTGCCTCTGTGTCCATGGCTCCTCAAGCAGACAACCCTCTTAGCCGGAGTGTCTTGAGAAAAGATATTTATCAGTAAGTAAAATGTAATCATTTTTTATGAAACAATGAATATTTAATCATTTAAAATTTTCCTTTTGTAGCGGGAATTTTGACTATATAGTATATATACTGTCTGTATAGTTTTATGTGTTGTCATTCTTTAACCGTTTCATGAGATCTAGCAAGTGCAAATAACGGATCAGTTACAAAAACATATTTGATAATAAGTTATATCAGCTCACCTTCCCATTAATATCGCCATAAGGCACGGGCCACCTTGCTGCTTAATTATGGTAAAGTCCATAAAAGGAGGTCACAGTCCAGCCATAATTTCCTGCTTCACATATCTTTATTCTGAGGTATGACAATTCATAAAACGTGTACGCATTTCAGGCGGATCGTCCTCCCTTAATCATGACAAACATAAGTTGTCATGTGTTTGTCATGATTAATTGCGGACGGTCTGTCTGAAACGCGTAGACGTTTTATGAATTGTCATTGGTGTACCTCAGAATAAAGATATGTGAAGCAGGAAATTATGGCTGGACCGTGGCCTCATTTTATGGACAAAAACAGATTTCACTGCTAAATATCCAGAAGTAAATGTACAAAATCAATTTACTACATTATGAGTCCATTGACAGCAGGGAGTCCTTTGGTATAATGCAGTGGTGACGAACCTATGGCACGGGTGGCAGTCAGAGCCCTTTCTGTGGGCACCCGGGCCATCGCCCCAGCACACCAGACAGGACTCAAAGAATCTTCCTGTAGTTCCACACAACTTAAAAGATGCTGCTTTCAGTTATATATTTAAGTGATACTTACTTTGCTACTTGGGTATGTATGAAGAGGGAGAATGAGTAGACCGGGCCGAATTATCTTTGGAGGATTAGCCGCATCTGAGGTTACATGGCATGGCTACTCCACGCCCCGGTAGCCTCTTTTCCCCTCCTACTCACCATCTTCACACTATTCTTTACGGTGAAACTGCTCATTAAATCAGTTATGCGCGGTCACTGCTCCGAAGCCGGGGCTGCACAGGCGCGGGCCTGCTGTTCTGCGCAGACTGCAGGATCGCCGGACGAGTTGAGTAAGATGGTGAGTAGGAGGGGAAAAGAGGCTACCGGGGCGTGGAGTAGCCGTGCCATGTAACCTCAGATGCGGCTACCCACGCCCCAGTAGCCGCATAAGAAAATTTGCATACTAGTCTAATAAAAGTTACCAAAAAAGTGCGGGGACGTGAGGATTAGCTCTTTAAAGGGCTATCCTCACGTCCCATTGATCCACCTACCACCTGATCTACCTTTATAGGTAGATTTGTGGTGGTAGGTTCCCTTTAAGCACATTTTTTGTGATGAAACACTAGGCTTATACACAAGTATAAGTAGTATAGTATATACTTGCCTCATATACAGAAAAAAACCCTTTTTTCTGTGCAATTTTAGGTTGTTGTTTTATTACAATAGCTGATCAGTATATTTTGGCTTGGTTGAGTTACCTCTATACAGTATATAGCAAAATGCTTAATAGATGGAATATAGCATCACGAATCAAGAAGGAATGAGATTATAGTAATGGGGTCAATCCAACAACATTAATTTCACTATCAAATTTAGTTTAATCGCAGTGCTGAGGAGGTGATTGAGTTCCTCTAGCATTTATTGCTGTGCATACTTACATATCAGTATTATAACATTGATGGTGATACTTTTCCCAAGCGGTTTATGTGACCCATTAGCTCCTCTATACATCAACAGTCATTGGAACCTTCACAAATCTTGATTTTTCTAAGGTGTACTTGCTCCCAATTCAGTCTACTTCTGTTGAAAGTTTCACAAAACCACCATGTTCTTAATGTTATAGCAATAAAAGTTACATTTTAATGGATTTACCTAGATTTGGTGAAAAAATGATAATTTTTGGTTGCATTGCCGTACAACTATTGGTTTGTTTTGGTATAAAATAAAGGTCCGATCCACCAATCACATCACATTAAAATAGTGTCAAGTAATTTATCCTCCCTCCATTTTGGAGAGCGAGATCATTTTTGTTGTGTGATGTGGTTGTTATGGATTATTAAGAATCATCAATCATGATTAAGAAGAAATCACCAATAACTTTTTGGCAATGAGTATATTTGATGTTGAGTTTGCGAGAACACTACAGTCGGTCCCCTACTTAAGAACACCCGACTTATAGACGATGCCTAGTTACAAACGGATCTCTGGATATTGGTAATTTACTGTACTTTAATCTTAGGCTACAATAATCAGCTGTAACAGTTATCAAATGTGCCTGCAATGAAGCTTTACTATTAATTCTGGTTCGTATGACAATTCAACATTTTTTAAATCCAATAGTCACAGAGACCAAAAAAAATATACAGTTATAAAATATACAGTTCCAACTTGCATACAAATTCAACTAAAGAACAAACCCACAGAACCGATCTTGTACGTAACATGGGGACTGCCTAAGTTTCGCTTTGTCGAAGCATACTAGTATTCTTGAAACCTTGCTATCAAATAGCCTCGAAAGGTATCACATGATTTCTTCACTTATTTTCTTCCCTCCATGACACAGCACAAGTCAACACCACTAGAGTACTATTGTATTATTCTCATGTAGCATCAAAGCATCAGGTGCAAATGGCTCTTTTTGCCGTAACTGTCTTGTGTACTGTAACTCTGTGTGATGCCATTGCTTCCTCTCGTTTCATGCTTCAAACAAAAGGGATTGACAGGAACACCTTGTTATGATTAAGGCCTTTTTAGCTTTATTGAATAAAAAAAAAAAAATAAAGAAAGGGGGAAAACGTGCCTATTTATTTTTTCACTTTGAATATAAGCATTTGAAACACAGGACTGTTGATGCTACTTTGGATCAAAGCTGGTAAAAATAAATTTTAAGTTCTAAAGGAAAAATCACAGTTTACTGATTTTCTGTGAAATACCGTGCTCTGGTTTTTGTCACCTCTTGATTTAAACCATGTTGATCACAAGGGCAGAGAGGCTGGCAAATAGAAGCAATCAAGATCTCAGCGAAATAATACATGACATTGAATGGAATTGGCACCATCGACCAGACTTAAAAGCACGCACATAAGTGGTACCAAGTGAGAAAAGTCACAGAGAAAAGTCAGCTGTGTAATCCCGTCGTTCCTGGTAAAAGCCAGTCTGCTCCTCAGATGTGGCAGCTTTCGTGCTCTTAAAGTGCTTCCGACTGAACTCCAACAGATGTTGGTAAAATGAAATCCTTTTCCAAGTATAAACAATTCACATTCTTATACATGACAATCTCTTCACTTCCTGTATCATGTATCGTGAGAGGAGGAAAGAAAATCACTATACCGGTTTTTTTTTTTTTTATAGAGGTGCCAAGTGCCGGCAACACAACGTTACGCTAAGGCTTCGGCAGTAACGTTGGAAGTTCAAAGGCCGAACTGATGAGATCCGTCAGGTATTGGCCGAAGGGTAACAGTTTAATGGCTTTAGTTGGACTTCAAAGAATAATGGTTGAGCTTTCTTTTTTCCATGTTGCCTCTGCACATGGGATATATTCGCTTTGTGATTGAAAGTTCTTCAAAAATACTGGGGACGTTTTAGATTTTGATCCACTGTTTAAGGCAATAGGAGAGGTTTCATTCTGTCACCTGTTATTATTGTGAATGATATACTGTGTGTTGTGCTCCTAAACTATGACTTTCTATCAACAGTAAAAATACTGGAAATTGTGAAAAGCTCTTGTTTTGGAAATTTTAAAAATATTAGTTTCCAATTATCTACATTCTTATGTTTTTAGATATTTAGTTATTTTATGCTTTATTCTTACGTTTTTAATTTCTTATCAGTTAATTCTTATCAGTTAATTCATTTTGTGTATTTCATTATTCTAAGGCCATTTTCACACTAAGTTTGCAGTGTTCCTTTGCCGTATGCACCATAAATATTCCTACCATATACTTCATATGCATCCATAGGGCTCCTAACAAGTCCTATGGCAGTCCAGTGTAGATCTATGGCAGTGCTTCACTACTTGGGTGACACATGTCCAAATTATTGCTACCCAAAAGGTCATCTCAAATAAACTATGAATAGGAACTTTTATTGATAGCCATTTACAACAAGGGCATTTTTCCTCTGGAACAAAATGGGAAATTGTTGTTCACTGCATTTCGATGAATTCATTGTCTATTGCGATTATGTTTTTGAAATCCAGTTCCAATGGATAACTGTAGTTCATCTCGAAATTGCAGAAGTCTTTCTATGTTCTCCAGTGTTCTTAATACATTAAGCCCTTGTTATAACTGAAAAGAACGTGAGGTTCATAACGTCATGGCCAGACCTCTTCCAAGAATTCAGATGTTCTGTTTGAGCGCACTGAGCTTAGAACCTAAATATTTTATCTCTGTCATTCATCACTTAAGTCATGGGACTTTTAAAAAAGCAAAGTTGAAAAAAATGTTGTTTGGCCCTAAATGTTAAGGGACAGACTTTTCCCTTGCGGCAGATTTTCTTTTTTTTCTGAACTCTAGTTAATGCTCTGCATAAATCATTACCATATACAGTAGATTGGTCATTGAAGTAGGTCAAACCAACTTTAAGCGTTCCTTGGCCCTCCTGACAACAACATGCCAATTTTGAACCATCCCTCATCTAAATCACAACAATATGGCTTTTAACCCCATTACTTCAGTGAAACTTCTGTAACCAAAGTCACTAGTGATCTGCTTCCTACCAACACACAGTGCATATTACTGATCTATTCCGTCCAAACCCTTTTCTCTGCCTTTAAGACAATTGAGACGACTCTTCCTTGGCTTTATACACAGTAGGCCTTTAGATGTAACTTAAAGGTGCTAAGCCCTCAAGCAAAGTTTAAAACAGATACTCTGGGGGACATTTATCATACGCAAGTGTTCCTTCATTGGTGTATGGCAAAGTCTCGCCCCTCCAGCACCACTGGATGCATCAAGAAGCTCTGGCCTCTTAATGTATCGGGTGGCCAGCTAAGCAACATATAGTTCCTTATATTTCCATATATTAGGTCCTCCCAGGCAAATAAATGCACAATTTATTATCAAGCACCAGTCATAACTTGCTGCATGCCCACTATGCTTAACTGGCGTGGAAATGGCATAAAAGGGAATTCAGGACTTGTATGCCACAAAACTGATGTACAAATCCTGATAAATCTCTCCCAGCCCCCCTCCCCCCGAGATTTATGTATTATTTATAGAATTAGACGCTTTGTATGGGGGAATATACTTTCTGTTTCCCCAAAGGTCCTGGTATGATCTGTGCTTGATGTTTTCATACCTCACCAGATGCACCTATCATGTCTCTCGTTCATTTGTACCTGTTTCATGGCTTTTGGCAACAATTCTATACTGATTATACTAAAATGTATCTCTCTCAACCTGCTGTCTTACTGCTAGCCAGACTTCCTTTCTAACAGGTACAACCAGTCCCCGGACATGTTTTAATATATCTTTTTCTTTGTGATGTAGTGGATTTTTGTATGATGCAAAGTTCCTGTGCTCCGTCTTCCATGCCGTGTCCTGCACTAGATCTGTGTACAAGTAGTCACACTGATTCTCTGTCCTGATTGGCTGAGCTGTTTGTGCACGTTCATGTGAATGCCTTGAGTGCTATTGGAATCACTGCCCATACCTGATGTCTTAACCAGGAAGTCTTGCCCACTTCAGGAAAAGCTGAGAGGGTTTTTATAGATATCCTCATATATTAGCCCTATATCTCAGGATAGGAAGAAGCGAGAAGCAGGCATCATTGGAATTGTTGTCAAAGGCTCTCTCCAGCAGTGCTAAAACTATTTACCTTTACGCCCGTAAATCAACATGAAGAAGTGGGAATTTGTTATCTTTTCCCTATCTCACTCAGTACCCCAAAAGACCCATAGATAACACTTCTTCTTGTTTCTTCTCAACATCCAAGTCCTTACCGCTTCCACCTTTTATTTTATTAACTGTTATTAACTATCTTTGAACAAACAGAAATGCAAATCTATACCATCGGCATCTTTTAACTGTGTAATACAACATCCTTCTTTGTAGGCTGCCATTTACACTATTGTGTCTCTCCAACACACCACTTAACTCTGCATCATGGTTGATCCACCTTCTCCTTTATATCATCCATCTACCCATCAATCTTTACAATGGCTACCCTGCATCCAGCTTTTTCAGACCATGTGATTAACTGACATACCCAGTAGTTTAACAAGACACTAATGGACCCTCCCCCCATATACCTGCAGTGAATAATGCATATATACCAGAAATGAATTTACCACACACATAAAGTTATACCAAAAATGAATATACTTCACACATAAATATATAAAATCAATGAATGTACTGCACTCCAGGACTGCAGTCTGAAAGACATAGCAATCACTTACTGTGGTGCCTCCACTAGAAATCTGCTTCATAATACATTTTTATACAGAGTTAATCCTTTTTTCTTGATGGCTTTTCACTAGAATGTGAGATCACTTTGTGTTTGACTTCGGAGAGCTTCAAACGACATCCACCACCAGGATCACGGATTGTAAACCGAGCACATTGCGTCCCTTCTGGCAGAATCCACTTTTCTTTTAGCTTTTTATGCCTTGGTTTTTACAAAAAAAAGCTTTTACAATTATGCAAATTAGCCTGAGGGGCTTCAGGCTCCATAGGTGTTAATGAAACCTGGAGCCCCTCATTTGCATAATTTTAAAGCATATTTTTCTTTAAAAAAGGCATAAGCAGCTTAAAGAAGAGCATATTCTGCCAGAGGGGGCACACACCTGTATGTCAGTGTGCTAGATTTCCTTTAAGGAAGGGCCGCAACACTGCTTTATTGTAGCATTAATGATTTCCAGCACTTTGCCACTTCTGGCAACACAGCCCATTGACCTGAAACAAGCAGTCCTATACATTGGGTGGTTGCGAGTTCAATAAAGAGTCTACAGAACTATTTGAGTGCTCCTTCATTCTCAGTATCGAGAGACCAAGAAATTGGACACCCGCCGACCACAAATCGGCTACAATATGCCAATACAAAATAGGAATAATCCTCTAAATATATCCATACCTTTGTTCTTATCGATTTTCCATTGAATTCCACTTCTCTTCCAATTCTCTCTGCCGGCCCGAATTCCCTAAACATAAATCACTGTAGGCTGAATGAATTGTTCCAAATATCAAGAATTATTGAGGCACACCTGTCTGGTGAGCAATAAGTACTGTAAGCACTACAGGCTAAATAAGTTTCATTCTTTGTGAAACTGTAAAATGGTTTGCCAGCTTTGTAATTACTAGCAGAAAGATATCCGTGCCTCTAAGTCTGTGGTGCCTAGTGCAGAAATGCATAGAGAACATTTGTAGTAAATGGATTCCGTATGGGCCAGGAAGCATGAAGCCACAGTATAGAACCTAATACCCACTTTTCCATGTTCATAATCATTTTTTATATTACCCAGGTTAGACTATATACAATCACAATTAATTGGTTTAACTATAGATATGCTGATCACTTCCGTAAAGATCTATAGTGATGAATTTTATTGTTTACCATGAGGTTTTTGTCTACATTTTTCTTAATGTTGCAGAGGCTATAGGGCCAGCTTACCCTGAACTTATACTCAACTCAAAATGTCAAATGTCCAAGGACAGCTAATTGTATACAAAAATATCAAAATCCTATTCTCTTAATCCAGTTAAAGCTAATATTGCTGATTCTCTCACTGTGGAGTCTTTATCATCAGTAGGCCACATATCATTAGTTATCCTATGCTAAGTTAACCTTCCGAATATAAACCTGTTTCTGAAAGTGAGCCATGGCATGCTAAAGTTTTTTTTTTCAATTTGTTGTTTGCATAAGGAGAAATAGGATGTATGTAAATAAGGATTTATGGACTATATAGAGTTAAAAAACCTTATATATAGGCTTAAAAAACCTTGCTCACCTACCAGTTCTACCAAGAATCCAAGGCTGTCTGTCTTTCTGGTCTTAGTTTATGTGCACAAGGCAAGTTATTGTTGCTTTCATTTTGTATGTTTTGTAACTATGCCACATAGTTTTACACATACAGCTAGTGACAGGTTCCAATAGAGTCCTATCAACTGACACCCTTCTTTGTGCTACAAATTGTTTACTTTATGTCTCCATAAATAATAATACTAATAATTCCTTTATTTATATAGCTCACACAGATTATGCAGCGCTACACAGAGCTTGCCAAATTCGTCCCATAAATCAAGCTTAGCTTATATTACCTTGCATCAGAGGGGGTTTGTCCTGCTCGGCCAGCCTCATTCATCTACTCCCCGTGCTTCTTCTAAGTGTCATTTAACCAAGTTGATATCATTTAAGATCCTGTTACATCAGCGGCATCTTCATCTTGTATGTATCTGATCACATGAAATCACAGCATGCCTTCATGGAGGCATGGGGGAGTGTATAAGTCAATGGAGGTTGCTGTGATTTAATGTGAACAGATGCATACATGGGGTATGTATTGTAGATGTAACAGGACCTTTAATGACGTCATCCTGGTCACATTACTTTAAGTGCCCAATGATGTAACAGAGCTTTCGGCATATGTGACAGGTCGCTGCATATCATCATACTGAGACCTGTCGAGCAGGAACAGTGCCGTAACCACTGAATATGCAGGGCCTCATTGGAATTACTTATTGTCATTGGACTCACACCAGGTGAGCTGCAAAAAAAAATCAGTTTATAAACTGATATTTTTTTTAACATTGCATCCATTGAAAGGAGCAATTTTTGGGTGGGTTAATTTCAATGGCAGGTTTTTTTTTTTTTAATGGACATTTCATTTACATCCTTTACACATCTGTTGTTAATAGCGGCAAAAAGACGTAGGATGCTGTTCTTTTCCGCTTTTAATAATGAATTGTGTAACAGAAGGTGTGAACTTGGCCGTAGAGATTGAGAAAGTTCCTCACTCAGCAGTTTCAGAATTTGGGTTGATATACAATATTTTTGCTCAAAAACTCTCAACTTTTTAAGGCTGCCTCTAGTTACCCCAACGGGTTAACATTGCAACCGTAAATGATCTTACATGCTGGGGTCTTCTATCAAGTTGTAAGCCAACATTTATTTTAATATTCTACCCTGCCAGAATGAGACTGCTTGTCTGCCAAGGAAGAATTGTGTCTGAATGTCTCCGCAATAAGAAAAAAAAAATATATCAAGAATTCGAACAATGTTATTACATTCCGTTTCCTCATAAACCGCCGTGTAATAGAATAATGCAGAGTGTGTCTGTGATGAGTCTGTCACAACGAAGTAATGTGTGTGCTGGGACCCTGGACAGGTCAGTGAAGCACACTCAGCCTAGAGAACATCTTCCTACATGTAATATCTGGAACATTCTGTACACCGCCAAAGGTCTAATCAAATGAGATGGATAAGGATTTTTTTCCAGCATTAGATAGTTCTTATTTAAATGTCAATTGTAGACACAAATCCTTCCTATAGCCTCGAAGGTCGTGAAAGTGCAAGAGGTGCTTTCTTCGACCAGCCTTGGCTTATGGAAAGTAGGGCGTTGATCTGTTGGGTAATGCCTTCTATCCAGTAGCACTAAAGATATAGGTTTTCTTTTCCCATCCTAGAAAAGGGATTTATTTTTTACCCGGAATTGTCTTTGGAACATGCATGACCTTTAAAGAAAATCTACCATTGAAATCCATCATTAAAAACCGGGGACACATACTCATTTGTCTGTGACTGTGATAATCTACTTATATATCCATAGCCTCATTCTAAAATAAAGTTTTAAAATGATGCTAATAAGTCTGAAGGGCTCTGTGCGCATTAATAGAGCCCTTTAGTGCTGCAGATTCAATGACTTTTACAGTGAGCAGAACATGTCTCAACCCCCTGCAGGAAGTGAAGTGGGAGCGGAGACCTGCCCTGTTCATTGTAACAGCTTGTTAAGCTAAGGGGCTCTGGGAACTCTCACCAGCACCTTTGTGGCTCATTAGAATTATTCTAAAAGTTTATGAAAGATTGAGGCCATGTATAACATCATCACAGGACCTGTATCTACGAGTAAGTATCCCCTGCTTCTCATGCTTGGCTTTAATGGTAGATTTCCTTTAAGAATCCATACACCTTCAATTTTGACCTGCAAAGGCAATCTCTTTAAGGAGTTTCGTTCTTCTTCTAGACCAGTGGTTCTCAACCTGTGGGTCGGGACCCCAACGGGGGTCGAACGACCAAAACCGGGGGTCGCCTAAAGCCATCAGAGCCGCAATTTTACTGTGTTTTTACTGTGAGTTGCATGGTTTGGGGTCACCACAGCATGAGGAACTGTATTGTGGGGTCACAGCATTAGAAAGGTTGAGAACCACTGTTCTAGACCCATGTCTATGGCCTTTTTCTTCTAGTAGAAACATACTAGTTTGGCTATTCAGGTCACTAGTCTTCCAGAAAGTTGCCTATTGATCTATAAGGAGCTGCCTTCTCACAGGTAGCACTAGATGCATCATTTACATTTTCTCATCCTGAAAAACGTATTTACATATTCCTTGCTCAGATTTGTCAGCTGAGCATAACTGTCCTTGAGGAGTTCCATTCCCCTCCCATAGAAAATGAGATTTAATGGCAGTGTGGTAATGTCCATATTTATTTCCATAGATTTGGGATAAGATAAAATTATGCACGCCTCCTGCGTGACATAACCTCTCTTTCCCAGCATGGGAAGGTGTGAGAGGTGCATAATTACCAGTCCAGAGCGCCTAACATCTTGTACCTGTGTTCCGGCCTGCTAATTATAAGTCTATTTTCCAGGCGATCCCGGTGTGTCAAGGTTACAGAACACCGGCAGGATCGGGATGAATAGAAGCATAGGTAGTTTTTTCTTAAATGTGGTAGATTTCCTTTAAATGAAAATGTACATGTCTGTGGTCTATACAGCTCTTTATGTAGATACCATATAAATTCTTGTGGCTATATTATCACAATTTTCAGGATTCAGACAGTTAATCCCTTAAGGTATTAATTTGAGAAAAAAATTCTGGTTTTGCCCAGTTGAAACGCTCGCTCTGCCAGATTCTTCATCTCTCACCATCTGGAACACGCCGCTCTTGGCAGCAGTGTAAATCATGAACTACAGTGATCAATTTTAAGAAAGCAATGAAACGTTATCAAGATTTTAATTCCATATTTTAAACATATGGCAATATTCGGCCTTAGAAAATGAATAGGAGCTTTTGCCAAAATCCCAGTCCATAAAAGCATGCAATATATAACTTCATGTTGTAGTAACTACAGCCATAATAGAATTTTAATATAACCCACAAACTCCCAATCTAATGATCTGGTACTTGTGGTGTCACCAACCTGTAAGCACATGGAGTTTTGTGTGTTATTTGATGGAGTCACAAGTCATTTGATAAATAAAGTTTTGCTTTCCATTTATAGATATACAGGCAGTTCCCGGGTTACATACAAGATAGGGTGTGTAGGTTTGTTCTTAAGTTGAGTTTGTATGTAAGTCAGAACTGTATATTTTATCATTGTAATCCCAGCCAGAACTTTTTTGGTCTCTGTGACAATTGGATTTTAAAAATGTTGGGTTGTCATAAGAATCAGCATTAACAATAAAGCTTCATTACAGACACCTGTGATAACTGTTACATCTGATTATTGTAGCCTATGGATAAAGTACAGTAAATTATCAACATCCAGAGGTCCGTTTGTAACTAGGGGTCGTATGTAAGTCGGGTGTTCTTAAGTAGGGGACCGCCTATAGTTATATCAATTCTACTGGATCAGAAGCAGACAGGACCAACACCCCATTCCCAGCTTTCTCATACACCTTATACTACTTTGAGGCTTTTATGCAGTGTTAGGACATAATCCTTATTTTATGCTCTATTGCCTATGGACTTAACCATATTTTATTACTAAAACTTAACTAAAAAGTTAAAGGGCTTTTCCGGCGCTCTTCAAGTGTTTGGGTGCTGTTTTCCAGTATACAGCACCGATGTCTCTTTCATAAGTGTTTGGCAGTCATAGTACCTGCTTTAGCCATTTTGTGGCCTCCTTGGACCACGGGCGTAACTTTATCCACGGGCGAAACCCCATGGCCCATGTACGCCACTTTTTTTATGTCACACCTGCCTTGAATCTTAGTTGGTTTTCAAAACCCTTCGGTTTTATGGGTTTTTAAGAATCTTATTTTAGTGCCATATTTCATCCGTTCTATCATAATAATAATTCCTGTATTTATATAGCACACTCAGATCGGCCCCTGTCCCCAGTGGGGCTCACAATCTAATCAACCTACCAGTATGTTTTTGGAGAGTGGGAGGAAACCAGAGGACCCGGAGAAAACCCACTCAAACACGGAGAGAACATACAAACTCTTTGCAGATGTTGACCCTGGGACTTGAACCCAGGTCCCCAGCACTGCAAGGCTGTAATGCTAACCACTAAGCCACGGTGCCGCCCCATAATCAGTAAAAAAAAGTTAACTATTGATAAAGCCAATATCTATATTATTTTTTGGGATTTTTTTTATTTTTAATGCTTAGAGCAAAATGTTTCTCTAACTTTAGGCTGTATTGCCACTATGTTGCAAAAATGTTTTATTTTATTGCACTGTGTGACAACACGCATTAGAAAATTGTATGGATTCACAATTACTTATACTACTTATATCAGGTTTCTGTTACATAATGTTTGGCTGCAATATAACACAACATTAAACAACCATATTATAGATCTGAAATACAGGGGTGAGGACAGAAGGAGCAATATTCCAATGATGGAAAAGTTCAATTACTTGAAATGAGAAATGCTGTGGTTACACCGTAGTTTTTATATTTTTAAGGACTATTTCACTGAAATGCCGAAATATATACATTACCATTTGTGGTTGCACCGTAACCCTGAGGCAGCAGACTCACTTTCTTGGGGTTGTGCTTGATCCCAACCCTTCCTTTGCATTGTGTATGCAAATACTTGCTTGCTTTTGCCACATGCACTTCAAAAACATTTCCAGACAACCTTTTCTTACCATGGAAACCTCTAAGAACCTCTAATTGTTGCACTCATTCAGTCTTTTTTCGATTACTGTAACTCTTTATTAATCGGTCTTCCACTTACTACACTCTCTGCTCTACAGTCTGTTCTGAATGCTGCAATCTGACTCGTCTTTCAATCCAGATGCTACACGATGCTCTAGTCTGTTCCCTACACAACCTACGCTCTCGGCCAATGATCTATTCTATTCTTTTATCCGAACCTCCCACTTGAGTTTCTGGGACTTCTACCGAGCTGCACTAATTCTCTGGAATTCCCTACCCTGCAGATTAACTTCAGAAGTTTCAAACATGTTTAACCCCTTACCGACGGCTAAGCCCGCTGCATATTGTAAGACCCAAGGCTGTATAGTTTCTGATCATTTGTTAAAATGTGCAAGTGGCAACATATAAACCAAAATTTACTACTAACATGAAGTACAATATGTCACAAAAATAATCTTAAAATAATTTTTGTAAATTAAAGTGTTCAAAAGTTCTAAGCATATAATGCCAGATTACAAAAAAAGAGGCTGAGCCTTTACGTACAAAGTGGCTGTGCCCTAAAGGGGTTAAAGTACCCTATGGTCTGAAAAATAGAAAAAATATAAATAAATAAAAATCATAAACGTGTTTGGTATCGCCACGTCCCATAACGTCTAATCTATCAAAAAAAAAATTGTTTCACCATTTTGCAATATACAGGCAGTCCCCGGGTTACATAGAAGATAGGGTCTGGAGGTTTGTTCTTAAGTTGAATTTGTATGTAAGTCGAAACTGTATATTTTATAATTGAAGTTCTAGACAAATTTTTTTCTTTTGTCCCAGTGACATTTGGAGTTTCACAATTTTTGTTGTAATTTGACCAAGGATTATCAATAAAGCTTCATTACAGACACCTTACAGCTGATCATTGCAGTCTGGGACTAAAGTAAAGCATCCAGAGAGCTTCACCAGAGGTCACAGTGGGCAGAGGGGTCCGTCTGTAACTATGGGTTGTCTGTAAGTCGGGTGTCCTTAAGTAGGGGATCGCCTGTAATTTATAAATAGTGATCAAAAGTACAGCCCTCAAAACGGTAGCAATGAAAATGACACAACAGAAAGCTCCGTACACCAAAGTATTAAAAAGTTATTGGCGCCAAAACATGGCAAAATTAAGAAATTTTTTGTACAGAATTTTTTTACTTTTCTAAATGCATTAAAACCCAATAAAACATATATGGTCATGTGCATGAGGCCCTGCCTTGCAACCATTTTTGTGACCACCAAGAATACAGTATTTAAATGGGTATTCCCATTTGGGTATTTACATTTAATTTAATTAATCTGCCATACATAAACATTTTTTCACTTATATGTCATTAAACAAATTTACATGTTTGAAGATAATTTCCTATAAATGTAGCCATGTTGTCCCTTAGAAACGAAACAACTGCCCTTGGATATGACCAACCCCACTCCCTGGTAGCGGTTGCCAGACATGCGCTGTTGAGTCTGGCCTGACCACCTGGATCCATTGTTCATTACCATAGGAAGGCTGTGGGACATGCAGTAGCTACTCTTCCTTTCTTATACAGAAAAAATATTTCTTTGTGCAATCACTCCCCAGAGGTGGTCGTATCCAATGGCAACTGTCTAGTTTCTAAGGGAGAACATGGCTACATTTATTGGAAATTATCTTCACACAGAAACAATTGTTTAATAACATCCTTTTTTTAGAGATGTATGTATAAGGGACTTGAATTTGATTCAATGTGAATGTCCAGATGAGCTGGTGTAATGATTTAGGTGTTCATTTCAGTAAAAACTCTTTTTTTCCTTAAAAAATAATGTTCTCACCTTGAGATTTTGTCATTCTGGCCTTTGTGGAAATGCACTTGACACGTTAGTTGTGCAGTTTCCCTTATGGCAGTGAAGTGAGTTGTTCAGCAGAGCTGCCAGCCTTTTCCTACTAATCTTTTCTTTTTCCTTAAGAATTTTTTACCACCGCTCTGGTTCCCTAGTGGTACTTGACTCATTTCATTTATGAATCCAAATCCTTAGTTCACTGAGCTTGGCCTGACGCCTAGTAGAAAGCCCCATGAACTTGCCAATTAGCCTTGTCCCTACTGGAGCTGCCTGTATTAGTGGATGTATTTAACCATTCCAGTTTTCACAAAACTTTTGTTTTCAGAATAGTTGTAGCTTGACTTATATATCAAACTAACGTTAGATACACTAAATCCTATTTAGGAAATCTAGTGTAATCACAGGAGGGGATTTGGCCTGTAGAAACCAGTTAGGTCAAGACAACATTTGCAGGCTACAAATTGAGTGCACAGCTGTAGGGTAACAGGATGGACATCTACACATAATTTAGTCCATGTAGATTTTATTATAAAACTCTGTTCTATATTTTTGGCTTTATACTACTTAAAAAAGCCAATTAACCAAGGAAAACAGACTTTATGTCACAGTAAAGCCCACATCTCAATTTTTTGCTCTATTGTGTTTCCATTACATTTCCTTATAATATCTCACACTTAATTATGTGGCCTCAGAGACCAGAGAGGTCCCACACAGTGATGTGATACAGGTTCATCTATCTGGCTGTTTGGATAACTAAAGGTTTGGGAAACCAGGGAGGAGTGTAATGAGTAATTGTATCCTCCTTTTCCACCCATTTGTGCGGTCCAACATCACTTTCCTTCTCCTTGGTCTCTGTTAGGTCATCTCCTGCTAAACCAAAGGGAAGAAAGTTGACCAAGAGAAGATGCAGAGGGGCACCAGGCACCACTACACCAAGATGTGGAATTAAGCATTTGGGAAGAGGGGGGCAAACTCCAAATCTGTTTGTGCGATTTCCAGAAAAAGATTGAAATCTATAGACAAGGGGCAGATCTAGTCAAAACGTTTGACCACCCTGGCCACCCTCTGCTACTATTCTGAGGAGGATAGTGGATTCTCTCAATCACGAGGGTCTGACTGAAGTCTTTACCTCTGAATGCTATTACCACAATCATGCAAACTCGATGCTAGGGTCCATTGTTTGTGTATTGCTTTGAAAGTTTGTCAGGAACTAAATAGGACCTGTCAGGTCAATTTGGGACCCTAAACCAAGTACAGGTCCTTATGGACGTGTTTTAGGCCCCCAAATCCACTTTTTTTTAAGTCTCTACATGGGAAAAAAAAAGAAAAAAAAAACTTTTATGCTTACCGTATATACTCGAGTATAAGCCGACTGGAGTATAAGCCGAGACCCCTAATTTTACCATCAAAAACTGGGAAAACATATTGACTCGAGTATAAGCCGAGGATGGGAAATGCATTAATCACAGACCCCCCCCCCCAGTATGTATACAGCCTGCCCCCAGTAGTATACAGCAGCCCCTAGTAGTATACAGCAGCCCCTAGTAGTATACAGCCTGCCCCCAGTAGTATACAGCCTGTCCCCAGTAGTATACAGCAGCCCCTAGTAGTATACAGCCTGCCCCCAGTAGTATACAGCAGCCCCCAGTAGTATACAGCAGCCCCCAGTAGTATTCAGCCTGCCCCCAGTAGTATACAGCACTGCCCCCAGTAGTATACAGCACTGCCCCCAGTAGTATACAGCACTGCCCCCAGTAGTATACAGCACTGCCCCCAGTAGTATACAGCACAGCCCCCAGTAGTATACAGCACAGCCCCTAGTAGTATACAGCATTGCCCCCAGTAGTATACAGCACTGCCCCCAGTAGTATACAGCACAGCTCCCAGTAGTATACAGCACTGCCCCCAGTAGTATACAGCACTGCCCCCAGTAGTATACAGCACTGCCCCCAGTAGTATACAGCACAGCCCCCAGTAGTATACAGCACAGCCCCCAGTAGTATACAGCACAGCCCCCAGTAGTATACAGCACTGCCCCCAGTAGTATACAGCACAGCCCCCAGTAGTATACAGCACAGCTCCCAGTAGTATACAGCACAGCCCCCAGTAGTATACAGCACAGCCCCCAGTAGTATACAGCACTGCCCCCAGTAGTATACAGCACAGCTCCCAGTAGTATACAGCACTGCCCCCAGTAGTATACAGCACTGCCCCCAGTAGTATACAGCACTGCCCCCAGTAGTATACAGCACAGCCCCCAGTAGTATACAGCACAGCCCCCAGTAGTATACAGCACAGCCCCCAGTAGTATACAGCACTGCCCCCAGTAGTATACAGCACAGCCCCCAGTAGTATACAGCACAGCCCCCAGTAGTATACAGCACAGCCCCCAGTAGTATACAGCACTGCCCCCAGTAGTATACAGCACTGCCCCCAGTAGTATACAGCACTGCCCCCAGTAGTATACAGCACAGCCCCCAGTAGTATACAGCACAGCCCCTAGTAGTATACAGCATTGCCCCCAGTAGTATACAGCACTGCCCCCAGTAGTATACAGCACAGCTCCCAGTAGTATACAGCACTGCCCCCAGTAGTATACAGCACTGCCCCCAGTAGTATACAGCACTGCCCCCAGTAGTATACAGCACAGCCCCCAGTAGTATACAGCACAGCCCCCAGTAGTATACAGCACAGCCCCCAGTAGTATACAGCACTGCCCCCAGTAGTATACAGCACAGCTCCCAGTAGTATACAGCACAGCCCCCAGTAGTATACAGCACAGCCCCCAGTAGTATACAGCACAGCCCCCAGTAGTATACAGCACAGCCCCCAGTAGTATACAGCACAGCCCCCAGTAGTATACAGCACTGTCCCCAGTAATATACAGCCAGCCCAGCATTAAAAGAAAATAATAAACTTATATACTCACCCTCCGGGGGCCCTGACCTTCAGCACTGCTCCTCTTCTGGCTTCGGCGCCCGTCTTCTTAATTCACTAACTTCGTGCCGGGCGCCGCCATTGTTCTCCCCTGGACGGCGCCTAGTATGACGCGCCGCTGCTGACGTCATACTAGGCGCCATCTGGAGGAAAAACATGGCGGCGCCCGGCATGAAGTTAGTGAAGACAAAAGAGGACCCCCGCGGACATCGGGGGAGCAGTGCTGCAGGTCGGGGCTACCGGAGGGTGAGTATATAAGTTTATTATTTTTTAAAGATTTTTTATGACTGTATGACTCGTGTATAAGCCAAGGGGATGTTTTTCAGCACATTTTTTATGCTTAAAAACTTGGCTTATACACGAGTATATACGGTACTTAGATATGATTCACATCAGACTCCTACCAGAAGATCCCTCGCTGGCGCCTCGTCCCGCATTGCGGGAAGTGAAGCTGGGACAGTATCCCAGCTGCACTGCACATGGTCCATAAATACGGCGTTTGCGCCGGGGTGTAATACGCCAGCCTCACCATAAGGACCTGTGGGTGCTTTAGTGTCCCAAATCGCCCTGAAAGGTTCTCTTTAATGATTACTTCACAATAAGCCCTCTGAGAGTTATAGTGTTTTTTAACTAAGATAAAAGATTTCACAGATTTCTCTTCTTTTAAACCTTGAACCCACTTTTATAATGAGAATGAATATTTACAAGTGGTTTACTTTGTGTAATTGAGGAAGGACGCTTTTTTGATTCATTATTGGTCGAAGCCAAAATTGTCTCTCTTATTTATAAATGTTTTTATTTTTGTATGTGCGCCCTGACAAATCATCCTATAAATTCAAAATGACTGACATACAAAGTCCATCTAAAGCATATCCTATGAATTGAATGCTAATATCGTTAATTATGAATATTACTAATTCTTGGAAAGGCGTTGTCACTTTGGCGACTTGTCAAGACTGTGTTAATACAAGAACAAAGCATAATGTTCCCCCATAATGTACAGACAGACTAGAACAATTGGTGGCAATTACCGGGATGCAGCATGTTCCGCGTAAGTGCACACGTTGCCTCAAACATTGTCTGTGTTCTGCAAGCCTCTTAGTCCAGAGAATTACAGACAAAAGGAGGTGAGGCTGACTCTGGACAGGGGGGGAAGGTATTCCTTGGCCTTCGCATTGCTTCTGTTTTCACGAAACACCTTTTGATGAAAAAAAAAATATATGAGAAAAGTATGAGAAAATAGAATACTCCAGCTGGGACAAGAGAAGTGCTTGCAGTATTCGTAGAGCAACTGCTTGACCTCATCGCTTCTCAGTACATAAATTGTGTTTTCAATGTGGTTGCCCAAACACAGATGCTAAGGTGTAAGGAGATTCTTCTGTGAGCAATATAGTGATTTGGTGGAGATGCAGAAGGCGTTTGCAGCTGGCAAGAGTATAAGTTATACATGGACTCTTAGGGCTGCTTTATACAGCTGGTCACCAACTGCTTTGTCATCAAGATTGGGCTAATTGTACAATTTTATGTAAAATGATGCTGTCCCTGGAACCAGGATATAGATCCATAAAGATTGGTTGAAGTTTGTAAAACCACCCTTTACTCTGTCTTCCAAATACATGTACTGTTAGTATATATTGCATTAGCTAATTTATAAGTAAAGGCTCATTCAAACAGAAGCTAAAAATGTTACAGCCCTAAAAGTAAATTGACCTACCCTTCAAAAAATTGATTGTATGATATCAAATGGCGGCTTCTTTTGGAAACCGTGGCACCCTTGTCCGTAAGAACAAAATTGCTAGGCGACAGAGCATTCCTGCAGCTTGTTGCTGAACTTTTTGTATTAATTGCTCTTGAGAAAGAAAACTGTGTCATTCCTTAAAGGAAATCAGCCACCGAAAATAACAAAAAAAGGCTACAAATACTCACCTCCGCTTCTGTTCACCTTGATCACTAAAAAACAAACTTATAATTAGCAGCGCAGAGCACAGGGCAAGATGTCCGACGCTCTGGGCTGCTAATTATGCATACCCCCTCTAGCTCCCTATGGGAGAGGAAAGTGACATTGCGGAAAAGGCAAGGGTGTGCATAATTAGCAGCCCGGAGCGCTGGTCATCTTGTCCCTGCGATACGGGCTGCTAATTAGAAACTAGTTTTTTTTAGGTGATCCCAGCGTGTCAAGACTAGCGATGAACAGTGTTGGGATCAAGGTGAAGATGAGCGGAGGTGAGTATTTCTAGCCTTTTTTTGTTATGTTCAGTGGTTGATTTGAAAAGTTATGGCCCTTAAAACCGGCGCTTATGAAAATTCGCTAAAAATGCCCGGTCACTAGTGGCTTTTCAGGCCACGTCACTAAGCTGTTAATCTAGAATAATGGCTTATTTGGTGGTGTATCTGGAGTAGACATTGATTGAGGTTAAGAAAATTTGTAAAGGGTAAATCAAACCAATGTTTTTCTCTTTGTGAACCTTGTCACAATGTCATAAGCAGCAGGCTTTATTTGCTGATTATTTTATAGATTGCAGAATCCTGTTCTGAAAGATGAAATTCTAATCTTTAATATCTAGATACTACAAAACCAAAGATAGGGGACATCCGTTGTGACACTCCCTCTGTAGCCTGTAAACCTGACTTAACTCATTTGCATATGATTTATTTTATAGGTAAACAGCTGAGATTTCACAGTACAGAGAGAATTCTAAAAATAATTTTTCATCCTCTGTCTGAGGAGGCTGGTTGTTTAATGGGTTAAAATTAGAGATGAGCGCGTATACTCGTCCGAGCTTGATGGGGACGAGTATTTCCCCTGCTCGAGATCGAGCATTTAATTAAAAAAACACAGTGAAGAACAATGAAGAATAGAATAAAAACAGTGAACACAGGATCATTTAAAGGGGTTATGCCACGAAACAATTGACTACAAAAAACTGTCAAAGAGGTTAAAATATTTTAAAAATCTATTTGTAATGGTTACCTGGAATTAAAGACACCTTTCTATGTGTGATTATGATGCTTGTTCAGCCTCTATTCTGTTCCACACAGAAGCAGATGTGGGAGGGGCCAGGCACATGCACAGCACTGACAGCGGCAGTTATTGCACAACTCAGTGCTACAGAGCGCTCAGCCTTCAGAGTCTCCTTCCACCTGCTGTGCTCAAATAGTCCCTGCATTTACTGATCCAATAGAAGTCCAATAGAAATGTGTCATACGCCCCATGTTAAAAGTGCACCAAAAAAAGTTGGTGCAGTCTGTCAAAGCAGTGCAGGGGGCACCAGATTCATGAAGAACGTGCGCCAGAAATCCTGAATCTGGCGCCCCCTGCACACTACACAGGACACTGCACATAGTAAACATGTGCTATGTATTCTCACAGCATCATGGTCGGTCAGGCTGACATGCATGGCGGAAGTCTAGGTGGTTGCAGGGGAGGCAAACCCCACATGTATCGTCACTCCAAAGTGCCACTTACCCCTGAGGAAGTCACTTTGAAGTGAGGATACGCATGGAGTTTGCTGTCCCTGCATTTTTCTAGACCTCCGACATATTTACACTTTACTGTCTGCCTGACCGACCATGATGCTGTGAGAATACATTGTTTTGCTCTTCTTGTATGCATTGATTATACAAAATTAGGTGCAATAGTTGTTTTTATGACTTTTACTAATAAACTTTTGTATTTTTGCATGTTGATTGCATCTCTTTCTGTGTATTTTGTAAGGAGTTGCAACCAAATCACTAGATAGATAGATAGATATGTGATAGATAGATAGATAGATAGATAGATAGATAGATAGGAGATAGATAGATAGGAGATAGATAGATAGATAGGAGATAGATAGATAGAGAGATAGATAGGAGATAGATAGATAGATAGATAGGAGATAGATAGATAGATAAATATGAGATAGATAGATAGATGACAGCTTCTCACATGTTGCTGATGTTTAGCTACTTTCCTGCTAGTCAGGCACAGGGGCCCCTTTGCAGGAGAGCAGGGTAACATGGAGGGACAGTGAATGGTGGAGAGTACAGGAGGAGGACTGCATCAGGAGAGATCAGAGCTCAGCCTGTTACTTGTGTTATCTCTGCAGCCTCCTGTGTGACCTGACTAATGGTGGAGGGAGGAAAGGGCTGATACATTGCTATGATCCATGTTGGGAGAGGACGCCTCTGAGCAGACATGTCTGGCTGCAGTTACCTTGTATCTGCTGCTGTAGGCTCCTGTGTAGCTGGTGAGCAGTGGCCATCACAGCACAATCTCTGCCCCTCCTCCTCTCTCACCTCCTATTGGCTGCAGTGTGTCAGGTGATCTCTCAGTGTGCAGAGGAGCTGTGAGCTGTAGTGGAGAACAGCTGACTGACTCCCTGTGCGCAGACTCGGCCAGATCAGCTGTTGCTCAGGACGGGACACAGCTACCTCCGGGGGGGCGCCAGAAACCAGAACAAAAGGAGTTATCTCAGTAAGCCTGCAGATTTTGTAATAAGTGTAAATGGTGAAAGTACTTTTAACAATGCATTGGACCCAATTACAGCAATGTGCAATGGTGACACAACCCCTTTAAGTCAAAAACACAGTGAAAAACACAGTGAAGAATAGATTACAGATGTTCGGCACATCTGCTTACTTGTCGGGAGATACGCGCGGAACGGTGCAAATAAAATAGTATGTGAAGAACAAAATATATGTGTGAAGAACACATTGAAGAACAGGACAGAGCAGGACAAAGACACCGGGGAGCAGCACAGAAACATCGGGGAACAGGACAGAGACACCGGGGAGCAGCGCTGAGGCATCGGGGAGCAGCGCAGAGGCAACGGGGAGCAGCGCAGAGAGATCGGGGAGACTTCAGTGGAAGAAGAGGAGCGGATCCCGGGACAGCGTATCTCCCGACAAGTAAGCAGATGTGCCGAACATCTGCAATTTATTCTTTACTGTGTTTTTCACAATTCGTTTTTCACTTAAATGATCCTGTGTTCACTGTTTTTATTCTATTCTTCACTGTTCTTCACATCTGCTAACTTGTCGGGAGATAATATACGCGCGTAACAGACACCAAAAAGTTCAATCTTCATTTGTTTGTTTTTTTGCATACTGTATGCAACTTTCATATGTCTTGCACTGAGGAGAGGCTTCCGTCGGCAGACTCTGCCATAAAAACCCCGACTGGTGAAGGGCTGCAATGATAGTTGTCTTTGTGGAACTTTCTCCCATCACACTACTGCATCTCTGGAGCTCAGCCACAGTGATCTTGGGGTTCTTATTTACCTTTCTCACGAAGGCTCTTCTCCCACAATTGCCTAGTTTGGCTGGACTGCCAGGATGGAAGAGTTGTGGTCATCCCAAACTTCTTCCATTTAACGATTATGGAGGCCACTGTGCTCTTAGTAAGCTTGAGTGCTTCAGAAATTCTTTTGCAACCATGGCTAGATATGTGCCTTGCCACAATTGTATCTCTGAGCTCCTTGGGCAGTTCCCAAGACCTCATGATTTTGATGTGCTCTGACATGCACTGTGAGGTCTTAAATAAACAGGTATGTGCCTTTCCTAGTCAAGTCCACTCAGTTTAAATAAACACAGCTGGATGAATGAGTAGAACTCAAGGAGAATCAGAAGGAAACGGACAGCATGTGAGTTAAATATAGGTGTCTAAATAGTTATGACCATGTGATATTTCAGTTTTTTCTTGTTTAATAAATTAGCAAAAAACTACCTACATTTCAGTTTTTTTTTCTGTCAAGATGGGGTGTAGTGTACAAAAATGAGCATAAAAGAACTCTTTTGATCTTACAAATTTTTGCAATTAAACAAACAGTGAAAAATGTAAAGTGGTGTGAATACTTTCAGTAACCACTATAGCTCTGCATGTAAAAACTTTGGACTGGGCAGGGTACCATTCTGTTCCTGGTCCATATGGGGTGTTTGCACTACTTGATTCTTCCAGCTTCCTCCTGTTGTTGTAATATTTCTATATTTATTTGCTTTCTTTGTATTTCATCACATGTGACTATGGAATGTATATTGTTCTTTTAATTATGTGTTTTTGTAGCAGCCTGTGTCTGCAGGATAGTCTAGCTACATCTGTTATCCACCGAGGGATTGGAAACGGTTGACCTCTGTATTTGGATGTCTTCTCCCTGATTTTTATGGGCCGTATCAGGAAATCATAAAAAACTTTGTATCTTTCATTTTAATACCAATGAATTACTTATTTCTCCAAAACCTTATTCCGAAAGGAACAGATTGAACTACTTTCATAACCAATACTACTGCAGGCAACAGCGAATAGTCATTACTACCTAACAATTATCAACGAAAACTTGGACAGACATGATTCTGTAAAATAGTTATAGACCAACCATAACTGCTTTGCTTTTGATACATTTAGCAAAGAACTTGCCTTGAGATTGGTGTGAAAATGTAAAACTTAAAATTAAAAAATCATTCCTGACAATGAATAAAGCAGCTCACTTTACCTCCAGCAAAGTAGAAATCACAGCACAATCTAAAACCCCAACCACTAGCTGGTTGTACAATACGTTAAGGTATCTGAATCAATGCAGTTATCATTACCTTAGCATTACCGTATTTTCCGGGCCATTAGGCGCACCGGAATATAAGGCGCATCAGTCCAATGTGCCTTATATATGGAATTATTCCATATATAAGGCGCATCGGACTATAAGGCGCAGGGTGGCCGGGGGCGTGGCAGAGGTCCGGGGGCGTGGCAGAGCGGAGATGCGGAGACCGGAGATGCGGAGACCGGAGAGGTGAGCGGAGCGGAGACCCGAGAGGTGAGCGGGGAAGGGGGTCCCTTCAGGTGGAGGATGGCAGCGGACCCTACTTACATAGGTCCCCGCTACCGGAGACAGCAGATCTCCAGCGGGAACTGCAGACCGACGCGGCAGAAGCCGCGTGGTCTGCAGTTCCCGCTGGAGATCTGCTGTCTCCGGTTTCCGGTAGCGGGGACCTATGTAAGTAGGGTCCGCTGCCCTGAGCCATACATAGGGCGCACCGGACTATAAGGCGCACTTTGGATTTCTAAGGAAATCTTCGGCTTTTATGTGCGCCTTATAGTCCGGAAAATACGGTACCTTATTAGACTGGATTTGTGTTGTAAGGAGCAATTTGTACCAAAATATATTTAATTTGTCTAAATGGTGATTAATTCAAATATTTTCCATTTCTATACACACCTTCATATTTTATAGTTCATTTCAGTTTTATAAAAGGTAATTCAGATTTTTCTGTTTTATATATTCATAAAATTATAACCTAACTAAACCTGTATGTGAGCACCCAGTAGTTGGGATGGGGCCAGTGTTTATGAATGGGCCCCTCTCCCCCTTCCCACTACAGAAGTATCCACACATAGATTACATGCATATCAAATACCATATGCACATCACAGATATAAACACATATACAGCATACATTCATCACTAATATGTTATATACATTTATGTGTATATGTTTTTGGCGCATGCGATCGGATTGTGGCGCATCAGCGCCGGCATCCACGCGACGGAAATCGAAGGGCATGGCCGTCAGAAAACCCACTGTATTTAAAAAAAAAAAAAAGTGCCGCTTGACACGCGCTAACCTGCACCCAGGATCGGGAATTCCGACGGACTTCAGCACAGCAGCGACACCTGGTGGACATCGGGCACACTACCATAGTGAATCGCTGGAAGACCCGAATCCTCCACAGAGAACGAGTCTATAGTGGTGAAGGGGGTCACACAAGAGCTTACAGTCTATGAGGATAAAGGGGTGACACAAGAGCTTACAGTCTATGAGGATGAGGGGGTGACACAAGAGCTTACAGTCTATGAGGATGAGGGGGTGATACAAGAGCTTACAGTCTATGACGATGAGGGGGTGACACAAGAGCTTACAGTCTATGAGGATGAGGGGGTGACACAAGAGCTTACAGTCTATGAGGATGAGGGGGTGACACGAGCTTACAGTCTATGAGGATGAGGGGGTGACACAAGAGCTTACAGTCTATGAGGATAAGGGAGTGACACAAGAGCTTACAGTCTATGAGGATGAGGGGGTTACACAAGAGGTATATACAAGAGCTTGTACTATGGTCCAGCCATTCTTTATAAGGGGAATTCTTTCAGTTCAATGGAACGTACATTTGTTTTAATTACAGGTAGTATGACAATAGTAATTCTTGTTTTACCTTCCACACAATCTGTAAATGCTTCTTCATTATTTGCAAACAATTGTACCGAGGAAAGTAAACATTTTTACTTGCTTGTAATTATGTGGTGTCATAATATTGCACATGGTTTGGATGACACTTTTAAGACCTGACATTTGCGTTGCCAAGGCAAATGGCTAGTTTTAAGTTTCTTCTTGGTTTCCTGCCTCTGTTTTTAAGACATCCAAGGATTAGTTGTGTTCTGTGCTCTTCCCTCCCAGGAGGCAGAAGCTGAGTCTAATATTGCTCTTACACAGGCACCTGCGGCCTGGAAGATTAAAGGCATCCCTATGAGGGACTATGCTGTGCTCTCATCAGCTTTGGGGGGAGCCTGTTCATCTATTATCTTGGAAAGACACATTTTTAAATAATAGCTTCAAAACCCTGAGAAAAACAGAACCTTTGAGAATCTAAGGACAAATGCCAAAAAGATCAAGTTATTATTTTTTCTGTGCTTAAGTTTTTCCACTTCTAGAGAAATCCAAATTATTAGTATGTTGTACGTTATGTTGGATTGGTTTTTAGGGACTTTTCTTGGGCAGCAGCAGTACAAGAATTTTTTCTTGAAACAAGGCTGAAATCACATACATGTACATATATCCAAATGTATAAAAGACAACAATAACAGCAACAAAGTACAATTACAAATTACAGAAAAACCTGTATCAGATGAACTCTTATTGAACTCTTATTTGTGTGGGAAAAAATGATCTTCTAGGAAACCCTAAAAAAAAAACTATAAATTGTGAAGGATCTGTGGGCAAACATGCCAACAAATTTGGATCATAAGTAGAGGTCGCCCCACAGAGGTGCTTAGTTAAAGGAAATGTAAAGGACACTTACTCATTGATCCAGGCACTGTGATGGTGGTAATTTTCTTTTATTTGTTTTCCATGGCCTCCTTCCTTCTAAAATCAACTTTTAAAATGATGTTAATAAACCAAAAGGTTTTTAAGGGGGGCAGGCGTTACTAGAGCCCCTCATTCTGCAGATTCACTGCACTGTCTACCCCTCACCCCTGATCACTCAGATCTTCCCCTCCCTCTGCCCAACTGCAGCAGGGGAAGTTTCAGTGCACAGTGGGAGGGGGGAAGTGCTCATGCACAGTGTAACAGATTAACTGCTACAATGATACATATAACATAGAAGACACCTGCCCTCTAAGAAGAAAGCTCTGCCCATGAGCTTTTTCCATACAAGTTTAACAGCACCACGACGTATAGTTATGTTGCAGTTAAATGTTAAAGCTAGTTAAAGAAATACATTTTCTTTCCACAACCATGTAGGTTTTGTAGTTGACATTTTAGTCTGAAAATCAACCATTTTAGATTAAAACCATCCTAAAACTATACTGGAGAAAAATTGAAGGAGTTCCGGCACTGGAGTAAAAAAACTTCAATGTTTTATTAAATAAGATTTTAAAATTGACTACATACATGCAGACAAGCTGATGCGTTTCGGGTGAAAAAACGCCCTAAGGCTACATTCACACGATGTATGCCCGCCGTACTAAGGGCATACAGCAGGTCACTCCCGGCCCTCTCCATAGGAATATACAACGCACGGGCTATGGAGTGCTACGTGTGCTGCACCGTACCGCTCCCGTACAAGGCCGTGACCCCATAGAAGTGTATGGGGGTCGTATATATGCCGTATATACGCCCCCCATACGTTCGTGTGAATGCAGCCTTAGATAAATATTAGACTTCCTATGCATAAAGCGTTACAATGAATGCATCAATCCATCACATCCGTTTTTTATGCTCAAATGTGCATCTTAAAATCCTTTAAAAAGATTGTTTATAAAAAATGTATACTTTGTTAAGTGTAAAAACGTATGCATCAAAAAAGTAGAAATATGATCTAAATTCAAAATTTTTAGACGCATACGTTGCAGCATGTACTTAAAGGATGCAAAAAAAAATGAAAAAAAACTGTATGAACAAATTCTACCAGCTCATCTTGTCCTTTGAATTATCATCGTTCTATCTCCTACCGATGCCTGCGTACAGATATTTCTGCAGCCTCTGTCACTCAGCACTAGTGTCAGTCACAATATTATTGCATGCCATAATATCATGATAAATGATGGTCTGACCTCTGCATACCCCACCAATCTTGTGAGCAAAAACGGTCCTCTCCGCAAAGAGCCATTGAATTTACATCCATGCGCCTTCATTCTAAGGTGGTTAATTGGGAAAAAAAAATCTTTATGCAATTCCAACAGAAACTTGGTGGTAGATAAGTCCATGAAGAAAAACATAGCTGCTGGTGTGAGGTATACATCACTCTGACAGTCCATTACTAATGTGGCTGGGAGAGTTGGACCTCTTTGACATTACTTGTCTGATAAGGTTATTTTGCAATGAAAAAAAAAAAAAATTAAAATTCCCTTTTGTCTGCAGACAGGCTTCAATTAGTCTGTGCCGGTTATCAAGATATTTTCAGAAGCTTTCCCCCACAACACAGGGTGGTCTGCCTTCTCATAAGGTAAAATGACAGGTTCCCTACAACTGGACGTTTCCCTACATGTAGATTTGTATGATTTATATGCCTCAGCTTTTGTTAAAAATAGGAGCAATAGAGTCTATTTTCAGACTTTGGATCCATGTCTGTATCGAGGAGAGATGTTAAGCAATAGATTTAGCAATAAGCGAAGACTTAGGCCAAAAATAGGAAAGAAAAAAAAAATTCCAGTTGTCTAGACCACATCAGCCCATTGTGCTTACAGAGATTGTTATCCAGGAAAAAATCAGCGCTCCAGTTCATGAACCTTCTGCCCCGGGGTGTGTTCTGTATGTTTGATTGCTGTGAATTCTCATAAAATCACATTCTGATTTGGATCCACAAACAAGCCAAGCATGCAGGTCACCAGATAGCTGATAAAACGCTTTGTTCTTTTGAGTCGTTGGCACTGTTATCGCTGAATCGGTTCCTAAAACTTGTACATCTGTGTTCTCCTTATTAGAAGGCCAACTCTGATGAAAAGTGAATGTAAGGACTTACTGAATAATAGCGTCCAAGATCATTCCTATTAGAGCAATGACCTTATGGTTCAGCTGGAGAATATGATTGTTGGGATCATCTAAAACAAAGTTCTCCGATTGAATGTTAGTTTCTACAAATAAGTATTTAAATCATTTTTTAGCACCATTAGCATTGTGGTGGCTTTAGGAAGGAGTCCAAAGTTTTCAGCTCCCTCTACAGAAACTATGTGAATTTCGATGTTATGTTTATCTGTTCAAGGAATAAACTCAACTCCCTCTGCATCCACAAGTGTAGAGAAAGTACATGGTATAATAGACAAACTAGTCTTTCCTAAAAGGAACAAACTCCAATGTCGGCAGTGCTTTTTCAATGTTTTACTTGTCAGTACAGTATAGGGAACTGGTTTGACTAGGTGAGAATACATTCACATAGATCAGGAAGGAATTAATTCTCCTTGTGGAGATGGTCTTTGCAGGCCTCCTTTTCAAGCAAGCAAACGGATGTGTTGAAATACAAGAGCTGGACAAGGCAATCCACCATAGGCAACCCTCGCTTTGTTGATCACTTTAGTCCCTGTAGTCATTTCACTAATGTGCTTTGGACTACAGAGGTAGAACATCCAGGATTTAGAAGGGAAGAGGTTTAAATCCTTTCTCGAGTAGTCTGTGGATTAGAATCGAGGATCTTTATAATGAGGGTTTCAACTCAGACATGTGTGGTGGAATTCTAGAGCTAGACAATAAAAGCAACCTAGGTTAGTTTCGCCTGCTTCCGCTAGAGATTGCCTTTTCAGGCTACGTTTTCAGGCATGCAATCCAATGTGGTTGAAAACTAGAGCTGGTTGATATATGGAAACCAGCCTAGGTTAGCCATGCTTTCTCCTCCTCGAGATTGCCTATGCAAGCTACGTTTTCAGGCAAACAAATGTAGTTGAATTCTAGACTTGGACAAGACAACCTGCCATAGGCTATCCTCTATTTGCTAGTCACTTCAGACCCTGAAGTCATTTCACTAATATGCTTTGGACTACAGAAGTAAAGCATCCAGTATTTAGAATGAGCTTTTTCGAGTAGTCTGGATTCGAGTTGAGGATCTTTATAATGAGGGTTTCAACTCAAACATATGTGGTGGAAGTCTAGAGCTAGACAAGGAAAGCAACCTATATTAGTCTCTTTTTTCTACTAGAGATTGCCTTTGCAGGCTACATTTTAACGCATGCAATTAGATGTGGTTGAATTCTAGAGCTGGACATGGAAACCAGCCTAGGTTAGCCTTGTTTTCTCCTTCTAGCCTTTGCAGGCTATGTTTTTAGGCAAACAAATGTGGTTGAATTCTAGAAGACAACTGGCCATAGGCTGTTCTCGATTTGCTGGTCACTTTAGTCCTTGATGTCACTTGACTAACATAATTTGGAGGGAGAAGATCCATGATTTAGAATGGAAGAGGTCTAAAGTCTTTGTCAAACAGCCTGTGGATTAGACTCTGGTATCTTTTGAGGGTTTCAAAAAAAGTTTTAGCTTGAATCTTATACAGTGTATGGTTCTATATTTGGAAAGTTAGAATTAAATTCATTACCAAAGTTTTGCAATTATTTTATGTATAATCAACATTTATTGAGTAATAAAAGACAAACAAAACAAGGGTAATCACCCAACGCATTGGTCGCACAGGACCTAATTGAGAGAGCCATAGGGCACACAGATCACATTATGCAACAATAAATATTCATCATAATGAAGACATTCGTCTGGATAACAAAGAGCTGCTTATCGTGAGAAACAATAGTGTTGTGAGAGGCTCTCATAAGGGTTTGATGGGTACTTTGTTTGGGTGCGTTATTACAACCAAGAGAAAGAAGAAGGGGGAAAGAAAGGGTAACGGAAAAAAGGGAGGGGGGTAAGAAGGGGAAAGTTTTTTTTTTTAATACATAATCAACATTTAATGAGTAATAAATGACAATGCACTAATTTTAGGTGTGTGCGGCGTTGGCTATAGTCCTTAAGGTGGTGCTTTTTTTTTTTTTTTTTTTGCTTTTCATCTATGAGAAAGTTCTGAACTGTAGTGAAATTTAGGTAGTTTTAAGAGGAGACTTGTCTCATCTGTGCCGACCGAATAGTTGTGTAAAACTCATTAACAATCTAAATCAGAGACTGCTATACTTTTGGAATTGCAAATATGGTTGGGCCTCATGTTCTCAACCTTATCTAATCCACAACTTCCATTGACTTCTAATATGCACTGCCACGTTTCGGTGGGACATGGTGCATTTAGCATGAGGATCCCTTTCCACTGTTGGTGCCACGTAACGCACATATGGTCTTGTGCATGTAGCCTTTTCTTCTAAATTCCCTTTTGACTGTTCATGTTCAGTAGTATTATAGTTACTGAGCCAGTTTCTGCAACTCAAACTGTTATAGACTCATTTGTAAGTTTTTTTTCAGTAACATTTTAGAAAACCTCGCTTGTCTTGGCATAGCATGCCAGCGAATGCTTTTGTGTCGTAGCTAACATTTCCAGATTTAAACCTCAACTTTATATTTGGATAAGCCAAAGCAAATAGGCGCGTTACCGTATGATCTGATGTCACCCAGTGATTTGCAGCATAAATGAATGTATACAAATTCATAAAACCAGCTTGGTTAGAGTAATAAATGACATCATTCATAACTGTCAGAAAAGCCATAAAAAGGAGGTTTGAGCATTGAACATGGCCAGCGGAATTAGGATGTAGGCTATTAATTACAGTCTCAATACCATAAGCACTTTAGTTTAACCATAAGCTACAAAATTCTTGGATTATCAAAGAAAAATAATGTTTACTTCCATTTAGCTCTTTTCGACTGATCCTGTAAATTGTACTGTGCCTGCCTTAGGGTGCCCGGATTTTGAACCCCACGATACTTGAGAAAACTCATCACAAAAATGTGTAGGAAGCTTTTCTCACCCTGAAAAATAGGGATTTTTTAAAAACTTTTATAATTCTGTTGGGTGTCCACTCACTGTTGGCCACAACAAGCAGTCCTAGACTTAAGGCCACCTGACTTATAGACGACCCCTAGTTATAGATGACCTCTCCAACGACTGCTTAAGTCCCTGGCTGTAATGACCAGCTGTAAGATGATAGCAATGAAGTTTTATTCATAATCATTGGTCCCATGGCTGCACAAAATTTTAAAAATCCATTTAGAGAAATTGTGTCTGGAGCTAAAATGCTAAAATATACAAATTCCGACTTGCATATAAATTTAACTTAAAGGAAATCTACCATTTGATTTGATGCATTATGAACCAAACATACCTTGAGAATGCTGTAGCTACACTGATGCAGAAACATATCTCTTTTTATCCCTGAGCTGAGTGGTTTTCATGAAAAAAACATTTATAAAATTATGATAATGAAGCTCTGTCGCCTTTGTGCGGTGGCTCAGTGCTTCTCCTCTCACATTAGTTATTCACTGCACCAGGGAATTATGTAATCATTGAGTTGTCCCTCACAGGCAGAAGTAATCAATCGCTGCACCATCCCCCAGCTGCTGTGTATTAATCACCCAACTCAGGTTGATAAGTCCTGTCTAGACAGTTCAGGAAGCTCCGTGTAATGTGGCAGGCTGAATGCAATCCATCTTTCCCAAGGTCCAGAATGTTATAATTTTTTTTTCAGCAAAACCACTCAGCTCAGGGATTAAACTAGATATTTTCTGCATCAGTGTAGCTACAGCATTCTCAAGGTATGTTTGGGTCACAATGCATAAAAATCTTTTAAATACAAATTTAAAGTATCTATCTTGTATGTAACCCTCAGACTGCTTGTATATTAAAAAAAAAATGCCTGAAAAAACCTGGAAAGTGTTTCTTGGTTCTGTTGCACCACAAAAACTTTACTTGAAGGTTTTTTTTCTTATGACAACCTTATATTTTTCAGTTAATTATTTTGGAATTAATTTGACTGAATTACTTTTTATTCAGTTTTCTTAGGTCATAGGATAAACAAATAGAGAAAATTGTCTGTGAATTTATATTTTAGCATTGCAAAAAACCTGTTGTTGCAGAGAAAAACGTTGGTCACTGTTCTCTTTGTTTTAGACGTGCCTTGAATTTGGGTATTCTTCGGGATCCTGGGTCAGAAGTGGAAGACAGGCAATACCAAATTGATCTGCAATCAATTAACATTGGAACTGCTCAGTGGGAGCAGCTGAAACCCGAAAAAGAGAGTAACCATGGAGGACTACTAGTTGAAGCAGACAGAGGCTCTCAGAATCCAGCTTTAGAATGGAACATGGCCAGCAGGTAACATTAAATGGGTTGTCCCACCAATGAAATGTATCCTCTTTTCATAGGAAATATATGGTTGAGTTACTCCCCTGTTTAACCACCGTGCTTTGGCCCAGTTTATTCCTATCATGTAAAGTATAAAATAACTAAGACTCCCTCACTAAGCTTTCTGTTGCTGAAAAGTCGGTTTCTAAGCTTTAACCCCTTAAGGACTCAGGGTTTTTTCGCTCATTTCTCGCTCTCCACCTTCAAAAATCCATAACTTTTTCATTTTTACGTGTACAGACCTGTGTGAGGGCTTATTTTGTGTGTAACAAATTTTACTTTCCCGTAATGTTATTTATTTTAACATGCCGTGTACTGCAAAGCTGAAAAAAAATTCCAAATGTAGAAAAATGGAAAAAAAAAACGCACGTCACGTTCTTGTGGGCTCAGTTTTTACGACTTTGACTGTGGGCTCCAAATAACACCTCAGCTTTATTCTTTGGTTCGGTGCGATCGCGGTGATACCAAATTTATACAGGTTTTATTGCGTTTTAATACATTTTCAAAAATTAAACGAATGTGTACAAAAAAGAAAAAAAAATTTTGCCATCTTCTGACGCTAATAACTTTTTCATACTTTGGTGCACGGAGATGTGTGAGGTGTCATTTTTTATGGGAAATGAGCCGACGTTTTCATTGCTACCATTTTTCGAGGACTGTGCGACATTTTGATTATTTTTTATTCCATTTTTTAATGTGATGTATAAAGGTGTAAAAGTCACATTTTTTGGTGGTCTGAGTAACCCTCGTAGTATGGTCTTTGAAAGTATGGCAGCCAGAAACACGGAGGCTCCGACTGACAAGTGAAATACTTTTGGCATTTCATACATTAACAACACATCCTTCTTCAGCCCATGATAGATATTAGCAGCAATCCAAATTCCGTCATCTCAGCTGATCAGAGCCTGCGGATAATACTATACGATTGTACTAGTGGAAAGTGCTGTGGTTTGTTTGAAATGGCATAGATGTGCCTATTAGCACCCATGAGTAATAAGCTCCTGATTATTTGTTTTACCGCTACACAAGTTCCAATCAATACGGGCAGATCATCCCAAGGAACATTAGCACAAGGGCCAGAGTTTACATTTCCAATTTTGACTCATGCTTTCTGTATACATAGCAGTGGTATGTTTATTAGAATAGGCCAGAGGACGTGATCAAATAATGTATAACATTCCAGAATTCATTATCTCGACTATGATGGGAAGTTGTATGTTCTGTAAGCGCGCAGAATCTATAACTTACGCTTTTGTAATAACAAACCACAGGTGGGCCGCCATGAGATATATACGCCGGATTAAACAAAAGGCTTTATGGAGTTTGCAAGTTGAGTTTTGCACTTATCTTTCACAGACCACTAGATAAATTTGAGAGAAACCTAATGCTGCTGTTTGAATGGCACTTAGAAGAAAGAAAATCCTGGATCAGTGACAGATAAAATATACTAAACAGGCTTCTGCTTTCAAGTGTTATCTGAGAGGAAGACAGCATTCGGCACGGAACAAAGTTACACAGGAGTATGTTTGGCAGAATGACTCGATCATGTGTTGATCCGTGTTTACACGAACATGTAGACTTAAGAAGAAGAGGGCCAAACAAATTGATATTCATGAAGATTTTTGTTGTCCTCCCCTTTCACCCCCACCTCCTCGTTGTAAAGTTATCATATTGAACCCTGTAATTTTATTTAGACTACAGCACTGACTTCTCAGGATACATTGACCAGCTGTTCAGAGAGTTCACGTCTCAAGTATATTTCCACAAAGACTCTGGATTCCAGTTTTAGGCAACATTTAGATGAGTTTAGTTGCTCTATGTTCTGTTCAGAAGAACTGTGGGTTGGTGGGGGGGGCGTCCAGGTCTTGCATGTAGAAAGACAGGTGAGTACAGATATGGAACACTTTTCTGAATAGCTTGTATCCTTGATACAAGTCTTCAGAAATCTAAGATATTTCTCCCTGGATTTTTTTGGTCACAAGAAACTGATACACATTAGATTTTATGGAAATCTACCATCAAAATCAAACCTGATAAACCACGGACACTTACACATATATCCAGGCACTGTGACTGTGGTAATCTTCTTTTATTTGTTATCCAATACCTCTTTCCTTCTAATAAAAACTTTAAAAGTTATTGTGTAACTTCACTTCATTTTGTAACTTCACAGGCTGTTACTCTACTCTCCTTCGTTTGTATGAGATTACAGCAGGCAGAGTGAATAGACATCATGGGTAAGGGGAGACAGTGTAACAGCCTATAAAGCTACAGCACAGAGAGGCCGTTCCCCCAGAGCCGTTCTGATTCATTTGCATATTTTTTTACGTTGATTTTAAAAGGAAGGAAGCCATGGATAGAAAACTTAAGAAGATTACCACAGTCCAGGTTCCTGGTTTACCATGATTGATTTTGGTGGTTGATTTCTTTTTACATAGGCCCCCCAAACGATGAATTGGGTTAGGATCTCTTGGTTGTCCCTCTACAGATGATATTTGAAAGTTGTATCACACTTTTACGCTTTTTTGGCTCAGCAGTTTGCAACACTCCCGTGCTGTGAAATGGAATGGTCAGATACATGATTGACCTGCTACTATATAAGTTAGTGAGGATGGTACTTTGTTCTCCAGATTGATATGGGTTCTATGCTTGGGCATGGTTGCACAGTATATGTAGCATAAACATAGTACCTTCTATGTAGTGTTCTATGGCACAGCATCTTAGTCTGCTGCATGTTTGTTTGTTTTTTTATTTTAGTGCCATTTTGGGTGCATTGGGCTATTTGTACTTTTAGCAGCTTTTTCAAGCTGTGCGCCCAAGTTCGTGGTGTAGCAGCAAACATGGTTTGCGGCTAATATGTCTTTGTATTTCTCCTGCTTCCAGATGTTTTCACCTGATTATCAGTGCTAAAAGGGACCAAATAATTGCGCTAAAACACTCCAGTCCTGACCATGGGTAGGAAAGGCAATTAAGTTGTTCAAAAATGTATGCCTAAAATGTCTCAAAAAACCCTGCACTTAACTGTCAAAACTAAAAAGACATATGAGGTGCAAAAAAAGACACTCTAGACATGCAAAAAGAGCCCAAGGAAGGAAAAGCATTACCTCCTATATTTCTACAATAAGTAGTTCCTTAATAACAAGTTTTGGACACACACAGATGACACGTGGGTAGAGAGATTTTTATGGCATCCTTCCTTGTTTTGAATCTGACAGGGCCATCATATACTGGAGATTTTATGTTTTTCCCATTTGACAGGGTTGATTTTCGTCTTTTTGTTTTACTCCCGTACTGCCAAGATAGGAAACTTAAATTGTGAGCCTTATTTGGTATGTTAGGAGATCTTTCCTAAATTTTGGAATGCATGCAACAACTTTTAAAGCAATGGCCATTTCTGTAAGTCTGTAACAGCAACTTGATTTTCTAGGTCAATATGGATGTCACTTCCTGTGCAATGACATCACTTCCTGAGACTAAATGTTTGGGTCTACAGGTGCAGCCTTTTACTACAAAGTGGCAACAAGATCTACACTTACCACAGCCAGAGCCTGTTTTCTAACAATGGAAGGCTGTGGAACACCCTGTCTTATTACTTACATTCAGTTAACATTTCACTTATTTCATCTTTTTTGTGTTATATCAGTTATATCAGCCAAAACTAGGAGAGGTTGATCAAGTACAAATCTTTCCATTATATGTTATCACTGGTTTCAGCGCATTATAGCAGACGTGAAAAAAACTTGTGAACTGGCCCTAAGTCATTTTCTTCACTGCTCCGTTGGAACATAAAAATATTTAGCAGATTGTGCTTATTTATTTTTTCCTCTGGAAGCTATAAAAATTTTCACAATTCGTTTGGAAGAATACTTAGAAAAGTTGTCTGTGATAGTTTGTTTGTAAGAAGTTTATAAAAGTAACAGTCCCCATCAGCGCCCAGAAATCCTCAGCCTGAGTTTCCGTATCGATGGGAGACTCGTCAGGCAATAACTCATCTGGACTAAGAACGACTAGACAAGGATCTCTTCCTCTGACATGAGCAAGAACAGTGACTAGCATGAAGCGCTCCTGTCCTGCCAATTCCAGTTGTTTCAAAGAAATTGCTTCTGGCCTGAGTAACATAGCAAAGCATCCGAAAATACATCCAACAGATGGGCTCCGTCAGCGCGGAAAAGTAATGCACTCTTGTAATTGGCCGTGTCATACTTTAGATCCCTATAAAGGAACAAGGGAACGACAGCTCCCTGTTCGCTTTTCCCCACACCCTTTTTATTCGTTCTTTGTCCAAAGTCGCCCCAGCAACAGCTGCGACTATGGTATTATGCTGTATTTGGGGTATAAGCTGTTGAATTGTTTCCAGTCCCTCATTTTTAATACTTTTCTCCATCAGAAATTGGAGCGATGCAGATGTATAATGTGCCTTGAGTTATGTTCATTCTCCAAAGCTTGTGGGTGATAAGGCTGTGTTGTACCCGGCTGCCAGCTCTGCTCCCTTTCATTGGTTGCATATGTTTGCCGCCCATGTTGGAACTATTTAACCCTGCTGAAATCCAAGCAGAAAACATTTTAGATTTTGAGACTTTTTTTTTTTAACTTTAGTAATACACAGAAAAGTTTTGATTATGTTAATATAGATATCATATCTTTTGTTGCATATCAAGACAATAGACATAGCACCTACTTGCTGTGTTCATTAGTCGCCGAATGTCTTTAGCTTAGGATATGCTCCACCTAGAGGTAGCAGCTTCAAAGGCAACATAAGAAGATTTAAAAAAAAAAAGCAAAATGTTAATATACTTTACACTTGTATTCTGTGCAAAGGCAGAATCTCATTCTAATGGTCTTCCATGTATGTGATGTAGTGGGGGGACGTCTGGCTGCACCTGCTCTCTTTGTAATGTTCATCCATAATCCTCTTTCTACATAATACGCAAAGAGAAGTTCTCATTTAGCAGAAGATTGTCTAATTTATGGTCTGCATGGAATTCTTTCCCCCCGTAATATTAATAACTTTGTCTCTTTTATCTTCTTTTTGGCTCTGAATGTTTTTCTCATGGAAATGTTTCTCCATTTGTCTCCATTTCCACTTGGATTTCTATCCTGCAAGCATTATGTCTGAGAGACTTGGCATTGCACACATTTCAAAGTCCCTTCAATCAGTTATAAGCCTTCGAAAACACGGTCAGATGCATATGAAATCACATAGCAGAAACCTGTATAATTCCAGGGTTACAGGTCAGCTGTAAAAGCTGGTGTGGGTGCCAAATGTTGGATCTCCATCATCTAATATTGATGACCCTTGTTAGGGATAGGTCATCAATATCTCCTGACAGTAGTATTGATACAGCATTGATACTCATGTGTATTCTTGTGGTTCAAGATTGTTTGTTTGGTTTTCATCAATATCATTTGCCTGGGTGAAAAAATATTCTTTAAAATAAATGTAATAAAACTAATTTAAATGTAAATAAATGGTCAACAACATTTTATAAATGGATAGTGCAGATGATAATTGTAAACTTTGTAATATACCTTACTAAAGAAATCTGTTCCCGTGTCCTTCTGTTACCTTCTTTTCTTATTTAAGTAATTTCTGTAAATCGGCTTTCTCCCATTGAAAGTGACCTAATAAAATCTCTAATATCTTTACAGACCGTAAACTTTTCACATAGAGCTGAAATATTCTCTAGGGTTGCAAAGAGTTAATCATTAGTCGTCTTTTCTGCCTGAGGCGGACAGCGCTTCTGAAGGCTTTCAGATACACTGCTTGCTGCAGGAGAAAGAAGCAGAAAAAAGACTAGAGAAGCTGCTTTACTTACATGGGTTTCCCTATGAAACAAGTTTGGCCCTATCCAAAGGATAGGGCCTAACTTGCTGATCAGTGGGGGTCTCACAGATCACGAGAACAGGAGGGGGGGGAAGTCTAGTGTACGAAGTAGTTGTACGCGCATAGCTGAACGGGGCACCCTGCCACGCGTGACCAGCTGCTCCGCTCATCTCGGGGAGCGACAAGGGATTCGGCAGAAGTACATTAGACCCCACGTTCTCGTAATCTGTGGGGGTCTAATGACTGAGACCGCCACCGATCAGCAAGTTAGGCCCTATCTTGTGGATAGGACCTAACTTGTTTTGTGGGAAAACCCCTTTAATGAAGAATATTAGGAATTTTACTATTTGCACCTGCACTATTCATTTCTGAAATTAAAAAAAAATGTTGCCTCAAAGGTTACGCTGGTTATACTTTAGTGTCACATGGTTTAGTTTCCTAATAATTAATTTTTATACAACTTCTATTTCTTCAGTATCAGAAGACATCAAGAACGGAGAGCAATACTCAGCCCGATTCTGACCGACTTCACGGTGCGAGTCACTGCCGCACCAGCAATAATCTTCAGTAAAGTGTCCCATGACAATCTGCATACTGAGGTGAGATCACATCACTATTACACTTGCAATTTCTTTTTAGAAATCCCACAGTTTTTCTAAAGGAATAATACAATTCGAAGCCATATTTTTACACCACAATATAACTTTTTGTTGAATATTTCAGTATCATATAAACTCATCTCTATGGTCTACACTTTACCTGGGTTATAGATGCTTTGATTATGTGACCTGGGTATTTTTTATCCAGGGACAATTGTTACATCACCGGTATGTGGTCTAGTACAGTACTTAGCGCCAGTTCACACCACCGTTATTCCATCATGTTTCTATCTGTGTAATCCACTCATTGGTTAAAAACTGATGCAAAATATTTAGCTGCATTAGCTTGAATATGACTAAACTAGACGAACCCTCATGTTAGAGTATGAAATATCCTTTCTAGCATCACTTCTTTTACGCTTAACCTCCTACTTACAGAAAATAGTAAGCCCAAAGTCAGAAAGATATGTCTCATCTTTTAGATTGCATTAGGATTGTGGTGCTATGAGCTACAGACCTGGAAAAGCAGGCAGTTGTAGACATAGTTGCGAATATGAGCTGCAGATCATGATCCAAGATCCAATGTATTAAGCTGCCCATATTTCCATCATGTATCACACAAACTACATTCTTTAACATGGTACCAAAATCATGGTTTCAATCATTATAGACCCCAAGATAGGGGTATCTGAAGTGATGGTCTCTCAGCCTCTAAAAGTGACTCTTCTCAGCTCATTTGCATATGACTATTGAGACTTTTCTTTACAGGTAGATGAGCTAGTTTTTTTTTTAACATAATGGAGAGAATAATCGAAAGGACATTTAATGCCTTACTAGAGGCGGCTGTTTTTTAAGTGGTGTAAAATGGTGATAACCACAGACCAGGCATAGAGTAGAGAGACCGCAGAATGGGCGCAGGCTGCAATGTCATACATTCAAACAAATATATTGCCAACAAATGTAAACATATAAGACTGGACTCTCACATTATTATTGAAGATAAAACACCCTAAGTAAATATAAATGGTATCAGCCGGTACCCATCCACACTTATGTTCCTGGACACATAGGTAGATGAAAGATACGGTGCTTGGACCCAGTGTTGAGGATGATAGAGTTCTGGTACTTAGATGAAGATAAATCCATCAAAAATGTCAAAAATGTATGAGAAAAATTTATAAACACTTTTATAGGGTTACTGTCAGGGGCGTAACTTGAGTGGGTGCAGAGGTTGCGATCGCACCCGGGCCCAAGAGGTTTAGCGGGCCCTTATGGTGTCACTTTCCCATATGAGAAGACTATTACTATAAACCCTACATTATAGTCGGGGCCTGGCACAGACTTTGCACTGGCGCCCATCAGCTTCTGGTTACGCCACTAGTTACTGTGGGTCACGACCCTGAACAAGGGCCTATATCAGGTATCACTACAGAAGCCCCATCTTCTGTTCTCAAGTACCTAGAAATAAGCTTTCAGATTTAATAATCAGATCTCATAGCTTGTGGCTTTGTTGAGATATGTGAGCTGCTGGTAAAGATGCCCTTCCTGCCTATTTTTTAACTGTCCAGTTCTGTCGCTCACAGAACCATGATCCTGAAGTCATCTGTTTATAGCTTCTATAGAACTAAAGATGGCGTCTCTGGAGTGGCACCCCCCCTGCAGCCACTAAACTTGACTCATCTCATGTGAAAGCTGGATAAGAGTCACATTTGCCTGACTTTGAAGGAAATGTATTTTATAAATAAATATGTGAGATTACGCTTAAAAGAGGGAATTCTAGAAAGGACATTCCATACCTGACCTGAGGTGGATAAAATGTTGCAGGGTTAAATCTGGTGACAGAGTCCCTTTAAAGGGCATCTACCACCAGGATGAAGGATTATAAACCAAGCACACTTACATACTGGTGTGTGCCCCCTCTGGCAGGATCTGATTTTCTTTAAGCTTTTTATGCCTGTATTTGTAAAAATAAAAGGCTCTACAAATTATGCAAATTAGCCTAAGGACCTCCAGGCCTCATTAAAACCTATGGAGCCCGGAGCACTTAAGACTCATTTGCCTAATTTTAAAATCCTTTGTTTAAAAAAAAAAAGGAATAAGAAGCTGCCAGAGTGGGCACACACCAGTATGTCAGTGTGCTTGGTTTACAATCCTTCATCCTTCATCCAGCAGTTAGATGTCTCTTTCAGCTCTGCTTCTTCTCTCCTGACAAGCAGCTACGGTTACAAGTAAGGGAATAGATGGCTGCAATAGTGGGATTGTTTTAGCACCATGAACTGTGAAATACCTATTATTTTTACATTTTTTTATGTACACCACGGTACACTGCAAAAAGTCCTGGTTTTCCTTACAAATATTTGCTAGAGGTGCTACACGGTTACACGGCTTCCTGATCCCCAATGGCCTATAGTCCGCGGCTTCTCCTCTGAAGCTGTGTCTTTGCTGTGCCTCGGTGTACATGTTATGGTAACCTTGCCGTTTCACACAGTGTTCGTTGCGGTTCTCCTTCGTCCGCGCGATCACTACATTTTTGACGTGTCTGACTTGGTCAGCGGCGGAACGTATGTATTGATTACAAATTGAAATAATCTGTGCCGGAGGAATCTGGCACCCACGTGTAGGCATTTCAGGTGCATTTGATTTAAGATATGTTAGGCACGGATATTTCTGAGGTTTCTTTGGTCCCCTGAGCTCGAGTAAACACAAATGACATGAGATCTACCTTTTCACCTCAGGATATTTTAGTGTGTGGCCATTCCTTGGAAGTGAATATTACCACAAGCTTGGACTTCTTCCTAAGTGTGGCTCAAGTACAACTCCTGCAACAGCTGCTGCAAGCCAACATGGTCGGGTTTGAACAAACAAATATGGATGCTGAGGTAAGGCATGGGCAGGCTTAACCCTTCAGTGTTCTTGGTCATTGATGAAAGTGAAATTAGATTCTCTGTATCTGTGTTATGGAATGTGAATATTTTAAAGGGATTGCTGAAAGTTATCATTGGAAACCAGGCTCAGGATGTGCACGACTAAAAGAGAATCATTGTAGAGTCAAAATAAATTGACTAGCTAAGGCCTCATGTACATGCGTTTTGGGGACCATGATTTGTCTACAAGATTTATGGGCAGATCACGGCCACCATAGAGGTCTATGATACCTGGTCACGGAGTGGTGAGCACACAATGGGGCACATTTACTTACCCGGTCCATTCGCGATCCAGCGGCGCTTTCTCTGCGCTGGATTCGGGTCCGGCCGGGATTCATTAAGGTAGTTCCTCCGCCGTCCACCAGGTGGCGCTGCTGCGCTGAAAAGCATCGGAACGCGCTGGAGTTCACCGGCTCGGGCTGAGTGAAGGTAAGTGCAAGCTCCGCAACAGATTTTTTGTTTTAAATGCGGCGGTTTTTCCGAATCCGTTGGGTTTTCGTTCGGCCACGCCCCCCCACCCCCCCGATTTACCATCGCGTGCATGCCAGCGCCGATGCGCCACTATGCGAACGCGTGCGCCAAAATCCCGGGGCAATTCAGGGGAAATCGGCGCAAATCGGAAATATTCGGGTAACACGTTGGGAAACCGCGAATCGGGACCTTAGTAAATGACCCCCAATGTCTCACCGTACTGAGCCACCTGGCTTTCTTTGGAGCGGGAGGGGTGAGGATCCTTTTTCCTTATGCTACTACGCCGTTGCAGTGGGGCGAACCGTACTCGAGGGGATCAGTTTAAAGGAGGCTGGTGAGCTGGAATATTTATCTTTACGTGATGAGCGCTTGCCCTTACTACTCCCAGCCGTGTGCTCGCATGAGGCCTAAGGACACTTTCACAGGTTTTAAACTACATTTTAATCATATTGAGGGTAACTCTTTTTCCAAAGCATGTGTGTTAAAGGAAATCTACCACTGATATTCAGTAAAATGAAACTACATATCCTTACCTCCAACCCTCTCCTCCTCCGGTGCTGGTCTTCATTAATCTTGACACGACGGGACTGTTGTAAATAAAAAAAAGAGTTATAAAAATCGGCAACAGAGCCCCGGACATGATGTCCAGCACTCCGGGCTGTTAATTATTCACGCCTCTTGTATGACATCACCCCCTCTCCCATGCTGCCGAGGAGGTGACACATACGAGAGACATGAATTTACACCTTCTGCTAGATACCTACCTCTCTCAAGTGGGAGATGAAGATTAAGTCATGTGATAGACATGAATAATTAACAGCCCGGAGCACAGGGCTGCTTTTTATAACTCTCTTTGTACACCAATCTCGGTGGGTCCACATTAAAGAAGAACAGCGCCGGGATAGAGGACAACAGGTAAATATGTGTAGATTAGTTTTACTTAATATTAGTGGTAGATTTCCTTTAAGACCTATCCGCCATAGACTTCAGGTCGTAATTCATAAGTGTTTGTGGAATAGTTATTCGCATTGTGTCAATGTGACCAAAGACCACATGATCCCCTGATCCCATCATAAAATGCATATGTGTTTGTGAAAAAGTTATCCCCATTGTGTGAACACAACCTTTGTTGTGTAAAACTGCATCATCCCATAATCCCATGAAAAAAACTGCCCATGAAAAGGGCTAGCATGTGTGTGCATGAGGCCTTACAGAATAATAAATCACATAGGGCCAGTTACATCATGTGTTCCTCTGCCCTATATAACTAGAAGCTGTGCATCTCAAGCCACTCATCTTGGGAAATTATGGATAAAGAGAAGCCATAAGGAAAAATTCATCCCAATATGGTTGGTTAATAATTGGGCTGTGCTCAGATCCCATTAAAACCTGATGTTTATTAGTTGTTCATGTCTAGGCTTTGCTACTGTAAGGATTATACAGTGGCACAGATCCGCTCTGGAATATTCTTGTAATTGTGTGTTCCATGACCTTAGAGAACATGTATGGTTTTCTTTCCGTCCTTGTGGTTTTCCATGCTGACTCCGCTTTATGCAGTGCGTTAGTGTGTCCCCAGTCTGTATGTGAATCTCTTAAATTAAATATTCATGTCCTATAAAAAGCCGATTGTTATGGAGAATTTTTCCAGCTTCCTTTGTTTTTCCCATTTACATAGCACCAACTAAAGAAAATCACATGTGAAACGTAAACCCTGCATTTTCTACAGAACTTTGAGCTTGCAAATACTTATAAAGTATTTTAAAAGGGGTTGTTCCAGGTTTTTTGTTATCTGCTATTCTCATGATGTGGTCAGTGCGGATCCCATTCTCACTCATTGATGGCAGATCAGGCCAGGCATGCATGCATGCAGCTGCAGTAAAAGTTTTGCATATTGCCAAGCACAGCGCTCAGTTATCTCCAGCACTTCAAATCATTGTTTATGAGAGTAGATGAGATAGCTGCTCACTGTTCCTGGCAACTTCCAGTTCTCTCATAGACAGTAAATGGAGCAGCAGAATGCATTCTCAACCTACAAAAGCTTCCTACCCCCTCAAGTCTGCAAGATACTTGTGTCCATGGTTGTCCCGACATGATGGTTCTGTTAGTTCTGTTACCAAACTTTTTTTTTTTACTTATAGGCTCTAATCTGTCCCGAAATTCAGATCCAGAAACTAAAATATGTAAAGGAAACTTTAGGGCATACATGTGTAATGTATCACTGTAGGCAAACCGTTATGAATAACTCTTTATCTTTCAGCTTAATGAGCTTGGTCACTGTTTTGCATAAGTTGCCCAAGTGGCATTACTGGATTAGTAATCCCTGAATTTTCATTGAGTGATTCAGCAGTTCTGCTACTTACTTTAGTGCTGCCTGCAAACTATTGTGCATCTTTGTTTACATGTCTGAGCTCTGATGAATAGGAGGGGTCTGCAGCAGGAGGGTTATGATTCATCCTGCTCCCTCCCCATCCCCTCTTCCTGTGTCTGTCAGTGAGCAAAAGAGACACAGTGGGAGACACCATGAGGATTGGCTGGAGTTGTTAGAGACAGGAAGCAGGTTGAGAACATGGAAAGGCTGAACCTCTCAAAGGATGTAAAAGTACAGGTACATATACTTGCAGAGACATGTCCACTAGAAGAGATTTATTGAAAAGTTAACAACCCCTTAAACTGGAAGGATCAGTGTCGGGACATTCCGAAGCAAGTTGTTACTGCCCTTTTCTATAACCAGCTTCTCCAAATTTTAAGCTAAAGGGGACCTCTTGCCAGATTTATCATGCCGTGTACACCAGTGTACACCAGAATTAAAAAAGGTGCAATTCCTGGCGCATCTGTTGAGGGTTTCACTACACTTTTCTTAAGAGAGGGCGTGTTGAATATCCTTGAGTACTGTGGAATACCATTGCAGGCTGTAGCTGAAATCTTTTCCTGGTCAGACCAGTGCACAAGCGATGCAGAACATTTTATATGTGACGGGAATGTAGCCACTAAGTAGCCTTTAAATAATTACGTTATTTTACGAACTGTATGACGTACCTAAATATAAGATGCGTCCCATATTAAGTCATCAAAATATATGACACACAAAGCTCTTCTCCATCCATTTATTCACACACAGTTCTGTTACCTCCATTCACTCACACGGCACTGCTACAACCATTCACTCACACATATCTCGCTATATTCACTTTCTCTCTGAGGTCTGCTATACACCTTCACTCTGATAAACACCTTCAGCACTATTGGATCCATCCATTGACACGCACACATACCCAGTTCCAGCCTCAACTACATCCCCTGTAGCATGAAAGGGTTGTGGACCTTACAGAGATGCAGGAGGCATGTGAATAGTCACATGTTTCTGACCTCACTCGAGGTGCTGCATGAATACTCATATCAGAACGGCAACGAGAGGGAGACTTTGGGTCAGCGCTTCACCCGATCTCCAGCACAAAGGACAGGATGTTCTGGCGGTGCTGGTTCCTCCTGACCTTCAGATTATCAGAGACAGGCACTTTTCAGCAAGATTTTTGTACTTACTGAATAGAGAGTCTTACATTCCAAAAAATGGGTATATATTGCATAATATTTATGATTATTCAAATCCACGGTAATATAGATTTAGATTCACAATAACTTTAGATATAATTTGTGTATGATCTTAAACCTATCCTCCTATTCCTAGACAGCAGTGATCTGTATTGTGCAATCCTGTGCCGGGCTTTGTGTTCTGGAATGTCCGGCTTCTTCTTTAATGCTCCGCTCCATTTAGGAGATACACAGAACAACCGCTGGCGAAGGTGTTTGCCCAGGGGATTCGCTTGTGTTTGTAATTGTCATTTTCTCCATCCTGTCAGCCAGAAGCCGCTACGAATATTCTCGGTAGTTAACCAAGAGGGACAGATCTTATTAGGAGTATGTGTAGTTATTTTATTGCAAACAAATGTGAAGACCATATAAGGATCGAGCGACATGGAAACAAGCGCTTGTTTCGAAACACTGTGTTTGTTATGTTAGCTGAAATCTTTACCAAATACAGTATATGGAGGGCTGGTAAAAGCGAGGCACGAATGCCATCTGGGACTCCTCCCGAACGCTTTGTGCTCCTAATTCTCACCACATTTTCAGTGCACCAAGGGTCATATCTCTCAATGAGTTGAAGCGAGGGCGTTTGATAATATATATGATTATTCCCTTGATGTAATAATTCCACAGAGTTGGAAGCAGCAGCTCCAAGGGCTCGTACAATGCCCTGCATATACGAATGATCACATTTCTCTTTACTGGGCTCATTTGGAATCTGGCAAGTGCATAAAGCAATACACGTAAAATATTAGAGGTTGGTATTTATGGAGCACTGTGACTAATGCGCAGTGGTTTTTGGAACCCCACCCATTACCCCTGATGTCCTACAGATGGGTAGTCATTCAGTATTATTTTTTTGTAACCTACAGATGAGAAATTCCAGAAAAGTTCCATCATAAATGTACTCGCAGCTAGGACTGGAGGGTTGCCCTGCCATGCTTCATACAAGAGTGTTTACAGGACTCATTGCTTTCAGCTGCATGGTTAATATTTGCAAGCTGGTGCTAAGACGACAAAAATAGTTCATTACTTTACATATTTTGGAAGGGAGTTTTTTTTGTTGAAATGAGGTCATTCCTTAGCTTTGTCCTTGTTTTAATCATTGCCCTAATACTACACCCTTATGTTGTTGATTTCATTGGTGCTTATCCCATGTCATACACTCTAGCAGTTTAGTTAGAGAATATTGTCCCAGAGACCCTTGCACACAGGAGGTCTGGGGTTGAAATCCTCTAATTAACAAAGGTAAAATATTGTAAAAGTAGAGCTTCACCCCAAATCATACCAATATTTAAAGGAAAGCTGCCATGAAAATCCATCCTGATAAACCAGGGACACTTACTCATAGATCCAGACAATGTGACTGTGGTAATCTTTGTATATTTCTTAACCATTGCCTCCTTCCTTCTAAAATCAATGTTTGAAATTATGCTAATAAGCCTAAAGGGCTCTGGGGGGGCATTACCAGAGTCCACCCTGTCATCAGAGGTTGTTACATTGTCTCACTGTCCCCCCCTTAGCACTTCTTTCCTCCAACTGTGTGCTGGCTATGTAAGAATGCAGCAGGAAGAGGGGGGAGTGGGGAGTGCTGTGGGAGCATGTGGGAGAGTGAGACAGTGTAACAGCTTGGGAAGCTACAGCATGGTGGGGTTTGCTAATGCTCCTCATGAGCACTTCTGGCTGATTAGCATAATTTTAAAAGTTAATTTTAGAAGGAAGGAGGCCACAATCGAGGTGCCTGAATCTATGAGTAAGTGTTGCTTCTTTATCATGCTGCATTATGATTGCAGATTTTCATTAAAGAAGCCTACATTTGGAATTAAAACTGCTATGTGTTAAAGATCGGTGGCTTAGTGGTTATCAATACAGCCTTGCAGCGCTGGGGACCTGGGTTGAAGTCCCAGGGTCAACATCTGGAAAGAGTTTGTATGTTCTCTCAATGTTTGAGTGGGTTTCCTCCGGTTTCCTCCCATCCAAAACATACTGGTAGGTTGATTAGATTGTGAGCCCCATGGGGACAGGGACTAATTTGGCAAAGCTCTGTGCAGCGCTGCATAATCTGTGTGCGATATATAAATAAAGAATTATTATTATTATTATTATAGATCCCTAGATGACAATTTTATTATATTGGTGGGGGGGGGGTGCACATCCAATTGACTGATACCATTCATCAAACATTTTCTTTTGAAACTTACATTTTCCTGACTTAACAATAAGTTTTTAGGTATTAGGTATCTAGTTTTTTTTTTTCTGTTTCCGCCTGCTTAGATCAAAACCTACCAAATGAATCTGCATTTAAAAAGTGATGATCAAAGACGAAGACAACAGCCTGGAATACAGACAGGTTACAGCAAACACTTGAAGCGCAAGTTACCAGCTTTGGGTCACGAAACTTTGGCTTTACTGACTTCAGTCGATTCATTAATATGGAGATCAATATTTCTTCGTTATTTTTTACCTACATGTATACTTTTAGTGTGTGATGTCTTCACGTTGACCAAATTGAATAGAGGTGAGACAATGAAGCTGAGCTTTTATGGCTCTACACTGGTGCCTTAGACTTCAGTTAGTCGCAGAAAAGAACAGGCAGAGTGTTGTCTCGGTAAATCTCTAACACAATTTCACACAAGTGGAAAAAATCCATCACAATCAAACCCCAAATAAAACTTAATGTCTGATGCATTTTATTTAAAATTGCAGAAGCTCTAAAAGCAATATAGCCCCATATACCCTGATGAAGCCTGTAGCGTGTCGAAGCATTTCCGGGGAGAGAGCGACTTTAGGTTTTAATTGTAACACTGTCCTCCGTTAAAGTTTTTATGTTAATAACAGGACCCAATGTACTTATTGCACCAGAAACCTTGGTATACTGTGGCTTTGGTTTATATTGGAGTACGACCATAGGATACCTTGAACCAGAATCATCATATGTTACCTAACGGCTTTTAGTGCTGTATTTTTACCAGACCTTAAAGGGGTACTCTCATTTCGGCAAATTATTGTTATTGTTTGCATTATGAAAAGGTATACATTTTTCCAATGTGCTTTCTGTATCAATTCCTCATGGTTTTCTAGATCTCTGCTTGCTGTACTTCAATTGGAAGCTTCTATGTTTTCTTCCACTGGATAGAAATCTGACCATGGTCACACAGGTGCACGGCTCGTTATATCACAGAGAGTAATCAGGGCCGTGTGATATAACAAGCCGATCACCTGTGTGACCATGGTCAGATTTCTGTCCACCGGGAGTAAACATAGAAGCTTCCTATTAAGGACAGCAAGCAGAGATCTAGAAAACCGCAAGGAATTCATACAGAAAATATATTGGATGATGCAAACAATAACATGTTTTTGCTGAAATGGGAATACCCCTTTAACACTTGCCTGTAACTTCAATAGGGATTGTCATTACTAATATTGAGATAGTCATGCTGTCATGGGATTGATCCCACAGTTTGGGTTAGGACAGAATATGATAATTTTAAAACATTAAAATTGAGTCTCTGCAATTTTAAATAGAATACATTAAACGTTGAGGTTTTTTTTGGTGTTTTATTGAAAGGGATTTTGTTTCACTTATGTAAAATTTTGTTAATTGCACTTCAATTACTTGCTTTGTAAGTGACCCGGGGAGAGAGACAAATACACCAAAAGTACAGTGGATTACATCGGTGCCTGAGTGATACATTTCACTGCGTAAAGTTGGTTACAAACCAAAGCCAAAGTGGTGTGACAAAGTTTCCACTCAGTGTAGCCTGTACGGTGATATTTATCATAGTTGGACACTACCACACTTCACTCTTTTAGGAAATCAACCATCTGTATCCATCAGAATAAACCAGGGACACTTACTCATAGATCCAAGCACCGTGACTGAGGTGATCTTCTTATATGTGTTATCCATGGTCTCCTTCCTTCAAAAATCATCTTTTAAAACTGTGCTTGTCAGCCAGAAGGGCTCTGGGGGTCATTACCCTCTGTGCTGTAGCTTCACAGGCTGTTACTTTGTCTCATCTTCCCAATTCCCCCCACTTCACTCCTTCGACACTTCCTCTCTCCCCTGGCCTGCTGTATTCTAACACGTTTGGGGGGCCAAGCGCCCCTGAAACAGCCTGTGAAGCCACAGCATGGAGGAGCTCTAGTAACCTCCAGAGCCCTTCTGGCTCATTAGCATAATTTTATAAGTAGATTTTTGGCTAACAAAAATAAGAAGATTACCACAGTGCCTGGATCTACAGTATGAGTAAGGGTTGTTCATGCTTGATTTTGATGGTAGATTTCTTTTGACCCATAGGAAAGTCAAGAAACCAGGGGACCTCCCAAACATATCCCAACTCAAAAGTCCAATCCTTTAACATTTTTGAAGCAAACGGGTAGTTTTCGTGATCCATATGTGAACAAATCTCTCCATTTAGCACTGGCTTAGGTACAACCCTATGCTCGCCCCATAGAGTATGACTACTGTTTGTATACACATGTACCGTATAGTATTTTCACATCAACATGTAGCAACATAAACTGCAGACAAACGCAGGACATTCACTTTTAATTACGGCCGATATGTTTTACATTTAATGCATAGTGGAATATGAAATGAAAGGATGTGTCACGTAAAGCCTCACTGAGGTCATTTCTTAATTTGATGCACGTTACAAACCCAAAAAAAAAAAGAAAATGAAAATAGTTGTGTGTGTTTTTTGCTGGCATGTTTAGCTACATCTGGCAATACGAGCTACAGAGCCAGCTTGTAACCCGGAGCCAAGTATACTTTGGCTGTATTGTAGTAGAAAAACGAAAACATTAAACAGCGCTGACATATGATGAAAGCTGCTGTGCCACTTTCAACCTCTTCCCTGAGTGTTTTTTTTTTTTTTTGCTATTGTTTTTCCGAGATTATTATGTTGTATATTGGGGCAGATCAGAATTCTGCAGAGCTTTTGAAATGGGAGTCATATCTAAAATCCTGTAAAGAGATGTGTGAGTGGAAACAGAATATTTTTCTTAATGAAATTTGAAACAATACTGGAGACATTGCTAGGGTGGGATTTATGAAAGGGCACATGTGCGCCTTCTGGAGCCCGAATAAACAGATTGCTCCGATAGTTCTAAGATCTAGAACACCCTGGCGAGTTCAGAACCTTGGCCATGCACAAGTGAGAGTTGGCCTGTCCAAAACTTAAGTGTTGGAAATGCTACCAAACCATGCTGATATTTTAGGTTTCTTTCAGGGTTTCTTTTGTAATATTTTTTTTTATTAATGGGGACGTTGTAATGCATTTTGAATTATCAGTGAACTTGTTAACTCCATATCAGTATTTATTCAATAATGAATGCGGTATAGCTAACCCATGACAAAATTAATTTGAAAATGTGTTGAGAACGCTAAAACAAAGGTGATGGTGCCCGTTGATATCATAGTGTAGCAATTAGAAGTAAAAAAGCTTATAGTGTAACTTAAATGAGTTTTTTTGTGTGTTTCCCCAATGCTCAAATTGTGCTTTGCATCTTTTTCTTCCCAGAGATATTGTATTTTACAAATGTTTTGAATATACTTGTTAAAAATATGCTTCAGCTGCAGTGATGTGGGAGAAGACTAACTTCTTGCTATATCTGACCTGAACCCGAGTCAAATTGAGGTTGCCCTCACCTCCCACGATACTTTGTGTTCTCTCGTTCAGTAATTTAGCAACACATCCAGTGAGATCCCTACAAGTACATTAACTGAAGAGTGCATATTGTACATACAGGACCTATATGGTGACAAGCCTGGCGTCTTTCATCAAATGGAGGAGCATGGGTTATGAGTTTATAGTTTGTCTGCACTGTGTAGAAAGTGCCGAGTAGAAGGTATGGGAGGGAGTACAGCATGAGATGCAGAGAGAGATAGAGAAAGGTCCGTAGATTCACAGACTGGGGTGGAGAGACTGAAAGGGAACAAAGGACATCTTGTACCTCACCATTCTGTGTAGGAGACTTTTGCATCCACAGCACTAAACACACTCAGCTGTGCTACACACTTTCATATGACCAACCTCCCCACATCAACGTCGTGGTTGCCTTAAAGGGACAAAATGTCATTTTATAACTGTATAAATATATCTACTTGAGCTGATCAGTAGTTACATTTATACAGAATTACCATTACAATAATCCATTTGATGGCAACTAGAAAGCTCCCCAGCAGCCACATCGCCCCTCAGTTGCCACAGCCATAGTCCTCTCCATTTGCCACAGTGCTCCCCCCACCAAGCACAGCTCCACCTAGCAGTCAATGCCCCCCAGTAGCCAATGCCCCCATCACTCACAGTCCCTCTAGTAGCCAATGCCCCCATCAGTCAAAGTACTCCAAGTAGCCAATACCCCCATCGGTCACAGTGCCTCTAGTAGCCCATACCTTCCCCCAGCAGTCTCAGTGCCCCCAGTAGCCACTGACCTCCCATAAGTTACAGTGCCCCCATTAGCCACCACTGCCCCCCATACATTTTAGTGCTTTAGTGCCTTTCCATGCTATCACAGTGCAGGGAGAGCAACCACCTTCTTTCAGCATGCACCCAGTGTACATACCAGCACTGAATATGGCTTCAGAGCAGGCGCGTCAGCCGGTACACGCTGATGTAAGCAGACTAGTGCTGCGCCAGGGGAATGAGGAAAGGTGAATATCGGACCCTGCCTCTATCCTGCACTCCTGACGAACACAGCATAGAGGCAGAGACACAAGAGCCGGACTGGATAACACAAAGCTGCGGGGCGGATTTGGTCCGCGGGCCTTGTGTTTAACACCCGTGCTCTAAGGCTACCTGCACATTCCAAATTTACACAGCATTAATCCCGCAGCAGCCAAAAATTGCTGAAATTTGCTGGATTCTGGTGATTTATGTTGCACTTTTTTTTCTCTTTTACGAAATTGACATGCTGAAGATCCTATAAATTTTTGTATTATGAGTGTAGATAGGATGTCCATCAATCTCATCTTCTACACCGCCTCTCTATTAATATGTATGAAACGTGATGTGTTCAAGCAGCCAGGCCCGCAGTGTGGTAATCCGGGGGAGCTCTAAATGCTGCTACTGTGTGCATAAAATTAACCGCGCTATAGATATTGTATATAGTATCTTGTCGAATGATTTACATCTGGTTTTCTCTATGCCCATAAAAGTTTTGGCAAACCCATAAATTTTCCCTAAATTGTCCAGAAAAATGAGGTAGCTCACCCGGGCACATAAAATTTGTTGTGCCTTGGTTTCCATGTGTCATAAATTCTATTTCTTTTGTACTGCTTTCCAGTTGGTTTGTTTCTAGTCTTATTCCTGTGTTTTTCCTAGTGATCGGGAGGCTCCTTGGAGGTTTCCAGAACAGGAGCACTGATGGATGTGCTTTTGTATGAAGGTCAGAGCCATGAACTGAGTGAGCTACGCTTATTCAGCTTGGTTAGGGTCCAGTCTAGATGCGACTGAAAATTGCTACCAAAATATATAGAACGTGTTGGTGGTCCCTGTTGAATGAGCCTTAGACAGACGTGCACGGTAGGACCTAATTGAAATTTAATTGTAAAGGTCACGGCCTGAATTTTTACAGGCGCTAGGCTGGTGACCCTGAGGTCACACAGTCCTGTGTTCTTTACCTCTTGCCACCATCTAAAATATTTCCTGAAAACTATATTAAGGGCTGGTTTTACGGAGAAACTCTTTTATATTTGTTTTCCTTTTTTTCTTTTTTTAAACTCACCGGGCCTATTTTTTTCTTTCATGCTTTAAGTGGCATGCATTTAATACAACTAGAAGTTAAAGAGAACCTGTCAGGATGATTTGGGACACTAAACCACCCACGTTATGGAATGTTGTTTAGTGTGCCAAATCGCCCCCTACACGATTGCACTAAAAAAGAAAATCTTTATACTTACCTGCATCCGGAGCACCCTCTGCCTATGTGTTGCGGCTAGTGAAGCCGGCGTAGTACAACACAACTTTACGGTCGGAAACATTGGTGCGGGATCTGCTGATGTGTGTCCGATGTGCTGCATTAGACTCACATCTAGGTAAGTATTTTAGTTTTTTTTCAAATTTAAGCCACACTAATATAATATACAGGTCAATTTGGGACCCTAAATGACACATCCATACAGTGGTAAGTGGTTTAGGTTCCTCAATCGACCTGACAGGTCTTCTTTAATTATCATCAAAACAATAAATCAGAGAGAACATTTTTATATAAACAAAAGTATGATAGGATAAAACTTGACGTTTTTGTACCTTTTTGTAGGTATTATTTAGATATCTAGCTACCAAAGGAATCCATGGAAATATAACATTTCAGACTTTACTGTAGACTAGGCATTAAAAAATAAGAACCACAGCACAGGATCACACAAGAGAGGTAAAGAGATGTAAAAAAAATCTACGCGTTTCGATAAACACTTTTTTTATTCGTCCATTCAGGAAATGGAAATAATTGAATAAGGAGAGTGTTTTCTGAAACGCGTAGGTTTTTTACGTCTCTTGCCTACCCCTTGTGTGCACCTGGGCCGTGGTTGGAGCTTTTTAATGCCAAGTCTACAATAAAGTCTGAAGTTTTAGATTTTTGTGGCTTCCTTTGGTATCTGGATTTTGCTACATACTGTCTGCACTCGGAGCCAAGGTTTTCCGTACTCAAGGCTCCACGTGAAGGTTGTATGATCCAGCGTCCAGGTGAGCTGACAAAAACCCTTTGTTCTTGTATTTAGACATTCTACTGCAAAACATTAAAATAACGCAAATACAACTCAAGAAGACAAAATCAATCCCTTAGCATTGAGTCATTGGATTACAGAGTAATACATAATAGAAGCCCATTGTAAAATATGTGTGACATTGTAATGAACCATTGGGAAAGTTAGGGATAAGAACTTGATGTTTTTGTACTTTCAACCTGAAAATAGCAAATGTGTTACTAAAAGCAAAAATTTTGGAAAAAGTTAAAGGAAATCTACCATCAAAATTCATCATGATAAATTAGGGACACTTACTCATAGATTACAGCACCAGGACTATGGTAATTTTTTTATATTTGTTATCCATGGTCTCCTTTGGTTTAAAAATTATGCTAATGAAAGAATTTGGCTGGGTTGTTACCAGAGCCTCTCTGTGCTGTAGCTTCACAGGCTGTTAGAGCAGATAAACGATGATGTCACCTGGCTCTTTGCAAATCTTGCATATACAATGTTGCTTGCACAGCCTGCTGGTAAAAACTGTGACTGTGCACACAACCTTGTATTATGTTTTGTACAAAGCCTCTGCTCGGAGTGTGGACGGATGGCAAGAGGAAAGCAGTGAATACATTACAAAGACTGATGTGCTTGGAGGTGCAGTGCAGAGCAGGTTCAGGCTCATTTCAATATTTTAACAGCCTTTATTTCTTATAATTGTGGCCATTCCTATTTATACTAAAATCACTTTACTGCAAAGGGGGACGGGACAGAGGGCGAGTATAAATCATCTACAATCAGGGAAACTGATGGTAGATGTCCTTCGAGAAGACAGTGTAGTACTATTGAATAGAGAGATGAGCGTACCCGATGTCCGGGTTCGAGTTCAGCCACGCGGACATAATGGGGACATTTACTTACCCATCCAGAGGAGTTCACCTAAAGTGCATTGTCTGACAATAATACACTCTGCCACGATTCACTAAGATTGTGCACCAGATATCCTGCAGGTGTCGCTTCCCCGCTCAGGTCCGCAGGAGTTCACCTTCTTCTTTCTGGTGCATTTAAGTGCTTGATCTTGCGACATAATTTGAATCCCGCTCTCAGTCCGAATCAGTCGGGTCGCCCGACGACACGTCCCTCGATTTCTTTCGCATGAAAGCCGATGCTGCTTTACCAAAATCCAATCACTTGCGACACAATCCCCTGTTAAATACCTGACACAGCTGCACAATCATCAAAAACGTCAGAAAAATCCGACAAAAGTGCAGCAGTGGACACTTAGTAAATAAGTTCCAATGCCTTATTGGCGGACGAATAGCCAATTTGGCAGATTGATGCCCCTTACAACCAGCCATGGCTTTGATTGGCCTGGGGGTGTCGAATGCCAACAACTACTATTCAGTCAATGAGTTTTTATGTCTTGGGCACCAGAACTGCTGCCATCTTTGCCCCCCTTGTAGTTCCTCTCCTGCATCCTGTAGTGGATGTGAGTTTTGGCTTAACATCTATGCCAATGAGAAATCACACACCTCGGGGAGTGGACGCTGGGCTGATGTACTTAGCGGTGAGGATACAGCAGGTAGCCGAGTTCGGACTTTTGATGCAGCAGGAAGAGGATCTTGATAAAAGTTTCACACTCCTCAGTGTGTTTTTACTTTTACATGTACAAATGTTTACGGATAGATTGGGGTTTTTTTATGTCCTGAAAAACCACTTTTAAATGACAACCTGTCAGCAGATCTGTCAGCGGTTACGATGCCTGCATGGAAAAAAAAATCCCAGCCTGCTGGAGATAAAAATAGACTGCGGAGACAGGGATATCAAATGTAAATCGTACAAGGGTTTTTGTTTTCTTAATCCTGAAATGTTCGTTTAACATTCTGTGCATCGATGGGGAATGGAAACCTAATCTTTATTTAGTTTACTGTCAGTCTAGGCCACCATTGATCTATTTAAGGCCTAAAACTTCTGGGGACAAAGTTTGTAAGTTTAGCTTGGCTCTGTTACTGACAGTAATGCTGTTTTCTCACTCATTGATAACATGATTATGGAAAATGAGTTAATTCCGTGGATATGAGATCAAACATTCTGTTTAGTTTATTCATATAAGAACTTTTACTTACATGTATACAAAGATAGAGACCGAGAGTCGATAGAGAGAGTCATCGGATGAAAGATAAATTATATAGACAGATATGAGTTAGATCAAAAGATGATAATATAGTAGGTTAAATTCAATGGAGTATAAAAACAAATATTAGTATTTACAGACACTTTAAATAAACCTTAAAGAGGACCTGTCACCCTTAAAAATGGCACTAGGAGCTGCTTACTAAAATAAGCAGCTCCTAGTGATACAACAGACGCCGTAGTGTTACACTGGTAGCATATTGGAAACCTCCAATGACTCCAACAAACACCACTGCGCTGTACACTAGAAATGCTGGAACGCGCTGTAAGCTGTCCGGCGTATTCATGAAGGGGTGGTGCCCCTTCTCCGGACCGCCTCGCCCACTCCATAGTGTTATGTGGCAGTCACCGCCCCTAATCCCGCCCCCTCATGACTATCCCGGACCGCTTTGAGAGTGAACCTGTCACCTCACTAAACTACGAGCACCTACCTTTATAGAATTCCCTTTTTTATGTGAAATCTTTCCCATTTTTCTTTAAAAAAAAATCTCCCCTAAAATAAGGCAAATATTCATTTTCACATGAGGGGAGTCAAATTTAGTGTTTGCTGGGGAAGTATCGCTTCAGAAGCCCCTGTCTTTTGTTCAATCTTACCTAGAAACAGGTCTCCTTTTACAATGAATATTGTGCATTCTGAACTTTTCAGCTATTACTGTGCAGGAATAAGAAGAGCTGTGGCTACTGCCAATTGTAAACTCTGTGGTCCTGTGTTATCTGTATGTAGCGATTAATTGTTGTTATAATCCTGTCTATGCTGATAAAGAGATGATGGATGAGAAGTGATATCTACAGTACAGGAAGTGTCAGCATATTATAAGTCTTGATGGGCACAAATGGCACAATATCAGGAGTTAATTTAAAACAAAATACATAAAAAATTTTTTTGTTATTTTCACATAAATATTTTGTATAAACTGTGTGCCTTGTGTGTGCCCTATAGTGCAGCCTTGTGTTAAAAATTGAGATATATGTAGTTAAAGGACATCTAACACCAAGATGAATGATTGTAAACCAAGCATACTTGCATGCTGGTGGTTTCCCCATGGTAGGATCTGCTCTTTTTTTTAGCTTCTTATACCCTTGTTTTTACAAACAATTATGCAAATGAGCCAGCTTATTCATTTGGGTGGCCATTTAGGCACTCCTCTTTCTTCACAGGCCGCTACTCCCACCCAATTCTTGCCCTTGTGCACTAGATGCCGGCATGATGGCATCCAGTGCGCATGCACTGACGGCTTCCTGCTCTTGGCACATGCAGGGACTTACTGTGCATGTGCCGCACCACTGACGTCTCCTGTCAGCAAGCATATTGTATTGTTGTACCATGACTCATCGGTGGCATTGGCATAACACACACAGTCTGGCTCGTTACATCCCAGTAGTGCCCGATGGAGAGATCTTATGCTTGTGAAGGTTGTGTTGACAGATTTAAACATTAAAACATGGGAACTGTTGCTGTAATACAAAGTTATTATGATGACAACCTCTGCAGGTGGTCCATGCTCTGAATAAGGTCACCAGAAATAGATGCAATGTACATGGCAGTAGCACAGTCCTGCAATTTTATTACAATATCATCACTCCAAGTGTGATGATTTGGGGGGTAGCCATCTTGAGTTAGCTGCGGTTCTTTAAAACAATAATTCAGAAATGTACATGTAAACATATGAAAACTTTTCTGGAGAAGTTTTTTCATTTCTATGAGACATTGTTAAGATGGGAGGAAAAGTTGATCTGCTTCTTTTGTCAATAGTAGATCCTGTGCCATCTCGATATAGTGGCTAATGTGATTGTGATGGTAGTGCCCGGGCTGTAACCACACAGCCGAGAGCATTCACCCCTCCCCTCAATAGAAAGCTGAGCGGCCACCACCGTATTCAGGACAAGTTCTATATTTTGTACAGCAGCCGTCTCCATACCATTATCACTATACGAGTGATGTTTTTTTTCCAATAATTTTATATTAAATAACCTACAGAAATTACACAATAGTTACTCAGACACAAAATAGACTGACACTTCCTGTTCTGTGGAGATCATTTCTTAGTCCACTTGAGGCCGATCTCAACAGAACAGGAAGTGTCAGCCTAGTGTGTAATTTCTGTATGTTATTTTAAAATAAAATTATTGGGAAAAAAAACATCACTCCCAGATGGATAATAATTTTCCCTTATCAAAATTGCTTATAGGGAAGAATAATCTTGCCATGCAGCACCATAGAGTAGACCCTGAGGTGGCATATGGAGTTGCAATGGTTCGGCTCTATACAGGTAGATCGGGTGGTAGGTGGATGTAAGGGACGTGAGGATAGCTCTTTTTAGAGCTAATCCTCACGCCCCCGCTAATTTTTAATAAACTTTATTCCCTTAATATGTAAATTTAGTTATGCGGCTACTGGGGCGTGGAGTAGCCGGGCACAAGGCTACACAGCGCGGCTACTCCACGCCCCAGTAGCCACGTTACTCCTCCTACCCTGTTGTGTGCGCACAACGCAGGCCTGCGGCTGAGCAGCCACAGCTCCGAGGCCGGAGCTACTGCACATGGGTAGAACTCCGGCTTGTCGGACGCTGCGCGCCGCACACAACAGGGTAGGAGGAGTAACGTGGCTACTGGGGCGTGGAGTAGCCACGCTGTGTAACCTCGTGCTCGGCTACTCCATGCCCCAGTAGCCGCATAACTAAATTTACATATTAAGGGAATAAAGTTTATTAAAAGTTAGCGGGGGCGTGAGGATTAGCTCTAAAAAGAGCTATCCTCACGTCCCTTACATCCACCTACCACCCAATCTACCTTTATAGGTAGAATCGTGGTGGTAGGTGCCCTTTAACCAACTTTTTATGTTTATTATTCCAAGTAGCTTTTTAACTAATACAGTAAAAACATTACAACTCCACAAACTATTCTATATCTCTGAGATTAATAGGCTCAATTCTCCATTCAATCCATTAAACCTTTCAGACTTTTTCTAGCTTTTTTTTTTTTAACTGAAAACTTTTGCTGGTTTATTCTGTGTTTGCTAAGTAGACAAAAAGTTCTTACGGTTGCATCACATTTCGGTCTAGATTCCATTAGAGCCTCGAATGTGCTTTGTGGGAACAGCTGTCCTGCATCTCTGTAGATAGCTCTTGTGGTTTAGTTGCACCGTTGTTCTGATATTCTTATTTTATTTATTTTTGATTAGTTATACAAAGTTGCACTTTCTTAGTTGTCAAAGGTGCACTCTCTGCCGAGTCGGACCCAGGCTGTGATTTCTTTTGATCTAACGAGTTCATCAATGTGCAGTAATTTGCCACTTGGCTGAGATCCACTTGGCAGATCTCATGTGGCATAGTGTTTTACTGAACTTTTTTTTTACCGTGCACATAAAAGAGGCTCTTTGATGGTGATCCTGAAATACTCAGAAGCCTTAGAGTGCATTAAATGACCAGTGTGATTAATGAACCTTTATGTAGCAGGGGTCTTTTGGGTTAAGTGCCCATATAATTGATTGAACAACAAGGTGTGCTGACATTTTACAAATGGGTGTGCTTAACGGACATGATATGTTGGATTGCTCTGTATGTTTAACTTCTTAACATGGATAAAGTGTGTTTATACAACTTCTTGCAATGTAAACCTGCCCCCTTCTGACTCGTCCTTTCTTTCTTTTCCTATATTTCTTGCATTCATTAATAATTTGCTCTGTTTAGATCTGCATGGGTAGATCCACAGATGTGTCCGTTCTAAACTAACTTGAATTTCTTTATGGATTCCAAATTCTCACAATACAAATTGTTTACAGGCAGTCCCCGGTTTACATACAAGAGAGGTTCCATAGGTTTGTTCTTAAGTTGAATTTGTATTTAAGTCGAAACTGTATATTTTATCATTGTAACGCCAGACACAATTATTTTTTGCCCCAGTTGCAATTGGAGTTTCACAATTTTTTGCTTTTATGGGACCAAGGATTATCAATAAATCTTTATTACAGACACCTTACAGCTGATCATTGCAGTTTGGGACTATAGTAAAGCATCCAAAGAGCTTCACCAGAGGTCACAGTGGGCAGAAGGGTCTGTTTTTAACTAGGGGTCGGGTGTTCTTCTTAGTAGGGGACCGCCTGTACAACACACAGAAACCATCTGGCAAAATCCTTGACCGGCTGCTGTTTATATCATTATTATTACAATGAAAGATAACCTGTCCAATTACTATCTTTTTTAAAAAAAAATTTCCGATTCTTTAATGAGTGACCACTGCACTGGTTACAGAGCATGCCCACTAAGTGCCAATAGAAGTAAATGGGGGACTGCATAATAGTCCGTACGCCAGTTTTCTGCCATACAAGCCATGAAAAAGTCACAATTTCTGACATACAGACAGGAATTGTGACTTTTATTTTTTTTTACTCTCATTACACCACCCTCAAGCCAAAAGGACGGGTAGTGGGCCATGTCAGAACAGAATGAACTATTGTACACCAGGCCAGAACCTCTTAGTATATCAGGCGCATTTTATATCGGTGTAGGTAGTATCATGACTGGTAATAAATTGGTCATCTCCAGAGTAATGGTTTCTATGGCTCTATTGCTGTTAGGCAGGGATGCCCATTTTGGTGGTGTCCAAGTCAGAGTTGGAGTCGGAAGTTTGGCTTACCGACTCCACAGCCTTGCTGTGACATATGTCTCTGAATGATGTGAAGGTCAGCTGCCCTCATAATCATGTACTGGAAATTAGGATCAAAAATAAACAATGAGAATATACATTTTTATTTGTAGCTGGAGTATGACTATTAGACTATGACTATTAGTGTGTAGGGGTATTGTAGATTATAGGAATGTATTTTAACTCTGTTATCCCTCTAAACAAATCTGGTATGAGGCCGAGATATACTTTGATCCAACCAACGCTTTTAAGGCCAGTCTGATGTAGAGACATGTCCTCCCTTCACTTTCCTCTTAACGGCACATGTCCAGGTATGTGGGTCACAAGAAGATGAGCGTTTCATAAAACAACAATACATCACACATTGTTATAGTTAATGTATATGTGTAGCTTCCTCTTTGTGGTCAATTGCAGGGCAATTCTTTTATATTGAATTCATTATTACATGGTTCTTAACCAAATTCAATTTAACGGTCGGAGTACCTGTCACCAACCTAACCAACTCTTACGCTTGGCATCCTTATATTTTATCCTGAGGGATCAGTGTTAGTTCCAGCACTTAATATTCTTCTTAGGCTATACTCAGCTCACGGTACAAAAAGTAACAACACTAATTTCTCAAGAATATTTGGGCTTGAAAACAAATTCAAATATATTGAAACTCATGAAGCAACACTTTTTGAAGGGCACAAAGAGTTTAAAGGGAACCTGTCAGTAGAAATTGACCTAATAAACCACTACCAGTATGTGGCCAAGATGCTGAACACCTTCCGGATCATGTTTCTTTCATGGCTCAGTGTGGTGGCATTGTCCAGAAAATCAACTTTGAAGTAAGATGTAAATTGATTTCATAAAGTCAAGGAGGCGGAGATTTTAACGTTGAAGTCAAGCTCTCTCTTCCTCAGAAAGCCAGATCTCTTGACGTCCGATGTATGATGTCAGTCACAGAGGAGGTGGCGATCAGACCTCCCCAACTTGTTTCAACGTTCTCCTCCTTATTGACTTTATACAACCAATTTACATCTCACTTCAAAGTTGATTTTCTGGATGATGCCACCACACTGGACAATGAAAGAAACAAAAACTAGAAGTTGTTTGTTATGTTGTTTGAAAATATACTGGTAGTGGTTTATTAGGCCAATTGCTGATGACAAGTTCCCTTTAAGTAGGTGGAGATGATCAAAGGCCTTCTGTAAGGGCAGGCCAATTTGTGGAGTTGTGTGATGTGATTTAAGAACTTCTCCTTTTTCCTGTATACATTTTTTTCGTTCTAAGTTCTTTGGACGGTTTCACAAAAAGCTTTACTGGACCCTTTAGTAAAACGGGTTACAGGACTAAAAGTTTTATATATCCTACATCATCTAGGTCTGAAATTGTGGCAGATACCTGATTAGGACCAATCTCTTTGGTTTATACTCTATATACAATCCCACCGAGAGTCATCTACTGAATGCACAGGCACTTTTATAATGGAAGAATTATTTTGTTCTTGGATGTGGTTCCCTTTTTCCATTTGAGCTTGTTAATGCACAAGGTAATACATCCTGGTACTTCCTGCGGTTACAAGCACGCCTTTCCACCTGCACCTTGTTAGGGAATGTGTGAGGCATTACCAAAGTTTGGCCTCTGAAACTGGTTAATGCAGCCTCCAGGGCAATACATGGCCGGCAGCTATACAAAGAATTTCTATGGGTTCACGTCTATCTAGGAGAGCGCACTATAAACTGCAGTAGTGCTGTTATGACTCTCAAACCACATCATTCATACATTTTAAAGTCGAAGCCGATAAGGGTTATTATTTTTTTTTCTTTCTTTCCATGAAAAAGGAAACACAACTAATTTTTAGGAAGACATTGCCCGGACTCAGACTTGTAATCTGCCTTTACTCTAACTCCCTCTCTTAGAGTTTACAATGTGGGAGTGAGATCAGATAATACGATTCTTTCAAGCTTTTTATCTGAGGACTGTGCTCCTGGCCTACATCTGGAATTTTCATAACAAAGTTTTTTTTCCAGCATTCAGGAATTTTAGTTTTTAATGATTTAACATTTTGTAAGTATATACTGCTTAGCTGGGGGATAAATCTGGAAACCCCCCAGAATGCCAGGGTGGGAAAAAAGAACTCTTACCTGCTCCAGTTTGGGGTATCTCCCTGTGTCTGACCTGAAGTTCTTGGTGGTCATGAGTTGCCTCTTCAGACCAGGGGACAACACAGGAAGTGAATTCCCCTGGAAAACGGAAGTGACATCCTGTGGTCCTAAGAGGTAAAGTGGGTCACCTGGGACCATCAGGCAAATTCAAACTTCA